>NC_136067.1:1663332470-1664690631 GCF_964261635.1 Lissotriton helveticus | reverse complement strand
CTATGCACAAGAAAACCTGAGTTAACCAAACATGACGGACTTGTAGACTAGCCAAATGGCTTTCTTTGAGCCAGAGGCAGACTGTTCAGTACCACAGCACCTTGCGTGCTTTTGTAAAGAAATGTAGCACAGTACATGGCCTTTGCACTGCATTACGATACATTTCAATCTGGGAGGCGTTCCATGGGTGAAACATGGGCGTTACCATGCTTTCACCCATAGATTTTGGCGCATTCCCAGATTTACTAAAGCTAGTAAACATGAGAATGTTGTACCTACCCCAATGAGGCGTAACGAGGAGAAATATCGTAAGTTCTCCTTGTTACTTCCTCCTTCTCTGCACAATGTATTCTGCATCACACATAGAAAGAGTGGAATGCCTCTAAGGATGGTATTTGGGCCGCATGGTATCCCTTCGTGCACAAATACAAACAACCTGCCCATACAGCAGGTACCTTTACACTTTGGTGCAAGAGTGCCTGCACTGGTATTTGGCAGCATGCAGAGTGCCAGTGCTAGGAGGGAGCAGAAATGTTCCATATCTTTGCTCTCTCCTTTTCATGCAATGCGGCACAGACTTTGCTTGCTGCCCTGCATTGTGTGAAAGATTAGTAAATATGCCCCTTAGTCATTGAGCAACTTCCTGTAAGAAAGATGTGTGCTGCAGTAATAATTCAACCCTCATTTTTCTGCAGCACACACACTGTGATTCTTCTTAGCCTTGGATGCTGCTTTAATACTAGTAATAGCCAAAGCTCCCATATATATTTTTTATGCTATTCTTACCCGCTTCTCTCTCATTGAGTCTGGTAGGTTATTTCCACTGTTTGGAGAATCATATGTTGCTAACGCAGTGGTGCTTCCCTGCTCAAATCTTTTTTATTTCTGGCAGACCAGGCCTGCAACTCAACTGGCGGTGCACCAGGATGATTTTGTACCAATGCCTAGTGCAGATTGCTTGCCACTAAAGATATATCGAAAGTGTACCAGCTTTTAACAAAATACATTTTGATACAACTGTTTTTTTTGTTACCTGGTGTTTGCTGGAAGCTAATCATACAGACTGTTTTTCCAGCTCCCCTTATGGTGTTGCTGCTGCCTGGCTTTCCTTGGCAAAACGTGCACTTTCAGTCAGGGCTGTGATATACATATACCAACGAATGCATGGTAAATGTAATTAGGAAGTGGGCTGTCCATTATGATTGTGCATACGTTTGTATGCCAGCAGAACTTTGCAACATTCTGAATTCCCATTGCTTGCAATATTTCCAAACATTCCGTGTTCCTTTTCTTGTGTTTGCAAAGCTTTTGTGCGGTCTGCAATATAATGCTCATTCTAATACTATCTAACTACTATGGAAAATATATAAATACCTTTTCCCTGTAACTTTTGGCTGGAGTTTTCTATGCACAATAGCAAATGTATTCCAATCTATTACCTTTTAAGTTGTTGACCTTTTGTAGTATGAATTGTTGCGAAAGTCACAATTTCTGTGCAAAATTGGGAAAAGTGTAAAACTTTGAAATTTCCTGAAGTTGCCCTTTTCCTCCACAAATTGCAGTGAACTCCGGTAGTAGAAAATTTTGCACACTCTACCGTAAAACAGAACAAATGCAAACTTTACTAGCAACAGTCTGTCCCCCACCTATCCCTTTCATATTGTATTTCCTGCTCATTTGCCCAATCTTTGGTAGGGCAGTAGAACTTAGATTTCTGTGTGTCGGTCAGGATCCACAAAGCTTACAATGGACCTGAGAGAAAAATGTTGGGCTCCACACACTAGCGTGAGCAAGCAGTGCCAGTTCAGCTCATGGTTTGCAAAATGATTTTGACTGTAGAAGCAAGGATAAGGGTCTAGCACTTGCTCACTTATGTAGCATGATGTGTTGTGTACTCATTCCTCTATCATCTATTATGTGTTCAGCTCATGCAAAACTGCACCCCATTCATCTGCCTCTGATTGGCTGGTAACTGTTTGGTTTGGACCACTGTTGCTGAGAGTATTATGAAGCATCTAAAACCTGCATTGGCTCCCAGATTTTGGGACTATTGAGGGATGTCACATCTACATGAAACTGGTGGCCTACACACAGAAAGATGGACTTAGATGTGGTTCTATTCTTCAGACATTCCAGTTCAAATCTGCATCGGAGTCACTGGTTCCTCGACACTAAACACTACAACCTAAGGAAAGAGACTGGCAGCAGAATAGAAGAAGGACTGAAGCAGTGTCAGGATTAGATGTTGGCCCCAATGGAGACAAGTATCAGATCTATGACCAAGAATAAGACTGTTGTTTCTCTGAGTTGAAAAAAGGTACATAGATATATGGAGTGAGAAGCAGCCAAAACGTACCCCAAAACCTGCAAAACACGGTGGCTTCAATCAGTACTAATGACTTGTTGTTTTTTTAACTTTATCAGGATTGCAATGCTGCCACTTCAGTCCAGCCCATCCAAGACAACTGGATCTCTGTAGAGATAGCTTTTCTGTGACCTCTATGTGTCTCCACTTGAAGACAGTTGGAGTATATGAATGAGAGAAGAACTCAATAAACCTCAGAAGAGCTGATGCATTTGTTTGTGGTTTGCTGATATGCTCTTCATCCTTGTGGTCTCTGCAGTGATCCCCAGAGACATGAACTCGTTTTCGCAGCAGCCAAAGGTGAAGTAATGTTGGGCCAGATGTTCAAAACAGATTTTCAATCACAAACCCTGGGTATACTAGTGCTGATGTCATGAAGAAATCCCGTTTAAAGAGTCAGAAAAGCTATTCCAACTAATAGAATGGGTTTGTAACCCATAGCAAATCACAATTTGGAAGGGGCGTGAAATGGGTATTCCTTCCAAATTGTGATTCGGTAACCTAAAAATAAATGGTTTGCTATCACAATCCCAGTTGCAACCCATTGACAGGTTACAGCCTCCTTAAAAAAGATGGGAATTGGTTAAGAAGGTGTCCCAATTATCCCTATTGGGAATAGGTTTGGCAGCTACAGGCAAAGAAGACAGTGGTCCAGGGAACCACTGCATGCTCCTTTTAAAGTTTCTATTGTAGAAAATGTGAATTATAAAAGCATAGCACAACAACAAACACCAGCAGAAAGCACACAGCTGTACGTATTAAAAGAACAGTGTAGAACAAAATCTGGTACTGACCAGAGAAAGGTGAAGCGTTCAGTTGAGGACATAATAGAATAAAATAACTTAAAAGGGTTTCGGTTAAAGGCCTACCCATATTTAGCCAGCATGAAGGAATGTATGACCTTAGCACACAGGCTCACTGCACATATTTTGTGTTTCAAAATAGATCGTAACTTGATTAAACAATGGACGCAGGAAATCCAATTAGATTAGAACACATGGTGGTCTTAGGTACACAATGATAAGACACAGGCAACTAAAACTGTATTTACCATAATTATGGATACATTCAAGAACAAAGAATGGTTAGTTTGTTATGCATTGTTAGAGCTACAATGAAGAATGTGTAGAAGATTAGGTCTGAGTTTGGGGTCACAGACATTAGTGTTTTCCTACTTTCAAACTGTCACTGACAAGTCAATTATCATTTTCTGTTGTGTAATAAAGTATTATTTAGTCTCATATAAAATAAGTTTTCAGTGAAACAGCAAATTGAGACCAGCTGCCTGCCTGTGTAAGGAGGGTTGATCTCCCTGTCGCGACAGTAAAGAGCTGTCATTACATTCTCAAAGTGGAGTCTGTTTTTTCTCCATTTTTTACATTTTGAGTGACCGTGCAACTTTCCCAAACAGTTCTCATTCTTAAGGGAACTTGAGCTGCTTTGAAAAAAACATTTTCCTTTTGGGAATGCAAACACAGGGATGGTGGTCAGCTGTTTCTTGCAGGTCCCCATCCTTGTGTTTGCAGCCAATAACACGGAATCCCAAATTGAGCCCTGCTTAATCAATATTACTTGGGCCAGTTATTATGTGATTTCATGTAAATATTGATGTAGCAATCCATCCTATAAGTATAGGGGCCGGCTTTCAAAATCAGATTAAATTCTCCCCCAAAATAGATCTCAATTTGCAAAACTACTTTTTGCAAATCTGAACTTAGTAAATCACACTAGTTGTTTCCTCCTGCCTGTTGAGTGTGGCAAGTGTGTGGCGAGATGGGGACCTCTCCTGTTAATATCCAATGTGAGGACTTTCTTTACTGTGTAACCGTCTATGACTGTCAAATTGACTGTGAATCTGCAACACATCTCCTGTGTGATCGTGTATTATTTATGCTGGATTGTCACTGATGCTGTGGCACAAAGCTGCTGAAATAAACTGGATCCTGAATGACGCTCAGAATCTAATATTCATATGGTCATGCTCTACGAAATAGGCAGTTCGGGGGCTACTAGAGAATGGCAAGCGCTGGATTTGTTCACCAAGACTAAACTTTGCATTCATCTATGAGTAGATAAATAGTTTTATAGTAGTAAAAGCAGGCTGAAATTGTATTGTGCCAGGATATTACATTTCTAATGAATGTAAATAAAAGTTCATTTTCTTTTCAATATGTACTAACAATTACTGCCAATCTCTTTTATCTGCACTACTGTCTCTGACATTCTATTCCTACCATGACTTGTAAATGTTCCCCTTCAGAGCTCAACCTTGCTAACATCTGGTAGATAAAGCTTAAAAGGCAGGAGCAGTGCATTTAAGTTAGCTATACACCAATAGTTAGTCCCTGCAATCCAGAAAGGACAGGCAATACTCACAGCACTGGCCCAGTGAGTCTGAGTCACTGAGGCCTGGCAAACTGAACTGACACTTGTAGCAAGCAATGAAAGATCAAGGATCTGGACATCAAAGAGCAGTATATAACTACCAATAATTCCAGTATATTTAGAATGGGTGCACAGTAAAATGTCAGGTAGCCAATGTTATGAGAAATCTGAGCATGTAGCTATAATCACTAAGTAGTCTTGAAGTCAGGCAGTTAAAGTACACAACATTAAAGACATTCAAGTTGATTTTGGAGGAGCTAAAGAGGCAAAATGTTCATCCTAGTTCGGGGAGGAAAGTAAGCATAGGGCCCTTCATATTAAAGCTCTCTAGCAACCATTGTTACAGCAGTCTATGCAAATCTCTTTTTGCTATTGGTCCATTCCTACATGTATCCACATCACCAGATGTGTGGTGTAAACAGTTGAAATTGGAAAGCAGAAGGTCTTTGAAGAGAAGCAGATTGATAGAAGAGAAATCGAAGTTTGAAGAGAAGGGATGTGTTACACTGAGTGACAACAAATAGCAAGAAGTGAAGTAGAAAGGGGTGATGGGAAATGACAACAAAATAGACCTGCTAACGCCTTAAAGGTGGATACTTTAGATTAGTTACACACTTTAAAGGAATTACCTACTGCAATAGTGAGGAAAGCACCTCAACCCAATTCTCCCTGCACCATCATGTCCCTAAAGAGATAGTTTTCTGGCATAGATGTGCTTTCATGAGTGAATGGTGCTGTGTTTGCACACAAAACAGAGAAGCTAAGTGATAATGACAAAATGCTGCTCTACTGAAAAAGCCTAGAGGCAGATTTACTAAAATTTCATGCAAGGCAACGCAGCAAAGCAAGGTGCTGCACTGTTTTGCGTGACCAGGAGAGAGTTGAACAGGACCATGTTTAGAAAGATATGGCGCTGTTCAGCTTTTTCCCTGCACTGGCACACTTGTGGCTGCCTAGCACCAATGCATAACCCTTGCACAATGAGGAACGGTGCCTGCATTATGGGCAGTATTGTTTTTTGTGCAGGAAAACGATACCTTTCTGTACAAAACAAACCGCAGATATATATTTCTCTCTATCTGTGCTGCAGAATGCAGCACAAGTGGAAAGATGAAGTAGCAAAAAGAAATGAAGATATTTTCCCCTGTTACGCATCTCTCAGGTAGGCACACCATTTTGCCACAAATTCAGGTTTACCACTTTCAGCAAATCTGGGCATTCATCAAAATACGTGAGCGGATGCATGGGAACAACATGCTCCACCCACGTAACTCCTACCCGACGCAGTGTAACACAATGCAGTGCAAGGTGCTGTTTTGCCTTACTTTGTTCTCACAAAGCCACACATTGCAAAGCAAATTGGACCTTTTGTGTTGTGTCTATGCCAAAAAAGTGGTGCAAACATGTTGCAAACTGTCAGTAAATCTTGGCCCAAATTAGAGTGGAAATAAGGTTACAAAGGAACTGAATGAAAGTGAGTGAAAGTTGTATGTATCCATTTATGAAGGGTGTGTACTTTGAAAAAAATGTGCAGACTCCTGCCAAGTATGACAAAACTGTACAAGAACAGAGAAACTGCAAAATGTGAAACCTCTGTGCATTACATTTTTATGTGTATTAGTCAGTATGCAAAGGGGAAGAATGGGATAACATTGAATGCTGTTGGAGCAATGTTTTGGCTGTATTGCATACCAATGAACGAAAATATAATTTTAGGAAGCCTACGACTGGGGCGTGGCTACGGCGCCAAGGAAGATGGCTGCAGGTCCGGAGAGCTCCGTTACGACGTGAGGTGACGGGGTTTCTTTCAGGCGTTTCCTTCCTTTTTGGACTGCCGGAGCAGTGCTCGGAGTGTGGCGGAAGACACCCGGCATCTTTACGTGTGCTTTACGGATCAAGGGAAGCTGTTTTTGCCGGTATTTCACCTTTTGCAGTTCCCGGCGGCTCGCGGCTGACTGCGACCGCCATTTTGTTGTTCCGTTTTCATGCCACCTCTGCTGCCCTAAATCTGCGCATTTCAACGTTTGCTATGCTGCAGCCCTTTATCTGGTGACCTGGCAGTTATCTGCATGTTTGCTGTTCTTTCCTGTTGAGGACCTCCTATACTGATTAACTAGCTACTTTTACTTCTCCTCAGGATGTGGCCGCCATTTTGACTCTCTTCTCACTTCGTCTTCAGAATGATGATTTACAAATTACCGTCTCTCCAGTGACTTTTTCTTGCCTCTATCTATATCCTGTTTCATCTCCAGTCATTTTTCTTTGAGGCAACCGTCACTGTTCATTCATTCCTGCTATTTTCCGCCATTTTTTCCTTATAATATCTGTGTTTTTACTATTGATGCAGTGCGTTTTTCAGTTGTCTTTTCTTCACCATGGCAACGTCACGCACCAACCGCAATGCGGCCCTCCAGCAACGTTCTGTTTCTCATCCACCTTTGGAGGACTCTAATCCTTTCAGTGTTTTGCAAGATTCATTCGATGATTCACAGTCGGATAATTCTACTATTAGAGGTTCTACCACTCCGGTTTCCCGTTCCACAAAGACTCTGTGTAAATCTTCATCAGCGTCTCCGAATGTTACCACAGGAAAACGCACTAAAGTGAATCCCTCCTCCCCTACAAACATGTCGAATGCTATTTCTATGGAACTTTTATTGGAAGAAATTCATGCTCTCAAGCCATATATGTCAGAGACTAATTCTCGTCTCCAGAGTCTTGAGGACAATTGGTCTCACACACAACAGAGAGTGGGGGATCTTGAAGTCTCCCTAGCTTCTGCTCAACCACTCATCGACCAGGTTCCTCCTATGCAAACAGAGATTGCTTCTCTCAAACAACAAATCGAAAATTTGGAAAACAGAAATAGGCGTAATAATCTACGTATTTATGGCCTTGCTGAAAATCTGGAAGGGTCCAATCCAATCTCATTTTTTCAGTCCTTCCTTCCTACTCTTCTCAATTTCCCACCATCATCACCTCCTCTGAACATTCAACGTGCTCACCGTTTGGGTCCGACTTCTCGTCAGTCCACTTCCACCTCCTCTGTTAAACCTAGAGGTGTTATCCTATATTTTTTGGAATATACTGACCTTCTTCGAGTACTTCATGCAGCTAAGCAAAAAGGAAAGATTTCCCACAACGGCTCCAATTTATTCTTTGCTCAGGACTATGCCAAGGCTACAGCTGACCGCCGTAAACGATTTCTAGACATGAGACCAGCTTTACGAGCTTTGAATGCCCGTTATGGGCTTTTTCATCCTTGCATTTTTAGGGTCACTTATAACAATAAAACGACGTCTTATGAAGATCCTGCCCGCTTGCAACGTTTCCTGGATTCCTGACATTCTGCTCCGATGGACATTCCGCAACCCTAGTCTTTTCATTCGACTGTTATCTCTTATTGCCATGTCCTCTTCAACTGTTTGACTTGTTCCTTATGTATACTGTCTTTGTAGCGTGTTCTTTTGTATAGATATTATGTCTTACCCTATGTTTGTTTCACGTTATTTTTCTTTTTTCGTACTCCCCTAGTTGCTGCTCTTGTAGTCCCTGAGATGTTTCTCGTTTTGTTCCTCCTCAATTGCCTGATGGTTTCTCCCTTTGCCGCGTCTTCTTGGAGTTCCCGCCCAGCCGTGCCTCCTTCCTTCATGGTTCCTCCATCCCCACTACTCTTGTATTTTTACGGTATGGATTTTGTTTTTTCCTATGATCTTGTGTATTTGTTACCTTTCTGTACCTCTTTCTTCTTCTTTCCCTTTTCTCCTCAGCACTCTTCTTTCTCTTCAAATATATTCTTATCTCTTCCATTATCTTCTCTCATTTTTCTTCGTCACTCATTCTATTTCCTTTTTCTTTCTCCTCTTCATTTATCACATCTTTCTCTTGCTACTCTTTATATACTACGTCTTCTTTTTCTTTTCTCCGCTTTCAGCTGTTGCTTGCGCTTCTTTTTCCTCTTCTCACCTGTTGTACTATTACATTTATACATGATTATTCATATGTTTCACATGTTGTTTAGATTTCTAAATGTCAATTAATATAATCTCTTGGAATGTTAAAGGTTTGGGGTCTCCTATCAAGAGACAACGTGTTCTTTCCCACTTAGCTCATTTGAAAGCAGATATAGTGTTATTACAAGAAATACATGTTAAAGATGTTGAAGTTTCTAAATTACGACGTAATTGGGTGGGTCAAGTTTTTGCTTCTCCGGGGACGGGAAAACGTAATGGGGTTGCTATTCTGACTCATAAACGTTTGAATGTTCAACTTGTTAAACAAGATAATGATACGGAGGGCAGATGGGTTGTTATATCGTTGTTGGTTAACAAAATTCCTTTAACCATTTTTAATGTGTATGCACCTACTATTCCTGATAAGTTGTTTTGGCCTCAAATTCTCTCATCTACAATGTAGTATACTGATGATTATTTTATTTTTGGCGGGGATTGTAACATGATTATGGACCCTTTCCTTGATCGTAGATCTAACTCCCGATTTTCTCCGTCTCCAACCCATGCTCAATTCACCTCCCTTATTGCCCAACGATCCCTAGTTGACTCATGGCGACTTTATAATCCTACTTTACAAGAATACACATATTTTTCCCCAGTCCATTCTTCCCAATCCCGTATAGACTATCTTTTCATTTCCAAAGCTCTCACACATCTCATCACTCACTCGGATATAGGTTCCATTTTAATCTCCGACCATGCCCCAGTCTCTCTTCAACTTGACTTGCTCCCTCCTAGTAAGGGGACTAAACGAGGGAGATTTAACAATTCCCTACTCCTTGACACTTCATTTTCTACTTCCTTTCTTGATTTTGCCTCCCTTTTCTTTACAGAAAATGAGTCCCCTCACACATCCCCTCAATTGTTATGGGACACATTTAAAGCTGCCTCTAGAGATTTCATCATTTCATATGTTGCCAAAAAGAGACGTTTAAACTCACAATCTATCTCTACGCTTAATTCTCGTATTAAACACTTAGAACAGGTATATTATTCATCCAAATCTCAATTTGATCTTAATAATCTTATTTCCGCCAAATTATCCTTTAATAAGTTATCCACCGAATCCGCGAATTTAATTTTGCTTAAATCAAGTGCTAAATACTATTCATCACAAAATAAGGCTGGTAATATGTTGGCAGATTATCTTAAGGTTAAAAAAGAGCGCACCAAGATTGAATCGATAGTTTCTTCCACTAATACCATTCTTCATAAAGACGAGGATATTTTGGGTGAATTTTCTAATTTTTATCAGACTATTTACACTCCTGAATCTCCCCCTTTGTCTTCAGACATTGATCATTATTTGTCTTCCATTCCTTCTCCCTCAGTTTCTGATGTGGACTTTTCTTCCTTAGACAAAGATATTACATCTACTGATATTTTAGATGCCATTCGTGTTCTTAAGAGAGTGAAGGCGCCGGGTCCGATTGGCTTCTCTATTGAATTTTATTCTCATTTTTCTTCCTTTCTTGTTCCTAAATTACTTCAATTATTTTCTTTCTTTATTTCCTTCCAAAAATCTGAAGGTTCTTTTCAGGAGGCTTTAATTTGCCTTCTTCCCAAGGATAATAAGGATCACACTTTATGTAAAAATTATAGACCTATTTCCTTGATTAACCTTGATTACAACATTTTTGCAAAGATTTTAGCTTTACGTTTAGACAAAATTTTACCTCAACTTATTGGTAGGGAACAATGTGGGTTTATCAAGGGTCGACATCTTTCAGATAACACGCGTTTATTTTTCAATGTCCTTAGTAAATCACAAACTTCTCCTCAGTCTCTAGATGCTATAGCGTTAGGTGCGGAGAAGGCTTTTGACAGAGTTAATTGGCCCTTTCTTTTGTCCTCCCTTAAATGGTTTGGTTTTGGGTCTAAATTTCTTTCTTATGTTTCTTTATTATATTCTTTTCCTAGATCTTTTATTTTTGCTAATGGTCTTGTTTCCTCTTCTTTTCCTTTGTTCTGTGGCGTCCGTCAAGGCTGTCCTCTTTCACCCCTTCTTTTTATTCTTGCTTTAGAACCCTTCCTAACAAAAATTCGACTTAATGCAAATATTTCAGGATTCTCTTATGGTGATAAACAAATAAAGTTGTCCGCCTATGCTGATGACATTCTCCTTTTTATTTCTAAACCTCAAATGTCTGTTCCTGCATTCCTTTCTGAAGTCTCTGATTTTGCAGCTGTTTCAGGTTATAAACTGAATGTCGATAAATGCGAGATTCTTCCTCTTAATAAATTCTGTTTTCATGCGGACTTCGTAATATCCTCTTTTCATTGGAACCCTTCCAAAATTAAATATTTAGGTCTTTGGTTTGCTCCCTCCATTAAAGAGACAGTAGCTCTTAATATTAAACATTTACATACTACTCTTACAGACTCTACGTCACGATGGCATCCACTGTTTTTATCTTGGTGGGGAAGGTTGGACTCAATTAAAATGATGCTTGTTCCTATTATTTTATTTTTCCTTTCTAATCTCCCTATTAATATCCCAAAGTCTTGTTATAACACTATTTATTCTATTTTATCCCGTTTCTTATGGCAAAATAAGAGAGCTAGAATGTCGTTTTCTAAACTTAACCACCCCAAACACTTGGGAGGAGTTAACTTTCCCAATTTTTCCTCTTATCATACTTCCTTTTTTCTTTCCCACTCGGTTTCCTTGTTATCCGATGCATTACTGGATGATGCGTCTCTCCCCTTGTGGGTTGACATTGAATCCGCCTTTTTTCATCCCTTCTCTTTTAAAGAATTTGTTTCCCTACCCCGTGTCCCAAAGCAAATGTCCTTACCTATCCTCAAGAACTCCAGAAAACTTTTTCTTCCACTACTTCGGAAGAATCTTGATAGCCATTCCCGATTTTTACAGTCTCCTCTTTGGTACAATCCTCCTATTAAGGTCAATAATAGGACTCTTTTCTGGAAGGCTTGGTATGATCACGGATTTTCCTGGGTACATCACATTTTTCAGCATGGTGCTTGTATCCCTTTCCCTATTCTCCAACTTCGTTTTTCTCTTCCTCTCTCCTTCTTCTCTAAATACGCTCTTTTGACTGCTGCTGTTCAGACGGGCTATGACTCTCTTCCCCTTTCTATCTCTTGTACATCTTCTTCCTCTCCTCTTACCCTATCTTTCCTCTTATCTTCTTCCTCTGCTTCACAGATTTATAAAAAATTACATGAATCTTCTCCTACTAGAGAAAAATCGACCGTCGAACTAGCGTGGGAATTAGATTTGGGTGAATCATTCTCTCTCTCTTTGTGGCAAGATATTTGGAATAAGTTACGGAAATCCTCTAGAGCTGCTAACACTACCCAAACTTTATTTTTCTTTATAATCGTCTCATGCTTACTCCTGCTCGATTACATAAAGTGAATTCCACTATCCCCTCCACATGCTGGTCCTGTTTAGAACCACGATCGGATCTCAAACACATGATATTCCTATGTCCTCTTGTTCGTACATTTTGGTCCAAAGTTTGGCAACAAATTAATATTATTTTTCCACCAATTTTCCTTTTTCTTTTACACATGTTTTCCTGGGTAGCCTTTCCGATATATGGTCCTCATCTCCCTTCAACACCTCTATTATTGATCTCCTTCTAGCGATCGCATTCCAACAAATTACCAAAGCATGGAAAGATACCTCATCCATATCATATCAAGCTTGGTGGTATGGTGTCTGTTTTAATCATAGATTAGATAGAGCATATGTCTCTCCTGTTGCACTTGCTATCAAACGTGATTTACTGTGGTTACCAATTACCTCCTTCTTAGATTCCTCAGCCGCATCCTCTGCACTCCATTCCCCTCGTACTGAGGAAGTACCCAAACCTCCATGATGCGTTTCTTGCTTACTTTTTTATTACATTTTCAACTTCTGTATTTTTTCTTTAGGATTATACCTCTTTCTTCTAAATTTTAGCAAGTTTAATTTCTAATAATGTGATTTGAATTGTAATTGTATTTTCTTTGCTGAGTCTCTGTCTTTCTTCTTTTCTTTCTCTCCTCCCCTTTCTTTCTCTTCCCCTCCCCCTTTTCTCTTTCTCACTTTTCCTTTTCTTATATATTATTTTGTTTGCTTACAATGTTTCGTATCAAATTTGTATATCTTTTTCTTGCTGCATTCTTATACCCAATAAAATTTTCTTTAAAACTGTAGGAAGCCTACGACTAATGGATATATCTTAAGGGTCACAGGAATAGGGCTATTGGAGGTGGGAATGAGGCTCCATGGACTTACCTCAAGGATGGGCATTATCATTGTGAGATAAAATGTCACATAAGGTCTAAATGGGCAAAAATTCCTGAGGGCAAAATATTTAAAGTCCATTCTTCCTATTAGAAAAAGGAGAAGAAAACGAATATCAGTGATAGTGTTAGCATTTGTGTATGGCTGAAGGAAAAGTATCAAATTACTCATCCCAGCCACAAATAACTGAAAGCTATCTTTATGGATGACAGCAAGTTGATCATTGTGTGGAATACCAGTGCTGCTAGTAGGGGAACAGGTGATATGTCTGGAAATCCCGATAGAGGGGCATATTTACGAGTCCCTGGAACCACTGGAGTGTCACTTTTGTTGACACTCCGGTGGTGCTCTATGCTAGCAGATATTTACAAGGTCGCGTTAAGCTACTTTGCGTGGTTGGGATCCACAAGCCCTTGTCCTCACTGTGACTGCCCAAAAGGGTGTGAAAATTGCGGCAATCAATGAGAGATCTGAAAGTTCCACTTCCAAATGTCTTCAATAGAAGAATACATTTAGTTCAAACACAGCCTTCCCTACACAGTACAATGTCAGATATGAGGTTGGTGGGGTTATACCTTGCCACCCTATCCTTAGATCAGTTAAGGGATCTGTGGGTAGTGAGAGGGTGGAGGGCTCCCAGAAACAAGGAAGAGTGTTCTTTCTAGGATTTCATTAACAGCCAGTCAGAGAAAGGAATGGTAGGGAATAAACTGTGATTGACTCTGGGAGGGGGTGTTGTAGAGCCAGACTCTCCGGGTCCACTAGCACAAACTTTCCCCAGACACACCTACAGTGTGTTCCCCAAGACATCCAACTCACCTCAATTTCAAGGATACAACTGTCTCTGGCCCTGGACGTTATTACCTTGGGGGCCTTGTGTGTGACTGAGACCCTAAACTTGTAGTTGGCTGTCGTAAAACCAAAGTAAGGGAGAGGAAAAGGAGAAGGTCAGAGGGCCAGGGAGGGAAAGGTGAGATTATCTCAGCAGGAACAAGAGGGAGGGACAGGAGGAATGGGCCACAGAAGAGAATAAAAAGGTAGAAAGAGGAGAGAGAAAGAGAAAAGAAATGCCAGGAAAAAGATAAATTGAGAGATAATAGAGAAAGACAATGTCTTCATGGTCTTAGAAAAGGAGAAGCCCATGAAGACAACAGAGGCAAAAGCATCTGGGAATGGTGAATCACCTCCAGCTGACTAGGATATTTTGGTATATGGTTTGAGATTGCTTGTAGAGTACAGATTTTGAATGGTGCGTTTAATGCAACCATTGTAATGAGTTGCTTTCAACGGAAGGGACAACTGTCATTGGGAGAATGACTATAGCTGAGCAGATGAATTATCAGTGAATGGAGAAATATCTGATCTGGTTGTGTGGACTTAAACCAATGCAGTCCCTTCAGAGAGCCAAAGAAAGCAAGAGATCAGATGGTGTTTTGTTTAAAGCTTGGGTTCTTGGTGTGATGCCTGAACATAAAGAGTTGATAAGAGGAGAGAAGCCAAGGGTTTTCATGCCCTAACCAGTTATTAGTGGTAGCACAACTACTGAAGCGACTCATTGCCACTCAGGCAATGCCTGTCTGATTTGACAGAAAGTGATCCAGAGATGCTACCAGTGTTGCCTAACAAGTGGGGTGCATCAATCAATTAGGAATTTATAAATCGCTGAAAATCACCTGTGAGTGTCTCAACGCTCTGGTTGCTAGCTGCTTTGTGGTGATCTGTTAATTAGAACAGCCAGAATTCTTTACTGAATTGCTGGAGCGATGTGGCGGTCCTGAGATGCAGGGGAAGGTCATTCCAGGCTTTGACTGCCAGTTGTGAGAAGGATTGTCCTCTGCTGTTGGCCTGGCAGATCCGTGAGGTGTGTGCGAGGAAGAGGGAGGTGAATCATAGGTTTCTGATCGGTTGGTGGAAGGTCATGAATTTGTTGATGTATGCTGGCCCTTTGTTGTGCAGGACTTGGTATGGCTGTGTCCAACCTAAATAACCTGGAACATGTCAGCTGTGTGAATCCATAAAAAGCTTGCATGTCAGTCTCAAGAAGAGGCTTAGACCATCCCCAGTTTCCAAAGTCCAGTGGAAGATAGTGAGCAGACCTTGGCACACTTTGAGAAGGTACAGGTCATGGTGTCCATCTCCCTTGCTTCAGAGGGAAACAAGGCTAAGACACCTAAAGCCATCCAGGTGTCGGGGTCTGGTTCACCGCTGAAGCATTTATCTGCTGCTGGAAGACCTACCAGTGTCAGTTTCTTGAACTAGCATCTCTTCTGGATCGGGAGCCAGTGTAGCTTCTGGAGGTGAGGTATGATGTGGGTCCATCTTGGGAGGTCGAGGATGAGTCTTTCTGCTGAGTTTTGTATTGTCTGTAGTCTCTTCAAGAGGTGTGCGGTGACTCCTACGTGGAACGTGTTCCTGTAGTCTAGCCTGCTGGTGCCGAGGGCCTGAGTGACTGTCTGTCTGGTGTTGACTGGGAGCCATCTGAAGATCTTGTGGAGCATGCGTAGGGTGTGGAAGCAGGTGGATGAGAGTGCATTTACCTGTTTATTCATTGATAGCTTGCTATCCAAGATGATGCAGAGGTTGCAGGCGTGATCTATCGTCGCAAGGGATGGGATGAGCTCAGCAGACACTGTGTAGCATAGGGCATACAATTCCATGGCGAGGTGTTGGTACCAAAGATGAGGACTTCTGTCTTATCCTTGTTGAACTTGAGACCATTTTCCTTCATCCAGTCACAAACATTTGTTATTTATCTGTGGAAGTTGGGTCTGGTGGTAGAAGGGTCTTCTGACAGTGAGAGGATGGGCTGGGTGTCGTCGGCGTAGGAGATGATGCTTGGTCCATGTGATCTGACTGTGTTAGCCAGTGGGGTCACGTATGTGTTGAAGAGGGTGGGGCTTACAGCAGGCAATAATAATACAATGGCAGGCTATGAGCTACAGTAATGAGGAATAAGTAAATCACTAGGCAGTTCAGAGATAAAGAAGAGAGATAAAGGCTACAGTAATGACAATCTAGCAACAGCAGTACAGAGATATAGGTGGCTAAACATTGTAAACAGTAGTGGCAGAGCGATAGCTATGCAAGTAATAATAGTGAAACTGACACAGTGGCAAAAAAGAAAGAAACAACAGGGCTGGGAAGCACTGCGAGCAGCAAGGGGAGCTGGTCCAAGAGCATCAGCTCTAAGTACTCTTTGCAAAAAAAGGAATTAGGGCCAGATTGATTTCAAACCAGTGGGTAAAGGCCAGGACAATTCCATGGATCCAAAAGGGGACACAAAGAAAAGGGAAATGTAGTTTGTAATCAGGACCACAATGAAAGGGGAGGATAGGAAGATTCTTCCAAGCCCAAAGTGCTTACTTACTATAAGTGTCACAAGGTTGGACACTTTAAAAGGGACTGTCAGCTGAAATACCATCAATCCTCTGCACTCATTATAACTAGTGTGTTGAATATGTGTCAGGCTGCTTGAGAGAGCCTTGTGGCACTCAGACTAGTAGCTAGCTAGTAGCTAAGCATATTTGAGAAAGGGACCTAGATGGTTTTAAACTCATCCATCCAAATACCATTGTTTTTTGTTGGAAGTCATTCTCAATGGGTGGAAGGTACGTGCCTCGAGGGACACAAGTGCTTATAGGACTTCAAAGGATGTTTCTGAACCACAAGCAAATCCTCTCTGGGGCCAATGGCACAGGCTTGGTAGCCAATGAGGACAACCTGTACCACCTGAATGCCCAAGTTGAGGTAAAAACTATGGCAAGTTGATCATGGTCGATGTAATGATGAGAGAGAAGCAAGGTGTAGGATATCTCTTGATTTGATCACCCCAGGTTATTATCAGGACCAGAAACCTAAATGGCCTGGAGCATGTCGCCTGTGTGAATCCATAAAAAGCCTGCATGTCAGTCTCAGGAAGAGGCTTGGACCATCCCCAGTTTGCAAAGACCAGAGGAAGACAGTGAGCAGATCTTGGCACACTCTGAGAAGGTACAGGTCATGGTGTCCATCTCCCTTGCTTTAGAGGGAAACAAGGCTAAGACACCTAAAGCCATCCAGGTGTCGGAGTCTGGTTCACCGCTGAAGCATTTATCTGCTGCTGGAAGACCTACCAAGGGAAGATTTTTCTCAGGCCGAAACTGTGTGCCATACAGAAGGAGATCCAGGAACTGCTCAGCAAAGTAGTAGTTGTAAGATATTCTGTTAGCTGGGACAAGGGGTACTTGTTTAGTGAGCCCATGAATCCTAAATGTGTGTATTTACTGTTTTTATAGATTAAGAAAATTCTTCTAGCCCAAGATAACGGGCTTGATTATGACTGTCTACAGTTCGGTCAGCTCCTTTTTTAAAGTACAGTTATTGTTGGAAGCTCAGACTTTGACAGCTACATAGTTGTAAAATGAGCAAATGGAAATTGCTGCTTTTCATTGCTGTTTGTCCATTCTTTTTTTATCAGAGTTTCAATGTAGTATTTTCAGAGAAGAAAACAGTCAACAAAATAATTTCCCTGAATAATATAATTAATTATCTTTAATGATGTTATTCCAAACTCTTAAATGGCTATGTGGAGTTGAAGCTCATACTTTAAGAAAAATCTGAATACGTTGATGAACATCTTTTCATGTTTATCTATACATTGTTGCTTCCAGGTCAAAGCATCATATAGAATTAAGGGTATTCATTTTGTTGTTGAGGCTGTCAGTTTTGGCCCATCCTTTATATTTCATCGCAAATGTTTTCATCACATTTGTCAAGTTAGACATTTCATTTATTAAATATTTATTGTGTAGATTTTAATTTAATTTGCTATCTAATTCTACTCCAAGAAGCAAGTAGTGTGAAACTTGTTTAATTCTCTTGTTATCCACAACCCAATTATAATTTGGTGTCACACACCAAATGTACATTATTTTAGTTTTCACATGGCTTGCCTGCCTTTGTAGTCTGTTGTGTGTAGCATACAGGATTATAAGGGTTGTCGGCATTTGCTAAGTGGGAAAGGCCTGCGTGGGCTAGTTTTGAGATGTCACCATTACTGTACTCCAATTCTTCTGGGAGATCTGCTATGTATAGAGAGAAAAGAAGGGGTGCTAACATACAACCTACTTTCAAGCATTAAGACTGAGGTCAACAAGATGCTACAGCTAAGGATAAATAAACCCTCTGACAGTCCCTGGGCTAGACCAGTGGTACAGGTCCATAAACCTCATTCTAAGGGTGGAAAACCTCAAATGAGATTCTGTGTGGATTACAGGGGTTTAAAGGCAATTACCAAAACTGATGCTCACCCCATTCCAAGTGCAAAAACAACAGTTGGTGTCATACATTCACCCCAGTACAGAGATCTGGGCCTAAATCCATCGTTTTTTTGCTCACCATGCCAGTCCAGTTTGAACCCAGCCCTATACAAATCAGTCTTGACCCTGTGCCCCATGGGCCCAGATCTCTGTACAGGGGTGAATGTATGACATTGTTCTGCATTCTGTCCATCAATTGTTCTTTTTGCATTTGTCACCCCGGGCGCTTTCAAGACTACATTCCTAGAGGTCATCTGCCAGTATGGCAGTCAGCACTAGTCCCTGCTACCAAGCCCCATCCACCATACCTGACCCACTGGTGCACTCCCTGGTGTCTGAGGTCTGATCCAAAACCAGCACCTCAAACTGATTTTAATGGTAGCGTGTCACTTCTGCTACCATCTGCACTCTGGCCCTGGCTACCTGCTCCTCCGATGGATGTTTCCGGGCAAGCTGATATCGCTTTCTCCTTGATCTCCTATACTCCCAATTACAGTCAGTCATCTCACCATTCAGGTGTGCAGCAATGCCTTTGGTGTGCAACTAGTCCCATGCCACCTCAGGACTATGGAAAAAATGCAGAGTCTCCTTCCACCACATGTAGTTTTGCTATAAAAAGGAGGGCATATTTCAGGCCCATTTTGCATAGCTGTCATTTCACCACTACATCTAATGTTGTTGCTTTGAACAATTGCGGTACAATCTGGGTAGGCAGTCGCAGTGGACCACTCAAACTTCCAAGGTCCTTTAGCTTGAAGGAGTAGTAGGAGTAAGTATCTGTCCCTGTAGATGATAGGGATGATTGGGAATGGTGCCACCTCCGGATGCCGTGGGCAATCTGGGTTGCGATGGGCTCTCTAAATTGAGAAGAACAAAGGGGATTTGTCAGCCAGCATGGTGTCCATCAACCATTGTATGAGAAAGAGCTTTATGTTACGACCCTCAGCTTTTTCCCATATGCCTGAAAAGCTCTGCCGCAGCTGACCTTGCAAGTCTTGTACCATGAGCCTCTGTGCAGTTAATGAAGATTTAGCATCCTCCACTGCACCAACAACTTCTTGCGGTCAGCACACAATAGGGACACTTCAACTGCAACAGTGTCAATTTTTGTCTCCAATGTAGCTTTAGTATCTTGTATTGTCGGCAAGATCCGTTCAAACTGATTGGAGTGTTTCTCCAATTTTAACTCCACCTGGCCCAGCACTCCTTTCCCCAGAGCATGTCCACATTATTTTCGGTGGTGTTAAGGATCATTTTAGTCTCCATAGGTTTCACCATCATTTGTTAGGTGCCGAATTCCAGCTGCGCTGCAAAGTACATAGGGGACCATGTGCACCACTCATTCCTCTTTGTGGTTCAGGTCAGGGTTCACACCTGGAGGGTAAAGGGGAAGTGTGGTCAACGAGCTCTACCTCCCTCTTTAGGGACTCTTCCAGGTTGCAGTAAATGGGGCTTCCCTCCTTCACACCAGATACGCATTAGGCTCCCAGATAAAAAAAACTCTGATTGGGCCACATGTAAAGACTCTGTGTGGTCTTCTGGCCACTGTGTATGAGGTTGCTAGCCTCAAAAGAGAGCCTCCAGTAATGTACACAGCCACCCAATATCTGTCCACAGCTCCATGCAGAGTGTATGAGCAACTGCACTGGCACACGCGTCTTCCTGCTCTTCAGGCCTCCAACAGTTGGACCATGCTGTGGTTTTCTCTGTGGGTGAGTCGACCAGATGGGCCGGCCCGTCTCTCGCAGGCAATGATTATGAGTGATGGCTCACCAACAGCCTGTATCCTCGGCCTTGTCTTCATCAGCGCCCAGGCCTCACCACCATAATCGCAACTCCCTGGTGAAGAGCTGTTGTAAACCTGTTCTTCTTTTAATATGGTCATTATTTAAAGCCTTTCCTTTGTTTCCTTTCCTTCATGCCTTCTAGAATACTAGCAATGTTCTGTATGTTTATCTGTGAGCCAAGCTGATTCCAGAGTTGTCAGTTGGTGTCTGCTCAGCTGGTGAGGAGTACGTCTTGTCTATGCTCTGCTAATAAATCCTTACCTGATCGTGAAGAGGTTCCTTACAAACTTTTACTTCAATTTGGCGACAATTCCTGGTGCTGACCAGACAAGAGCTTGAGCCACCGACAAAGCAGACGTTTCCTCTGCATTTTCCGTACGAGCAACTCCTCCCCGACAAGAATCTACTGCGTGCAGAGTGATTGTCGTTCTATCTGGACCGTGATCCCAGTTTGGCAGTATTTGAGACGATTTTGAGGCGGTTCAGAAGGCGATGACATCAGCAGGCAAACTGTGAGTCAATCTGCGCTTGCTGCATTCCACGCACTACTCTTCGACATGTCGGACGTTGCTAGGCAGCGCAGATCCGCTGAAACGTCAAGCTTTGGCAAGCAGCAGCGTCGTGTCTGCGTGTCAGACTCCAACGCAAAGCGCTGAACGTTTACAGGCTGAAGCGGTAATTGTCTCTGGCATGTCTAACAACGCCCTGTTGGCGTCCTTCCTGCCTAGCGTCCTGACGTCTTACTTCAACGTCCGACGGCCATCTTGGTTAAGTAATATTTATCATTGTTTACTGTGACTGCACCAGTGTTGTTTCTGAGTTCGAATCCTTAGCAACAGAAACTAATGAGCGTAACTGCATACGGTGATACGCTCATCAAGACATTACTCAAGTTTTTATCTCGCCATTCTATCACTGCCCGCAAAAGTTGTAAGGAGCGTATTGCAAGCGATGATACGCTCATCACTTCTATAATTCACCTTGGATTTTATATCATTGAATTACAAATAACAACTGGGAAACATTTGGTGGGAATAATACAGGTTTGAGTGCTTCTGCCAGACGAGGATACACTCAGTGTCTTCAAAGTAGAACTTCTGCTGTGTAACCACATTCCCGTGTTTACAAATTTTTATGGGGTTACCACTTTAAAAATTGTTAGCAATTATTTGCTTATAAGTTACAGCCATTTAAAATAAATTTTGTGTTCAAGCATAATTTTAACTTCTACGTTAAGAAGTTAGAAATTTGTGATTCGTTATTGCTCAACAGGTTACTGTAGCTCTTCCTCCAGAGTTTCTTAGCGAACCTGGGACACCTTCAATTTCGTGGGAAGATTGGATAGTCATGTTCTAAAACTATCTAGATGCACTTGATGGACAAGACTTTTCTTCCAAACATAAAAAAGCACTATTGTTAAGTGTTTTGGACAAGGAAGGTCAAAAGTCTTTAAATATCTTCCCTAGGTGTTGCAATCCAGTGGGCAGTCCAGTCTTTTTTTTTTTTAAGTCCTCATAGTCCGGATAAGCAGAAAGAGAAAGAAGTCTGCTTCAGATCACTTCTCCCCTGGGCGCCTCAAGTGATCTTGCTGCAAAAACCAGGTACGGTACACACTATATCTTGCAATATTGCTCAACCATAGGTGCCAATTCCGCCCTGAGACTATCGGCTACCACCAGAGTATTTGCAGACCGATATAGAGGCCTAATCATTGGACTTATTTATACATGTCTGTACCCACATCTCATAGGGGAGCCAGAAAGCATTTTGCCTGCATTTATGTGCTCTGTCTAGGGTGTTTATATACCTTATCGAAGCCAACCATTCCAATTTACTGGGAGGAGTAATCTTAACTCAGTTCTTACAAATTTCTCTTCTTGCAAGTAATATTAGATAAAAGATAAATTTTCTAACATTATTTGCCATAGATTCGTTATTCTTAGTGAGACCAAAGAATACCAACAGTTCGCTCACCTGGAGTACTTCTCCCAGAATGGAAAAGATTATGTTACTCACATCCAGCCAGAAGGATTGAAGTACCGGACAAGTCATACACATATGCGTATCATCATCTTTCTCTTTATTGCATTTAGGGCATTTTCGGGACTACTCCACTCCCCATTTTAGATAGCTTTTATGGAGTCCAATACGCCCTGTGGAGACAAAAAAGGTGGTTCCGCCTTAAATTTGCGGGTCAAACTGTGGAATAAAGAATGTCGCAGGATACTTGCCATAAATCTTGTATCTGTTTTCCTGGCAAGCTCCTCTCCCACAGCTCCATCGGAAGGTTGAAGTCTCCATCAGCCAGTTCTAGTAATAACCAATAATAATTTGCCACCTCCTTCTTATGAGTTGTTCCAAGTAACAAACTCTCTTCCAATTTATTTACTAGCCCCGCTCCGGACCCAACAGTCCGACTCCAGCTTAGCATTTGTAAATACTTAAACCTCGAAAGTTGGCCTCTACACATATTTTGGCACTCTTACCATGATATTAAATTATCTTCCGATATCAACTGTTTCCAGGAAATAAATCCTGCATCCTTCAGTGGATGCACCAATGAGTTCTTCGACCATTCTGGGGATCCTGAAGAGTCAAAGATAGGTGCCATCCCACTAAAATAATTGATTTTTAACTCTTTCCTAACTTTATGCCAAGTTGTCGCGAGGCTGAGTAAGGTCTTTAGACGTATTTTTTTTTAAAATCTCGGGTCTCCAAATTTGTAGATGAAACCGTATTCTCCCCCTATTATGTCTTTTAACATTGCTGGATGCATCTTCCCTATCTCAGAGTTATCTGATGTTTTACATAACCCTTTCCCACCTTTTCACAAAAACACCAAAGCATAATAGGATAGGTCTGGCAGGCTTAGCCCCCCTTTCTCGCACCGTCGTCTAAGCTTTTTCCACGAAATTCGCACCCCTTTGGAGGCCCAAATAAAACTAGATATTTTAGACTGTATTTTTTTTAGCCATTCATCCTTGAAAGTCAACGGAATATTCTGAAATAAGAATGTGAGTTTTGGGAGAATTGTCATTTTAAGGATGTTAACTTTCCCATAAATTGATAGGGGCAGGTGAGATCATCCTAACAATAATTTCCCTATCTCCTTATAGATCTTTTGAAAGTTGGTTTCAGGAATTTGTTCGATTTTCTGGGTAATTTTAATACCCAGATATCTCATTTCTGATTTGACACAGCTCTCTTGTGTCATCAAGTTCCATGCCATGGCTACTGCTTTCCTTCATTAATTTCGTATCCCGAAATCCTTCCAAACCCTGCGGCCAGATCATAAACATTCAGTAGTGCTGTGCTGAGATTTGAGGTATATACTACCAGATCGTCTGCGTATAAACCCACTTTCTTCTCCCATCCCCTGGACTGAAAAGGAAGTATCTCCTCATGTTTCCTGGTTTTTTCTGCCAGGGGTTCAATATAAAAATTAAAAAGTAGTGGGAACAGTGGGCAGCCCTGTCTCGTCCCTCTAAGGATATTACATTTCTCAGTTAGCCTCCCATTAATCAGAATTTTTGCAGTCAGAGTGCTATAAATTTGTTTTACTGCCCTACAAAAATGTTCCCCTAAGTTAGATAGGCTCAATACTTCATGCAGATAAGACCAATTAACTCGGTCAAAAGCCTTAGTTGCGCCTACCGTAAGGACCGCTAGTGGAAGTTTGTCTACTGAGGTTAAATCAATTGCACCTATTAGGCTATAGATTAAATCTCTAACAGCCAGATTCATCAAAGTGAAACCGGCTCGCAAAGGGCCAGATTCTGAGAATCTGGCCCTTTGCGAGCGCTTTTTTTGCATTTGGGACTCATCATCCCAAATGCAAAAATCACAATTCTAGAAATCGCTAAATTGTGATTAATTGCATTTAAGGAATCTCAAATTGAGATTTGTTAAATGCAATTCATGAACCTTTTAAAAATT
Source organism: Lissotriton helveticus (assembly GCF_964261635.1). Taxonomy (NCBI): domain Eukaryota; kingdom Metazoa; phylum Chordata; class Amphibia; order Caudata; family Salamandridae; genus Lissotriton; species Lissotriton helveticus. Next base: position 1,664,666,590 of record NC_136067.1, on the reverse strand, counting down.
GCGAATTCGCAATCTGGGGCCGCTATTTACCGCGAAGTCTAACTACGTGGTAAATAGCAAAAACTTTTAATAGTAAAGTCCTTCACTCATCCTAAAGCTCTTCAGCCGATAATTCCTCCATCCGCAACCTTTTGCAATCAAATTGCGGACTTCTTTGAGGAGAAGATTGTACTCATTCAGAGGCATTTTCCAATCATCTCACCACCCCCCTTCCCAAGCCAGCGAGAGCAGAGAGAGAATAAGCCATATACCCTGAGTCCCTTTCAACCGGCCTCTCTCTCACAGACCAGGGAAGTCATCCCTCTGACTCATGTCCCCCTTTAATACTCCATCAGTTAATTGATGTAGTCAATCCCGTCATCAAGGCGATTGTCAACGCTTCACTATGCTCAGGAGTGGTCCCCCCAGAGTGGAAAAAGGCGATTGTTAAGCCTCTTATAAAAAAAACCAATAAATCCACCACCGACCTGACCAATCTCCGCCCAATATCACTTTTCCCAGTTTTGGGTAAAATAACCGAGCAGATGGTACTCCAAGAGTTAAAAAACTTCGTTGACACTCACAATATCCTACATCCCCAACAGTCAGGCTTTCGACCTAGGCACTCGACCGAAACCGCCCTTATTGTGCTCACTGATTCCATCAAATTCTTACAAGACGAGGGCAGAAATGCTGTCCTGATCCTGTTGGACCTCACGGCAGCATTCAACACCATCTCTCATGAAATCCTGATCGATAGGTTGAGAGCTATAGGTGTAACTGATGTTGCCCTGGCCTGGATAGTGTCTTTCCTGACCAATAGAATTCAAACGGTCTCCCTGGGCCCTTTTCTATCCAACGAAAAAAAAGGTCTTATCTGGGGTCCCCCAGGGCTCCATTTTAAGCCCTCTGCTATTCAATGTTTATATGGTCCCCCTCATTACATTGATAGAGTCACACAGGATACTGGTAACATCATACGCCGATGACACGCAACTTTTCTCCATGGATAAAAATTCCACGAATGCGGAACAAAAGTTCAAGAGCTGCTTGACGGAAGTTTTCCGTTGGATGGACAATAACCATCTAAAATGTAACACCAACAAAACTGAAATCTTACCTCTGGGTAAAGATGTCCACTTTTGCCCCAAGGACTGGTGGCCCGAGGATTCACCTGTTCCTCCCCGCTCAGTGGAAACGGCAAGAAATCTAGGTGTACTATTTGATTCTGCTCTTTCCTTTGACCAGCATGTAAGGAATACGGCAGGAAGCTGTTTCAGTATTATTAAATCACTAAAAAAGTTTGCCTACTGACTCTAGAAAGTCGGTAGCAGTTGCAGTAATACTATCGCGTTTAGACTACTGTAATGGCCTGATGGCCGTAGTACTTAAATTACCAAGAAGATCTTCCGCCACGGCTACACTCCAGACCTTACACTGGCTACCTTTACATAAGAGGATGTTGTATAAGACCCTGCTGACCTCTTTCAGAGCTCTTAATAACATAGGCCCGAAGTATCTGGCGAGACGTTTTGTACGCTATGATCCTTCGCGTTGCCTGAGGTCATCTGGCGGTAATCTAATTAACACCCCTAGATTCAAGTATAAAACCAAGGGAGGTAGGACCCTCACGGTATTGGCTTCCAAAGCATGGAATGCCATGCCTAAGGGCCTTAGACTCCTAGCCCAGGAGAGTGTCTTCAGGAAGCACCTAAAAACCTGGATTTACAGTTTGTCAGAAAGTTTGGTAATGGCTGCTATTTAAGTTTCCATCTTTGTAGTACACACTAGCTCAGCGCCAGGATGCTCCTTTCGGAGCGACAGTTAGCGCTTTAGAAATGCCCTATACATATACAAATACAAATACAAAAATGCACTAAAGTGCATTTTTCAAAGTTTCATGTTGCGCACACACTTGCCCTAAGGGCATGTGTGAGCGCAACATATGTGCACACATCAATTTCAGGGGTGCAACAGGGTGTCCTTTGGACACCCCTGCACCCTTGAAATCGCAATCTCAATTTGCGAATCGCTAATTGCGATTAGCAAATTGAGATTGTCTTCCCATTCATTCCTATGGGGCTCTAGGCCCATAGGAATGAATGGGGAGAAATTCCTTAATTGCGACTCGCAAGTTGCGAGTCGCAATTAAGGAATTAGTAGAAATCGCTATTTTTTTGGTGATTTCTTGATGAATAGCATTTTGCTATTCCTTAATAGCGAATCGGTATTTTTCGCTATTAAGGAATCGCAAATTGCTTTGTTGATGAATCTGGGGGTAAGACTTCTACCTGGTACAAACCCTTTCTGGTCTTCGTGAAGGAGTGCTCCCACCACCCCATTCAGCCTCCTCTGCTAATAACTTGGCAAAGATCTGGGGGGCGCTAGAGACGCACTGCGGGATGGTTGGCTAGTCAGTCAGCTCCCCCGGACGGGTGCAGGAAAAGCGGCCTTACACCTCTGAAAGTACAGCCAGAGCAACGGAAAGGATAAAACTGGAAATCGGAACATGCTGCCAATACTTTATCGGTGATGAAACTCCTGCCTGATGGTTATTGTCGGAAATACTGGAGAAAAACGGCACGGATGCGAGTTGCGATCCAAGATGGCCGCTCCCGACGCTCGGCTCTGATGAGCATAAGATCGAAAACACAAGCAGGTACGAGGAATGCCCTGGCTACTTTGCGTCCCATTGTTATAGCAACCGAGTTGTGCCACAACGGTAAAGCTCGGAACTAACGGCGATGTCCGAAACGTTAATTGAAGGGTTGCGTTCCAAGGGCTTCAAAATGGCGGCGGCAATGGAACGCAGGGAATAAACAGCGGCGGAGAGACACTACGGGACTGCATGTAGGCTAGGCGGGTTCTCGGCAGACCGGGGCGTGGGGCGACTGGAGTGGCCCGAAGGTGGAGGGCATTGCAGGAAAAGACAGAACCCCTACTCGCTCTGATATCACATTGCCCGGCTTTACAGACAGGAAGGCATTGGACGGAATATGGCGCCTAATACTCAGTGACGGAGCCGAACGCTTGGCCGTGCTGGCAGACTGACGCGAGGGAATGTGAGTGCCCCCCCAAAAGCCTGCTCAACGGACACACGGAGAAAAAGATAAGTGGGCCGAACAATGGACGCCCACTGTATACTAGCGCTGCAGGTGTAGCAGGGGGATGCATGCGCAAAAGCAACTGTACTGTGGAAGAGCGGTGTTCATGGTTGTACAAGCGGGGAATTAAAGTGTTCAGATGGACCTCCCGCCCTCAGGCAGCCAATTTCAACACGGCGCTGCGGGCATAACAAGCGACATCGCAGTACAGCGCTGAGAAGCCACGGAGGGGTTCCTACGCAGCCATTTCAGTCCCTGAGCTAGTATCACACGGAAAATAGGCGAACATGCGGATATGCGGGGTGTCTGATGCATAACTCTACATCACAGTGGGCGGCGAGAACACCCCAACGACGCAACCTATCTACAGCAAGAGCCACGACGACGGTAAGCCCGGGGAAGCCACGGCACAGCCCTCTAACGAGCGCCGGTGCAACAGCAAACTAAACTGCCCTTTGAGACGAGGAAACAAACTAAAAGCAACGCGACCGCTTCGGATGCGGAAGGGGAGCAAGACACAAATGATGGGACCGGCATGGAGGCAGTCCTAAGGGCGATTCAGCAAAGTCTACAGGAAATGAACAACAAGCTGGATAATGTGGTGCAACGGGTGGACAATATGGCAGCGAAAATAGAAAAACACGATGAGCGGATTGTGGAGGCGGAACAAAGGATTTCTAGAGTAGAGGACGAATCCAGAACCACAACGAAGACATGTGGCGGCATAGAAAAAACGCTGGAGGTCCTGAGAGCTAAGGTGGAGGATCAGGAAGCGAGATCGAGACGGAACAACGTCCGCATATCAGGTCTGCCGGAGTCAACAAACACGGGCAAAATGGAAACCTACATCGAGACGTTGCTGAAAGAACTATTTGGAGCTGAAAGCCTGTCCTCCGTGTTCCTCGTCGAGCGAGCACACCGCTCCCTAGCGCCTACACCAAAACCAGGCGCTACTCCGCGCATGATAATTGCCCGCTTGCTCAACTACAGGGACAGAGACACAGTTCTCAGGCTAGCCAGAGAAATGGGTGTAATCACATATCAAGGTAATACCCTGGAATTCTACCCAGATCATACTATGGCGGTGCAGCTAGCACGCAAAGAATTTGCACCAGTGAAAAAGAAATTTCGAGATCTAGGTGTTGAGTATGCAATGTTATATCCTGCGAAGCTCAGAATCACAAATGCGGGCAAACCCGTTATTCTCCCCACGGTGCAAGCAGCACAGGAATATATCTAGAAATTGGGAAAACGACGCAAGGCACAGGACCGAGATGGACAAACTAGTGATAATGACTGAGACGCCGGGAGGGCATGTGCCACTACTGTATAAATGACTCCACGAGGAAGGTGGCACCTCCGTGCTTTGAACACTCCGAACATTTACAGGTCAAAATTGAGGCACTTGGAGACTTACAGACGTCATCCACAGTTGGGTGCAGCTGCAAATGTGGGCCCGAGGGAGCCACGCGGACAGTCATTATCAGCATTCCGAGTACGCGCTGGGGATTTGCACAGTGAGTAATCTGGTAGTCCATGCCGGATATGGGACAAGGGTGGAACTCGGTGCTGGGACATGGGCGTGCAGCACCTTAGCAGCGCTAAAATGATGATACACCGTACTAGCAAGCTGGCGAACACTGGGCCCAGCCTGCGCGACTGAGAAGGTGAGGCCTGATACAAAGTCCGAGGGACGGAAAAACTAGGGGTGAACTCACGTCACATATCTGATTTCAGCAACACCGCTGTAAAATGGAACTATATACAATTGTAGTTGTGGTGTATTAGACTACTATCTGACTATGGCGGGAAAAGAGAGGTGAAATGGATATAGCGGATCATAGAAATAGCGTACGCACCCGTCCACATCCACTATGTGGATGGAGATGTGTGCACCTGGCGACACCCCCAAGCAGGTGCGCCCCAATTCAAGTTCTGCTACTAGTTTGGTTACCACATGGGGATGGCTTTGGCAAAGTTTGGGTGCTAAAGTGGGAGGGGGGAGGAAGGGGGAATTGGGAGTTGTTCGAATTGACTCACTGTGTCTGAGAAGCATTGCGACCTCTTTATTTACTAAATGCACTGTACTTGATGATATGCTCATTGCTAGAAAATGTATACTCGCATACGGGACAGAGAAAAAGGTAATCCTAATGTATGGGGTGAAGGGCTCTAACAAGAACCTACAAAATCCACAATTGCTGTTGTGACACATTCCATCACACTGAAATTTATCACGTGGAATGTCAGAGGCTTGGGCAATCCGAAGAAAATTCGGCAGATGTTTGCATATTTTGATAGATTGCGTGTTGACGTGGCTTTCCTACAGGAAACGCACATAGCGGCCACCAACACATCCACATTGGGAGCTAGATGGGCAGAATCGGTCACCAACTCAAATTACTCCTCCTACTCTCGAGGGGTCAGCATTCTAATAAGAAAGGGGGTACACTTTAAGATCTCGAACACACACAGAGCCTCCGAAGGCAGAAGTGTAATTGTTGTGGGCACTGTCAGACAACACTCAGTGGCACTGGTGAACACATATGGCCCGAACATAGACGACCCAGGTTTCTTTGAGAAAATGTGGAGCACCTTAGCAGATATCCAGGTTGACAACATAATATGGGGAGGCGACTTCAACATAGCACTGAAGGAGGGGCTTGACAGGTCACCAAACACACTGGAACCACACGTACAAGCAAGGGCGACACTCCAGGAAGCTCTGGAAGATCTACAGATGGCTGACATATGGAGGGTCCAACACCCAGGGGAGCTAGCGGCAACGCACATAAATGCAGCACATAAAAGTTGGTCTAGACTGGACTACTGGCTGGGCACACAGGAGTTGATATAATGGGCTGTCCATATAAAACATCTCCCACGGACACTTTCAGATCACAGCCCTGTGCTCCTGGAGGTTGAAATACCGCGCTATGTGCCTCCACCCTTTACTTGGAGATTTAATGCAGTAGCCTTACGCGACCCATTATACGTAGACACCATACATAAAGCAATAATAGACTACTTTGATCTAAACTGCCCCACGACAGAAGACCCTTGTCTACTGTCGGAAGCTTTCAAGGCTACATTGCGGGGGGTGTGCATTAGCACGACCACGGGCATATTAAAAGACATCAGGCAACAATTAAAAACGCGTGAAGGCACCATATACACATTAGAACGGAGGTATACACAAACAGGAGATACGGCAGTATTGGGAGATATACAGTTACTCCTATCAGAACATCGACAATTCGCAGCAGATGAGCTTAACTATATATCCAAACGTAAAACTGCTAGGAGGTATGGTGAGGGGGGAAGGCCAGGTAGAGCCCTAGCTGAGAAAATATGTACCGGGCGAATGCCACAACACATCACTGCTATCAAAACCCGAGCGGGAACCATAACTCATGACATTAAAGGTATAATGGGTGAATTTGTGGACTCCTATGGCAAACTTTATGAGGCACGCCCCTCGTTACCGCAAGAGGAATTACTGTCTTACATTGCGGATGTAGAAATGGCGTGGTTGTCTGGGGGTCATAAAGAATACCTGGCTCGCCCTATCACGGTGGAGGACGTAGTAGACACCATCAAACGTCTACCAAGTGGCAAAGCACCAGGGCCCGACGGCTTCACGATAGAATTCTATAAGACATTCGCGGACCTACTCGTCCCACACTTGGTGAGACTATGGGGGGAGGCACACGAGGCACAAACGCTTCCGACATCCATGAGGGAGGCCTTGCTAATTGCATTATTAAAACCAGGTAAAGACGAGGAGTACTGCGACTCATACCGCCCACTATCACTCATAAACGTGGATACAAAAATTATAGCTAGCTTATTGGCAGACAGACTCAAACCACTAATGCCACTGCTGATAAGACCCGACCAATCTGGCTTCATACCGGACAGGTCAACGACACATAACACATGCACCTTATTTGCGCTAGCTCACTATCTGGCGCCAGATGTAAAGGCTGTGGCGGTTCTGTTAGACGCGGCCAAAGCGTTTGACACGTATGGGGTTTCCTCCGATCTTCATAGGATGGATCACGATGCTTTACACAAATTTGACAGCACGCATTAGGGTGAACAAGCATGTCTCGGAACCACTCGCAATATGTTGCGGCACTAGGCACGGGTGTCCACTCTCCCCGATGCTTTTTGCTTTGGTACTAGAGCCCTTAGCCTGCAAAATTAGACAGCACCACCACTACTCGGCCATACAGCTACCGACACGCCCAATACACATCTCACTGTACGCAGATGATATGGTAATTTACGTTAAGAACCCGGAACAGCACCTTAACCCATTATTGCGCGAATATATCAAATTCGGCCAACACTCAGGACTCCAGATCAACTGGGCTAAGTCCCTCGTTCTGGCGTTAACGGACGGCACACACCCAACGGCCCTGGATTATCCGCTAGAGTGGCAGGATGAGCCGACCAGATACTTGGGAGTGTGGTTTCACAGGGACCCAGAACTCGTCCTCCGGACCAACTATGGGAGGGTAGTCTCATCGTTAGACGAGAAGATTAAACGATGGAATAAACTGCCGCTGTCGCTGGCGGACAGAGTTGCAATTGTGAAAATGGTGCTTCTGTCCAAGTTCCTCTACTTGTTCAATAACATTCCAATTAAACCTCCTGCGGAGGTGTTCCGAAATATCAAAAAATTGGTGCTCAATCTGCTTTGGGTGGGAAAACAAGCAAGATTAGACCTACAAACGATGACACTACCATATGCTAAGGGGGGTTTCAAAGTACCAGATCTATATCTGTATTACCTATGCGCACAGGCGCAATTTGCGCACTACTGGTACCACGAGATTCCTTTCCTGACCCACTTGGCGGTGAAAGCTGGTGATGCAGACCCAGTCCCGTTGATCAGCATACTGCCACATAAACGAGTTATATTGCATGAGCGTGACATAAACCCGGTGAACACCACCGCGGAAGCATGGAGACTGATGGGCAAGGTGGCTAAACGCCTCCCGCTCTACGCACCTGCGCTCCCACTGGCACATCACCCGGCGCTTTCAGTTACACAAGAACAGATTGGGATGGACTTACTGAGACGCGCTGGTATTGATAAGATGGGAACTTTATATAAAGATGGAATCTTTCAAACCCTAGATAAGTTAGACTACATTAGCAATCCAACACTATTATTTAGCTTTAACTATTACAGGTCACAGAGAGTGGTAAAAGAGCACTTTCCCACATTCCCGGAGGAACCCCAGACCCTGACTCCCTTGCAACTAGTTCTCACCACGCCCACTGCCTCCCACCTAGTGTCGAGACTATACACAAGCATGCAGAATGATATTGGAGGGAACAGGGCCGGTCCTAGGACTTTTGGGGCCCTGGGCGAAAGGGAAGATGTGAGGCCCCTCTAATTTGGGATATTCAGTGCCGGCGTTAGTGCTGGTGGCCGTCGGTGCAACAATGTTAGTTGGTCGCCTCGCCAATGAGCTCCTTCGCTATGAATTCCCTCACTACCACCCTGTAACAGTGCTCCTCAAGTTATGCTATGTAGATTTATTCTATGCGGATTTATAAAGTAGTTAGCCGCCTGAGGGCTTCCCAGTGCTGCGTGAGTCGATCGCCGTGTATACTAGCGTGATTCTGAGGCGGTACATGTCTAGAGCAAGTGGGGCAAAGCCATGTTTTAAGCATTTTCTTAATCTGGTCTTGTTCATTTAGTTTCTGAGATCAGTGGGCATAGCATTCCAGAGCTTAGGGGTCAAATGCGAGAAAGATACACACACCCCAATCTGATCTTTGGACCTGTAGCAATCAAGCATTGGAGGATGTTAAGGTACTACTAGGATTGTAAGGTACCAGGAGGGTCCATTGTAGTTGATTCCCCTAGGCACCAAGTAAAGTGTCTTAAATTCTACCCTTTCCTTCACTTGAAGCCAGTACAATTTTTGCTGAGGTATGTTTGGGAAGCTTGAGGATAGTCCTTGCTGCCACACTTTGGGCTAACTGGAGTCTCTTGGTGATATATTTGGGTGAGCCCATATACAGGGAATTTCCATAGTCCAAGCAGGAAAAGAATCAGCACTTGGGCCACTATTCTCCTAGATTGTGTAGGTAGGAGGTCTAGGATTTTCCGTAGGGTTCTGATAAAGCCAAAGCAAGATGCTGTAAACCTTTTTACTTAGGCCTCCATAGATAGGGAGCTATCCAACCACATACCTAATATCGTAATGGGGAGGGGGAGAGATTGGTAGTGCCCCCAGACACTCTGGCCATCCGAGGGTTGTTTGCGGTGTTGGCTTGTTTCTTAAAATCATCAGCTTGGCTTTGTTTCTCTTCAATTTAAGTGAGCAGTTAGCCATCCATTATGCAACTTTCTCTACAAAAGGGACTAGTTTTTGCAAACCTTTTCCCAGGTAAAGGGAGACTGCCAGTTGGGTGTTGTCGGCAAAGGAGACCATCAACTACTAAAATTCCTTGACGATGTCTGCCAATGGACTTAAATAAATGTTGAAAGGTGTAGGCCTCAATGCAAAGCCCCACGGAACCCCACACTACTCATTCAACAAAGCCCAGCATTACATGCCACTGTTTAGTTGGAAGGCTCAAGGAACAGCTTGGCGTCAAAAGATTACAATTATTTTCATTATTTAGAGATTTTTCTTCACAGCCTAGCGCATGAGCATATATTCCACAGTCAGAAATTAAAAATCGATGACTTCATGTCAGGAAACTGCCCTGCGATCAATACTTAGAAGTGGGTGTTACAATCCCCTCTAACGACGACAACTGCGTTTGCTAACCTGTTATTAAAGGTAATTTAAAAAGCTCTGCCCGGTAGTGATATGTGGCAGCCCAGTTATTTTTGGCACACGCCACCCCTCTGTTCTGGCCCGGAGGTCTATATACTTCAGACCTGGCAACTGAAATGGTGCCACTGCATGATGTGCTGTTCCAGTCCAGGTCTTTTCTTTGATTTCTGGGGCTTGTTGTCTTGCTTTATAATGGCATGAACAAAACTACAAGCACCAGAAATCAAAATAAAAACTTGGGCTGTAGTAGCACATCTTGCATGGACCAGGGAAATTTAGCAGGTGGCCCCTTAGTGACATACAACCAACCTCCAAACCAGCCTGTTCTCGCCCGACACCATTATATGTGTATTAGAAAAAAATTACATCCTATAGCCTTTCCTTTTACATCAGCAAGATTGTCACATAGATCAATTTGTAAAGTCCTCTCACTTTGCACTCAAAGAAAAGAAAACAATCTCTATGTTAAAAGAATAGGCAGCAATTTGTCAGAACACATCCCCTGATATGTGATGTCTGTCTTTGAAATTTACAGGCATCTTTATTGCTCATTCACCTTCCAAACTCCAGCATTTTAAAGTTAGGGGCCCTGCAGCTGCCCCCTCCCCTCCGCACTCCTACTTCCAGCACCTATAGCCTTCTTTGTCTCCTATACGGCATGTATCTTATTTCTTTACACTTTTCCTTACCTCCTCCTGGTCTAAGCTCACTGTTTCCCCATAGTCAGAGTGTGTTGCTGCTATTTACTTCTCTCAAGTATCCCCTTTGCTTTCCTCTCTCAGCCTCCCTCCAGCATCTTGTCTCTTGATCACCTTTCTCGTCCTAACACAAACTGTCTCACGTTTGAAGTCTTCCCATTTCCCCTCTATTGCTATATGTTATCTTCACACTTTCGCTCCGCACGCTCCCATCCACTTATCTCCTAAAGGGCAGAGTACACCACAGACCCAGATGTTAACACACACAACAAATGTGACAATATAAAAGCAATAATTCAAAAGCATCTTTATTGCTTATTTACCTTTGGAAAACAGCAGGGTTATTTAGGGGGTGCTGTAGCACCCCACTCACCCCTATTTCCAGCGCATGTGAAAATTCTCTGGACTGCCCACACAGCAAATGCACCCACAAATGTAAAACTCTGCTGTGTTACATGGACTGTGGCAGTAAAGTCAGGCATGACTCAGTTCCAGAACGTGAGGATATTTGCAGTTTTATATTATGGGAACTCAGCTCTAAGGCATTAGAGAGCTTTACATGATCGCCAGTTACGTTACAAAAGGATATTTTCATTTTTTAGGGGCGTGTGGAAATAGTGATATGCCCAGAATCACAGGATGTTTAGCAGACGCTGGGACTCTAACCTAGTTCTTCAGTTCTATTAGGCTGCTCAATGCGCACAAAGCCCAGAAGAAAGCGTTTGTCCCATGGGCTTCAGAGCCATACTTTAGTGCTACAAAGTTCAGAAGATGGGGTGGGGGGGGCCTACCCTGGGTGTCACAGTTCTGAATAATGACTGTATGTCCCAGGGCAGGGGCCCCCAAACTTGGGCTTAGAGGTCTGATCCATTGCTGCAGGGCACAAGGGGCCTCTCCTACCCTGGGCCTCTTTGCGCTGGATAAGGGATGTGAGGCCGAGAGAAAGGGGCCCCACACTTGGGCCCTGATCCAGTGCATGGAAGCCCAGGGAAGTGGGGGCCACCTCCCCCGGGCTTAAAAGAGGTGTGGTGCTTTTACTATAAACTTTGCCCAGGCACGGCTTCTCCCTCTTCTACTGCGCCGCCTCTCCGCACCTATTACAGTTCAGCCAATCCTGAAAACAAAAGGGCCATTTGTTGCTTGGAAACGCAAATGGCACCTTTTCAACAGAGCACAGCCTGGCCCTTGACCTGCTCACACACAATAGTCTTCCCTGCTGTTCCAAGACCCCTGGCCATTCTTTCCATCCCTCCGTGCCCGTAATCCCAGGACTGACACCACGCCTCTATAACTGCTCAGGTTTAGGCACCTCATTAGCAAAATGTAAAATTGCAGTGATCGGAGGGGAGGGGGCCTGACTTTAATGAAGCCTTTCACGTGGAAGCGAGGCCCCATGTTTTTGAGCTGAGCCCGAGGCCCTGGGCAGCTGCCCATACTGCCCATGCCTAGCGCCGGCCCTGGGAGGGAACACTGAGGGGATGAGAGGTAAATGGAGCGATGTCTTAGATGATACGCTGTCAGAGGAGGACTGGAAAACCACATGCCTACTCACTGGCATGTTAACATCGAATGGAAACCTGAGGATCATCCATTATAAATACATACACCAAATGTACTACACGCCTCAGAGGCTCCATAGATACGGGTTAAGGGAAGATTCCAAATGTGTAAGATGCAGACAGGAAAATGCGGACTTCATGCATTTAGCATGGCATTGTCGCTCTGTGGCGAGATACTGGGAGCAGGTGGTGCAGGCCATAAGTGACATGCTTGGGGTATCGATCGAATGTAAGGCCAAGGTCTGTTTGTTGGGTATTGTCCCGCAGCTACGAGCGAAACGGCGTAGGTTCTGTGTGGTAGCGCTTTTAATGGCAAAAAAGAGGGTCTCATTACATTGGAATAGTAAGATAGGGCCGAAGATGAAAAACTGGCTGGAAGATCTGACATACTGTAGTGACACACTGGCCACTTATGAGGAGGAGCTGCCAATTAGATCACGCCCCAGGGACTATTGGATGTATTTGCGTGACTACTTAATGGCGCACGCACTAAAACAAACCGAATAGAATGTACAAGAATGGAATGCGACATAGTACATGACGATGAGTAGTAATAAACAGTTTCTAAAGGAGAGGAAGAATGCTGTGACACTGTGACCAAAGTTACAGAATCTCATGTTGTTTTACTGTAGTTACAGGTTTATGGAAAAATTGAAAATATAAAATGTAAGAACATGGACATGATTTGAAGCGTATACAGCACTGTTCTATATTACAAATGCTTCTACATGTAACGCCGCCGGTCCTAACGATGTCGGCTGATGGGCTGTGTACAAAACACAAAGTATTACATGATTTGCACCAGTATGTGGCCGGCCTCATATGGTTGTAGGCGCAAAATTGTATTTTACCTCTGCGGACTGTGCAATAAACATCTTACACCAATAAATAAAAAATAAAAAAAAATTGGCAAAGATCTTGTAATCTGCATTTAGCAGCGATATGGGTCTGTATGAATCACAGCAATCTGGTTTTTTATCAGGTTTGAGAATTAAGGTCACTATGGCATCATTCCAAGAAAGGGGGATCTCTTCACCTGCATTGAAGATAGCTGCAAAAAGTTCACTCAGGGAGCGCACCAAATACTGACTTAATTTTTTTAAAACTTCTAAGGGCAGACTGTCAGGTCCAGCTGCCTTGCTTGATTTTCCCGAATTTATGGCAGTTTCTATTTCTTGCACGCTTATTAAATTATTAAGACCAACTTTCTGAGATTTTGGATACTTTTTCTGGTAAGTCCTGGTCTAACCACTCTAGGACTTCCGACCTAGTTGTACATAAGTCTTCTTTGTAAACTTCTTCATAATATTTTAACATGGTATCTTCAATACTGCTCCCTGCTATAATAGGACTCCCAGCCAACCCAAAATTAAGTTCTTTTATGAAGTTCTTTGCCTGGTCACTCTTTGCCTTCCAGGCAAGTAATTTGCCACAGCCTTCCCCATAGTTAAAATGGGCCAACTTACTAGCTTGACACCTTTCTTGAAGTCGCCTTTCTATTACTGATGACAGATCTGTTTTAAGAGTTTGAATTAAGGCCTTACCGGCATCCTCTCCCACTTCATTTTGCTGAATTTTGTATTCCAAGCTCTGAATTTTCTTCTCAATATTAAGAATTTCTGCCCTGCACAGTGATTTTTGTAGGACTGAATTGATGTAATCCTGCCCCTCAAAAAGGCTTTGTACGAGTCCCAAACAATTACTATTGGAGCACTTCCTCGGTTATTAAGAAAAAACTCCTGGGACTCCAGACCAAGTTTCTTTATTACCTCGTCGTCAGTAAGTATGGACCGATCCATAGTCCACCTACGTTGTTTTACTGCCGTTGAGGGGACTAGTGTCAGGGAAACTGCGGAGTAGTCGGACATATGCGCTCCTACATGGTTTACATTCTGAATCTGATCTTTTATTTTGAGGTCCACTAAAAACAGGTCAATTCTGGACTCCTGAGCGTGCCCAGGGATCCAAGGACCTCCGCCCCAATTCAACACACTTCCACTCTCGCTGCGCATAAACCGTCCCGATGATGATGGTAATGGCTCAGCCCCGCCTCACCTCTAACAGTGGCAGAGACAGCACAAGCTAATCCGACAGGCGCCGGGAAATCATCGGGAACAAAGAGAACGTCCAGAACGCCCAGAACGCCACTCACCGCACCAGACCAGACATCGAGCGGCTCAACAGCGTCTCTCCCCCTGTACCACCTGGAGCAACAGGGCGGTCAAAGGTACCACTTGCACAATTATACTTCTTCCCCTGCATGTATCAATTCAAGACATGAAGATCCGTATCAATGCTGGCATGTTGTTTCCCCGCAACCAGGAGCCTCTCGCGACCGCGAGTCAGGCGGCCGCCATGTTTCCCCCTAACCTCATGACTCCGCTGTACTATTTGAGCAGTCCATTCATGTTGAGTACAAAGAAGCGGTTTCTAGACTTGAAGTTAGGTTTGCAAAAGATGAACATTTTGTAATGAATAGATATATATATTTTACACTCACAAGCAACGTCTAGAATAATCTATTGATGATTTTGTTGCTCGTTTACGAGAATTATCTGTCAAATATAATTTTGGACCAATGACAGATGAGTTGATCACGGATCAACTCATCTGTCATTGGTCCAAAATTATAATAGGATGATACAAGAGACGTTGTGGGCGGCAAAGAATCCTTCCTTAAAACTAGCTATGGATTTAGCTAAGGTAGTCAAAGAATCTGAAAGATGTATGAAAGAGTTGCAGAAGTGTAGTTGACAACACCATATTTCAGAGGTGTCTGAGAAGACCAAGCATGAGGGTGAGACTGGTGATGATGAAGCCATAGCTATCATAAAAGCTAAGGGGAAAAGCTATCAAAAGAAAAATAATTTTCGCAAATCTTCTACTAGATTTTGTTCAAGATGTGGTACTAATACACATTCTTCCAATGCAAAATTTTGTTTTGCTAATAATAAAGAATGTCTTAAGTGCGGTAAGCTAGGTCATTTTTCATTGTGCAGAAACAAAGGTCAGTCCAAGGTAGTAGTTATTGAATATGAGGACATAGAAATAAGAAGGGAGAAAATAAAATCTTAGTGGTTGACGATCCTGACATCATCACATCTAATGAAAAGAGAGAGAAGACCAAAAGCTGAATTTATAATTGATGGTCATAAAGTGAATCTTATAGTGGATACTGGTTAAAGATATACCACATTCCCTGAGTCGATGTTGAGGAGGGAGTGGGGTAATAGGTCACTTAAAGCTTGTGACATTTCTCGTACAGGTTATCAAGGTGAAAATATAGAGTTACTAGGACGTTTTGATTCTGCATATTCTTTATGAATAGGTCTACCAGAGGGAAAGTCTATGTTTCAGTTCATGGACCACCAATTCTTGGGTGGATCCATCAATGTGACTTACATATTACAGTTAATCCCAGGGCTCCTAACCAGGTTATGGTTATTGATGACATTACACTCAATGACATTTTACAAGATGCAAACAGAGTTTACAGGGATGAGTTGGTAGAATTAAAACTGTAGGTACATAGGATCCAGTTAAAAAATGGTGTCATCCCTGTTCAACACAAAGTGAGAAGAGTTCCCCTTGCTGTTAGAGAAGAAGTCAAAAATGCTATAAATGAAATGCTACAAGGGGTGTTATTGAGCCCGTGGAGGCCTCCACATGGGTGTCTCCGGTTGTTATTACACAGTAGGCAGATGACAAGATAAGATTAAGATGTGGACTTAAGATCACTTAACAAAAATGTAGTAGCAGACACTTTTCCTCTCAAAAACATAGGATAGTTGGTATCCACCTTGAAAGGTGCAAAGTTCTTCACAAAATTAGATCTTAAGAGCGCGTATCACCAGATCCATCTACATGATGAGTTTAAACATCTGACTGCATTTATTACTATGGCGGGTGTGTTTCAGTTTAATAGGCTCCCTTTTGGACTCATTTCTGCTGCTAGTGTTTTTCAGCGTATGATAACAGAGATGTTCAAAGGATTTAAAAAGGTAGCGTTTTTTCAGGACGATATTCTTGTCTTTAGGGACACCATCGCTGATCATAACCAAGTCCTCAAATCTGTTTTGCATAGAATTGAAGAAGCAGGTTTGACCCTATGTAAAGAAAAATGTGCCTTCCTTTTTCAACATTTAGACTACTTAGGCTATGAGATTTCAGCCCAAGGTGTTAAACCAAAGAAAAATCTTCTAGAGGCCATACAATTAGCTCCATATCCCTCTGATTATGTCCGACTATGTTCTTTTATGGGCCTCATAGAGTTCTACTCTAAATTTGTGAAGAACTTCTCAGACAAAACATTTAAATTGAGACTTTTACTTAAAAAAGGTGCGAAGTTTTCTTGGAATGATAATCATTCTGCTTGTTTCAATGCCATTAAGAAAGAGTTGTGTGAGGCTAAAGTCCTGGCTCCTTTTGACATAAAGCGTACCTCTGTAATAATGGTGGATGCGAGTGACACTGGTTTGCGTGCGGTACTCCTATAGAAGTATCCTGATGGTGAAAAAACAATCGCCTTTGCTTCTCGCACTCTTTCTCAATCTCAGCAGAACTATTCGGTAATAGAAAAAGAGGCTCTGGCTGCTGCTTGGGGTGCACAATATTTCAGGACATACTTGTGGGGTACCAAGTTTCAACTAAAGACTGATCATAAACCTTTGGTTCGGATTCTATCCCCAGGTGATGCCGGCAAGAGTTCTCCTAGATTAGCGAGACTTGCCTCAAAGCTGCAAGAATATCAGTATGATATTTATTATATACAAGGTTGGCGCAATGTACAGGCGGATTGCCTATCTAGACTTTCAGAAAAGAGTGAAGATCCTAAATGTGATTGTTCAAATGTTCAAGATGAGGGGGCTTTGGCTTTTATTCAGGATGTCATGGCCTTGAGAGTTGATATATTCACCAAGGATGATTGGTGTGTTGCCATGGGAGATGACTTAGTGCTCAGTAAGGTTACAGAGCTCATCAAATTGGGTACAAGATGTGAGAGTTGTTTCCAACCATCTGATTGCACTTTTATTGAAGTATTAGATGAGCTTTCAGTTAATGGTAAGAGTATTCTCATGAGAGGTGATAGATATATTTCAACATTTAGTTTGAGGCTGACATTGCAAACTCTTACACAGCGCAGACTTAGAGCAGATTTTTGGTGGCCAGCTATGGACACACAAGTAACTTCTTGGGTTGAAAATTGTTCTGCTTGTAAAGAGGTTGAAAAGAGACTTAAGATCGCTGCTAGTTCAGCTGTGAGTCACATTGTCACTCCAGATCAGCCTTGGCATAGTGTGTGTCTTGATTTTATAGGACCAGTGGATGAGTTGCCCCTTATGCAAAGTTTTGCCATAGTTGTGGTTAACATGTTTTCAAAATGGCTTACTGTCAAGTTTGTTAAAGAAATTGCCACTGATTGCACGTTCCTATTTTTGAAAATCTATTTCATGATGAAGGGTATCCTTCAGTTGTGATCACTGATAAAGGTACTCAACTTACGTCCCACAAAATGTGTATGTTTTTGTCTGGTTGTGGCGTGACCCATAATCGCACCTCTCTTTATAATCCTCAAGGGAATGGTGTTTGTGAGAGAGCTAACAGAGTTGTCAAAGGGATTATACAAATGACATGTGCTTCTGGTGGTTTTGCAAATCAAGTGGTTCAGGAGATGGTGTGGGCGTATCGAACCACTGCTCATAAACAAGGCAGAAAGTCTCCATTTGTACTCATGTGTGCAAGATTGCCTGGAACTAAGCTTGCACCCTCTTGGATAAAAGATTGCGTTGTCAGAGGTGGTCATTCAGAGCCTCATGTTTGTTCTTCTTACTCAATTTCCTCTGGTGATTTTGTTAAAGTCAAACCAGGGAGAGTGACTTTCTAAATTGAGTTAAACAGGGTTTTCCTCGTTATGTAGTCATGGAGAATGGTGAAAAGTGGAACCTTCATAGAGTGGCGTTGTACCGCAAATCATCTTGTTCTAGTGATCTCACACGTGAGATTAGTGATTCTTCTCAGGCTAACTGTGGATACATGTTAAATACCTCGGAAGAGGTTAGTTCATCTCCAGATGTCAGGAGTCGAAGGGAGGAAGGTGGTGGTGATGCTTGTGAAAGTACGGATGGACAGGATCAGGGTAATTTACTTCAGCCTAATCTCCCTTCTGTTCAAGGTGATGTTTCTGTTAATGTCTCAGTATCAAGTGAAGCCAGAAGCTTGAGATCTCGCAGACAACCTATCTACTTGAATGATTATTTCTGTTAATGTTTCACAATAATATTATCTATTGTTGTTTGTGTTCTTCATTCCAAGGGGAGAAGATGTGTTTTAAGTTGTTGTTCTTTTAATATGGCCATTTTTTACAGCCCTTCCTTTGTGTCCTTTCCTTCATACCTTCTAGAATACTAGCAATGTTCTGTATGTTTATCTCTGAGCCAAGCTGATGCCAGACTTGTCAGTTGGTGTCTTGTCAGCTGGTGAGGAGTACGTCTCGTCTATGCTCTGCTAAGAAATCCTTACCTGATTGTGAAGAGGCCCCTGAGTTATCTTTACAAACCTTTACTTCAAGAGCCAGGCCCCAAAAAAGTACTCAGGCCTGACCAGGAGTGGTGCGCTCCCAGACCCTGCTTAGCGTGTCCTGCAGGGCCTGACCCTTTTGTGTTCCAGGACCCGGGCACCACACTAAGCAAGCCCACACTTCAGCATCTTTATTGTACAAGCGTGGGGGTCTGAGAACTGGCTTAAGTTCAGGGTTTCAGGGCCGCACTTGGAGCCCAGAGCCAAGCATCCACTCAGGCCTCCACCTTGGTCATGTCCAACTTGATGTTGTAGGTACAAAACATCCAGTGACCTTTATTGACCATAAAGTGCTTTTCTAAGGAAACATAACTAGATGGCCATTGTAAAGAATCCTTCGCAATAGTGTGAGTCATAATGATATTCCTGCCTTACCAGTTTGGTAACAGGTTTGTGGCCAGAAATTATCACAAACAGCCAAGTAGTTGATGGCAATGAAAGATGAGAATCCCAAGTTTCTGATATGGTCTGTCACTTTACATAGTTCAGTTATACAGTAGAGCAGAAAGCTGAATGAATCACGAAAATCAGATGTATTTTGCAACCAGTTTCGATGATCTGAATCAGATTTATTCCACAGTGGGGTAAGGTTCTGGGTAGTTTGTTCTCGGAGGGACGTCTGTTGGGAATATCTATCTGCATCATAGCCTGGCATGTACCTCTTCTCTGAGTGCCCGATTGCTTGTGATCCTTATTTTTATTTTGGCCCTGGCGTCATGTTAATATAGCTAGTATGTAGAGGCCTAGGCCTATCCCTGGTAAAGTGAGGTCCAGAACCTGTTCTGTGATATAAAAGGGTGCACCAAGCATGCCTTCAAGGTGGGCACTCAACTCCTGTCATTGCCCTGGGTGCATCCCATAAATTGTTACTGGCAGAATACCATGTTTTGTGAATGTTCAGTATATCCAATCCTTATTCTATGTGTATTGGAGAGGTGAGCCCAATTTCTACTCTAGTGTAACATTTCACTATAATGTGAAATCTATAAGCTTGCGCAGACATTCCATATGGGTCTTGAGCACATGTATGTTAGTATGATTCAGTATGAATCGAGAGACTGAGTACTAGAACCAGTGGGTTCCACTTTGATGTGCCTAGTTTAGAATGGCACAAGATGGAGGATCCAAGAGGATGGAAGTGTGTTACCATCATTGCTGTGGTTAGAGGGTGGAGACCCTTTCCCTTAGAAATTTCATGAGAATCTTGTTTGCAAAGGGCTGATGATTGTTTTTTCCTGAACATTGCCATTTTGGTACATGATAGTCAAGAGGATGGGACTGCAGTTTTAGAAGTTAAAAGAGAGGAAGTTTCTTGACAACTTCTGGCCTTTAGTCTGTCCTTGATTACTTCTTCAAGAACCATAAAGACAACTAGCTGCAGTGATCAAACACTCATCTCATTTTTTCTATGTTTAGGATACTTCTGCTTGCAGCTAGCCCAATGTTACCGGCAAAGAGAGCCATCATCTTGTACAACTGTGGTGCCTTAGGAACACCCAAAAAATGACATTTGGAAGAGAACCACACCAAACCGGTTCTGAGCCTTTGAACCAGAGGTCATCAAATTCAGAGGCACGCCCCCTGGGAGTCCATGGAGGCTTTCCCAGGGGATTGCAATTGCCTCAATAAAGTCATTGTTTTTAAGTGAAGATGGCTTGGAAGCTTGACTTTTCTTATTTTGCATTTTTCCAGTTCAACTCATACATATCAGTAGTAGCTAACCAGACTGTACGTAGTCCAGACGTTTTTAGAAGTACATTAAAAATACACTTTCCAAAACTAAGCATCCTTGCAGTATGCCACAAAAATAATTACATCTTTGGCTTCATTATGCTTCAAGTGACTCCATAAATTAAACCACTTTATACTCCTTTCACTCACACAAAGTTTGCGCATTAATCATTTTGGGATGGTTGTTATGAACAAAAAGAATATGTACTGTTTTTGGAAAATGAAAAACACATGGGCACCTTGTTCTGTATACAGCCAGACAACATTTAACTCTCTTTACATGCAGGTGTCCTTTTAGGTGAGTCAAGTTGGTGGCAGAGAGGAGGCCAAAAGGGTCATAAGCCTGATCATCCAGAACCCTGGGGTCTAAGAGTAAGGGCCCAGGAGAAAGCAGAAAGGAGCAAAATCCATGGATAGCATCAGAGAGATGGCCCAGAGAAAGGGGCTCTATATGGGATTTAATTTGCTTGTTTACAAATGGACAGCAACAGCTTACCGACTTCCTCAGAGAGATGCCCCAAAGGTGATGTTGACAAATGCTGATTTACTTTCTGAAGGCAATCACTACCATGAGTGCAGCAAGTGTACCGGCACCGAGCCAATGGTGTGGGGGCCCACTGCTACTGTCCTATGTTACTAGGACAAAGAGGGGTGGGGACTCATTTTGCTTGTTGGCATTGGGACACAGATCACCTTTGTTGCACATGGAACAGGTCCCAAGCAACAAAGGGGCAAGATGAGGGTATTTTTCCCCATTTTTAACACAAAGCGGTTGACATTCTGCTTTCGGCCCCAGGCCTAGAAATCATGGTTCAGTGGAGTGGGCAAATGAGGAGTAGGTATCCTTGGTGTTGCAGGTGCAGTGGCACTAGGGCCCATTAGAGTGAGGGCCCACCTAATGATTTTGTATTATCATTCCTTAATCAGTGGGCTACGTGCACCCTTGCTGTGCTAGTGTTGCTTTGTGCATCGGACCAATGGCCCAAGAGACTGGAAAATTGAAGCAAAGGAGACACCTTTGATTAGATCTCAGAGAAGTGACAAAAAGGAGGGTGTAGGGTTTAACAAAATGGCAGAGGAGACTGCCTGCTTTGCAAGGCAGTAGCTCTCATTAGTGAGGTAGGTGCAATGACACTGCTGGGCCCAGGAGAGTGAAGTGCCCAATTATGACTGTCTTATTTTACAATAGAGGCATTTGAGAGAGCAATACGGTTGAGGGTACCCATGCTGCAAATGGAAATAATTGTTTCTGCGAAGGGCAGAGAGAGTGTGTTTCAAGATTTGAGTGATGGCAAGGATAGGTGGGAATGGGGTAATAGAGGCAGAGGGGATAGCCTGCTACTAAGGCCACAGCTATCATTAGTGCAGAAGGTGCATGTAGTAGTAGTAATGGAGTACTAATTTATGTCTATTTCAGTTTTTAATGTGTTTCCTCTTCTATAAGTCTCACATTTAGTGTGGATATGAGCTGATGAAAATGTACTCTTGAAACTATCTCAAAAGCCCCACCACCTGTGCTCAGCCCTGCCAGTCCCCATCCGCCTTATCTTTCCATAAAGTTTTGGCAACCTGATTTCAAAATATAGTAGGCTGGGGGCATCAGAACCAAAAAGTTTGAAGGCCTCTGTTTCAGACAGTGGATCCAAATCCCCTGTCTCAAAAACGTGTACAAAAGCGACATTCCAATCATCCCACTATTTTCCAGTTCCAAATCTTTCATGAACAAGGAAGCGAGAACTCTGCAGAGTACCTGAAGGACTGATGAGTGACAACGGCTGGTGTCTGCATGACAGTCCGAGATGAGGGGACATCCTCTAAAGTGTGCATAACTTGCTAGAGACGCTGAAGGTCTGCTCTGCATACAAAAGGCTGTCTGCCCGGCTGCTCATAGAAGGAAGGCGAAAACCTGGCACCTCAGGAGCGCCCAGAATTTGAAAACTGCCTCTAGCAGTGAAGCGAGAGCTGAGTCACACAGCGATGAGTCTCCCATCAAGGGCTCCTCAGTGGACCATGTATAGAAATCAGTCCAAGAAGTTATCCCATGTTTTCTGGCCCTGAATGCTTGGTGCTGCTGCTGCCCTTCTACCCCCCACCCCAACAAATCTTAAGAAGGGATTGACAACAACATCAAAGCAGGAATGGATCCTGGTCTGCATGCCTTAACTGCCCAAAAAAGCACAAAAGCCTATGTGATCCTGACATGGAGGCTTTGCTGAATGATCTCTTTAATTTGAGTGCAAACTCTTGAACTGAGCTGCTCCGAGTGAGTGGTGAGCTAGTAAACGGCATTTGTACCTCATTTCTGACTATAATTATAATATTTGACTCTTTAATATATAACTATACATTGAAAGTGTTATCAGCCCATTTCCCGACACACCAGCAATAGTCAATGGTTAGATTAGGTTTCATATTATTCCCTCTAAAAAGCAGAGCTGTTCGTTCCCTAGGCATTCTGGTACTTGTGGTATTTGTTCTGTTCAAAGATATTAAAGCAAAGGTGCCTGTACCGTTCTGCAGATTTCTACTAAAAACAGTAAATGTCGTACGTTGAGGCACATAACCCTGTAAACTTTGTAGGGCATCAATATAAATCTAAAATATATGCCTTCCAACCTTGCTGTCCTATTGAGCATTACCTGTGTAATACCAAAGATCGAAAGAATATTTTTTCCACCAGCCTCTCGATTTTTACATCATCTTTCATTCAAATTATATAAAGTATATTACCCCAGCTATTTTCTATGAGAGCACGATGTTGTTTAAACAAAATATTGTTCTTATAAGGGTGTTTCACTAAATTAGAAGTCATATCAAATTCTTCCCCATAGTATTGTTTTTATCACTGTATCTCTCCAAGCAGCTAACAGAGTTGTATTTTACTTGTCCGCATTGTTCCAATCAAACTATTCAGACAATTATCCATCCACCTGTGCCATCTCTCGAACGAAGTCAAGAAATTGAATGACATCACTATCGAACATCTCCCCCTGCTCAGAACTTTTATTACCTCAGGGACCCGACCCCTCGCCCATACAGGTTTTGATCCTGCCCTTGACCTGCATATCTCTCACCATTCTTTGAAAACTCTAACCCTCCCTAACGCCTCATCCCAACCCAGAAGACTGAAGGCTGAGCTATCAGCCGCTGATATTTGTGATCTACTCCTCTCCTACTCCCACCCATTTGACTCTGACAAGTCCCTACAGAGTCAATTCTAAGCCATTCAAGCTAACCCTTTCAGAGCAGCCGTCCACAACACAGTCTTAAAAATAGTGACAACCTCAAGTGCATTAACATCCTTCAGACGCCTATCCCCACTCTACTGACCATTTTAAATGTGTCCTTCTCAATTGAAGATCAGCTAGGAAATATGTCCCCGATATCTACGATCTCATCCTTACTAATGAGATGGATATCCTTATTCTCACGGAAACCTGATTGAACAGCTCTTCCACCCCTATCCTTGACCTTCTAGTCCCACCTAGCCATGACATAAGCAGGATGGACAGAACTAAGAAAGAAGGTGGAGGAATGGCTTGCATACACTGAAATACACTCTTGGTTTCACATTCAGAAACCTTCACCCTGACATCTAGCGAATAATGATTCCTCAAAATCACAAGCAAAAACCTTCCTGTCTGCAACCTACACACATTCTACCACCCCCCTGGAGACAACCTTTTCTTCATCGAACATTTAATGGAAATCATCTCTTCCAATGACAACCTGTTAGTGTCCCAAATCTTCCTAGGAGATTTCAACCACCACTGGTCTAACCCAAATGATCCAGCAGTTAACTGTCTAAAATCATTCCTAGTAGACAATGATCTGACCCAATTCTGTGATAGCCCAACTCATAAAAAGGGTGAAACTCTGGACCTCATCATATCCAAAGGAAACACCATCACACTGGATTCCATTATACCTTGTGACTGGTATGACCACTACAGCATCATTTTCTTCATCAACAAGGGGGTGCCACCGAAGAGGGATCAACCCAAGAAAGTGAAGCAATGGTAAAGGAACCTCAGAAACATTAACAGCGAAGAGACATGCAAGATGTTCATGTCTTCACAGATTTCTATACATCCACTATCTATGGTACCATGGACTCTATAGCCCTTTACAACATAAATATCCCCACTCTGGCGAAACTCGTGGAAAAGTGTGTGCAATCGCAACTCTGAATACACATTGAGAAATTCCAACTTTTGGACCACCATCAATCTGGCTTTCGGCGAGGGCACAGCACAGAATCTGCAATCACTCACATTATGAATGACATTTAAAAAATGCTAGACCAAAATGAATCTTGCCTTCTGATTCTCTTTGACCTATCATCTGCCTTTGACACTGTTAATCACGACAAACTTCTATCCATTCTTGAACACAGGATGGGTCTTTCAGGGATTGTGCTTCAATGGTTTACTTTGTTCCTACACAACAGATCCCAAAGAGTCAAGTTGAATCAGTCCCTCTCCCAACCCTCTACAGTAACCATGGGGGTTCCTCAAGGATCTGCCCTGTCACCCATACTCTTTAATTTATTCTTGCAACCTCTAGCAAATGCTCTGAACTCAGGGAACATACTTTTTTACATGTATGCGGATGACACCCAGCTATATCTGAAAATCACCTCCCAGAACTCAATTCTACCATGTTGAACACGCAAAACTGGTTGAGGAAGAACCACCTCTTGCTCAACACCTCCAAAATGGAATTCCTCCTCATCTCTCCCCGAATCACACTCCCAGGATCGACCTCTGGATGAAACATCTCTAAGCTTTGAACTGCTCTCTCCATATTATTGAGTCAGCAAAATCCCTCGGAATCACAATAGAAATGCACTTGAACATGAAGAATCATATACTCAATTTAATCAAGAGAGGCCAATACCAGATGAGTTTACTAAGGAATCTCAAAACATTCCTCACACAGGATGACTTTAAGGAGGTGGTGCAATCTCTAGTACTCCCAAGGCTGGACTATGGGAGCACACCCCTTTAAGGCCTTCACAAACAGAGTCTGGTCCCGCTAAGAGCTTCCTTTAATTCTGCAGCTAGATTGATTACTGGTACAAAAAGAAACACTCAAATATCCCTAGCCTTGAAAACCCTAAACTGGCTACCTTACGAAGCAAGAATACAGCTCAAGATTGCCTGCTTGACTCACAAAGCCTTACACTTCAAGACCCCCATTTATCTGGCTCAAAAGCTAGAATTATTGGGGGGTTGCAGATCATCGTGTAGTGCAAGTTCACTGCTTCTGAATCCACAGATCTTCCACAAAAAGAGAACGAGTTACAAAGCCTTCTCAGGCATTGCCCCGAAGATCTGGAATTCGCGTTCACCGGAAGTCGGTCTAATCCCATCCACTGCTTCTTTCAAAAATGAAGTGAAAAAAATACAAATGAACAAGTTTCTTCCCTAAAGAGCCTTGGCTCTACTGCTTATTTCCATGTCCACTCTTCTTATGCCGTGATTGTTTACTACATTGCTGGTCATCTGTGTAGACTGCATTGCCACTCTATACTCATATTTGTAATGAATGTCTTTTCCCTCAACTGCACCCTTACTATCCTAAATGTGAAGTGCTCTGATACCCGAGTGGATCTTCTTCACACTATACAAAACTTTATAAATAACATTTTAAAAAATGTGATATATTCACAAATATCCTTACTTGACCTTCCAAAATCATACACATTCTCTTATCTTTATGGTTATATTGTTAAATATGTAAAGCACAGCATTGTCAAAGGAGTTATTTCCCATCCACTATCATCAGATTGCATCTAGACTCCTGGCA
This sequence comes from Lissotriton helveticus, assembly GCF_964261635.1. Classification (NCBI taxonomy): domain Eukaryota; kingdom Metazoa; phylum Chordata; class Amphibia; order Caudata; family Salamandridae; genus Lissotriton; species Lissotriton helveticus. Next base: position 1,664,640,323 of record NC_136067.1, on the reverse strand, counting down.
GTCACCGCACTTTATTTTCCTCACCCACACAGCTCTGCTACATAGCATAATCAATGCAGTTCGGTTGCTAACCTTCATTATCCATAGAGACACAGGAGTCCAGTTAAAGGGGGGCGTCCCATATTGTCACATCACAGCAGGTGACCTGCAGTATTCATGATTGCTAATAGCGGTACCAATAAATTGCAATTTATGGCTAGGGCCTCAACCACATTATTTGCAATTCACAAATATGACGGTGGCCGGCATGAGAAGCTACTATAGAGACTACGCCACTTGGAAAATGGTTCTATATCCTCCTTTAAAACATAGAGGCATATATACAAGCCCTATTTGCCATGGGAACTTCACTTTTTCCGTTGTTCCTGTGGCGATAGGGTCTTCATTTTATTTACAAGGCAGTGTTAAGCTACTTAATGTGGCTTAATGCTGCCTTGTAAATAAGGCCCCCTTTCACGCTATGTTTAGCGTGAAAGAGGTGGGCAGTGGGTGTTGTGGTGGGCGTTCCACGGTAACACCCATTGATTTTGACGTTGACCCCTATTTACATGGGTGGCGTGAATAGAAGGCAGCGCTAAAATTAAGACCAGGGAAAAACCTGGTCTTAACTTAGCAAAACGAGGAGAAGTGCTTTATTTCTCCTTGGTTTTTTTTTGCATGTGTGCTGCCTTGTGCAGTACACATGGAAAAAGCAAAACGCCTTGGATTGCTTATAGGTGGAAAGGTGCTCCTTCGTGCACATAAACAATCTTTAAGAAAAAAAATAATTTTTGCAACTTCCATGTGTGCTGCATTAAGCAGTACACAGAGAAGTGACAAAACAGCATTTAAAGATTGTTTATGTGCAGGAAGGACACCTTCCTAAACATAAACAATCTGCCCCTGAACGCAGACACCCTTGGACTATGGTGCAAGGGTGCCTGCGTTGGCGCTAAGCTGCTAAACATATCGCAAGTGCAGGGGGAAACGCAAGGCTGCACCATATTCTTGCAAATATGGTGCAGCCTTGCGTTTCTGAAGTGGCGGAGTGAGGCGTTAAACCATGACGGCTAATGCCTCACTCTGCCACTTCTTTGTACATATGGCCCAAAGTTTCACCCAGCAGAAAAGAGAACAGGAATCTCTCTGTGTTCAACTTTCCTTTTGAAATGTGTTAATTAAGAAAGACAGGGGTCACAGAAGAACCATCTCAATTCTCAAATCAGGCATATTAGCATCTGGAAAGGTGGTACAAATTAAAAACATAGGCCATGTTGTACACTTCTTCATGCCAAGAAGGTGAGTCAGGAGAAAAGTGCATTTTCAACTGTGATGTAGGAGTGATTGCGTCTAAAATCATCAGATGTGTGAGGTTAATTAACTGGGGACTATGGTTGTGAGAATTGAGGCAAATAAGTTCATCCTATAGGGAAATTTCCCTGCCATGCTGGTCTTCTGGAGGGGCAGGGGTTAATTTCTGGAAAACAAGTGCTCTAGCTGTCATCAGGAGGCAGCTTGCACCAGCCCATTGCTCCTATTAGCGCCACCTACAACAGAACTAAGCACTAAACAATGAAACCTGACAAGGGGTGATAGGATGTGACCTAATGACCATAGCTGCCGACCTTGGAGCTGGGGAACCAGGTTCGAGTTTCCACGTCAGCTCAACATACTGTGATTCTGGAGAAAATACTTTGCCTACAAATAATGAACGTATCCTTAACAGTTGCTCATTAAAAGAGCCTTTGGGTTGAGTTCATGCTATAAGTGCCAGTGTTGATGATTAAGTGCTGGTACCGGAAACAACTGCCCCAAATTAAGCAGTGTGAGGGTGTCCAGCTGAGGTACTTGTTTAGATAATCGAGCCAAGACTTTCAGATAGTTTGATGCAATTATCCTCTAGTTCGATAAAAAATACACATTGCAAGTGTATGTTCACCAGACTAAGGTTAACTCGGCTTGTGTTTCAAGGGTAGGCTAGCAACAAAGAGGCAGTAGGAAATCATTTCCAAATGATGATTATAGTACATAAAAGTCCCTGAGCGCACAGCAAAGTTCTTTTTTTTTTGAGTAAATCAGACGGGCAATTAATTCAATATACAATATTCGATGATCGGGAATAATAATTAAAAAAACCTTTAAGAAAGACGAGCGAAGTCTGGAGAGATCTTCTGGTCAATAACATTATCAAGAAACAACAGAAGACAATGTTCCTACTACCATGTTTTCTAAAGTGCTAACAGTGCTAGATAATAAAATACAGCAGGGTAGACCAATAGCATACATTATTGTTGTTGTTTACCATTACCCCCCAAAATAGGTAGTATTCATTAAACGAATAAACATTCTATCCAATCAAAAAGCCCTGCTACATAAAATAGCATTGTGTCTTCCCATAAACATGTAAGAAGAAGTGCCAAGTGCTAACGTTCCTACAGTCCTAATTTCAAAATTTCTAACAGTGCTATATATTAAAATATTGCAGGGTTGAGCATCATTATGGATGTTATTTACCTTTCCCCCCAATAGCGATCATATTCATTAATAGAGAAAACATTCTATCTAAGAAATAGAGCCCTGCAGCTTTAAAGTTCAATCGTGACTATCCTTAAACATGCACAAATAAAGTGCTGAGTGCTAAAGTGCTAAATATCAGTCATAGATTCCCAGATATCAGAGAACTTCCCAACATTGATAACCTTTTTCGTTGCCCTGACTCTCTTGGCGTAGGCCTCTTCGAACCTCCTTGTCCTTAGCATTTTGTTCACCCATTTTGAGTAAGATGGTAAATCCTCAGACCTCCAATTTTGGAGCATTAGGGAATGAGCTACTAGGGAACAGATCGCCGTGTATGTCTCTTCGGCTTTGGTTAGATCTGACCTTTTTTTGGAGATGCCAAAAAGAGCCACCTCGGCCTTTTATTGAAGGAAAGATCTTGTTCCAAAATGTTTCACGTTTCGGACACGTAAAAAATATATGTAGGCAATCGCCCCCGCCTCGAGTCTAACAACGAAAGCATTTATTTTCCACTCCTGGTAAAACTTTATTAAGAGCTTTCGAGGTGAAATAGGCCAATCACCGAGATAAAAAAGCCATCCTTTTGAAATTGGCTGCTCTAAGGGCCTTACTTCCTAAATGAGCTTTATCCTTCCACTCCCACCTGAGAAGGAACAGTTGGTTTCACGGGTTATTTTGGCCAGAACGTCTTCAACCAGGGGGGACTCTTCACCCTTTCTCAGTAAGGTATACCAATATCCAACACCCCCTTCAATTTGGCTTTGTATAAGGTGTCAGCCTGTACTGATGGCATACTATATGACAACAGATTATATTTATTTATACAATTTATAATCTGGAGATACCCCAAAAACCCCGGTTTTAGTCAATTATCAGATCTATCTAAGACCTCTTGCCAGGTAATAAGTTTCCGTGAGGTAAGGAAAAGACCCAATTCTCCTAGACCACAGTCCTTCCATCTTTTGAGCCTGTTGAAATGAATTTGAAGCCCGAAGATTTTACACTCTCTAATTTCAAATAATAAAAACCAGCAAACCCAGATTGTTTTAAAAAGGACTGTAGTCTATTGGAGAAATCACGGACAGTCTTGTATTGGGTCTTTTTTTGTAATTTAGCTGTTTTAAAAAATGTTGGAACTTGCGATGCAGACTCCTCGATCATTCTGTCATAAAAAACGTATCTATTAGACCATTAGGTTCCAGTAAACATGCTGACAAATCCAAGATCGCTGCCATATAATAAGTACGAATATCGGGTAGCGCTAAACCGCCCTTAGTGGTTCCCAACTGTAATTTGGGCAGTTTAACTCTAGAGGCTTTCCTATTCCAAACAAAGTCCCTGATCATCAACTCAATCTCTTTAAAATAATGGGAATTAATCTTAAGCAGTAGATTTATAAAAAGAAAAAAACTATTAAGGAAGAATAGAAATTTTTTTGATAAGTGCTATGCGGCCAATCGGTAGAAGAGTCCACCTATCAAGCAAAATTTAAATTTTGTTACCCATCGCTAAATAGTTCAAACTAAAAAATTGTTCAAATTGATTGGAGACATATATACCCAAATATCTAATAGGTTCTGCCTTCATGGCTTGGGATTTTAAATTTAAGGGTAAAAAATTACAATCCACCTTCAATGTTAAAACCTGGGTTTTGTTTTGGTTTATTTTATATTTGCCAATCAGTTCAAATTGACTGAATTCGTGTAAAGCCTGATCGAGATTTTGTTTTTCAGGGCGCAGATATATGATTATGTAATCTGCGAATAATTTTTTAATTTCGCCATCCCTTCTATTGGGGGCTTAATTTCGGGTTTTCAACTAATTCTTATAGCTAAAGGCTCGTTAAAAAAGGGGAAGAGGATGGGGGACATCAGACAGCCTTGTCTGGTACCCCGATTTATATTTTTTTGCCCCTATGGTATTGGCATTTACTACCACCCAAGCTTGGGTACCTTGATAGATGTTATTCAACATATTAATTATCTGAACAGGGATGCCACATTTTTGAATTTCAAAGAAATGTGCATCCCAATTTACTAGGTCAAACGCTTTTTCGGCATCAACCATCGTAACTAGAGTTGGAGTTTTATTGTTTGTAGAAAAATTAAGGGCCTGGATTAAAAACCCAGTATTGGCGGAGATTGACCTCCCTGCCACAAACCCGGACTGATCGGGAGGAATGGTAGCATGGGCAATCGGGGTAAAACGTTGAGCCCATATTTTCATTAAAATCTTAAAATCAGGGTTAAGGAGGATAAACGGCCTATAAGAATTGACATCCTTATGGTTCTTCCCTTTTTTGACTAAACTAATGATGATAGATTCCTTAAAGCTAGGGGAACAGTGCCTCCCATTCTAACTGTATTAAATAGTTTTGCCAAAAAGGGAGTCAGTTCACTGTATTTAAGATTTCCGCATCCAAAATATTGCGCTCAAGTTGTTCAGCTGACGGCCCGGGCAAAAATGGAAGATTTACTACATCAAAATATTTGTGAATTTAGGCCAGTCCTACCTTATATTTTGTAGAGTAAAGCTGTGAGTAATATTTCATAAAAACTTGAGCTATACCGTCATTATCCCTTATAATATCTTGGGTCTTTGGGTCAATGATTTCTGATATCAAGGCTTTCTCGTGTTTGGTTTTTGTTTGCCCTGCAAGCATTTTTCCCACCATTTGACTCTCCTCGTAAACTTGTTGTTGGTAGGTTTTGGAGCTATTAATTTATTCAATTAGAAAGAACTCTTTTAATGCAAGCTTCGCCCTTTCTAGCTGAGTCCCGGCGTCTCCACTCCCCTGGGGCTGAGTATCTCTGGAGCTCATTGCATTGTCTACCACCTGTTGGAGTTGATTAATCTTATCCCGCCTTTTTCTCGACTGAGCGGCTGAGAGTGCAATCATCTGCCCCCGAATGGCTGCCTTAAACCCGCCCTAGACTAAAAAAATTTCTGCCGTAGTTTCAGTTATTCTAAAAAACTCCAAAATCTACTTTTTCGTTTTGGATACCCAGAGACGGTCTTGCAGGAGGAGACGATCCATCTGCCACCAGGAATGAATCCTTCAGTCCCCTTCAATCTGCAACTCAATTGTTACAAGGGAATGATCTGAAAATGAGTTGGCCCTTATTGCCGTACCTATATACCTTAATGATTGTGATATTAGGAAACAATTGATCCGGAAGGCCGTGTGAAATTGATTAGAGTAGTATGTAAATTTAGCGTCAGTAGGGTTAGATTGACGCCAAGGGTCTACCAGCAGATGCTCCTGCTTTAAGGCCTCCAGCACTTTCTTTGTTTGTGGTATCAGCTCCTTTTTATTTGTGTTTGAGGTATCTTTTTTAAGGTCTTGAATAAAGTTAAAGTCCCCACCCAATATTATTTTCCCGGGGCACCCCTAAGTAACTAACTGATCTTTAAATGGGCTATGGTGTCATCCACTCTCGGGCCATAGTAATTTACAAAATTTAGGGTCATTCCATTTAGTTTGGCCTCGACCCACAACCACCACCCCAAGGAATCTCTCCGAATTTGGCCAAATTCCCTGGGAAGACTATGGCAGAAGTAAATGGCAACTCCTCTTTTGGCCAGTCCGGCAGAAGCAAAGAAAGCATGGGAAAAAAATCTAGGAAGAAATATCTTAGGGAGGTTCATTTTTAAATGAGTTTCCTGAAGGAATACTACCTGGGGCGAGAAGGACACCAGCCACCTAATTAAAGCTCCATAATTTGCTTCATATAATACCCCATTAACATTGATTTAGATAAAGTGGCATGTACTAGTCATTCTTGCCATATTTCCAATAAAATAAAACCCAAAAGAAAGCACACAAAGAAAAATACTTAAACACTCCCATTATCTTATGGGTCTTTACCCTAATGCCCCTGCTCCTGCTCTTTTTGCTGCTATACTCTTTTGCTCCCCCATTACACCCTGTGTACCCCACCCACCCTTCGGGCATCCCCATAAGCCCTGAACCCCCCCAGAAATGTGGTCATCCCCTCAGGCCCCGTAGCCCAAATCTCTCCCTCCCTTAGATCAATGGGGTGCCCTGTATCTGCACCCTAGGAGATCTGTCCCCCTCACGACAGAGAAGACCCAGTGTGCATAATCAAACATAAGTCAATTCCACAGATCATCCCAGATTCATCTTGCAGCAGCAGAAGCAGTAATCTCACTCAATAGCTCCTGAGCTTCCTACACATGCGAAAGCATATGAAACTTGCCTTTAACCATCGCCTTTAATTTAGATTGTTATTCAAGGGATGCTTGAGCTCCCTGTGCCTTAAATAAATACAAAAGCTTAACAAATTCTTTACGTCTGCGTGCCGCTCCTACAGACATATCTGGGAACATCCGGCATTTAACACCTTCACCGATAACAAACTGTCTGCTTTGAATAGCTTTAGTCAGGACATTCTCTTTGATTCTATAATCCGCAAATTTGATTAAAATTGTGCGAGGATACTTAGCATTAGGGGTTGGATGCGCAGGAACCCGGTGAGCCCTAGTTAATGTCAAATCACCAGTAAAGTCCGGTAACACTGTTTGCTTAATAAGTGTTTGGACCCATAGAAGGGTGTTGGTTTCCTCGCTCCCCTCCGGTACTCCTACAATTCGAAGGTTTGAGTGCCGTGAGTGATTTTCCAAGTCTTCCAGCTTATTCTCAAGGACTATCTTATCCGCCATCACTGAATTAATTTTCTGGATCACAGCGCTCATCTGATCCTCCAAGTGAGCTATCCTTGACTCTACCTCTTCCCGTCTAACGGGGATACTAGAGATGGATTCTTCGATATTTTTCAGCCCGAGATGAAAAGCGGCTGTCTCGAGTGCCTGGGACTTTTTCATGACCCTGATCTCCTCCAAAATAAGATTGAGTAAGGTTTTAATTTCTATCTGCTGCGAGTTGGCTCCAATGGGTGAGAGTTGCAACTTTTATTGTGGATTTTCATTCTCCCAATTAGTAGCATGACTCAATAGTTCCGGGCCCTTCTCCCTTGTTGTGCTAAATATTTCCTGTAACTGCTGCAGCCTCGCTTGTTGCTGTTCTGTGTTGTGCTGTTCTGAAATGCTTTCTATATTGGCGGACCGTTCATGGAGCAATTGCTGATTAGATGAAGCTGGTGGACTCACCTGAAAAAGCAACACATTTAAAATATGAAGATGTTCAAGGTGTAGGAGTTAGAGTTGGGGCCTGAGAAGACAGAGAAATACTTGGCCTCTCAAGGGAATTGCTTGCTATCTCTACTTCTAAGGTTGCTGGCGGGGCAGGACTTAGATGTGTCGAGTCTTTGGTGTCCAATGACTGTATATCCTTCTTGGAAAATAGGGGAAAATCTTTAAAACATTTTTGTTCTGTTTTATTAATTCCAGGCATGGATTCGCTGGATTGTCCTTTTTCACCTTCAATAGGTCCCCAAAGCACAAGATTTACTAAGCTGGGGTCCTCTCCCCCATGTTGCAGTCCAAGCTGTGGCTCAAACAGATCTTCTTTGGAGGTCTCTGAGCTTGAGTTTAGTCCTGCACAACTAATCACACCCAGATCTTTGGCCAAAGTACCTCCCCCTTTTGCTTGTGCCAGGCGCTTTTTTGCTTTCAGCCCAATCCCTCCATCAACTTTCACCATACCATTAACTTGTTTCTGATGTCTGCCCATCTTATTTTGAGTTTTCTCAGCAGCTCGCTAGCCCAGCCAATAATGCACAGTGTCTCGCTTGCCTTCCTTATGTCTTGGCACCACTTGCAGCTCACGCTTACTGCCACAGGCTCATTTAATCTCGGTTGGGCTTTTCCTAGAGAAGCATCTGTAACTTTTATTGTAGCAAAAAAAAACAGCCTAGCTGCATAACGTTGACCTCAAGCAGCAGTATTTACTGGGTTAAAAGCGAGCTTCATGCTTCACGCTCTTAACAAGCACAGATGCAGCATTGTCAGCATTGCCAGCACCGCCCACAGCCTTCAGCTCTCCTTCCGCCTTCACCTCCTGCTCCTCCTCGATTCTCGGCAATCCAGTCTCCGGTCTTCACAGCAATTACTCAGGAGGATGTTGTCTGTTTAAAACAGCCCCTTAGCTCTGTGTTCTGTGCGTACCGGAGCAGTCCACCATTCCGTCCTTCACTATGGTCCTCTCTGCAGTGGGTGGAGCTTCGATCCCCTGTGCTACGGAGAGGCAGGAATCTCCATAGCTAGCTCCTGTCCAAAAACAATGAAGGTCGCCCACAGCAAAGTTAAAGGTGTGTTCATTGACAATTGATTTTGATAAAGAGTGTTGTCAGTGCTAGGACAACCTTTCAGATCTCAGTGCAGTTGCTTCAAATGTCAATCATCATCTACCTGGTTGTTACATCTCCCCCTGTGCCCAGGTAGAAAGCATCCAACATTACTGTGGTCATATACAGTGTGTATATCAGGTTATATGTTCACTTTGTGTTGCATGTATGAGGAAGATGTGGCAACTCCAGACATGACAATAGCTGCATTTTCTATTGGGATGACATTCTAAAGCTTGCCCATCTCTTATTAATATGGGGAATACCCATAGAGATCAGCCCCCAATGAGGGGGGGCAAATTGGGGGCAATCTCCCTATCTGCACTCTGGGGGCAGATAGCCTGTTGCCATATTTGTTAGGGGTGGAGACATGGCCATGCCCATAGTGGACATGCCCCACTATTTCAGATTTGGGGTAATTACCCCATCTGCCTCCCATGGGTGAAGAAAGTCTATGTACCCTCTGTTGGAGTGGGAGCATCGACAAGCCCATGGTGGGCAGCTCCAACCTCTCTGATTTTTAAAAACAGACATTCCTTGATTTACAGTGTAAGTTTTGCTCCACCCCTCCAGGAACAGATGGGGGCAGAAAGACTTGACCATATTTTTTTTGGGGTTGGGTCATGGCCCTGCATATAGTGGGAAGCTACCACATCATATATTTTTTTTATTGACCTTGGTGGCTTTTTGCCCCCAGGGGTGGATCCGGGGTAATTGCCTCATCTGGCCCCCAGGGCGGTAGACAGATTTTCTGTCCTCTATGGAGAGCAGCAGCATGGCCGTGCCCATGGGGGCAGCCCCCACTCCTATCTTTTCTGTTTTTTTTAAAGACATTCTCTGGTGTCTGGTGGGCTTTCTGCCCCCTAGGGGCAGATTGTGGGCAATCACTTCCATCTGCTCTTCAGGGTGGCAGAAAGCCTATAACAATACATTTACTTGGCCATGCCCATAGTAGACAGCCCCCACCCCAATATTTATTTTAATTGACCCTGGTGTCTAGTGGGCTTTCTGCCCCACCCCCAGAAGAGAAGATCAGGGATAATCACCCTATCTGTCCACGAGGGGGCAGAGACACTGTATGTTCTCTTGTTGAGGTTGGGAAAGCCTTTACCCCAATATCATTTAACAAACAAAATACATTATCTGGTGTATGGTGGGCTTTCTGCCCTCTAGGGGGGGCAGAAATCCTGTCAGTATATTTTTAAGAAATGAGGCCATGGCCATGTCCAGCCCTGTATTCATTTTTTATTGACCCTGGTGTCTAGTGGGCTTTCTGCCCCCTGGTGGGCCAGTTCATAACACCATATGCCCCCCATAGTAGGAGAAAGACTGACTGGCCTCTTGTTGGGAAGGGGTATGGTCATGTCCATGGCGGGCAGCCCAAACCCCTATATTGTTTTAAAGAAAAGATATTCCTTGGCATCTAGTTGGCTTTTTGCCCTCACCCTTGGGGGATAGGTGGGGACAATCACTCAAATATGTCCTCCAGGGGAGGCAGAAAGACGTCACCATATTTTTGTAGGGATGTGGCTTGGCCATGCCCATAGTGGCCAGCCCCTACCAGAATTGTTTTTATTTACCCTGGTGTCTATTGGGATTCTGATCACCTTAGGGGATAGATTAGGGTTAATTGCCCCATCTCTCCCACTAGGGGGGCAGAAAGACTGTCCGTCCTCTTGTTCAGGTGGGGCAATTGCAATGCCCACAGTCATCAGCCCCCACCCCTCCCTATATCTTTTTTAAACAAAAGATGTTCTCAGCTGTCAAATGGGCTTTCTGTACCTTGGGAGGGGAGCTTGGGGACATTCACTTCCGTCTGCCCTCCAGGGTAGGGGCAGAAAGCCTGTCACCATATTTTTATTAGGGTAGCGACATGGTCATGCCCAAAGTGGGCAGCCCCCACCCCTAAATATATTTTATTTAGTGATTCTGGTGTCCAGTGGGCTTTCTGTCCACATCAGGGGGGAGAGCACATTGGGGTTAACAACCCTCATATACCCTCCATGGGGACAGAATGACTGAAATTTTAAATAGGGGCACACTCCCTTGCCTAATAGGTCACTTCCCTTATCCATGCCGAGTGGGTGGATCCCTGATTGGGGATCGATCTTCTGTGTCGATCCCCAAGCAGGGATCCACTGGGCAGAGGTACCATTGAAAAGGGTAGGTTCTCCCCCTTTCAACAATACCTCCCCCAAGAGAATCAGTGCTCGGGGGCTGAGATATGCCCCCGAGCAGTAATTCATTTAAAGTAAACTGAGACCATCGTCTCATTTTACTTTTAATTTTACTGAAATTATCTCAGTGTGACATGCACACCGATCATTATTACAGTTAAAAAAAAAATCTCAGGCTCCTCGGGACACTCTCCCTGGCCAGCCCCAACTCTTAAAATAAAATAAAGGACTCCATCTGGTGTGGATCACCGTAGCGGCCTTTATACTCAGTGTCAGACAATGGCCCTCGGAAGCACTGGGGCGGTAGTGTGGGTGAAGGCCGTTGGCCATCACCCACACTTAAGGGGTTAAATGCTCATAACATGACATAATATCACATAACGAACATTAAATAAATTAATATTTAATAACAACAAATGAAAACCTAAAGATTCTACAATTATGCCCCTATTGTAATGGGCCTGGGAAAACCGCATTGACATTCCTGCAACCATAAGAATAGATAGCCAAGGAATAAGTACTTATGGGATGTTGGAGTTACATGTCTTTAGAAGGTAGCACTGCAAAAATTGTAAAAACATGAGAGAATCCGCAATTCTGCATCTATTCAAGAATTATAGTCCTTATTTAAGGGCTGTTTAGCTCCAAGACATATCGCATTCTTTGAGCTTGTGAAACATTACATATGCCTGCGTCGGCACCTGCATGATTCTTAGGATAAATCCATGTATTTATGCTTAAAAATGATAAGGTCATGAATTATTCTGCATTCACCATGTTTTCGTTGCTCTACGCCATAATTTGCAGCTTTTAACAAAACAAAGTTTTCTAACTCTAAGGGATTAAAAGCTATTACAATGCCTGACGACGAGGTACTATGCAACAAACGACTATTTGCGAACATGTACTGGTCACATTTAGCTGTTAATGGCTCTAGCCAAGCATTTTAAGTGGGGTTTATGTTGACAGGACAGAATAAACATGCAAAGTGATGGCCTTTGGGTGGGGGAGGTACTTTTGTCCGCAGCACCAAATAGAAACCTTAAATATTTAAATGTAATGTAACCAGTGTGGATTGAATGATTGTTTTATAATTTTAATTCAATATTAACACAAATTCATGTTCATTTCAGGATCACTAAAATATTGCATCAATTTTGAAGATCCTTGGCCTTCAATACAAAGGGGCACATTTATGAAAAAGTGTTGCACTGCAGTGCAGCAGGTCACCCAGCTACGCTGAACTGCGTCACTTGTAAAGGACAGGAATGCACCATGATTAAGGCAAATGGCGCATTCTTGACTTTTCTCCCTGTACTGGCACAGAATGGGCTGCCTCTGGGCAGGAAGGGGCACCTTCCTGCACAAAACCAATCCGTAGAGACTTCTTCCTCTTTCAATGTGATGCAGCACACATAGAAAGAGGAAGCAATGAGGAGAAATTTAGAGCTACTTCTTGTTATGCCTTTCTTGTAGAGGCGTATCTTGTAGGCGCATTCCCAGATTTACAAGGTCTTGTAAATCTGGGAATGCATAAAAAACCATGGGCAATGCATGAGAACACCCATATAATGGCCATGGAATACCTCCCTAGAGCAGAGTAATGCAACAGAGTGATTTCGATGCATTGCATTACAAAAGATTTTAGAATTTTGTGTGCCTTCAAAAATCTAAATTAAAGGGGACGCGCGACGTGGCGAAACAAGATGGCCGCTCCCTGACGGGCTCCGAGATGTCGAGAAACGCTCGTTGACGAAGGGTTCATTTAAGTCGGCGTTTCTTCTCTCAAACTGCGAATTCCTTAATCGGAAGCACCCCTCCTCATCTGGGTATGCTTACAGGGCACAATATGCCGTTTTTCACCTGCAATTTTGCTTGATTGCTCCTTCCTCGATAACAGCCGCCATTTTGTTTTTTGTTTTTTCACATGCAGCGTTTTTTTTTTCTCTTCTCCCCATTCCTTGCTGCTGCTATACAACATGGCTAGCCTTTTTGTTGACATTCCTGCTGGCAGTTTTGTTTTTTGCTTGCTGAGCCTCTCTCCTCTATGAAGCTTCTTCTGTCATGTGTGTTTTCCATTTACCTCACGTTCACACATGCGTCATGGTCTTTACCTCCTCATGAATGCTCTACCAAGCACTCTTAAGTTTCCTCCAGATTAGTAGAGGTACTGGTTTTTTTTTCTGCTTGGCTACATTTTCATTCGACTTTCTGCCTCAATTTGGAACTGCTTTTATCGGCTCCTCATCTCGACGGCTGCTGTCTCCTGTGCTACTCAGCTACTGTCTCACCTGCTGGTGGCCCCTTCATGACTCATTTTCTTGCCTTCATTTGATCTTACTGGGGTTGGATGCACAATGGAGCAAGTACACACTTCTAAGGTTCTTGGCGCCGCCTCTGCTACACGTAAAGACTCTGTCGCTGCTGGTAAATGCCTTAAAAAAGATCCCCCATCTCCATCAAAGTCTCAACTCCCTGTCACACTGGAGGATATTATGGAGGAATTACGCCTTATACGCCCTTTCATGACAGACAACACTACTACTCTTCAGAGACTTGACGATAAGTGGTCCAGTCTGGATAAGAGGATAACTGATGTGGAGCAGAAAGTAAGCGATGCTTAAGATGTTGTAGATAGGGAGGCTCGTCTTACTAAGGAGGTTGACCAGCTCAAGAAAACCTCTGAGGATTTGGAAAATGGAAATCAACGCAACAACCTGCGCATTTATGGTATTCCGGGGAATTCAGAGGGATCTGATATCATCCAGTTTTTGAAGTCTCAAGTCCTTCCTATTACTGGTATTCCTAAGTACCTGGATGTCAATATTCAAAGGGCTCACCGTCTTGGACCAAAGAACTCTTCCTCCACTTTAAAGCCCAGAGGCATTATTGCTTACTTCCTCCTTTACTCTGACCTCATGACTATTCTTCATTCTGCCAAGCAGCACAAGCAGCTGCTTTGGTCCGGTCATAAGGTATTCCTCAGACAAGATGTCTCTCGACCAACTGCTACGCGACGGAAGGAGTTTCTGGATTTAAGGCCCACTCTCAGATCAATGAATGCTCGATATGGCCTTATCCACCCTTGTTTTTTCAAAGTGACATATAAAGAACGTACTTACAGTTTTGATGATCCGGCGGATCTTCGGAAGTTTATCCACACTCATAAGGAGGAATCCATGGAGTTCAGCAAACCCTAACTTTTATGTGTTCATATCTGTTGTCTTATCTTATTCGGTATCTTGTCCCTTGTGATAACCCTGTTCCTGTTCTTCCCTTTTTGTTTACAGATCCTTATCTCGTAGTTCCCGTTGTCCAATCCTTTTTTTTGTGCTGCCCCGATTTTTGTACTCTACATCTGATATGCTGCCCTTCCCTCCCACCTGTTTGGTAAGTTCCCTTCATTTGTCTTCCTTGGTCACTTTTAGTCTTCTTTTTTTCTTTTTTTTTCTTATGCAGTTGGTGTCGATGTGATCATATTAATTTTTCTGCTCTTCCCTTGTTGGTCAGTGCGGTTGTCTTGTCCTTCGCATATCCCTCTCCCACTTCATTGTTCTTGTTTTTCACAGTCTCCATGGCTAAAGCTTCACGGCTTGTTGCCATCTTTTTTCTCTTACTTCATCTCCTGGGAGTTTTGTTCTCATTTTCTTTCCTTCCTGTCTTCACTTATCCTCATCTGTTCACTATTTCCTCTCCTTCTTTTCTCACCTCTTTCACGTTCTCTCCCGTGGACTTCTTTCTTTTTATCATGTCCCTCACTTCTTTCATGGCACTCTATGGTACACCTTGTTCCTTTTCCTCTCTCTTCTTTTGCTATTCATGTTTTGGCTATTCTTTGCATTTTCAACTTCTCCACAGTTTGCTCTTTTCTCTGTTTGTCTCATGGGTGGTTACTGTTCCCATTGTTTTACTTGATATCTCCCCTGAAATACTCTTCTTCTTTTCCCATGTGTATCCCTATCAGGTTACAATCCTTCTTTCCTATCTTCTGGCCTATTCTTTTTTGATTTCCGGAGATGATTGGTCTTCGCATAATTTCCTGGAATGTCAAAGGACTTCGCAATCCGGTTAAGAAACAACGAGTCCTTTCCCATTTAGCTAGGATGAAATGTCAAGTTGCTTTGTTGCAAGAATCTCACCTCTCCCTCAAAGATTTGTCTTCTCTATGCAAACAATGGGTGGGCGACATCTTCTGTTCCCCCTCAGTTGGCAACAAAAATGGTGTTATCATTTTGTTTCACAAGTCGTTATATTTCCAGTTAAAACATGAGTACTCAGATACTAATGGTAGATGGTTGTTTTTAGATGTACAAGTTAATAATACTGATTTATCCTTTTGCAATGTTTATGGCCCTACAGGTGTGGATTTAACCTTCTGGAATGATTTCTCTACGCTTCTCTCCTCACATGCAACTGTTGATTTAATTGTGAGTGGTGACTGCAATCAATTGATGGATCCTTTTTTGGATCGCAAGTCCCAATCTAGATTTATCCCTAACAAGATGCAAAAGTCCTTTTTCAAAGCCATTTCCTCTGGAGGCTTAATTGACTCCTGGAGACTGTCCCACCCTGATACTCTAGAATGTTCCTTTTTTTTACCCGTACATGCATCCCACTCCCGCATAGACTAAATTTTTCTTACCCAGCACACCCTACAATTTATGACTAATGCAGAAATTGGCTCTATCCTTATTTCAGACCACGCTCCCATTATTCTTGATATTGACCTACCCTCACCCACACCCAGTTCCCAACGCTGGCGCTTCAACAACTCCATTCTTTTGGACCCTCAATTCACCGAACAATTTAATCTTTTTATGGAGGAATTTTTCCACAATAACCTTAATTCGGCTTCTCAATTTCACTTTGTTTGGATTGCTTTTAAACAGCGGCTAGAGGGTATATCATTGCTTTCGTTTCTCGTAAGAAGAAACAAGCCCTTTCTAAATCTTCCTTCATTCTTAAACAAATTAAGGAACTAGAACACCTTTTCTATACCTCCAATTCTGCTGATGCTCTTTCCTCTCTTGTTAAAGCTAAAATTCAATTTAATAAACATTCTTGGGATGCTGCATGTAATAACCTTCTTAAATTTAATTCCAAAATGTATGGCGGGCGCAATAAAGCTGGCAAATCTCTTGCTAATTATCTCAAGATTAAGAAACAGAAATCCAAAATTGCTGTCATAACTGATGTTAATGGGAATCGTCATTCTTCAGATGATAAGATTCTTGAATGTTTCGTTCAGTATTATTCCTCCTTGTATACACCTGAGTCTACTCCGTCTTCTTCTCAAATTGATTCATTTTTCAGTCCATTCCCAAATCTTTGAACTTGGATCTTGATTTCTCCTCCCTCGACGCACCAATCTCCAAGAAAGAGATTCTTCAAGCCATTACTCTTTTACCTAAAGATAAGTCCCCGGGCCCGGATGGCTTCACTGTCCGTTTCTATTTTCACTTCAAGAATGTTTTAATTCCACATCTATCCTCCTTGATCATTAATTTCCTGTCCATGGGGAAATCCAAAGGCTCTTTTTGGCAAGCTATGTTATGTTTACTTTCTAAGAAAGACAAAGATCCATCACTATGTAAAAATTACCTGCCCATTTCCCTAATTAATACCGATTGCAAAATTTACGCCAACATTTTAGCCTCCCGAATTAATGTTCTTATTCCCGACCTAGTCAATATTTATCAATCTGGTTTCGTCAAGGGTAGATCCATCAGAGACAATTCTCGAACTCTTCTAAACATTATTCACCTTGCCTCTAAAATGTCCTCTCCACTTGCCGCTATCAGCCTTGATGCTGAAAAAGCTTTCCATAGGGTTAGCTGGGATTTTATGTTTGGGGCCCTCACATTATTAAACTCATCCATTTACTGTACTCATCTCCCTCTACCTCAATTTGGGTTAATGGTGTTCAATCTTCTTATTTTCCACTTAACAGAGGCACTAGACAGGGCTGTCCCCTATCCTCTCTCCTCTTTATTTTAGCCTTAGAACCCTTCCTTGAAAAAATACGTTGTTCCACATCATACTCTGGTTTTGTACATAAGAACATTGATATTAAATTCACTGCTTATGCTGATGACATTTTACTCTATATTTCTAAACCAAATACATCTCTACCTGTTCTTTTCTCCTTATTACGCGAATACTCTATGGTCTCTGGATACAAGTTGAATATCGATAAATCCGAAGTATTGCCCCTTATTAAATTTTTTCTTCCCCATATGTTTCAGGGCTCTGGCTTTGAATGGAACCCACAGCACATTAAGTGCCTTGGTATTCTCTATGCTAACAATATTAAAGAAACCATTAAAATTAATCACAAAGATATTCTCGTCAAGCTCTCTGCACTTATAGACCATTGGTCCCCATTATTCCGATCCTGGTGGGGGAGATTGGAAACAATTAAAATGATGCTTCTTCCTATTATTAATTTCTATCTCTCAATGCTTCCCATTTCTCTTCCCGCATATTTTTTTACGCTCATTAATCACATTCTCATTTGGTTTATATGGAATAATCGCAAGTCTAGGATTTCTTTATCTCGCCTCCAACAACCATCTGAAGTTAACTTTCCCAACCTTACCCGTTTTCATTCCTCCTTTACCCTTAAACAAATATGGCCCTTTTTTATCAGATTCCTCCCCTCTTCCTGTTACAGCTTGGAGTGCCATTGAATTGGCTCAGCTTTCGCCTTTTTCATTCCTTATCTCTACTCGCTTGTCTCAACCTCCCAAAAGATTTCTTTCATCCATTTTCAAACATTCCAGGGCGCTCTCACTCTCTTTATTCCGCTCCTCCTTCTCTCAATCACGCCTACATTCTCTCACTCCGTTATGGTATATTCAATCCCTTAAGATCAATAATAAAGCCCTTTTTTGGAAGGAGTGGATTGACAAAGGCATTATTTATGCGGATTCACTCCTTGTTGATAGTTCCTTCTTAGTTTCTCTGTTATCAGTACCACCTTCAACATTTCAAACATGTACTCTTCCCAATACCCAGCTCTTAAATCAGCTCTCAACACTCTCCTACCATACCACAATTCTCTTCCCGATTTCGTTCCGTCAGACCCCTCTCCACTAGAATTTTTCTACTCCCCTTAAAGCGGCTGTTATTTATAAGATTCTTTCCTGTTCCACCTCAGTTCTTCCCAAATCCAAACCCGAGCTTTCATGGGAAAGAATTTTCCCTTCCTGTCTGGGATTCCATTTGGTCTAAAATTCACACTGCCTCTCGCTCTGCTAGCACCACACAGACTTTATTTATTTTTTATAATCGTCTTTTCCTGACCCCCTCGGATTTATTTCAATTCAAATCTTTGGATTCCAGTCAATGTTGGTCCTGTCCTCATGTAGACAGCGATCTTTCTCACATGTTTTTCCACTGTCTGTTAGTCAAATCCCTTTGGCAACAAATATGGTCTAAACTGAATGAGATTTTAGGCGTTAAATACACTTTTGATATTGTTCATATTTTCCTTGGTGGTTCCTCCCCCATATGGAATGTTTCAAGCAATGTTCGTAATTTTATAGATATGTTCATGGCTATTTCCTTGCAGGTCACTATGAACTGGAAAGATACATCACAGATTTCTTACAATGCTTGGTGGAATTTGATCTGTCATCACCATAGACTTGATCGTGCCTATGCTACTACGACTCCCCTTTTGATTAAAAGGGATTTGTTATGGTTACCTTTAACTGATTTTCTTTCCAAACGTTTACCTTAACTTTTCTCTATATATTGTTAATATACAGTTTATGAAATTTTTGCATTTTTTTCTCTTTTCCTCTCTTTCCCCTCCCCCTCTCTAATTCTCCTTCATCTCTTTTCTGTCTCCCTTCTCTCCTTCTCCACAAAACCTTTTAAAAAATGCATTTTCTCTTAGTATGTTTTTTATTATTTCTTTTTGGGAATTTTCGTGATTCCACTTTTATACCGTTTATCTCAATTTGGTTTTTTCTTATTGCTAGAGATTTTGTACTGATGTTTTACATGGAATGTTTTTCTCAATAAAGCTTTCTAAACTTAAAAAATCTAAATTAAAGGTTCGCATCACTTGGTGTAAACACGACACAACTTTCTCATAACTATGCCCCAATGTATTTCCCATTACATTCATTACATGCACTTCACATTTTGCAGAGCTGTTTTTTATAAGTAAGATCTGCTTTTCATTGCCCCATAATTTTAATAAACCTTGCCGCATTCTTTTGTCACCCACTGCCACATAATTCCTGTGGCTGTGCATATAATCTATATAAAGCTCATACCTATAGAAATTATTATTGTTTGCCTAAACTGGCAGTAAATATATAAATAGGCTAAATCGGTCATTTGCAGCAGTATCGATAGAAGGCAAAATTATGTTTTTAGAAGCAAGTTGTAATTTATTGGCTCAAGAGATCACATCAAAAACAAAAACTATTATAAACATTTGCTTTGGACCACACAGCTCCTTTAAAACAACTGTTATAGAAGTTTTGTTTAAATATTTATCTATACGGAAATGTTACGAAATTGCTTCCTTATTCTCTTTTGCCAGATATTGAAATAGGATTACTCTTTCTAACAGAGTAAGCTCAGAGGAAACTGCAAAATTATGTTTGCTTTAGGCGTTGTTTAGTGTAGTGCTTATTTATATTTGAGGAATGCAACATCTCTCAACATAACAAAGATTCTTCTGAAGTTGTGTCTCTTCTGCCAAATGGGGTTAAGACTCAATAAGGGCTCCCATGTCATGCATTAATAACATGACTTATGCGCATTGAAATTCAGTGTAACTAAACCATTTGTTATTAAAACAACAAAATAAAATGTTCTTGTCGTAATCTCACGGCTCACTCGTTCTGATTGATTGTTATTCTAACTTTTGTTCATTGGCTTCTGTTGAATGACTGTTTGAAAAATTCAAAGGCAAACATAGGCATGCGTTCCCTCTCAAACTGAAAACAAAGGTCTTGTAGTACTTAGAGTAGGGGCAATAATTGTTGTAAAAGTCGCACAAAATTTCACATGAATCGAATAGTTTAAAAATCTACTACTATGCTTTGAAGCTAACTTCTGACCGAACTTTAACATGTGGGCTTATGTAAAATGAGTTTACCATCATCATTGTAGGGTTGATTACGACAAAATACCGCACAAAGTATTATTAACTGCTTTTATAGAATACACACAACTTTTTTAAAGAAGTACTTGAATAAATAAGGTTTAAATATCCATCACAAAATAAGCTATCCAATAATACAGCACTCCACTTCGATCACAAAAAGCTCTTTTTTTCACAGGCGCTATTTCATACCATTGGTGGTATATGCAGGCAATGCTTCACGCAAACACCTTTGAAAGCAGGTTTATTGAGGTGGTAATGTGTGTCAAGAATGCTTGTACATATTTGTTGTATCACATTTTGTTTTGGTGGTGTGGTCTGTTGTTTTTTGTGCTGCTGCATTTATGTGCCGCAAAATTTCCATGCGATCATGCTATGTTGTACTGTACTGTGGCAGTGTTGCGTTCTCGTTTGATCGTTTTGTTGTGTTGTGCCCTGCTATGCTTTAATTGTGTTGTTATATTGCTTTCTGCATGTGACACTGTTATGTTCTGCTATTTTCTTCAGATGTGTCAACAAATGCTGCTGCTTTTCTAACCAAAAGCAGCACATTATTTAAAGTTCCTCTGACAAGCAACCATTTACCATTGTCTAAGTTTATAAAATTGCATGGTTCCAGCACATTAACTATTTAAGACACCAGTAAGCTGTAAACTGAGCTATTGTCTTCAAGTCAAGTCAAATATAGCTTTATTCGATTGTTAATTGCAATCATAAAAGCAAACATAATTATAAAAAATGATCACATTTTAATTAATTTACAAAATCACGATGTCATAATAAAGAACATAAAGAAAGTACATACAGAACAATTAATTGGTGGCAAGATTCCATCAAAGGGATCCTTACTATAATTAAAATACATTACATAATCATGGATATTGTCTTGAATTTGCATTTTCCGTCCTTATTTAAGTGATACAGCCTGATGTCTGGAAGCTGTCTCCTATTTTGCAAAGGTTCTACTCAGTATTTTCCTGTCCCACTTGTTTCCCAGCGCCTGGGCCTTCTCTTTCTTGTAGATTGTCATATCACAGTTTGCTCTCAGTGTTATAAGATGTCTGGGATTGTGTGTGTATGTTTATGTGTGTGTGTATATGTGTGTGCATGCATGTATGTGAATGTGGTTATGAGTGAGCGAAAGAATGCCGTGATACATTTTTTCTTTGCTGTGATTGTGTAGGAGGGGGCTGGATATTGTGTAGGTCTTTTGTGTCTGTAGACATGATAATGATGATGATGCATTTGGTGTGGATGGTGTGCAAGATGTTGCACAATTTATCTCAATTAGTTTTCTACATGGAAGGGCTGAAATAGTGAGATGGCCAAGTGCACTTTCTAGTTAGTCTGCTGCTCTTAGTAGACATAAAAGGGTCAATCTTAACTTTGCTGTATGTAAAATCGAATAAAACATTGTAGAAACAAACATTAGAGCCACATCATTACCAATAAATATTGCAGCCACTTCTTCACCAATCCTCCCTCTCACTGATGTATTCTCTAGATTTTCTAGAGACACAGATGTCGGTCTTCAAGACCCCTGGCACTAAGGACTTAGTTAAAGTGTCAACCCAAATCAGAATACCATTTGCACTGCAACCATTCCACAGTTCACTGAGGCTTATTAGAGTGAGATGTGTTCCAGTTAATGATCAGTCCCATGAGGCATTACAGGGATAATTAATGAAACTCCAAACCTTCTTTTTTAAGGAGTAACACACACATGAATACTATATAATGAAAGATACATTTTAAAAATAAATTTTAAATAGAAATTCTAGTATAGGGCGCATGATATGAATTGCTACCACAATGAAGACAAAATGAAAGAAGAAAAAGTATAAAGCACTCTAACATGCTTGATGTTATAAATCCATAGCAATCCTGCTCTCATTCTGCTACTTCTTAGTGTTTATCTACTTCTAGCAGAGCAGACTATAAAACCTCTTTAGAGTTTCACAGATGGTGTACACCCCATACCTGTTTAAACAATAGAGTTATGTGTCAAAAGAAATAGAAAAATCTGCTATTGTCCTTCCATGAGGCAGACTGCACTGATAAGCCAGCAAACAAAGGCGGAGGGCCTCATTATGAGTTTGGCGGTATGAGTACAGCCGTCAAAACGATGTTGGATTTCCCACCACCCAGTTGGCTGCCAACCTGCCCTACTATGATGTCTGCAGTTGCATAGACCAAAGGCTACCAAGGCACCACTGCCATCGGCAGGAAATCTCAACTGGGGCAGTGGCGGGATAGTCCAGTACGTCTGTCAGAGGGCAGTCCTCCGGTGTTACCACTGGCTTAACCTTGATGTGCCTTCTCGCTGACGTGACTGTTGGTCAAACCGCCACATCTAAGATGGCGTAAAGGGACGGATATAAGGCTGAAACTCACCTACACTCAGCTTCACCCATCCTGTGCCTCCATGGAGCTGATTGTACACGTCCTGCCTCTGCTTGATGATGTCTAAAACCGACTCCTCCATGGGCGCACTGGCAGCAAGTCACAATCTAACCCTTTCCATTGACTTCCCAGTTAACAGATGCACAGGAAGGGACATCTTAAGGTGTTTGGGTGCCCTGGCCCAAATATATTTTGTGGGTCTCCGTTCAGAACAGCTTTGAATGTATGATCTAAATTCCCTTCTTTGGCCAGGTCACTGACACTGCTCGGGCACACCCTTCCAAATTCCAAATGTGTTCACATCTAATACTTATGGATATGAACTGCAGCTCATTACTGACATTAAATGATATAAGCTTTGTGACACCCTCCCATTTCTCACATACTAGGTCCTGTTTTGATAAGAAATACATATAAGTATAGATGTTTCATGAAACAGAAACACACCTTCTCTGCAACATTTCTTTAATAGACTCTCACACATCACTCACATTATAAAGTAGTTTGTGAAAAATGTAAATTAAACCATTCTGTAGAAAAAGTATTTCAAGGTCATCATAGCAATACTCTATGTAGAACAGGGTTGGCTCAATCAGGGGGCACCCTGAAAGTCTGGCTCCCTGGGCCATAGTGAATTTTTTGCATGCCCTTAAATGTTTCTGTGCACAGGCTATATGGCTCCACGTATATCAGGGATAACTAATAGCATCACCACTCAACTATTCCACTTTGAGCCTCTGTGGATTACGTGGCACAGGATTTCCTGTCAAGGCGAGCGAGCAAGTCAACGGAGTAGCAGTGAAGCGGAGCGGAGCTGGGATGTGGTATTGAAAGCTTCACTGTCCCCCCTTTGGAGACCATGAGGTGGCTTGCACCCTGCAGCCTCGGGCAGCATGCCGTGTTGGAGAGGACTCCCCGCCCCTCTTGCTGGTACTGCTCCTTCCGGGGTCGGGGCTAGGCGCCAGGGCCTGGCAAGGTGTGCTTCCATAGCCACTCGTCTCTTGCGGCCCCTCCCCTCACAGAGGCAGCTGCAGGACCGGAGCCACGAGCCTGAAGTACGAGCGCAGGAACACGGAATACCCACGCCATCCCCACACGGAGGTGAGGTGGGGAGAGGGGAGAGCTGAGGCGAGAGCTGTGCTCTAGTACCTACCTCTGCTTCGTTGTGGCCCACCGCACAGCAGGTGCTTGACTCTCACTTAACTTCCATCTGGTCCTCTCGACGCTCCTGATCCTTGAATTCCCCATCCGCAAAGCATTGCTGGCTTCAAGGCCCACTGTCTTGATTCGCCCTGCCGCCTCATTCCTTAATAGGCCCTTGCCTGGGGGCCTGTGCAGTAGAGCAAACGGTGGTCAGGTGGTGGCTGGTGACCTGAGTCCCCAGAGTGCCAGAAATTTCACCAGCGGCTGCTGCTGCCCCACGGGGACCGGCAACCTGGGAGGCCAAGCACAACCACAGCTACCGCCAAAAGGTAGCCGCTAAGAGAGTGACCCAGAAGAAGCGGCCCGACCAGGACTGGGTGCAGCTTGCAGGAGTCCCCGCTTGTCAACCCCACTAGCAGCCTACTTGTGGGGTTAAGAGTTCTCTCCTGTCCCGTCGCTGGGGGGTTGAGGGGTCCCAGAAGGTGTTCCTCTGTGTTTTTAGTGGCAGCTTTCTGCCCCTCCACTGCTCCTAGCACCTACTCCTCCCTGCTGGAGCTAGTAAGCAGGTTCAAGAGAAGTGAAATAAGTAAACATAACCTGATCAAGGCACAAAAGGAAAACTTAACCGTAACCCAAGGAGGTCCATAACCTTAAATAAATATGTGATCTGGGAATATCAGGAAGACACCAAGCGACAAACCAGGAGCCCACAAAAAAGGAACTGAAGCAAAACAAAATACTAGCGAAGCAACAAATACAACCGGTGCAAGTACTACTTTAAGGAGTCCATTAATCTCACCAATAGCGACTATGTTTAGAAGATCAACTAAGAGCACTCAAGGAATTCAAAACATCAAATTTCAATTGCTTAAGGACCCAGGACTAGTAATCTTTTCAACATCAGAAGATACTCCAGGTTTGATGACTCCTCTGGCTCACACTAAAACTGAACAGCTGCCGTCTACGCAAGCAGCCCAGAATCTTGGCAACACTCCAACAGGATCAATAATGTCACCACAAACCAGTCATGCAGCTCAGGACTCCAGTGAGTTAAGTCCCCAAGTGGACAGCTAAAGTAGGAACCACCTTGACAGTGACACTCTCTGTCAACACACCTCTACAACAATGGCAATTATACATATTGATTCCACAAAAATTAACAAAATGGGAAGCCATGTGCTGCCACTCAGTCCAATTATAACTGAAGGAGGTAACACCTCAGCACCTACAGCTCTTGTACACACTGACTACAAAGAAAACAATTTAAAGGGAAATTATGTGCAGCCACTGAGTCTAATAAAACCCAAAGGAGGCAATATCATGGTAAGTCTAGTTTCTTTTTTTGTGTTCAAGTCGTTTTTATTCATAAAACAGAAAGCAAATGTACAGACATTAATGCGATACAGTCATGTGAGTACACTACAGAGGTCAATGAAAGTAAGAAAGTAAGAAGATATGAAGAGAAGAAAGTGAAATAAGATAAAATAAAATAGGAGCAAACCAGATCCACATCGTTATCACTGATGAAAAATTGACAATCACACAGTCGGTATTGATACTTGAGATGGTAATCTATACAATAAAGTGTCAAATGGTTGATCATGGGAATCATGGTTGACATTCAGCAGTACAATAGTACAATACAACATGCTTATGATAACATTGTGGGCTTAGATTGATAGTTAATTCTGAAAATTCTGAAAATTATACGAGTTGTATGAAACTGACGTGCTGATGCGCCTAGAAAGTATACGAATCAAGGTGTGCAACCAGAATTGGTTTAACAAACAATGCATGTGCCAAAACTACCCAGTACACTATGATGTGTATCCATAAGTGAAGAACCCCTCATGGTGGCTTGAAATAGAGGGAGGCTGCGTCCAGTGAAGACCACAGTCTCTTGCTTGTAGTGCGCCATGGGGAAGAGTTCAGGGCCGGATTGTCCACCCCTCTAATACAAGCCAACCACTCTCTCCAAGCATTGAAAGAGACCTCGGAAGTTGTCTTCCAGTGGCAAAGAACGACCTTGCACGCCAAGGTGAGGAACAGGTCCAGGAGTTGGCGGTCGTGGTCTTTTTCTATCAATGGGTCAATGGCCCCCAGAATTATGTAAATGAATTCCCTTGTTGGTGTGATGTTAAATATGCGTTCAATATAGTCAAATATGTCGGACCATTATTTCTCCAACAAGGTACAGTGGAATAGCATATGCGGTAGATCCCCATCAGCCAGGGAGCAGTTCCAACAAGTGGGGGTGTCTCTTAGTTTTAGCTTAAATAGCTTCTGGGGGGTCCAGAACACCATATTGAGGATCATGTATTTGGTCTGTGAGAGGATTGGCGATACTTTGTGTGTGAGGACTGAAGCGTGTATCCTATCCCAATCTATAATTATGCCGGTACCATTAGGTTCTGATTCCCATTTAATTTCGTTACGTCTTAGTGTTTTACTCAAGGTTGGTGTGAGCAGCTTGTAAACTTTAGATACAAAATGTCCTGAAGATTGTAGAAGAGGGAGTATCTTTACTAACCACGGTGTCGAGTGTATGAAAGTGCGCTTAGACATAGCTGATTTTAGTTGTAGGAAAGCGTAGAAGTCGATCGGTTCAAGGGAGTGTTTAGATTGAATCGAAGAGAAGGGCAGCGGTGCATGCTTGTCGTAGAGATCTGAGACAACATTGAGTCCTTTGTCCGACCAGTGTTTCCAAAAAGGGGACGAGCCATTAACCTTTATGAGTGGGTTACACCATAGAGATGACGAAGCCGACTTCCCTATCTGTAGGCCGGGTTTATGTGTTTGGTCTAGTCTGAGAAGCGCCCTTTTGGTATTAAGCATGATGTATTTGGAGTGCATGAGGTGGGACAGGTCCATGGTTAATATTGCTGCCAGAGGGACTTTACCTATGATAGCTCTCTCTATGTTTACCCATAGCGGCGTGTAGCCAGGTGTTTCATGGAACCAGGAAATTCCTTGTTTACATAAAAAGGCCGTTTGGTAATTCCTGAAGTTGGGTAATCCTATTCCACCTTTTTGTTTGGGGAGTTGCAGTTTTTTCATAGAGATTCTCGGCTTTTTGTCTTTCCATAGGAAATTACTAATTAATTTATTAACTCTCTGTAGGAAGTCCTCCGTGAAAGTCATTGGGAGCATGCTTGCCATATAATTGATCAAGGGGGTGATCATCATCTTTAACGTTTCCGCTCTACCCCACCACGAGAGGAATTTCGGGGACCAGCCTTCTAGGAGTTTGCTTAGTTTTCTTAGAAGAGTATATCTTCATTAATTTTCAGCGTCATGATCAGGTCCTTTTCAAATTCCAGGCCAAGGTATTTGAAGCTTTTCGGCTGCCAAGTGAGCCCAGAGAGACCCAAGATGTTTCTATTACCCACATTATTTAGCAATTTCACCTCAGTCTTGTCTTTATTTAGGGAGTACCCGGAGACACCGGAGAATTCCTCAATCGTAGAAAGTAACGCAGGTACAGATTTGTCAGCCTGTTCACTAAGTACTAAAACATCATCAGCGTATGCCGTGAGTTTTACAACACATTCATTGAATGGGATTCCCTGTATGTCATGATTCTCCCGGATTCGATACAGAAAGGGTTTGATTGCCAGGAGGAATAGGGATGGGGATAAGGGGCAACCTTGTCTGGTCCCCTGCTCTAGTTTTAAAGGATGATGAGAAGGCTCCAACCGCCCTCACTCTAGCAGTCGGACAGGTATAGAGTGACATTACCATTTTAGTAAAAAGCGGGCCTAACTCGAATTTCTGCAGTACCGCTTCCAGGTATGACCAGTCAACCTTGTCAAACGCCTTCTCTGCGTCGAGTGTTATCGCAACAGTTGGTGTGGAAAGGAGCTTAGCCTTTTCTATGACATGGCTTAGGATTCTGGTGTTGTCACTGGACAACCTATTTTTCAGAAAACCGGCTTGTGAGGGATGGATTAGGGAGGGCAAGACCCTCTGAATGCGTTTTGCAAGGATTGATGCAAGAAGCTTACAGTCCAGGTTTATTAGTGAAATGGGTCAGTAGTTCTTTGCGAGTTTGGAATCTTTCCCCTCTTTGGGTATCACGGCTATCACCGCCTCAGCCATCGGTCCTTTTACCTCACCAGTCTCACTAATCTCACTAAATGCGTTCAGAAGCGGTTCTGTAAGTGTGTGTGAGAAGCATTTATAAAATGTTGCCGTAAACCCATCGGGGCCAGGGGCCTTCCCATTCTTGAGGGACTTGATCGCGCTTGCAACCTCAGCTACAGATATCGGTTCATTTATGGACTCCTGCTCCGCGGAGGTAAGTTTTGGAAGTGCGCACTTGTCGAGGAAGTCCACAACCATCTCTTTATGCACCTTCGTGTTTTTGGCATACAGCTTATCATAGAAGTCTTTGAATAAGTTTGCAATTTTATTGGGGTCCGAAGTAGGGTTGCCTTGGTCATCCATTAGTGAGTCTATCGCGTTCTTTTGGATTTTAAATTTAAGGTAGGCAGCTAAACCTTTCCCCGCCTTATTAGAATCACAAATTTTAAAGCGTTTCCTCTTGTCTAGCCAGACTCCCGCTCTTTCACTCACTAGTTTGTTATAGGTATATTTTCGATTGGATAATTCAGACAGTGATTTTAGGTCTCTGTTGTGCAGGTATTCGCGTTGTAACACAGAGATATCTTTTTCCAGGGTTAAGAGGGCGGCATTATGATCTTTGTTCATTGCTGATGATATCTTTATAATCAGCCCTCTTATTGTGGCTTTCAGAGCTTCCCATCTAGTTACGTCAGAGGTGTCACCTTCTTTATTATTTATTAAGTAGTCTTTTAGGGCGTCTTCTATAGTTTCCTTGTGTTTCTCGTTACTCAAAATGGCATCATTAAGGCGCCACATTGATTGGCGAATTGTTGGTTTAACATTTGACAAAGTAAGTGAGATGCAAGAGTGGTCAGAGACAAGCCGTGGTGCAATGTCTGTGTCATCTATTCTGGGTACTGCATTCCTGGTTATGAAAATGTAATCAATTCTTGAAAACGAGTCATGGGGTGGGGAGTAGAAAGAGTAGTCTCTACCATCGGGGTGTTGAATACGCCATGTGTCTATCATGTGGAATTTGTTGCTAATTTGTTGGTAAGTCTAGTTTCTAAGCAAGAGAATCAACCACAAGAAATACCACCCAGGGCACTCTTAAGGCCGAAGACCAAGGCCACACATCTATCTCCCTAATCTCTCAAATGAGTAATGAGGATCTCAATCTTTCATGGCAAAACCTACATATACCACAAACTGATAAGGTTTATTTGCACACTAATAACTCAAAACAAAAACCGCAAGAGGTTTTTCTTGAGGTGTTGCGAAGAGAGGACATGGAAGAACTGCAACCAAAACAATAGGCCAGTTCAACAAACAATGTTGCCTCAAAAACATACTATTAATTTTTGCCCGCCCCAGAACCCTTTGTAATTGTTAATTTAGGAACAAACTTTCCACTTGAACCTAAGGAAAATGCTAGACAAATTCACCTAACAGACAGCGGGGCAAGGACCACGACACAGATTCAGATGGATTTCATATCTCTGATGCTACAAGCATTGCAAGCCTCAACAGACACTCTGATTATGCAGTTAGACAAGCTTAATATTCAAGTAGACCTAATGAACATTATTGCATCTTACATTGCAGGTATAAACTCCAAACTGGAAAACGTAACTAATTTAATATAACGAGAGTACAAGCTACATACCCCCGCTGCTCACCTCTTGTGAATGCAGCCCAATATTAGATAAGCTAAGTTTTCTACCAACTTTAATGGAACAAATTCTTTGTCTCAACAAGCGCATGGTTCTTTTTAACTCCCAACCAGAGAGTACCATTACAGATCATACCAATTTAACTTCAAATAAGCAGCATCCGTCAGAGGTGTCAGTCTTCGCACTTGGAATTAACAGGACTACCGAGTCCTCTACCGCAGATACGGCTGAACATGTAAACCCCGAGCAGATAACAAAATTATCGGTCTCTTCAGGTCAACCAAACACACTGGTGCAATCCGGAAGGTAAAAAAAGAGAGAAAGGAAAGCAAGAAATAGAATAAAGGAACACCGTACTGAAAGCTTCACTGAACTATTTCCGATTTTTACAACATCACGCCAAACTAAAAACATAGAAGAAAGTCAATCGCCATCAACACTTATAAATCTCCCGTTAATACAAACCAGCTGCATCAAAGGGACTGGAGGAATGACTATGGAAACCTCAGCGTCTCTCAAAACCCAAACCACTGACTCCACTGTCCTGGTTTATGATAACCCCCAAGAGGAAATGGAAATACACAAGTCAGTGGACAGAGTTCGTTTGTGCACACAAGATCTCAAGAGGCGAATAGACAGAGAAGGATTTAAAAAAAGGGAATATCAAGCTCCTTCAAATTTGCATCCCTTATCAACAGTACACTCACTGACTCCAGTTCGGAACCCTTTACCTGGAATAACAGTAGTTTCTAAACCTGTCAACTATTCAAACACGTCCTAAGACATAAAACAAAACTCAGTTAGCTCTGATGATACACTGGGCTCTCAGCAGCTGGAAATAAAAAAGATTAATAGTACAGACCCATTAGAGGTCGCATGCAACATTATTGTAAGCCAGGAAATGAGGAAGGAAAACCAGCTGTCACAAGCACAATTACAATATCTTATTGCAAACTAGATAGAGCCCTACCAAAGGAGAGTACACTTAAGGAATGCTTAAGGGGTACAACTAAGCCCAATAGTACTTCACAGCAGATAATATGATCTCCGGAATTTCATTCACAAGGCAGCCATGATATCCTAAACAGAAGTAATGTACTAACATTGATGGCTGTAATCCCGGGCCTAAAACTGATACATACAGCCAATATCCCGGCAGTCCAGTTCCTTACAGCAGATCGAAAGGACCCTAGGCAACAAACTCTAACCACATGGCAATCAGCCGAAATTGCCCAGCTAACATTAAACAGCTCTCAGCAATTTGCAGACTGGGGTATACAACTATCTACACCAACAAGCCCTCGCTACCCCTCTCCCCTGATTGATAATCATTTACATCCACCTAAACGAGATCTCAAGAATCTTCTGGTTACAAAACAAGTTTATTCCATACTACAAAGCGTTAAGGGAAGCAGCAGTTTACACGCATCCTTGGGCAGAAAAGTCATGGAGCGACAACAAGTCAACAACTTAAGTTTAAATGAATGGCATTGGCTTCTGTGTACACTAGCCGCCAGTAACAAAGAATGACAAAGAACAAATACAACTTGGAATCCTTACGACAAGAAGATCCACATTCTATCCTGGAATACAGTTGGAGCAAAGAACCTTCTCAAAGGGGGTTTTACACTAAAGGAGTGGGTATTCTGTGACATAATCTCTTTACAGGAGACATGGAAGAACTTCCTATAGTTGGATTCACAGTGGTGGCAGAAAAATGCAAACAATATGTCCGGGCAAAGGGTGGCCTGGCGGTTTACGTTGCTTGTACCATGTTTGTGTTTGTTTGTATAGACTCAATGAGTTGCACTTTCGTTGTTGTAAATTGCTGCTGATTGCATCCTTTGTTCACCAATATACAAAGGGGGAGAAAGATCAAACTCATTCAATTATAGGCTTATAGCATTTCTGGATGTAAAATCAAAATACCATGTCTCCCTGATCCTGGAAGATCTGGTTAATTAGTCTAACAAATTCAATCTGATTCCGGCAAATCAAACGGGCTTCAGGGAAGGGATAGGAACTATACCTAACATTTTATCCATCTTCTTAATTCCAGAGATGTGCAAGAAAAACAAACAGAATTTGAATTTCTGTTTATTGATCGAAAATCTAAGTTTGATAGTGTGGACCTGAATCTTCTATGGACCAAATTGCGAGCATTGAGCATTGCAGAAAGAATTCTAAAAGGTCTAATGTTATTTTACACCGATACATGGGTAAGAGTGAAACACGGGGATGGATAAAGAGTCTCAAGAAAAATATACACGAACACAGGCCTGAAGCAGGGATGTGTTCTGGCCCCACATTTATTTAATCTTTTCATATCTTATCTGTCAGTAAAACTTAACACAACTAACTCTCATTCCCCACATCTTGACAACTTAGCCCTATTGCACCTTGATTACGCCAATGATACTGTCTTAATCAGTTTAACCAAGATTGGCCTAACCAGACTGATAACTGATCTTGCAGAATTTCTAACAGCTAACAAGGTAGAAATTTTTTTTTAAAACTCTTTATTCATGACTGTACCAATTAACTCATGTTACAGTTATACATGTTATCATCGAACAGTCTTTTCTCTTTTCCTTCATATAACTTTCGGCAATTTAACAAGTGATTCTTCTCAGGTACAGTAACTTCAAAAGGTAATTATCTTTCAGTACTTCAACGTTCACGTTACGTTATCATTACAGTGTCGCCATAAAACTGGACCCCATCCCACCCAACTCCCACCCCTCCCCTTATGTCTCCTGGCTCCTCCAGTGTTTAGGTACGGTGTTCGTCGGCATATGGACTCCATCCTATCCAGAAAATTGCATTCGCATGGTGCTGGCTAACCTGTGCGCTTGGCAGACCCAGTCCCGCTCTGTATTCCGCTGTTCTCCACCCTGTAGGCCCAACTATGGGATATTCGCCTGTGAGGGCATCAGGTCTACTTCCTCTATCTCCAGCAGCATCCGCTCCCATTCCTGCGCAATTGGATGTTTCCGAGCCCCCGCTCCTCCTCTCTACGCAGGGTTACACCCTCCGCCCTGCCCCACTTCAGCAAATCAGACCGCCACACCTCCACACCCGGGGGCCTGGCTGATTTCCACCTCATAGTTATGACCCTAATTGCCAATACTAACGCCAGGCCTATGAGTTTCAGCGAGGCTTTTTGGGTCTTGGGTCTCTTTCTGTGTCCTATCAGACAAGGCAATGCCCCCTCCGGGATCTGCTGGGTTGTAACAGTGTTTAGTGTATGGCAGACTGTCCCCCAGTAGCTGCGCAGTCGTGGGCATGACCACAGCATATGGAGGAGTCCGGCCTCATCCATCTGACACCGGGGACAAGTATGGGAGGAAGCAGGGAACATCCTATGGAGCCTCTGTAGGGTGAGATACGCTCTTTGCAATACCATAGCCTGTATACATTTAAACTTGACGTTTCTAGACACCCTTCTATGGTGTTCTAGGATCATCTTCCAAGCCCCGTCTGTCATAGCCTCTCCTGTGTCTAGGGTCCAGGTGTCTCTGAGTGTAGTAAGAGGCATGTTCCCTAATGCCCGTGTAGAGCCATCGTACTAAGTGGCCCCCGGTCCCCATATAGTGAAGGAGATGCACTAGTTTATGTTGTTCTGGTTTGCTGCGCTGTGGGGCCCATGTGCGTCTCACATAGTGTGTCACTGTAGCATGTAGGAAATACAATCGCGGTGGGGCCCCCGTTGACTGCGCGAAGGAGGCGTGATCCAGTAGTGTGTTGTCCCCAAACAGGTCGCCCACACTGTCAACCCCTGCCTCCGTCCAAGGTTGTAATCTGCGTTGTGTCAGATGTCCTTGCGGTGTTGGGAGACCTAACAGGGGGATATTATCTGCGTAAGGTACAGTACCTGCCGTGTATGCCAGTGCCTTACGCCAACACAGCAGTGCCGTTTGTAGGAGAGGGTGGCAGTCACGAGGGATCTTGGCTCCGGGCAACAGAACGGAGTGTAGCTCTCCCCATGCTAATCGTTCTCGTGTGGTGTCGATTTCATATAAATCCCTGCCCGCCACCCACCGTGACAGCCATTGCAACTGGCTTGCGTAGTAGTAGCCTCGGAGGTCCGGTACTCCCAGTCCCCCCTGTCTGATGCCTAGCTGTAACTTCTTAAGGCTTATTCGCCGTCGCCCAGGGCCCCATATAAGAGTAATCAGGATCGTGTTTAGTGCAGCAAATACTTGTTGTGGGAGGGGAACCGGAAGGTTTACAAAATAGTACAGTATACGTGGGAGCATGACCATCTTAGAAATCGCTATCCTACCCATGACGGATAATGGCAAGGACGTCCAAAAATTTACACTACTCCGGAGGCTAGTGATGGCCTTCCAAATATTGCCGTCAATCTGGTCTTCCGGTCGTCTATAAACGTTAATGCCCAGGTATTTGAATATGGTCGGCGCTATCTGGATCTGGTAATCACCAAATTGTACGTGGGAGTGGCGTTGCCCTTCTCGGAAATAGAAGCCAAGTGATTTCGTCGGATTAATGGCCAGGCCGGACACGGCCCTAAACCGGTCAAAGATGGTTTCTAGAGTCGAGTGGTTCGCATCCAAATCCAGAAAATACAACAGTATATCATCGGCATAGATTGATAGGAGATTATGCGTTCCTCCAATCGATATGCCCACTGCGCCCGCACGGGTTCGGAGTGCTATCGCCAAAGGCTCAAGTGTCAGTACGAACAGCAAGGGCGATAACGGGCAACCCTGTCGGGTGCCCCTATAGATATCATAACTGTCCGATATGTACCTGCCAGTTCGTGCTCTGGCTGTCGGGTTCGTATATAATAGTCTAATCCACTTGATCAGGGAGTCGGGAAACCCGAAACGCCGGATGACCTCAAACATAAACTCCCATGTCAGGGAGTCGAAGGCCTGTCGGAGGTCTAAGGCGATACAACCGGCCTGAGGAAAGTCCATTGGCGTGGCAGACATGAGGGCGTGGAGCCTCCTCGTGTTCTGGGAAGTGCTCCTCCCTGGGAGGAAGCCACATTGGTCCGGATGTATCAGGGAAGGGAGATGGGCCTGTATTCGCATGGCAATAGCTTTGCTAAGTATTTTGTACTCTGTGGCAAGCATTGAGAGGGGTCTGTAATTGGCCAAGTCAAGGGTATCCCTGCCAGGTTTCGGTATGGATATAACTGAGGCTTGCATGGTGGAGGCGGGCAGGTGACCGACCTCGTAAGCCGTCTCATAAACTTTCTCTAAGATGGGTACTGGCGTTGTGGACTAAGTCTGGTAAAATTCTACAGGTAACCCGTCCATGCCAGGAGTCTTGCCTCGGTTTAGGGAGCGAATGGCTAGTTTGATTTCCTGCTGCGTAATTGGACCGTCCACCTCGGTCTGTCCGTCCTGGGTCAAGGTCGGGAACGGTAAGTCACTTAAAAAGTCTAACATTTTGTCTCCACCGCTCACGGCGGGAGGGGCATACAACATCTCCAGATGGGCCCTAAATGCAGCATTAATATCCGACTGTGTGGACAGCTCTCTGCCCGCTCCATCCCTAATTTTCGTGATAACTGGAACTTCAGGGCTGTCACGCACCAAGCGAGCCAACAGGGCCCCAGACCTATCCGATTCTGCCTGCTGGCGTCTCAAGTAATCTTTGTGGTCAATAACCCGTAGTGTTTCCAGGAGTTCCGCATGCTCTATGTTACATGACTGTAAGTCCCCTTTACGCCCAGGGTCAACTCCCGCTGCCGTCTCGAGATCTTTCAGTCGGTCCTCTACCTCACAAAGTTTTCTGTGAATTTCTTGTCTGGCCCCTACTTACTGGCCAATGGCTGCCCCCCTTATCACTGCCTTCATGGCGTCCCACACCAATAGGTTCGAGGACGCAGAGTCCCAGTTCTCCCGAAAGTAATTATCTAGTGTATCCGATATGTATGCGCGGAATGGGTTATCCTCTAATAACAGTGGGTTAAGTCTCCAGGTGGGTACCGGTGACGGCACCCTCCCCCAGTGTAGGTCCAGTGTCAGCGGTCTGTGATCAGAAAAGGTTTTAGCAAGGTATTCCGAGGACATGCATGTGGACAGCAGAGAGCTGGTACACACGAATCTGTCCAGGCGAGTGTGGAGGTCGTGTACCGGGGAATAGTATGAGTATTCCTTATGTGTCGGATGCAGGGTGCGCCATACGTCCATCAGTCCCCATCCCTGGATCCAGATTCTAAAAGAATCTGACATCCTGTGTACCCCTGTCGTCCGGAGGGGGGATGCGATCTATCCAGACCAACATCCAGGACTAAGTTCCAATCCCCCCCAGAATCCAGGGGATATCCATCCAGTCAGCTAAGGCCCGGCCCACAGTTGCAAGGAATCTGTCTTGATCGAAGTTCGGGGCATAAATGATGCCCAGAACCAGCAGTGTACCATCCAGTGTGCCTTTCACGAATATATATCGTCCTTGGTCGTCCACTTTCCTCTCAAGTTCCACAAATGGTGTACCGTGTCGCACCTATATGGTAGCCCCCCTGGAAAATGCCGAGAATGATGTAGAAAATATAGTTCCCCTCCATTTCTTACGTAGTGTGTGTGCCTCAGACAGTGTTAGGTGGGATTCCTGTAGGAACACTATTTGAGCCTGTTGACGGAGTAAGAAAGCATGTATTCTATGTCTTTTTTGTATCGCACCGAGTCCCCGTACATTCCAGGTAGCCAGCCTACATTGCCCTTTCGTGTCAGCCATACTGGGATGCAGATGCCATGTTAGACAGTGCCTTGTACTGTAATGTGTATGTCAGCAAGGTTAGCCAGGAGACGCATTCTGCCCCACCCCAAACTTGAACTCTGTAGGCGCAGCTGAAAAACATTGCTGTGCCGAACAAGCAAATACAAAACATTACAAATCGAACTTCGGTGCATACGCTCTAGGGGGGTCGACTAAGCTTGTACCGTGTCCACATAATCATACATTGTGCGCTGCCGGCTCTACTGTGCCACCAGGGGAGTCTATTTTGCAAGGTGTCCAGTACTTGTGGCCCCCAGGGGGGGGCCCCCCCTTCCACCTCCGCATCACCGGGCCCCAACTCTCTACGGGAAATTATGTTGTGAGGTCAACCTATCACTCCTGTCACATAGTAAACAAATCATACATATAGCGAATCTCAGCATCCAGATATTTCAACAAAACCCTTAGTCTCCCGCAAGTTCCTCGCCCTCCCCCCTCCGAACCCAACATGGCAACGATTATGTAACAGACAAAGGATATCAAGGGGTCCTAGGGCTACCGGCCCCATCCAGTCGGGCAGTTACTCCAGGGCATTGTCCAGGATTTCATCCGCCGCCCTCGGCGTTACAGTCGGGAACAGGACCATGCTGTGTTCCGAGTCTGAGTGCAATGTACTGTCTTCGGTGTTGTGATGCTTATCTCTCGTTCGTCTCGAAAGGCGCCCACCAGCGCGACAGCGTCCATCTGCCCCTCTTTCTGCTGGGATTTAGTAGGCTTACGGCCTTTCGGCCGCACTGTCCGCGAGGCGGAAGCTCCTCCCGTGCGTCCTGAGTCATCCCTGGAGCCGTTGGACGATGATACTTGTGTCGGGTCGGCATGCTCCTCAATGTCCAGCACTTCTAACCATTCCTCCACATCCGTTAGGCTCTCGAAAAAATGTCACAACCACGACAATGACCTAGATCTCGGGCAATTGATTTATCATCAGACTTGGGTATCTCGTGTCACAAACATTTATAACAACCACCCACTTCTTTATGTATAGGGTTGGGGATACACCAGTCAACAGCCGTCCTTCCGTGATTTGTCACGATATAAGGAGTTTCGCCGGCTTTGGCTCGAGGGACACATTCACTTTTTGGTGTGGGTTGTTCTACTATCGTATATAAGGAGACGGGCTTTTTAAGATGGGCTGTTGACTGGTGTATCCCCAACCCTATACATAAAGAAGTGGGTGGTTGTTATAAATGTTTGTGACACGAGATACCCAAGTCTGATGATAAATCAATTGCCCGAGATCTAGGTCATTGTCGTGGTTGTGACTTACTGAGTGGAGGGCGACCTAGTTCTGGATTTCCCTCTCAGCTCCTGTGTTGGTTTGCTCTCGAAAAAATGTGCCTTGTTATCATGGATTACCTTAAGGCGGACCGGGAACAGTAAGGCATAGCGGAGGTTGGCCTTTCGGAGTCTCTGTTTGATCTCAAAGTAGGAAGACCGTTGTTTTTGTACCAGATTAGTGTAGTCCGGATATAGCGAGATGCGTCGGTTTTCGTATTCTATGTTGGACTTCTCCCGGGCCTTTTGGAGCAACATGTCCCTGTCCCGGTAGTTAAGAATTTTAACAATCAGTGGCCGTGGTGGTTGTCCCGGTCTCGGCTGTCCAGTGGGGATTCGATGCGCTCTCTCCACGCAGAAGAACGGCGAGAGGCCCTCTGTGGTCACATACTCTCGGAACCATTGTTCCATGAATTCCGTTGCACGGGCCTCCTCGCTTCATTCCGGAAGCCCAATGACGCGGATATTGTTGCATCGATTGAGGCCTTCTGCATCCTCCACGCGCTCCATTAGGGACACCACTTGTTGTTGAAGTTGTTGGATGGAGGTGGTATGCTCAGCTACTGTCGGGGTGAGATCTGTCAGTGTCGCACCTTGATCTCTGACCTTGTCCGCTAATTTGCCATGGTCAGCTTTCAACAACGAAAGATTGGTAGTAAGGGTTCCCAGTTGTGCGTCCATTGCAGCTCTGGAGTCCCTGATTTCTTGTAGTATCAGGTCTAATTTGTCCGTCTGTTGGTCCCCAGTAGAGGCCAGGCTATTTGTTGGCCGCCCAGTCCCCTCCGGTCCGGCCTCCGAGGTGTGCTCTGTCGTCGCCGGGCCATCCTTGCTGTCCAGTACCTTCGCCCCTTTCCGGACCATGGCTGCCTCCTCCTGGTGCGATCTGTGTCCAGAGTCAGGATTTGTAGCAGGGCACCCCCCAACCGGAACGCCGACCCTGCGCGGCCCGAACCGCAACCCCGTGTCTCTAGGCGACGTCAATGGGGCTATGCCACGCCAGAAGGGGTTCGCCGCGGGCTCTTCCGGTCAGGTGGCCATTGGTGTCTGTCAGCCGCAGACCCGAGGAGGGGGGGCCCTGGTGGTGGGGTAGGCCCCTCAGCAGTCTCTCCGGTCTCCTCAGCGGGGGTCCAGGCAGCCCTACACAGTGCAGGGCGGCCGCAGCAGTCCGCAACACCCCAGGGCCCACCTCGCGGCCCACAGCAGCAGCCCCAACAGCCAGCAATGTCGCCGTCCCCAGGCCGCGTCAGGGGAGGGACAGGGGGTGTGAGGGAAAGGCAGGACTGTTCGGCGTGTGGCACCCCTATGCCCCCCTACCTTCCTCCGGCTTCCAGGCCGTCTTCTAGGACTTCCGAGGCAGCGCGGCACTCAGGCTGCCGCTGGTCAGGTCCCGCCGTGGCAATCCAGTCCGCACGGCGCAGCAAATCTCCCGACCAGCGCAGCACCTCGACTGGTGCTTGCGTGGCCCAGTCCAGGTCCGTCCCAGCCACCACAGAGAGCAGGGTCACGAGCGGCCGCTCCGGGGCCGGCGCGGGCCATCCCCGCCTCCGGCGCACAGCGGCCCGGGCACGTCCGCCACACAACATCCCAGCTGCCCACGTGAAGACAGGCCGCAGGTTCCACGGGCTTAGCAGCTCGACAATTACGGCCCCCATGGTCTCCAAAGCTACACCGAGTCTGCAGGGGACTCCGGGGAGCTGGGGCCCCCCCTTCCAGTCAGCGCTCCGTTCCTCGGAGGTGTCCTACAGGATATTTCCTTCCCGGCGGCACCGGAGCTCTAGCAGACTCCGTCCGCCATCATGGCCAGCTAGCCACGCCCCCTTCAACAAGGTAGAACTTAACACAACAAAAACAAAAAACATGTTTATTAGTAATCAGGCAAAATTAGTAATCAGGCAGCCCATCCACATAGCATCTGTCTAGAAGGAAAACCCTTAGAAAATGT
The DNA here is from genome assembly GCF_964261635.1 of Lissotriton helveticus. Lineage (NCBI taxonomy): Eukaryota > Metazoa > Chordata > Amphibia > Caudata > Salamandridae > Lissotriton > Lissotriton helveticus. Next base: position 1,664,601,003 of record NC_136067.1, on the reverse strand, counting down.
GTCTAGCTGCAATTACCTAGGGTACTACATTGACAATAAACTGACTCATTGCGACCAGAAAAATGATATGGCTCAACGGGCAAGCAAACTAACTTTTGGTTAAAAGTCACTGGCAAAGAAACTGGAGGGCCCATCATTCAGACCACAGATTTCGGTAATGACAGCTAAAACGCTCCTAACCTTAACATATGCGAGTGCCGCCCTTTACCGTACAGATGCAACTCTTCTTAATAAATTAACAACTAGTATGTTTTTTCAAGTTTTTCAGCTTCCTCAAACTGCTTCGCCAGCTCAAATACGTCTGGAATTTGGCCTAATTAATGAAACACTGGGTCGACTCTACTCATCAATAAAAGTTTGGTATCGCATAAAACAAAAAGTGGAGAATTCTAGCCTTAATGAGGCACTGTGGCAAGAGCTTGAGAATGGGAAAAATTCACCATATACTACTTTTTTGTACGACACACTTAGATCCACTTGCACTTTGAACCTTTGGAATAAAAATCTTTCCTTTATAACATTTGAGTTAGCACTAAACAAACCCGCAAAACTCCATCCTCTACTATTGGATAAAATTACTTTTATAGTCAAAGATCTCACTCCTGGACAGTACTCAACAACTATAAAGTCCTCAAACCGGCTGCCTATTTAGATCTAACTTTCTCTGTATATATAAAAAAAGAAAATTAATGACATAATGCTTTGGAAATCATCCCTTACTATCATGCGCAAAGGTGGAAAAATATTGGTCTAAAAACGTGTCGCCTGTGTGGTAGTCAAAAGGAAGATCTTATTCACCTGTTATGTTTCTGTCATTAACTTCATCCAGCACGTGTCACTTTATTAAAGGAAGCCTTCCGGATTAGAGGAATATGATCCTGTTTATCTGCCATTATTACAGGGCTTGATCCTTCCGACCCGCAGATGAACTGCAAACTGGTTAAGCTGTGAAGTCCAAGCCATCAAGTGAGGGTCTATCCATTGAAGAAATAACACCTGCCGTTACTGGTCTGCCTTCTTAAGGACTGAACCTATGGCCACATATACCAGGCAGGAAACAATCTAGACCTGCAAAGGCCCAATGACTGTGCAGTAATACAAGAGACACAGTAACCCAACATTTAATTTATAAATTATTCCTAAATGAAACTAATACGTTTGTCACCCGTAATCTGATGGTTTTTTACATGTCTGCCCCAAACAAATCAGCAGTCATATATTGTAGATACCATTTTATAGGGTTTTAGAGAATATAGACATGGAAGATTCTTGTTTTATAACAGTGTGATATTATATTGTGACAAATTGGGTTGGGGAATTAATGTCTGTTTTTAACCAATGTCAAGATATCCAGAATTTTTTTTAATGGTTTTGATTAACTAAACAATAAAAGATAATTCATTAATTAAAAAGCATAACCAAGATCCATGCATATGTCTCTAATGTTGACGTTATCAAAGTTAAAGTAACACATCTGTACAAAATTGGTCCATAACTTTGGTGCTATCTGGCAATAAACAACGCACACTTGCACAAAAAGGGACGCAAATCTAAACGGAAATTTTCTCCAAATAGGTGTGTTTAAAATAATTAGGTACATTTTCAGAATTAAAAAATATGCATCACCCATGATTGGGCTAAGTGCAATATAAGATCATGTAGGAATTTCTCAGCACAATGGGTAACCATCAGCCATACATTACCTTGAAAATAATGGCAGTGACATATATGAAAAACGAAAAAAGCTCCTCAATCCTTACTATACTTTGATATCTCCAATTATAAAACACACTCAATGGTTTAAGAATGCTGCACAAGACCATAAAGCTGCCTGTCTCCCGTTAGGGTAATCTAAATGAATATTTCAAGTAAATGTATAACTGAATCCCATACGCACTGCTAGAAGTATTTAACATTCTATGCTTAATAATGTACACTTAAATGTCTTATCAAAATTGTTCTTCATTTTTACAATTTGACAATATGTAGTGAATGTGAAGAAGTGTGGCTCACTGGTTAGAAGAGGCAGACCCTGAAGCAGTGGTCAGACCCGGGACCAGGGTTCAATTTACGACGCGGCAGGGTCTTGAGCCCAAATATCCACGGACTCGATAATTTTCGTTTCGGTGCCTACTCGAATCACGGGTTCACACTCTGCAGCTTTGGGCATTAGCTGCTTAATCTCCACTACGGCCCCCCCGCGGCGGGATGCCTGGCTTTCACCTTGGGGATGCCCAGTACGGGTATCTCACAGGAAAAAAAGCCAGGATGGGTTCCCAAGGCAAGCGCCGAGATGCCTACGGGTAATCAAGCGCTATATAAGAACGCATAATAATAATAATAATAATAATAATGTTGAAAACATTACAGATATCACAATTTAAAAAGAGATTTGTCCATCAGAATAGAGCCAGACACATGGAACACAATACTGGAAGAAACCAATACTTGGTTATTTATATATGGCAAAGAACTACAAGAATGAAAGTGAAGAAAATTCAAAACAGATACAATAGATTGCAAACTAAATTAAATATACACGTGGGCAGAGGAGAACATTTAAGAAGACCAATTTTTAAACCTAATACATCATCGAAGGAGGGTGTGCTGTCAGACCGTGAGATTGAGACAACAAGAATACAAATCAACAAAGATTTCATAAAAGAGACAAAATTTGTGTGACAACTTTGAGTTCAGACAATATAGAGACGGACCATCTACACCCACAGGGTCTTTTTTGTTTAGGAGTCAGGATTTGGGACAACCGCCAGATCCGAACACATCCAAAACATCAGGAACAGGACAAAAGCACATAGAGGAAAGGGAAAAAGAAAAAGGCCAGAAGAAATTGAGAAGCCAGAAAGTTTAGTCATTAACATTTCTTCTTATACTTTGATGCTCAAACAGTTATAGATATTGAATAAATATACTTACTTTGTGCCTACATACAACACCAATCTGTTTGAAACAGAGATTGCTCTGTTTAAATTAATGAGGTCATTGAGACTGCATCATTTTTTGTAAATGGGGTTCCTACCAAGGGGACAGTTGAAGAAACAGAATACTGGAAATTCAAGAGCACAAGTACATTTATGCCTCTAGCATCACCCAGAATGTTGGATACATTTGAGGTTTTAATTATAAAAAGATTTAAGCAATCTCAATTTAAAATCTAGCAAGAGCATTAATTTAACCAAGTCGGAGAGAAGCATATTGAGGAATGAATCGAACAATTCTCAATTTACTTTTCAAAAAGCAGACAAAGGAGGGGCTTTAGTCGTCATAGACAGCAGCTATTACACCAAATAAGTAAATGAACATGTCAATGACGAATCCACATATTTGAAATTAAATCATGATCCTACTCAAGAGATCATTGCCATTTTTATGTAGATACTGGATAAACATTGGATAAGTTTTGGATTAACATGAAGACCCAAACATTTTTAAGTACACCTTTTCCGAGATGACCACGCCTTTACATGCTTCCTAAAAGTCACAAAAACAGCACGGATCCTCCATTGAGATCCACTATGTTCGGATGTGGTGTTCTGTTTAAACCACTGGGAAAATATGTAGACTATTTCTTACAATCAATAGTATAATCATAGCGTTCATACGTGCAGGACACGACTGAATTTCTTTTACATTTACAAGACTTATCTGTTGACAACATAAAAGAATGGTGGTTATGTACTATTGATGTTACTTCTCTGTACACATCCATTCCATTGCAAAAAGGATTGGAAGCAGTAGAGTGGGCACTTCTCTATCAACCTAACATCAAAGCTAACAAAATGTTTGTTACATAGCTTTTTCAAATCGGAAGATGACTGTTTTTTGGCAAATCAGTGGCACTTCCATGGGATTTGGTGGGGCACCTCCATATGCGAACATTTTTAAGGACAAATTTGAGCAAGATCATATTTTTTCGGAACATCCATGAAGTGACAATCTGGTGTTCTACTGCAGATACATTGATGATTTTCTTTTTCATTTGGTGAAACACAGAAGATAAACTAAATGAAAACATCATTCTGCTGAACGCCAGGAATGACAGGATAGAATTAATTCACACCACTAGTAATGTGAGTTTAGCATTTCTAGATATAAAGTTCGAAAATACTAGTACAGGCTTAAAAACCAGTGTATAGACGAAACCTAATGATTGGAATAATGCACTAAACTTTCAGAGTTTTCATCCACCCAATTTGCTTGAAAATTTACCATATTCCCAAATGATGAGAGTGAAGAGGATTCCCTCTAACACATCAACTTGGGAGCTGGCTATATCAAATATTCAACAAAGATTTTTGCACTTTGGCTACCCCATGGTGACAGTGGTACGATTAGAAGAACGGATTAAATACTGTGAACTGAAAGAATTGTTAAGCAAACAAATGAACCCTGAAAATAATCAAATGGTTTGTTTTCATAGCTAAGTTTTTTATGAAGTCAAACATCATCAAAATATGATTCTGAAATGTTGGAAATTATTACAGACAGAGCCAGAATTTAGAGGAATATTTAAACATGGGTTTTTGTTTTGCATACACCAGAACAAGAAAAATCATAGAACTGTTATCGCTGAAAATTAAATCACAGAACACAATTTCAGTAGGTACCAAAAAATGCTATAATGACATCCATTGTAATAATGTAATTACGGGAAATAGCATAACACAGCCCAGAACTGGAAAGTGAGTTCAATTGAAACATTCAACAAATTGCAATACGGCCAATGTGGTATATTGCATAAAATGTCTGTGTGAAATGCTGTACATTGGTATAAGGAGAGGCAACAAAAAATAAGTATTACTGAACACAAAACCATGATCCACAACAAACACACAAACTCTAACTTAGTGGAGCACTGGCTAGAGAAATGACACAACATTGATCAGTTGAGATTTTCATTATTAAAAACAGCAACCATGAAAGAGGGTGTTGATCCAGCAACCGGAGGTTGGTGAGCAAAATAACGATGGATTAAACCCAGATCTGTGACTGGGTGTGAATGTTTTGCCGTTGTGCAACATTCCGTCCATCATCTTGTGTGTTTTGCTGTTCACCCTATGTGGGAAGATTATGCCCAGACGTGGGTCCTTTGCTCACTACGCCACTGGAGTCAAGCTATCCTGGCTGAAGATGGCTGATAGCCAGAAACCGGTCCTAGGATGCTTGATTCCGGTCCAGGGAAGACATGGTTGGCATTTCGGGCTGGACTGTTCGCATGAGGCACAGGGTCAAGACTGATTTGCATATGGCCATGTCTGAACTGGGGTGGCTTGGTTAGCAAAATAACGATGGAGTAAACCCAGATCTGTGACTTAGGGTGAATGTTTTGCCATTGTGCAACATTCCGTCTATCATCTTGTGTGTTTTGCTGTTCACCCTATGTGGAAAGGATATGCCCAGATGTGGGTCCAGTGCTCTCCATGCCACTTGAGTCAAGCTATTCTGGCTGAAGACGGCTGATAGCCAGAAACCGGTCCTAGGATGCTTGATTCCGGTCCTGGGAAGACATGGCTTGGCGGTTCGGTCTGGACTGTTCCCATGAGGCACAGGGTCAAGGCTGATTTGCATATGGCCATGTCTGAACTGGGGTGGTGTGGTGAGCAAATAAACAATGGATTTAGGCCCCGGTCTCTGTACTGGGGTGAATGTATGACATTATTCTGCATTCTGTCCATCAACTTTTTTTTGCATTTGTCACCCCGAGTGGGACGGGTATGCTCAGATGTGTGTTCCGTGCTCTCAACGCCACTGGAGTCAAGCTATCCTGGCTGAAGACGGCTGATAGTCAGAAAGCGGTCCTAGGATGCTTGATTCCGGTCCAGGGAAGACATGGCTTGGCAGTTCGGGCTGGACTGTTCCCATGAGGCACAGGGTCAAAACTGATTTGCATATGGCCATGTCTGAACTGGGGTGGTGTGGTGAGCAAAAAAACGATGGATTTAGGCCCAGCTCTCTGTACTGGGGTGAATGTATGACATTGTTCTGCATTCTGTCCATCGACTGTTTTTTTTGCATTCCTCTGTAGCCTGGCTATATATTCCTTCCTAAAAGTTAACGGAATGGAATTAAAAAGAAAAGTAACTTTTGGGAAAATAACCATCTTTATGAGGTTTACTCTACCATAGATATTTATTGGTAGATTTGCCCATTTTGACAGAAGACACAATATCTCCTGACTAACTTTCTTCCAGTTTACTCTTGGAACGTCCTCAAAACTCTGCGTGATTATCACCCCCAAGTAGCTCATTTGGGTTTTGGCTCCCTGGTTGTTTATCCTCTGGTTCCACTACATGATCTCATTTTTTTCTATATTGACCTTGTAACCAGAAATTGAACCAAAACTTTCTGCCTTTCTCATCAAATTAGGAATTGCCTCCTGCGGATTAATTGTATAAAGGATCAGATCATCTGCATATAGACCTCGTTTTACCTCAAAGCCATGTAATTTAAAAGGAAGAAGCGTAGAGTCTGCCCTGACAAAATTGGCAAAATGCGCTATATATAAGTTAAATAAGAGCGGAGACAGGGGGCATTCTTGTCTTGTACCTCTTGTGATGGTAAAGCAATTTGATAGTTCTCCATTAACCAGCACCTTAGCTCTAGGACTCTGTTCTAAATTTTGCACCACCTTCCCAATATTTTTTGGAAAGCCAAAACTATTTACGGTCCCTGTTGGGTTTGGCCCTTTTTGCAAGGTCATCCCTAAACTTTTTGCCTTTCTACTAGCCTTTTTTCTAACATGGTGTTGGTGGTTTTAGGACTCTGGGCACTTTAGCACTGGGTAGCAGTGAGGGGTGCGTGTGATCTCTGCCCTCAATAGGCTAACATTGGGAACCCCCCTCTTATGTAATGACTCCTAAATAAAACAAAATAAGGAATGTCATATTTGGTATGTGTAGAATGGAAATGTTAAATGCCGTGCATGGTGTGCGCAGATTTATTTTTACTATTTTGGGAAATGCCACTTTTAGAAGTTGGCATTTCTGTGTGCTGTGTGCCTGCCTGCATGTCTGTTTCTAGAAGTGACTGCAGCTGCAACATTGGGCATTTTTTACTTTTGAGTCCCAGAAGGGGGATCCCACGTGCCAGTGCTTATTTTTGCACACAGCTGGCCCGCAGAAGCGGGCAGCTTCAACGTTATGCATTTTTTACTTTTGAATTCAAAAAGGGGGACTCCCACTTGCCAGTGCTTGTTTTTGGATACAGCTGCACAGCAGAAGCGGGCAGCTGCAACGCTGGGCAAAACTATTTTGAGAGTTCCAGACTAGGGGCTCCCCGAGCACGGTAGTGCCAGTACTTGTCCTTACAGCTGCACCACAAGGGCACGGGCATCTACAGCGAGGGGCATGGTTGTTTTGCATATCCCGGTTGGCACTAAGATACAATGGGGGTAATCTGAGTGCACTGCTAATTATGGTTATTCTAATAGGAGTGTGCATAAGGTAAATATGCTGGTGCTTCCAAATGTAGTTTATGCCCCATGATTCTGGTATGATGTATTGTGATGCCTTTATGCTGATTAGATGCCTAACGTACTTATAATGATTCGTGCATAAGGTGATTTATGCCCTATGAGTGTTGCATAATTCATTTTTATGCCTAATGAGGTTGCTTTTCTGCTTATGATTATGCCTAATGTATTGAGGAATAATGTGTTTTACGCCTAATGAGATGCATCATGTTTATCACGCCTAAAGTGATTTATGCCTATTGGGGGTAAGCCTAATGCTAACATGATTTATGCCTATCATGATATAGTGCTAGGTTCATTCTTCTACCAGTAGCTACTGGTTGTTATTACTGGTTGGTTGCATTTACTATTTATGCTTGTGATGGTTCTGGCAGCGACCCAATTGGCTCTGCCTTGTACATAGACCCCTGTAAATTATGACCTGGTGCCAGTTAACACAGTGTATATACGTATGTGATTGCATTCTAATATGTTTTTATAATACAAAGGCTATTTTTATATAACCTTGTGTGGAGTCTCTTTTGTAGTGTGCCTAGGGTGTTGCCTCTGTGCATGTGTGTTGCGCAAACGCTTTACACATTGCTTCTGAGATAAGCCTGACTGCTCGTGCCAAGCTACCAAGGGGGTGAGCAGGGATTATCCTCAGGGTGTAGCTCCCTTGCCCTGAGTAGAACGGGGTTTTCTGCCTGGCTTTGGCGCATGCCCTATCCTACCGGGAAACCCCGTTTCCAACAGTCCCCCAGAGATACTTCCAGTTCACTTGGTCAAAGGCTTTAGCAGCATCCACTGCTACTATAGTTAATGGAATATTTCGTGCCACCGCCACATCCACCACTCTCATCATCTGAAATGTTAACTCATTCAATTGCCTCTCAGCAATAAAACCTCTTTGATCAGGGTGAACATCCCCTTTTATCACCTTGACTACTCGTGATGCGACTATTCCCGAAAAGATCTTATAGTCGGTGTTTAGAAGGGATATGGGTCTATAGGAATCAACAATCTATGGGTCCTTATAAGGTTTTTGAATTAGCATGATCGTAGCTTCTGACCAAGAACTAGGGGTGATTTCACTTGCCATATATATTCTATTAAATAGAGATTTTAAAGCAGGCAATACTTTATCCAAAATACATAAATATACCCAAACGGGGAGACCATAAGGTCCGTCTGCTTTTCCCCTTGCCATTTTTTTTCATTGCATCTTGACCTCCTCTTCTGTGATCTCCCCTCCCAGGGCTCTCTTCTGGCCATCTGTTAGCTGTGGAAGCCTTGCCCATTTTAACTAGTCATCTATACTCTCTTGGCCAGGCGATATATCCTCACTATAAAGCTCGCTCATAAAATCTTGAGCCTTCCGACATATATCTACATTCGCAAATAACACTTCCCCTGACTCTCTACAGTTTAGGCTTCTTATTGTGTTTCTAGCCCTATCTGCTTTCACCTTCCAAGTCAGCAATGAGCTGCATTTCTCTCCATAAGCAAAATGTTGGAGCTTACTCGCATTCCAGCTCTCAAGTCGTTTTTTATCCAATTGCACCTGGAATTTAACCTACAGATTCTCTAACTCTTTATCCAAGGTGAACACATTACTTGAGCCATCTAGAGAGGCCTTCTGTAGATCCCCCTCTTTCATCTTAATCTCCCTAATTCTGCTCTCTTCTTCCTGTTTTGCTAGCCTCCTTTGCCCCTCATTTTAGACGTCAGAATCCCCCTTAAATATGGCTTAAAGGCATCCCAGACTGATTGCTCCTTTGCTGAGCCTATATTTATCTGAAATTATTCCGCTGTTTTTCCCCCACATCACTTATCGCTTTCTCGTCCATTACCAGTCCTATCTAGCGTCCACCTCTGTAGGACAGACATCACTGTGAAAGCATTTTAAGTAGGCTCCTAGATCGCATTCATTAGTGCTGTCTGTCCTACACAGATGTGTCTCAGGAGATCAATAGTCTCTGTAGTGTAACAACCAAAGTGACTGTGGTCAGCTGCTTCCCCACTGATGTTGGCCATGTCTCCTTGACTTGCCTGGGATGATGCTGAATTTACATTTAAGATAGGTTTATTGTATCTGAGTGAACACATTGGACCATGAGCTTTTATCACAGGACATATCTAAAGTGTACACACGACTCCACCTCCAAGGTCCACTATAGTGACTTCAGCGTTATCATGAGAACATGCATGCATGCTACATGGCCTGTACAAAGTTGCTCACAGTGATGTCATAACCACATACAGCTCCTATTGCATGTGTGCACCTGTCTCAAATCCATCCTTATTTATCTAGAAGGATACTAGATCACCTTGTATACTTTGGCCCTTGTAGCATACCATAATAACCAGATGTCATCAAATAGGATGGCTATGACTAAATCATTTCCACAGATTCCACACAAAGCCCTGCAATCAGCAAATGGTCATATACCTAAAACCACTTCATAATGAAATGATTGTCAAGTAATACAGCTATGTTGCAGCAATATGTGCAGTATCAAAAATAATGTGACATGTGGAGAAGTGTAGCTCAATGGTTAGAGCGGCAGACCCTGATGCAGAGGTCTGGCCCGGACCAGGGTTCAATTCCCGCCTCGGCGGGTCTTGGGCTCAATTTCCTCGGACCTGATAATTCCCCCCTCGGTGCCTATTCTAATCATGGGTCCCACTCTGCAACTCTGGGCAATAGCTTGCTTAATCCCAACAGCGCTGGGATGCCTGGCTTCACCTTGGGGGTGCCCAAGAGTGGGCATTTCACAGAGAAAAGCCAGGAAGGGTTCCACAGCGGTATGCGTGCAGCACCAAGACACCTCAGGGTATAAGTGCGCTATACAAGTACGAATTCATTTCATTTCATGCAAATGCTCATTTTACACTGTTGACACTGTCAGACTAGGATCCTGCTAATCAGGACCCCAGTCTATGTGCTTTCTCGCTAAATTGATTACATGTACATTAGTTACACTCCAGATTGGATTCTGGGGTACTATATTCTCAGGGCATAGATACCACAGAGGCTTCTTAGGGGCTGCAGCATGTATTATGCCACCCCTGGGAGACCACTCAAAATGACACCACAGGACTGCTACAGAAGCCTGTGTAAGGGGGTGTATGCACCCCTTACCTAGATATAGGTTTCCTATATCTACCCTACATCACTGTGCATATAAACCTATCAGTCACCCCTATGGCAGGCTTTATCAATCCTGAAAGCAGGGTGCTGGGTTTTGTGTGAGAGGGTGCCCATGCATGAGCAGGGCCCCTCTGCAGCCTTCGGAATCTATTCTCCGGGGTTGTTCTGTGATGCAGCCAACCATATACTCTTAAGTGCATTATAACCTTGCGTTAAATGCTAACTTTGAAATGGGTGCAAGGAAACATATCGTGTTTGGTGTCAAACACCTTGGAAAAATACCTCCCCACCAGTACTGGCGGGGAGGTGTGATTCCACTCTCCTAGAGGGAGAAATATGACAGCACCGGTACACCCGGTACCAGCTTTCTCGACCCTGGCATCTCAAGATGGATGGTGCCAGACACAGACACGCGTCTGCCCTCCTGATGCTGGACGAAACTCCGGCAGCGGAGGCTGGACAATAGGTTTCCTGTCACAGGGAGGTGTAACCACCTCCCAGACATGCTTTAGTGTATTAGGGCTGGGTGGGTGCACTCCAAGAGTGCTTTGTTGTCTGCACTGAGGGCACATTTGGTGTCCCTGTGCATAGTCCAGCTCAAACCGGTTGTGGGGGCTCTTTGCCCCTGCTCTGGTGGGAAACTGGACAAAGGATATGCGTGTAGCCACCCCTCTTTCCTGACCCACCCATAAGTGGGTTCCCAGAGTTTGCCCCACGCCTTCCTTGGGTTTAAAGTAGGACCCTCTGGCTGCAGGACTTTAGATTTTACCTTGACTAAACTCTGCTACAGAAACCAAGTATACTTTGACGATCTACGCTTTGCTGGACGACTGAAGAATCTTCCTTGGATTAAAGGAGTTACTCCCCTGCAAGGCAGGCACCTTGACGCATCTGACCGGTTTGCATTTACGCAGCTCCTGAAGCACTTCGAAGATTTGTGCAACAAAGTAGATGGGTTCCTAAGCTTCCCTGAGGCCGACCAGTCCTCTCAGCAAACCTGAGACCCGCAGCCCTCATGGGGACCGTGCAACCCGAACCCCTGGACACCGTGCATATATGCATATGCTTTTTGGAAATCTCTGAGGCTGTGCTTTGGGCTACTTGCACTCAAAGAGTGTTTCCACCGAAGATTACCAGCCTACACTCCACAAGTGTTCCGTGGGCTGGTATTTTTTTGATTCCTCTCGAGGTCCCTTTGCGATCCCTGGTCCGTCGACCTGTGGGTCCCTGCGAAGGTAACTTTGACTTTCCATGGGCTTTCCTGGTTGCTCCAGATATGCCCTGACTCTCCATAGCTTGGGGAGTACCCAGGACCTTGCTGGTCCTCACCAAAGCATCTTTTCTCTCACCGTGTGGGTTGCAGTTGCCAAGGCTTGTTGGTCTCCAATCCGGACACTGACCCCACAGCACTCGACATCCTTCGTGGGACAGCTCGCCTGCGGACTTTGCTCATCATCAACGTCTCCTAGTCCCCGTGGCAGCAGAGTCAATCTTCACCCCTTCGCACCTGAAACACCCAACATCGTTAGGCATTCGTCTACCGAGCCCCTGGTCACTGGCAAGTGACCCACAATCTGTCACTGGACACTTTTCATCTGCACAGCGGCAGCACTTTGCAGCATTACACCATTGAAAACGACAAAGATTTCCGACACCATTTGACACCAATGCACCCGGCTTCCCTGGGTTAGGTAACACAAGTACTCTGGTGCTCATGTGGGTGCTGACCTTAGAATCTTCTAACTTTGAAAGGGTTTGCTCAGAGTCCTCTCCTAAGTGTCTTTAAACTTTAAAATTCCAACCGCGACTTTCCCATAGAATTGTACCGAGCTTGCGGCTGTGTTCTCACACTGCACGCATCCCCCGTGGGTCCCCTGTGCCACTACCTTTGGTGGTTCCATGGGGTCCCAGCAATTCTGCGTGCTCTAGGCACCATGTCTAGTCAAGTCGTGGTTGATATACCACTTTCTTAGTATATGGTGTATTGTGCTATTTACAGTTGTTCTATTACTGTATTATTGTGTGCCTTGTTTTCTAATCTCATAAAGAGGTTAGTAGAGAGTATTTAGTAATAAATACATATATTTTATATATACCTTATGTGGTTTTCCTTTCATTTGGTCATTCAGGAGGTTATAGTCTGGTAAACCAAGCTGCTTTACATTCCTTCGAGACTTAGCCTGAAGGCTGCTCTCCATAGCTACCACTAGGATAGCTTTCAATAAAGGTTGTCTTTAACCTAATCATCGAAAAGGGTTGTGTGGACTGGTGCAAGGTGCCCACTATAGCTAGTAGACAGCATATTCCAGGCCAACTTCTCACAATCATCATCAATGACAAACTAATGTAAAATGAAGCAGTCAGTGTTAAGATAAAATTCTGTGAATATATTCACAAAATCTTGAATATCACCTAAAAAATCATAATAATATAAATTAAACGTGGATCAAAGTAATCACACATATTTGCTTTTTAAGTATTTGACCAGAGGCAGGAGAATATCCAGGAATCGAAAATACATAATATTCATAACACGACTATTTTGCAATGTGCAATTCCTGAAACTGAAAATGCTCAACAGAAATCAGAAAAGAGAAAGGGCCATGGCAATAACAAAACATTATGGTCCTTATTACAAGTTCGATGGTTCATAGGACCACAGAATCCGAGGTGGCGGTCTGACCACAGTATTATGAGTGTGGTTGCCGGACTGCCACAGGACTGCTGTGATTGCTGGGGATCAAGGATTCCACTGTGTTCGCACAGTGGTCAGGAGCACTAATATGCTGGTGGTGCTGCTATGGCACCACCAAGCATATTAGGAGTTGTATGTCCACCGCCCTTTTCATGGGTCCACCGCCCTTTTCATGGCGGTGAGTCCACCATGAAAAGGGTGGTGAAAGGGCTACAAAGGGGCCCCTAACAGGACCCCATGCTGTTTCTGGGCCTGGTGGTGCCCCCTGGTTTTGCACCCCTAGCTCCTGCACGTTGTGGCTTGTTTGCCACACCGTGCAGGAAGATGTAGTAAGCACTCTGAGAAAGGCGGTCTGCTTTTCAGACTCTTAAATGAGCCTGAGAGACTGCGGCAGCACCACCTGCCAGACCAAGATATAACTCCTAATCTTGCAGGCAGCAACCAACCCCCATTCTGTTTAAAAGGCTCCCTTGAGCCAGCAAGCTGACACGCTTTGGAGATTCACCTGTGTGCCTGTGAGTGGTACTGTGACCTGAGAGGAACTTGGCAGCATTTCCAGCAACCCCAGATGATTTTTCTTTGCTCTCTAATACTGCTGCTCTCTACTGATGAAGGGCTTCATCAGAAACACGTGTCTAGAGATATACAGCAATGTCTTTACCAACTTTGGTGAAAAACGCCAGCTAATTTTGAAATAGGTTTGAACTGTGTACTGCATTTACGAGGATGCACGGGGGTGAACTGTACTGGGACTGTGAGGCAGTGTGTTCCCAACCCCCATTCTGTTTATAAGGCTCCCTTGAGCCAGCAAGCAGACGAACTTTGGAGATGGACTTGTGTGTCTGTGAGTGGTACTGTGACATGAGAGGAACTTGGCAGCATTTCCAGCAACCCAGATGATTTTTCTTTGCTCTCTAATATTGCTGCTCTGTACTGATGAAGGGCTTCACCAGAAACAAGTGTCTAGAGATATACAGCAATGTCTGCACCAACTTTGGTGAAAACGCCAGCTAATTTTGAAGTAAGTTTGAACTGTGTACTGCATTAACATTTACGAGGATGCACAGGGGTGAACTGTGCTGAGACTGTCAGGCAGTGTGCTTCCAACCCCCATTCTGCTTAGTCTTAGGATGTTGTGAATAAAACTTTCCCCCCTATGGACCATATTCATCAATGAAATGGGCCTGGCAGTAAAGGTGTCTGGAGAGTTATTCACAGCTAGTTTACCCTTCCGAAGGCTAAATGGTGTGTTGTGCATCATAATACCTCACATCACAATCCGCATAGGATGACCCTGGCCTACCTGATGATAGTGGGCTGCCTCGGTTAGTGAAAGTAATGACCAGGGTTGATGTTAGACATCAGATGACTACAAAAGTGTGTATCCATACTTGTGCTTAGCATGTGCATGGACATATGTAATATGTTGCCTCTTGATGAAATCTTGTTCTAGATGTCAACGTAACATGATTCAAGTTGGCAGTTATCCTCAAGCTCCCAGCTACAAACTATTTTTACATCTGTTTCATCCACGCAGGTCAAAGCCCATCAGAAGAAGGACATTTGGAGAGCTATCATCCAGATGGTGCGGGCTTTGGGGGTCTTCCACCAGCATTGTGCCCACTGCAGAAGGAGGTGAGAGGACCTGTGGTGCTGGACTCGAAAGATAATGGAGGTCCAGCTGGGGAAGTCCTCCCAACATGGAAGGGGTGTGTGCCAGACCTTGACCCCCCTGATGGCCTGCATACTGGTGGTGGCCTGCCCGTACCTTAATGGGCAGTTGGTGGCCCAACAGCAGCCACAAGGGTGTGAGTACTAGCCAGAGTAATACATATCATATTGCCAAATTTGAGTGTTACAGACAGGTATTTCACCAACGATAATGGTGGTGGCCCATGTGCCACACACAAGAAGAGTCATTGTTAGTATAAGTGTGGTAGTATGTGCATGCTGCTGTGCCCATTGTCTTTCTTACCTGGAACACAACAGAGTCCTGTCCACATTTAATGTTCTCTTTTGAGCAGACACCTGGCTGAGTGACTTGAATAATCATCTCATGTTCTCAGTAAATATGGGTGACAATTGTACCACACAGGCAACGAGTGTTGCTGGTGTGAGGAGTGATGTTCCCTTACTACTGTCTCTCATTTGATGGTGACCCTATTGCATGTAGCATGACATAGAGTTCTGATTACATGCAGTCACTGTACAATAGTTTCCATTGGTAAGTACTGGTTATACAGTGAAATGACGGTGCAAACATCACGTTTGCCATCAGCATCATTGCCTACATGTTGGCCAGTGTGCATTTGCCAGTGGATGGTTTCTCTGCAATAGGGTTTCAAAACACTCATTCACTGACTGGTGATATGCATGAGGGAGTGAGATGTAGAACAGTGGGTATCATATGTGACTGTTTACACTAATCCTTACAAGGCAATCTGATTAAGCAATACCAAAGTGGGGTATGATGTGTCTGCCCATTGGGACTCTAGTGATCCCACATCTTCATGTCATTGATGTTCAGGGACACCCACAAACTTCAAAGGTGTATTGGATTGTGAATATACCCTCTATGACTGGCGTCATCACCTGTACCAAGCAAGATTGGGGATGTTCACATGGCTATATGGAGTCTTGTGCTGTGTGAATTCAGAGTATCTACTTCCCAAATGTAAGGACCTCAATGTCTTTCAGGGAATTGTATCTGCTAAATATAATGCATAGATTAACTACATGTGTACAGCTGTCATTTGACTTTTCAGGTAGTGGAGAAAATATGTAATTTGGAGTGCAACGTGTCATCAGTGTGCAATGAGGATCTGCATGTGACATGATGTCTGCCATATCTTCCACCGTTAGTATCGACCGGTCCAGTGTCCATCTAGTCGGAGTTGGAATTTGTGGTAATAAGAGTTTTAATAGGACTGCTGAATGGTCCGATAAGTGTGCCGGTTGGTGCTCAATGCTTTTAACCTTATCCCGAAGCAAATTATTTATTAGGAAGAAGTCTATTCTGGATTTATGCCCTAGCTTCTTATTGTGAAAAGTAAAAGGGTAGGTTTTCTCTCCTTTTTGTTTCCACATGTCATCCAGATTTAAGTCTTTTTTGTATATTCCCAGCCATTCCCTCATCTTTGGTGAGTTCATTTGTTTAGAAGGAGGCAGTCTATCTACTTTCGGATCTAGTATGATATTATAATCTCCTCCTACAATTATCGGGGCTGAGGATGTCAAAAGTTCTGAATATAATTTCTTAAGAGGAGCAGAATCATCAATATTTGGGCCATAATATCCTGCGATCGCAAATATAGATCCCTCAATCCTGATTTTAGCCACTGCCCATCTACCCTTACTATCTACTACTTCAGACTCCAATTTAGCATTCAGGGATTTCTTTATAATGATTGCTACCCCTTTTATATTACAATCTTGTGATGCATGGATACTTGAGCCTATCCATCGTAAATTTTTTACCATTTGAGACCATTCTGATTTCACCAGATGGGTTTCTTGGAGAATAATAATCTCACTCTCAGCTTCTCTCAGATATTCTAATATTCTTCTTCTTCTTTTAGGAGTTCTAAGTCCATTGACATTCCATGAGAGTATTTTTACCATCTTTTCTCCTCCCATTCCGTATTAAAAACAATCTTGTTTTGAAAATGAAATCGAAAGAACCATCTGGTCCTCATCAAATACCTTTCGTTTACCAATTTTGAGGTTATTTTTTGATTTTTTTCCCTATTTTGCTCCCCACCCTCGTGCAAATATATCTTACATAATTAGTGTACAGTGTGAATCTAGAGTCCCACCCTGAGGAAGCCTCCCTTTATCCTGAGGAAGCCTCCCTTTACCCTGTGGAAGATATGGTGAATCAACTTTTAACATCCACCATCAATTATTTCGCTGATAATGATGTGGGAGCTCCTAAAAGAGTAATATGGGACGCATACAATGCGGTAATTAGAGGTAATCTACTCAGCTTGGGAGCCTATAAAAATAAGCGAAGAAAGTTAGACATTAAAAAATTAGAAGTAGAAATCAAAGAAATAGAAGTACAGCTAGATGATGGGATATCTTCGGAGTTAAGAGAAAGACTAGGAGAGAAGAATCGCAAGTTAAAAGAGGACCTGACAGATTATCTGGAGAGTATTGTTCAAGAGAAATGGGAGAACAGTAAATTGGCTAACTATGAGTACGGGGAAGGCTGCGGAAAGATGTTAGCATGGAAACTGAAAATGGACCAGACAAAAAATACTATATTAAGTGTATATACTAAAGACCAATCAGCATTATGTGTGGATGATGTCTTAATAAGACAAGAGTTCCTAGATTTTTTTTCAACGATATGTAAAGAAGACACAAACCCCACAGAAGAAAACATCAAGAAATATTTAGATGGTATACCTTTGCCAAAATTGACTGAAGAGGAAGTGGTTTTTTTGAATAGCGAGATAACAACAGAGGAAGTGAGAACTGCTATAAATAGTTTAAAAAGGGGGAAAGCTGCTGGTCCCGACGCACTCCCTAACGAATTCTACATAGTTCTAAAAGAGCCGTTAATTGCCCACTTGACAGAGGTCATGAACAAGACCTACATGGATTGTGAAAAGATCCCTGATTCATGGAATGACGCTACAATAAGTCTAATATTAAAACCAGGGAAAAACCCAAAGCTATGTGAGTCTTATAGACCAATATCACTACTCAATTGTGATTATAAATTGTTTATGAACGTAATAGCAAAAACACTATCAAAAGTAATACCGAAACTGATTGATCAGGATCAGAAGGGTTTCATAAAAGGCAGACAAATTCAAGAAATTACACATGAATTATTAGCTGCGATTGATGTAGCTATCTCAGAACAATTACCTCTTACAGTCATTACGTACGATGCGGCGAAAGCCTTTGATCGTGTGAATTGGGCCTTTCTAAATAACATCATAGAAAAAAACAATCTAGGGAGTAAGTTCAGTCACATGGTGAAGGGAATCTATATGAGCCCCAGTGCAAAAATAATAGTGAATGGAAATCTGACAAGCAATATTACTATTCAGAGGGGCACGAGGCAAGGTTGCCCCTTGTCTCCACTGCTCTTCAATGTATATATTGAACCACTGGCTTGTGCGATCAGAAACCATAGACAAATAACACCATTTAAATACCGGAATTGGACAAAGAAAGTGGCACTATATGCAGATGACCTCATGATGTTCACGGATAATTATAACTCCTCAGAAAAAGCAATTAATGAAATAATGACTAATTTCGACAAGGTCTCAGGATATTTGATAAATAATAGCAAGACAGAGGCAATGAGTTGGAATAGCAATCCAAAGCCAGCCTTCTCAAAGGATAAAATAAAATATCTAGGAATTACGCTAACCAAAGACCTGGAGAAAATACCACAACTAAATTTAAATATAGTAGTAAAAGAAATGAGAAGACTTTTTAAAATCTGGTCCGGTCTACCATTACATTTTTTGGGTAAATCAAACGCAGTCAAAATGACAATCATCCCAAAATGTACGTATCTTTTCAATGCCATTCCGTTGGAATTTAAAAAAGTAGCTCTTAAAAAACTACAAGGAGAAATATCCAGCTTTATTTGGTCGGAGAAAAGCACAAGAATTGCTTGGAACAAACTTAGGAAAAGAAAAGAACAAGGCGGTATAGCAAGCCCAGATGTGTTTGAATATTATAGAGCTTTTCAGTTTAAAAATTTCAGAACTCTGCTAAGAAAACACTGTGTATACCCAAACTTCCTACAACATCTTACAAATGGAGAAGACTATTTTCTCTTCAAATTTGGCCATCCAAAATTTTTTAAGAAAGTAAAACTGAAGATTCTAAATAATGCGGTCAAATTATGGACTCAGATTAGAAACGTAGTGAAGATCCCATATTACAGCAATATGGCCCCAATATGGGACTCACCTGGGACACCGGAGTGCTTAAAAGATGCATTAGCGAGACCATTCAGACAACTAGGATTTGAAAAATGGGGACAACTTCTATTTGAAAACGCCTTAATATATTGGGAACATCTACACACAATAACGGAAGGGAAGGTTTCGAACTTTAAATATTATCAATTGAATAGCTGGGCTAATACCATACCAAAAGAAGCAACAGATAAGGGTAATTTTGAAGAAGAAATGGTAAAGGAATCCACAATAAAAAAGAGGTATCAAAATGGTATTGGGCGCTAATTGAGGCTGGAGATGAAGATTTATCAATATCAGAAGAAATTTGGAGAAAAGAATTCCCTAACGAAGATATTGACTTGAAAGTGATTTGGAAAAAATCTTCGGAAAAATGTTGGGCGTGTGTGAAATCGGCAGCTTTAAAAAGAAATCATCTGCTCTCAATTCATAGAGCGTACTGGATGCCAAAAAGATTATCGAAGTTTAAAGGTGCACCAGTAAAAGCATGCAGTAAATGTGGCGAAGATAAGGCGGATGACATTCATATGTTTCATCGATGCCCGGCCCTCATGTGTTATTGGCAAGAGATTGGTAAGACACTATCGGTGGTATTGGGAACACCAATAACTGTAAGTACGCCTTTAATTATCTTTGGGATCAAACAGATGTCCTAAGGCTAAGTAAACTTCAAGAAAGCCTAATTTTTGTCTTGATATTGTTAGCACGAAGAGAGATTTGCATAAATTGGGTAAAACCAGTAGCACCGACACATGAGGACTGGCTAAATTCTGGTATTAAAGTATGTAGACTAGACAGGAAAGGGAAACGCACTAAAAGATCGCTGTTCTGGGAGATATGGGAAAACTTTACTACCTCTAGTTGATAACCTAGATTCCTTTGTCTTTCTCTTCTTCTCTCTCCATGCTCTTTTTCGTTCTTTTCTTTTTCTTTTTCTTTGTTCCTTTTCCTTTTTTTTTTTTTTCTTTTTTGGTTTTCTTTTGTTTACCAATGATTAAAGCGGAGACAATAATTTCCATGCAAGATCGGAACTCTGCCGAGTAGCTATATAGCTAGCTCATCTCAGGAACGTTGGAATTATTGTGTAGGATAAAGGTATAATGGAGTACGTTGACTGGTCCCAAGTGACAGCTGGGAATCAACAACCATATGGGGCAGTGAAGGCACACAATTGGAAAGACCGTCAAATCTCTCAAATACCTTTTTATCTACTCTCTCGCAAATATGAGGTATAAAAAATAAATTTAAAAAAAAGACATGATGTCTGCCACATCATTAAACGATGGTACATTTATGTTCAACTTGACCTTCGTGACATCCTGATGTGTCATGAGTGATAGTTAGATTTGTTTGATTCTGGGCCTTTGTGGAAATCGCACACTAGGTTCAATCCTTTTTGGTTACTTCTCTTTACAATGATATGGAACAAGTGCTAAAGTATTCAAGGTGATCAACTCTCCGAGTATGGACATAAGGATGGAGTGTAGCGAATTCCATCAATGCATTTGGGCCTGTCTGGGGTTATGACATGATTGGACCCAACTGTTTGCAGGTCATGTAGCATGCATGCATGTGTTCATGCTAAATTAGAAGCCTATGGAGTGAAGCATGAAGGTGGTGTGATATGCTGACTTCTTCAATGTTTTCAGTGCATTTTCTATGGTCAGGTGTGGAAATGCAGTTGCAATAAACCCTTGTTACATGTCATTTCAGATAAGACTTGGGCAAGCAGAGGAGAAGGGGCCACCGTCCGTAGGGACACAGCTGATCATCGTGGTTCTGGGTGTAATACGTCAGACACGGAGGAATCCAGGGACCAGGACGATGAGAGGACTGCTCCGGTGGAGATAATCTCAAAGTAATCCACATCAGAATCATCTTCGAGTACTCCTGAGTGGTGGCAGATCCAACAGGATCATATCCGCCTTCATCCTTATCCGCCACCCCCAGTTCCATCGCCACCTTCCCTGTTGTCCCCCCACAAATTGGCTGTTCTCGCTCCCCTAAGAGGAAAGCAATCTCCTCCACTCCAGGCACCACAGCTCAGCCCCTGTTAGCACTGCAGACCTGAGTGAGGAGGCTATTGACCTCCTGAGGAGAATCTCTGTGGGTCAGACTGCAGTCCTGAAGGCCATTCAGGGGCAAAGCAACCAGCTGACCCAGATGGTTGCCTATCTGGAAAGCATTCACACCTCAATGTCTGGCCTACAAAGATCTTTTCAGGCTCTTGCCTCCTGCCTCATGGCATCCCTCCACCCCTACTAACCTTCCACCCCCCCCCTGCCCCTTCCACTTCAACATTCCCTATTCCCTTTCCTATCCCAAGTACATGTACACCAAAGTATGTGCACACTTCAATAGACACAAGCACCCCATGCAAACACAAGACTTCAAGAAAACTCAAACATACATGCACACAGCAGATATTCACCTCTCACACCACCACCACCGCCCCCGCATATCCATAGGAAGCACAGCAACACATAGAGAGCCCTCCACAGATACTCCTATACCTGAACATACCACACTCACACCCACAGACCAGCCACAACACCAAGCATTCATGCAGACACTGCACCAACAGCCCCAGACCCCTCCACCACACCCATAAACCCAGACACTGTACCAATAGCCACAGACGCCTCCACAACACTCATATCCCCAGACACTGTACCAACAGCCAAAGACTCCTCCATAACACCTATATCCCCAGACACCGCATCAACAGCCACAGACTCCTCCACAAATCGCAGCACATCCACATCACTCCTACAAAAGAAACGCAAATGCTGACAGTCACCCACACAACAGACACCAACACACAGAGCAGACAACAGACCCACCTCACACTTCCACTCCCTCTTACTATTAAACCAAGCTCCACCCTGAACACCCTACTCATTTTCCGTATGAATCTGTCATGTTTGCTCTTGTCCTTAACAGACCAGACCAGGTATTTATTGAGCATGGTTGTCAAAGACCAGAAATGTTTAGCATTTTTTCTAAATATGACAAAGAAGCCGAGAAGGGTATAGATAGAACTGGTCATCATGCCAGTACAAATGTCTTATTCTCATGCGTCCTGTGTCTAAGATTTTTGATAAGACCAAACAGGCCAAGAAGCCCATGATTTTCATTGACTCACCCGAATATTTGAGAAGGATACAACACATATTTTTTCTAATTGGCAAACTTAATGCTTCCATATCCCTAGATCACTGCAAGGATTTATTGATTTAAATAAATCTAAAACTGGGAGAACTGGCCTCTTCAGAAATGTGTCCTACATCCCAGTGATAATTTTTGGAGGCCACTTAATTAAAGAAATTTCAAAATATGTCAAATTCTTCATGTCTATTGATAAGATCCAATCTTCCATCTGAAAAGTTTTTGGATACCATGTTTTTGAGAGGACCTGTAGAAGAGACGCCCACTCCACCAGTTATTTTGCACTTTCCGAAAAGCCTCACTACTTCAACCAAAGAGGTCACTTCATATTTCAATACAGACCCAACTACCACAGGCAAGGAAGATGGGGTTATCACTATGGGCCATTCAGAAGACAAATCTAAGACTATGACAACTCAGGAAAGTGTTCAACCTACACCCCCTCGCATAGGGGTAGAATACCGTTTTTTTCTTCAAAATTGGCTTTTTGAGCAGATCCCTGGATAATTAAAACAATAAAATAGTAACAAAAATAGTTATTTCATTAACCAATACAGGACTGTGTTCAAAACTTCTATCATCTTTCTCTCACAGACCAGTTGTTTGTCCAACACGAGATTCAAGAACTGTTAGTGAGCAACATTTTAGGAATTTTTCGTAATATGACATTCTGAAATTACGCAAATTGAGCTGGCATAATTACAGTTTTAGCCAGGCCTATTTTAAATTTTTTCATCTAGGTTCAAAACTAGCAAACATTTTGAATGCTGTTGATTGGTCTTCAGGCTTAACTTTCAAAACATCAAAGCTGTAACCTCGGACCTGGGCATGGAGTTGTTAGCCACACTTGACATTAAACAACTGCATACAAATGTCCCCCAAAATGGGCATTACAAGCCATCAAAATAACATTAGACTGCTTTACACTTGCTTGCATATATTTTAAGCTTTCAGAGAAAAATGCACTGTTTCAATATCAAAGCAATCATATCAAGCTTTGAGGGACAACTTCCATATAGACAATTTCTAAGGGTCTGGTGGACTGTGAATTAAATGAACCATTTTTCAGGGAAACTGAGGGGCATATTATCAAGGGATTTATCTCCGCTTTTTTGGCTTTAAAAGCCAAGAAAGCGGAGATAAAATTATCTCCCTATTACCTAGCTGTCGCTAACACCAGTTAGCGACAGCTAGAAGGAGATAGCGACCATCTTGGGCCCCGCTTTGCATGTCGAGATATTTATCACTAATGACATGCAAAGAGGGCGTGCCAAGATGTTAGCGACTGGAAACAGTCGCTAACATCGCTATCTCCTATTACCAACATTTGGAGATATTCGCGCTAAGCGCGAATATCTCCAAAAGCTAACACCTGCCCTGAGCAGTTCTTAGCCATGTTATCCAATGGGAGGTGGATAACATGGCTAAGAGCATTAGCTCGGTAATGCATGAATATCGCTGACTTTACAGCGATATTCATGCATTTCGGCCGATTTTTATCGCTTAGGAGATAAACCTTGATAATAGCAAGGTTCCTAAGCGATAAAAATCGCCGCAACACGGCGATAAAATTATTGCCGCTAAGCCAACATAGCGATAATTATCGTTAGTTGTTGGTAATATACCCCTGAAATCCTTAGCAAAATCAATCTGATTTAAAAGGACCACACAGGCCCATTTATTTTTTCATAAAATATGCATAGTACTGCCTCAGAAATACTGAACTCACAGCAAAACAAGCATTTGCAATGCATTAGCTCTTGCATGTGGTAGAGTTAGAAGTATTTGCTTTGTAAATGACAATGTCTTGTACTCATGTGTTTTGGTTTGGAGTGGAGTGGACGCATAAAAAAATGAGTGGAAGTAGACAACAGATGGATGATCAGGCGATGCATGTACAATGATAGGGAGTGTGTTTGGAAAGGTGGTGGAGTGGGAAGGGGACAAGGTAGCGACCTCAGCAGTGATGCTGTCAGGCAACGTAGAGCAAGGAAGCAACAGACAGCTTGCATCTTCCAGGAGTGTACAGTGCAGACACACACTGAGGGAGGGCACATGCATTCATAAAGAGGGATTACAAATAACGCAGATTGATGCAGAATAACCCACTGGTAGCATGGTAGATGGCATCAGAGAGCTGTCCCTGCTGTTTTCCGTGTGCATAGCTGTCAATGTTTCAGATTGCTTATGTGTGACATTTTCACAGATCCGTGCAGTTATGAGTGACATTCAAGTTCAACTGTGCGACACTTACGGCCACATGCATCAATGTTGCCGTTTGCGAATCCTTAATTGCGAAAATTAAGGAATCGCAATTAAGGATTCGCAAACGGCAATGCATGAATAATTCGCTTTTTTTTTAGTGATTCGGTAATTTTCCTTAATTGCGATTCTCTAATTGAGAATCGCAATTAAGGAATTTCTACACATTCATTCCTATGGGCCTAGAGGCCCATAGGAATGAATGGGAGGGCATTCTCAATTTGCAATTCATCATTGTGAATTCGCAAATTGAGAATGCAATTTCAAGGGTGCAGGGGTGTCCAAAAGACACCCTGTTGCACCCCTGAAATTTGCTTTTGGATACATCTTACACACACACATGCCCTAAGGGCACGTGTGTGTGTAACATGTAACAAAGAAAAATGCATTTAAAAGCATTTTTCTAGATTTTCGCAAATTACCATGAAGGTCTACTTCATGGTAATTTGCATTTCTAATTTCTAAATTCGCAATTTAAAAAAGTATGATGAATTGCATTTAAGGAATCTCAAATTGAGATTCCTTAAATGCATTCGCAATTTAAGAAATCGCAATTGTGCACTTTCTTAAATTGCGAATTTCTAAAAAGGGTTGGTGCATCCCAAATCAGGAAATTGCATTCGCAAACGGCCTAAAAATGCGATTCGCACCGTTTGCAAATGCAATTTACCTTGATGCATGTGGGGGTTTGAGTGATACTTTCTCACGAGCAAAATCAAGCAATGAAAACAAAGGCAATAGGTAAATATTAAAAATTACATCCATTTGAGCTACAAGAAACTCTAAGAAGTTCCTGAAACTGTTGCAAAGCTCTATAAATGGAAGGGCACACTAACCTGCACATGTGTGTCGAGGAGGTCAGGAAGTCTTTAATTTAACTCAGTCAGTGCCCATGTGGTAGCAGCAATTCTTGGGGGCATGCTGGGTAAGCAGGACATGTAAATAATTTAAACACATCTGCGCCGATTGAACACTCCTCCTGCAGCATCGTGAAAGTCAGTGAGTGTCTGCCCATGTCTGACCCGACTGGTGAAAGCCCAGGCACCAGCGATTTTTATTGTGGTGTGAATTACTTAGAAAGTAAATGTGATCATTACCATTGCCCCGACATTCATTCGCATTAATCTCCGGTGGCAGAATGTGAAGCAGCCAAAAGGTCACTGACTCTGGGGATGTTGCCAGTTTGCTGTCGGAAAACAACAACAGCCAGCAAAGGTGCCACTACCCCTGATAGTTCTTTCAGTTCAACGGACATTCTGAAGGCCACATGACTAGTCCAGTCACAATCTAAGGCAGCCAACAAGGTGGGGTCTCAGCTGCTAATGCAGTCAGGTGAGCCCACTGTGACGGAGTTAATAATATGTGCAGTGGAGTGCAGTGCTGGCAGGCTGTAAAGCACTCCGCCTTAAGTTCTTCGGAACAAAGCCGTCATTACCTCCGCCCTCCTCAGGAGTGGCGCTCCACTTTAAATATCCCTAGTCACCCCACCACCCCAGCACTGCTACTCCCCGGTTCATTGGCAGTTGTTGGAGGTGGCTGTGGAGTGGCTGGCCAGGCAGGTAGTGAGTGATTATGCCACAGAAGCCGTGTTTGAGGTAGGGCCTCACTACATCACTGCCATTAATACGAAATGGAGCCGGTAATTAAAAATCCTTTTTACTAACCAAGTGCACTCTGATAATTGCAGTATCGGTGTACCCCCTTAGGATATACCGACAGAATTGTTGTTCAAGCATAATCCTGTCCAGTAAAAGCAGTGACCTTGTGAAGTAAGGGCACATGGTAATTCTACTTAACTGCAGGTGTTCTATTGTGTAGTACATGTAGTTTATATCGTCTTTGGAAACAGTGCTACCTCCTGAACTCGAGCTCTACTTCTTGCACATGTTGCAGTTTCAGGAATGTTTGCTAAAAGTATTTTCAAAGTTTCTGCAGCGTCTTCCGTAAACTGAGAGGGGTGCGAGGTTGAGGTACACTTGTACTACTATTAAAATACATGCTCAAATGACGGCAGTGACACCCCGTGTCCCTGCACTCTGTAGATATCTCCTCAGGGACCTGAAATGGACACAGACAATTTATGTCCTCCCCCATCACTATGTACCTGGTACTTCAGCCCCTCCCGCAGGCCTGCAGCGGTCAGCAAGTTTGGGCAGCTGTGTTCTGCCTGGATTCCAATGACATGGTCTCTGCTCTCCTCCAGATTCACGGCAACAATGCCTGTGGAGTGCCAGTGTCCCGAACCTGCTCACCACAGGGAAGGGAGAGCGAGGTGCAGCATGTAGTTGTGAGCTGTGCTGGATTTGCAAGGGATGCACAGTGGCTGGGACCGGCTGCTGGATGGGGCATGTGACATCTCACAGATTCACAGGAGGAAATTGGGAAAGTGCCAGAAAGTGTGAGGATCAGCACATACATTTTAGGAATCGTAAAAAAACAGTACAGCATGTATGCAAGTGGCCAAATAGCTCAGATTTCACCACCAACCTGGAATGCAGGGTGGATGACACCACCAAGTTGGCTGAAGTGTGTTTGTGATTCACTCATGTTATGTTTGCAAACTTCAACACTTTTGCTTTCTTGAAGTAGTCCCCCAAAAAACACATAAACCGGGACAATGTAAGGAAACTGTAGTTGGCCACTGCTCCTAAGCGAAAAACTAAAGTGATGCATTAGGAGTGCCAACCAATGAGGAGCCACCAAAGAAGACTGATGCAGGAATGAAACAATAGTAAGCAGCAGGCGGGATTACACTCTGTATAGTGAATACAGCAGGTATTGCAGACAGCGCATGTGCACTGCCTAGGCTCGACCTAAAAAGCCCTTCAATCAAAGCAGTCTTTTCTGTAACAACTTTGAATTCTGCTTGCAACCAAATTATCAATATCATCAAGATGCACTGGCAAATTATGTCGGCAGGAAAAACTTTATATGATCCAACAATGTTTTCCTTTAGAAGAGGATTAACATCCGGGATCATCTGGTCAGAGCCTGTAAGACTACTTATACCCAGGAATACTAATTATCAAGACACAACAGGACCTAGCACCTGTTAATGGACACACTAAGTGTGAGCAACTGCAATGTGTGTCTTTTTATATTCAAAACCAAAGTCTTGAGAAAGAACATTAGCTTGAACTACGACTCAGACTATAATTCTAGCAATATATCTGTTCATTTGAGGCCCTCGTGCAGGGATGGACTGGGACGGAAAATAAAAGTGGATCCCATTGGTGAATTAGAAAGATGAAAATTTAACAAGCTTGCAAGTTGAGGCAGTTTTGAACTGGTAAAACAGGCTGTATAAGTGCTTTGTGCAGTATAGAAGACTTGATAGATGTGTGATTTCTGAAGACAATGTTTGTTTTAATATCACGGAAATGTGCAGTATAAAATGGCCCAGCAGGCCATAAAACAGGCCCACATCCAGACAAATACTGCCCCCACACTGACCTTTCAGACCAGCCCATCGTGCATTGCCTGATTGCCCTATAGGTCAGTCTCACCATGCAGGTTTGATCTTCATAGGCCAAACCACTTAAAAGTCAAAACATTCATCCAACAACATGGAAGCAAAATATCAACATGTGACACATCACTGTGTTCTAAAACTGTGAATGTTTCACAATTCACCTTACTATTGCTACAATGATATATATTGACTAATTGAGCCTGCTAATTATAGTCACAGCATTTTCTGCCTCAGTTCTAATACAATTGAAAATATTTCAGTAATGTTAGTGTTGCAAATTTGTTTCTTTCTCAGTTAATACCTTATTTTTATGTATTTATTTATTTATTTTGTGTCCTTCATAAAGCAATAGTTAGGAATTGGAGGTGTCAGGTGCCCACTTTACTTAGAAATTCTGACCTTCTGGGATTTCTCCTGGGTAAGTTCAACTTATGTGTGGAGAATTCTTGTTTTCCCTATTTCTTAAGTAAATTCAAGCTCCTTTTGTGTCCATTCCATTTTGGTACTGATTCTGGGGTGAGCTAGTCACTTTGACTACTCCTTTAAGTTCCCACTTGAAGTGTTCTATTGCATTGCTTTAGATCATTGGACAATTGCAAAGGTATCGGTGTAACTAATTGTTGTTTATATAGTTCTCCCAAATAGTCCACCATTTATTTGCTCTACCCCTATTCCCACTCCTGTCCAGTTTATTTATTATTTGGACAGAGGCCATCCATTCTCTGAGCATTGGGGGTGAGTTCTTTACCCAGTTAATACAGATCTCCCTTCTTGTTAACAGTATTACCACAAACAAGATTTTTTCTTTATTTTTACTTAATTTGGTTACCTGGGCCAGCTTCCAACTTTTCTCAAAGATAATTAAATCCATTAAGTACACCTGCACTCCCAATACCTTGGACACGATTTTACCTATCTCTCTCCAGAATTCTTCTAGATGGGGGCATTGGCAAAACATGTGGAGATCATCTGCGCCCCGTTCCCCACATCTGGGGCAGTTCCTCTCACCTTACCCTTTGAACTTAGACAGCCTCTTTGGGGTGCAGTAGGCTCTCTGTGCTGTGAAGATATGATTTTTTTCTCAAAGGTGCTGATTTTACTGTCTCCCAACAAGTGTTCATTGAGGTTTGCCATTCTTTTGTTATGTCAAGCTCTGGAAATGATTCTCCCCAGATCTTTTTGGGAATATCGTAAAACTCTTCTCCTTCCTCAATCAGCGCCCAGTACCAACATGCTACTTCTTTTTTAGTATTTTTAAATTCCTGCATAGTTTTCTCTGCTGTGCCGTAGCCCTCTTTTATATCGTTAAGATTTGTAAAGCAACTACTTTTTTGGTAATACTTGAATCTTGAGATTTTTCCATTTGTTTTCCCACTCAGTATTTCCCAGTCTATTGCAGAATTTAGAGTTATTAGCTCACCCCATTTGTTAATGTTGCTTTCTTTCAAGACACTTATTTGTCCTGTAGGCATTCGGATGTTCCCGGCGAGTCCCATATAGGTGCGTATCTACTGTAGTATGGTATTTTAAGTGTTCTTCTCATCTGGTACCAGAGCGACGCCGCCGCCTTCAGGCTTTTTAGTCTCATTTTTTTGAAGTTCTTGGGTTGACCGTATTTGTAAAAAAAATGGCTTCCTTCCTTTTGTAATGCCGCTTTTAGGTAATCGGGGTACTGATCATAGTGGCCTAGTAATATTCTGACATTTTTTAATTGGAACGCTCTGCAGTAGTTAAGGATATCGGGGCTGGCTAGCCATCCGTGTAGCCTTTTCCTTCTTATTTTTTTCCAGGCTATTCTAGCCCCTTTTGCTGCCCATATGAAGCTGATTAGTTCCCGTTGTAGATTTTTTATGTGATTGAGGTTGAAATCCAGAGGGATATTGCTGAACAGGTATGTGAATTTCGGCAGTATGGCCATCTTTATTATATTGGACCTTCCAATAAATGATAGTGGGAGACCTTCTCACACTTTCAGCAACTTTTTTACTTGAT
Organism: Lissotriton helveticus; assembly: GCF_964261635.1. Classification (NCBI taxonomy): domain Eukaryota; kingdom Metazoa; phylum Chordata; class Amphibia; order Caudata; family Salamandridae; genus Lissotriton; species Lissotriton helveticus. Next base: position 1,664,570,841 of record NC_136067.1, on the reverse strand, counting down.
TATGTATTCTGTCAAAGTTGTGGTTCGAGATTTCCTTCAAATTTGCTAGGATATCGATGCCCAAATATTTTATTTTTTATTTTATTCTGGGGTCTTGATATTGGTTATTCCACTGTAGGATTTCGGTTTTAGTTTGATTTGCTAGGTAGCCTGACACTGCTCCATATTCCTCAATTATTCCTTTTATTTTGGGTAGAGAAGTTTCCAGATTACTTGTAAATATCATTAGGTCGTTGGCGTATAGCGCAACCTTCTTCTCCCATTCTTGGTATTTGAAAGGGATAATTCCTGATTCCTTCCTTACTTTTTCTGCTAGAGGTTCGATGTATAAGTCAAATAGAAGGGGAGATAAGGGACATCCCTGCCTTGTCCCCCATCTTATTTTTATGCTATCGGTTAATATTTCTTTTACGAGCACTTTAGCTTTTGGATTTTTATATATCTGCTTTATTGCTTCTTGGAATGTCTCACCTAGGCCGAATTTCGCTAAGGTGGCTGTTAAGAAGGACCAGCTTACCTATCGTATGCTTTGGCAGCATCTAGGGTCAGGACGGACAATGATGTATCGTAGTGGGTTGCAATGTCGATTGCTAAGACAAGCTCATGTGTCAATTCTTGTATGTGCTGTCCTTTAATAAAGCCTTTTTGGTCAACGTGAATCACTGAGCCTACGATCTTCCAAAGCCTTTTGGCTAGAATGTGTGTGTACACCTTGTAGTCTGTATTTAGGAGAGATATTGGTCTGTAGGATTCAGTTTTTGTTGGATCTTTCCCAGGCTTGAGTATTAGGTTGATTGTTGCCTTGTTCCAAGAGGCTGGTAGTGATTGTTCTGCTAGAAATATGTCATTGAATAGTTTTGTCATTGGAATTACTAGTTCCTCACACAAATGACTATACAACTAATTTGGGAGTGAGTTTGGGCCTGCTGCTTTACCTTTCTTTAAGTTCTTTAGTACTCCTAGGACTTCTTCTTTGGTTATTTCTTTATTTATCCTATCTCTCTGTTCATGTGAAATTTTTGGGAGGGCTATTTTTTCCAGCATGTGTTGTATCTTTTCTTCTGAGGGCGGGTCTTCCTCTGTGTTCAGGTTACCAAAAAATGCTACGAATTCCTTTCTGATTTCCTCCTCATCTGCTGTGTATATTTTGTCTCCCACCTGGATCTTATCTATTCTATTTCTTATTGCGTCTGTTTTGATCTTCCACGGCAATAACTTTCCACATCCTTCTCCATACTCGTAGTGAGCTATTTTGCTTGCGTCCCATTTGTCTTTTATGATTACTTAAAGGAAGTCAGCCAGCTCCAAATTTTTCTTATCTCTCTCCTCCTCGAGATTTGTTTCTGCATCATGGTTCGCAGATCTACCAATCTCAAGCTCTAAGGTGGCTATTACTGTCTCTAATTATTGGATCTTATTTTTTTCTGGTTTCGTTTTTGTAGGTGCAAGGCTGATTAATGTGCCCCTAATATTGGCTTTGTAATCCTCCCACGCAGTTTGCCTCAAGGTTTCTTTTTTTATTGAACTGGAAGAATTCTTTGGTTTCTTTTGCCAGATTGTCTAAGCAGCCAGCATCTAGGAAGATTCCCCTGTCTACTGTATATCTTTTTTAAATTTTTTTTAAATTTTAAACCAGAACAGTACATAGGATACACAGCCAGTTATAATAAAGACAACCCATATTATCATATTATCGTGGTATCCACAACAAACCGAAGAATAAAAGGAAAAAACAACTAGCAAATAACAAATACCCAGTGGCTGCTAGCCTATAAACTAGATGCTATTACTAATGGTTGGATTAATTCCATCCTTCCAGTGTGATACCGGAGTCCAGATTGCATCTCCCAACTTCCTGGCTTTCAGTCCTCTTGTAGCATAAATTGAGGTCTCATAACTATATACCGCTAAAAAGCGGGCTAACCACATCTGGAAGCTGGGAGGATCCGAATCTTTTCAACGTGCGGACAGAATAATTCTCAGTACTGCTGTGCCGATAAATAAAAGTATTTTTTCCCCTCTTGACAGCTTTAGAGAATTATCATATCCCATTAAATATAAACAGTCGGATTCGGGGAGTCTGTGACCAAATAGTACCTCCCAATAGTCTGAAATCATGCTTTTAATTGGATCGAGCTTGCGACAGCTACTGAACATGTGAATACTGTCTGCAGGGCCCGTTGTACATCTGGGGCACAGATCATTTTCTCTTTTTCCCCAAGCATGTAACTTAGCTGGGGTATAATACAGACTAAACATAGTTTTATACAACTGGGCTTTGAGGTTGCTAGACATAAGAAGACAGTTTGACAACTCAATACATTTATACACATCAACATTTGGATTCTCGACCTTCCCTGCCCACCTTACTTCAATTTTCTCAAGATCATCCTGAATTTTGGTCATTAATATATCATACAGTTTGCCAGTTCTGATCTTAGATCTTCCCATTAAATCAAGCAGTTCAATACTTGACATATCGATTGATGATTCATTAGCTTTAAGTTTTGCAAACAGTTGAGCAAATTTAAGATAGTCTCCATTAAGTAAATTATATTTCGTTTTCAAATCCAGAAAGGTAGTTTCAAAACCTTTAAATAAAAAATCATTGACCGTTTGGATACCGAGGAGTTCCCATTTTTTTGCTATGACGTCAAATTCTAAACCAGATGTGAGAGTCGAATGCCACAAGGGTGTATACCTATTAATATTACTAATATGCATATGTTTATTAATCTTATTCCAGACTTTAAGGGCACTAGTTATGGTTGCAAATTTACAATTATTTCTGTAATAAGAAGAATCTGTGTATCGCAGAAACAAGCCTTCCGCATTGCTCCCGAGCAGAAGCTCATATATCGAAGGTATTGGTTTGATTTCCCTATTGTCAACTACGTATTTTGGATTAATCAAGATAGCAAAAATTTGTAAAAAGGCAGCCCAATGATACAAAATAGTATTGGGGATAGCAAGCCCTCCTCTCTCGAGTGGTAAAGACAGCAGTTTGTGTGACCTCCTAATTTTGCCATGCTGCCAAATAAATTTAGACATAAAAGAGTTTAACAGTTTTAGGGATCTTATCGTCAATGGCTAGGGGAATAGCCCGAAATAGGTATAAAAACCTAGGGAGCACGTTCAGTTTAAAAAAATTAGCTCTACCAATGATTGAGAGATACAGGCTATTCACACGATCTAGGTCAGATTTAATTCTGTCCAGGAGAGGATCATAATTTATTTTAATAATACATTTGGTATCTAGACTGATCACAACTCCCAGATATGTGGCTTTATTAGCTACCCTGGCATCGATGTAATCAACATTGTCAGTACATATTATTACTGTTTTCCCTTTGTTGAGACAATAACCCGAGTAATTACCATACTCAGAGGTCACACTTTCAATTGTGATCATAGCCTCAGAAGGATCAGGTGTGACAACCGCTATGTCGTCTGCATATGCTAGCACTTTCGTGTTATATTGACCGCAGACAACTGGCTTAATTAGATGACTCTCTAAAAGTTTTAAAATTAAGGGATTGATATATAATGCAAATAAAAGGGGGGAACAAGGGCAGCCCAGCCTAGTGCCCCTAGAAATATTTATATGGCCAGAGTCATACCCTAATGCCTGAATCTTTGCTTTGGGAGATAAATACATAGATTTAATGGATTTCAAAAATTTAGGGCCGAAATTAAGACGTGACATGACCGCCCATAAAAATGACCAAGAGACACGTCAAAAGCTTTTTCCGCGTCCAAGAGGATCATTGACATCTGACCCCCCCATAACAGACATGGCATCGAATAGAGTAATAGCCCTGCTGACATGGTCTGTAGTCCCCTTCCCAGGGACGAAGCCATGTTGCCATGGGGAGACCAAAAGTTCAATGACCCCGCTCAGTCTGGTAGCCATCACTTTGGCATATAATTTGGAGTCCGAATTAATTAGCAAAATTGGACGATACGAAGTAACAAGTTCCGGGGGTTTACCTTTCTTTGGAAATACAACTATATTGGCTTCGTTCCAGGATTGAATGGGGGGTCCCATTATATTGGATGCCTAAAAATAGGTCGTGGAGAAGAGGCCCAAGCTGGTGGCTCAATATTTTATATAAGTCGATTGGAATTTTATCAGGACCTTGCCAGGAGAAAGTGCCGATAAAGCCGCCAGTACCTCCTCTAATGTAATTTCTTTTTCCAAATCGTTACGGGAGAGATCATCAAGACGCTTTTCCTCCTCTGGGGAATTAAGTAAATTGTCTAAATAAACAGAAGAATCTCTTTCAGTATAAGCTACGTCCTCAGTATATAATTTCTGATAATATTGTTGAAATCGCGTAGCAATATCAACGGATTGGGTATATATCTGACCATTATCATGAATAGGAATGTGGCACTCTTCTGCCGTGTACGTAGTGCTAACTGTCTGCCAACCTTCTCTCCGCTCTCATATACATCCTTTCTATATGTTCTGTAGGTTTGGGCCGCTCTCTGACTAAGACTATGATTAAGATCTGATTTTAGTACTGCCACCTGATACATCTCATGCTTCGCGTCACAACCCCGTGCAATTTGTGTAATATGTTTTTCTTCTGCTTTCACTAGGGCTTGTATCTTTAGATTATATTCGTTGACTTGCTGTTTCCTAGCCCTATTTTGAAAGCAAATAGTTTCACCTCTAAGAGATGCTTTAAAGCTATCCCAGACTGTGTTCCTCGATGCACTAAAACGGTTGGCCTCAAAAAATTGATTCGTCCACTGTTTGATATGAGAAGTGTATTCAGTATTCACCAACAATTTGCGGTCAAATGTCCAAGGCCTGCACTGACTAGAGGAGTCGGGTGTTTTTGTTGTCAAGATAAGCGGATTGTGGTCCGAAATAATCTTGGGGTATTTACTAATTGAAGATTGTGTAACAAGATCGTGTGAAACAAAGAAATAGTCAATCCTGACATGTTTCTGATGAGGATTCGAGAAATATGTATACCCTGGATCATCGTTGTTTATATGGTTCCACAAATCAACTAAACCCAAACTATTAGCCAATCTGGTAAGTGCCTTAAACACCTTAGGTTTGCGACCTATATATTTCTGTTGAAGGGGATTTATGGTTGGTTGTGTTTTGAGGGAGATGTTAAAATCCCCGCAAACAATAATTGATCCCTGCCAAGTTGGAAGCTCTGTTTCTAAGAATTCGAAAATAGCTGGCTCATCTTGATTTGAACCATAAATGGTACAGATTATGATTCCCAAGGCCAATTTAACCACCGTCCACCTACCATAGGGATCGGACAGTTGGCGGATAGCTGCACCAAGATGAGTTTTTGCCATAATCGCCACACCCCTTATATTTGAAGTTTGAGTTGAGCTTGCTAATAAGTTATAACCCCTCAGTTTAAGCAGAGATCTTTTCTCCCAGGGTATGTGTGTCTCCTGGAGACACAGAATGTCGACTGGATTTAGACGAATCGATTCAGCCAAGAGCTGTCATTTGTAAGCAGTCAGTAGCCCCCCTACGTTCAATGTTTGTATAGTTAATCTACCCATTATCATAACAGTAGGTTGGTCAACATGTAATACCAAAAAAGGTAATACCAAAAAATAACTGAGTATGCTTAATTTGCAGCAGTAACTTATTTTGTTTGACACTTATTTTATTGTACTTCATACACACTGTGTTTCCTTTTAACTGGCCTGGTTTTTCTTTTAATTTAGCTGCTCCCCCTCCCTCCATCCCCCACCCTTCCCTACCACCCCTGAACAACCCTCCCCCTGAATACCCTCCCCCCAACCAAAGGCATTCAGACTCTACCAGAGTCTGGGTGATGGAAAGCAGAGCTACACCTGAGCTACCTCCTTAAATTTATAATATACAATCACCATAGGATCACCATAGGATCACCAACCACACGATCGATAGTGAAAATACATGAAGAAGAAAAACAAGTCATTGAATTTACCAAAACCGCTTCAAAAAGAAAAGAAAAAACAACAACAGAGTTATGACCAAAGATCTGCTTAGTAGGCTTAGTAGGCCTCATTTTAAATCTCATCTAGGTAAGCTTTGGCTTTAATTTCTGAAGTGAATACTTTAGTATGTCCTCCATGAACAACCTTCAGTTTAGCTGGATTATTCAAAAAGGCCTGGGCTCCTTTAACCTGAAAAGGCTTAATCAGTAAGCGTAATCGCCATCGCCGCTCAACCGTTGCATGGCAAAAGTCAGGCCTTGTAAAAAAGAACAGTCATTAAACTTAAGCTTACGATCAGGCCTGGCTTTCTCTGCAACTATCTGCCTCAACAAAAATTTTCCAAAATAAACCAAAATGGCTCGTGGATATACACCAGGTTCAGTAGGTAAATTAAATGGAACCCGATGTGCTCGTTGTATTTCAGCGTCCCAGTCCCAATCAGTTAATTCGGGCATTGATTCTCTGAACATTTTCACTACAAAAGTACGGATGTTCTCGCCCTTGATCTTTTCAGGAATTCCTAAAATGCGTAGGTTGCTGAGGCGTTGCCGATTCTCAAAGTCTTCGAGTTTCCATTTTATGTCCACCAATTCGGCTTCTTGCAACTTAATTTTTTCTGTATTAACCATAACCTCATTCTCATTAAGGAGCACTCTTGATTCAATCTCAGTTACTCTCTCCCCAAATGTAGTGCAACATTTTGTGAGCTTTCTAACTACCCCTTGGACTTTCCGAAGTGCGGCTCTAGATCTTTTACTATCAAGAGTCGTCTCTGTCTCCTCCCTATGAGCTGCAATGGCTTGCAGGATAGTCTCCACCGCTGTTGGTGGAAAATCGCTGGAATTCGGGAGCTCGGATTCTTGTGTGGGGGAGAGAGACAACTTTGAAGGGGGATGATCCTCCTCGGTGCAGCTTTGCAACGGTCTAGACCCAGAGACTGGCTTGGCACGTACTGTGTTGACCTTTAAATTTTTTTCTTCGGAGTTACCTTCAGAGGAGCTGCAGATATACTCTGATCCAGGTTCCTCATCCTCATCAGAACCACATGGAGACTCCGAATCAGACTCAATCTCTGATTCTACAGAACCATCTGTTTCTATCTCTACCCCCGCTTCATCAGAAAAAGAATAGAATTCCGGAAGTTCTTTATCCCCTTCTACAATAGAGCGCATTTCATGCACAACGTTTGATAGTAATTCAGGTTCTGAGATAACAGGGGGCAGGATGGGTCTTAAAGCGGTTATTGATGGGCTAGTAGTACGAAGTTCTGTAGTTACCGTGGGATTAGACACCGTCAGAGTCGAAATTTGTTCCAGGATAGGGCTATTCAAATTACTAACTTGACCCCCTAATTCATCTTGCACTTCAACTCCGAGTACGATTGCGCTTTTGCCAGAAAAGGACATGCAAAGCCCCGCTGCGCTCTTACAAACCTCACTGGGCTCGCTAGACTCTATCACTGCCCCACTGCTCAAAGTTATGTTATGTAACATAACATAACATAACATAACTGCTCAAAGTACTTACAGTTTGCAGAGTCGAAAGAGATGGGGCAGAAGGCTCATCAGTCGATGAAGACTGTGAGGGGTGGATATCAATCACAGGTTCAGTCAGGTCTAAAGGGCTGGCCCCAGGCTGATTTCCGTCTTTAGTAGCTTGTTTCCGCATTAAGAGATCCATAACTGATCCACCAGAGGAGAGCTGTGACTGATTATTAATTTTCCTTCTCACAGCAAGTGCCTTCTGCCTTGGGGAACATTCGGTTAACGGTGACTTCTTTGTCCTCCCTCTGTGCCTCTCTGCAGGAGTGGAGATGCTCTCAGGTCCGCCTTTGTTCTTCTGGATCCGGTCCGTTTCTTCCCGAAGCTTTCGTGCTGCTTTCGCTAGTTTGGCTCGAGCTGCAGCGGATGACACCGCTGATGTCGTTTTCGGGGGCATATCGCTGGACTCTGCCAAGCAGTCGAGAGACGAGTTGACGCGGCACAGTACTCGCAGAACTCTGTGGCAAACCTCCGAGTCCGCCTGTGTCACCAGACTCGGTTGAAGAAAACAGCCATGTATTTGCGGCTGTAGCGTTCGAGTTGAGCCCAACGAGCAGGGAGCACACTGAGAGCACCCGAGCGGGACGACGCTCAGAGTTTTCAAAATCACTTGGCTAAGCAGAACGAGGATCAACCGCTGCTGCTTGCAAACTGCACACATCTCCCATGAAGGTAAGCCGTTAATGTCACTTGGCATCACAGAGAAAAATGGGGTATTCCGTTTTTTTTTCAAAAGTACCTTTGATATCCTTCACATTTATGCACGTTAATACTCGAATGCCATGTAATCCATAATGGTACGAAAAAAAGTAGTTAGTTCATTATTGCCTCGCTTGGTCGAGGGAGTGATCCTTATGTTTCCATTCGGTCATCGGAGCTCAGGTGAACTGCTGCTACGCGGTCCTATGTCAGACCGCCATCTTCGCCCATAGTGCCTGTCTACTGTATATCTACGTGTTTGGATTGCTTCGCTACAATTAAGAGATAAGATGTGAGTGATCCGATAGATTGGTATATGTTTGACTTTTTGTGTTGCTTCTGATAATCCCTTGTCTATTAAAAAATAATCTATCCTTGATGCATGGCCAAACTTTTATTTTTCAGCGTGTATTTGTTAAGGTTTTCTCCTTTCTCCCTCCATATATCAACCATACCCAGATCTTTAATGTAGTAGTTCACCCACCCTCTCATTTTCAGTAGGTTCGGACCATGTTTGGGTGGGAATCGATCTCTCTTTGGGTCCAAGATTATGTTAAAATCCCCTCCCATTATTATTGGGGCTTGTGCTGTTAGCAGTATTGAGTACAGTTTTGCAGAGGCTCCGGGTCGTCTTGGTTGGGGCCGTAATATCCAACCACTGTATATCTATTGCTGCGTATTTTTAGTTTCACCACTATCCATCTACCCTTTTTGTCTACTTCTGTCTCTTCAATCTAGCTCCAATTGATTTCTTGATTAAAACTGCGACTCCATTTACAGTGCAATTCTGGTTTGTACAAATCCAGTTAGCTATCCACTTTTGGTTTTTAAGGAACTTTCCCCATTCTTCTTTAGGCAAATTGGTTTCTTGCAGTATTATTATGTCGCAGTCTACTAGTTTCAGGTACTCTAATATTTTAACCCTTCTTCTTTTCAATCTGAAGCTGTTCACGTTCCATGATATTATTTTAACTGACATTTCTACCCCCTTTTATTTTCACCTTCCCTTGACATGTCTGTATGTTTCCTATGTTATTATTGCTGATGTCTTTGCGTTTTTTTTTGGTCTCTTTCCACCTCATATTGCTTTCTTTGGACAGGATTTGTTTTATTTTTTCCCCATCTTGCTCCCCACCTTGTGCCTTTTTTATTTTTAAGTTTATATTTTCAAGTGATCCCTTCTCTCCTTCCCTCCCTGGAAAAGCCTCCCTTAACTCCTTTTGGGGCGTTTCTCTTGTTTGCCCCTCTTTGAGTTCCTCACCCCTTTTTGCTTACATACTTCCACAATATGCTACACTGATCCTACTTTTGTGAATTGCTTTGTTCTATAAAGTTTTCTACCTCCTTTGGGTCTCTAATGTTGTGCATTTTGTTTTGCCACTTTATTCTTAATGCTGCTGGAAAACACATTTGAACTGTCGATCCTAATGTCTTTAGTTGCTGCATGTACTGGCCTAGTTGCCATTGCCTGTCTTGCGATGTCTTGGATATATCTGACCTTATCCTGTAAGCCCAGTCTTTAATTTGAAAGGAGCCAGCTTTCAGACCCTCGCTCAAAATACTTTCCATTAGGGTATAATTCTTGAGGTTTATGAGGATTTTTCTTGGGTTTTTTCTAATCTTGTTCCTGCCAAATGGGTCTCGATGGACTCTCTGAATATCCTGTGCCAGGTCAACGGTTTTTGTCCATGGTAATGCGTCTTCTAGTAGCTTGATTACAAATGGTTTAATATCTTGACTCTCTAGGCCTTCAGGTACATTTAGAATTCTTAGATTATTTCTTCTTGCTTGATTTTCCACTGCTTCCAACCTGTCATAGACCACTTTGTCTACCTTTTTAGTGGACTTGAGCTGGTCTATTTCTTTTTTACTTTCTTCCACTTTTTTGTTCAAAGCCTCTACTTCCAGATCAACTAAAGCTACTCTCTCCATAAGACTGTTTATCTTCTGGTCCATCTCCTCACACTCTTCCTGGATTTTTGTTTGGTTCCTATTTGACTTCTCAAAATTTGATCTCATCTCCCCCATCATGGTCGTCATCATGCTTTCCAGACAATCCTTGTTTCTTTGAGGCATTGTAAGCTCTTCTGGTTTTCCTATATTTGCGGAAATGTGGGCATCTGTTTCTATCTCCTGGTGATTTGGTGTTTCTTAAAATGGCATACCTGTTACTGGTACTTACTTTTGACAATTTTACAGCTGTTCCTTTCTTTGTATGCCTCTTTCTGATTATCCGACAGGGTCTTATTCTGGTGTTCTTCCTCTTCCAGGTTATCCCTCAAGCTTTCTTGTACTTTAAAGAAGGACTTTAGTGAGGGGGTTATCTTTTGTTTTATCAGACCGGGTGTTATTAGTTTGGCCTGACTTGCTCTAGATGCAGGGTATTGCAGCTTTCCTGCTGCCTTCAGTGGAAAAGATGGCGGCCGGCTAGGAGGCTTGGTCGCGAGCTCCCCACCCAAGCAGAAAATAACCTGCAATGACTTGTGCAGAGAAGACGGGAAATGAAACGCTGATCCTACATCAAATGTGATGGAGAAAGCCTGCTAAAAATAATCCAAGAATAACCTTACCTCAGGGTCCGAGCATAACACGGAAGAAAGAGGAGCAGGGCTTACAGCTCATTCCGACGTCGCAGCCAAAGTGAAGCGAAAACGAAGGGGCGGGGGTGAGGCAAAGAAGCTCGGGAGCATGTGCCCTGTTCTTCCGGGTCAAAGAGGGAAGAGTCAGCGGCAAGAGGCAGCAGATAGCAGCAGTGCCTGTGTTTTCAACATTCCCTTTTCCCGCACTTCCAGAGGTGGAGCACCGGCAGTATCGTCTACTGCGGTAGCGGTGGCAGCTAGCAGCGGTAACTGAAGAGCCAGGGGCGTCTTCAACATCCCCTTTTTCTGCACTTCCGGAAGCTGAAACACCGGTAGTATCGACATCTGTGGTAGCGGTGGCAGCCAGCAACAGCATTTGAAGAGCCAGGTGCTGCATTTTTAACACCCCCTTGCCCCGCACTTACCAGACCAGGGCACTGGCAGTATCAACAGTATCGATAATCGGTGGCAGTTTAAACAGCGGTGTCTGAAGCACTGAGTGCGGCGCTTTCTACATTCCACTTCCTTTTCGATAACTGAGAGACAGTTTCTGATACCAGTTTCGGGAGCTGTTAAGAGAAAGGTGACGTTCCAGAACACTTTTCAGTGCTGAGCAAGAGAAAGGTGAAGTCCCAGAACACTTTCCAGAGCTGAGTGGCAGCATTGAGGAGCAGGGGAAAAAAGTGGAGGTACAGCAGTTTCAGCGCGACCGCGCTTTCCAGGTGTGGTCCGAAGCAGCGAAGGCAACCCCGAAGAGCAGTAGTAATACTGCACAATTGGTAGAGAAGGTGAGAGTCTCTCGGCAGCCTGCTACTCCAGGGAGAAGTGGCCCCCGGGACACCCGAGTTATTGGGGTAAGTGAAGATAACGCGCTAAGCTATCTCACAAAAGGGTTTCCTAAACCAGGGCAAAACAAATACAGCCTCATAGTAATCTTTACAAAAAGATTAGTACAGTACAATTCATTCGATTTGTAAATATTCACAGGTTTTAATGCAAATCCTTTGGAGGTAGTCCTGCTCTAAAAATATACTTTCTCTTTTTAATGCTCTTCGTGTTTTTTGGGACTGCACTAACAACATGATGCATGCTCATGGCAGCCATTTAAAAGACAATGTACTAGCACTCAGTGTCACAGTCTACTTTGTACACACTTACACAGTAACGGTGCAACTGCCATACCCTGTCTACTAGATTGGTCTCAGCAAGTATTTTGTATAGCCTGTTCCCTTGGGTATTTCTTAATGCTGTTCAACTCTATTTAACATTCATATCATTGACTGATCATTCTTTGAAGGTAGACTAACTTTGTGTTTTAGCAGATCCCGTAAAATGGAATTCACCTACTGTAAATCAGCATTACTTCTGAATAGAATTAGAAGAATTACTCACTCATTTACTCCACACAAAACTGTGGAGCATGCAAATGTTACTTCTCTTAACATTTTGCTTTTGCAGCTTGCCTAATTCAGGCCTTAAGTCCCTTCAGGGTTGCTCAGTTCTGAGTACGTAACCTTTCCTTTTTCACATCGGATCACAGAGCACTGAGTCATTCACTTGCCAATTATTTTTAGCAATGTCTTTGACTCTATGTTTAATTTCAGTTATCTACTAAGATGCTTTCTAAATGTAATCTTGACCTGATGCTTAGCCCTTGATTAATGCTAATGGGTTGAAATGTTGACAAAATGCAAGTGGCACATGTGCCATTCTCCTATAGACTATAATGTAATTAAAGATGGTCTCCACTGTTTTACCAGAAATGTACCTGGCCAGTGCTCATTTCATTGAGGAAAATCGCATAACTTTCAGAGACTTTTTGCATAATCATTTCATGGCCCTTCTATACTGAGCACAACCCCGTTCACATTGCACCTTTATTCATGATTAACATAATTACCAATATTCATTGGAACATTGAGAGCTCCATTACAGGAAATGGAGTGGCTCCGGATTTGTAAAGGCTATTCGCCCGAAGTTCCAGCATTCCAATATTTGTCTTCATGATTCTCCCATTTTAATTTAGAACATTCTACCCCTACTGTGTGAAATGCTCTAATAGCATTATAGCCCTTATGCCTCAGGTTTTACCTGTTGTTAAAGGCCCTTACCCTCTTTATAGGCCCTCGCCTGTGGCTCTAGCCTATAACTGGGGTTCAGAGCCTTTAACAACCAGTATAGCCCTCAGCAGCTGGTGATAGAGTGGATAATTAGTATCCTACATGGGTTACCTGTTGGCAGTACAATTTAATTGCTTGTAAAACGCCCTCACATATTATTCAATGTTATGATAGAAATTAGATGCTAGAAGAAACGTCAATCAAGTAGCAAGTTCCTATGAATTTAATATGTTCAAAAGAAGAGGTTGATAATTAACGCAAATAACTTGTGCTGGGAAATGTAACCAATGTAATTTGTTATAGGCCTCATTGTGAATGTGATACAATTATATATTAATTGTCTTAGATGGGGGTCTGAGCTTGCCGGCAACTAAGATGGCTGGCTAAACCCAGGGCTCCGTCACGTTTCAATTATAAATCCTTAATTATCCTGCATCAGCCCACACTATTGTGACTCCTGTTGTACCCCGTTGGACGGAGAACGACCGGAGCTGACAGCGGTGCACTCGCGGCTGAGATTTGGAGCCGGTGTCCCGCAGTTCTGACAAGAGACGAGGAGGCTGCGTGGAGGGCTCTCCGGCCGCACCCTCGAGTGTGAAGACTGCCCAGGCGACGTCAGTGTATGTGCGGCTGGCGAGAGGAGGGGACCCGGGTCGGCCGGCGCGGTGCCTCTGGAGCTGAGATCGGGACTTTCTCTCCGCCGCCCGGTCCCGCCCGCGATGTCGAGCGACGCTGTGCGCCCTGCACCCCCTTCTTTGACCGGGGGCTCTACATATCGCGCTGTCACTGGGTCCTGGTGCTGAGAGGCGGACCCCCTTCGTGACTGCTGCGCCCGGTGCCACTGAGTGCTGGGTGGGGGCGCCCGCCACCGGAGAGTACATAAGGGCGGCCCGAGCCTCGGTGCTCTGTGAAGCTCGACCTCGGAACGGCTTGCCTGGGCGGCAATGTGACCAGAGGTGAGTGCGGCCGGAGTCTCTGCCACGAAGCCATTGTCCGGCCTGAGGGGGAGATGCCCTCGGCCCTGGTGAGCCAAGTAGGCATCGTTAGTGAGTGGTCTGGAAGCGAGGGGAGGCCAGAAGTTGAGCCCACAAGTCCTGGACATAGCCGGAGAGCCTTGGGGCAGACGAGTGACGGAGCTGCTTCATCTCGTGGGATCTACTTTCCGCGCATCGGTTGGTCACTTGCTGGACACTTAAGAGTAGTCAACAGAGTGTGGGCCCCCCCTCTGAGCCTAGGGACTGTGGATGGTGGCCCATCTTTCCTAACCTGCGATTCGGCCCTGGCGCTGCCCCCCTTGCTGGATACAATTGCCCCATACTTTCGGAGGTGCGCCTGGTGGTAGGATTGGAGACCCCTGGGCGGCTGGCGGAAACGGCTGCGGGGGGAGCTAATAGGGCGTTGACTATGCGGGTGAGCCCCCGGCTACTGAAACGACCTGGCAGCCTTGTGGACCCTACATAAAGCCTGCCTATCCACCGATTAGTGATCCCACGGATTTCTGAGGCTTGAGACTGGCAGGAGACAGAAGCACTTCTCCAAGATGGGACGAGGCAACAAGACCAATAGTAAACTTTATTTCGACCAACGGCTCTCTAAATCACAGGATCCTGAGAGCGCAGGCAAAACTGCTATGCTAGCTGAGGATGACGCCGAAGGAGGCTCAGACATTAAGAGCATGTTGCTAGCTATGGAAAAAGGCCTCCAGAACAGCATGACCTCCTTAGGTTCGAAGCTGGACGCCGTCACCTACAAGATGGACAGAATGGCGGAACGGTTTGACAAACATGTACAACGACTGGATATGTCTGAGAGACAGTTGACTGAGGTGGAGGAGGCTCAAACGGAGCTATAGACGGACCATAAAAAGATCAAGAAATTGATGCAAGCCCTGCAGGATAAAATGGAAGATTTGGAGGCGCGTTCCCGTCGCTGCATCCTAGGAATAACGGGTCTCCCGGAAACGACCTCGACGGGCAACATGGAGAAGTTCATAAAAAAGCTCTTGATCACCTTGCTAGGAGAGGAGACCTTTTCCCCGATGTTTGTGGTGGAGTGGGCTCATCGCTCCTTGGGTCCGCGTCTACGTCCGGGTGCCCCTCCGCGCCCTATAATAGCCAAGCTCTTAAACTATAGAGACAGGGACGCAGCCCTACACCAAGCCAGAGACTAGGGCACACTACAGTACGAGGGATCGGAGATTTCTCTCTACCCTGACTTCACTGCCAGAGTACAGGAGGCCTGCAAGCACTTTGCCCCGTTCAAACGTCAGTTACGGGAGCTCGGCCTAGACTACGCCATGCTGTACCCTGCGAAACTTCTAGTCAATCGACAAGGACACTCGCACCTGTTCACAGACCCACGGGCCTTGCAACAAGCTTTGAAAGGCTGGTCGAGGGAACACCACAGGGAAGCAAATACACCTCCGGACGAAGCTGGCAGTAGAAGTCAACTCGATGAACAGGAGTGACCGGCTCTAAGTGCTATTCACACAAGGTGGTAAGGAGTATAAACTAAAGTAGTGAATAGTGACACTCTGGCGGACTCCTGTGTTGTCGGTAAATGGTTGGGATGGGGCATTTCAGGGTACTGGGTGTGACTGTGCAATGTGGCCCCATCGCGCTGAGTGGTGGCGCGGTGGAGCGAGTGTCGCTGGGCCCTGCGGACTACGGACCCGGACTAAGTCTACGGGCAATTGAATTACTGTCTGAAGGAGGCTTGTCAATTGATTGTCAGAATTAGGGAGCATGGCCCATCACCCTTTCCCCACCACCCCCTCTAAAGGCGGGAACAATAAAACGGGGTGTTATGTTCGACTTCCAACCTTCGTTCGGTACACAACTGTCAGCAGTTGTGAAGTCATGCTTCTGGAATTTCCACATGATGAAGAACTTTACTAACTTTCTTGCGCATGTTGCACAAACCTCTGTGTGTCAGATCACTGATTCTATCTAGGCTGGACTATGCCAATGTTCTTTACTTCCGGAATATCTGATCCAGCAGTTACACTTTATGCAGAACATGGCAGTCCACCTTCTTTCCAAAATACCAAAATACAGTATCATTATTTTGGGAGAGACTGCTCTGGCTGACAGTTCGACAACGTATACAAGGCACTGACATTGATGCATCAAGCTCACCACAACAAAGGGCCTATGTATCTCAATGAGTGAGAGGGTCATGGATACAAACCAGGGAGGTCCCTGTACTCCAGTAATGCTGGTTTATCATGGTTCCCTATTTCAAAAAGCAATGTAGAGGAGGTTCCGCTTTCACTATCAAAGCGGCCAGCATGTGGAATCAGTTGCTTGGACGTTTGAGGTCCTTTATGGAGAAAGTGAAATATAAAAAGGAGCTGAAAACATTCTTATTCAAAATTTAATGATTATAAGACTCCTGCAGTTCTCCACCTCTTTCTGTCACTAGCTGCCTAAAGCAAGGGCACAAACTTCTGAGTAGCTGTGCGCTGTACAAGAATTCTCTCATTCATCCATTCATTTATTCAACCAGGGCCGGTCCTAGGCTTTTAGAGGGCCTTGGGTGAAAGAAAAGATGTGAGGCCCCTCCAATTTGCATGTGACATCAGAAGAAGTGACATCCAAAGGTGACACCATAGGACTATTAATCTTGTTTGGTATCGCTGAAGTGACCTAGTGTGGCTATCAGTAACATGGATAAACAAATATATACCCAAATGAAATAAGTCTGTCTATTTTAAATCTGTCTTAAGTGGATTACATTAGCCACATTGAGCAGAAAGCTAGGCACACATCTCACAAAGATGGATTTCCCTACTCAATTTTAACTGATTGCTTCTAAATTAGTCCGTGATAAAAGTTCCATATCAATGCAGAAAACTAATTGAATGTCATCACAATGGGAAAACGTATGTAACAGGGTATAGTGAAAAAAGGTTGAGTTCAAATACATGTACCTTTCCATTTTTATTTGGAAGCTTTATACTTCACAGGTCCGTACTAAAAAAGGGCTGCAGAGTTCAGTGCAAACAAAGCAAACCATGTATTGTAGACAATCGCCATGCCTCCATGTGAGGCTGCATCAAAGACGGGTTATAAACACCCCTGTACTGAAAAGGCTGTTTAAAATATGAGTTTTCAGAGTTCTCAAACGTATACATAATTTGATTTATTGCTTTCATTTGGATCTAGGACTGTTGCATTTATGATGGAAAAATAAAAAGCAAGTTCCAGAATACAAGGAAATAACAGCAGCATGCACTACTTTTGTTTTAAAGAAGCATCTTGAGACATCCTCTTGTGGAAGTCTGTGCTAGTGAAAGTTGCAGTTTTCATATAAATACGTTTTACTCTGAGTGGAAAAGAAAATTTGATGATGCACTTATTTTGAATTCATTAATGAAGCTAATTGTGATGATAACTAAGTATGGGCGAGTTTTGCGGATCTGCGGTCCGCGCGAAATCGCAAAAAAATCAGTGAATTAGCGGATTTTCCCGCAAAATCGTGGATTGTTTTGCGATTTGCACTGGAGTACTTTCTACTGCCTAATCCAGTAAGTGCTACCTCGTTGTGTAAATGTATAGTGCTTTTCCTACACTGCAGCTGCGTAAAGGGCCAGAAGATTTGTCTCCACGGACCATGTGTGCCTCTAACTTTGCCACCGCGCCAAAAGGCGCCGAGGTCCCTTGGGTGAGCTGTCCATCATAGTTGGGAAAGGGCGGGAAGACGTTTAATACCGCTAGTGTGTGGTGCGGGGCCAAACGGGCAGGGCTTCTATGCGTGTTCACATGCCTCTTATATAAAGGGTCAGAGAGCGAGCAGGGCAGCAGGTGAGGAGAAAGCAGCCTCCTAGTCACAGGACCTACAAGGGGATCGCGCTCGAGAAACTCATGGATGCAAAGACCTCCACAAAGTATTAAAGCTAATTTTCGACGGCAGAGACGGGGTTAAAGCACACTTGCCCAACCTCGACCGTGCTCACTAATGGTTTGGGCTGATTAAAACGTTACTGAATTTGAGCTTCAACTCGGGCACCTGCTTTATTTATATCTGTAAGTGCTTTCTGTTGAGGTTTAATTTCTGTGACAGGAGACTCTTGCCATAATGAATCCTGCCCTGCATAATTATCCATGAAGATGCCACTGTTTTGTGCAATACCTTTACTCAACTGCAGTACTTTTACTGGCTAATCAGTAAGTGCTATCTCGTTGGGTAAATGTATAGTGCTTTTCCTACACTGCAGCTGCGTAAAGGGCCAGATGATTTGTCTTCACTGACCATGTGTGCCTGTAACTTTGCCACCGCGCCAAAAGGCGCCGAAGTTCCTTGAGTGTGCTGTCCATCATAGTTGGGAAAGGGCGGGAAGATGTTTGATACCGCTAGTGTGTGGTGCGGGGCCAAATGGGCAGGGCTTCTATGCGTGTTCACATGCCTCTTGTGTAAAGGGTCAGAGAGCGAGCAGGGCAGCAGGTGAGTAGAAAGCAGCCCCCTGGTCACAGGAACTACAAGGGGATCACGCTCGAGAAACTCATGGATGCAAAGACCTCCCCGAAGTATTAAAGCTAATTTTCGACGGCAGAGACGGGGTTACAGCATACTTGCCCAGCCTCGACCGTGCTCACTATAGTTTTGGGCTGATTAAAACGTTACTGAATTTGAGCTTCAACTCGGGCACCTGCTTTATTTATATCTGTAATTGCTTCCTGTTGAAGTTTAATTTTTGTGACAGGAGCATTGTACCATACTCGTAACTATTCTCTGACCCTGCTTCGAGGGTCAGAGCAGGGTCAGAGATTAGTTGCAACTTGCAAGTAGGCAACAAACTCTCTGGAGGCGCCGCTCAGGAACCACTTACAGGGTTACAGCAGGTGCCCAAGTTGAAGTTAATTTCTTTGTAACCATTTTGTAAATGGTTACAAAGAAATTAGCTTCAACTTGGGCACCTGCTGTAACCCTGTAAGTGCTTCATGTACTTCAGTTTTGGAAAATCCGTCCCGCTCGCGGATTTGCGGTTTTTTCTGCAATTTCACGAGATTCGCGGATTGCAAAATTGCAGAAAATCCGCAAATTCCGCGAGCGGAACGAATTTTCCGCCCACACTTAATGATAATATGCCATTGCTGTTTATTCCTCCTGCTGAATGAGAGTTTGGAACTATGTATCATTTGGAAAGAGAAACAATATCAGCAATTAGGTCTTGCTTTGAGACTACTGTGGAACAACTCAGTTTCAAAACTAGAAACCGGAAGCTGACCCCTTACTCATCCCCGGAGAATTGGTCTTAAGTTTTCTTGGAGTCATTAAGAAGTGCTTGCATTGCCTTGCTGCAGGGATGTTACTAAAGGGCTATTGCTGTGGTGGTGAACTAAAAGAAGGGTTGCTCTAATGGACCCACTATAGGGAATTTATGAGTGTGTCAGCAAGTGAGTGGGATTTAAAATAGGGACTTTGTTTATGGAGGCTTTGCAGAGAGCTGCACTTACTGACATAGCCTACATAGGTGTTTTTCTATGCAGCTCTAATGAAGAAGTCACAGGGGATGCACTATTACACAGTTTATTTTGGACACCCTGCGTATTGTTACAAAGGCAATATACATCTCAAGCACCGCTCATGGCACTATAAGGCTCTCTATAGAACCTTACACTTAACAAAACATGCTACAATTTACAATTACTATTATGACATTCAAGTAGCAGTTGGGTGTCTCTCAAAAAGGCATACGTATGATGTAGAGATGCCACACATACACACATGGCAAATACAGATATGTCACACATAGGCAAAGGAGAAGAAAGAAAATAAGAATAAACTTCCACTTTCAACCAAAGCTCTTCTTCCATCAAGCAAGTAAAGCATGTCATTTCGACCCTCACCAGAAGTGCTCTCTTGTCTCTTCCATCAAAGCATCTATCCATTCGTCCTTCCAACCACCCGTCCATATCCACCATTTAACATTTACATTCTGTCATCCATTCATTTTTCACCCATAATTCAGTCTTCTACCATTCTGTCCATCCATCCAACTGTGTGCCCATCCATCTCCAAACCTATCCATAAATCTCCAAACCTATCCATCCATTCATCATTTCACTCATGCATACCTCCATTCACCCTATTACTCACATCCTTTTGCTCATCATCCACACTTTCACTCCATACTTTCCCTAATCCATTGATCCATTTATCCTTTTACCCATTCTTTCACTTACTCATCCATCTATTCACCCTTTCACTCATCCATCCTCTCTTGCATCCACCCACCCTTCCTTTCGCTTATCTATCCATTCTTTAACTTATCCATCCTTTTATTCATCTATGCATTCTTTTGCTCATCCATACACCCTTTCACTCATACATCATCCCTTTCACGCATCAATCCTTCCTTTCACTCAGCCATCCATCCTTTAACTAATCCATCCTCCCTTCCATCTATCCATTTATTAACCCTTTCACTCATCCATCCTTTCATTTGGTCATCCATCCGTCCATCCATTCACTCTTTCACTTTAGTACTCATCCTTTCATCCACCAGTCACCCTTCATTTATCCACTCCTCCACTCAATCCCTTATTTCAGTCATCCATCCCCCCTGTCACTCCATCCACCCATCCTGCATTTCACTCCATCCATCCACCCTTTCACTCACCCATTGATGCTCACACTCATCCATCCACCCTTTCACTTATTCATTCAGCATGGGTTTCACGAGTCATGCATGATGCACAGTGCCTGGACGTGACGTGACTTGCCATTGGGGTTTCGTTTTATGCAGTTTTATATACCACAAACTTGTCCCAAGGTCTTAGGAGCGCTTTACACGAGTACCAATAACATTATTAAAGGTCAGATTATTTTTTTCGGTATGGTCAGATTTAATGATTTGCCCATAATAAATTTAGAGCTGACGCAAGACTTGGAACTGGTTCCCCACTTCCGTTAAACTACTCCATGTGCTGCGAGGCTCAGGGTAGAGAGCTTCATCCCCTGGGCTTCTCCCAGGGAAGGTGCCCCATATCTGACCTTGAAGCCTGATGTAGCACTTCAAGGCCCAGGGGAGAGTGCTTTGCTAAACACTGCTCTGCCATTCCCAGTCTTTTTGGGCTGCTCCTTCCTCCTCCAGCCCACCACTCCTTACCTTATAATGTCCAGGCTGGTCCCTGGAACAAAGATACCCTTCTGCTGCTTGGTAAGGCAAACAGGAAGGATAAGGCTTCAGGGCAGGTTTTTAAAAGAGGTGCTTCCCCTCCCCTGACATTGGGAGCCAGTTTATTTGGCTTTGCTGCTGCCTACTTCCCCACCCACTGTTTCCCGTCCCCCACCCCTGCACCCCCAGGAATGCCACCATGCCCTTGACCAGGAAGGTCAACACACCTCCATAAAAAAACTCATTTGTGTTGTGATCGGACGGTGGAGGAGGCACTGGAGAAGGTAGTGGGCTGCCTATTAATGTAGCACACAGAAGCAGGACCCAGGTTTTTTACATGAACACAGGGACCTGGGCAGCTGCCCACACTGCCCATGCCTAGTACTAGCCCTGCCTATAATCAAGGTTCAGGACCTTTACCAACTGGTATACTCCTCGGAAGCAGGTCATACATAAAATTATAGATTGGCAACAGTGAATTACAGGGATGTTTTTCACTGAGGGGTTCGGAGTGACATCAAGGAGACAACACAAGCAAAGCTTTCCTTGTCTATGATGTCACTTAGAATCCCGAGGTGAAAAACTTCACTGTAATTCACTTTTTGCCCATCTATTATTTTATGTTATGTATGGACCCCAAAATCATCTGCCTGTGTTTCAACTTCTATGCTAGTGCATATGATTAATGTGGAAGTCATACATAATGCAGCCTCTCTTCCCTGTCCCAAATACAAAATAAAAAATAAAAAACCTTACCTGCAATCCTTAACTCTCAGT
Source organism: Lissotriton helveticus (assembly GCF_964261635.1). Lineage (NCBI taxonomy): Eukaryota > Metazoa > Chordata > Amphibia > Caudata > Salamandridae > Lissotriton > Lissotriton helveticus. The sequence goes on along the minus strand of NC_136067.1, from coordinate 1,664,549,033 downwards.
GACCACCTTCCTTGCCTGCCTTCCTTCCTTCCCCCCTCCCCCCGCAGCGTGCTTTCTACTTTCATTGAAAGGAGACAAGCAGACCTTCGCTGACAGACTTTCAGGGAAGCCTGTCAGCCTGCCCTGGAAGGCCATCATGACATCTAACAGTGGGTAACCACTCTTGTTCTGAACTGTTGCTATGTCATAGCAGTGAGTTATAACATTTAGAAAGTGAAATAAACAATACAAACTATCTAGGTCAACCATACTTAACAAGTCTATAAGATGGCACTGACACACTCTCAGAAGTTATTATCTGTCATGACAGGCTCAAGCCACTCGGAAATGCATAACACTTTCACCTATACATTCATCAGGCTCGGTGACTACACGGTGGAGGTCAGAACAGGTTGAGACAAATAGAAGTAGAAACCTATAAAGATGAGTCTCTGCAAACACTCGCACATACCTGGCTGTACGTGGACCTTCTGGACGGCGTGCGGATCGCCTTTGCCTCTGATTTCACGCCTCGCGGAACCCGCTGCGCGGGTCCCGCTTCGCCAAGGGGCGCCTGGAACTTGGGAGCTGCCGCTGCCGCTGTTGGGACAGACCAGGGTAAATTGGCTGTGAGGGCTGCGAGCAGGAGGGGCTGGACTCAGTTTCCCAAGAGTCACAGCTCAGCTCCGCCCGCAACACCTGGGCCGCTCTCCCTCATCGCCCCGCCCTTAGCTGACCAGTGAAAGCTGCCGGATTCCTCTCTCTACGTGGGACAAACACTCGCACATACCTGGCTGTACGTGGACCTTCTGGACGGCGTGCGGATCGCCTTTGCCTCTGATTTCACGCCTCGCGGAACCCGCTGCGCGGGTCCCGCTTCGCCAAGGGGCGCCTGGAACTTGGGAGCTGCCGCTGCCGCTGTTGGGACAGACCAGGGTAAATTGGCTGTGAGGGCTGCGAGCAGGAGGGGCTGGACTCAGTTTCCCAAGAGTCACAGCTCAGCTCCGCCCGCAACACCTGGGCCGCTCTCCCTCATCGCCCCGCCCTTAGCTGACCAGTGAAAGCTGCCGGATTCCTCTCTCTACGTGGGACAAACACTCGCACATACCTGGCTGTACGTGGACCTTCTGGACGGCGTGCGGATCGCCTTTGCCTCTGATTTCACGCCTCGCGGAACCCGCTGCGCGGGTCCCGCTTCGCCAAGGGGCGCCTGGAACTTGGGAGCTGCCGCTGCCGCTGTTGGGACAGACCAGGGTAAATTGGCTGTGAGGGCTGCGAGCAGGAGGGGCTGGACTCAGTTTCCCAAGAGTCACAGCTCAGCTCCGCCCGCAACACCTGGGCCGCTCTCCCTCATCGCCCCGCCCTTAGCTGACCAGTGAAAGCTGCCGGATTCCTCTCTCTACGTGGGACAAACACTCGCACATACCTGGCTGTACGTGGACCTTCTGGACGGCGTGCGGATCGCCTTTGCCTCTGATTTCACGCCTCGCGGAACCCGCTGCGCGGGTCCCGCTTCGCCAAGGGGCGCCTGGAACTTGGGAGCTGCCGCTGCCGCTGTTGGGACAGACCAGGGTAAATTGGCTGTGAGGGCTGCGAGCAGGAGGGGCTGGACTCAGTTTCCCAAGAGTCACAGCTCAGCTCCGCCCGCAACACCTGGGCCGCTCTCCCTCATCGCCCCGCCCTTAGCTGACCAGTGAAAGCTGCCGGATTCCTCTCTCTACGTGGGACAAACACTCGCACATACCTGGCTGTACGTGGACCTTCTGGACGGCGTGCGGATCGCCTTTGCCTCTGATTTCACGCCTCGCGGAACCCGCTGCGCGGGTCCCGCTTCGCCAAGGGGCGCCTGGAACTTGGGAGCTGCCGCTGCCGCTGTTGGGACAGACCAGGGTAAATTGGCTGTGAGGGCTGCGAGCAGGAGGGGCTGGACTCAGTTTCCCAAGAGTCACAGCTCAGCTCCGCCCGCAACACCTGGGCCGCTCTCCCTCATCGCCCCGCCCTTAGCTGACCAGTGAAAGCTGCCGGATTCCTCTCTCTACGTGGGACAAACACTCGCACATACCTGGCTGTACGTGGACCTTCTGGACGGCGTGCGGATCGCCTTTGCCTCTGATTTCACGCCTCGCGGAACCCGCTGCGCGGGTCCCGCTTCGCCAAGGGGCGCCTGGAACTTGGGAGCTGCCGCTGCCGCTGTTGGGACAGACCAGGGTAAATTGGCTGTGAGGGCTGCGAGCAGGAGGGGCTGGACTCAGTTTCCCAAGAGTCACAGCTCAGCTCCGCCCGCAACACCTGGGCCGCTCTCCCTCATCGCCCCGCCCTCACCTATTACCCAATTGTATCCAAGGCCATAAGTTAGCACACGAATACCGCTGCGCGGGAGCGCGCGGGAGCGTCCCGGGAGAAGCCCGGGACAAGGGCGGGACCGTCTGTGGCCGTCCGGGGCCGCAGGAGGCCGGGCTGGGCCAGGTCTCTAACGATTGGACTAGAATATTATTGTTTTAGGTAAAATTTGCTTAGTATTCATATCTGTTACCCTTTTAGGTTTTAGCTGTTTTTAACCTGTTATTTATTGATAACTCTCATCTAACCACATAGTTTGTTAAAGAATGTCTTCTTCCACTCCAAATACCCTCCCTGATCGTGTGGGTGTCTCTATACTTGGCCCCTTGGATAGATTCTTTACCAAAGCTACAAAAGATATTGATCGTGAGCTATTACTGGCAGAAAAAAGGGCCGAACGGCGCTTATCAGTAGAGGCTGTTAAAAGACAGGTTCCTTCTGCTAATAGAGGCGTACTTTCTGTATCCATAGTAGAATCGCCGGACATAGATGTAGAACTTTTTAATACTGATGGGATTCCGCAAATTTTCCAGGATAATCCCCCACTTCAGGGGGGTCAAGGTATGATGGTGACCATTTTGAGTGATTCGTCCATGGCTACCACTGATAATCTTATAGATCTTAATACCCCATTACTCCAGGAAACTAATACTCATTGCCCTATTAATGTAAATGTTATTCCGCCCCCCTTGAAGTTACAAACAGAGGTTGTTAGCTTGTTGCCTTCCCCTCCTTCTCCAGAAACAACTGAGACACACCATGGTCAGAAGCGTAAAAATGGTGTCTCTTCGCCAGCAAGGAAGAGGAGAAGGCGGGGAAACAAAAATAAAAATAGGTCTCTCAATCCATGGAAACCCTCTGAGATGGCATCTCCAAGACCTCCGTTGCCAGTGGAATTGGGGAACGCCATGTCAGAGGGAAAAACAGAAACACAAATAATTGCAGACGGGGAGAGTAATAAAAGCTATAGTGCCGAGCTATTGAAAGCATTTGAAAAAATGTTAAAATCATTTGTTTTACCGCTTGTAGAAAGGTTAAAGACGATAGAAAAAAAACTGGACTCCCTCCTTTCTCAACCAATACCCCGAGATAATGTAGTGTTACCTATCTTGGTTGCTGATCATGGTGATCAAAATACCAATAAATCTCTTAGTCAGCAAAATCCCCCCAACAAATTACAGAAACCAGTTGTTGATAAAAATAGTTTATCTTTGACAAATACGCAAGTAATTGGTGTAGAAAAAGGGAAAGTACCTGCGGCTGTCCTAAAACCTACAGAACAGAAGAAAGCGACTAATCTGGAAATGTCGCAAAATGGTAAAGTTAAATTGCAATATAAAAATACGGTACAATTACCTCCAGATTCGTATGGTTTTGTTATTGTATTAACTGGAGTCCCAATTGTTGGGGAGAAGGAAATTGAATCAAATAGAAGTTTAAAAAATAAAGTAATACACTGGTTGTCCGTGAATAGACCACTACCAGCATACTTGAATGGGGACATTGTATCTGTTAGGAGGTGTCAATGGATAGGCATACGTCCCAAGGATATAGATGGGGATTTGATCATAGTGAATTTTAAGGACCAGAAGGTGGTATCCTTTATAAACGATTGGTGTGTTGGTAGTACTGAAGGCGGTGTTTCTACACGTGGTTTGACATATTTCTACCCAGAGAATATGATGTTCTCATCCAAAGAACGGCAGAGATATGGTTTAAATACCAACTATTATCAAAAACCACCTATAGAATACTCAGCCTTCGACTATAAAAATAGAAATACTAGATTCCATACCTCAGCCAATCATCGAAATTCCTACTTTGATTCAAATAGCCAATATCGGATCGATCCAAGGGAACACTGGAATATTCCATTGTCTAATATGTTCTATCCCCTGACCCCTCTAAATTTGAATGATTGACTCCCTGTATTTAAACATCCCCTACATGATTCTGGGACAATAGAAGGGGATAGTATGTCCCCTCCAAGAGATGTAAATAGCAGTGAGAACTTGGAAATGAGGAGTGATAAAAAGGACACCTATCAAATTGGGGTATATGAGGTCATCAACCCAGGGGTTAATATCGAAGAAATTGAGACAGGCCAATGTGGCCAAGAGCATTCTTTGGTTAAATTGGTAGTGGAAAAAGAGGGTACTTGTGAAAAGGCTCTAAAAACTTCTGAAAGGATTGGTAATTTCCGTGTACTTTCATGGAATATAGCAGGTTTTGCCCATAGGGTGGAGGATTTGGTATGGGCAGAGTATGTGGATTCTTTTGACTTGGTTTGTCTCCAGGAGACCTGGAGTATAGTGGATCTTAGTTTGGATGGTTTTCTGGCTTTTAACACCTTAGCGATACCATCAAACTCAGGGCGAGCAAAGGGTGGAATGATGACAGCAATCTCTGTAAAACATAATTCAATAACCGTTAATCTTGTGGTGGAAAGTACTTGGTACCAGCTGTTTATTATTAAGAATCTTTTTAGAGAGACTGTTCTCCTTATCAACTGGTACTATAATATATTTGACCCAAATAAAACAGAAATTATTGAAAATTTGTATGAAGAGATTGTTAAAGTAAGAAATAAAGTCTTTCCTTTACTCATTATGTGGTTGGGTGATTTTAACTGTGAGCTGTGTAAATTTAGTGGGTCTAAAGCATGTGGGCTGATGGACTTAGATAATCATCCTATGGTCCATTTTTCACACACAAAACAAGGCGAGGCCCTAAACAGCATTTTAGTAAATAATAATTTATTTATTCTTGATATGAATAGTTTTATGGGTAATAAGAATATGAATACGACTATTCCTTCTTTTCAGGGCACAAGAGGCAGATCTAGCACAATTGACTTTGCGATAGTATCCATGGGTTTCTTTAGCTACCTAAATGACTTTAAAATTGAGGTAAACCCGGCTAGCGATCATAACCCCCTAACCCTGAGTCTCACTATTGCTGCTGATTTAAAGCTGTATCAGGAACAACCAGTAGCATATAGCAAGAATCAGGGCATTACTGTAAAATGGAATAAAGTAGCCGTGGAGGAATTGGAAAAGAGTATTTTTAATGAAAACATGGCTCAGATAGACATATGTCTATCATCCAATCCCGACCCAGTGCATATAATCAGGAGCTTCGAGAAGCTAATGGAAAATGTAGCTACACATTTACTAGTAAAGGAGGGGGGGAAGAAGCATGATCCTGGACCCAAATGGTTTAACGCAGAATGCTCTGCTGCCCAAACTACTTTGGCTAAAGCCCTGCGTATAAAACCTAGAGATGGAAGTATGGTTGTATTAGCTAGGAAACAATATAGGCAGGCAATTAAAAAAAGGAAAAATGAATTGAGGTTTAAAGCTTGGGAAGATTTAGACAAGGCATCTGACTTAAGGGACAATAGACTCTTTTGGGAAGTTATAAATAGGCCCTTTTTAAAATCAGGGGAAGAAAATACAATGCGAGTTCACCTACCAGAAGAAACTTGGGTAACTCATTATAACAAAATCTTTAACCCCAAAGAGATATTATATAATATTGACCTGGAGGAGGATGATTCCCGCTATTTTAATATGGACTCTGCTAAGAAGCTGAGTGAGTCAATTACGCTTGCTGAAGTAATGTTAACTCTGACTTTGGGGGCAGCTTCAAAGGCCCCAGGCCCTGATTCAGTACCTTTAGATCTTTTTAAAACTAATCAAGAGTTTTGGTGTCCCCTACTTATGAATGTATTCAAGGCAATAATAACTGGCCCCATTCCAATTTCATGGAAAGAGGCTGTTTTGGTCCCAATTTTTAAAAAAGGCGACAAGTATGACCCAAGATGCTATCGGCCGATATCACTAATAGACTCAACATGTAAGTTGATGGGTCGGGTGATACTGGCACGGTTGGAAACATGGGCGGAGTCTTCAGGGGTGATTGTAGAATCCCAATATGGTTTTAGGAAAGGGAAGGGAACCACTGAGCAGTGTCTGAACCTTGCTTTGATTATGGGCAAGTACATGGGTGCCAAGAATGGCTCTATACACTTGGCATTCATGGACTTGTCCAGCGCCTTTGATACGGTGTGCAGGGAAAAATTGTGGCGCATGATGGCCTCCATGGGTTTTGAAGAACCTCTGGTGACCCTGCTCCGCAGGCTGCACACTGCTACAACGGTAAGGGTCAGATATGGCCGCGGTGGGGAAAAATCAAAATCAATTTTATCCACTGAAGGCGTCCGACAAGGATGCATTTTAGCACCTTTTTTATTCCTGATTTATACAAATGGATTGGAGGGTTTTTTGTTAGAGACATCTGCTGATTTTCCAAAAATAAATGGAAAAAGAGTCCCAATGTTGTCTTATGCTGATGACACTGTTTTAATGACACTTACCCCAAACAGTATGCAGATTTCATTGAATGCTTTTGATACATTCATGGGCAATTTAGATTTAGGTGTTAATTTTACAAAATCTTTTGCCATGACTTGTGGTCCTAAAAATGTGAAGACACGGAAATATATGGTAAAGAATGCTAATATTGAGAAGGTGGATAACTTTTGTTATCTGGGTAACCTTTTCAATAAAAAATTGAGTTGGGAACCTTTATTAACAGCAAGGGTTCAGAAGGCTGCCCAGTTAATCGAAGCTCTTTTCCGCTTTTCTAGCAAATTGGGCCAGCGCCGTGTTGCGGAAATTATATTACTATATAAGGCCAAATGTGTCTCTGTTTTGACCTATGGTTCAGGGGTGTGGGGTTCGGACAAATGTGGAAAAATGCAAATTTTGGAGAATAAGTTTGTTAAACGTTTGTTATGTGTGCCACTGAGTACATCTAATATATTTTGCCATGAGGAAGTTGGCATTGAATTCATAAGTGACATTATTCATGTTGCCCCATTGTTATTATGGGCAAAGGTTTGGCAATCAGAAAATTTGAAACTAACAAAAGATATTATCCAAGATTGTCAAAAACTTGATTACTATACCCAAATCCCGTGGATAAGATATGTTAAAGAGACCTTCTTTAAGATAGGTCTAGGAAAAATGTATACAAACCCAGAACTACTTGGTAGGGATACCAAGGAGATTATTAAGAAAGCCTTTAAATCTAGCCTGGGTTCTCTTGTGACAAATGATAGTCTACTGAGCGTACAAGGAAAACCGGCTCACCAGTTTTATTTGTCATATATTATGAACACACAATGGCGTTTTTATTTAACAAGATTTCGACTAGGTACCCTGCATTTTTTGTTTGCTTTCCCTAAACAGGGGGGATGGTGGGAAAAGTTACCCAACTGCCCTTGTAATAATAAGGTGTCGCAAAATACTCTCCATCTTTTGTTTTTTTGTACCCTGTATAAAGTTCCAAGAAATGTTTTTCTTAAACCTTTATTGGCATCATTTCATACACGCTATTATAAAGAAGCGTATGATTGTTTGTTGTCCCTATCAACTGTACATATTTGTAATTCCGTTTTAAGTTTTATCAGATCAGCTCTGGTGATTCGGAACAGATACTGATGACATTCGGTTTTTCAGAAAAGCTTGTAAATATGTAAAATGTTTGGTTAATTCTATTTGTTTTTAAAAATTTTTGTCATGTTTACTTTTATGGTTTCTATGTGAAATCGAAATAAAGTTTTTGAAACTTTTAAAACTTTAGAGTCTCTGCATCAATTGTGAATGGAGAGACACCGTGACTAGATAATTTTTTTCCAGTTGTGGACAACATATATGGATCCTTTAATGAAGAAAAACTAATTCTGAAGAAATAACGGAAAAAGATATATATTCCTATGTGAAGAATGAGAAGCAGGAAAGATCCAAAGACTGCAATTAAGAGATCTTGATGGTTTCTCGTGGTAATATGCTATATATTCACTTAGGCATTTGAATATGAATTTGAGAGAGAGAGAAAGAGAGTGCGATGGAGAGAGAGAGAGAGAGAGAGAGAGAGAGAGAAGAATAGAAAAAGAAAGGAAGAAAAAAGAAGTAAAAAGAGAGAAAAGATAGAAAGCAAAGATAATAGCCACATTTACTGAGGTGTTCCCCAATCCACTGACGCGCAATACATTGAACCGAGAGGCTTGCAGCACGATGAAAGCAGAGATAAATAAGGAGAGGCACATGTTTGTCTATGCTTTCAAAATAAAAGGCCACTGCACTTTTTTCCCATCCTTCCTAAGCCAGCGACGATCTTTTTGAGAATTTGAGTAAAAGTAACGTTGCCAAATATAGAGCATCCACTGGTTTGCGGCGAATGACCACAAACGTCTTGGCTCCTTCCTCCTCCAGAGCATTGTGGTTTGCCCTCTGAAACTGATGGCCTGAGGAAATTACTGCTGGGTTGATTTTTACTGCTCCCCAAACTCCCTTATAACTAACAACTTGAAGTTAAAGGTGGAAGTGAAGGAAACGCATATTAAAACCAACGATTTCATAGAGATTGGTGCCTTTAACTGTCAAAGGTGTTCTTTTTACTCATACTACAATTACAATGTATATTTCCAGAAAAACATTACATCAAGCTTAATTTCTCCAAAGTATAACAAATCAACACGGAAAACAGTAAACAAATTTTAAGATACCATCCTCTGCCATCAAAAACATTCCAGAGTGCAAAAGCACAAAAATAAAAAATGTCTCAGCCTGAAACTCCAAAGAGAAATGTTTCATACGTAAAATCGTGCGTGATGGAATAATTGTCAAGTATTTGTCAGTAGGACTGAGTTACACTTAGACCAATTACGTAGAAATGCTGCCTGTATTCATTGCTCTGAGAACAAAGAGGGTACAACACCAAGACTAATGCAATGTTGATAACACAACTGTGTGCTTTATCATGCTATACTGCTAATGTGCCCTATGTGATGATTTGCCAGGTGCAATCATGCAAATAACAGCTCGTGTGTATATTTGCCTCTGAGAGGGCTTGCAACTCTCTTCTTTGGTGGGAGGACTTGGGCAATCCCTTAGGCCTCCACCACAGCAATCTGACAGAAGTGCCCTTGTCGATATTCTTCAACAAACCTGACCTATAATATATGTATCTCAGACAAATTGGTTGATGAAAAATCAAGGCAAACATGTAAGCAACAATATTTAATTTTCAGAGATTACATGTTGTATCCGAACGTGTATTGGGGGGAGCACACTGGTCATACAGATTTCTTTTTTAGTTCAAAGAATTTTATTAGTCAGAAGAAAAAGACAGGGTGTCAATACAAACATTAATTGCAACTAATGAGATTAGTACAGCAAAACCGATAATAAAAGTTAAACATGGGCTTTAGGGCTAAAAAAAGAAAATACAATAATTATAAAAATTGTAGTTATGTAAAGGTAAATGTATACAAAGTGGTAAGGAAGGAGACAATGAATGTAAAGGGCAATTACAGAGGTTTGGAGACCTCTTGCTGGGCAGGTTGTGGTTGAAATAAACAGTTGGTACATACATCAAGATACAGTGTGATAGGGAGTAATAAGTCCATACGTTTCGTTGCCATATGAATAGGAAAGATGAAAGCAGTGTCCAATCTGTGGTTATAGCATACATTATACCACCATGCTCTGAAGGAGATATTAGAAGAATTTTTCCAGTTGAGGGTAATCTGTTGAAATGCTACAGCCAGCAGTAAATCAATAATCCGAACATTAAGTTCAACATTTTCCCAACAAGGAGAGAGACTTCCCAAGAAGACATGAGTGTAGGAAAAAGGAATGCAAGTGTGAAAAATTACATTAATTTGAGCCCATCTTTGTAGCCAGAAGTCATGAACCATTTTGCAGAGGAACAACATGTGAAATAAGGTTGCTTGTGGAGAAGAGCAAGACCAACAAGTATCTGGAGTTGCTGAAAACCGCTTGTTATGGTCAAATGGTGTAAGAAGGAGTCTATTATAGATGAAGAACAAGGACTGCGTCAAGGTCGCCGCTCTAGATGAATTGCGAATCTTAGTCCATATCTTGTCCCATAAAGATATCGGCCAAGATGTAGCAAGGTCATGTTCCCATTGTTCCTCCACCTTAGATTTGGGCCTAAGAGACTCTTTGGTATGAAGATATTTGTAAATAGTGGAAGCTTTGGAAGCAGTGCGCAAAAAAGAATGAAGCTGTGCAGTGGGGGTGGGAGATGTGGGAGGGGCATGCAATTCTGAGAGTCGAGTGTAAGTCGCCATCACTGTCTCTTTAATTATGAGCTTTTTGTGGAAAAATGAAGTGGGCAAGTCAAAGGAGGAGCAGAGAGTTGGAAAGGGTAAGAAGGCAGAGCATGAAAAGAGTTGGGAGATCCAAACTAACCCCTTTTGTCTCCAGGACTTCCAGTAAAAGGGTTTGTTATGAATCAAAAGATGTACATTGTGCCAAAATAGTGAAGTTGAGGAAGTCAGCAACAGTAGTAGGAGGGGGAGGAATGGAAGACAGGAGCAATTTGGTAGTGAATTTGTGAATGGGAGTGGGAATTAAAGAGGGTTTGCGTGAAAAGGAAATATACTCAGCAAAAGAGAAGGGGGAAAGAAAGAGACGTTCAACTTTAGCCCATAAAGGGCAAGGAGAAACAGGATCCTGCAACCAAAAGGAAGCCTGTCGTAACAAAAAAGCTTTGTGATAGGCCGGGAAGTCTGGGAAATTGACTCCGCCTTCTGATTTGGGGTGTATTAGCCTAGCGAGGGACATCCTAGATTTTTTGTTGTTCCAGAGAAAAGATGACAACACCGAATTAATTTTTTTGAAAAATTTAGAAGGGACGGGTACCGGGATATTTGAGATTGTTATAGGAGACAACATCATCTTAATGGTATCAAGACGTCCCCACCAAGACAGGTAAAGAGGATGCCATCTGGTTGTTAAATCTGATATTTTTTTAATACATTTATTAAGGCAGAGAGAGACTGTTTCTGAGATAGAGAGGGTAACATGCAAACCTAAGTATTTGATATAAGAAGAACTCCAAGTGAAGTTGGAAGCGCTAAAATCAAGTTTGAAAGTAAACTTCGTCAAGGGCAAAATCTCACATTCATCGTTATTAAGTTTATAGCCAGATATCATGAAGTACTCCTTAACTTCATCAAGGAAAGCGGGAATTGATTCAGTGGGATTAGATATAAAAAGTAAGATGTCGTCGGCGTATGCAGCAAGCTTAACTTAGGAGTGCATAGCTTGAAAACCATGGATGTTAGGGTTTTGGCGAAGCCTGGACAAAAAAGGCTCCAGAGCCAAATTAAAAAGAAAAGGGGACAGGGGACAACCCTGACGAACACCTCTGCCAAGATCAAAAAAGGAAGAAACCAAACCATTAGCGCACCCTGCTGCACGCGGCCTAGAGTATAGTAAGGAAATGAGAGAAGTAAATCTGGGACCAAAACCAAACCATTTAAGTGTGTGGAAAAGATAGGACCATTCAACCCTATCGAATGCCTTCTCGGCATCTAAAGCAATCGCTGCAAGGGAATAGGGCAACCGTGAGGATTTAGATAAAACATTAAACAGAAGTCTAGTATTACCATAAATAAATCGGCCCTTGACGAATCCAGACTGCTCCTCACCCAAGAGGTCAGGAAGTAGAAGGTCTAATCGTGCAGCAAGTGACTTAGCAAATATTTTATAGTCAATATTAACTAGAGAAATGGGTCTATAATTTTTGCAATATTTGATGTCTTTCCCTTCCTTGGGTATAAGGCAGATATGGGCGTCAGAAAAAGAACCTGAGGAATTACCTAGGGCGGTGAAAGTGTCAATGAGAGAGTGTAATTTTGGAATAAGGAACTTGGAGAAATGGAGAAAGAATTCAACTGTAAAACCATCTGGACCAGGGGCCTTGTCTTTTTTAAGGTGCTGGAGTGCACTGAGCAATTCTTGTTGGGAAATATCTGATTCTAAATGAGAAAGATCAAGGGGAAAATGGCCGGGCATGGTTATGAAAAAAAGAAATGCGCTAAAGATTGGGGGGAGGGCTGAGTTTCAGAAGAATAGAGAGATTTGTAAAACAGGGAAAATTCTTCGAGGATATCAACATCAATGTGTTTGAGATTGGCATTAGTATCATAAATGGATTCAATATTCAACTTGTTATGTTTGACTTTCAAATAGTTAGCAAAAATTTTCCCTGCCTTATTTCTACCCCCATAGAACTTTGCGCTCAATTTTAATAAATAAAAGGAGGCATCTTCTGTGAAATTTTTTGTTGAAATTCATTTTAGCGGCAACAAGAGCTGTCAGACTGTCTTGCTAGTGTGAGGTAAAGTAGGCGTGTTCCAATCTCTTGATATCTTGAAGGAGATCCCCAGTAAATTTGCAAGAAGCTTTTCTTTTTTTCGCCACAAGACCAATTATAAAATCTCTTGCTGTAGCTTTAAAAGCAACCCAAATAGTATGTTTGGGGATGGAGGGGGCGTCATTGATAAAAAAACTCATAAAAAAATTCAGTGAAGGAGGCAGTGAACTTAGGGTCCAAGAGAAGGGTGTTATTAAAACGCCACCTTTTGGGTCCAGCAACTTTAGGCAGTATGCCAACATTATTCAAAACAGGAGCATGATCTGACAATAAAATTGGACCAAATTCAGCCCTAGTAAGGGTCTGAGCAATGTTGTGAGAAACAAAAATATAATCAATCCGTGACTGGGAATGATGGGAGGGGGAATAAAAAGTAAATTATTTTGTCGTTGGGTTACATAGGCGCCAAACGTCAATGAGTTTGTGTTGGGAAATGGCTTGAACAAAAAGTGTATGTGATTTGTTTGGGATGTAAGAAGGAGTGCAGTTTCTGTCTAGGAAAGGGTCAAAGGATTGGTTACAGTCTCCTGCTAGAATGAAATTGTCATCAACAAAACGAGTAATGTGTTGAGACATTGCACTCCAAAAAGCAGGATCGCCACCAGTAGGGGCATAAACATTAAGGAGAGGGATTGGGACACCTCTAAGAGACAGTCTGACATGTATCCATCTACCATCAGCATCCGACTCCTGAGTAACCAAGGAGTGAGATAAAGATTTACGACATAAAATTGCTACCCCATTACGCTTACCATCACCCTGAGAATAATAAACTTCGCCCACCCAGCCTCTCTTAAGTTTTGCAGATTCTGCATCAGAGAGATGGGTTTCTTGCAGAAATGCAAAATCAACATTCAATTTAACTAGGTGAGATAAGATCCTCTGTCGTTTGATTGGGGAACTAATACCCTTAACATTCCATGTAATGACTTTCAGTGACATAATGTGCAATATACATAGTGAACAAATTCAGAAAAAAAGCCCATAAGAAACAGCACTCGAAGAGAAAGTAATGCTTGTGAAAGACAGAGAAATGAAAAAAAGAGAATAAAGTAATGGAGAAGAAATCACGGGAAGGAAAAGCAAAATAATCACAAGTAAAAGAAAGGAAGAAAGTAAGAGAAAATAGGTATGTATTAGATAATAAAGGGCGCAGTAAAAGCTGAAAAAGGAGAGTATGAGTGCAGTTCAAGCGAGAGATAGGAACATCATTGAGCAAATAGAAAAGTAAATTGTCAAGATGTGAAATACTAAAAAAGTGAGCGAGAAAAAGAACAAAAGAGTAAAAGACCAAAAGTGAAAAATAGGAGTATGTAATGAAGATGAAGATCATCAGAAAGAGATGAACTAAGACAAAAAAATAAGGTAGATAAATCCAATAGATGAGTGATGAAACATGAGAAAGGAGAAGAGAAAGAAATTGAAGCCAGGAAAGAAGAAGTGACACCTTTGAGCAAAGAGTGAACGGGGAAGAGGGCAGGAGAGAGAAGATGGGAGCAGGAACAAGAGCAAACATGTCGAAAAGGGAAGGGCAACATACTTACAGGGGAAGGAGGTAAGGAAGCACAATCAGGGAGAAGACCAGACGTGAAGGGAGGGGGGGTAGAGCCAACTGGAAGAGGCAGGACGTCCAGGGCCAGCGAGCCGTCTAGCTGGGAGAACAACACGGAACGCGGTGTATGATCTGTGAAAACAAGAGGAGAACATCAGGGGAACAAAACAATAAAAAGGAAAACATTGAGAAGGTTGCATCTTCGAAAATAGCAAACAAAGGGAGAGTAAACAAGAGGAATTATGATGGGACAAAACCAACATAAGAAACTTTTGCAGGATGTACAAGAGTTAAACTTAAGTAGGTGACCTTAAAGAGACACGGGTGAAAGAGCCCATATCTGGCACCGATGGACCTAAGATCAGACCTCATATCCAGAAAGGCCTTACGACGATTGGCTGTAGTTTTGGCGTAGTCCTGCACAAAAAACAAGGAGGACCCTGACCATGTGAGACGTGGAGAAGCTCTAGCTGCCGAGAGGACTTTTAGGAGGTCAGTGTATTCGAGGAAGTACATGATCATGCCTCTCGGTCTCGGTGAAGCAGAAACAGATGCAGAAGCTCGACCAAGTCTGTGGGCTCGCTGTATGTTGAGCATAGTGTCCTCTGGCATATGCAGGAGTTTGGGGAGGAAAGATTTGAAAAAAGCAATGGGGTCACTCCCCTCGCAACCCACAACTAGGCCGTAAATGCGTAGGTTGTTGCGCCTATTCCAATTTTCAAGATCCTCTACCTGTTTTTGGAGAGAAGAGATCTGCGAGTGCATATGAGAAACCTTGGCGGAGTATTCCTGAAGAGAGGAGACGCTTTGCTCCACTGACGTGACTCTCGCGTCCATTTGTGACCAATTATCGGTCAGAACTTGTAATTTAGCATTAGTTTCTTCCATAAAAGGGCAGAGTGCTATTATTTCTTCTAACAACAGTTCCACGGAAATGGTCGAAGTGGAATTGGATGGTGAGGGGGTCCTTTTTTAGCCTTTTGATAGTGGCTTTCCCAGTGGGCTGCGCAGAGGACTCCATGGTAGACTTTGGCAAGTGAACAGGAGGTATTTGAGAAGCATCTAACTGAGCGAACGCTGAGAAAACCTTAGAATTTTTTATGAAATTGCGTTTTGAAACCTTGCTGGCGCAGTCCGTAGTGAGCCTACCCATGAGGGACTAACCGCCACTGAGGAGATCACCCAAGCAACACACTCAAAGGACCCCTTCAACTTCCTATAAACAGCAGCAAGAGGCTAGAAGGCGTAAACAGAGTCCACTGTGTAAGGAGAGCAGGATAGGCCAACAGGATCTGTTAAGTCATACCAATGGAAGGGAGACCACAGGCTGCAGGTCCTGAGTAAAAATTCCAGAAGCACAAAATGGCCGCTAAGATGAGGAAAGTGAAGTCAGCTTCCAGAAGAGAGGGAAGAGCCATAAAAGGCACAGAGAGTCATTGAGAATAAAATAATGGCCCACTGTAAGTAAGGGGAGGAGCGCCAGGCGTTGCAGGGGATCACTGGAACCAGGGAAATGCCATGCGTGAAACGCGCCTCAGGAACTCAGATTCGCAAAATGGCGGCCGCGGCCATCATGAAGCCACGGCCGGAGGAATCTCTTGAAGAAAAGCTGTGCATGCGGCCTCAAAAGACCTCTAAAAAAGTCTCAATGCATACCCAAGGCTTTCCGACATCCAAATCTTACGTCTCCAGAAGTGAAGATAAATGCGGACCAGCAGTTCGCTCTGGCAACAACGGAGCGCTCACGCCAGCGCCATCCTCGTCGGGCGCTAAGCCACGCCCCCGTCATACAGATTTCTTGTTATTTTACAAGTACAACAAACAAGAAGCATAACAGCCCTGGCTGGCTCAGTTATAAGAATTTTCATGGGTTTGAACCCAAACTTTCATCAAATGCCAAGTCACTTTGATTCACTTAGATTCACTCTGAGTACCAACCTCACCCTCAAAGAATGTATTGCCAATAAACATTCTGTTAGGTGCGTATTCATCCCCCTCCCCCTCACTTTCGCAACTTAAGCGGGAATGATGTTGACACTCACACAGTTATTGATGAGGCAGTTCAGTCTGCAACTCTGCAGACAAAGGGGCTGATTTAAAGCCTGGCATAGAGTGACTACTCTATAGCAAAAGCAACAGAGAACCCTCTCTGCAAACTCAAGGTTCATAAACTCGATTTAGAGGAGGACAGACCTTACGTATGATAACAATAGAGTCACATCTGGCTTTGTCGCTGAGGCACTCCTCCGACAGCATGGTGGAGAGGTTAGGCATCCTAGTGCCCACACAATTTAGAGGTTTTTTTCGAAAGGCCCCCATACTACAGCTGAAGAATTCCTGCTTTGGGAGTACATTTTTGAAAATTTAAAGCATTTAAAAAGTTTGACAGGTGGCCGTCATGTCTGACGAAGCAACAGATACAGCGGAAGTGACAATAGCAGGTTTTACAGGTTTACTTACTTCAATCACTACTCACCACTGTTATATGTCATATTTACCTCAGCTACCATGAAAACTGTGATATCACAGAGTTTGGCCAATATAAACTCTAAAACAGCAAAGTCTATATTTCCACAAACCAAATAGGTCCTCCGTTGGATCTTTAATGACGCTAATAGGGATTCAGGTAATCATAGACGAATGGCCACTTCTCCGGAGGACCTGGAATGAAGAAGTGCCTTCCTAATAAGCATAAACCTAATACCATATTCAATGACTAATCAATAAAAATAACAAACACATGTATTGATTATAACAAGCAAATCTGTATCTAAACTTCAGGTTGAATGGTCAAAGCACAAAAATACATAGAGAATAATTTAATTTTGATTATCGTTTTAGTTAAGTTAAATCACAAAATATCACAGTTCAGAGTCAAATACATTTCAATTCAAATATCTAGTGAGAATGAAATAGAGAGAGAGGGAGAATATAAACGCAATTTCAGATGACAGATATGAATCATACAAACCAAGAATTGGTTGGAGATTGTCAGGAATACGGAAACCCAAGGTGAGCCTAAAAGAGATGTTAGAGCACAGCGTGCAGTAGCCGGAGTCGTTTAAGCCTTAAGCCGAAAGGTTTGCCCGCTTGATTTCACCAGCTGGCAAAGTGCAGGTAATCGGGAAAGTTCAGTTTAGGGAAAATCAGATTTCAGCCGACAGCATGCCAGGCATATAGGAAATTTCAAAGATAGCCAGTGGCTTTTCCGACAGGGCAGTTGTAATTCCAATTATGCATAGTCCCTTCCCATAAAAGTATAATTTACGCAGTTTGCATGATTTCCATTGGTCAAAGTCTATGGCCTGTCCATGGTGTGATCATTACTTTTACCCAAATGCTCCGGAAATTATACATAAAACCTTTCTTCCAATGTTCATCCTTATATTAAAAGTTCATTTTACGTTTCTTCTCAGAACTAGGAAATCATTTGTATCATATCATGTCTGTTCCCACGCGCTCACTTCTGAGCTTCCAACAACATAGACACAATTTTGTATTAACAGAGAGAGCGTCCTTTATTTAAAACTAGAGAACAGAAACTTTACCAAGAGTTCTCCTAACTGGTAGTGAAGTCATGTCAGTACAGTCTAGTCTTATTGGAAGGAATAAATGAAAGGGCATGTTAAAGCCTACACTTAAACCTACTAAAACATTATTATTTACTGAAAAGGTACTAACTTTTCAAAAATTCAGTTGAATATAGATGAAGCTATTTTCATTTGTGATTAATACTCTTCATGAAAATTAATAATCAACACCATTTTGTATCCCATCAAGCATTAACTCATTTGTGAAATCATTTATAGTGAGCAAACCCATTTTCTCTCGACATTTTGAAATTGCAGGTTTTCATGACAGTACTGCCATGTGAACAAAAGTCACTTATTGTTTATTTTTTAACAACTTATGTTAATCCACTTTTTCTACTAAATAAGTACTTTTTCTATCATTTTATAATCATTTTATAATCATTTGGTTACAAACTACATCATTATGTCACACCTTTTAGCATTTATAGGTTTTCCTAGCACATATGTATTGTGAATTTATTAACATTGTACGTTTTTCTCTCACTCATGAATAATTTTTCATCTCAAACTGGTTTGCGATCATACTGCATGCTTTTATGATCCAGATTGAACTCTCATGAGTTTTCACGAATCACACTGTTAGTCATGTTTCTTAGGTATGTATTAGTTTTTTTTTTTTTTTTTTGTTTTTTTTTATTAGTATCACACTATCCATTGAGCAGGAATTGATTGAGGTGATTCATTTTAAGATAATTATGATCCATCACAATTCATCACACTTTCACAACTTTGACAGGAACTACCATGACAGCAGTTCCTGTCAATAATTAAAACTGTCAACTTTAAAGATCTTAGGCATAGGTCCCTTCAGATGGGGGAGGCAAGGTCATCCACCATCCAGACCGATTAGCCTCTGACCACCTTACACACAAACAGCTTGAAAAGCTGTTAAAAAATTTGAAGTCAGGGAAAACCATAACAAAGGCCAGAGATGGGAAGCCAGATACAACAAGGGGGGCCGAGAAGGTGAAATAATGAGGGAAAGAGAGGGAAAGAGCAGGTTAGATTGGCAGGTTGGAAAAAAGAGTGAAAAGATGGGTATATGAAAAGGAGGACAGAAACTGTGATAAGAAGAAAGGGTCAAAAAGGAGAAAGGATGGTTTCAAGGGTGAAAATATTGATATACGGGAGGCTAAAACAATAGTTGCTTGGGTGGGTGAAGGAAAGAATGGTTGGAATGATTAAAGACTGGGGAAATGAGTGGATAGATGCATGGAAGTCTGGGAGGAATAGTGAAAGGATGGATGGGGGAATTGGTAAGAGAAGGGTAAACTGATGGATAGATGAAACAGAATAGATGGAGAAAGAGTGGATGGATGTTTAAAAGATTGAGTGGAAGGATAGATGATGGAAGGAAGAATAACATGTTAAAAGTGTGGATAGACAGAATGATAAAGGATGGATGGATGGAAAGGTGAAAGATGGATGGAAGCATGAAAATATGGATAGACTGATGTATGGATGCATAGAACATTTAAACAATGAATATCTATCTATCTATCTGTAACTGTCTATATCTATATATATAGATATATGTATATATCTATCTATATATATCTCTCTATATATATTACCTACTGGCGGTCGCCAGTAGGTATATATAGTTAGGATTTTTTCTCTATGGGTTTTTTGAAAATTCTATGTCTAATAACTTTGGCGTTTGTGGACGGAATTGGCTGAAATTTTCAGGAAAATGGCACATTTTGTTTCTGAGCAGCCCTTGAAAATTTGGGGGGGGTTCGTCCAGTGGGGGCCGAGAAAAAAGGGGGGTCCCAAAACGTGTTTTTAACATTGAGTTTTCCATAGGGCGGTTGGCCTCACTTTTAGCCCGAACGGCTGAATGGATTTGCACGAAACTTGGCAAAATTGTAGGGACTGGTAGCCCGATGTGCCTTTTGTAGGTCTCAATATATGTGCTCCAGTGGATTTTGAGAAATTAACGTTTTAAAAAAGATATATATCTGTAACAGCGGACCGGTTAGCGCTCTGGTTCGCGGACTTTTCGCGCAACGGAGCTTTGTGAAGCGAAGCTGATTGGTTCTCCGGCGTCTGTCAACATTCCAAACAGTCCGTAGCGGCCGCCATCTTGTCTCTCGGTAGGATCGAGAGACAAGAGGAGGTCAAAACAAAGGGGGAAATAACTATAAGGGGGCATAGTAGATCCTCGCTGACCCCCTAGGTTTGATGTGGAGGTTTTAAAAGGGCCCCGCGGGGCAAAAAAAAATAATAAAAATAATAATCGAACGGCTGAATGGATTTGCACGAAACTTGGCAAAATATTAGGGACTGGTAGCCCGATGTGCCTTTGCTAGGTCTCAATATATGTGCTCCAGTGGATTTTGAGAAATTAACGTTCAAAAAAAGATATATATCTGTAACAGCGCTCCGCTTCGCGTAACGGAGGTTTGCGAAGCTGATTGGTCATTCTGTCACTGGGCTATAGTTGGGCTACATCTGGCTGATATTTGGGCTACATTTGTTTTTTTGTGTGTCTGGCGGCCATCTTTGGGCTACATTGGGCTACATTGGGCTTCATTGGGCTACATTCGGCTAATTAGCAAATAGCTCATCGCAAACTAGGAATGGTAAAGAATCGCTATTTATTCCTTAAAGTTCGCTATTTAGGAAATGCAAATAACTTTGATGATACATATGGCGGTTCATCTCTAACAAGATAAGAAGCATAGGGATAGATTTATGATGACTGGCGCATCACCAGGGATGTGTTAGTCATTCTGTGCCGCTGTTCCGTCACCTATGGTGTGCTGCATTTACAATGCGGCGCATCACGGGGCAAAAACAGCACAGATGCGTGATGTATCTGTGCCGTAAAGGTGGCGCATTGCTGGAGTTGTATCGCAAGTGTGATGAAGCTCCAGCAAGGGTCGGGGGTGCCCCTGTCGCAGGGTTTCTGTTCTCACACAGAACTGTGGACAGAGGATTGGAACCTCGGCGAATTAGGGTGTCCCAAAACTCACGTTAGTAATCAAAAACTATTTAGCAAGCTAGGTACAGTGTCACATTGGATATAACAAACTCTCAATGTTTAGACAATCCAGAATATGAACTTATAGTACCTCAGGATACGTGGAACTCATGAACAGTCGGTCGTTATATATTTCTTAGAAACCAGAACATGGAGTTAAGAAGAACACATGTGTATTTGAAATGTTTATTTACTAATGCCGTCTTCTCAGGCGTAGTACCTTAGATAATAAAAGTACACATATTATCAGTAGCAAAATTACCAGCATAGTTACTAGTACATAAAAAGTGAATGGTGATAGTATGTTAACATGCTGTAAATGAATAAGAGTTAGCAACACTTATAAGCAGCCGCGGGCCGTGGAGGGAGTTACGGTGAGGCAGGGAGGCGGGGAGGGGGAGAAGCAGGGTGGAGAATACAAGTACACATATTATCAGTAGCAAAATTACCAGCATAGTTACTAGTACATAAAAAGCGAATGGTGACAGTATGTTAACATGCTGTAAATGAATAAGAGTTAGCAACACTTATAAGCAGCCGCGGGCCGTGGAGGGAGTTACGGTGGGGCAGGGAGGCGGGGAGGGGGAGGGGCAAGGTAGAGAGGGCTCCACCCTGCTTCTCCCCCTCCCCGCCTCCCTGCCCCATCGTAACTCCCTCCACGGCCCGCGGCTGCTTATATCTCACCCTCCCTAATACACATATTATATTATTTGCTAAGAAGGTCTCTTTGTGTTGGTTTAGGGCGTGCCCATACTTTAGTG
The DNA here is from genome assembly GCF_964261635.1 of Lissotriton helveticus. NCBI lineage: Eukaryota > Metazoa > Chordata > Amphibia > Caudata > Salamandridae > Lissotriton > Lissotriton helveticus. Next base: position 1,664,527,565 of record NC_136067.1, on the reverse strand, counting down.
TCTTAGATTTGAAGGAATCACATCAGCATACACCAGCTCTCTCTTCATGTGAACCGCATCAACTGTTGTGTATGTGTGTTCGGCAAAGCAATATAAAACCCGCCTCATGCCCAGAATTGGCAGAAGTTGCACTTATGTTATGAGTATGAAGTCGTGGAGATCAGACCTCATAACAATTCTGTATCGTGTTGTTCTTGAAACTTTAGCACTCGCTGTACAGATATAGTTTAACAAGTAAAGCAGATAGTAGACCAATAACATATTATTCTCATGTAAACCACGATGAACTACTAGGTGGAAAGCTAAAGCAACAACTAAATGTCGTGTGCAGAAGTTGCAAAAAAGGAAAAATGGCGTTTAAACCGGTAATGAGCCCATGCTAACTTAACACGGTGTAAAGATATCCAGGACCTAGATGACACCTCCCCATGATCCGGAAACGAACTGAATAAGATAATAGAAGTGCCATCTCATGAGAGCAGATTGCAAGTTTATATGTGGACGGTCCGCAAGGTAAAGCATTAAAAACTAGGAAAATTCAATGCTAAAGAAAAATAAAACAGCCAAGTACTTTATCGAGTCTTAAGCCAATAGGCAAGGTAAATAATAAAAACTTGACAATTAAGTCAATGAATTGTCAATGAAATGCTAGTACTCAGCATATGAAACATGAAAAAGGTCTATGACATAAGTGTGTATGCAAAATAAGCTGCAACAGCCTCCAACAGGAAGTCACCGTCTTCATCCGAAAACAGTTCAGCCATCCAATTTAAAAGCGGAAAAGAACATACGTGCTCTCCCAGCACCGGATCCTCTATCACCATCAGAGGACAGCTCGGTGGGTTTTCAAGAAAGCTGTGTTCCAAGAAAGACTGTGCTGCCGCCAGTAAATTCCAGGGACCAAGTAGTCCATGCATCAATGCCACAGCCATAATCCTTTCGCCAGGACAAACCAACTCGTGAGTAATGATAGGAGTCATCAGCTGATTAAAGTCGACGTCAGGAGAAACCGGTCCGCAGAGACACAAATCAATGGCCCAATCGAAATCACAGGTCAGGCAGTGAAATACAGGCTGGACACAGGTGAAGTAGGAGAACCGAAAAGATAATCCATATGCCGTGCTTAATATCGCCAACGGCATTGTGCCATAATATTCTAGCATGCGATTGCGGAACAGTGTCAGCAGCTGCAGGGTCGGAGGTTGCATAGGAGGGACATCCATATTTAAAAATGTAAAAAAGCACAAGAGCGTCCGCTGGTAATGCAAGTAAAAATGCAATCCACGAACCAGAGTGGAGAAAATGGAATGAAAGGGAGCAGGGATGACTCCAAAGATTTTCTCAAATGAAGTCACGAGACCACTGGTAACAACTTTAAAAAAGTGTGCCAGGGATTTTGTGGAGAATGCGTTAAAGATAGTCGGAAACATGTTGCTGAAATTGAAAGGCAAACCTGTGTACGGGTGTTCGCTATGTGAAGTACGAAAGTTTCACGGGCCGAACTCAAGGCCACCTCTCTCTGAGACAAAAGAGCTCTTATTCTTGTCATGCCGTTGAAACGTGTCCCAAGGTTGGTATTTGTGGCCAGATTGAAAACTCCCTATGTTCATGTGTGGGAGGAAATAGAACATTTCTGCAGCAAATAACCCGTTCACTTACTGTTACGATAAAAGGAATACTTTTAATTAACTCAGAACAATCTTCATTATTGAGCATCAAATAACTACCATTTTCCAACAACTTGAACGTGGGGATGATAGCAGGAACTGGCGTGCCTTGCAACACGCAAGCCATATTTGGTCGGTGTTTGTTGCATGAATCGTGTAACTGTATGTGCCTACACATTAGTGAATGATCTGGCGTCTCAGTGCATTCCTCTCCATTCAGATAAACTTCTTGATCATCTTTGAAACATCTGTATGTGTATGGAAGCGACCAGACCTCATGAACAAAAGCACTACCTAAAGGTTCATAAAGACCTATTGGTATATATTTCATACAATTTGAAAACTTATATAAAGCAAAAGGCAGCGTTATTAAACCGTGGATAAGGCATGTTGCCAAAAAACCCGCAATCCTCTGCTGATGATGTCACTGAGCATGTCATGAATGATGTAATATGTGACATCATCAGTAGTGGATTATGGGTAATAGTATCTCTAGTTTACTCCCCTATAGCTGTCTTTCTTTTAACATAAGTGTGTGTTTCCTTCCCTTATACTTACTGTTTTTGGTTCGCTTCCAGTTCGCGAACTAGGAAGCGAACTAAGAGAAATAGAGGTTGGCACAGTTCCAAATATTGTACCAATTTTTTAATAACGGGGAGGTAGTTCTGAAAAGAACTTTTTTTTTTATTTTTCTGAACATTTTTTTAATGTTTTTGAATTTTTCGGAACAGTTTTATATTTTTTTGGGTTTTTCTTGGAGGGGGCAATGAAAACGATTCATTGTAAAGGGCTCAACAGGAGCAACAAAACAAAAAAAAGAAGTATTTATTATTTTGGGCGTTTCGGACAAACTTGCATATGATAGTCAATAGCTCTGTTGATCAGAGTGATGCTTCTTTCTCCGTAGGAAATGAATCCATCGCAAAATACGCAGGTGTGTTTTACTTCACCAAATCTCATTTGTATATTTGGCACCATCTCCCTGCCCTCTGGTCCCGTTACTTCCGGTACAACAGATCTTCTGGCCATAATAGGGAGATTATCTAGGTCGTTCCGAAACTGTGCAGCACTGTAGTTGTTAGGATGCCACCTAGTCATATGGCGATGCATTGTGTAGTTTCCGAAACTGTATTTTTTGTCGGTCCCTCTGGACAGTCTATCTTGACATATAAGGCAAGTTACGTATCTTGCATTTACTTTTTTCTGACCTTTGGGAATTTTAAAAAATTGCCAAATGAAGTTTTCTTTCCGGTGAGACGTCTTGGGCTGCTCAGGCAAAAACTGCCTCTCTTCGTGCTCGTCCTCCTGTTCCTCTTCTTCTTCTTCTTGTTGAATTACAACTTGAGCAGGTGGTCCTCTCTTCCTTGGAGGTGGTGGAGGTGGTGGGGAAGCACCAGCTGAAGCTACTAAAGAAGCCATTGCTCAGTGATCACAAAGGGTCTTTCTCTCACAATGATGAAAGTCAGAGTGAGGAAAGAAGGAGGGATTTTCATCATTTGGGAAAAACAAGAGTTCTCAACCAATCAAAAGTGTTCATTTTAGATTATATGACCTAGTCTTACATCATTAGGAAACCAAAAGTGAAATGAACCAATGAAAAGTGTTATTACCAAGTCACATGACTTGCTGTGTTTACGTTAAGCGCTTTGCAGGGCCTCCCGGTTTGCTTCCAGAAACCTGCGCTTTGGCACTCGCTTCGCGTACCAGTTCGCTAACGTAGCACGTCATATGACGTATCACGCGACAACGTGGAACGTCATGCGGACGGGAGGCGTCATGATGTTGTTTTCTAACGCGGCACTTGCGGTAAAGAAACGTTTACCGGCTCGCGGTCTATTTCGCGGCATCAAGGTCAGCTAACGGGAAGCTTCCCGATTCGCGAAGCGGGAACGAAGAAAAAAAAATATTTAAAAAAAAAATTATTCATAAACATATAAAATATATTTTTGGATTTAAAGAAGAATACATTTTACAGCTACAGATATTAGCTGTTAAAAAACCAATGAAATTCACAGAAAAAACCATAGGTTATAGACCATATATAGTTAGGAATTAGCATTTACAAAACCTTGAAAATTCACTGAAAAAACCATAGGTTATAGACCATATATAGTTAGGAATTAGCATTTAGAAAACCTTATTTTACTCACACAAAACCATTGAAATTCCATATATAGTTAGTTGCACTAACTATATATCGCGCACCCGCAATCCACTGCTGATGATGTCACATATTACATCATTCATGACATGGTCAGTGACATCACTGATGACATCACTGATGACATCTCAAATGACATCACTGATGACAACATCCAGTGACTGTATGTTTCTGTAAAGTTAAAATATGTCTTAGATATTGAAGAATGAGTGGATGTATAAGTGTCTGGATGAAGGATTTAGTAGGTGCGTGACTGACTGTATGAGTGAGTGATTAAATGTGTCTCACTGAATGCATGGGTTAGTGACTAAACTGTCTTAATTTGTGCATCATTATGTCTGTTGTGATGTAAACTGCTGCATGTGTTGATCATTAGCTATACGAGAGGCTATATGTGTTATTAATTGGTTGCCCAAGTATTTCTATGGGAGATTGAGTTTGTGTGGGGGTGGCTGGGAGGTGTGTGACTCTGTGCATAGATGTGTGAGCAGTTGATTCACTAGGTGTATGAGTTCAAGAGTGCATGTGGAAAAAGCTACATGGGCGGTTGACTGTGTGCATGAGTGTATTGATGAGTGAATGGATATCTCAATGCTACATGTCATAGTAAGTACATATGTAAAACACAGTACATGTGAGAGTTGGCATATATAAATAACTGTGCATGAGAGCCACTGAATGTGTGAGTGGCTGTATGGATCATTGTGAACTTGTATCAGGGATTGTATAAGAGAGTAAATATGTGTTAGTATATGTTTGAATAAGTAAGGTGTGTATAACTGTATAGTTGAGGAAATGGAGGTGAGATTGTTTCTTTGCATGACTGACTAGGTGTGTGAGTAACTCCATGGATGAGTGACAGTGTGTGAGTGTCTGTATACACTGAGTGTATCTAAGGTTATATTAGAGTCTGAAGAGGTTTATCGTATTAGCACAAGAATGATGTCAAATGAGATGTCATCAGTGATGTCATCAGTGATGTCATTTGAGATGTCATCAGTGATGTCATCAGTGATGTCACTGACCATGTCATGAATGATGTAATATGTGACATCATCAGCAGTGGATTGCGGGTGCGCGATATATAGTTAGTGCAACTAACTATATATGGAATTTCAATGGTTTTGTGTGAGTAAAATAAGGTTTTCTAAATGCTAATTCCTAACTATATATGGTCTATAACCTATGGTTTTTTCAGTGAATATATATATATGTTCACTGAAAAAAACATAGGCTTCAGGGACGTTATAGTTAGTTGGACATTTCACTCATAGAAAACCAGAGAAATTCAGCCGTTATAGTTAGTTGAGCTAACTATAACTCACGCCCTTGCAATGCACTGCTGATGACGTCACATATTACATCACTCATGACATGGTCAGTGACATTACTGATGACATCTCAAATGACATCACTGATGACATCATTCAGTGACTGTGTGTTTCTGTAAAGTTTAAATATGTTTAATATACATATATGCCAAGGTGTATTGAAGAATGAGTGGGTGTATTGGTGGCTGTATGGATGATTTAGTAGGTGTGTGACTGACTGTATAAGTGAGTGATTAAACGTGTCTTACTGAATGCATGGGTTAGTGACTAAACTGTGTGAATGTCTGTATCAGTTGGTGTGTTAGTGGCTGCATGGGTTTGTGAGTAGCTACATGACTGCCTATATGGGTTATTGATTGGTTGTCTGTGTATCTGTATGGTGCCTGAGTGTCTGTGTGGGTAGGTGGGTGGGTGGTGGGGTGTGATTCTGTGCACGGACGCATGAGTGGGTGATTCACTAGGTATATGGGTTTATGAGTGCGTGTGTTAGGGACTGTATGCGTGAGTGAGTGTATGTACAGCTGTGTTGGTGAGTGAATAGATGACTCAGTGGTGTATGTATAAGTAACTTCACATGTGAAAGGCAGTATTTATGAGTGTTGGAGAATATAAGTGAGTATATGTGACAGTAAGTGATTGTTACAGTGGCTGCATGGATAAGTATGAGCTCATGTCAGTAATTGTTGAAGAGAGTACATATATGGTACTATCTGTTTGAATAAATGAGGTGGTGTGTGTGTTTAACTGTATAGGTGAGTAAATGGCAGTGCAATTAATTCTTTCAGAGACTGACTAGCTGTTTAAGTAACACTTTGGGTGTCTATGCGGGTGTATGAGTGGATATATCAGTATCGTTATTGATGAATGATTGCGTGTATGAGTGTCTGTATGGGTTAGTGAGTGGATGTGTGTGTAGACGTATGACTCACTGAGCGGGTATGTACTAACTGCTATTGGCCTGTCTATGGTTTCGATATAGGTAGTCTGTATTTTAGAGTGGGTGTATCAAAGGTTATATTACGATATGAGGAGGTGCATCAGATGATCATGTGGATGATGTCATCAGTGATGTCAGCAGTGATATCATCAGTGATGTCAACGACCATGTCATGAGTGATGTAATATGTGACTTCATCAGTAGTGCATTGCGGGGGCACGAGTTATAGTTAGCTCAACTAACTATAATGGCCGGATTTCTCTGGTTTTGTACGAGTGAAATGTCCAACTAACTATAACGTCCCTGAAACCTATGTTTTTTTAGTGAATTTCTAAGTTTTTTTAAATGCTAATTACTAACTAAAATGTCCCTGAAACTTATGGTTTTTCAGTAAATTTCTAGGTTTTATAAATGCTAATTACTAACTATAATGTCCGTGAAACATATGTTTTTTTCACTGAATTTCTAAGGTTTTTTAAATACTAATTTATAACTATAAGGTAGTAGTCACGTTTGCAGAGTGGTCCTGAAAGGGGGCTGGGCCTCCGACCAGCACTCAGGAATTCTGCTGTGTGGGACTTACAGGAGGTACCAGGAGGGCTTCTTGCCACCAAAGTCCCTCAGGAGTAAAGTAGACTTTATCCCCAAACCCGTAGTGTGCCAGGAAGTGAGCTTGCAGTGTGGTGGAGAAAGGGGGGCATGGCCTCCGAAGACCTATTAGCAATACCACTGTGTGGAACTTACTGGAGGTAACAGGAGGGGTAGTTGGCCCCCAGCAATGGAAAGTTCTCAAAGCAGGCCATGCCCCCTTTGCTCACCAGTCTGTAAATGAGCTCCCCGGCACATTCTTGTATGGGGATTAAAGTCCCCTTCGATGCTGGGGGTCCTTAGAGGCCAATTAGCCTACCTGACACCTTCAGTAAGCCCCAGATAGTGGGATTGCTGAGACGTGAAAACAGGCCACTCCCCCTTTCTCCACCACGCTGCAAATGCGCCTCATGGTGTGCTCTTGGTTGGGGGATGAAGCCCCCTTGCATCCTGAGGGTCCCTGGGGGCCAACAAGCCCTCCTGTTATCTCTAGTAAACACCACACAGCTGGATTGCGGAGAGTGGCCAAGGTCATGCCTCCTGGTGCACTGCTGCTCGGGTATGAAGTCCACTTTAGTCCAGAGGTCCTCAGGACACATGTGGACCTTGTAGCCCCACCAGCAGTGTGCCAAGAGGCACATTTGCAGAGTGGTATAAAAAGGGGAGTGGCTTAGGACCACCTCTCAGCAATCCGGCTGTGTGGGGCTTACTGGAGGTAACAGGTGGGCTATTTGACCAGTAAAGACCCTTAAGATTCTGGGGGACTTAATCCCCCAACCCAGAACGCACCAGGAGCATTTGCAGAGTGGTGCAGGGAGGAGGCAGGGCCTCCGGCAAGATGCTGGCTTTTATTTTGCTTTTTTTTTTGGACGAGGTGCTGTGTAGCCCCCTTCCCTTAATTATGTTTGGGCCCTGGGGAAGCCATCCCCCAGGGCATGAGATATAGTTTTTTATTTTTAAATGGAAGGGGCCACGCGACCACCTCCAGAGGCTGATGTCGGCCCCGGGGACCCCATCCCCCGGGCATAGCCACACATTTTTATTTAAAAGGTATATATTTTTAATGGAGGGGGCCGCATGACCGCTCTCCTTAGTGCTTTATCACCCCCAGGGACCCCATACCCTGGGGCATTGCCTCATTTAAAAAAATATATATAACTATTTGGGAAGGGCCGTGTGGCCCCCCCTTCCCTGGGCTACTTTTGGCCCCAGGAACCCCATCCCCCGGGGCCTGGCCTTGTTTTTGAATTTTACATGTTTTTTTCCACAGGGAGGGGGGTCCCTTCCCTGGGCCACTTTTGGCCCCGGGGACCCGATCCTCTGGGGTCTGGCCAGCTTTGATTATTTTATATTTTGTAGGGGGTCCACATGGCCCCCCTCCTGAGGCCATTATATGGCCCTGGAGACCCCATCCCCCTGGGGCTTGGCCTTACGTTGGGGACCATGGGGTGAGCCCCAATGCCCCCATGGTCCCAGCCGGCTCCCCACCGTCTGCGGGAGCTGGCATTGCTTTTGGATAAGGGGAGCTGCTGACCTGCAGCTCCCCTTGTCCAAAAGCAATTCTGCTTTGCTTCATTGAAGTGAGAGAAGGTTTCCTGCTCTCACTCCCACGAAGGAGAGCAGAAGTTTGCAATGACAGGCCGGGAGCAGTGCTCCTGCCCTGCCATTGCAAACTGCAATATCCTGGGGGTGGGCACGCCAGGACATTGCCGGAGCTGTCCCTAGGGGCAAGGAGGGCTTGAGGAGGAGGGGCCTCGCGGTCCCCTTCCCAATTTGAAAATATGCCTGTGCAGGTGGTCGTCCCTAGGGCCGGGGGATCTGCAACGGACCCCCAGATTATTTTAATTAGTGCCGCGAGGGTGATGGTTCCCGGGGCCTGTGAGGGGGCTTGAGCCCCTCACACTACCCTATTTTAAACAGAGCCCCGGGGAGATGAAGGTCCCCAGGGCTGCGGGGGGCCACGTGACCCCTAAATATGTTAATTAAAGCCCCAGGGAGGTGGCGGGCCCTGGGGCTGCGCAAGGGGGGTAGGAGCACCCCACATTTTCTTTTTTAATAAAGCCCAGGGAGGTGACTGCGGGGGGCGTGAGCCCCTGCATTTGAATAAGTATCACACCGGGGAGGTGGGGGTTCCTGGGGCTGCGGGGGCCTCCAGAGGGACCCCACATAAAAGTTCAGAAATGCCCCCGGTACCTGGTCCACCCGGAGGCTCATTAAAACCAAGGGCGGGAGACTGCACTTCATTGTTTTTATTTTCTCAGCAGGGTTTGTGCACCCAGAGTAAATCCCGCCAATTTTATATTTTTTATGCTTTCATTGAACCTGGGGGTCCCTGTGGGACCCCCTGAGCAGGCCTAGGGGGTCAGGCTGTTTCTACCCTGCCCACTTTTCTTTACTTTTTATCTTTTTTTTAACCTTTTTTCTTGTGACTCGCTTTTACCAAGTCACAAGATGGCTGCCAACACTTTTTGGTTTAGAGTGATGGCAGCTAATCGAAATGAAGCTCGTGATCGGGAGGTTTTGTGAGTCCTCTTCGGTCACCAGATATCAATATTTTTTTATTTTTTTATTTCTCAGGAACCACTGAATGGATTAAAACTATTTAAAAAAAGAATGCTTTCTAAACCAAGACCTACTTTTTTGCCAAATTTGGTGTAATTCCGTCCAGCAGTTCGGGCTGTAGCTTTATCTAAAGTTTCCTATGGAAATTAACATGGTGAAAACGCATTTTGGGACACCCCTTTTTTCTTGGCCCCCGCTCGACGAATCACCCTGAAACTTTTAAGAGAGGAGCTGACCTGAGAGAACCATTACTTTTGAAACTTTTGCGAAGATTCATCAAATGGTGCCAAAGATATTGGCAAAGGATAGAAACAAGGTCCTAACTTTAACTACCTACAGGCGACAGCCAGTAGGTAATATATAGATATCTATCTATCTATCTATGTATATATATATATATATATATATATATATAGATATAAATATATATATATATATATATATATATATCCAGGAAAGATTCACTTCACAGAGAAAAGAACCGGAGGGACACAGGCAGGGGGTCACGAAGAAAGCACTTTATTTCAGCACCGGAGGCATGACGCCTTTCGGGAAGAGTCCCTTTATCAAATGCCAAACACCGACTGCTGCCACCTGTAGCTTATCTATGATCCATCTTGCTGCCATTGGTGGAAGCCCAGCTGAGCCAATTAATTTTCTGAACGCCTGGATGCTGTCTCGTCGAAGACTTCGTTTCCCAGCATGCACCATCTTGGCTGCCAGGTTAGCGTTTTCAAATAGGCTCAATGAAACCCCAAAATAGAGTGCTGGCTACCGTGATCAAGCTTGTGTAGCTGCAGTTAAAATTAAACAGTGTCCTTTCTGCTCCAAAGTCTTTCCCGGGCCCCCTTGACGTCTTACCCCAATTCTCAAAGTCCAGCTGCAGTGATGCCGATCCCTCCATGCAGTCACGGACTGCGTTTGCAGCAACACCAAAATGTTCCTAGGTTGCGGGGGCCAGAGCTTTTCTGATACCTCGGATCCCACGAAAAGCTGCAAAGCAGATACCCTTGGGCTCTGGCCACAAAGCGAGACGGGTCTCCCAATCACGCCCAGGGTATGGCGCGAAAATATCCAGGAAAGATTCACTTGACAGAGGAAAGAACCGGAGGGACACAGGCAGGGGGTCACGAAGAAAGCACTTAATTTCAGCACCGGAGGCATGACGCGTTTCGGGAAGAGTCCCTTTATCAAATGCCAAACACCGACTGCTGCCACCTGTAGCTTATCCATCTTGCTGCCATTGGTGGAAGCCCAGCTGAGCCAGTTCATTTTCTGAACGCCTGGACGCTGTCTCGTCGAAGACTTCATTTCCCAGCATGCACCATCTTGGCTGCCAGGTAAGCGTTTTCAAATAGGCTCAATGAAACCCCAAAATAGAGTGCTGGCGATCGTGATCAAGCTTGTGTAGGTGCAGTTAAAATTAAACAGTGTCCTTGCTGCTCCAAAGTCTCACCCGGGCTCCCTTGACTTCTCACCACAATTATCAAAGTCCATAGCGGTGTGGAGACTCAGCTGCAGTGATGCCGATTCATCCGTGCAGTCACGAACTGCGTTTGCAGCAACACCAAAATGTTCCTAGGTTGCGGGAGCCAGAGCTTTTCAGATACCTCGGGTCCCACGAAAAGCTGCAAAGCAGATACCCTTGGGCTCTGGCCACAAAGCGAGACGGGTCCCCCAATCACGCCCAGGGTATGTCGCGAAAATATCGAGGAAAAAATCACTTCACAGAGGAAAGAACCGGAGGGACACAGGCAGGGGGTCACGAAGAAAGCACTTTATTTCAGCACCGGAGGCATGACGCGATTATATATATATATTTACACACACACACATAGATGCACACACACACACTGATATATAACAAGGAAAGTTACATCAGTTCCTGGTAGACCTAGGATCACTTTCTCCTCAGGAAGTGAGGAAGAAGGCAGACCATAGTGTCAAAACAATGGTGAACAAAACTGCCAGCATTGCTTTTGGACAAGGGGACAAGGGGAGCTGCTGACTCGGTCGTGGGTGTTTCATTTATTGAAAACAAATCCTTTTTAGTTACCTTGGAGTCTCCTCGTCTCCTCATTACTTCATTTGGCGACGACCGGAGAAACCCACAATGCCAACACCCACCAACCAACACCTCAGGACGTCTCAGTCTGCATTTTTCAGACGTCGCACGACACAGCGCCTCCATTGTCATTTTCTACTTCACTGTGGATAGACTACGCATAGCGCAGCGCCTCCACCTGCCGTTTCCTGCATTCCCTCACGCAGGGTGCAGCGGCATTTTCCGCGTTTTCCGCTGTTCTGGCGGTGTCTTACAGCTGCCTCCCATCATGACCTCACCTCCTTGAAAGACGTCACCGCGTCATCACGCGGGCGACCATATCTCCTTGGGAAGTATACACGCTCAACTTGGCAGCTTCATCATCACATCTCGACGCAGGAGGCCATATGGGATTGGTTTGCCACAACATCTTTACACAGGTATGATCCAGCCTGTCTATGATTACGGTGATAGGCACACCTTATTTTCCTTATTTAAACTTACAAAAAATATTCTGATTGGAGCATAATACTTTGAATTCTTCAGCTCGGTGATAGGCTCACCTTAAATACTTTATTTAACTTCAACATTTTAGTTGTTGTGGATTGGAGCCTTCAATTTCGGTGATAGGCTCACCTTTGGTATTTATGTGCATGCAAACTTTGGTGACAGGCTCACCTTTCTTTTAAAACTTTCAGGTACCCATGAACTAAACTATCACCTTCCCATTTTTTCATTTAATGGATTGTACCATTTTTGCATATTTCAGTTTTGCAAATTTCATGTCATTGTTAATTTTACAATTTACAGCTATTTTTCTTTTACGTGCGTAACAGTTTATTTCCTTAGACTCTCTGCCTTCATCTATAGCTACCTCTCAGCAATTAGCTCAACCGCCTCCTTTCTTGCAACATCCAGGTCAATCAGTATTTCCCGGCGACAATGGGTAAAGGCTTTTGAAAATCATGTTGTAGAAATTGATGCAGTCAAGTTTTCACCTGCTCCCAAAGTTGTACTTCTTTATGGTTGTTTAAGCCTTTCTGTGCAACATGTCTTTGAGAACTTACCACCTTTCCAAACACCCTTAGGAGAAGCTGGTGATGCTAAACATTGGGATTCCTACAAAGAGGCATTAGCTAGTTTGGCAAGACATTATGATCAAGCACCAAACATTATGCTAGAGAGACATAATTTTTTCAGGCGGAAACAATGTGCAGACGAATCTGTAGATGAAAACATCGCTGAACTACGAGTTCTAGCTTTCACCTGTGAATTTAAAGAGAATCTTGATATTTACATCCGTGATCACTTAGTTTTTTCTTGTATTTCAAGTCAAATTCAAGAACGGCTTCTTAGTTGCAGAACACCCACACTCCTGGAAACTATGGACATTGCAAAGTGCATTGAGAGTTCAATTATCACCTCCAAAGCTCTTCAGAATGATGAATCATCCAACTTTGTCAAGTCCTCTACACATGAAATTGCGGACTGTGTCAATGCTGTGAACCTAAATAAACCTGCTTAACAATTGATGAGGAAGAGTAACACAAGTTGTTATAGGTGTGGTTTAAAGTCACATCTTAGCAATTACCCCATGTGTCCAGCTATAGGAAAAAGATGTGTATTATGCAAAAAAAGTAGGCTACTATCAAGGTGTCTGTAGATCTGGTAAAAAAACACTAGAATTAACAGTGTAGACTTTTCTAAGACTCTGGATGACGGCACAGAGCAATTTCAAGATCTGCTGTTAACAGTTGAAAACAATTCCTTATCTAATAGTCATTCTATCAGAGGTTCTCTAGGTATTGCACTATTTTGGAAAGTAGAAATCCTAATTCTAGCTGATTCTGGCTCGCCTATAACAATTTTATCAGATGTCATTTTTTTTTGACAAATGGCAAGGTTTTATTACTTTAATTCAAAGGGATGTCAACCCCAAAGTATTTGGTGAGTTTGATATTGAAATGTTGGGTTACTATAATTCAAAGTTGGAATGCTTAGGTAGGTCAATTTTAAAAAAAGTCTCTGCTGCAGTCAAGGGAAGCAACATAGTTGGTTGGCAAGATCTTGCTAAAATGGGGTTGCTTCTCATTCCTGGCTCTAATAACCCCATTGCTCTGGCAAATGTTCCTCAAGGTTATACTGGAGTTGGGTTTTTAAAGGATCAACAAATGAGGTGCATTCCCTAAATCTTGATAATCATTCCCTATGTGTCAAAAACATGTTGGACCAGTTTCCTAATTTGTTTTCGAACAAATTAGGCATTGTTAAAGGTTTTCAGCATCAGATTAGAATTAAGCCAGATGCCCAACCCATTGTTCAAAAGGTTTGTCCTTTGCCACTTAGTGCTAGAAATGAGCTTAAGTCAGTCCTCAAGCCATTGTGTGATGAAGGGGGTCATTGCACCACGTGACTCCTCAAAAAGGGTATCTTCCATTGTTATTGTCAAAAATACAAATCTGGGGAGGTCAGGTTATGTGCTGACTTATTCACTTTGAATAAAAACATCTGGATTGATTGTCATCCCCTTCCCAAGATTCATGAGCTTCTTGCCAATTTGGATGGGGCAAAGTTTTTTTCAATCACCAAGTACCTCATACAGCGGATTCTCAAGAGTTCACTACTTTTGTCACACCTTTCGGCGTTTACAAGTATCTCAGGTTGCCTTTTGGCCTGGCCTCCATGGCTAGTGTCTTTCAGAAATTGATGGATAATCTTTTCGTTCACATGCCGGGGTCCAGGCTATCAGGATGATATCCTGATGTTTGTAGAAAATTGGGAAACACAGTTGAACAATGTGACTAAAGTTTTAAGTAAATTAGATGAAGCAGGCATGACCATTAGGACAGTTAAATGTCAATTTGGTACCCAACAACTGGATTACTTCTGTCATACTTTGTCCACTGAGGGCATCAAACCCAAGTTGTCCCTTATCAAAGATACCCTTCGGTCATTTTTGGGATTAGCAGAATATGATGCACGTTTTGTTAACCCCTTCTCTGCGGGGGTAATTCCCCCGCTGTGCTGGGGGGGGAGGGGGGCGAGCACAGCGCCCGCAAGCTCATGACGAGCTCAGCTCGTCATGAGGCACGGCGCTCCTGTGCTCATGCTCGTCACAGGTGCACCGGCTCCCTTGGAACGCTCAGCACTGCAGGGGAACTATCCCCACATGCGAGCGTTCCACGGCTCATGACGAGCTGAGCTCATCATGAGCACCGGAGCACCATGCCTCATGAAGAGCTCAGCTCGTCATGAGCATGGAAAAGGTTAACCTCTTGCATGCTAATGACAAGGTGAACTCGTCATGAGGCACAATGAATCTGTGCTCATGACAAGGTCAACTCGTCATGTATAATGGGGAACATAAATCTGTAGCGCAGGAGGGGAAAACCCCTTAGCAGCCAAGTGGTTAAGGGTTATGCTGAAACAGTTGAACCATTGCGTGCTCTCCTGAGCAAGGGTTCAAAATTTGACTGGTCTGACGAAGTCTCATCCTCCTTCGAGAAGTGTGGCTCAATGGTTAGAGCAGGCAGACCTCGATGCAGAGCTCTGGCCAGGGACCAGAGTTCGATTCCCGCCTCGGCGGGTCTCGGGTTCATTAATTCCCCTGACTGGATATTCTCGCCTCAGTGCCTATTCTGATCATGGGTCCCACGCTGCAACTCTGGGCAATAGCTTGCTTAGTCTCCACAACGGCCCCCACAACGTGAGTGGTGCCTGGTCTGCACCCTGGGGGTGCCCAGGAGTGGACACTTCACAGGGAAAGCCAGGAAGGGTTCCCTTGCGGTATTCGTACAAGCGGCGGGAAACCCACTGCGGGTAGCTGTGCGCTTTACAAGTACAAAAACATTTAACAGACCTTAAGACAAGGCTGGTTTAGATTTTTCTGGACCGTATGATGTTTTTCCGCATAGCCTCAAGTTTCTCATCCTGATTTTTGACCACAATAATAAATGGATTTATCATATATTCTGTGAATCAGTCAGTACTTCTAATGCCATCACATTTTTGAAAAATGTTGTTGAAGGTTCTCCATCTATTATTGTAACTGACAATGGTACCCATTTTGTCTTGCACAAGATGTGTACATTTTTAGAAGAAAATGATGTTACTAATTATAAAGTTGCTTTGTATTCCCCAGCGTCCAATGGTTTGGTCGAAAGGGCGAACAGGTTAGTTAAGGACGCCATTAAAGAAGCCCTTTCATCTGGTTAAGTTGTTCAAGATTGTGTTGAGGCTAAATTATGGTCTTACAATATTTCGCCTCGCTGCACCACAGGAGTTCCTCCTTTTACCCTTTTGAGGGGTAGAAATGCCCACACCAATTTGTGTCCCAATTAGTTGCAAAGCAAACATAAGGGTGGCCCTCGTAACAGAGGTCTTGAGTTTCGTGTGTTGCATAAGCAGAATCTTATGAAGTTATTTCATGATTCAGGTAAAACATTTAATAATATGGAGTTGAAAGTCAATGATTGGGTTCTTATCAAAAACCCTACAAAAGTTCCTACGGTTTTATGTAAATTTTCTGCCCCTGTTCAGGTCACAGGTGTAAGCAAAGGTTCAACACTCCTTGGTAGTAAGAGGTGGTGGAATAAAAGATCGCTTGTGCATCTTTCTGAATCACAGGTTAAGTCTTTACTGAAGTTGTCTAAACAAGAGGTTGAACATTGTGACTGGAGTTAGTTGGTTGCGTGATCCCACTTCTTGTGTTTTACCACCTGTGCGAGAACGTGATACTAAGAGAGTTTTTCCCTCTCAATGTTCACCCTGGCATATCAGTCATCACGAAAGTCTTGTCCCTAAGGCTGTTTTGACGTCTACAGTTTTTCCTGTGTGATCTGATGATTGGGTTCTCGATATAGAAGATAACCCACCAGGTTCAATGATTATGTTTTGTCATGAATTTTTAACCAGCATGTTTCGCTGCTCCTTTTGCATTCACTTTCAGGTTATGCTTACCATTGTTTTTGCCACACATTTTCCTCTGCCTCCTTGTTCTATTTTCCTTCTGTTCTTGGGGGGGGGAGAAGTTGTAGTGTGTAACCTCACTTACTTTGCTTGGAGGCATCCGTACGCTGTAGCCAGCGTGAGGGTGTCTCGCTCTCTATGTATTGTTTGAACATGGATCCACGATCGGGCTCTGTTCTTTGCGTGCCAGCATAGCGGAGATTCTAGTATGCAGCGTGAGCGCTCAATCGTGGGTGCTTCATTTACTGGAAATAAATACTTTTTACTTACCTCTGAGTCTTCCCGTCTCCTCATTAATTCAGTAATCTCTCATGCATCTTCTTGGAGAAGCAAATATAAACAAATTGATCCCTAATATAGGTGTCAACTGAATTCTCAAAATGTCAAGGTTAAGCTAGCACACACAAAGCCGCTATTTACTCTTCTACATTTTAATCACTAGATTGTTTGTGCATAGCAATACTATGCCCCTGTAACAATGCAATGGGTTCCTCAGAATACTATTTTTTTAGTTTCTTTTTATTCTCAATATACACAATCTTTACAGAATCACCTGCAAGGCGAGGTATGACAGGAAGGTTGTCAAAAACATGTGGGCCTGGGATACCTAGATGAGTAAAAAGCAGTGCAAGCTTCCTGTTAAGTGTGTAACCAAGGCCATCTATGGCAACCAGGTAACTCTCGACATTGAATAGACATTACTTCAATTTAATTGATGGTTTACAAGGTTTCTGTAAAAAAAGGAGGAGGACCTAATACATTCTGTGAAGAGGCCATACCTGGAATGAAAAGTTATTAAGAATTATGGTAAAATAAATTTACAAAAAATGTATGAAAACGTTGTATAGATTAAAAAAAACTCAAAGTCCAAAGTACAGTAAAAATACAGTAAGATGACCACTGTAAAAGGATGCTGAAATCAGGAAGTAGAGAAATCAGTAGAAAATGATATGCATACTAGGCAGCTCAACACTAAAGCAGCTCAGCAAATAATGAAAAGTTAGTGGGCTGGTCTGAACAGGAACGAGAATGCCCAATCAATAAACTAGGCAGCTCAAACAGGAAGTGATAACATGAAGGCTGCACTGTACTATCAGTAGCAATTAGTCAGCTGGTCTGGGCTGGAGCAAGAATCACGAAACAAGCAAACCGAGCCTCCCAACGCCTACAGATGAACCAGCTTGAAGGAAACAAGAGGCCCTGAGGCAGCGCTAAGTCAGCAGCCGATTCAGGAAACTCCAATGTGCGCCAGCACCCGAAATCAGGAGGACGCAACATGCGCATTGACACCACCCACAATGTAAATCGGAAGTCTCAAGCACTGTTGTCGCGGGAAAAACCAGGTGAATGGTCTCTCGCAGCACAACAAAGAATCAGAATGCGTAGAGGGCAAAGAGACAAATGATGACAAATCTCGAGCAGCGCAAAGCATGCAGCAGCAGGAGAAGAAGGATTCCAAAACTCTGTTCAGCATGCTGCGCTAACGGTAAGTGTATCTTAACAAAATGAATTATATTTTAAAAATACAGTCACGCGCAAGTGCCCCAAATCCTTTCAGTCAGAGAAAAGCAATTCAAAGCAAGCATTGAGACCTGTAAAAGCTGCTAGGTCTGCTACAGCGCGGCTTCAGAAATCATTTCTAATTAATTTTCACCATTTCCCCGAAACCTTAAAACACACAAATCATGCATCAGTGGGGCCCATAACACTGCGCATTTACCCTGTTCACTTACACTTGGTTTCAAGGCTCTGGTGAATCGCAATGAAGAAACGCTGTAACATTTGGTGGAGCGTCTAAACCTATTTAACTATTTATTATTTACACCAGCAGATTTTAAACATTTTACCATGGTTTTATTCAGACTTTAATTATTCAGACACACCACCATAGTGGCAATGGATCTACTAGAATGAAAATTAGGCATAGGAAGAATCAAAGACCAGCTTTTACTACTTCATTTATCTAATTTTTGTTCAGAGCAAAACTTTATCATGTCTGACATGTATGCAGTAGTAAATCTTTATTCAGTAAAATCTTAAACTTTATTTCAAAATGATCATTTTATTTAGAGCTCAAGAAAATCGCTTTATTTTAGAAAACAGTTAAAGTTTAGCAAAGAACAGATAGTTCCAAATTCATTCTCTCCTAACATCCCTAACTAACACCCTCATCTTATCCTTCAATCCTGCAAAGCAAACAAGTAAAAATCATTAGGATCTTACATCCAGGAATCGGTCAGCAATCGGACAGCATCTCTAGTAGAAATCGGAAAAGCGACCTCTTCTAGCTAAATCCAGGGGGTTTTATACCCTATTTCTCTAACTTAATCTATCTAAATTGTAACTACCATCATTTATTTAGTCTCTGATTGGACAAAATCGGGGTGGGTGAACATCTCTTCACCATTACAGCATCATTTTCACAACGTGTCAGCGGAAAAATAAAGAGTCTTTGTTTTAATCAGTCCGTGGCCTAGGCGCTTCCTTGCATTTAAAACATGCATCAACTCTCCCAGGCTCTAAGCATTACATCGTCCATGCTTGGCACCCATCCTAGGTTCCGGGCCATGGTAGCCTTGAACCTCCCGAGCACAGGCAGTTCACTCTGACTTGCAGGTTTTTGATGCACCTGCGCTGTCCAGCTCTGCATTTAAATCCGTTCTGTTTACCTCCCACCTTACTAATGTTTCCCAATTAATTGTTACCTAGCAGATAAGCCACATGAATGCATTTTATACTTACATTTTCGACCTCTACACCACACAGAAACATATAAAATAAGCACATTAAATTGCATTTGTTTACAATTAAGCTGCACATTAGTTCACAACATGATAACAATACATATTAGCTGGGTTTATTGCAACATGCAAGCAAAGTTAGTTTTCCCCGTGTGTAATAATAAAAATAATGTGTGCATTTTACTCTATGGTTGGTTAATTTCGCAAAACATGCAATCAGTAAATATTAACGTTATGGGACATTAACTTTGAGAGGGGTACACAACATTTTGTGTTTGCCACCTCGCTCCATCAGGTCCAGGAACTGCGCATGAGCAAGGAAGACAAATGTCAGCACAACCCCACTCCTGTTACAAGATGAAGTATCAGGGTGGATGACAAAGGAAGCAGGGGCCGATGGAACTTCCAAAGAGAAGGTTTGTTCAAATGTAATTTTCAAAGTAGAAGACCCACAGACTATCACCAGTTGCTCAGAACAAAGACCGAAGAGTTCTAACCTTTCTCCTGGCTAGAGATAGGTTCCTGAATGGAGCATCACTACATCATAGGGAAACAAGAGCATAGAGGAAATAAAAGACAGAGTAAAATCATACATAATAATAAAACATATCAAAAGTATCGAACACTACAACGGCATACCACCTCCAGTTCAGGGGTTTACATCTGAAATCAACTAGAATACCACATCATTTATTTCATTGCACATGGGATGCCGCTGACAAGTGGTTACGAACCACCTCAATGACCAAGGAGACCTTATGAAATACAATGGTGATTGAACAATAATATATCAGTCCACCCACAGTCCCACGCAGTGATGGGTTAAACGACACCCAAATCTGATGGTGATGAGTGTTGGGGACCTTGCTTCTGCTTATCAAAGGGTCATGAGTGATTAAGCAGAACAATAAGTCTAAATGGGGACTGAGGATCCTGGGCAGTATACCGGCCAAACCAAGAGTACTAATAAAAAACCTTAGGAAGGGGTCGAGCTAGTGGGTGAGATATGATACCAAAGAACTCACTGGGTGAAGAACAGTGCCTTCCATCAAGGTCCAGTGTTATGCCTGTGAGGAATTGGGGCACATTGCTAGACTATATCCACACAAACAGAAGCCATCCGGTTTTCTCACTCTTCAGGGGCCACAACAGTACTAAGATGTTGATTAAAACTTGAACTGTTATGGTCTTCCATTAGAGTAGTAAAAGAGTCTAACTAAAATGTTTGTTAAACCCCACTAAAAAAGGGTATGATTTAATCCTATATTAGAGAAAAGGAAGAGACACTAAAAGGGAACGTGTTAATTACCTATTTGAAACCAAAACTTTCCAATGCATGTTTATGCTATAATGGCGTCTGGGCACTTATGGCAATATTAATGACCCGGTTTGCGTGGCTCTTGCACTACGCAACGTGGTGCAAGACCAACAAAAACCTTAAGTCAAATTGGATTTGCATGGCTTTGAGTGGTTCCAAAAATCTGGAGTTGCATTACTCTGCCCTGGGGAGGCATTCCATGGGCATTTTGTGGGTGTTCTCATGCAACTCCCATGGTTTTTGACAAATTCCCAGATTTGCAAGAACTAAAAAGATACACCTCTCCAGGAGAAATATATTTATTTATTTATAAAGTTTTATATCTTGGTCTTCTATATGTACTGCATTCTGCAGCACACATAGATAGACGAATAGGCCTCTCAGGATTTTATTTGCGTATGAAGGTCCCCCTTCCTGCACAAAAACAATCCCACATCCAAGGCATGCATCCTTGCACCATGTTGCAAGGGTGTCTGTATTGGCTCGAGGCAGCACACAGTGCACTAGCGTCAGGAATGTGTCCTATGCCTAATTTAGGGTGCATTCCTGCCCTTTCCCAGTGACAAAGTGCTGTGCAGAAAAATGACTTGCTGCACTGCACTCTTGAATATGCCCTTTAATGCAGTACTTCCTAAACAGTCCTGTGTGAGATGAGGCATTGTTTGGGTAAGCAGATGTCCTACATGGAGGAGGCTTTTAGGTAGAGTTGCATGTCAGTTTGCCCATGAAATTTCTTTGGTACGGTTATTATTATCCCCTTCCATGCTCATGACGAGCTCAGCTTTTCATGCAGTACACTGCTCGTGTGCTCATGACGAGCTAGGCTCGTCATGAACAATGGGAATAAATGAGTGCCAGCGCTGAGGGGAAAATGCTGTAGCATTGATGGTGATAAAACTACAAAGGCCTCCATTTAGAGTGGAAAGGATTGTTGTGTGTGTGAGACTCACAAGGCACTTACAAGTGAAGGGACTGGCAGTCACATAGAGTGTGCAAGTTCTATATGAGTGAGTCCCAGTTGGTGGAGAGACACAAGATAAACAAGCATTTGCAATGCAATAGGTCTCGCATTAGGAAAGTTTGAGCTATTGGTATTGTAAATGACAATTTTTTTATTTATGTGTTGGTTTTGAAAATAGCGAAATTAATAGCTTTGTCATTTACAATGCCAATACTTTTAACTTTTGCAAATGTGACACCTATAGCATTTGTAATGCAACATGTTTTGTATTTACGTGACTTAGATGTATTGATATTACAAATAAAAATGGCTTTTCATTGTTTTAAATAATTAATACTTTAATAAAAGTTATTGTAATTTAAAATAGCAATAGCTTAAACTTTTGTAAAAAACTTTTGTGTAGATTATGTTCAGTGTATTTTATTGTGATGAAAATCCAAGAACAGAAGTGAAATATTAACATCTTTTTGTGACATTTGTAATAAAGCTTGAAACATTGAGAGAACATATTTGAACCAGTTGTTGAATGGTTGCACAGACTGATGCTGTGGTGGCGCTGAGTGATGTTGTTGTGGCGACGAGTGATGCTGTGGCATTCAGTGATGCTGTGATAGCGCATAGTAATGTTGTGTTGCCCCTGAGTGATGCTGTGGTGCCCTGAGTGATGCTGTGTTGGTGCGATAGATAGATAGAGTGAGGGCGACAGATAGATAGAGGGATGGCGATAGATAGAGTGAGGGCGATGGATAGATAGATAAATAGAGTGAGGGTGATAGATAGATAGACAGAGTGTTGGCGATCGATAGATAGAGTGAGTGCGATAGATAGACAGATAGAGTGAGTGCGATAGATAGACAGATAGAGTGAGTGCGATAGATAGATAGAGTGAGGGCTATAGATAGATAGAGTGAGGGTGATAGATAGATAGAGTGAGGGCGATAGATAGATAGATAGACAGATAGAGTGAGGGCGATAGATAGAGTGAGGGCGATGGATAGATAGAGTGAGGGCCATAGATAGATAGAGTGAGGGCAATAGATAGATAGAGTGAGGGCAATAGATAGATAGAGTGAGGGCGATAGATAGATAGCTAGATAAATAGATAGAGTGAGGGCGATAGATAGAGGACAATCGATAGATAGAGGACAATAGATAGATAGAGGGCGATAGATAGAGAGAGGGCGATCGATAGATAGAGGGCGATAGATAGATAGAGTGAGGGCGAAAGATAGACAGAGTGAGGGCGATAGATAGACAGAGTGAGGGCAATAGATAGATAGATAGACAGAGTGAGGGCGATAGATAGATAGATCGATAGAGTGAGGGTGATAGATAGCGTGAGGGAGATAGATAGAGTGAGGGCGATAGACAGAGTGAGGGCGATAGATAGATAGATAGAGTTAGGCCGATAGAGAGATAGATTGATAGATAGATAGAGATTGAGGGCAATAGATAGATAGATAGATAGAGAGTGAGGGCGATAGATAGATAGATAGATAGATAGATAGAGTGATGTAGTGTAGTTCCTATCTTCCCAATAGGCTCTGCGCATTGGAATAATACCTACAGCAGTAAAGGCCTAGGCCAGACGTTAACTAGGTCTACTACTGTCGATACTAGACTTAAGTTTTGGGTTTGCCAGCGTAGCTCAGAGTTCGCTAGAAACTTTCTCGAATGTTCAGGAAAGAATTAACTCCCCTGATTAGACAAGAAGGGATTTAGTTTCTGACAACCATAGAACATGACAACTTTGCTCTCCCCTAATCAAGAGTGTATCTCCAGAGTCGTGTGAGCACAAGGCAATTATTTTACTCAGTCAGTACGTGCATTCTTAGTCTCATCAGATTGTAGAGAAAAGGAAGAGACGGGCGTGTTCAATAAAAAGGTGTTATTTATTGATCAGTCTCTTTTCTCGTACAAGAGAAATGGATCGATATTATTGCAATACTTATAGTTAAGTAAAGTGCATACATTAAAAGCAATAGTATAAAATAATACTGTAGAAACATTGATATGGTTTCTGAGCCATATGATGTTTAAAATGATTAAAATATATTTACATACACATATACATTTGACTAAACGTACTCAACTGGTGTTTCTAAATACGCCTACCCCGTGTACCTGACCTAAGTCTAATGCGTGGGCGGGAATAGAAAGTTACAGTTTAAGTTAAGTTTGTTTTTGCCAAGTGAATAACTAAAGAATTCTCTGTGAGGGGTTATTCAGTTCTGTACCTGGAAGTTAGGATGAATGAGGAATGGTATCTCTTTCTCTGCTCTCGATATTCCAGGCTGCCTGCGAGGGCTGCCCAGAAACGCCGGTGCTGGATTCTCGGCAGGAGAAAGCAGCGCGTCTCTCAGCGCGTCAGGAAGGCGGGGCTGCTGCCAGCGGGGTCTGCTCTGCTTCTGGGCTTCGGCAAGTATGGCTGCTCCGTCTCGTCACCACGCGTGTGTTTGCCTAGGGCAAGATCGGCAATATTTATACCTTAAAGGTGCCGAGATTGACGTAAGGATGGACATAGATACGTCAATAAAGATGTCATACGACTTGCTCGTTAGCACATTCTTTTACTGAAGTTCTCTGTGAAATCAAAACAATGGCCGCACGGATTTTCCAGGTTGTCATAGGTTTGATTTGTTATGAGAACGTTGTATGCCTTATCAGGGACTGGAGGAATGTTGCTTGTCTAATTAGATCTCAAGCGTTATGACCTAATCAGATAACACGTTCCTGTGCCGTAGTGTGACTGCGTCAGATAACGGTATCTGCATCATGGGGGCTTTTCTTGCCTCATGGGCTGACTGTTAGTTAACTTGATAGTTAGTTTAACCAGAATAGGGTCAGGAATAGGGGGATCGATTCAGAACCTATAGGAATACATGACACCCACTCCACGCTAACTATGGTCATATTTACTAATCTATGCATAGTATAACATAGTACAACATACTATAGAGTATAGTGTATACCTCACCACCCCAAAATACATAAATGCATTTTGAAATTTTCAAATATACTGAAAAATTGCAGTCATATATATTGTATGCACTTAAGCTATGAATTAAACGCTAAAGTAAACACGCATTTGTAGACATTATTGCTTATTTGGTATATGAGAAATACACATGAAATGGCTCTTAATATGGCTATACAGAAAGAAAGTTCGAGACCATTTCATCACATAATAAAATATTTGTGAACATACCCTCGGGCAACTAAAGTTTATAAAGTATCTAAAAATAGAAATCTTAGTTCTCTAGGAATAGTTTCTTACTTTAAGCAGAAGATAAGTGTCCCGAAAATTTTGTAAAAAATAATTTGGGGCTGCTAAAAAATTGCTGTCCGTGAACTGGTGGGAAAAATTGTTCATGTGACTTTATTTTTAAAGTTGAAGGCCGAATTCAGGGAACGCCGTGTGCGAGCTTGCTCAAAAGTCTCTATTTCTGTTCTGGAGAGAACATCATATCATTAAGGCTTTCGAAAACACTGTCAACAGCTTCATGGGAAAGTTCCACTAAGTCGGAAATAGGTGTAACCATGCATTCGTGCGCATGATTGTCTCCATTGACATTCTGATTCGCATTGCTGACAGAAGGTCGTACCTGTTCGATGCTGCTTTCATCTTGAACTTCACTACTCTTCAATCGTAGTGGTGAAGATTCCACAAATGCCGTCATCAGGATTGGCAGCCTTTGAGGGCAGCACAAAGCGTGAACCTTGGTAGGAACCAACAATGTATCTGCATCCACTGGCGCATCCGATTGTAGCGTCAGACAGGTGTCTAACACGCATTCTTCTCCGCATAGCAGACATCTCAATACAGGTAAAACACATCTTTGCCACATTGGTCGAAATGATAGAAACCAAGTCATGTTCAGGTCTCTAAGCCGGGAGAGTCCCAGGATTTTTGATATCCGGTCCCGGTATCCAATGGCTAGGATTGTTTCTTCCATTGTCGCGAGAGTTTGATCTGTGACATGGGTTGCCATAACGAAAAATAAGGACTAAGAATAGGATTCCTGCAATTAGTCCCAGGATCAGGGGAAGTCCGCCAAAAATCGAATGGACGAAATCTGGAAAAATACCCAGTATGGCTTTGAATGGTGTTAATGCCATCGAAAATACTGTCTTAAATACCTTTGAGACCCCAGTGGTATCAGAAATATTTAAGATTTCGCTCAGGATTTCCGCGAAATGTACGGGGGAATTAGTTGATAATAATGTATGTATCTCTGCAGTCGTCCTTGCGACTTGTAGATCATACGTTTCTTTTGATGACGTGAGCCTTGTAGGCGTCTGAAGAAGCACTGTTTTCATTCTGCTTAAAGTATCTATTCGAATAGAAGTAATTTTCAAACTGGGCCATGCCCTTGCCTCCCTGTCTGGAAAGGAGCTGGGGAACAAAGAACGTCCACAGCACTTGACCTTCGCAGTCGTAGTGACTAGATAAGGAGTCCCGGGCATAAGACTACAACATTTGCGGTCTACAATAAGAATGTAACTCCCGTTATAGAGTCTTTGAAAGAATGGTTCTATTTCAGTTGCAGGTGCGCCTTGCTGGTGACATGAAAGGTTGTATGAATTCCCTTCACAGGCTCCATGCAAACTAATTCCGTTACACAGAAGCGTGCCGCTTAGTGACATAGCACAATTGTTGCCACTAAGAAACACTTTCTGTCCTTTATTACTGACACATGCATGTGAATAGGGCAGGTTCCAAGTTGTTTTAAGGTACCCCTTCCCCAATTTCTCATACATGCCAGCCTGTATATATTTTTGGCAGTATTGAAACCTGAAGGTTGAGATTGGAATATTTATGATTCCGTGGATTATCCATTCACTGACAGGTCGTTCTGACATTGTCATTGGTAATCTTTTTAGTTTTTCAATGCTCAAGATTGTATAATCAGCACCCTTTTGCGCCATACCGATTTGTCTATCAGTAAGGTTAAAGATTTGGAATAGTGACGTTGTGTTGATTAAACGCCAAGGCACATAGCCTGAACGCAGATTTTGTAACGTCCAGCCAAGCTGTACAATAGAACGCAATTGTGACTGACCATGTTGTAATAACAGTAAATCTTGCGATAATATATCGATTGCTGAAGACACAATGCTGTCCAAAGAAAAAATTCTGGAGGACAGAGTCATTAACCCATTGTCCACTACAGAAAGTGATTTTTCCAAATTAATACGGTCAATTTCCCGTATTCTCTCTGCTGTTTCAATTTGATTAACCTTCCAGGCCTCATTGTATGCTGCATATACAGAGGCTGCTATGAAACGCTTTTGACGCTGTTTGCGTGGTCCCATTATGAAATCACGCAAGTCAGCACCATCAGTAAGTAAAGTTAGGTGTTGCTTAATTTCAGGCAGTGTGGAAGTTTGTAGCCACTGAAGGCATAATTTGCCCACACTGTAGGTTGTTATTATCCCTGGGTGATGTCTTTGGGGATATCTAGGGTCTGGCCTGGTCATTTTGAACCCCTGTGTTTTATTCAGGAATCTGTCTTGACAGTTATTTGTATCTGTGGGCCAGATCAACCACTGTTTCCAATCAGGATGTGTTCTGTTTTGGTTTAATATATGGTTTACGTCTATCTCTTCATCCGTATCAGAGCTATTGCTAAACATTGTTGGCTTTGGAATAGACGGTTTATTTAAATCTTTGATTTTGGCTAGGCCAAGACAGGTGGTTTGTTGAACAGTGTAATTTAAAAATATCATTTGTTCTGGGATCATGCAAGCTCTAAACAAAGCTTCTAAACCCTGTACTTGCCATTCTTTTGTACCCCAAACACTTTTCAAATCAACATTTTTGTCCCAATAATCAAATCCAAAAGTATTCATTTCTTCGAAGAATGAATCTGAATATATCAACTTTGTGTTGGTTATCATGGTTTTCATCCCTGTCTTGTTTGACAATTTAAAATAAAATGTTTCAGCATTACTTGTGTTAAAACCTGAAAAATATGAATATTTGTCGTAAACGGTTCTTGAGCTCCCTTTTGGAGGTGTTGCACAATGTTCCCATTGATTATAATTTAAAACATTTCTAGGTTGTGCAGATTTATGTAAAAAATGGTTACCATAGTGGTTATAGCAATACATACTATCATAATTTGTAGAACCTTGCAAATAATCATGTTTTGTAAATTTAGCAGACATTACTAAGTCAGACATCATGTTATTAATGCTTTCGAAGTCCCAATCATCAGCAAATGAGTTTGGTTTTGCAAAGTCACTCAAGGAGATCTTGATTTGGTGTGGATATTTCAGGATCTCGACCGGACCATAAATTTCATAGTCAGTGTTGTCCCAGGCTACCCCACCAGGTATAGGATTGGCTGTGAAGTTGGCTGAAGAAAGTTCTCTTTTCTCGACGTGTGAAGATGTGTGTGGTTTGAGGACCAAGTTGATGTTCTGACTTGCTGTGTCCATTTTAGCATATTTTCCCTCAATAAAGCGTCCCAAAGTTAATACCATGATGAGCCAAAGTATGAGGATAAATGCACCAAAACCCACCCAAAATTCAATCCATGGAGAAATCAGATATGTTTCTTTCAGTTGGTTCAAAAGTTCCTTAGCTTTGTCTTTAAAGGATTTTGATGATGGCTGTGTTTTTGATTCACTGAGGCTTTCAGAGGAATCATCGAAGTTGATGAAGTAGCCGGATGCAGTTCTGTCAATTGTTCCAATTGGTTCAGGATTTTTGTTTCTTGCATTTTCACTTGGTACTTCATTGTAGATTGGTGTGTCTCTGCTAAATGTTTTTATTTGGGTTTTCAGAGGTCTGAGTTCTATTGCATTGTTGCATAGTCCTTGTTGTTCTTCTGTAGGCGTTTCGAATGTGATGAGCCTCTTTGTTAGGACCTCTGTACTGGTAGCAAACCTTGGTGTTCTGCTACTTATTGGGAGTCCACTTGGCCTACTGTTTGTTATCGGCCACATGTTGTGGTTTTACCAGGTCGATGGATACAACTCGGTTCTCCTTTTTACCAGCAAGTGGCGGTAGTACAACTGATCTTGTCCCGTTGACAGACAAGACAGGAACTGCTTTTCTGTAAGAAGGCCCAAATTCCTTCTTTACCGCGATCTTCTCCCTGACTAGATCCCCGACTTTTGGAATCCAGACAGGTCTTGCTGGGACAGGTGGTGATTCTTCAGTGGTTGTTGGCTGTTGTTTCAACTGTATGTTGCTCAGGTCTTTTCTTGTTTTGTTTAAGTCCTGCAAAATAGCCAAACGGTCTTTGACATCAAAGCTTTTTTCTTTAACCACTGAAGTCTGACTGTCGAGGTCAGAGATAATCATTCTAGTTCCAAATAATAATTCGTACGGACTGAATCCCTTCAGAGAATTTCTTGGCAAGTTATTTAGACTACGTTGGACACTTATTAGATGTTTGACCCACCCAGCTCCCGAACCTAATACCTTTGCCGTTATAGATTGCTTTATGTCACGTTTTTTTCTTTCAACAATTCCGTTCCCCTCAGGGTGAAATGGACAAGAGTACCGCAATTGCACGCCCATGCTGACCATGGCCTCCTTATAAGCCCGAGAGCTAAAAGCAGGACCATTGTCCGAATGCAGCATGCCAATTGCGTATGTGCCGATAAAGACTCGCAAATCTTTTATAACAGTTCTGGCGTCAGCCGTTCGCTGGGGCCACATCCATATAAATCTCGTGCATGAGTCCACTGCAACCAAGATATATTTATAGTTACCATCCCTTTGTAAGGGACCGCAGTGGTCTAAATAAACACAGGCTAATGGTTTATCTGAGATTAGAAGGGGCGTCTGCGCTGGACGTCTCACCGTTGATACTTTCATTTTTTGACATATTTCACATGCTAGAACATAGTTCCTCGTTTGTCTTCTCATTTGTGGCCACCAGTATCTCTGTTTTAATAATGATACTGTGGCTGAGACGCCAGCATGGATAGAAGCTAGCCCTTCGTGTGCCGCTATTATTAGTCCTAACCTATGTTCCATGTTTGGAATTGCCCTATCCCCCACTCCAGGGATTCGAGCAAAAGGAACATTGTTTGCATCAGTTATGTATGAGTATTTTACTGGAAAGCCTTTAGGGAGTGGTTCTATCGAATCCTTTTCTAAAGCGCTGACAGCTTGTAATATTTCGCTGTCTATTTTTGTTTTTGACCGGGTGACGGCAGCTGCGGAAGCCGTTTGCACAGCTGCCTTCGCGGCCTCATCAGCCAATGAATTCCCTGCAACGTGAACGCCATCACGTTGATGACTCAGTGTATGTATCACGTGAGTCTTTGGTAGTTCTTTTTGTAAAAGAGCTATTCGTTCCCAGAGCAATTTCTGCTTTATTGGTGCATCTGTGTCATCTTTGTAACCGTTCAGAATCCATGTCTGCAAATCCTTGTTATATGATTTGACGCAGTAATATGAATCTGACACTATAAGTATCGGGAATTCGCGATCCGCATTATCTAGCGCCATTTTCAATGCTATTATTTCAGTTTGTTGTTCTGAATTAGTTTCAACTGAGTGTGTTTTTGTTAATAGAGGTCTTAGTTTACCTCCGCGCCACACTTCTTTTGTAATCTCACATGTGGGGTTGTATGCTTGTTCTCCCCAAACGGAGGGTTGAGCATGTCCGTCTGTATAGATTACACAGGCGTAATGTCGTAGAGGCAGAATGTCGATTGGCAGAGGATACGTCTTTTCATATTTTAGATTTTTTAATTCTTCTAGTTCTGGATCAAAGTAGTAGTATACTTTGTCCGTTGTGATTGAATTCACCCATTGTATCCATTCCGGATTCAATGTTGTTGTTGGTAAATTACACGGTGTTGTTAATGCCTCAAAGGCTGATTCTGCTGTTCTGACTGTGATATGTCTACCGTCAGCTATGTCTTTTTCTCTAGCTATTGCGGTTTGAACTGCACGAATGATTTTTTCTGTATTACTGAATTTCTGTTCAGCTTCTGTGTACAAGTGTGATTTGAATGCAATTGATACCTTTTCTCCCTCATTAGAGGTTAGGTATGTGAATCCGCATCTCCCTGGGATGACTCGAATCACAAGATTGCGTGTGTTATCACGTGTTTCTAATTTTGTTTTAATTAGCATGTCTGTTTGTAAGGATCTCAAAATTTCTGTGTGTGTTTGAGTCCAATTGGATCTTTTAAAGTCTGGTTTAATTAGATAATCAAGGGGTTTGACCCTTTCTGCGTAATTTGCAATGTGTGTTCTTCCGAAATTTAGGAAGCCTAGAATTGACTGTAGGTTTTTTAGTGTTTTAGGAGCTTGGATTACGGCACATTTCTCTAGGAAATTGTCTGCCAGGCTTTTACCTTCACTTGATAACTCATATCCTAAGAATAGGACTGTCAGATGGGCAATTCTGGATTTTTTAAAGTTGAATTTGTAACCCTCTGCTGCGAACCCAAGTATTATGGTGTTCACTCTTTTCAAGTGAGTATCCAAGTCATCGTCTGTTAAGTAAATGTCATCGACATAAGATAATGCTTCATCATCATATAGTTGCAGTGATTCTGTTACTCTCGCTGAGAATACCCCCGGGCTGTTCTTGTACCCCTGGGCTAACCGACAGAATTGCTTTTGAGTGCCATTTACTGAGAATGCAGTTAAATATCTGCTCTCTGGTGCTATGTTTTGACAAAAGAATCCATTGGAGATGTCCAAGGTTGTTTTGTATTTTTTGCGCACTATGTTATTCATTAGTGCAGCACTGTGTGAGTTTTGCACTGCAAAGGTTTTGCAACATGTATTAAGGTGTCGGTAATCCAAAACTAGACGATATGAGTTGTCTGGTTTGGAGACCGGAAACAAAGGATTGTTCATTTGTGAGGTGCAAGTTTCAATCACCCCCTGGTATTCTAGCTGATCTAGTATTTCATTTACCTGTTTTTTAGCTTCTTGCTTAATTGGGTACTGCCTTTGTGCAGTAGGTTGTGATTTTAACTGGATTTTGTGAGGAGGAGAATCCTCATCCCATCCTACATGATTTTTATATAAAGCAGGTGCTAAGGCCACTGCCCACTTTCTAGCAAGTGTGTATTTTTTATGAATCGGGATTTGATTCGAGAAGGCAGGCATAATTACTTCTTCGCCATGAGGGCACTCCCTGACAAACTCTGGTGGCCAGTCTTTTTCAGTTAGAAGGATGTCATAACCCTTGGAGAGGTTATCCCAAAATAGTCCCCTTATTTTCCTAGTCTTATCTCCCTCTATACGTAATGTTATCTCGTATATCTTGTGGGGTTTGCTAACTCTGGTGTCTGCAGTTTCCACTTGAAGATATTCATTCGTGTCCACTGTCTCCAGATGATTCATAAGGACTTTGCGAGCTATGCTCACTTCTGCTGCGCTGTCTAGCATTGTCTGAGCCCACTCTCCGTTTTTCAGTTGTGTCCTCAGTATTCTCGGCATTGTTAACTACCTTGATACTGGCTACCTTCTTTTTTGGAAATTGTAATTTCTTTTTTTGTTGAGCAGGTTCCTTGTCTTTGGACTTGGCGTGCTCTTCTCTTTGTTCTGATCGTCCTCTTCTTTCCGATTTCTGCGAGGAAGTCTGAAAAGATTGAGAGGGACGTGTATCAATGTCTTGATATCTATCAGGTTTTTTAATATTATCCCTATTTCTAAGGTTATATCTTTTCCCAGAGGGGTCACTCTGGGGTGACCTGTGTCTCTGGTTCGGAGATTTCTCCCTTCGCCTAGGAGACCTTCCTCGGGACTGGAATTTCTTTTCTTTTGGATTGGATTGTTTGTTTCCATCCCAGTTCTTTTTTGGTGAATTATTATTAAAAAATATTTTTTCTGGACTTTCAGTCAGTTGCGGTTTTACTGGTATTCCACCTAAACTATCCCTCCCTAGTTCTTCATAGGATTTTTCTATGATTCTGGCAATTTCAGCTGGTTGGTCTGCTATATCTGTCTCTTTTAACCTCTGGCGGATCGCCACGTTTGCTGCTTCACCTTTTATATTGGCTAATAATATAGCCAAGACCTGCTTGAAGTCTTTCAGTAATTTCATACCAAGAGTTAAAGCTGGTTCTGGACCGTATTCATCTTGAATTTGTGTTAGCACATCTGGTATTACCGAAATGGATGGAACACCGTGCGTTTTTGTGTAGATTGAAGCAAAGACTGTACCCCAAGTGTCACAGTCCTCTATGTGTGGTGCGATTCCCATTGGGAGACATATAGTCAGAATCCTGTGTTTTTCTAGCGGGGTGGTGTCAGGAAACACCGCCTCTATTTGGGTGATTTTCTGTGCCAACCAGAATGGTATCTGTTCCCGTTTAGCCGGAACTTTACCTAGGCAGGATTGGATGTTCTGTGGTGTGATTTTATTTGTGTTCCCCTGGTGAGGGGTCAGCTGTGGAAGTTTAATCGCTGGCTGAATTGTTGAAGTCCGCATTACATACTGGACTAATTGTCTATGAATTTTTAGTAATTGTTTTAGCTGTATTAACAGCTCTCCTGTAGACATTCCTTCGATGTCTGGGTGTGGTGTGTATCCGGCTAAGACCGGCCACGTTGCTCCTGGTCTACCTAAAGGACCGAGCCTGGTGATGTGATTATTATGTATTAGGGCGCCATCAAATAAGAGCAAATGCTCTTGGAATTTGAGTGGTACTTCCACCTCCTCGAAAGGAGTGTAAATGTCGGGTGGAACCTCTATTTTGTAATAGTGGAAGTACTTTGTTACAGCATTTGCTGCTGGAAAATGTATCCATGTATAGTATACCTCTGTCTGCCGATATTCGTGTGCCTCAATTACGAATATGACTGTGCCACCTCTAGGTGTCAGTCCATTTTCTATAAGTTTTAAGGTTATAGATTTCCTTTTGGCGACCGGGATGAGTATTATATCCCCGTCCGCATCTAGTGCTGCAGTATCAGCTGCTGCTATTTCAGCTGCTAATCTAACTGCCTCTCTTTCATCCTCATTGTCAGACATTTTACTGTCAATAAGGGTATTTTGTTTGTTTGCAGATCAGGTTTCTTATGGAACAAAGATTAGATGCACAATATTTTGGAACAGTGTATCCTTCAACGTTGACTAAACCAAGAACCTTACATAGGAGTTCCCTCCTGCGAGGTTTTGGAGGATATTACCTTTCACCCACTCCAGACGTCTTTGGAGTATTTGGGAAAAGGGGTCTGAGTGAGAAAGCACGACTGAGTTACTCTAAATGTCTTACATTAGTTTTATCGCCCTTTCCAAACGCGTTGGGCGCCATGTAGTGTAGTTCCTATCTTCCCAATAGGCTCTGCGCATTGGAATAATACCTACAGCAGTAAAGGCCTAGGCCAGACGTTAACTAGGTCTACTACTGTCGATACTAGACTTAAGTTTTGGGTTTGCCAGCGTAGCTCAGAGTTCGCTAGAAACTTTCTCGAATGTTCAGGAAAGAATTAACTCCCCTGATTAGACAAGAAGGGATTTAGTTTCTGACAACCATAGAACATGACAACTTTGCTCTCCCCTAATCAAGAGTGTATCTCCAGAGTCGTGTGAGCACAAGGCAATTATTTTACTCAGTCAGTACGTGCATTCTTAGTCTCATCAGATTGTAGAGAAAAGGAAGAGACGGGCGTGTTCAATAAAAAGGTGTTATTTATTGATCAGTCTCTTTTCTTGTACAAGAGAAATGGATCGATATTATTGCAATACTTATAGTTAAGTAAAGTGCATACATTAAAAGCAATAGTATAAAATAATACTGTAGAAACATTGATATGGTTTCTGAGCCATATGATGTTTAAAATGATTAAAATATATTTACATACACATATACATTTGACTAAACGTACACAAATGGTGTTTCTAAATACGCCTACCCCGTGTACCTGACCTAAGTCTAATGCGTGGGCGGGAATAGAAAGTTACAGTTTAAGTTAAGTTTGTTTTTGCCAAGTGAATAACTAAAGAATTCTCTGTGAGGGGTTATTCAGTTCTGTACCTGGAAGTTAGGATGAATGAGGAATGGTATCTCTTTCTCTGCTCTCGATATTCCAGGCTGCCTGCGAGGGCTGCCCAGAAACGCCGGTGCTGGATTCTCGGCAGGAGAAAGCAGCGCATCTCTCAGCGCGTCAGGAAGGCGGGGCTGCTGCCAGCGGGGTCTGCTCTGCTTCTGGGCTTCGGCAAGTATGGCTGCTCCGTCTCGTCACCACGCGTGTGTTTGCATAGGGCAAGATCGGCAATATTTATACCTTAAAGGTGCCGAGATTGACGTAAGGATGGACATAGATACGTCAATAAAGATGTCATACGACTTGCTCGTTAGCACATTCTTTTACTGAAGTTCTCTGTGAAATCAAAACAATGGCCGCACGGATTTTCCAGGTTGTCATAGGTTTGATTTGTTATGAGAACGTCGTATGCCTTATCAGGGACTGGAGGAATGTCGCTTGTCTAATTAGATCTCAAGCGTTATGACCTAATCAGATAACACGTTCCTGTGCCGTAGTGTGACTGCGTCAGATAATGGTATCTGCATCATGGGGGCTTTTCTTGCCTCATGGGCTGACTGTTAGTTAACTTGATAGTTAGTTTAACCAGAATAGGGTCAGGAATAGGGGGATCGATTCAGAACCTATAGGAATACATGACAGTGAGGGCAATAGATACATAGAGTGAGGGCGATAGATAAATAGAGTGAGGGCGATAGATAGATAGATAGATAGAGTGAGGGCGATAGAGAGATAGAGTGAGGGCGATAGATAGATAGAGTGAGGGTGACAGATAGAGTGAGGTCGATAGATAGATAGAGGGAGGGTGATAGATAGATAGATGTGTGTGGTTGTGTGTGTGTGTGTGTGGTTGTGTGTGGTTGTGTGTGTATGTGGTTGTGTGTGTGTGGTTGTGTGTGTGTGTGGTTGTGTCTGTGTGGTTGTGTGTGTGTGTGGTTGTGTGTCTGTGTGGGTGGGTGTGTGTGTGGGTGTGGGTGGTTGTGTGTGTGTGGGTGTGTGTGGTTGTGTGTGTGGTTGTGTGTGTGGTTGTGTGTGTGGTTGGGTGTGTGGTTGGGTGTGTGGTTGGGTGTGTGGTTGGGTGTGGTTGTGTGTGTATATGGTTGTGTGTGGCTGTGTGTGTGGTTGTGGCTGTGTGTGTGGTTGTGGTTGTGTGTGTGGTTGGCTGTGGGTGTGTGGTTGTGGTTGTGTGTGTGGTTGGCTGTGGTTGTGTGTGTGTGGTTTGCTGTGGTTATGTGTGTGTGGTTGGCTGTGGTTGTGTGTGTCTGGTTGGGTGTGTGGTTGGGTGTGTGGTTGTGTGCGTGGTTGATTGTGGTTGTGTGTGTGTTGTGTTTGTGGTTGTGTGTGTGTTGTGTTTGTGGTTGTGTGTGTGGTTGTGTGTGTGGTTCTGTGTGGTTCTGTGTGGTTGTGTGTGGTGTGTGGGGTTGTGTGTGTGGTTGTGTGTGTGGTTGTGTGTGGTTGTATTGTTGTGGGTGTGTGGTTGTGGTTATGTGTGTGTGTGTGTGGGTGTGTGTGGGTGTGGTTGT
Source organism: Lissotriton helveticus (assembly GCF_964261635.1). Taxonomy (NCBI): domain Eukaryota; kingdom Metazoa; phylum Chordata; class Amphibia; order Caudata; family Salamandridae; genus Lissotriton; species Lissotriton helveticus. The sequence goes on along the minus strand of NC_136067.1, from coordinate 1,664,491,782 downwards.
GTGTGTGGGTGTGGTTGTGTGTGTGGTTGTGTATGTGTGGTTGTGTGTGTGGTTGTGTGTGTAGCCTAGGTTTGTGTGCCGTGTGTGTTTTGCGCCTCTTTATCTCGCTCTCACACCCACATGATTATGAGCGTTCATCACGGGCCCCGTGCGGCTGGAATTATCGCCTCCTGCTATGTTGAGCAGATAAACTTTGCCGCATATTGATTCCCCACAAAGAAGATGACATGTCCCTGCTCAGCACCCTTTATCGGGATGGGCCAGGGAGATGTTGGGGAGCAGGGGAGAAGGCATGCCAGCCTGCAGCGGAGAAAACTCCAAAGAAAGGCGCGTTATCTTCCCTGGCAGAGGAAAACAACGCGAGATATGAAAGGGGAGGCGTGAGAGATGAGGAGAGAGAGAGGGGACCGAGAGAAGTAGAGGAGGATACATACAAGGGGAAGATGGGAAAAGATGAGGAGAGCAGAAAGGGGCCAGTGAGGGAGAAGAGGCAGCGATGGGTGAGAGAGGGAAAGTACAGAAAGGAAACAAGAGCTCAAGCTCGGACTGCAGACATATATTCTTTTAGTTGTAATGTGAGTCAATCTACTAGTCCTCATTTCCTGAATTATCATGTAAATGTTTTTACAGTTAACCTCTTACAGGGTATTACAGCGACTGGGTTACCATCTCCATGTTAGCCCTCCTGTCCCTATCAAGGAAAATCCCCTTGTTTATGAATATTAGAAATGCGAGATGCAGAGTATGTGACTGATGTTTGTATTTTACTTTTTGGTATTATTACTTGTTCACTGTCTATAAACGTATTTTATGTTTATTTTATGTACCTTAAATATTTATAGCGAGAACATTTCTATATGCCCACAGCTTATTTTAAAGCATGTTGTTTAAATAAAATATACTAATCAAGTGGGGAAGGATCACTTGTCCTGCACAACCTTTGGTATGCAGGAGGAATGTGGGGTGTCCCAGATAAAAGACCCTCATGCACGTGATGGGTATGGTGGTAAAATTAGCGGTATATCTTGGTTCTCCGCTTCTTTAATCACGTGTGTGCATAATCATTAGGTCAGTGAAGTTATGCAGCCTCCACCCGGAGGTTCTTACCCAAGGTTGGTACAGTAGTGAGCCAGTAATGGGGGGGTGGGGGGAGGGGGGAAGATAGTCTAAAAAGTCCCGAAAAGTCAGATAATGGTTTTATTGGTACTGTATTTGGGACCAGTAAGCTCCATGATAGTGCATTCTGAAGAACTGGTTATGAGTAATTGATGCACTTGGAGTATGACAAGTTATATAAAAAAGGGAGGGGGGGTTGTTGGACTAAAAATTGGTCGACATGTTTCTGCCTAAACAGCCTTAGCTAGGACTTACAGGCATTCATCAGGACCTACAAGTGAACAAAGTGAAAAAATGTACAAATAGCAGTGCTCTGAAATTGTGATAAGAAATAGGAATGCATTAAACCTGTTTCTCTGTTATTGAGGTCGCAGTGTACCTGTGGAAAATAAGAATAGGGGAGGTTGCGTATCGACAAACAAGGGGCGGGGTACAATGGGACACATACAGAGCAGAAATCTGCTACAACCGTCTATTACAATGATAGACACATTCACAACTGAAAAAATGGCAATACTTTATAGAACAGCCAGTGTATGGCAATGTCGACTCATTCATCTCCAAACCAAACTCTTGTGAGGGACCATGGCATGCTTGTAGATGGAAACGCATGCGTATGTCAGTCATTGTTCCATACAGATTATGGGTGTTCCTCAGATACTATAGATACCGGTGAGCATGCGTGTAGTCCACACTACTCGTTTTTCAAAGTGCCTATAGTTATGTGATATAATCTTAAATCATGTGCGTTCAGTCATACGTGAGCTCTGAATTGACCTTCGATTCTCGGCAAACACAGTTACCTCACGCGCTTTGTCTACGCGCTCCAATCAGGTGGGGGAGCTGGGAGCAGACTAAGGGAAAGAAATATCGAAATAAGGGTTTGTTTAAGTCTAGATATACTTGCGGTTTTTCTATCTTAGGCTTATCGTGGCTTGCACCTCTTGCGTCTTGCACCGTCAGCTTCGTTGCGCGTTCTGCTCTCCCTGACCCGGAAACAGTAGGCTGAGTAACCGGGTCGGGATGAAGAAACGTCGCTCTGGGCGTAGTTAACGCTGATTGGCCACTCGGAGGGTTACCATGGTGACCTTGACAACAAGCGTAACTATTGGTCTCCGTAAAGATGTTTTGGTTAGTGTTAGCATACACAACGAAAAGCGGAGTTCTTTTTTCGCAATAACGCTCGTTTTTTTGCATAGAATGCTGCATTCTGAGAGAGAATGCGGTTCTAGTGGAGCCAATTGTTTCATTAGAGGCTCATACAATATCTCATTCTTGTCTCTGGAAGGCAGGTTATGGAGTATGTTGTATTTATCTGATGGATGTTTGAACACTCAATCAGCTTCGTGTGAGGCTGAGCCATGAAATATTATCGTTCAATCCGTCATTGTGGGTACTGAGTCTATGTACCCATCTCCGTTCTTTTTCATAGAGGATTTTTTCTGCATTTCTGTCCTTTGTGTGTAGGGTCTCGAGGATGACCCACTGTAGATCTTCGGGGGTGTGGCCCTTCTCTAGATAATGATTTGCCATTTTGGTGGTGCTTTTTTTACACTTCACATTGCTTCGGTGTTCACATATTCTCTGTTTAATTTTAATTTTTCTGCAGGTCATTCCGATATAGCGGAGCTGGCAAGGGCATGTGATCATATAGACCACATGACTAGTGTTACAGTTTGTGTGGCTCCTCAAGTACCATTTGAAATCAGGTCGTAGTTGTAACTCTTTAGTAGCTTGTGTCAGATTAGAAACTGAACATGACCCGCATGGATAATGTCCTGTTACCTGCGGATTCCCCCAGGGGTTCGTCATGTTTCTCGATTTCTTTGGGGCAGGTCTCGTGTGGACCAAAATGTCCTTCAAATTCCTGCTCCTTTTGTTGGCGAATCTTGGTTTTGGCCACGTCAAATCACCTGATATCAGGATTCTCCAGTTTTTATTGATCAATTTCTTGATATCATTCGTCATTGGACTGTACGTTGTTACACAAGTCAATATTCCTTCAGCAGGTTCTTTATGAATAGTTTCAAGGAGTGATTCTCTATTCTGGTTTCTTGCCCGTTTTTTGCATTTGTTTATCGTTTTCCTTGGGTAGTCCCGGGCTTCCAATTTATCACAGAGATCGTTAGCTTGTACCTTATACTCGCCAGTGTTGCTGCAATTGCGCCGCAACCTGAGAAACTGACTGTATGGTAAGTTTTCTCGCAGGGAGCGGGGATGGAAGCTGTTATATGAGAGTAGGCTATTCTTGGCAGTTGGTTTGAAGAAAGTTCGGGTTTGAAGTGTATTGGCCTCAGCATAGATGGTCACATCTAAGAAGTCGATACTTTTGTTGTCCGCAGAGTAAGTGAAATGAAGACATTCATCTCTCTCATTCATCCAGATGTGGAATTGTAATAGGTCGCTATGAACCTGCTGAAGGAATATTGACTTGTGTAACAACGTACAGTCCAATGACGAATGATATCAAGAAATTGATCAATAAAAACTGGAGAATCCTGATATCAGGTGATTTGACATGGCCAAAACCAAGATTCGCCAACAAAAGGAGCAGGAATTTGAAGGACATTTTGGTCCACACGAGACCTGCCCCAAAGAAATCGAGAAACATGACGAACCCCTGGGGGAATCCGCAGGTAACAGGACATTATCCATGCGGGTCATGTTCAGTTTGTAATCTGACGCTACTAAAGAGTTACAACTACGACCTGATTTCAAATGATACTTGAGGAGCCACACAAACTGTAACACTAGTCATGTGGTCTATATGATCACATGCCCTTGCCAGCTCCGCTATATATCGGAATGACCTGCAGAAAAATTAAACAGAGAATATGTGAACACCGAAGCAATGTGAAGTGTAAAAAGAGCACCACCAAAATGGCAAATCATTATCTAGAGAAGGGCCACACCCCGAAGATCTACAGTGGGTCATCCTCGAGACCCTACACACAAAGGACAGAAATGCAGAAAAAATCCTCTATGAAAAAGAACAGAGATGGGTACATAGACTCAGTACCCACAATGACGGATTGAACGATAATATTTCATGGCTCAGCCTCACACGAAGCTAATTGAGTGTTCAAACATCCATCAGATAAATACAACATACTCCATAACCTGCCTTCCAGAGACAAGAATGAGATATTGTATGAGCCTCTAATGAAACAATTGGCTCCACTAGAACCGCATTCTCTCTCAGAATGCAGCATTCTATGCAAAAAAACGAGCGTTATTGCGAAAAAAGAACTCCGCTTTTCGTTGTGTATGCTAACACTAACCAAAACATCTTTACGGAGACCAATAGTTACGCTTGTTGTCAAGGTCACCATGGTAACCCTCTGAGTGGCCAATCAGCGTTAACTACGCCCAGAGCGACGTTTCTTCATCCCAACCCGGTTACTCAGCCTACTGTTTCCGGGTCAGGGAGAGCAGAACGCGCAACGAAGCTGACGGTGCAAGACGCAAGAGGTGCAAGCCACGATAAGCCTAAGATACAATAACCGCAAGTATATCTAGACTTAAACAAACCCTTAATTCGATATTTCTTTCCCTTAGTCTGCTCCCAGCTCCCCCACCTGATTGGAGCGCGTAGACAAAGCGCGTGAGGTAACTGTGTTTGCCGAGAATCGAAGGTCAATTCAGAGCTCACGTATGACTGAACGCACATGATTTAAGATTATATCACATAACTATAGGCACTTTGAAAAACGAGTAGTGTGGACTACACGCATGCTCACCGGTATCTATAGTATCTGAGGAACACCCATAATCTGTATGGAACAATGACTGACATACGCATGCGTTTCCATCTACAAGCATGACATGGTCCCTCACAAGAGTTTGGTTTGGAGATGAATGAGTCGACATTGCCATACACTGGCTGTTCTATAAAGTATTGCCATTTTTTCAGTTGTGAATGTGTCTATCATTGTAATAGACGGTTGTAGCAGATTTCTGCTCTGTATGTGTCCCATTGTACCCCGCCCCTTGTTTGTCGATACGCAACCTCCCATATTCTTATTTTCCACAGGTACACTGCGACCTCAATAACAGAGAAACAGGTTTAATGCATTCCTATTTCTTATCACAATTTCAGAGCACTGCTATTTGTACATTTTTTCACTTTGTTCACTTGTAGGTCCTGATGAATGCCTGTAAGTCCTAGCTAAGGCTGTTTAGGCAGAAACATGTCGACCAATTTTTAGTCCAACAACCCCCCCTCCCTTTTTTATATAACTTGTCATACTCCAAGTGCATCAATTACTCATAACCAGTTCTTCAGAATGCACTATCATGGAGCTTACTGGTCCCTAATACAGTACCAATAAAACCATTATCTGACTTTTCGGGACTTTTTAGACTATCTTCCCCCCTCCCCCCACCCCCCCATTACTGGCTCACTACTGTACCAACCTTGGGTAAGAACCTCCGGGTGGAGCTGCATAACTTCACTGACCTAATGATTATGCACACACGTGATTAAAGAAGCGGAGAACCAAGATATACCGCTAATTTTACCACCATACCCATCACGTGCATGAGGGTCTTTTATCTGGGACACCCCACATTCCTCCTGCATACCAAAGGTTGTGCAGGACAAGTGATCCTTCCCCACTTGATTAGTATATTAATTTAGGAAACTGAATGGATCAGTCTTTCTACCTCCCTCCTGTGATTATACAAGTTTAAATAAAATATACAGTGTAGGAATGACACCTTGGATTAGAGAAAGGAGATCCTTTTCTCCTTTTATTTTAACAGTGGGTGTTTTGTGTAATGAAGTTAAAGGTCTGCATCATCTCAGTCTAAACACCTCCCGAGGGGCCAGCACTTCGAGGTGTTAGATTCCCTGCTGTTCACGCCCAATCTTCATCTAAAACACAGCACGGACAAGCCAAGAGGCACACTGCTCCGTCATCTAATGCCATCTACTGAATCCTTTTCAGGAGTTCAGTTTTGTGATTTCACACATTCCCCTTCAAAGCAACTATTCATGTTTACGTTCCGTTTTATTATTGTTATTATTTTGTAAAACAGTGTTTCACGGTTTAAGTGGTTCATTTCATAGCAAATGAGGACACTCAGGCAGGAAGAGATTGGATATAGAGAAGCCAGGTATAAAACAAGGCAAATTAGAGTAATATATATTTAAATAACATAGCTACTAGATGCGACTGGACAGGTCAGACCCCCCTTGTCACAAAAAAAGTGTTGCTACAGCAGAACTCTTGCGCGTTTTTAAAATAATCCGCTCCTAGCACCCCTCGCTCATAGTGAAACATGTTTGCTAAAATAAGCAAAGGCGTGTAGTTGACAGTACGGCCCGGGTATAAAACCCTGTGCAGCCAGTTCACAAAGGTTTTTTACAAGCTTAAATCAGGCTTGCACCTGGAGAAATGTTAACTTTAGTTTAAGCCTGCATGAGAAAGTAGGAAAGAGGCTTAAATGCATGTGATGTCCTTGTGCCTGGAGTAGTAGCTCATGCTAACTCTAGGCACTTGTTCACAACACTTTTTAATGTAGTGTGTCTTACTTTATCTCTGTCATTTATAAGAGCTTTTAAGTAAGAGGTGGTATTCTTGTTCAATTTAAAGCCATTTATTTGACCAACCTTGGTATGATGGAAAGCTGAGTTTGCCTTTCCGAGTTTCAGACCTGTGACCTGCAAATAATTGAAGTGCTCTGACGGGGCAGCGGGAGAGTGGAAGCAGCCTCGACGTGGGATTGGTGTGGGAGGCAGGAGTAAGTCAGGAGAGGGAGGAGGGGGAACTGCTCTTTTATTTACTTTTTGAGCAATTGTGGCACCGCGCTTTAGATTAAGATCTTTACTGTTAAAGCATGAGTGCCCCTATTTAAACCAAGATAAATAAAGCGAAAAAAAGGCATGTTTGGCAATGCAACTAACCACATCGCCACGCCATTGCGGGAATGAAAAGAATCATTTGAAGGCACAAATGGGGAGGGGCGGGTGAGCAAGAAGGCATCGGGATGCAGGAGGGAAGGGGGGACGGAAGAAATTGCTTCGCTCAATATATACTGTTAAAGTATCCTGCTGCAGCGTCCAAGCTTGAGAAAAGGGGAAATTATTAATAGCCGCTATTATTTGACAAAAAGGGAAAAATGTGTCCGTCTTGGCGCGGGGAGAGCCTCCTGTGTCTTCGACCATGGGAGTGCCGTGAATCGATCTCGGAGCGGGGTGGGGAGACACAAAACTAGCATTGGCGGTCGCAAAAAAAATCGACGCGAAATGAAGAAAAACAAGCTCTTGGCATTGCTGTGGGGGTGTCATATAGCTACTGTATATCTTTATAATGCGTTAAGTTAGCATAGGCACATTACATGTTTAAACGCCATTTTTCCTTTTGCTGCTTCTGCACACGACACTTAATTGTTGATTTAGCTTTCAACCTAGTAGTTCGTTGTGGTTTACATGAGAATAATATGTTATTACTCTGATATCAGCTTTGCTTAATAAACTATGTCTGTACAGAGAGTGCTGAAGCTTCAGGAACAACACAATACTGAATTGTTAAGAGGTCTGATCTTCGCGCCTTTATAGACATAACATAAGTGCAGCTTCTGCCAACTTTAGGCTTTAGGCGGGTTTTATATTGCTTTGCTCGAAGCACACAAACACACTTGATGCTGTTCGCATGCAGAGAGAGCTGGTGTATGCTGATGTGATCTCTTCATTCTAGGATCCTGAGGTATGGGCCCGCCCTAATTCAAACCCAAAGAGACCTTCTTAGCTATTAATATAATATGTGTGTTAGGGAGGGTGAGAAATAAGTGTTGTTAACCCTTATTCATTACAGCATGTTAACATGCTGTCACCATTTGCTTTCTATGGACTAGTAACTATGCTGATAACTTTGCTTCTGATAATATGTTTCCTTGTATTATCTAAGATACTGCGCCTGAGAAGACGGCATTAGTAAATAAATATTTCAAATGTGCACGTGTCCTCATTTACTCCACGTTCTGAAATGATTGTATAACGAAAGAGTGCTCATGTGTTCCACGTAACCTGAGGTATTGTAAGCTCATGTTCTGGTTTGTCTAAACATTGGGAGTTTGTTATGACCAATGAGACACTGTAGCTAGCTCGGTAAGGGGTTTGTTGGGTACTAAGGTGAGTTTTGGGTCACCCTAATTCACTGAGGTTCCAATCCTCTGTGCACAGTTCTGTGGGAGAACAGAAACCCTGCTACATGGCGCCCATACGTTGGTGGACTTATATCATGACACTCGAGTAGTATATCGTTCAAACCTTAACCCCTTCACTGTCGTTTCCGGAAAACGGTGGTGTCGGTGAAACCTACCTATTTTTTGAAATAGGTCTTTTCAAGCTTGATTCTATATAAAACGGTTTCTTTCGAATTACTACCCAGTTGTGCTACAAAGTTTCCTTTGTTTTTTCTGTTATTCCGGTGCAATCATGGCGCAGGCTGTGGTCATCCCGCAGCATAGTCGCATTGCGGTGCGCAACCATTTACAGGCTTACCAAGTCCCGTTAGATGGCTTGGCTGTGATTTTGGTGGTGTGTGCAGATCCGGCGTACCCTTTCGAACTCTTTTATTCGTGGGTAACGTTTCCGGAAGTGGACGCTAATTCTAATGTGGTCCACACCTACACACCCTCACCTGTACCGGCTGAATATACACCGTACAGGGCACTGGAAATACCTATTGATCATTGGCAGCATCGCGTTTGGTTTGATGGCGCCCTACCCCACTCTTTATCCGCTGCGAGGTTGGGTCCTTTGTCCATTCCAGGCACAAATTGGCCTGCATTGGGTGGATTCACCCCGCACCCGAATCACGGCGCTTGTCCCCTTGTGGATATTCGCAGACTACATGTTGTCTCGATTGCTGTGATTCGTGCATTAGTGCAATACATAGGTCGTCATCTCCCGGGAGGTCCCCCGGGGGGTCCGGCCGTTCAAACGGAACATGGCGGTTTAAGACTCAATCCGGTTATGGTCAATTCGGTTATTGGTAAGCGACCCGATGATAAAGATGATTTCCCTTTCTGGCTTGCCGAGAAATTTGACCAACTGGAGGCTGTGTTTCCGAATTCTACTCCTGCTGATAAACATAGAATGTTGACGATTACTTTGCCTAAGGATTTAACTCCTGAACTCGTTGACTGTGAAAGTTGGGGGAAAACTTTTGCAGCCGTTTATACGAGGTGTTTCGGCACCCCGTCTATGTCCGTACTGCCTACGATCGTTAAGCGTGTTCAGGATGATCACGGACCGGAAGCAGAGGTTGAATTGGGTATGCGCCTGTGTGGTTCTTTTGAGATTGTTAGCGATCTCATCCTCTCCAATATAAAATCAGATGCGGTGAACTTTCAGGTGTCGAATGCTTTGGCTGCTCTACCCGATGCCGAAAAACCCCGACAGTTAGCGAAGATTGTTGTGGCCGCATATAAAACTATAGGTCGCACAAGTAAAGGTCTGAAATATTTTCCTATCAAGGAGAAAAAACAACCACAGGGGCAGTCTGCTACAGCAGATGTCCAGCCCAAGTCCAAAAAACAAAATTGGCCTAAAAAACAGAAACAGGGGAAGCAACAACAGCAGACTCAGGAGTCTTATCCTGCGCCACAAGTTCCTGCGCCGACAGAGAGAGTATATGATTTGCGCGATCGCGCGATGATTAAATCGCCTGATAGATTTCAGGTTTCTGAACAACGCTCTCCTCGTTCCTTTCAGGACTCATCGGCCCCGAAGACCGTTGGTGGAGGAGGCGGTAGGGGACGTGGTGGCCAACAAGGACGTGGCCAGTCCCACCAGACAGACGGCGCAGCGAAGCAGGAGGATTCTACGCCAAAGAGACCGCAGTTTGCGAAAAAGAAAGTCGCGGCCTTAACAGCGCATCGATATGCCACAGATAGTGAGAACGCGGCTTCGGAATCTGACGTGGGCTCTGACCTTGCTGGACAGCGCGGCGGAGATTACCATAGTGAGAGAGACGCTGCGTCCACTACTGAGGGTGACAGCGACTGATGTCTACGTTGTAATCGAAACAGCCAATACGAGACTTGCTCCCCCTGAAAGACTTTATGAAATTGTCCTGTTAATTGAAGGTGATATACAGCGTACCGTCAAAGGGGTATTTTGGGAAAATCTGTCTTCTACGTATGATATTTTGCTTTCGGAGGCTGACTGGCCCCCACCTTTTGTGCTCGCGGCGCCGCGAGGGGAGGAGGTGATCCTCCCCAGTTTCGCGAACACTGTCTCGAAAGAGCATGCGCAGCATTTTGCAGAAGAGTGGGCTCAGGCTCTCGCACCGGCTCTGTACCGTAACCAATGTGGTTGGGACAAATTATCCCCATGCCACGAAATTCCGTTGCGGTCTCAGCCGCAGCCTCAACCTCAATATCCCATTCGGCTTGAAGCCAAAGCTTCAGTCGCGGAAATATTTGAACAATTGGAATATCAGGGAGTTATTGAAACGTGTGTGTCACCGATGAATAATCCTGTTTTTACTGTGACCAAGCCTGACGGATCGTATCGTTTGGTATTGGATTACCGGCATTTGAACTCGCCTTGCCGTAACTGTGCAGTACAGAAAACTCACGGCTCTGCCCTAGTGGATGGTCTCGTGCGTAAGCGTTTTAAAACAACGCTTAACATATCCAACGGTTTCTATGCCCACAGATTGGACAGCTTTAGCTCCCAATGGACCAGTTTTACATGCGCTGGAGTCCAAAAACAATTCCGGCGTCTCCCAATGGGCTATAAGAATAGTCCTGGTATATTTACCGCACGCATAGTCTCTATTTTGGAGGCACTCGACCCGGATGCTTGTTCGTATGTGGATGACATATATCTCACAGACAACGAAATTTGGGAGCATCTGTGTCGTGTAAATTCTATTATTTGTAACTTTGCAGACATGGGTTACAAATTTAACTTTGCAAAATCGCACATTGCTGAGCACACAGTGTTGTTTCTGGGCTATGAGCTCAACAATGAAGGTAGAGGTTTGGCACCTCACTTCTTGGAGAAATGTGTACAGTTGCGCGCTCCTACTACACTGAAAAAATTACAGTCTTTACTGGGCTTTTTAAATTTCGGGAGGACATACATTCCGGAATATGCCCAGCGTATCAAGCCTTTGTATGCTTTGATACAACCAACTTTTTCAAAATCATGCTGGCTGCCTGAGCACTCAGCCATCTTGCAGTCCTTGCAGGCTGATCTGCTCGCTTCTAAGTTCTTACTGACTCGTGATAACCATACCAACCTGGTGATAAGAATTATTCCTGGGACAGTGGGTTTCACGTACCTCACTTTTAATGAAGGAGACACAGTACCTATTGCTTACCAGTCACACTTGTACACTTCGGCTGAGATGCGGTTTCCCACTGTGAAAAAGGTTTTAACAGCTGTGCAGATGGCTATTCTTAAGGAACGGGCTCTGTCACAGGGGAAACGCATGTTGGTTGTTACACCCTGTCCTCATTTGGAGGCAGTCACGAAAGCCAGTGTACCAAATTCAAAAGCTTTGCACCCTCGGTGGATTCAGTGGGCTGCGTCCTTGACCTCCACAGATGTCACGTCTATTTTTGACGCCTCGTTGCGGTCGCAAGAGTACTTGCAGTATGAGTTTGTTCATCCTGCTCCTCTAGCTATGCGACCTTTGGAGGACTTCCATTGTATCATTTACACTGATGGTTCGGCGCAGGTTGCGCATGGCTCTAAACATGCCTACGTTTCCGCATGCGCCATTGTGGTCGGTGCTATGTTGAACGATGAGTTCATCTCCAGGGAAGTGCACACGTTGCCACTGGGAGATTGCACCGCACAATTGGCAGAGCTTCGTGCTCTCTTACTAGCGTTGGAGTACGCGGATCCTAGGGTTACTACTCTTATTGTAAGTGATTCTTTCTACTGTGTCCAGTCTTACAATGAAAACTTGTTCTTTTGGATTCAGAATGACTTTCGTGATTCCAAGGGTAGCACAATAAAACATAAGATGATCTGGGTTCGAGTGGCGGAGCTTAAGGCTACGTTGCCGCTCGTTTTTGTAATTCATACTCTTGGCCACCAGCATGTTGAAGTCCACGCTGTAGGTAACTCGCTTGCTGATGAAGCAGCGAAATCAGCGGTGTCTACATACTTAGTTGCAGCAGTTACACGGTTCAAAAGTAAGATTGATAGTGACATCTTGGCGGCTGTTGCTGCCACTGAGAAGGGAGGTAAACATCCTACGGGGTTCCCTTCGAAGTACACATACCACTTAAGTCCCGAAAAGGTTCCTTTTGTGAAAATTCCTGATGTTGGGGAACGTTTTATTCCCAACTCGGATCGCAGGGCTGACTTGATTACAGCAGCTCATGAAGGTGTGGCGTCTGCGCATGCGGGCGTCTCAGCCACTGTAACTCAATTACAACAAAGTTTCTGGTGGCGGGGACTGTACAAACAGACGCGTGATTATGTCCTTCTTTGTGACATTTGTCAGCAGATTAAACCTTCGACTGCTGCCCGTCCGCCACAGACACAGTTGTACATTTCTAATAAGCCGCTAGGTTGTGTTTACTTAGATCACTGCGGTCCTTTTTCATCTGATACTGCGTATAAGTACATCTTAGTTGCAGTTGATTCATGCACACGCTTTGTGTGGGTCTGGCCCCATCGCAGTGCTGATTCACGGACTGTCATTAGAGATTTGCGCATCTTTGTAGGGATTTTTGCCTGTGGTACCTTCCATTCGGATCAGGGTCCGGCTTTCGCCTCTAAGGCGTATAAGGATGCCATGAATTCGATGGGGGTCCAAGTCAAGTTTTCGTCTCCCTACAGACCTGAGGGTAATAGTGTAGTGGTGCGAATGAACCGTGATTTAAAGCAATCTTTGACAGCTCGAGTTATAGGCACTGGCAGAAACTGGCTAGCCCACCTCTATGGCGTGCAGCGTGCTCTTAATAATCTCCCTAGAAGGTCTCTGAGTGGGCGGACCCCATACGAAATGCTCTTTGGCATCAAGATGTTCGTCCCTGACCTTGACGGTCTAGACTGCGTGGCTCGCGCCACTACCTTTGACGTAGATGAACATTGTAATGTATTACAGGATCTACAAAAGACCAGAGACAGTCTTGCGAAGGAACATTTGCCCTCCACGTCGGATGTTGCGTTGCAGATCCCGGTAGTCGGCTGGCTACCCCAAGTTGGAGAACTGGTTCGAGAGAAGATCGGCAACAAGAAAGAATTTGGTCCTTCCTATCGAGCTCCGGTTCCAGTACTTGGAGTGAAGGGCACAAGAACAGTCATTTTACCACCACTTCCTGGTCGTAAGGAAAACAGGTTTATCTCAATTGACAATGTCAAGATACACAGAGTGGCCGATTCTTCTTAGCATGACACCGGCTGTTTCCTGTCTTTCCATTGTGAGAAATTCTGTTTTGCCCACTACTTCCAATCATGAAACTGAAGTGGCAATCGAGTTGCCTGCTATTTCCAGTCCTTTATTAAGTACTTTACCCGGTACAGACCTTGCTGAAATAGACTATACTTACCCCACTGACTTGTCCATGCCTGACCTGCAAGCCCGTTTGGCCACAGAATCCAGATTTTCATTTGACACTGTTTCCAATGCCTCAAAGAGACCCTCACGTTTTGCAGTTTATGCCAGCTTGTTTAAAAAACATTTTTTAATTCCGCCTTGGACATATATTTGGCTGGTGCTTTTTTCAATTTACCTTTTTATGTCAATTGGGTTTGTGTTTTATTTTTTCCGTCTTATGAATGGACACTATGTCGAAGAAAGAACATGCATTCGACATCTAAATGGAACTTTGGCCCCCCTTTCCTCATCGCATTCTGCACACAGATTGAAAAGAGAATTGACATTTTGTAGTACTGAAAATTCTGGACTCGTGTAATGTGTCTGCACTCGAGAATAAAACTTCATCGTAGATTGACGAATTTAGTACCAAAAGACCGAGAATGACGAGTACGTCCTGTACAGGTATTTTCAGCATATTCGAGTGACGATATCACTTCGAAATCGTCACTCTCGTTCAGAACCCTCGGCTTCCATTTTGTGTATGGCAGCCATTTTGTGAGTTGCCCTTTACATAGGCTTATAAACCAGCTGGATTCGACCCCAGAAGGACACGTACACCCTGATCGACTTTTCCTTGACCTATGCCAGTTGGAACCATTGCCCCAGGCCAGGACCTGTTAGGTCAGTTCCTCTCCAGTGGCCAAGCAAGATAGCATCAGGGCTCAGCCGGCCATAAACCTCCTCATTGCGCACACACCTGCCGTATCTTGCTAACATCTGTCTTTACTCTTTTGCTTCACTTAACTTTATGATGGGGAGGTGCCCGTTTTTATTGGGGTCCACCGATATCTGATGAAGGGTCGGGCCTCACCAGGTGATTTGTTATGGCCGGGCTAAATGAAATATGGACATGTCATCATGACTCTGCCTTTCCTTTGTCTAAGAAGTTATGTCAATGATCTACCGTGAAACCAGGTATGTTTGCCTGAAGCTTAATATTCTGTATAAGAAGAGAAGCCTGATTTTGTAAATTGCGACAGTCACCTGAGAACATACTCCCTGTGTGTTGTACTTCCAGGACGCTTGTTACCTTGGTTGCAACCAATAAATCGATCCTTGACTTCACCTAGAAGACTCTGAGTTTCTGTGGTCTGAATCAGGAAAAGGACTCGAGGTCTTTGGGTGTGTATTCCCTGACACCGCTGGGTTACCGGTTAAGTACCGGTTCTGAAAAACCCAGTACATCAGTTGGCGCCCAACGTTTGGGGCGATTCCAGCGGTACCGGTCCAGCCAGAGGTTCGTGAGGAGCTTTGTGTGAAAATTCTGGAGGAAGGCCTGCCACTTCATCGACCCCTGCATGTCGACGTGGTCCGAAAGTCTTTGCTGCGAGGTTCCCCGCTTCCCGGCGGCTACGAAGGACTGCTGCCCTGGCTATCGCCCTGATTTGGACCCTTGAAGTTTGGTACAGCGAAACACTGAGACGAGTCTTCTGGTGACATCATCGATATCTCAGTTAAGTATAAGTGGAGCGTCTCCCAGTCCTTAGTTGATCTTAGTTTTGGTATCCTTGGGATAAAAAGTTTTGTGATGGTACTTGCAAGCACCAAAACCGAAGGACTCGTGTATTCACGAGAAATATCGTAATCGATAAACCTTTGAAGTTTGGAACTAGACTAGAGAGCGAAGATGCCTGGTCTTAGACTTGGAAATTTGTTTTGTCTTGGTTATAATAATAGGGACTCCCGATTGGAGGACTCATGTCCGGTTCCTCCGGTTGGAACTCCAACCTACGAGTTATATGTGAAACATGGGGTAGGCCCCATCACATACAACGAAGTGTGGATTAAATACAACAGGAAAGATGGTGTTTTAAAAAAGCCCCAACATGGTAGCTTGGACACGGAAATTCTAGATAACCTCGAAGTTAAACTTTTCAAAAAGAAAGCCCGGCCGGCAATGTTTGACTCTTTTCGCCTATGGCGTAAGGAGGCCAGACAAAAAGAAATTAAATTAGAGAAGAAAAATAAGAGAGAAGGGAATATTTCAGTAATGAAAGCTGCTATGCAGTTTAAAGACAATGAAGAAGAACAGATGAGTGAGCAGTTGCACAGGCAACGTAAAATGGCGATAGATAAATGCTATCCAGTTTTGCCGCGTCCCAAGAAGGATGCAGCAAAAGACCTTAAGGAAGACCGGTTAATGGGCCATTTGTTAAGTTCACCACCCCCCTACGCACAAACAGCCACGGCGCCTCCGCAACCCTTAGTTGTGCCGCCCATGGTTGTTATGCCTGCTCCTCTACAGCACCCACCAGCTGCTCTTCAGCTGGCTTCCGCTCCTCCGGTGCAGCCTCCTCAAGGCACACCGACTACATCTACTTCGCTTATGCCTTCTACGACTTTGCCTAGTGCACCTTCGATTTCTCATAATGCTCCCTCTGCTATTGCCTCTACTTCAGCCTTATCTCACCCTGTTTTTCCACCCTTTCTCCCTTCAGTTTCACCTTCCATTTGGCAGAAAATGGCCAGCACTGTTACTAACCTTCTTTTACCTCTTTTCGGGTCGCCTACTACGACCCCTAACATGGAACGAAGACAGTTGCGAAGTCAACTGCCTGACTACCAAGAGAGAGATGTATTGAATCGTTTAGCTCATAAGTGGATTATGGATACTGTAAAATATGACGTTGAATCTGTCATGAAAGTTTTCCTTCAGTGGGAAGCACCGACACAGAGATATGTTTTTGAACAAATGTGTGTTTTCCTCTGTGAGGATTTGGAAGACAATGATTTAGAATGCAACCCGCAGGAGCTGTGTCGTGTACGGTTCAAGTTTGGGGAAGGAATGATCGTAGGTCCCGATGTCCAAAAAGCGGTTGAGATATTGTTGTCTTATCGGAGTAAAGGGAACACTTCTGGTTCGCAATCTGAGCGCGATACACCTAGGAAAAAGGCGCGACAGTATCCCATGAGAGAAGTTCCCCCTCAATGGAGAGAGGGTGACGCAACGGCTAATCCACCTATTCTGCCACACTTTCAGCGTGTATGGGTACATGTCCCATGGAAGCGAGCTGAAGTTTTAGCACTTAAACAGACATTACCTGATCCGCGTAAAAACCCTGCAGGATATTACAAAGAGTTGTCGCAGACTGCTGGGTCATGTGTAATGAATTTAGCCGATATCGATATGTTATTTGGGAACGTTGTTCCACAGCCTTTATGGGGAAAGATTCGTCACACAGATCATGATCAGGAATTAGGTGACTCATGGGCTAACATTACGGCGACAGATGCCCTACAAGTAGGTGGCGCTAAGCCTGAACCTTTGATAGCAGAACTGCCTGGTAAAATAATCGATTATATGAAAAAGATAATGCCTGAAATACACGTGAATTGGGATAAACTGTCTGCATGTAAACAGAAGATAGATGAAACGGTGTCTGATTTCTTCACCAGATTTGAAGAAACTTTTGTCGACCACAGTGGTCAAGATATGAGCACAGAAGGTGGTCAGAGACTGTTCGTCGATAAATTCGTGCACAATTTGCTTCCCGAGTTGTGCAAAAAGTTAAAGGACTCGGAAAGTTCTTGGGCAGTCTCGTCTTCGGCACAGATATTAGCTACAGCACAGTATTACGAAAATCGAGACAAAGACGAGAAAGATAAAGTAGAAAAGAAAACGAAAGAGTTGAAAACGAAGGTCTTGTTACAGCAAGCATATCCACCACGTGGTGGTGGTAATCAAAATAATAATGGTCAGAATCACTACCAAAATAATTTGCAGCAGCCTCAACAATATCAGAGGAACTCGCAAAGGATCGAGTATTGTCAACCACGTGTTTCTGTAGGTCCCAACCAATGTTCGTATTGCAAGAAGGAAGGTCATTTTAAATATAGTTGCCCTATCCTACTACAGCGCGCAAATGGCGTTTCTGGTGTAAGAGGTCGAGGTGCTCAGCAAGTGCCTAGAGGAAGAGGACACGGGAATGCCCCCCGGAACGAACGTCCCCTTCCACCTCAAAATTCCATGAACAAGTTTGATCAGCAGAATAACACATCTGGTAGCACAGCTCAGTACTATACAAATGATTACTATACAGAAAGTGACAATTGGGAGAGTAATGATTGCTAGGACAGCCATAGACAAAGAGAGGGAGTTGTTTCAGTTCCAGTAGATCAGAGTGGACCATACGTTGAGGTGATTACATCAGGTGTGTCAGAGCCTTTTCTGTTGGATACTGGTGCTACGAAGAGTTCCATTAAGCACTCAAAACTCCCTGGCGCACCTTTGTCTGGCGAAACAAATGTATCAGTAGGTTTTTCTGGCGCCCCGGTTAGAAATCCAATTTCTGACCCTTTGACTCTTTCTGTTGGTCCCCGTGAATTAGAAGCACCCCTTATTCTGACAACAGGTTGTGGTGAAAATTTGTTGGGATTGGATCTGTTAAAAAGATTGTATGCGACTTTGTACTGTTCTCCCTCGGGAGTGCAACTCACTTTAGGTAAGAAAGTGGTTTCTGCCATGTATTTGTCGAGAGACAAACTTCCAACAGAGTTGTCCTTTCTTCCAGACATTCTTTGGGCTACTGGTCCTAACGATGTCGGTCTTTTAGAAATTCCACCATATGTTGTAACATTGAAAACCAATGTTCAAATGCCACGAATTCCCCAATATAGAATTTCTAGTGAAGGCGAGAAAGCTTTGCTAGCGATCGTTAACAAGTTAATTGAAAAAGATGTGATTGAAGAGACAAGAGGCAACATTTGCAATAGTCCTGTTCTACCTGTTTTAAAACGAACTGACCCATCTCAGCCACCGGTGTACAGATTTGTGATCGATCTCAGAGAGGTGAATAAGATCGTGGTGCCACAATTTCCAGTTGTCCCAGACATCACTACATTATTGACTATGATTCCAGCTTCTGCCACTTGGTTTTCGGTGATTGACCTGAAGAATGCTTTCTTCAGCATCCCGATCGCCGAGGAGAGCAGGGATATTTTTTCCTTCAGTTTAGGTGGTCGAAGCATCCGTTTTAAGCGCGCTCCCCAGGGCTACTGTGAAAGTCCGTCAATATACAGTCAAGCTCTAAAAGCACAGCTTGATACGATTGTTTTGCCAAAAGGTGCTACTCTTGTACAGTATGTTGACGATTTGCTTATAGCTGCGGATACTGAAGACATTTGCAAGCAAGCAACAATGTCATTGTTACGTCATCTGTGTGATTTCCATCACAAGGTGTCACTTTCCAAGCTTCAATACTGCCGACAAGAGGTGACCTACTTAGGTCATCTCTTATCGAAGGAGGGAAGGAAACTGACCCCAGAGAGAATTCAGGCAATCGCGAAATTGAGTGTGCCAAGAACACAGAGAGAAATACGTGCTTTCTTGGACATTACATCATATTGTAGACAATGGATCCCTAATTTTTCGTTATTGGCCAAACCTTTGGTGGCGTTGACGTGTAAAGATACACCCAATCCCATCCCTTGGTCTGAAGAGTGTCAAACGAGTTTTTCCGAATTAGGCACAGCATTATGTTCGGCTCCGGTGTTAGGTAACCCCAACTACAGTAAGCCTTTTACATTGTACGTCCACGAGAAGGAAGGTTGCGCATTATCAGTACTGACTCAGTCATTTGGGGACAAACAACGTCCATGCGCGTATTTTTCGTCGACTTTGGACCCGGTAGCTAGAGCATTGCCAAGTTGTCTAAGAGCCACAGCGGCAGCAGCTGTTTCTATTCGACAGTCTGCTGGCCTGGTCATGAATAATACACTAGTCGTGATGGTCCCACATGCAGTAGACACATTGTTAAATAGGACCAAAACACAGCACTTAACTAGTGCTCGACTGTCCAGTTACGAATTGACACTGCTAGCGAGTCATGTGCACATTCAAAAGTGCAACACCCTTAACCCTGCCACGTTATTACCATTCATAGAAGAATCAGATGCTTCAGAACAGCATGATTGTCTTTATAGAACAGAAGAAGAGACGAAAGGAAGAGTAGACCTCTTTGACACTCCTCTTGCTGAATGTGATGGTACATTGTGGGTGGATGGTTCATGTTTCAAGCTTCCGAATGGCGATACGACTGCAGCATATGCTGTCACGAGTTTGCACACGATTGTTGAAGCTACACGCATTCCACATAATTCAGCTCAGGCAGCGGAGCTAATTGCACTCACGAGAGCATGTGTGTTGTCGAAAGGAATGAAAGTGACTGTCTACACCGACAGCCAGTACGCGTTTGGTGTGGCTCACAGTTTTGGACGATTGTGGAGAGAACGTGGGTTGCTGACTTCGCATGGAGCTAAAATTAAGCATGGTCAGTTGGTAAATGAGCTTCTAGAATCACTGACTTTGCCTTTACAAGTGGCGATTGTAAAATGTAGTGCTCACAAGAAGGTGACTGATGACGTTGGTCATGGAAACGCATTTGCTGATGAAACCGCGAAAGAAACCGCAAGGAATGTGACGAGTCGAATGTATGTTGCAGACCCTGCGAGATGGATTGGTGACGTAGGAATGTGTGAAGACACGATAGAGAGCGTGAAATCCATTCAAGCTGAAGCCACAGAGAAAGAGTTGAGTACGTGGAGAGAAAGTTCGGGTAGAATGGATGCGAATGGTTGCTGGATTGAATTGTCGGAGCATCAGAGGTTGTTGTTACCCGATGCGTACGTGCTTGCAGTAGTCACAATGGCTCATGGAATGGCTCATATCAGCGTGAAAGGGATTTGCGAGTTGTTGGCCCCAGTGTGGAAAAATTCAGGAATTCCCAAGTGTGCAGAGAATGTTGTCAAGAATTGCATGGTGTGTCTGCAACACAATCCTGGTAGGGGAACCTCAACTCCAGCTGGTGATTTTGCACCTCCTACGTATCTGTTCGAGGTTTTGCAGCTAGATTTCATCCACATGGAAAGGTGAAACAACTTAAAATACGTGCTCGTTGTTGTTTGTGCTTTCTCAAGATGGATAGAAGCCTATCCCCTAAAAGACAATACTGCCTTGTCCACAGCGAAAGCCCTTGTGAAAGAGTACTTCCCTAGATTCGGAATGCCTAGAATGGTCTGGTCTGATAATGGGAGTGAATTTGTGGGTCGTGTGATGAAAAGAGTGTGTGAAGGGCTAGGCATTAGGCAGAAGTTCCACGCTGCAAATCACCCCCAATCAGCTGGATTAGTAGAATGTTACAACGGCACGCTTAAACTTAAATTGGCCAAAATCCAAGCGAGCACAGGTCTTAAATGGCCTGACGCTCTACCCTTAGCACTCCTATCCACCAGAATGACTGTGCATTCGCGAGTGAAACTCAGCCCTTATGAAATTGTCTTTGGCCGGCCAGCCAACATATGGGGAGTGCCTAGGCCCACGAAGTTCAGCGAGCTAGAACACCCTATTTTGCTTGATTACCTGTATGAATTGACGGCTAAATTGCGTGTTTTGTATCAACAGGTACATGACTCCCTGCCTCCGGCCTCTGATACTCCAGGACACCCCATAAACCCTGGATCCTGGGTGTTGATAAAGAATTTCCAAAGGACCAAAAACGACCAGTCCAGGTGGACGGGACCATACCTCGTCCTTCTCCCTACCAGATCGGCAGTTCGAGTGGAAGGGAAGAAGGCCTGGATCCACGGGGTCCACTGTAAAAGGGTACCCTTACCTCTGCCCTATGACCAGTGGGTCCGGGAGGGTGTCGCTGACCAAGAACTTGATGCCGTGCCAAATACCGTCCCTTTTAATGATTCACATGTGAAAGGAACTGACTCTGAACAAGAAAACGAAAACATTTTGCACAAGGCTGTGCCACCATCCAAGCGAGTGAACATTACAGAGCCTGACCTTTTGTTCCCAGATCAGACGATACCTGGGAAACGACGGTATAATTTGAGACAGAGAAAAACGAACTAATAAAATACTTTCTTTTGCAATTTGAGACTAAAAATCCATGGACAAATAAAAAGATATTTTCTTTTTCCCCAAGTACTATTTTTGAAAGTGCACCTCTCCCATCTAAGAAACTTGCTCATTTTTGTTTTTCGAACTGCCATCCGGGTTCCGCTGCTAGGGCCGCGGTTGATTAAAGCGGGGAAACGCTGTTGCTGACCTGCCTGAGCCGTGGTGGAGGCTCACTCGACTTGCTCCCTGAAATTGCTGGACATCTTGGGAATAAACCCAGACCTTGCCGGACCCGCTGCGCGGGTCCCGCTGCGCCAGGAGACACCCTGTGGAGGCGCTGGGAGGGGAGCGCTGTTCAGGAAGAACTTTGTCCACCGGCAGGGCGGCGAGCAGGCTAGCAGGGACTCCATTGTCCAGGAGCCCCTGCGTGCTACACCTGTGGCCGCTCTCCCTGCCGGCCACGCCCCCTGACAGCAGCTGAAATCTGCCTCGCCCTCTCTATCCAGCGGGAAACGCTGTTGCTGACCTGCCTGAGCCGTGGTGGAGGCTCACTCGACTTGCTCCCTGAAATTGCTGAACATCTTGGGAATAAACCCACACCTTGCCGGACCGCTGCGCGGATCCCGCTGCGCCAGGAGACACCCTGTGGAGGCGCTGGGAGGGGAGCGCTGTTCAGGAAGAACTTTGTCCACTGGCAGGGCTGCGAGCAGGCTAGCAGGGACTCCATTGTCCAGGAGCCCCTGCGTGCTACACCTGTGGCCGCTCTCCCTGCCGGCCACGCCCCCCGCCCCAATCACGCCCTATCTTTTTGGGCGGAGTATCCGCTGCGCGGGAGCGCGCGGGAGCGACCGGGGCGAAGACCGGGCAAAGAGCGGGCCGTTTGAGGCCGTTCGAGTACGGCAGAGTCCGGCCCGGGCCCACCCCCCTGGCCGTTTGGAAGTTTCTAAGGTAGGCGACGCACCTTAGTATACAAACCTTTGCGTCTGGGTTTTGCAAGGACAGTCTAAAGGCAACTGTGTGATCTTTAATCTCACCTATATTGTACAATGCCCTTAAGGTCAGGTAAAGAACGCACAGTCCAAATCCATACTACCAAGGGAGTCGTATCAGGCCCCCTTGACGCCTTTATCACACGGGCGACGGGGATATTGGAGAAGGAAATTGCCATGGTCGAAAAAAGACTCTCGCTTGATCTTATCAGTGGAAAGCGTTCATCGCTGGGGGAACTAGCTACCATTACCAGCCCCGTAACTCATGCTGCTTTCAACTGTGTCCAAACATCCCCCACAGACGCTATTGTCCATCTAGAAAGTGGGGGGGTGAGTCCTACTGCTTCTATCTTGGAGGAAGATGGGGACAGTGCAGATGACTCACAAGTTAGCCAGAGGGCCGATTCACAGATTAGCGGGGGGCTTGAACCTAGCCAGATATTGGATATCTACCCCTTAACACCTCTAATATTGTTGATATCGTGGATTCCCCAAACACTAACACTGACTTTAATACCAAAAAGAGAAAACAAGATTCTAGACTGTCAGAGGGGAGAGAACGAAAGATTCCAAAAATAAAAGACGCCCCAGAAAAAGGGAGTCAGGGCTCGGAGCATCCTGTTGATACACAAAATCCCCCTGCGTTTTTTAATATGCTGTGCCCCTCCCTCACCACACTGGGCTCTTCAAACACCTGCCCCACGTGCCTTAATAGCGATGAAATACTGCTAGTTAAAATGGAGGCCATGTTCAAAACTTTATTACTACCGGTTTTGGAGCGGACAAGGCTAATGACCTCAAAAATCGACAGCATGGAAGCCGCAATTAATGCAAACCATGCCATGCTACAAAAAGTATCTGGCACTAGTCACATAGGAGTTAGCAAAATACAAACAGCCCCAAAAAACTTAGTTAGTAATAATATGGCAACAAGTAATACAGCCCATAATAAAATACCAAGGTCAAATACCAACAAGCCCACAGGGGGGGAGAAGCAAAAAGCCATATCCTCTAAACCATCCACGAGTACTGTAACACAGGTACCCAAGACAACGGTTACTGAGAGACATAATCCCCGCGGGCATCAAAGTACTGGGCCACCGCCTAAAGTTAAAACAACCCCCCCCCCGCCCCCAGTCACATAGAGATACAGTTGGTCAACGCAGTAACAATTCCCATAAGGAAGGGAGACACAGAAGATTTACCACCCCTCGAGCTGATCTACCTGTTGAAGCAACTCAACACACAATAGTTTTGACAGGTGTTGCCCCACTAAAACCTGGCAGTAAGGAGTCGTATGGGGATCTCCGCAACAAAGTAATTTTCTGGCTAAATAAAAATCGACCCTTACCCCCCTCCTCTCCTACTGAAATTTTATATGTAAGAAGAGTGGACTGGGTGGGCCATGGGATCAAGGATCTGGAGGGAGATTGTATCTTGATCTCGTTCAAGGACTCATGGGTGGTCGATTCTATCTGTAGAAAAGCCAGATTTGCTAGACAGGGGGATGTCCAAACTTTGGCCCTATCATACTTTTATTCACATAGGCAAAGACCCATCCAATCATATCCCACCTTCCGCCAGCCCCCAGCTATAAGACACCCCCTGGCATTAACCCCTCTTGATCGCCAATGCCCATTTCTCTTCAACCATTTTGGCCCCCTTTCTGACCTTGAGGTCATAGATTGACTTCACATAACGCTTTGTGAGCCCTCCCTTGTTAAAGTAGCTGGTCATGAGCCAATAAGGTGTAGTATGGAGACCTTACATCCAATTGTTAACTTAGATGCAGTTAAGGGAGGCCTTGAGATAAGGGCGATTAATTCACCTGCATTCAACGATGATCTAGATGCCATGTTAAATGCTGATTCCATGGACAATCACAAGCCCATGGAGAATAAGAAGGACAGGGGGCGCAAGCAGGTACCTATCCTAGCTTCATTTTCTCAACCTCCCCCTGCGGTCCAAATCATTGATCATTTAAAAATCTTATCTTGGAACATCGCAGGAATCAAGGCCCGCATGTCCTCTGCAGACTGGCTGGAATTTGTGGACAAATATGACATTATCTTGCTCCAAGAAACCTGGGCAATTGAACCAGTCTTTAAGTTGGGTTATGCAAATTTTTTTAAACCTGCGATTAAAGGGGGTAAAGGGCGTGCCTCAGGTGGTTTATCGATTTGGGTGAAGCTGTCATTGGGCCTTCATCCAACAGAGTTACTTGTCCAGCATCCGGATCTCCTTTTAATCAAATTGGGTAATGATAATCAACCTGATCTGTACCTTTTTAACATATATGCCAGAGGTATGCCTGGTGGCCGTAGCCCGCCATTGCTGAACGTCATCGACCGCAAACTTGCTGAAATAGGCAGTGGGAATATCGTTATCTTAGCTGGAGACTTAAATTGCACCATAGAGCCATTGCTAGATATGGGGGACAGTTGGAGCTCGGCTGAGGATGCTGTTTGGGACATACCTGATTTGATGGTTGACAAAATGGCTAAAGCAACTGAGGCAGCAGTTAACTGGATGGCCCTATGCTTAAACAGGGGATTCCGAGCTTGTAATGGTCGTACAAGTTCGGACAAAGAAGCAAATTGTACCTTTGATAATGGACTAAGGCGGAGCCGCATCGAATACGTTTTGTTAAAATTGGAATATTGGACCTTACTAGTAGACATGGTAGTAATACAACGTCCGGAAAGCGACCATAATCCACTGTTATTATCACTGAAACTGCCAGATATAAAGAGTATAGAGGAGCCAATCTTTTCACTTCACTTTAATTAGTCTTTATTCGATATATTTCAATCATAAAAGACATTTTTCAGAAATAAAAAGCGTTGTTTTTTATCCCACCCCACCCCCCCACCCTACAGAAATACAGAATCCACGCAAGTTAATACAATAAATAAGCAGAAAAAAGCAAAATAATAAAAAATCTTCATATCTCATACTATTTACACTACTACTATGTATTCTACTTACATCTTTACACAATCTTACAATATCCTATTTACATTTTTACATAACCTTAAAATATCCAGCTAAGTTCATAGAAGCCAATCAAATAAGGATAGAAGAACAACAACTATAAGTTGAAAATTACATATTTTCTCACGTAGAATACGACTTAAAAGAAGTTTAAATAAATGCAAACTGTACGACATTAAATAGAAATCCTAACTTATTCCAGACAGGTTTTGCGTGCCCGAATTATCCACATCCAGTGAAGGAACTTTGCCATAGCTATAACAACAGGCTGGGAGGAATCTGTTCTTAAAATCCTGACAGCCTCATTTGACGTCTTTATACCTAACTGGATGCAAATTGGTTTGAGCCATGATTGTCTCGGTATTCTATATTCAGGGCAGGCAAATAACACATGACCAATGTTTTCATTATGATCCGGACAGAAAGGGCACCTTGGAGTTTGTGCTTTATGCCATTTCACTGTTAGGGCATTCAACGGGAGTGTCCCCACCCTCATCTGATGATACCTCTTCCGGTCCCCTGGGACCGTAATCCAATCCCAGTATAGTTCGAGGGCCGGTGAGTGCTTGAGCTCCAAAAAATCATATGTAAAGGAACGGTCAATATGATTCCTAAAGCACTTGATCTCCACCATACTCCAGTAGAGTTCACGAAGTATCTTTTTTGGTGGAAAAGCACTATTTAGCGGATCATCCCACATTTGGGATAAACCCAATGCCCTATATAGAAGCTTAGCCTCTTTCAACCAGACTATCTTATTAGCAGTATCTAGGGATCTCACCTCCAGGAAGCCTTGGGCATACTGGGAGAGCTCAGGAGTTGTCCATAGCCTTCTCCAGTAGGCCACAATTCTATACTTGGCTATGTCACTAAAGCTATAGATTCCCAGATCATACTTTAAAGGTATCAATGGGGTTGACATTGGTAGCCCAGTAATGTTGCGGAGAAATTTATTCTGTGCTACCGTCAATTTATTCAGATTACTGGACCCCCATAGTTCTGCTCCATAAAGAACAGCTGCTCCGACCTTAGCATTGTAGATTTTTAAGACAGGTCTAATCGGTTTAGTGTGAGATGAAAAAAGCTCCTTTGTGAGAACTCCTGCAAGTTGAGCATGCTTTGTGTCTAATTCGTTTATATGGTGTTTCCAATCTAGATTGTATGACAGATTGATACCAAGGTACTTAAAGACCTGGGTCTGCTCAAGCTGGACCCCATCCATAATAACTCTGCCTCTAATGTGTTTTCGTTTATGCATAACCATAAATTTAGTTTTGCTGGTGTTAATTACAAGACCATGATCCTTGCAAAATCCTTCAAACACCCTAATGGCCTTTTGTAGCCCCTGCTGCGTCTTTGATATCAGCAGGGTGTCGTCCGCAAACATCAACAGGGGGATCGGTCTTCCTGCCAACCTAGGGGCATCCGTGGGCTTTTGTTCAAAATAACCGATCACCCTGTTGATGTATAGCGAGAAGAGTGTTGGTGCAAGCACGCACCCTTGACGTACACCCCTCGCTACGGGGAACTTCTCAGTAGTACTACCCCGCTGATTCCATCGGACTTGTGCAAAACTATTTTCATGCATCCTAATCAATAAAGAGAGGATTTCTATAGGAATGCCCTGATCATGTAGGATATTCCACAGTTTGTGGCGGGGAACTAAATCAAAAGCTGATTTTAAATCAACGAAAGCTGCAAAAAGCATCCCGCCCTCTAATAAAACTGTGCGCCAATATAATAAAACAAATCTAAAAATTTGATCAATAGTGCTGGTATGACTACGAAAACCAGCCTGCAGGGGAGATAATATATCATAGTCATCTATCCACCCATGAATTCGCTGTAATACTAGCCTTGCCACAACTTTTTGCATACATGCGATCAGGCTAATAGGCCTGTAATTGCCTGGATCCGAGCATGCCCCCTTTTTAAAGATGGGGATAATCTCGGCTCCTTTCCAGGTCTCAGGGATAGGCGAGCCCTTTGCAATAGCGTTGGCTAAAAGCTGAATATAGGTGGCCCATAGATCCTTGTCATGCATAAACAAATCTGCAGGGATAAAATCTAAGCCCGGGGCTCTGGCTTTAGGTATACAGCTCAGAGTTTTTAGGATGTCATCTTTTGAAAAGACTAAGGGGCTCTCGAGGATATCTACAGAAGCTAGACATTCCTCTTCAACTTTGTCCTCAGCAGAAAAGTGGGTAGAAAAATGGGATACCCATGCTTCTGGTAACACATGGTTAGTGGGTTCTCCTCTACTAGACCCCCTTCCCCATTTGACGATGTTCCAGAAGGGTGTCATGGATCTTTCCCTACTGGCATCCAGTAGGTCCCTCCAATAGCCTTCCTCCCAATCCCTTTTTGCACTAAGTTGCACTTTTTTGTACATAACTCGAGCCTCCCTTATTTTAATTTTGTCTCGAGTTTTAACCGCATCTGACAGTAGTCTATAGGCAGTCCTGCAGGACTTGTCATACCACTGATCCTCCTTTCTAATTGGTCTACGTGGCTTTTTCTTAGCTTTCTTTACAAAAAATAATTTTAAATTGTTAAAAAATTTATCGTGGATCCTGCTAATTTCATCTATCGGGGTATTATTTTCAAGTATATCCTGGACTTCTTGAATGGCCGAAGTTGTTAGATCCCTTATGGCTATCAAGCTTTCCTCATTTGCTGCACAAATTGCCCATCTAATGTGTCTTTGATCGTTAGAAAGGTTTATCTGGACAGTTTCCATCTCTTCCTCTTTTGCCATCAGATCGAACAATTTAAAGGTTAAAATCAGTGGGTCGTGATCACTTTCCACCCTAGTCTCAACCCTCATATCAAGAACTTTCCCCCAATTCTCTTTATTAGTTAATATATAATCAATACGGCTTTGCGTAGTTCCATTAGAGAAAGTAGGGGCGCCCTGCTTGTCCGATGGCGTTCTTCCATTAGTGGCCCTCAGCCCAGACTCAGCACATAATACTTTTAACTGTAATGCAGCCTCAGTCCATCTTTTGATGGGTATCAAGGAAAGCTGTGGGATTTCCCAAATGAAGTCCTCCTCAGTAATGAGGTCAACATCCTGGTTGTCAAGTGGTTCAAAACAACAATTAAAATCACCACCAATAATAATATCAGCATTCAAACAGTGTTGATTTAATAGTACATCCAATAGCTCAACCGCCTTGGTGGATTTACCACCCGGAAGGCCCCTTGAGTAGATGTTAAAAATAAAGATGTCCCTACTTGGCGGTCGCTGTAGTTTGACCAGTAATATATCAGAACTATTGGTATCTATTTGTAACACTGTGTAGTCATTCCTCTGCTTAATCCATGTAACCAAGCCACCTTTTGCCCTTCCCCTTAAGCTCGGGGTGGCTGGAATAAAATAATGTAGATATCCCTGAATTGGATCCGGTTCTAACTGCCAAGTCTCCTGTAAAAGGACTATATCCTTAGAATCCAGGAAATTTAGCAGATCCTGTGATAAAATCTTGTTTTTTAACCCTGCCACATTCCAGGACAACAAGGTACTTTGTATGTCAGCATTGTCACTGGTAGGTTTTGTACTATTGGTTAGACCCTTACCATGTTGCTGAGTAGAAATATATTCACATGCATTACCTTCTATAGTACCCAGTTCAGGGGAGAGAATCTCATATGACTCGAGTATATCATTATTTGTAGTAAGTTTGGGACATTCGATACGCTGTTCGACATTAATCACATTACCAGACTCGACCTGAGTGCTACTTACATTGGTCAAAGCATCAGCTAGTCCAGTACTTAAACAAGTGCCCATTTCCCTAGCCTCATAAGTGACATCAGGAATTAGAAAATTTTCAAGACTATTACCCAGTCAATCACAATCATTTAGCCCTGATAGGGCATCATATCTATTACCTAGAACCATACCCCAGTCTTTTTGGGGAACACCTTGGCCTCTGTTGTTTCTCACAGTGTTCCACATAGGTCCCGGGGTCCTAGGAAAAGTCACATTCTTTTGCTCACCATAGAAGAATTTTAACGTAAGGGGAACGACAGATCCTGCTCTTCTTTGGGGGGGATTGATGTGTTTTAGGAGATTTGGCAGAACACCTGGATGAAAAAAAGTCACTATAACACAATCTCCCTTGAAAACTTTCGGTCGATTTCCAATCCACGCCACCCTCTTAGCGGATTTAATCTCAGATGCAAGTTGATGTTTACCCCCTGGTGCCATTTGCATGTTATTTGTTAACCAATGGAGGGCTTTACTGGACAAAGATTCCGGGGTTTCGAGTTGTGCATCTGCTGGCGCGGGAACATTTGCCAGAACCAGGACCACAGGAGACGCTTCCTCAATAAATTGGAGGGGATCTGTTTCCTGACAGTTTAATGGCAAGTTTTTGGGTCCTGATACCCCGGCAATGTTTGGAGGTCGATTAATAGGATGAGTTTCGTTCCCAACTGTACTTTCTGGGAGCATAGGACTAATCTCCTTTTCTATGGAGCTCTTTGCCTTAGGTTCAATTGATTTTGCCATTTGTGTCACTAAAGTATTGACCGTCTCAGCCCCTTCCACAGCTTTGATTTGAAGAATAGTCATCTTTTTTACCTCCGCATTCAGTTTATCAATCTTGGCGATCAAAGGCTTAATGATAGTTTGGATTTTAGAATCAATAATGTCTGCTATTTTCTGAAGCAAATCATCTTCGTTATAGCTTTTTTCATGATTGCTTTTATCAAGGACATTAATATCACCATCATCTAGAGTTTTTGACTTGTTTTGCCCTATTGGAGAAACATTTTTCCTCCTGTTACTGGAACGTAACCCCATCCGTTTTTGATGAGTTCTCCTGTTTTTTCTCGTAGGTCGAGTTTCCTGCTCAGGAGAAGGTAAGTCATCAATATTATGCACCAGAGCCTCATGGTCATGTTCAATATTTACTCCTTGGTCTAGTGGCATAGCATTAGCGGCATCATCCAGATTAAGACTAATCTGATCATCCAAATTGGGAGTAGGATGAACCGTGATGTCTATTAAGTTTGGGGTATCATCCAGTACTAGAGAACCTGAATGCTGAGGACTTTGAATTGGGCTTAATAACTGTAAGTCAGGCGACTGACTTAATCCCAATGATTCTCTTCTGTCTTTATTTATTTTAGTTATGACTTGAAGCATGTAGTTTTCAATGGGCTTAGAGTTGACTATAGGCTTAGAGCTAGCAGGAGGCTGTTTTTTAGAATTCTTTTTAGACATGTTGAGATTATATAATCGATTGACCAGGGATTATATAAGCTTTACCAATACACACCGGATACTTGAATAGAGCCTTACGTAATGACACTATAAAGTAAAGTCAGTAAAGAAAGGGATTTTCTTACTTGCTTGGGTTGCAGACGTTAGAGGGGTTGCCCAGTCCAGTCCCGGCCAGTCTAGGACTGTCTAAGACTGTCCCGCCCTTGTCCCGGGCTTCTCCCGCGCGCGACTCGCGTGTGCGAGAGGCGTTCCCTGCTGATAAGGCGCCTCCTGGCGCGTAGGCGTCGTCACCCCCGCCGCGTCCACCCCCGGGGCAGCTGGGTGATGTAGTTCCCCAGCTGCTGCTGCACCGGGTGGATAGCGGAGGATGGCGGTATGGGCGCTGCGTTTCAGGCCGTTTCCCTCACGGCGCGGTTAGGCAAGGTTTCAGGCTGTGGGCTTCTGCAACAGGAAACGAGATGGCCGTTTCCCTCACGGCAAGTGCTGCGGCGTTCAAAGTGTCCCAGGAGCGCTTCGGCGCTCCCTGCTGATAAGGCGCCTCCTGGCGCGTAGGCGTCGTCACCCCCGCCGCGTCCACCCCCGGGGCAGCTGGGTGATGTTGTTCCCCAGCTGCTGCTGCACCGGGTGGATAGCGGAGGATGGCGGTATGGGCGCTGCGTTTCAGGCCGTTTCCCTCACGGCGCGGTTAGGCAAGGTTTCAGGCTGTGGGCTTCTGCAACAGGAAACGAGATGGCCGTTTCCCTCACGGCAAGTGCTGCGGCGTTCAAAGTGTCCCAGGAGCGCTTCGGCGCTCCCTGCTGATAAGGCGCCTCCTGGCGCGTAGGCGTCGTCACCCCCGCCGCGTCCACCCCCGGGGCAGCTGGGTGATGTAGTTCCCCAGCTGCTGCTGCACCGGGTGGATAGCGGAGGATGGCGGTATGGGCGCTGCGTTTCAGGCCGTTTCCCTCACGGCGCGGTTAGGCAAGGTTTCAGGCTGTGGGCTTCTGCAACAGGAAACGAGATGGCCGTTTCCCTCACGGCAAGTGCTGCGGCGTTCAAAGTGTCACAAACAGGGGACGTTTTGTTAACCAATGACAGGAGGAGGTTGAAATGGTCCAGGATAATTGAGGATGAATCCTTATGGGACAATGTTAACACAATGGCAAAAAATGTGTACAATGACATGTTAAAAATTGATTTGTTGGGGGGAAGTCAGGACTTGGCAAACAATGTTATTAATCTTCACATTAGTTGCTTTGACCATCTAAAGTCCCTACTTTCCCTCCCTTGTCGAAGTGCTCCCACCAAAGCCAATTCCCTTCCCCAAAAATGGTATAACAAAAAATGTAGGGAGGCTCATTCTGATCTCATTAAAACTATTAAATCTCGTGATATGGTTGCAGTCAAAGCGGCTAGGCTTCATTACAGAAAAACCCAGTGGGAATCTAAACGGGAGTGGGAGGACAGGTTTTGGTCAGATCTCTTGGACGCCTCCACCTCGAATAACCAGAAAAAGTTCTGGGACCTAGTCAAGTGGGGGAAGGATCCAGACTCGAGCACCCCGGCTAACCATGTTCCCTTAGATGAGTGGGTAACATTCTACTCCGCCCAATTCAGAGCCGATAATTCCAAACCCTTAAACACTCCGGGTACGACACTCCCACTACACATCCAGGGGGAGAAGCTCTTCTTCTCAGTATCAGAGACCGAGCTGGCATTGGGCCTGACCCTGCGAGGGAAAGCTCCGGGCATGGATCTCATCCCAGCGGACCTGTTTAAATCAAACCCAGCCTTGTGGCTCCCTTACATTACCATGATCACTAACTCCTTAGTCAAAGGAGCCACTATCCCTAAATCATGGAAGGGAGCTGAGATAATCCCAATATTTAAAAAAGGTGATAGGTCCAACCCAGGGAATTACCGTCCTATTAGTCTCATAGACTCCATGCAAAAAATCATAGCACGTATGGTTTTGGGACGGGTGCAGGGCTGGATTGAATCTGAGGACATAGTATCTCCTATGCAGGCGGGCTTTAGATCAGGCATAAGCACCATAGATCAGGTGTTTAGATTATTCCTGATCTATTGGAAAGTGGTCTTGCTTGGCGGCGGTACCATCTTTGCTGCATTCATCGACCTTAAGTCCGCCTTCGATCTAGTGCCAAGGGACAAACTGTGGGGAGTGATGGAAAATCTAGGTTGCCCACCAGAACTACTTGACCTCATAATTAAATTCCATGAGGATAACTATGCGAGGGTGAGGTGGGGAGGCCAGGGCCAAGTGACGGAAGCATTTCCCGTAACTAGAGGTGTCCGTCAGGGGTGCATCCTGGCACCAACACTCTTCCTCTTATTCATTGACCAAGTGGTGAAATTTTTATGGACACCCCCACTGATGCACCAATGCTGGCTGGAATGAGATTCCCATTGCTCATCTTCGCCGATGACACCCTACTCCTCTCCAGAACACGCAGCGGACTGCAGCGGGCCTTGGACCGCTTTGAGGAGTTTTGTGCCATTAACAATCTTGCGGTGAATGTGGGTAAAACAAAGTTCATGGTTTTTTCTAGAAACCATTCTGTCCGGAGCTCTGTGAGCTTGAATGGGGTTAATCTCGAGCAAGTCGAGACTATGACCTACCTGGGGGTTACTCTGGACAGCCGCTTGAGATGGAAAGATCAAATTAACACTCAACATCTCAAGCTTGCACGGTTAACGGGCTGTCTTATAAAAGAGCAAAAGAGATCCACCACCAAGCGGGTTCTCCCAGCTCTCAAGATCTACGACGCCAAAATCACTACTGCTATCTTGTATGGCGCAGATCTCTGGGGCCACATGGATCTCCTTAATCTCTTTAAAACCCAATGCAAGTTCTTACGGAACTTGGTAGGCTTACCACAGTCGACACCATCCATCCCGCTCTGTTTGGACTTGGGGTGCCTACCGATTAACGAGATGGCTAGATTTAGGCTGGTGGCCCTCTGGAGGCGAATATGGACCTCCCCTGACCTGTCTCTATTCGCGAAAGAATTAGCAGAAGTCAGGTCAATCAGTGGATCTGGAAAAATCCCATGGCTTCAAGCTGTAAAAAACATCCTCACTGATATGGGTTTAGTACAGCTCTGGATATCTCCTTCATCCAATGCTTTTCCTTCTAAACAGGAGTTTAAAGCCTTGTATTGGGCCTCTGTTCGTCTAAATCGAGTTTCACTTTCCAGCAATATTAGTCTCACGGGCAGGTTCCTTACATTCAAGCTAGACCTGTCCCGTGAACCTTATTGGGACATAATAACTAAACCATTGGACAAGAAACTGTATCATCAGTTTAGAGTGGGTGCTTTACCCTTGAATACCTTTGTTAACAAATGGTCTACGGGGGTGTCAAATTTCTGTAAAGGCTGCCCGGCCAGAAAGAATCAGAGGGCCATTTTCTCTTTGCTTGCCCCTGCTACCTGGTGCCGCGAAAGAAATGGTTAAAACCACTGTTCCAGCGCTTACCATTTAGAAAATCTGCCGATGCTATTTGGGCGCTAAAGACTAACACCTCTGAGGTCTTTGTAGTGAGCCTAGCTAAATATTTGGGGTGGGCCTGGCTCATAAGGCTAAAACTTATGACAAAGTTGCTAGAGCCCGCAAATAGTGTTTTGTAAATTGATATATTCTGTTTACTGCCTAAACACTTAGTTTTTACTATCTGCATTGTTGTATTTTTATCATGCATTGGTTTCCCAATTAGTGATATGACTTGATATGTATTATTAAACCTCTATGTTTAAATCAGGTTTTCTCCCCCTTGATGTTTAATACTTTTTCTTAAACTTCTTTAAAATCAATTTATCTTAGGTTATTATACCGTGGTTTATATGGTTTGTTTCACATGTATATAGCCTTTGCTCACTAATGTTTTGTACTTTTTCTTTTTTGCTAAGAGTTTTTTAACATACTGTCTTTTATGTATTATAATGTGTCTTTTATGATTTGTTAAAAATCGAAATAAAGACTTGAAACCTGATTAAAGTCTTTGGGGTGCAGCTAACGACGTTAGGTTGGTGGTTCTGGTTGGTCCAAGGGAGTTGCCCTAGACTGACGGAAGCATCCCTTAGCAGAGGCAACCTCCCACCGCGGGCAGCACCTTAGAGAGGATGGAGTTTCCTGATGTAGAGAGACCTGCCAAACAAATGAACTTTAAGCAGAGACTGTGTAACACAATGGCAAAGAAAAGTTTTATAATATTGTGTATTTGTATGTTATTCAGTATGATGATATTTTTGATAAGTTACGCTTTATTCTCCTTTCGTGTAACATTTGCACCCACTGCATCACCCATACCTCCTACTACTGTTTCCTCTCATTCTTTCCACCCCCTTCCTGGCCATGAATACAATAGAAGATTAGAGTTCATTAATAACTCCTTCATTCAGCTATTGCACCAGCACCAGCTGGTGATGAACACAACTGACTGTTGGGTTTGTGGCCTTATGCCTCACACTACGGATAAAGGTATCCCTTATCTAGTTTTGCCTTTCAGTCGTAATGGCTCTGTATGGGCATACAGAACGATGTTCATATATGCACGTGAAATCCAACCCCTACGTTCTGTAAAAGACAACCTTAAGACTAGCGCCCTAGTAAAAGGCATAGTTGACATGATTAAGGAAGTAATTTCTTATGAAGATACTCCTGATGATGAGATACTTGCATATGTAAATTGGAACGTGACCGGATATGACGCCACTCTCAGTGAGAGACAGCAAGCTAAAGGATCATCCCCAATATGGATCGTACCCCATCAGGGTCACCTGTGTCTACAAGGTATTGGCAGGAATCCCAGAGCTCAGTTAGGGAAGAGTGTCTGTACAGAAACGTATGTCTTTGGATCTCAGACTTCCCCTGCGTTTTTAGCAGCTAAGGGTACCTATTTCATCTGCCATGATAGAGCCTATACATGGTTGCCCCCTGACTTTTTGGGCTCCTGTTTTGTTTCCTTCCTGTTGCCTCCCACCTACACAGCAACGGCGGATTACCACAGGACAAGGGTAGTTAGAGGTGTCTTGAGTAAAGAGGACACTGCAGGTCAAGAATTTGGGGACTTCGCAAAGGGTTTTCTGCCGTTCTGGGGATCCATGGCTAACAGTAGGAACATAAGACAATTGACAAGGGTAGTTGAGTCCACCGTGACTGAAACTGCTGGTGCCCTTAGTAACTTGACTGCTGAGCTCCAGTCGGATCGTCTTATGACCCTTCAGAACAGGGTCGCCTTAGATGTCATCCTTGCAGACCGAGGTGGAGTATGCAGATTGATCCAATCTAGTTGCTGCATCTTCATCCCTGATAACGCTCCAACAGTGTACCAGGCCATCTCCAAACTACATAAGATTTCCGAATCTATTCATGTGGGAAAAGGGGATTGGTCGTTAACGGGTTGGTTCTGGGAAGTGGTATCCACCTGGGGATGGAAAATTCTGATGGTCATTGGGATGGTCTTAGCCATTCTTTTCCTGTTCTGTCTATGCGTACAGTGTGCTCCTGCAATATGTGGCCTTTGTGTTACATCATGTGTAAGGAAGCCTGTATCAAGAGATGAACTAAGTACTAGGATGATGTTACAGCAACATCTCAATGACTTTAGGAATATGGATCTGGACTCAGATTAACATGAGGACGGATTAATTGCCTATGTAAGGGCAAAAGGAGGGATTGTAGTACTGAAAATTCTGGACTCGTGTAATGTGTCTGCACTCAAGAATAAAACTTCATCGTAGATTGACGAATTTAGTACCAAAAGACCGAGAATGACGAGTATGTCCTGTACAGGTATTTTCAGCATATTCGAGTGACGATTTCACTTCGAAATCGTCACTCTCGTTCAGAACCCTCGGCTTCCATTTTGTGTATGGCAGCCATTTTGTGAGTTGCCCTTTACATTGGCTTATAAACCAGCTGGATTCGACCCCAGAAGGACACGTACACCCTGATCGACTTTTCCTTGACCTATGCCAGTTGGAACCATTGCCCCAGGCCAGGACCTGTTAGGTCAGTTCCTCTCCAGTGGCCAAGCAAGATAGCATCAGGGCTCAGCCGGCCATAAACCTCCTCATTGCGCACACACCTGCCGTATCTTGCTCACATCTGTCTTTACTCTTTTACTTCACTTAACTTTATGATGGGGAGGTGCCCGTTTTTATTGGGGTCCACCGATATCTGATGAAGGGTCGGGCCTCACCAGGTGATTTGTTATGGCCGGGCTAAATGAAATATGGACATGTCATCATGACTCTGCCTTTCCTTTGTCTAAGAAGTTATGTCAATGATCTACCGTAAAACCAGGTATGTTTGCCTGAAGCTTAATATTCTGTATAAGAAGAGAAGCCTGATTTTGTAAATTGCGACAGTCTCCTGAGACTCCCTGTGTGTTGTACTTCCAGGACGCTTGTTACCTTGGTTGCAACCAATAAATCGATCCTTGACTTCACCTAGAAGACTCTGAGTTTCTGTGATCTGAATCAGGAAAAGGACTCGAGGTCTTTGGGTGTGTATTCCCTGACACCGCTGGGTTACCGGTTAAGTACCGGTTCTGAAAAACCCAGTACCTCAATTTGTTAATATCACTGCTTGGCCTGTCCTTGATGGGATAGTGTGGGATGCCGTTAGGTTTCAAATTCATGGCCCTACCGAGGTTGTTAATGTCCCCAATGTGCTTAGGGTTAACATGGGGGATGTTGTGAAACAAAACATTCGTTCTGATGATTGGGATGTTCGGGCCGTAGAGTCTTTGTTTTCTGATTTGAAATACTATGCTGCCTTTGATGCTGAGGATTTGTACTTAGAATCTGCTAATTATGGTGATTTGTTTTGCTTTCAACATTTTGGCAATCACTTCTTACATAAAACAGCATCCAGAAGGAATACTGTAAATTATACACAATGGGAGCATTGCCCAGCACCTAAACAAGGCAGTTCGAGTAGTTTTAAAAAAAAGTTCACTTATTTTACTGACTTCAATCAGTCTAATCCCGAGTCCTTTTATTTCAAAATGACACAGAAGCCTATGTCCAAGGTTAGACTTACCGATACCAAATTGTTGTATTCGAAGTTCTTTCTTGATCAGCTGGCTATTGGCAGCTATGAATTATGGAAAGAAACTATTGACTTAAAATCTGTTTGGGGTTCTAAGAGTTGGCAGGTACAAGGCACTGAGGCTTTGCACCGTGCTTGTCTCATCCCGAATCAAATGTTGTTTTTGAATTCCTCTATTTCACAAACGACGTGCTTTGGATTGGCTACTTCTAAAAAATTGAATTCTCCAACCATCCCGGAGTTAGAAGAATATTCTGGCTGGAGTAATTATACTCAGTTTTCGATTAGGGACTTGCAATCCCTATTGCTGAATTCGTCCTTTCACATATCCAGTATGGATCCAAAAGGTTGGCTAGTGTGGCACAGAAATGCGGATTCATGCCAGCACCGTTTTCTGGGTTTATCTGATGGCTTTACACAGGTTAGACCTGATCCACGTTTTGATACTGAGCATTCTGTCACGACTTACTCTGTGGGCAAATTGTGTCAGAATTGGCTGAAACATTCAACATTGTCTGCAGTTAAGTTACATCTTGCAAAGCTGAATGATGATGTAGATTTGAATGACTTCATAAAGGGCCCGGCTAGTGGTAGATCAAAAAGATGGATATATGCTGTTTACAATTAAATCTGGAAGACATCACAGATTGAGGCTGCGACACGCCTTAGAGCTATAGATCAAGCCAATCTAGAAAAGGTGCTTGCTGTGGTTGATAATAGTATTAACATGCTTTCTTCCCACATTTACACTTTAGATAATATTGTGTCTTCTGTAGTGGATATTGTGCATGATGAAGTGTCTGTGTTGTACCATGGTCAAAATCAATTACGTTCTATCATGCAATTTGCATGGACCCTTCAAACGTTGAAAGCTGGCAAGGTGCCATGGACCTACATGAATGTTTCTTCTCTCTTTGCCCCCTTTAATTTGACTGACAAGCAGCGCTTGCTTTCCATGCGAGATGCTTCATTTTCTATGTTACATATTGAGAGATTGGAGTCCTTGCCTTTTTCAGTGGCAGAGGCCAACGCTGCAACGTGGCTTATCCACAGTTTAATAACTTTACCTTTTGCATTGTATAAATTTACAAATTGTATGCGATATGTTGCCATAGGTCGCTATGAGCCCTTAGGTGGTGCATTTCTCCATGAAGTCTGGTCCCTTCCTTTCACTTATAGATGTTTGAAAGACGGACAGGGGGTTTATCTGAATGGGGAGGAGTGTACAGAAACACCAGACCATTCGTTAATGTGTAGACACATACAATTACACGGTTCTTGCAACCAGGAACGGCCGAACTTAGCCTGTGTTTTGAAAGGGACTCCTGTACCAGCAATCACCCCGACTTTTACCTTACTGGGGAACGGAAGCTATTTACTTTTGAATAATGAAGATTGTTGCGGTCTGATTAAAGGTGTAGCTTATGTGGTAACCGTAACTGAGCGTGTCGTTTGCTGCAGAAATGTCCTGTACCCACCCACACATGAAAATAGGGAGGTTTCAATTTGGCCACGCATCCCAACCTTGAAAGCAGAATTCAGTGGCATGAGCAGAATAAGGGCTCTATTGTCCCAGAAAGAAGTGGCCTTGAGTTCGGCTAGGGAGACTGTCGTTCTTCACATAGCTAACACCCAAACTGAGGTTCAGGCCCTTTTAAATACTGATTTACCGTTGCATTTCAGCGAGATGGTACATTCTATCTTTAACGCGTCCTCCACAACTGGCCTGGCGCATTTTTTTAAATCTGTTAGCAGTGGTCTTGTAACTTCATTTGAAAAAATCTTTGGAGTCATCCCTGCTTTCTTCCATTCCATTTTTTCGAGTTTGTTTGGTGGATTCCCGGTTATCTTGGCACTAGCGGCAGCCGTTCTAGTGATTGTTTGCTTCCTGAAATATGGATGCCCCACATGTGGAAGGAGCAGCCCAGCCCCTCCTGGCGCTGTTTCGCAACCGGATGCTTGAATATTATGGCACGCTGCCGCTTGCGATTTTAAGCACGGCATATGGATTATCGTTTCGATTTTCCTACTTCACCTGTGTCCAGCCTGTATTTCACTGCCTAAACTGTGACTTCGATTGGGCCATTGATTTGTGTCTCTGCGGACCGGTTTCTCCTGAAGTCGACTTTAATCAGCTGATGAGTCCCATCGTTACTCACGAGTTGGTTTGTACTGGCGACAGGATTATGGCCTTAGCAGCGATGCATGGACTAATGGGTCCTTGGAACATTCTTACAGCAGCGCAAGATTTCTTGGCACTGAGCTATCTTGAAAACCCACCGAGTTGTCCTCTGATGGTAATAGAGGCTCCAGTATTGGGTGAACACGTTTGTTCTTTTCCTCTTTTGAATTGGATGGCTGAACTGTTTTCGGATGAAGACGGTGATTTCCTGTTGGAGGCTGTTGCTGCATATCTTGCATATTCGGTCTTGCCTTGAAGAACCTTATTGGTTTATGATGATGCCCCACTTTTTTGCATTTTTTCACCTCCCAGTCCTATTGGCTTGAGTGCTGTGGAATTTTTTATATTTTGATTTGATTACTGCAGTTTTTTATAATTATAAGGTTGTTCATGGTTCTTGAACTCTGCTTTCATGAAGTTGCCCTTATCTTATCTTATCTTATCCGTCCTCGGATCATGGGGGGGTGTCATATAGCTACTGTATATCTTTATAATGCGTTAAGTTAGCATAGGCACATTACATGTTTAAACGCCATTTTTCCTTTTGCTGCTTCTGCATACGACACTTAATTGTTGATTTAGCTTTCAACCTAGTAGTTCGTTGTGGTTTACATGAGAATAATATGTTATTACTCTGATATCAGCTTTGCTTAATAAACTATGTCTGTACAGAGAGTGCTGAAGCTTCAGGAACAACACGATACTGAATTGTTTTGAGGTCTGATCTTCGCACCTTTATAGACATAACATAAGTGCAGCTTCTGCCAACTTTAGGCTTTAGGCGGGTTTTATATTGCTTTGCTCGAAGCACACAAACACACTTGATGCTGTTCGCATGCAGAGAGAGCTGGTGTATGCTGATGTGATCTCTTCATTCTAGGATCCTGAGGTATGGGCCCGCCCTAATTCAAACCCAAAGAGACCTTCTTAGCTATTAATATAATATGTGTGTTAGGGAGGGTGAGAAATAAGTGTTGTTAACCCTTATTCATTACAGCATGTTAACATGCTGTCACCATTTGCTTTCTATGGACTAGTAACTATGCTGATAACTTTGCTTCTGATAATATGTTTCCTTGTATTATCTAAGATACTGCGCCTGAGAAGACGGCATTAGTAAATAAATATTTCAAATGTGCACGTGTCCTCATTTACTCCACGTTCTGGTTTGAAATGATTATATAACGAAAGAGTGCTCATGTGTTCCACGTAACCTGAGGTATTGTAAGCTCATGTTCTGGGTTGTCTAAACATTGGGAGTTTGTTATGACCAATGAGACACTGTAGCTAGCTCGGTAAGGGGTTTGTTGGGTACTAAGGTGAGTTTTGGGTCACCCTAATTCGCTGAGGTTCCAATCCTCTGTGCACAGTTCTGTGGGAGAACAGAAACCCTGCTACAGGGGGGCGGGGCGGGAGCGCATTGGCGGGGGAGCAGCAGCCTTTGATGTGCGAGCGAGTGGGAGGGAACACCATATTGGGCGTGATTAAGAAGTAAGCTCAAGCGCGCGCTGGGGAAGCATCGCGCTTGAGTAACTCACATGCATTGGGGACAATCCTCGCTGGTTTCAAGAGCTGTTTTGCCCACTATAATCTCGCAGAACAACGCATGCGCATTGGTTCAGCGAGACCTAAAAAGTGGAATACACTTTCTTTCTGGGATATTCAACACTGATTGATGGTCAAAGAAGGCCAGGACTCCATGCAAAATCAAAAGGTTGGGAGTTAATTCGGAGCAATGTATTTAGCCACAGAATATGCATACAATATAACTTCACAATGCATGTTTTCAGAACATGTCTTATGCCGTTTCTTGTGACAGTTCACTGTCATTTTATAATCAGATAATAGCTTAGTTTACCAAGAATATCCAAGCAAAGTCTAGCAGACTAATACCAGTTGTAAAAATTAGGCCCACAATTTCAATTCTTGACTCATGTGTCTCTGTGATAGTGTTGTGTTAGCGTTTACTGTCTCCAGTACATCAGAGCCACAGGATCGGTATTTGCTAGATGTATTTTGTTTGTTTCATCTCCTCTCTTGTTGTGACCAGTGGAGCTGAGAAGATGACACAGGCATTCGGCTGGGAAGACTGCCTTCTTCGATGGTGCATTTCGGTCCCAAACACAGTCTGCTACTGAAATGGAAATGGTTACCCACCTTCAGGTCAAAGGTGACTCTGTCTGGGGCTAGGCAGGTAAAAGGTCAAGTACAGTGCCAGCATGTACCATGGCTTTTGAGGGCACAGCAAAGAAAGTTCAACTAGATGTAGTTATGCTTCTTTTTGTCAGTGGAGAGTTCCAGCTTCACATGGGAAGCATATAGACCAGCTGCAGCACTTTGATCATTTCCATTGATGTCACTCCCGGTCAAGGGAGACCATTGGCAGTAGTCACGACTGGTGTCTTTTGCACAACTTAACAGGCTCAAAACGGGAGATGTAGGAAGACCTATTCCACCTATTGTGTAAGCTCATTTGATGTACCTCCTGCTTGAGAGTGGTCACAGACAGTAATCACGCTTGGAGTCATAAGAGCAGCTCACCAGTCTCAAATGTGGGATGAAGGAAGACTTTCTCAAGCACTTGGCTCAACGTCTGCATTGCCCCTCAGCCAGTTCATCCTTCTGAACAGTTCCCTCTTTCAAGTTACTGCAACTATGCTTCCCCTCTGGGTAATCTTCCACTTGCTGTGAGGTCCTTCAATCTCTCCTCTCTGCAGTCTTGGTAGACTCCTATCCAAGGTAGACCCCACTATGACAAGTAGATGCAGAAATTCTGGGGATGTACCCTCAGATCTGGGAGACTGACTTTCAGGTACACCAACGCTAGATCTCAAGTGTTTCCTAACATTCTGCAGAGTGTCACAGAATTGGCTAGTGAAAAGCAATGAAACAATTTGAG
Source organism: Lissotriton helveticus (assembly GCF_964261635.1). Classification (NCBI taxonomy): domain Eukaryota; kingdom Metazoa; phylum Chordata; class Amphibia; order Caudata; family Salamandridae; genus Lissotriton; species Lissotriton helveticus. The sequence goes on along the minus strand of NC_136067.1, from coordinate 1,664,448,889 downwards.
GATGTTTCACACTCTCTCTTTCAGGCATTTTACAGAGTGTAGACCACAGTGCTACAGCCCTGTAATGGATTTGAGTGTTTAATTAACAAGGGGACCCAATTGTAATGGTCAGAGACATTGGGTAGTAGTACATTACAATTACAAAATAGTCCCTGACAGGAGAGATTCACACACTGCTCTGATTTCAGGCCTATAGTCATTGTTTTCTGTGTGAATCTCCCCTGTCTTGGACTATTTTGTAATTACACTGTAATGGATTTGAGGCACTTCACTCAGTTTGTGAACCACTACTCTCCAGAGTAGACCTAAACTTTGTCTTCAGGGGACGGTTCCACAGAGGGGAGAGGGGAGGCGTGTCTCCATGGAGAGCACCCATAACAAGAGAAAAATAAAGAATTAACAGCCTGATTCATGTACGGGCCGTTTTGCGTGGCCCTAATAGCGAATCATAGCGACTCGCTATTGAGGACACGCAAAGCGGCATTCATGTAGGAATTGCTAAATCAATAGCGATTCCTACATGTTCTCTATTTGCGAGTAGCAATTTGCTACTCGCAAAAAAAGGAATAACTCCCCATTCATTCCTATGGGCCAAAAGGCCCATAGGAATGAATGGGGAGTATCCCTCATTTGCGAGTAGCAATTTGCTACTCGCAAATCAGATAGCGATTTTAAGGGTGCCAGGGGTGTCCGAAGGACACCCTGTAGCACCCCTAAAATGCACATTTGAACAGGTGTTGCGCACACACATGTCCAAAGGACATGTGTGTGTGCAACATGCAACTTAGAAAAATGCTTTTAAAAGCATTTTTCTGAGTTTTTGCTATTTACCGAGAGGTCTGACCTCTCGGTAAATAGCGGCCCAAAAGTGCTAAATCGCAATTTTTTATTGTGTCATGAATAGCATTTGAGGAATCTCTATTAGAGATTCCTTAAATGCCATTCCTCGCAAATATGCGAATTCTTAAATAGCGATTTTTGCATTTGGGATGATGAATACCAAATGCAAAAATCGCACTCGCAAAGGGCCAGATTCTCAGAATCTGGCCCTTTTGCGAGCGCTTTTAGCTACATGAATCAGGCTGTAAGTTCTCACACCTGACAACCATCAGTCTTTTGGAGTAGCACCTCATGGAGAGAAGGAAAACATCACCTGGCAGAATAGTTCACGCTGTTCACCATCTCTAACTCCCAAAGCTTCCAGATAACCTAATGTGAGCATATATGAAGTCAGGTCACCACCGTCCGACAATTCTATCTCAGGTAACTTGCAGAAGCTTCAGGAATGTCAGCAACACACTTTACTCATCTGGTTGTCGTTTGCCCACTCTCCATTTTATGCTATGCTTCATTATTGAAATGCTCAATCACTTCTGGGTCTGGGTCTCTGCTATTGCAAGGAGGTTCAATGTGTAATCTCTCCTAATTTACAGCTTTGCCATGTTTACTTGTAGCATCCTCCTGAGTTTCCTTCTAGCATATTTGGTAACTACGTAGTTGACATCAGGCAATTTCTCGACAATCTGGTATGGCCCCCAACTTTTGGACAAATAGGCATCAGCACCAGTACTTTCTAATTCTGCAGGTAACAAGTCACCCAAACTTACTAGTCGTACCTTGCCAATTTCAATTTTTGGGGCATGTCCATATACCTCTTGGTTACAGAGTATTAGGCAAACGTTTCCTCCAAAATGATAAACTAGCGTCCTGTATAATGTTTCCAGAAGAATAAGTGATTTAGGGGCATATCAGCAAGGGCCTTATCTCCGCTTTTTTGGTTTTAAAAGCCAGAAAAGCGGAGATAATGTGTTCATCCTATCACCAAGAGGGTGCTAACATGCATAATCGCATGTTAGCACCCTTTTTCCCTACGCCTCCCTTTGCATCTCTAATGAGATGCAAAGTGGGCGTTCCTTCTTAAAATAACTGGAGAAATGTCGCTAACCGACAATTCTTCAATTATCAATGGGCACACTTAGCGATAAGAAAAGTAGCGCTAACCGCGGTTATCGCTACTTTCCTTACGCCTGCTTTGAGTTTGACTTAGCCATGATATGCAATGGATGGTGGATATCATGGTTAAGTATGCCCTTCCCTATCAGCAATGTAAAGCCAAGCGTTATGCGATTATCGCTGGAATCCCAGCGATAATTGCACATTTGGTAGCTAACTTGTTTTTTTATCCCTCTGGAGATAAGCGTCGTTGATAGCGCGATATCTCCGAGATAAAAATAAGCGATAGCCGGCGATAATTATCCTAGCGATAAGTGCGCTTAGCGATAATTATTGCCTAGCCTTGCTGATATGCCCCTTGATTCTTTTGAAAAAAATGTTTTAGAGGGAAGTACTTGATCTCTGAATCTCAAAAGCCATTAAGTGCCTCTGCAGTGTAGATATTTCATTCGTACAATTTACGGATTCTCAGGCTGGCATAGTTATGTTAAATGCCCCGAGTACTACTAAAGGCAAAAAGGTGAATTTGTATTTTCATATGACCTTGTCTTGTCTATCTCATGTGCATGGCAGTGTCTTCTTCGGAGTCGGCTACCTCATATATTTTAAGGCTGAGTGAGCTCTTTCTGTCAGAAGTAACGAGGAGGGTGGAGGACAGTTGGTTGCGATGTCTTAAGTGTGAAATAAAATGTTTCTTAGGTCTCGCCTATGCAGCGCGCATGCGCTGCTAAGGAGAGAGACCTTTAGCGATCGGCACAGCTTTGGGGGCAAAAACGTGCACGCGTTGCATTGTTCACTTGCGGGATCGCGCAGTGCCATTTGGTGGTGCCATATGGTCGCAATCATCGCGCCTTGCTGCAAGCTCTCGGAAGGGAATCGCGCAGGCCCCCTCCCCCTGCTGCCGCGCGAGGCGCGCGCTTGTGCTGGTTTTAAAGGTAGTCAAAGCAATATCGCCTCAAAATATGAGTTTTGCTATGCTCCTTTCTGCAAAGTGGGTCTGTTTTAGGACATTTCTGATTTCCTTCAAGAGCTGGCCATCACAAAGAGTGTCGAGCTTGGAGAGAAGGTTTCAAGCTCAGCAAACTCCTGTCAGCAAGCAGACTGTTCCTGTTTGTTTATTTTAGTTCTCATAGCAACAGATTGTTTTTTTTCTATGGCGAGGCAACGGCAAAGGATGACTGAAATAAAAACACAGATGTAAATATTTGCCCCTAAGATTACCGAATGTGTTCATGTCTTTTGGATGATGCGGTAATAAAGCATCATAGCTTGATTACACAAGGTGCGTACATTCAGTTGTTTACCTTTCTGAGAGTAATTCTGAGAGTTAATTTGCTGCTTGGATCTCTGTTAGTCGTCTCATAACTAAACTTACCGTAAAACATGTCTGTCCTTTTTTTTCATGCCTGGAATACTTCTCACAGTTGTTGCTGTGGCGAACTAATTGCGTGATTTATTTTACTTAGCAGAGCCCAAAGGAAGAAATTATTAGGTGGGAAGAAAGTAAGAAGTGGCAAACCAAGTTTGAAGGGTTGCAGAATAAACTGAAGGAAAAGGAGAAGGAATATGACTCCTTAACAAAGCAATTCAGCACCTTGAAGGAACTTTATACCAGGTGAGTGTTTTTATTCAGCAAAGGTAGTCGTCCAAGTTGGTCGAGCGTATGAGAAGTGGGGCTTTTTTTGTTTCTTAAAATATATGCTTTCATACACATTTGCATTGCATTAGTGCATATTGGTAAAAACGCTGTAAATTGTGTGTTTTTTTAGTACTTCTCCTTATCCTCGAAAGGATGAAAAGCTTACTTCTGATTAAAACCTGTGCCATACCTGTTACAAAGTTTTTGCTTGGGTTGAACACTGTTTGTGGAATTGGAAAACAAATTACTTTTGGGAGCAAGGTGGAGGGGAGGGGGTCAAAGTGTGGCTGAGGAAAGGGGGTGAGGTCACGAGGGCAGAGTTTGAAAAGCAGAGTCTGACAGTATTTATAATAATTATTTATTCATATTTGTTTAATAAAAACACCAAGAAACCGCATGGTGTACGCTGCGCTATATAAATACTTTAAATTCAAATTCAAAACCATTACAAAAACTTACGAATGCTTACATAATACATACAATTCAAGACATAGACACACAGGAATAAAACATCATTATAAAAGTACATTCTAAAACACACAAAACCGTTTGGAGAATGGGCCTAAGACATCTGCGGGCTTGTGTCTCTTAGGCCAATATCACTATATACAACGTAGCACAGGCATAAAAAAGTGCTGCTTGTCTTGATCCTTATGATTCTATGTCAAATATTCCAAAATAAGACAAAGTGTTGGTGCAAAACGAAAACCAAGTAGCAGAGCTATGCAGTAGAAATAAGTAAGCAACCTAATGAACTAAAACAACCATAATTGTGTAAATACATTGCAAACAGAAAGACAATCTTTGGATGAAAAGGTGACAAGTGGCAAGAAGACACCTGGTGTGCAGTAAAGTGCTAGTGCAAAACCAAATGATAGCAGCAATTTTTCATATTAATAACGAGCAATCTAACATGTTTAGCTAAAACGAACGTTATTGCCACATAGTGGAGAACCCACAAGATTCAATGGTGGTTAACAAGTCTTCGAATGCAAGAATCCATCTTGCACCATTCGGCAGCATGGGGGTTGGTTCCCTATATTGATAAAAATAGAAAAATGCTACTAACAAGGCAAAGAGGAAGGTTGTTCTCACACTGATCTAAGCGCTGGGGCATACATTCATGTTAGTGACTATACCAAACAAGCATTGGCATAGCCAATAGGTCTCACTTTTAGGACCTTATAAGTATTTAGTTATGCAGCACAATATCCTTGGTACAACAACATCAACTGTTGCATGGCTAAACACTTATAAGGTCCCAAAAGCGAGGCCTATTAGCTATGCCAATGCTTGTTTTTTATTCCTTTTGGCCATTTTTGATCATGAATTTGTTAGTGACAAAAATGTAAAGCATATTTTCATATATTGCCGTTCTTACTGTCATTTTTATGTCATGGTTTGTGTCTGTAAACTGAATTAAACTAGTGCATCATGTCATCACTTCAAACAATGGATCACTTGTTGACCTTATGTTGCACTTTAATGGTGGAATTGTTACAATTTCACATCAAATTGTAATCTTTAAATTAAGCTACAAGCAAATGTTTTGAAATGAATACAATGAAGTCTGCACACGTGGGGAACACACAAACACACGTCCAGTGCATCACAGCCTTATTAAGCCTATTCATCACTGTGTGACAAACATTGAGCTGAATCTAAGATACACACATTTTTCTGAAACATTACAACACTATGATGCAATGCAGAAAAACACATTAACAAGACACTCCTACTGGAACAACCTAATAAATCTGGGCAAAGATGCTTTAATGTTCAATCAAGAAACAACTGTTTAAGGCTACTTTTCATTATAAACAGAAAGATACTTATTCACAGAAGAATGTTGCCTTTCAAAGGTACACTCTCTGTCATCTGGCCGAATGGTATTTGCCTGCTGAGAGGAATGCTGTATAATTTCAGAGAAATAGGGAGGCGCCCTCTTACTCATAAGGTGAACACTCAACCAGTAATGTTTACTGAAGAATCTCATTCATCTAAACATATTTTGCAAATCAGCTTTCAGAGTTACCGAATGTTTCAATTTACAGAACTAAACTCCTCAAATGGCTGAGAGGGAGCAAATATTTTGTGAAATTTCTAATTGAACACAACAGTCTAACAGATTTGTTAAAACATAACACTGCAACGTGTGTTGTTTGTCATTCGTCTTAATAATTAGAACATGGGCAGCACTCCAGGTAGCTGGAGCCTCCACCATTGGCTGCAATGGTAAATGATACAAGTGACTGCAGTGTGGTGACACACAAGTTTCGATTAAAACATGTGAAGGATTTCATGTGGAGATTATTGGTGGAAAGAATTTCTGACACCAGCCAGAACATCTGCATACAGTTCTTGGAATTACGCATTAAACCCCTCAGAATAGGGAATAACTGAATAGAACTGGAAACATTAGCCCGAATTCTGCATTCCATTCCCTTTTCCACGAGATTTAATGCACACATTTATCACATGCTCTGAGCAGGTGGTAAATGTGCGGAGGGGGGAAATTGAGGTGATAGGTGAGGGGACATATGTGGGGAATGTTGGTTGACAGATGGGACATTACATGTTTCTCCGCCTCACCCCCCTTTCGGCTCCCACCTACACTCCCCCTCTTGTCTGAGAATCAGGCTGGGGCCGGGTAACACATCTGGGCTTCAAAGTAATCCTATTCCAAGGTGATATTACAGCCAGGTAAATCAGGATTCGTTGTTCCTGGTGAATCCGGATGCAGGAACAACAGCCTATAAATGATTGAGAGGAGCAGAATTCCAAATGTGATTTCTGTTCCACTCAACTCATAAGGAGGGCTATGGAACCTTCAAAGCAGTGTCAATGAATCAATGGTGCTGTCAGATTCTTACAATGCCTGGTGTAGCAGGCAGTCTAGATGATGAATGCTCTTGACACTACTCCGCCTAAACCCATTGTTTACCAAACATGCTATCGCTCTTTATATTCATTTTGATTTCATTTATGGGTGGGATAGGGATACTGGGGCCTGGTCTAGAATTTGGTAGAGGGTTATTTCATCACAAACTTGACAAATATCCTGGTCAACCTTAATACAATTGCGTCATATCCTACATCACTTTTAATAAGACAGTGGGATACCTGCCATATATTTGACAGAGTACCTGCCCGTCAAACTCCAAATCATGTGGCCCATAATCTTTTTCAGTTAGTTTTGCATTACACAAAACACAAGTAGATTCCAGTTCTAAGCAGGGGCCTTCCCCACCTACAAGAAAGTACGCTGCCAAAACATTGCTCTAAAGATAGTGCAGACATTTGTGGATATGGAGCATATGTATATTAAACTGATTCTCTGTGGTCATGTGTCTTCAGTGACAAATGCAAGATGTCTTTCTAATGCCCTTCCTCCAACTGCAAGTTTTCCAAAACATCTGTTACAGTAATACTGTCTGTCGGTTGACTCTGCTTCACTGAAAATTGTGCTTTCTGCAGTCCTTCCTTCTCACATACAGTGGATATTCTGACTCAGGAAGATCTGACATTCACCCACTTTGACCTATGGGAGCAAGGCACTCAGGGGTCAGGATTGTGCCACCTTGGATCAAAATGTACAGGTATACTTTTCAATTACCACCGAACACATCGCCTGCACAAATTAGGCTGGAGTCTGGTAGTGCCAAGCAGTCTCTGGCTCGGAAGGTGTCCTTCACGATCTGCTGTCACAGGTTAAGGATGGCACCGTAGAGCTCCTTGGGCTGTCACCTTTGGCATGAACTCAGGCTGAGCTCTCCGGCATGGGTTTACTTAATCAGGCCTTTCTCTCTCTTGGCCGAACAAATGCCCCTGACTTTTCCTTAGGCCACCTGGAGTTCAAAAATTAAATCCAGCGCACAGTTGCTATCAATGCTTGAGGACAAAGACAGACTGTCCAGACAGTCATGGGTAGGAAACATCCTTTACAACGCAACTTTTACCACGCAGTGCTATTATAACGCAGGTTTTACAACGAAAACCATTACAACGCATTGCGTTGGGGGGGCCTTCTAAGATAGGGAATAGATTTAATTTACTATCCAACACCTTCCCTAGTGTCCACGGGGATTGGAGTTGGAATAGTAAATTAAACTATTCACTATCCAGCACCCCAAAGCGCTATGCGTTGTAATGGTGTGCGTAGTAAAACCTGCGTTGTAACAGCATGCGTGGTAAAAGCATGCGTTGTAACCTCATACATCCGTCATGGGTGGATGACACTTCATAATTAAACCAGGTTAAAACCACAGGACTACTTAAGTGAAACATACAGTGACCAGGCCCAGATACACTTCCTGAATTACAGGCTGAGACAATGACACCTATTAAGACATCTTTCTCCATAGAGTAGGAGGCTGGGGCAAAATTGCTGTTGGCTATGCAAGCAAAAGCCAAAGGACATTGTTCGCATCTTATGCCTGTGCTGAGCTGGCATGGGGGATCAACAAGAGCTCCTGTGCAGGAAGTGGAGAGATCGGGGCATAAGGTCATGTAGGGACGTGGTGCTGACCTGTTTTGAACCAATGGACATTGGTCGGAATTGTGCAATAGTTAAGTTCCTACAGAGATTTTTGAAGAAGCCTGTGATCAAGAATCTTGCTGAAGGCGGGCGGTGGGAACTCTCTGAGAAAATATTATAGCCTTATAGCCCGCCGTAGAGGGCTATACCGGCTATTAAAGGCCCTCTCCAGCGTTAAAGGCCCCGAGCCGAAGGCGAGGGCCTTTAACAAGGGAGAGGGACTTTAATAGCGGTATAGCCCATCTACGAAGGGCTATAAGGCTATTAGAACATTTTGTCACTAGAGGGTAGAATGTTCTAACAAAAAAAACAAAGCCTTTTGGGAGCGTGAGGGGATTGGAATCTCCTCAGGCTCCCTGAAGCCTTTGTTCACAGCCAGAGCTGTGAACAAGGAAACATTGGAATGTTGGAGCTCCAGGCTTATACCAGCCATTATAAACCCAGAGCACTCCATTGTTTTCAATGGAGCTCCCAACATTCCAATGTTCTAATACTGCTTCTGATTTCCTTAAGTGTACTCACACCTCAAATCTTCCCTAGCATCCTGTCTAAATCCCAACCGTCTACGGAGTACACACTTGCACTTTAATTTAAAATCCGCACCACTTCGGACTTCTTAACATGCACTTTGGACTTTCTTTTCTAGAATGGTTCGGCTCCCAAGCCCAGTGGTCGCACAGGACTACAAGCATCTGCTTACAACATTTTTATAAAATTAGATCTTATAAATTTACATCCCCACTTTAATATTTCGCAGCCCACTGCCCTATGGCGCCCAAAAGAGCATTTGCGTTCTCACTTACAAATGTACCCTGCTTAATGGTCGCACTGCTTGCTTAGATTTGATCTTTCTTTGATTTCAAATAAGTAGTCACAATTTTAACGAGTTTTAATCGATTTTATGTCAGGAATTTTTGATGATGGTTCAATTTTGTGTATTTCTGTACAGGTGTTTATTATGCCTTATATTGCCATCACTCAAAACCGGAAGATTTCTTCTGCCACCAAAGCTGATACCACAGCGCAACCCCAGCAAGCTTGGAAGATTCCCCCCACCTGCCTCGCCCTCAAGCATCATTATCACCAAGGGACTGATTAATTAAACGTTTCATTTTCGGAAAAGGCAAGTCTGTGCTTTCTCTGCTCTTTCTAGTTTTTTTCGGTCTATTTCGATTGAAAGTGAGCGGTTGAGCTAGGCTTCTTTTGACTATTTTCTCAAAATTGCTATTAGTTAAAAAACAGGTTTTGTCTAATTTTGTGGTTGTTGATGCTTAAGGGTTATTAGTGAAATAAGTGAGATGACAGTTCTGAAGTCTATTTAACTGAGAATGACAACTACTATTAACCAGAGGAATGCAGCGTGTTTTAAGTGGGGCACTAATAAAAGAAAAGATTTGAGTTCGCCTTGGACCATTCAAACATGCAAACCCTGAATTATTCATTCCTTCTTGTACTTCCCATATATATAAATAAGCAGTCATCTCATTCAGCTGTAAGGCAAGCAGGTTTTGATGTAGGTTAAAAATAGAGCAATCTGTTCCTCTGTAAGGAATCTAGTACAGTTTTTTTTTTACATTGGTGTAATGACAGTATCCATAATTACAGAGTTCCAATCCGGTTTAAATTGAATAACTATTTGGCATTAGATTTGGCGATTGAGCTTCGACTTTTTGGGGAGATGTTAAAATGAAAAGAAAAAGCCATGAAAGCCTTTAAGAAACATCGTTCATTTTGCCTTTGTCAAAGACTGTGGTTTTCAAGGATGAAGATCAAAGGGGCTGCTCTGGGTAGAGCTATGACAAATGTGAAGCTCAGACTGTTCAAACCTAGCATTAGCAGCACAGTTAGACAAGTGTCTAGACTGGGGGTGGGCTCTTGTGGGCCTTGGCTAGAAACGCAGAAAGGTACGTGCATTGCATCATTGCACTCTTGTGGCAAGAGCACAAAGCCATCAAAAGTGCACACCTAGGTTGAATTTACAACCTTGAAACAGACAGGCCAGGTGTACTGATGTACAGGTTTTTTATGAACACAGCCTCTTAAAAAGAAGAAGCAGAAGACGGCATCCTCCCTCTTCACCCTATAAACCTTTTTCTAAGATGAAGGGGCGGGAAAACACAGGCTAAGTCACTTACCTAACATTAGGAAAATCGACGTTTAACAGGTATTGTAAAAAGATTTAAGTGGCACAGTGTACATTAGACATAATGGTACGCTCTGGGTATTCAAATATAAGTTACAGCACCAAGTTTGTGCACGTATTTGAAAATAATTTGTATTGTTTTATTATTTTATATAAGTGCTTTTGTTACTTCTGGCTGACATGAGCTATCTATCTGGCAAGCGCATATGTTTGGAGCAAAATTGCTTCTGTGCAGCAGCATATACACATTTTTGCAAGAAAGCCTGATTCTGGGTTACTTATTGGAGTTCAACGTTGACTTGTAAATGTCATGGTTGACTTTTGTAAATAGAAGTTTGTTTGCTAACTATATGCCATCTAAGCATTTCATTATTTCTGCAGTCTTTAACAGTACAACAGCCTCAGAAGGCTGACATAGGGGATGGGGACTTTGGTGTCAAGTTAGAGAGTGTGCAGCCTTCATCCACCTCCTGTGACACAGAAACCTCGGAGAGAGAGAGAGAGTAAACAATTCAGGTCAAAGCATGTGACAGAAACATTCATGGTAAAATAGTTGTTACCTCACCTTTTGTAGATTTGTGATGGAGGCAGAGTGTAATCATTATCATGCCAGGGAGGCAGACACAGCACTCTCTGAAGTAGGGAGAATAAGTAGTGGAGAAGCGTGGCTCAGTGGTTAGAGGCGGCAGACCCGGAAGCTGAGATGGACCAGGGTTCGATTCCCCGGGTCTCGGGCTCAAAAATTCCACGGACTCGACAATTCTCGCTCTGGTGCCTACTCAACTCACGGGGTCACACTCTGCGACTCTGGGCAATAGCTTGCTTAATCTCCACTACGGCCCCTCGCGCGGGATGCCTGGCTTTCACCTTGTGGACACCCTGCCGGGGTTTCTCACAGGGGAATACCAGGACGGGTTCCCTAAGCAAGCGCTGGGACGCTTACGGGTAGCTGTGCGCTTTACAAGTCCAGCACATTCACATTTACAATAAGAATAGTATGGTCATTGAGAAAGCGGGAGACGCAAGAGGATTGAGGTCGAGGCGTGAGCGGAGTCGGGGTCCTTTCAGTCTTCCACTTCCTCTCGTAGAAGTTTCCTAGAGTTATTGAGCTGTCCACAGGCAGTGTCAATAATTCCTTCAGCAGCTCTACATTTTTATCACGTTAAAGCATATCCATTGCCACGTTGGGTTCCTAGTTCTGGTAATTTCTGATTCAGAACAAAACTCAGATTCTTGGTCACATACAGAGCTTTTTTGTGAAAGGAATTAGTACTAACATTTCATGAGAAAAGTCTAAAAAATAACAAGATATCCGATATCTTGGGACAGAAAACAAGAGATTGAGCCTATGCTGCCGTTTTGTAACCCTCTTACAGAAGTATAGACATGTATCAGTTGCTGAGTTTGTGGAAGCTCAGATGATATATACACAAAAATTGAACACAACCTGTTGTAAAAGCTGGGAGGTTAACAAATTACAACACGTCGAATATGGAGAAAACAGTGGGGAAATACTTGCCTGCAGGTCTAGGTAAGAGATGAACCGTAATACTATTCAAGAAATGGGAGGAATAATCAATGGGGAAAACTTTAGTAAAGGTTATGAGACTGCATCAGCTTTGCAATTTTTTTGCAGGAGGTGTATGAAGATACTATCACTCCAGAGTCTCGAAAAATATGAGATTGGTTGAAAGACAGACAAAACCTTGTTTACTGTTGGATGGCAAACAATACTAAACTGCGAAATTTAAATAGAGGAGTGTAACCGGATGCCTGTAGTGGGTGCTAAGTAAACCACTCAGGATGGTCTCCTTTATTTAAACATGTACAGTTATTTATTTGTCAATGTGCACAATCATTGTTCAGGTGTTCCAACGTCTTTCTCTTTCAGGTTCTTCGGAGTTCCTCCCCGCTAGCACCCTCAACAGAAACAAAGAAGCAGGTAAGTGTCTGCCCTTGTTTACTAGAAAAGGGGGGGTATTCGTGCTACTATGCAGAGAGGGCTGCAGGTTTAGCTGCCTATTTATGATACCGCAAAAAATATATATATATTTGAACGCCTCAAAACAAACATTGAAACTGGCTTTGGCCTTTGTATCGCTCTTCTCTTCACCTGCAGAAGAAGGCATTTATCTGGTTACCCCTTCATCTTTATTTTTATTCTCTCTCTCCAGCCCTTTCTTTTTCTCCTATTTATTTGGTTAGCTCCTTTCTTGGAGGTATCCTTTTTTCTATCTTTCCTGTTCTGTGGTTCCTTTTTTTGTTCTTTTCTCCTCCCCTCCCCTTCACACTCCTCTCGTACTTTGGCTTCACTGTTGGTTTCTGTTAAAGAGATGAGCATGCACCTGATGGAGCCATGGCCCTCCTGGGACGGGGTGGAAACCTTCGGCTGACTGGCGGCAAGGGAACTCCGTCTTAGCCGGGTCTTCTTGGGGTATCACGGACAGCACGGGCTCCTTCTGCTCCGTTCGTTCCCGCGTTCCTCCTCGGGGACCTTCTCTGGTATTGCTTACTCCTGCTGCGCGTCCTTGGTCTTAGTCTTCTCTTTCGTCTTGAGCGCACTTACATCTCCTTTTTGTTCCGGGTTAGCTGCGATGATGTGACTCCTCCCCTGCGCCTGACTTCCGGGACAGGGAAGTAGGAACGGACTGTCGGTTGCATTGCCGTAAACGGGTTGGTGACAGATCCCATCCCTGGATTTTCCTGATCCGGAAAAAGGGGAAAACGTGATAGGAAATCTGGCCCTATAAGGTCTTTCCCTGATCTATGGAGAACTTCAAACTGAAAAGGTTGTAGTGAGAGAAACCACCTAAGCACCCTGGGGTTATTTCCTTTGTTTTTACTTAACCAAGTGAGTGGTGCGTGGTCTGTATAGAACACAAAAGGCATACCCTCAAGGTAATATCAGTGTTTTTTGATGGCCCATTTAATGGCCAAAAACTCTTTTTCTATTGTGGAGTAGATAACCTCATGGGGGTATAGCTTTCAGATAATATACAAGATTAGTTTTTCTACCCCTTCATCATTCTTTTGTGCGAGCACAGACCCTATACCTACATCAGAGGCGTCTGTCTGTAAAATAAAGCCCCTGGTGAAATCTGGTGCAATGAGAACCTGGGCGGATGTGATGCTCTCTTTTAGGGAGTGGAAAGCTGTTAGTGCTTCGTTGGTAGGCTTTTGGAACCTAGTTGTAGACGTCTCTTTCTTTAATAGTTCAGTCAAAGGTGCTGCTATGATGGAGTATTTAGGAATGAACCTACGATAATATCCTACTAACACTAAGAATGATCGGAGTGCCCTCTTGTTATTTGGAAAGTGGATTTCGGTAATGGCCCTGACTTATTTGGTTTGGGGTTCAATCAGCCCATAGCTCAACAAATAGCCCAGATTTTTGAGTTTGGTAAATCCTACTCTTGACTTCTTTGCGTTTATGTGAAGATTGGCCTTTTCTAAGTCAGTTAAGATTGAGTGTAAATGTTTCAAATGATCGTCCCATGAACGGCTGAATGTAATGATATCATCTAATTAGGCAGAGGAGTATTCAAGATTGGTCTTTAAGGACTATGTATATTAGCATTTGAAAAGTGGTGGGCCCCATGGAGTCCAAAAGGGAGCACTGTAAAATGAAACAGACCAAAAGGGGTAGAGAAAGCTGTTTTCTCCTTATCCTCACTCCTTAAGGAGACCTGCCAGTACCCCTTTGTAAGGTCGATCGTGGCGATGTACTTGGCATCTCTTATCCCTTCAATTAACTCGTCGACCCTAGGGAGAGGATAGATGTCTAGTTTGGAAATTTTGTTTACTGCCCGAAAATCTATGCAAAATCTTATACTCCCATCAGGTTTGGGAATCAAAACATTAGGAGAGGACCAATTGCTCTTGGAGGGTTCTATCACCTTCATTTTTAACATCTGTTCTAGTTCCGTCAGTACTGTCTTTCTTCTGGCTGCGGGGAAAACATGCCAACATTTTAGGACAGGGACGCAGGAGATTTAAAATAAGGAATCGGGAAAATGAAAATTCCCCATTGACTTCTATTGTAGAAAATGCAATTTCAGGCGGGAGACCGCTAAAATAAAGCAATTTTTGGCTTGAATAATCGGCAGTCTCCAGCCTGAATTGGGTCTGTTGGCATGTATGGCGGGGATACAATAGGACCTTTGTTTTATCACGCTCCCTTCGGGAGTGAGCATAGAGTGTTGAGCTAGATGTGTTTTTCCTGGGACATCGGAAAAGACAGAGACAAACGGTTGTAACACTTTGTTTAGTTCTTCTTTTTGTTCCTCAGATAAGTCCCCATTGATACTTAACTGTTCTAGAGTGGATGAGAAGCCCAGTTCTAGATACCCTAGTTGTACATTTCGTGGTAAGGGACCAAGCCATTTCTTTAGGAGGTTTATGTGGAAAGTCTGTTCTCTATGTTTTCCCATTTGTAACCTGTAAGAGCGAGTACCAACCTTGGCTAATATTTCAAAAGTACCCCTCCATTCAGACTCTATTTTATGAGAGGAGGTTGGTACCAACACAAGAACCTAGTCGCCAGGTTGGTATACTTGCAGCCTTTTCCCTTTGTCATACAGTTGTTTTTGTTTGTTTTGACTTTTCTGTAGGTCCTCTGTTGCTAATTCTCAGAGTTTCCCAATACGGGATTTCAATTGTTGGGTATATTCTAATATGCTGTCTGCTTCGGATTTTATGTCATTCTCCCACGCTTCTCTAGTGATTTCTAAAAGGGTTCGGGTTTTCAGCCATAGAGCAATTCAAAGGAGGAACAACCTAAAAATACTCTGAAATTAGCTTCTTAGCACGAATAGAGCTAGTGAAAGCATTTGGTCCCATTGCTTTCCTTTCCCTGACAACATCTTTTTTAGGAGTACTTTAAGGGAACCATTGTATCTTTCAACTAACCCATCGGTTTGAGGATGGTATACAGAGGTTTTTAGATGTTTAAAATTCAGCTGCTTAAATACTTGGCCTATGAGTTGTTATACAAAGGAGGTACCTCGATCGGTGAGGATTTCCTTTGGAAATCCAACGCAGGAAAACAGCTCTATAAGATGTTTCGCAATGGTCTTACTATCGGGACTACAAAGGGGGTAGGCCTCTAGATAACGGGTAGCATAATCTTCGATAACGAGGGCATATTGGCATCCTTTAATGGTTTTTGGTAAGAGGCCAATGAGGTCCATTCAGATTCTTTCCAATGGGGTACCTATTATTGGTAGGGATTGAAGGGGTGCCTTGGGAGGTAGGTAGTTTTTTTTTTTTTTAACATAGCTCACATTCTAAGCAGTATTTTTTTCTATGGGCGAAAATATCAGGCCAGTAGAAATTCGTAAGGATTTCTTTGGTTGTTTTCTCTGGGATTAGATGTCCAGCTAGTAAATGGGAATGGGCATAAAACATTATCTGGTCTTGGTATTCCTTTGGTACTATCAATTGAGGAGGGTCGGTGGGTCCCAGGATTCGGTATAACAGCCCATTTCATATCTGGAAATGGGAAAACACCTGTCAGGCTTTATCCCAGATAGGTTGCAGGAGTACGTCATTCATTTGAGTAAAACGGAAGTTACGGTCAATCATCCATGGCTCAGGAGCTAAAAGAACATTTTTGGTTGGGGACAGAGACTTGATTCCTTTTCATCTGGGTCAGCATAGTGTACAACATTTCTATAAAATGAGGGTTATCAGTCACCATGATGAGGTCTTCAGGTAGGTTAGGAAGTACTCCTTCTCCTATGTCGGTGGATCCGCTGGATGTGGAACGCTCCAATCTAGCAACGGGATACTGTTTAACGTCTCCATGTACACATCTGATATGTAAATATCTCTCAGACAAGATCTGACAAGGAAGAACAAGTTCTGCCCTTATTACAGAGTGCTTTCAGCCAGAGTCTAACAAGGCAGTTGCTGACTTTTGATTGATTTGTACACTGACAAGAAACAAGGGACCGATCTCCTGTGTATAATAAACAGGGCTTGTGGCATAATTGATCTCCATTGGTTCGTCTGATACTTTCTTGTTTTTACAAAAATGGGCAATATGGCCCCACTGGCCACATTCGAAACATTGAGGACCAGATGGAAGCTGGAGGTCTGGTTTGGTCTGGATGGCTCTCCTACCCTCATTGATTGTTCTGTTTTATTTTCTTTCGGATGGAGGATTAGCGGCCCTGGGGTTATGTCTGTGGGGTCTCTCCCCTTCATGGGAGGCAATTCGGGGCTGAACCTGTGAGAAGGAAGTGGCCATTTCAACAGCTTGTTCACTATTGAGTCCTGAACGTTGGCATAACCACCGTTGAATCTGGTGGAGAAGAGCTCCAATAAACTGTTCAAGACAGATTTTGTCCACGATCTCTCCCTATAAGTGATCGAGGGGTTTTAGCCATTTATCAACAGCCGGTCTCAATTTGAAATATAGCACCTTCAGGGTGTCACCAGGCTTTCCCCTCTCTGAGCAACAGTCTGTCGGCTTCTTTGTCCAGACCTACCCTGTCTAATAATACTATCTTTATGTCCTCGTAGGTGGCAGTCCCTTGAGGATTGGCGGTTTGGTATGCTGCCTGGGCATCTCCGGACAATAATGGGGCTAGATAAAAAGGCCATCTTTCTAGGGGCCAGGCACATGCCCTTGCTATACGTTCACAATTTGTTAAAAAGGCATCACGGTCGTCACCTGGTAACAGCTTCTGTTGAGTCACCATTGGGGCGTTGGCTGGAATTGTTTTATAAGTTGTTATTCCTGAAGCCGCCTGTACCTAATCTTGAGGAAATATGGCCAACTGATCTGTCTGAGTTTTTAAAGTGTCCCGAAGCAACTCCCGATCAGCTTGGGTGGACGTCATCTGGCGTTCCAAAGCCCATTCGAATTTTCGTTGCCCTTGTACGAGATGCTCTATCAAGGCTTCCATTTTTATCAATAGTAGGGCTTATGCCTACATATCCCACTAAATGTAACTGGATTCCTGTAGTTGGTGCGAAGAAAACTACTCAGGATGGTCTCAAACTGCGTTATAACTCCTTTATTTAGACATGTACAGTTATGTATTTGTCCTTGCTCAGGTGTACCAATGTCTTGTTTCTCTTTCAGGTTCTTCAGAGTACCTCCCCACCAGCATCCTCGAAAGAAACAAAAAAGCAGGTAAATGTCTGCCCTTATTATTATTAGAAAGGGGGGTATTCGCGGTAATATGGGGAGGGGGCTGCATGTTTAGCTACCTATTTATGATAACGCAAAAAAATATATATTTGAAAGCCTCAAATCAAACCTTGAACTGGCTTTGGCCTTTGTATCCCTCTTCTCTGCACCTGCAGAAGAAGGCATCTATCTGGTTACCCCTTTTCTTTATATTTATTTTTATTCTCTCCCTCCGTTTCCTTTTTCCTTTTCTCCTATTTATTTGGTTAGCTCCTTACTTGGAGGTATCCTTTTTTCTTTCCTTCCTGTTCTGTGGTTCCTCTTTTTGTTCTTTTATCCTCTCCTCCCCTTCACACTCCTCTCATACATTGGCTTTACTGTTGGTTTCTGTTAAAGAAATCAGCACGCACCTGGTGGAGCCATGCCCCTCCTGGGTCATGGCGGGAACCTTCGGCTGACTGGCGACGAGGGAACTCCTTCTCAGCTGGGTCTTCTTGGGGTCTCACAGACAGCACATGCTCCCTCTGCTCCGCTCCTTCCAGCATTCCTCCTCGGGGACCTTCTCTGGTATTGCTTCCTCCTGCTGCGCATCCTTGGTCTTGGTCTTCTCTTTCGTCTTGCGCGCTGCACGCGCTTCCATCTCCTTTTTGTTCGGGTCAGCTGCGATGACGTGACTCCTCCCCTGTGCCTGATTTCTGGGCCAGGCAAGGAGGAACGGACTGTCAGTTGCGTTGACGTCACCGGGTTAGTGACAAGGAGATTTATATAAACTTAAAAGAGGAAAGGCAGTGTGTGCAGTCGGTATCCAGAGAGAAGTCTATAAAATCACTTAAGGAAGTTACAGTTCCATTTTGGAAAGATTGGTTCATGTTAGTTTTGTTAAAAGGGGAACAAATAACTCCTTCATGGGAAGAAGCTATTATAACATTAATTGAAACCCACAAAAGATCCAGGAAACTGTGACTCATAAAGATATAGCTCATTTTTGATTTGTGACTAAAGAACGTTTTTTTTCTGTAGTTTGTGTAAGAGAGTAAGGGCCTGATTTAATTTTCAGTGAACGGGTTTCATCATCACAACGGTGTCAGATATCCCGTCAGCTGAAATAAAAATCCCATAGGATATTATGGGATTTATATTTCGGGGGAAGGGATATCCATCACCATTGTGATGAATTAACAGTCCTCTGAAATGTACCCAGCCTAGTACATTATGTTAATTAAATGACACACAATAATCAGTTTAGTTCACTTGGCCATGGCCAATAAGCAACCATTAGCTATAATAACACTAAATTTAGCTAATGCCTTTGACAAAGTCAAATGGGCTCAATTATGGGAAGAGATGCAACATTTAGGATTGGGATGAAGTTATTGTCAGCTATTCTACCTTATACCTGACTCTCAGAGAAAGGTTTTGGTTAATGGTAACCTAGCAACAAGTTTTATAACAACATGTGGCGCTAGGCAGGGATGTCTTATATTCCCCTTACTGTTTGGTTTATTATATAGAACCTGTATCCCCACTTCTACTCAGCTAGAGGTATTTCTCCATTGTCCAGTAAAGGGTTGCATGACAAAATCACATTATGTGGGGAACGATCTGCTAGTAAACTCAGCAGATCTGGAAAAGAGTATGCCACACATCAAGGATTTAGTAAACAGATTTGATTCATTATCAGGCTAACGGATGAATGGTGCTACTACAGAGCTAATGACTTGTAACCTGAAACAAGAAAATAGACCCTTATGTAAACAAATAAGTCCATCTAGAGTTATGAAAGAACTAGATAAGCTTTTTTTTAGAAATGACAAGGTCCACCGCCTTTTATATACATACTAGCAGCCCGCCCCAGCGTTGCCTGGGGCAGAAAGGGGCTGGGGGCAGTACACCCGCTCCCGTCCCGACCCCCTCCCGCACCGACTCACTCCCGCCCCGACTCACTCCCGCCCCCCTCCCGCCCCGACTCATTCCCGCCCCCCTCCCGCCCCGACTCACTCGCGAACCCCCTCCCGCCCCGACTCACTCGCGCTCCAACATTTTCCTTTACTGCTGCCTCCTTCTTGCCTCCCCTTGCATCACACAGTCTCGCACTGAACTTTCCCTTTCCTTACCTGTGCCACCGCTCCTCACTGCACAGCCGCTCGTCACTGCACCACCACTCCTCCTTCGTCGTCATCACGCACGTCGTGTCGCGGTCATCACGCACGTCGCGTCGCGGCCAGCGCTAGGTCCCGGCCGTCGCTACTTTCAGGGGACTACTTTGTTTACAAACTTAATTTTTTTAATTTACTTTTTTTTTATATTTATATAGCCTATGTCCATCTACACACCCTGACATTTTCATAGATGTATCAGGTGTGTAGATTGGCGCTGTGGTTCCCGAGTTTACCTGGCCAAAAGGTGCAAGTTCTCTCTTTATAGTATAGTATAGTATAGTATAGTATAGTAGTATAGATAACAAACATGATAAAAATGGCAATTCTACCTAAATTGAATTTACTCTTCAACTGCATTCCATTAAATTTTGATATAAAAAATATTGCTAAGATACAGTTAGTAGTTTCAGCTGGACTTCTCAAGGTATCAAATTCTCTTGGGAAAAACTCAGGAAGAGTTTAAGTAATAGGGGGTTGAACTACCAGATATACAACTTTGAAGTTGGGTCTTTCAACTGTTGATTTCCCACCCGAAGAAACTAAAAGGGGAAAGCTAATGTTAAAAGACATGTAAATGTAAATGTAAATGTACATGTATTTCTATAGCGCAAATCACCGACCCGGTATCTAAGCGCTTGCTTAGGGAACCCGTCCTGGTATTCCCCTGTATGTGTATGTATGTATTTCGATTTATATAGTGCACGAATCACCCAGGGGTCTCAAGGCGCTTGCTTAGGGAACCCGTCCTGGTATTCCCCTGTGAGATACCCCGGCAGGGTATTCACAAGGTGAAAGCCAGGCATCCCGCCGCGAGGGGCCGTAGTGGAGATTAAGCAAGCTATTGCCCAGAGTCGCAGAGTGTGACCCCGTGAGTTGAGTAGGCACCGGAGCGCGAATTGTCGAGTCCGTGGAATTTTTGAGCCCGAGACCCGCCGAGGGATGTAGGTAAAGATACATTTTATGGAACTTTTCTGATCCAAAATATATTTATATAGCTCCATTGCAGGCCCTCCAAGTGTCCAAGTGGGACTTACTAAGCACAACTCCTAGGAATCAGGAGATTTCAAAATGTACTGGGGATTCTGTGACATAGCAGAATGCAAACATGCTGGGTTACTTAAACTACATACCTGGTAACTCTACCACACACAAGACACCCATCCACCATCAACTAGGTTAACCACTATCTGTACATGAAGAGGGAGCCATGGTTCAATTTGTTATTGCAGGTAGCATCACCTCTGAAGATCCACCTGAGCCATGTTCAAGAATCTGCACTCTCCTGTGATATGTCACCTGCATTATACTGATGATGACTTTGATGGTATTCAGAAGTACAAAAGTAAGGCATTTCAAAGCATGTGAATTTCTGATGCAATGTCAATAGTAGTGGCATTTAAGCAGACATATAGTCTAGTTTTATAAACCATGTACTAGATTTCAGTTTTCTAAAGAGTGTGATCTAATACCTAAATATCTTTAAATATTAGTGAACTTGAATATGCTAGTGAAGGGCCTGTCAATACACTTTCCCTACCAATGCATGGGTAATGGCTCAACCTCTGTTTAAGGTCGTTTGCGAGAGTGGAAAGACATTTTCAACTCAAAATGATGCTTAGAATGAGATATTCAAAGCTTATAAAATTGTGTTTTTTGTTACAAACTCAAATGTACCTTTTAGTAATCCATAAACTTTGTTGGATTGTTTGCTGAATATTTATAAAAATGTTGCTTTTCTTTTATTTATTCAATTGTAAAGTTACTTTTAATTTCGTGCCAAGCTATCCCATCTGTAGTTTCAAAATACAACAAAGCATTTATGAAAGAGTGGTACTTACGTTTTCAAGCAATTGGAATATCTTTTATAATACATGACTCAGAGATGAACTCCTTTGAGCAATTGTGAGAGGAATTTGACCTCAACACACACCAGTGTTGGAGGCATGTTCAATGAAAGCACAGCCTCTCACAAACTCTGAATTTACTGCCAAGTCCACTTGCTCATTAAGGGATCTGGCACTATCTGAAATGCCTGAGCTCTTACACTGGAGTGACTTTGGGGCTCTTTGAAACTCTTTTGGAAGATAATCCCTCTCGCCCTCTTTGTCTCTCTCTGAAGGAAAATTGATAGTCAGAACTGGGAAGGAATACTCCGATTCTGACTGGGCTGAACTTTTGGACTCACACAATAGGTGCTTCATCGGATAGTGGATACAACACTCCTATCCAAACCAAGCCGATGGGATGCTGGCAATATCTGTGGTGGCGTCTAATGAACAAATTATCTATCATCTCATGGATAATTTGGACACATTGAAAGGGCTTTAGTCCCCTTTCACTGTACGCCCACCATGAGCTAGTAATGGCTCCAATTCTGTTTTTTCTGGTGCCTTGGTCACACTAAGCAGGGGAGGAGGCTTACATAAGTTTTTGAGTCCTTGCTTCCTATTCTTTTTCTTTCCATTAGAAGACAACAACAGGGAAATCACCATGTTATGGTTTATGATAATCTGTCCGGTTTAGTATACTGATACCAATGGCTGACATACTTTTTAGCATCTGTATTGACAGCTTGTACTCTGTTCCATTGCAGGACTAATTAGTGTTTAGACACTGAATCTGGATGCACCCTTTTATAGGTATGTGTGGAATGTGTGGGAGCCATTTTCTTTCTATTTCAGTTTCCTTGAAAGAGTGCCACTCATCCTATGTACCATATAAAATTGTACAATAAAAAATGCTTTCAAAAATAAAGAATATATTGTATACCATTTTAAGTAATAACAACGTTCTTTCAGACGTTAATGTGTTTAGTCAATTTTCAACAAATGAATGCTAACTTGTTTATGTTAATTATGAGTATTTAAAATAATTCACATTTTTAATTCAATTATCATCAAAGTGGAAATATTTGAAATTTCTAACCAAAAGGTTTAAAAATAATTTAGGACTAAATGACATGTACTACTATGCAAAAGTTCTACCTTCCTAGCAAGATCAATATTGTCTACCCTAAACAAGTTGGATTTTATTTTAATCCCCATCGGGTTAAAAAAAAACTCCACAATGTACACCTGGGGTGGTTGGGCTACAAAACCAGAGATTATAGAACCTGTCAGTTTCTGGACCATTAGGCAGGATGCTCGTCATGTTCAGAGAGACATGTACCAACGAATCCAGCTGGCAGGAACTTGTATTACTGTAGAGTTTAAGTCAGGATGATTCCTCAGCAGCAACATCCATCCTTACCACACAAATAAAAGCTGTAATGTTTAGTAATACATGTAGATGGGTTACTGTGTCGTTTTGAGAGAGGATATTGAGACATTTTGGATAGCAAAATAGGTTCCACATGCCATGGCCAAAATTCAGGCCTTTGTGAAGGGATACAAATACAGAGTACACTTACAGGGTGTAAAAACCGCATGACACCTGAACTAAAGAAAGAGGATAATGTGAATTATTTTTCCTGGTATGTCCCCTTCACCACCCCTCACCCGGAATCTGGCCTTCTCTGTTTGTAGCCCATGTTAAGAAGTAAGTCAACAGAGATTGGGTCAAGCAGTCTTTCATTTGGGTTTACGTCTGGAAGCTCAGAACAGGGGGAGGTTCAGAGACAAGAAGAAGAGGGCGGGCCCTTTAAATTGGGCATCACAGCAGACCCCGTGAAAAAAATGGAAGCGTGTATAATAGAGCTGCCCGACTAAACTGGGGGCAGAGATCTGAGAAGAGTTGTATCCCATTGGATGGATGAAGACGCCAAAGAGGAGACTGAACAGAAATACGGAGATGCTGTAGGAAGAGGCATCCTTATAACAGCAGAAGATTGCCTGGAGGCCACCGTCCAGACAAGATGCCCCCCGCGGTCCAGGAGGAGCATGGCTAGCCCTACCATGCTCGGTTGCTGGAAAGATCTGGGAGATGTGAATATGGAGGTCCAGAACGCAGGAGGTGGCTGGGCCAGGGCAACTCTCCTCTGGAAACAGTCAGTAAATATAGAAAAGCAATTTACGTTCAGCAGTTTGGAAAAAAAATATACATCGGTTATTCTGAATATCCTCACCTCTCTAGGAAAGAGGTCACACCTCTGGTCAACGTGCCTAAGAGTTCACCAAATTCCTCTTGGGGAATACGTTTTTTCAGACCAACAATTGTTTGTATTTGAGAAAACTTTTTTCACTTGGTGACATGATAGGAAAGTAAACCTAAGATGGTTGTCTTCCCTCACAAACCCTTCCCCAAAAATACTAATAGAAAAATACTGAACACTGGCCTGTGGCAATTTCTTTTTTTTTCTTTGAGGGGTGAATATTATTCCTGGTGGCCTTCCTTTACATATCTGGAAGAAGAGAAGAGAGAATTATTCTGGAACACAGAATAAACAGCAAGAATAAATTAAAGACAACATTCTCAATAATACTAACTGTGTCAGCTGTTATCAATCCTGTGATTTCAACAAAGAATGTTGAGAGATATCAGAAGCATGACTGGTGCTCAAACCTTTCCAACACTTTGCTACCTGCCTTCTCCCTTCCACCCCTTTGACAGCTGCTTTTCCTTCTACATTTGACATTACTTTAAGGTTTAACCAGATTTTTTGGTTAAAATAATATAGTACATAGAATAAAAGACGTTATTGTGAAAAAAATGTTTCAAAAGCCGTTTTCACAAAAGATGTTTTGGGAAACGATGTTATCACAAGAAACCTTCACAAATGCAGCCCCTGAAGTGTAATTAGGGAAAGGTTTGCTCTAGTATATGTGGAAACACAGTCAACTGAAATATATTTATATGTGCCTGAAGAGACTCTGAATGGTGAGTAAGAATTAGACTAGGAACCTGGGACCCTCTCTGTGAGTAAGAATGCCTTTTTTCAGCAGTGGCATACGCATGTACCCATAACGGCAATAATTCATGTTGCATGCCAGGACTGAAATCACACCAAATAAACTCGGTAATTGAGGAGATGGAAATGAAGTGGAGGGAGGTGGGAACTTGGAATCCATGGACCGAAAAATCACAATCCACATTTTAAAAACTGACAAAATCATATCCTGGCAATGCCTGTGGGATATGAGTCGGATCGGTATAGGGCCTAGATATATTAAGGAAGTGCAATCGATATATATTATATTCTAACAGCAAACATAGTGTAGTCAACACATTGGTAGGCGAGTGCAGGGTAAAGAAGCAAGTTCTTTATTAAGATATGCAGTAAGACAAGAACAGACTGTTCTCTGCAGCAATAACCAGTCAACTGCCACAGAACCGAATAGAGAAGCATAAGATAACAAATAACACTGTAAAGAAGCCATTCTAAACATTAGGCATTCTAGCAACCAGTTCTAGAAAAACTAGAGCGTTAACAATGTATTAACAATGTATTACACATCTTCTTCCTTTCTTTCAAAAGAAACGAGAGAAAATAAAAACAACAATTTACCAAAAGAAAAAACAAGTATAAAATAGAAACTAACAAACAAAATCCTGTAAATAAGCAGGTGCTCTGCGAAGTCTTTGAGGACGTACATTAGTCAAACCACCTTCCGACATATTCTGGACTAGGTTTTGAGAAAACGGAGCATCCCCAGCGCCTGAGAGATTGACGTCACTTTGAGGCAAACGCTTCACCTGAGACTGAGTGGCCAATAAATAACCACTTGTAGAGGAAGAAGGAGAATCAGTATTATCCCTTGAAATATCACTCCTTCCTAACTTCCCACACTTAAGACATTCTTGCTTAGCAGCAAAAAAAATTTTGAGTCAGAAGAGTGACCAGACCTACCACACCTATTACACAGTTTCGAATTGTAAACTCTAGGAGGATTTTGAGGTTTAACAGAGACAAACTTTTTGATGAACTTTTTGTTTTTGACAACAGCAACATCACTTTGATCAGAACTTTGATCATGATCCTGAAGTCCATCTAATGAGTCGTGCACAGCTACTTCATTTACGTCACTATTGACTGATCTCCTCTCAAGTTCCTTCATGCAGCCCTCAGACTGTTCGACTATTTTGGCTAAGTCAATTGCTGTTTGCAGATTCGGATTTTTTGCAGCCCACAAACGTTCTTGTATTTTTTTGTTATTGCACTGGACAATAAGCTGGTCTCTGATAAGGTCATCGGTCATATTCCCAAAATTACACTTTACTGAGAGCTCCCTAAGTCTTGAAACAAAGTCATCTATAGACTCACCAACCTTTTGGTTTTTCGTCTAAAATTTGTACCTATTCATAACTAGGTTTTCTTCTTTTGAATACCTGATCTCGAGGCGTGAAACTGCTTCCTTATATTCATCTAAAGGAGCTTGTGACCCAGCTGGTAGGACCTGAGGTAAGTACTTGAAAACTCGCTGCCCCTCTTTCCCTAAAGAGCTTAATAAAAGTGCTTTTTTCCGCTTGGCTGAGAACTCTTGTGCATCAAGTGCGTCTAGGTAATTTTCGAACATGGGAAACCAGTCCTCCCAAGATATGCTAGGTTGTCCCGGGTTAACGAGAATGCTGGGCGGAAGCACCACTGAGCAATTTTGGGAAGTACTTTGCACTGACATATCAACAGCAGTCTGTAAATAAACACACAATAGATTGGCTATGTAAGACTGGGAGAATAAAAAGAGAACAGTATTAATTCAGCAAATAATAAAAACGGTAAAAGATATGCGTATCGTCAATGAGTTCAAATACTTTAACACAAGCAGTTATAGAACACACAAACAGCGTGTGTATCGCTGATGCACAAGACGTTATGAGACACACAAACAGCGTGTGTATCGCTGATGCACAAGTCGTTATGAGACACACAAACAGTGTGTGTATCGCTGATGTAAGCTTCGTGCGCCACTTTGCTGCAACACGCAAAAACGTGCGTATTGTTTAAAATGTATAATCCTTACCAAAAGGGGTGTCAGACACACAGTTAACGTGTGTGTCGCTGAGGCAGGTTTTCGATTTCCTTTTCCTGTGTGAAGTAGATCCCAGTGACTTGTGAAAACAAGGAAAAACTTCTGCAAACCAAGAAATAAAGTTAATGTACGTGCACCATGTAATCGGTTAACGGTTGCTATAGAAACCGATCGGTGAGGTTAAATTGCTGGAGGCTGATTTTCTGTGACTGAAAGCTTTCTTGAACAAAATGGTCTCCCTTGTAACCAGAAGACAGATCTGGACGTGGATTGGATAAAACCAGAACACACCTGTGACGTAGACACGCAGTTGAAGACCGATTGGCCAAGACTGCGTGAACAAACGTTGTACGTCAGCAAATTACAAAGGACTTGCGTTGTTCAAGCTGATTGGAGGTTTGCGCAGCATCACTCGAAGCTCCACCAACTCCCTTGAACGTTCTAAGATGTCACCAAATGCACGGAGGAGAGCAGTGAGAACAGAACGGTTGAAACCAAAGCTACAGTTGAGCACAACGCAGATCAGACGAGGCTTCAAAGCAAAGTAAGTGACGATGCTCACAACAGACAATCTTCGATTAATTCAGGAAGTGTGATGATATAAATAACATGTCCGTAAGTTGAAAAACGTAGCCATGTACTGAATTCCTTGGCTGAACATTAAAATGCACTCATCCACAGTAAACTTGTTCACGCAGACAAGGGAAATTGAAAGTCAATGATACGCCTCACCTCTCATTGGATACTTCCGACCAATTTTCAAATGGGAGGTTGTGATAGAATGTCAGCCTCAGTTTTGTCTGTTCTTGTCGATATCCGCAAAAGTGGAGACACGCGTTGAGTTCAGGACATCGTCGCCAAAAAGTTGTAGTAAACACATTGGTAGGCGAGTGCAGGGTAAAGAAGCAAGTTCTTTATTAAGATATGCAGTAAGACAAGAACAGACTGTTCTCTGCAGCAATAACCAGTCAACTGCCATAGAACCGAATAGAGAAGCATAAGATAACAAAGAACACTGTAAAGAAGGCATTCTAAACATTAGGCCTTCTAGCAACCAGTTCTAGAAAGATTAGAGCGTTAACAATGTATTAACAATGTACTACACATAGCATTAATAGGAGAGTGCTCTGAACAAATAAAGATCCAGTGAGGCATTAGACAAGGGTGTCCATGCTCCCCACTATTATTTACCTTATATATAGACCCTATAATACGTAAACTGGAAAATAATTCTGGTATTATGCTGATGGAATATTACGGGTGGGATACAAATGTGTTGGCTTATGCTGATGACTACAATGTGCGGGCCAATAGCATTCGAGTACCTAGTAACACTGTGTATTTAGGAATTATGATCTCAGTGGAGATTGATTTGTTATTAGGAAGTAATCTGTCTGCTTTGATTGGAAAAGCATGTAAAGACTTTTTGGGGATGGATATTTTGCGTATGACCATAATAGGCATGGATAATGTCGTTAAGAAGATGCTTCTTCCCAAAGTAATATAACTTTTCAGAGGCAATACCACTTGAATTTGGAAATAACTGGTATATTAATGGAGGAAATGGTAACTAGATGTATTTGGGCCTATTTAACAACTAGAAGGGCTCTTACGTTTTTGACACTATCTAAAAAAGAGGGAATGGGCTGTCCCAAATCTAAAAATTTACTATTGGGCCACAGTATTGCAATGTCCGTTCAATTTTATTGAGAACAACAAGGGGAAGGGCCATGGAATGTAAGAATACCTTCGATTTTAGAATTACTTCTTGGTATAGAGGCAAGAGAGTGTCTGTTATGGCAGATAGAACCTAGCTATTTAAATAAAATAAGGTTTAAGACTATACAGGGCACTCAGAAAATGTGGATAACATTGCGACGGAAACTTGGAATAGGGAGGTATCATTTTTACACGCCGACATTTGACAATCACTGTCTACCTGGAATATTTGGGGATTCCCATATGTCAGGATGAAAAAACAAGGGTGTATGTAGACTTTTTTAAATCACTTTGAGGAATTAAATTCGAAGTTTGAACTTAGTCAAAGAGACTTTTTTAAATATCTGCAAGTTCGAGATTTCTTAATTAAGAAGAGAGGGGCCCACAGGGGTTTTCTAGAATAGATCTCATGGATTTATTGGTAAAGGGGATAAAATTAAAGATAGGTCAGGTATATGGGGCATTTAATTCTTATGCGAGTGACGAACTAGAAAAACAAAAGTTAAAATGGCAGGGGAAATTGGGGATTACAGACAATTTATTCCTGGAATCACTGAAAATATCTCACTCCAAATTAATGTCAGCTAATTTATTGGTGCAACATCATAAAACTATTTTTTATTTATACTAAGCTCCTAGGAAGATCATTAAATGGGGGAGAGATACACGTATTATATGTCCCTGGTACCAATATTTGGGTGATGAACTGATACACATGTTTTGGACCTGCCCGGTGTCAGGGGTCATTCAATCTGAGGTAAATACATTTCTTGAGAATAGTCTTAAATTAAGGAACCCCTTACTCCCCAGCTCATTTTGTTGGTTGTTCATCGAGCGGAAGTCCCGTATCTATGGTAGTATTTCTATTATGTATAGTTTCTGCCTAGCGGGATCAATTCCCATCCACTTTTCAGCAATGGCTAGCCCGATTTTTAGCAATTTATAATTTAGACCGTTCACTTTATGCTAATAAGGGGGGATGTCAAAGCAAAAGGAAAACAGATATGGGCTCCCCTTATGGATGGGATTATAGATCAGCAAACATGAAGAAATGCGATTAGAAGGGAGCTAATGGAGAATGAATATTAGAGTGATGGATAGATCTTAAAAAACAAAGAACACTGAGTTATAATATGAAGGGAGCAAACTTGTTTTGCGTCTTTCTTGGTCTACTACGCTTTGTTTTTTTCCTTTTTGTCTAATATGTTGCAACACATGTAAATTATGTATATATTAAGATCAGCTGGACTACAAATATGAACTACGTTTTGTTAATGCTGTGTTTCATTGCTATGTATAATGAAGGAAGCTTTTGTTGGACTCTCTCTGTGTAAGGGGGGAAGGTGAAAATGATAAACCTTTTTAATAACAATTATTGAAAAATAAAAAAGGAAATTGAGGAGATGGAAATGGAGAGGAGGAATGTTGAGAACTTGTTATCCATGGGCTGAAAAAAATCACAATTCATATTTTCAAAACTGACAAAATCACAGGAACCCACATTAGAATTAGGGATTTGAATGATAACATAATGTGTTTCTAATATGAATATGAGTTTACCATTACATATCGTAACATTCATTCTCTGTATTATTTTTTGCTCAACGAGCACACGGAACATACAGCCAGATTCATGAAGGGAAAATCGGCACGCAAAGGGCCAGATTCTCCGAATCTGGCCCTTTGCGAGCGCTTTTTTTGCATTTGGGATTCATCATCCCAAATCCTGAACCATTTTAGAATTGCGAAATCGCAATTTTTGGCCGCTATTTACCACGAACTCTGACTTCGTGGTAAATAGCGAAAACTTAGAAAAATGCACTTTAGTGCCTTTTTCTAAGTTGGATGTTACACACACAAATGACCTTTGGACATGTGTGTGCGCAACAACAGTGTAAATCACCATTTCAGGGGTGCTACAGGGTGTCCTTTGGACAGCCTGGCACCCTTGAAATCGCTTCCTTATTTGCGATTCGCTAATTGCTAATCGCAAATAAGGATTGACTCCCCATTCATTCCTATGGGCCTTTGGCCCATAGGAATGAATGGGGAGTCATTCCTTATTTGCGATTAGCAATTAGCGAATCGCAAATAGGCAAGATGTAGAAATCGCTATAAATTTTGCGATTTTTACATGCATCCCGTTTTTCGAGTCTTTAATAGCGATTCCTTAATAATCGCTATTAAGGACTCGCAAAAGAGGAGCATGAGGAATCTGGGGGATAATTAAATATTTGTCTTTCAATCAGAGGCCCTTTATCAGTGCAGACCTCTAGGCGTCTTTCACTCTGATAAATGGTGCTGTTTCTTCCCCATTCAATAATGCAGGAATGCAGAAGAGTGAGGCTAGTGCACTCACATTCATATAGATGGGCAGAAGAGGCGGGTGTTATTTAAACGTATTGAGTTCCTTTCTCTTTATGGTAAACCTGCCATTTGGTGGCATACATTTGGCACAAATATTACCATAAAAATAAATAGTAACTGTAACACAGATGCCAGTCTGCTTGGAGAAACAGACGTGTCAGTGTTCCCATTCGTGGATGAAGTGGCACTGAAACAAAGTAATATGGAAGGGGGAGCGGGTCAGAAAGATGAGGACCCTCCCTTCCCTTTGTAGTTTTTAGTCTGTAATTCAAAAAAAGTAAATGCACATTAGGGTGCAGTGATTGTAGTGTCAGACCTGCTTGTGCTTCACGGGTATTGGCAAGTGTCAAACTCAAGAGTTAGGTTCGATATGTTATGTCACTTTTAAAACATTTTTTTAACACAGTCTAACTTTTTACCTCTCGTCAGTATCTTTGCGCTTGAGTTTATGAGCAGTACTCAAGAAAAGTGTTTTTATAAAATGCTACAATATAAACGTGAGCTAAAGTGGAATGCAAGAGAGAACAACCGAGGCTCCCCTACATCTCCTATAGCAATAAGTCATCCTTCCCTCGGTCTAAACTGCATTTGTGTCTCCTCTCCTCTCCCCCATGGTGGCCTACTTTCAGGGTCACCGTTTGAAGGGACCTTCCGGTTATCGCACTTTTCTCTTAAGTGCTCTATCATGAGACTCGTATATAGGGGGACTGAATGTTTGTCCTTTTTTCATGGAAAGTTAGAATACAGGGCACACGAACAGTATTAAAAATGTTCTCTTTCAAAACGATTTGACTTTAAACAAAGGCGATCTTTCCTGAAAGCAGCACATTTGGCGACGCTGATATTCGGAATGCTGGCTCTGTGGCCCGGGATTGTCTCTGCAGCTTTGTTTTCTCAGGCCAGCATCTGCTTATGACAGGCTCTTCTCCTTCCTTTGAAAACGACCTCGACGTGTCTGACTGTGAACTTCACCTTTTCTGAAGCTCTGGTGGTGTCAAAACAAACCGATTGTCAATACAGAAGCACCTGCCTCATCAAATACAACGCAAGCGATCTGTCATAGCCTTAACAATGCAAATAGTAGCAAAATTACCAAAATGACGAGTTGTCAGGGAAAGGCTAGTTAGGGATGGGCATAACTCTATAATGAGCCTGTATGCCTTAACTTACAATTTTTGGTTACTTTTTAGAAAATACCAATTGCGCTCGAATTACTCACGTCAATATGGGTTGAAGAGTACTGTGACAACTAGCTGGACGAGGTTGGCACACAATATAACACTAAGCTTAAATATAAATATATATCATAGTTAATTAAATGTTTTTCCTGAAAACGCCTTACATTTGGTTTCGCATGACCTTGGGTAAAAGAAAAGTCACCTGAACCCACCTCCCCTGCAGGATCTCTCTCTCCGTCTAAAATTCGTTTTATCATCATAGTTGTGTTTGCAATGTTACAGGATTAGATTTTGAATGCAAGCCACTCTAAAATAGGTATGAATACAATACCTTATCTCCCCCAGAAAAGCTTCAGTTCCACCAATTTCAAACTTTCACCCTAAATATCTCTGGAAGGGGGTGAACCACATTTAAACTCTGCAAAGAAAAACACATAGATAACCAGTCTGTTTTCAGACTTGGCCTTCCTCCTAGCACATTTGGTGTGTGTGTACAAGGGAGTGGTTCCAGGTCCCCAATGACAGACGCTAACGAGAAAAGCTTTGCAAGAAATGGAGATAATATCCCACATTATGGATTCCAAAATGGGGACTTAGGGCCATATTATCAAGACCGGCGATAAACATTATCGCCGCTTTAGCGGCAGGAAACTGCAGCTAAAGCGGCGATAAAGGGCTTGATAATAGGCCCTTGTGAATTCCCATAGAAGCCCATGTTGTGGTGTTAACTTGGGCTTCTATGGGAATTCACAATAGCATATTATCAAGCCCATTATCGCCGTTTTAGAGGCAGTTTCCTGCCGCTAAAGCGGCGATAATTTTATCGCCGGTCTTGATAATATGGCCCCATTCTCCTAAAGAGGCAGAGATGGAACTTCCAATACATGAACAAAGGCACATTTTTATAGCTCATCAGTAATAAAGTAGATACAGGGGGCCTCATTTATGAAAAGTGACACATCGCAGTGTGAAAACAGCGTGCATCACTTTTCATTGCGCCCTCCTTGAGACACCAATGATGCTTCATATTTACAGTATGACGCATCATGTCGCAAGGAGTTACAGATACGTCAGTATTTCTGACGTATCTGTGGGCACTAAAATGACGAATTACACATGGGCAAGTCCCATGTGAGATGTGCCTGCATCAGTCTCATGCCTGCCATGAGGCAGGCGTAAGATATTGACGCATTTGCATCCTAGAAGTGGTGCAGTGAAATCTTATAGATTTCACGGCGTCACTTCTACAACCCTTTCTTGCATTGGAACACGCCCCTGGCGCAGGTATAATGTGGCTAAGGGGTTTACAAAGTGACGCATCTACATAGATGCGTCACTTTGTAAATATGGTACAACAAGGCTCATTTTTTACGCCGCTGGTGCGTCATAAAAAGTGTCGCACTGGCGGCGCAAAAGTGCTGCAAGGGCTCATAAATAAGCCCCGTAATCTTTTGTGTTAAATGCTGCACGTTCAAAATGGTTAGACATAAAACCTCCCTTAAAAGATTGAAAATTGCGAAGTGTTTTGCTAATTAAGAGAGGGAGAATCTTCCTTTGCCATGCAATGTTCTGAAAGATCAGTGTCAAGATTAGGAAAGAGGTGTAAGTTCCTGGTTTGAACAGATGCACATATTTATTGGTTGCATCCATATGTAAGAAAACGTGCTCTCTTCAGTTCATGTGCTCTTTATTAGCATTTGCGTATTCTTATGAGAGAGTGCAGAAGTAAGAAATTGGATTAATATTTAGGGTGGGTGACAACCCACCTTTAGAAATATTCACACCCTTTGTTAGAATGAACCCTTAAAGTCAGTAAATCAACCTCAGCTCAACCCACTGATAGTTATGGAACCGAGCAGACAGGCATAAGATAGTGCAATGTGTAAAGTATTTAGGCAGACCAAAAACAGTAAGAAAGTCAAAATGCAAAATAATAAAAATCCCAAATCAAGCTGAAACAATAAAATGAAATGTAATAAACAAATTGAGACCAAAATGTCAAAAATCCAAGAGGGGGAACCAGAGATATGAATTTTAAAATGTTTCAATCGGAATAGTGCCAAAGAGCACAAAGTGTCAATGAAAGTCAATGGTCGTGGCAGACCAGGACCTAGGCGCAATTTTAAAATGGTTGCCAAAGAGTGTGGGTCAGATACGCTAGCCAGGTTCATCCTGGTCAAGTATGTTGTTGGGGAGGGATATCTGTCACAACAGAAACGGACTTCCTTCCCTACTTACACAGTGATGTGCCTGCCCAATTTATATGTGGGTAGACTATACGTTTGGCTATGATGGTGACTACTCCATCAGCACCGTAGTCAAACTTCTCCAACAGACCGACAGAGTAAGTGCCGTCAAAGAATTAGCTAAATGTCCATCCGCCCTACTAGGATGGGCGGACATATAGTATTTTTTTATTGATAATCACTGCCAGGCAAAACCTGGTGGTACTGGACAGTAGAAAGCAAAACTTCCCCCTCACCATGGACGCTGACTCCCATGGCGAGCGTAGCGCTATCTTTTTTTTTTTCAAAAATAAAATTCAGCTTCAGGATTTTCTTATTGAAAATAAAAAAAAACATTTATGTGCATGGCTCCGGCATGTTGACAGAGTCCTTCGCCAAACTGCGAAAAGCATTGACAGGAACCACTACTATGGCAGTTCCTGCCATGGTTTATAAAGGACAACCAGTGGCTGTAAAGAAACAGGCTGCCTGCTGATAACTAAATCAGGTCCAAAGTCCTTTAGGTCTTAATCCACCACAAGAATACCCTTCCTAAGCCCCCCCAGGATCGCAGGGGAGGCATTCTGAGACCGATACCCTGTGGGGTATCAGGCAGAGGCCAACATCTCAGTCCAGTCCAGATCTAGTTGCCACTAGTTAGCTGGGCAGTTGCAGGAAAGTCATCTTGTAGCTTGTGGCCACACAGGAGGTCAGCCAACTGACCCTTGGAGTCTACTTCGTTGTCCTCAGTACAAGAGGAAGCAGGCCCACTCCTTCAAGACTCCTCTCAGGTCACAGACAGCATGTCCAGTCCTCGTTTGTGCTTCCTAAGGAACATCAGTGTTCTGAGGTAGGTGCTTGAAGATGTTAAATGTATGCCTGACACAATCTTGTAGGTGGGAATTTTCTAAAAGTTACTTTGCTTTAATATTTGTTGAAAATCTAACTTCACCAATGATTTAGATTTTGAATATTGATTAAAACAATTGTTTAATTATTTTTACGATCTAGTCCAAGTCCCAAGTTAAAGTATAAGGATTTTAATCTGTACTCTGGTTTTCTACACAGGACAGATAGGCCTTGCACAGTGAAAAATAGTTTCTGTGTGCTAGTTATTGTAATGACATATTAACATAAAATGTCTACATTTCCTACTTTCAAGTACCATGCACCCTGCCTTATGGGCTATAACACCGGTATAGTGGTGACTTATAAATGTTATCAAATATTACAGATCTCACAAAGAGAGTAGGAACTATGCTCAGTGCTGTACACCACAGCCTACTTGAAAGCTTGAAAAAATCCCACTAGTGACTATTAATTTCCTCACGAGGGATAAAAAAGGACAGATAAAGGTGAAGCTCAATTACAAACCAGAGTCTAAAAACAAGCCCACTGGCTAGGTAAAGACTGCCCTCACCCACTAAATCGTGGCATGCTTCATCATTGGGCTGCAGCAGACACCCCAGTGCAAACCAACACTCAGTGGGGAGTGCTGAAAGAAGAGAAAAAAGTATTCCAAATGAGGGATTCCAAAAATGCAGAGAAAAGAGAATAATAAAAGTGTCTAAGTGGTAACCTTTATACTTATTTTATTCGTGGTCCCACTTGACAGGGTTAGAAATAAAGGTTGGGTGTGCAGGAGAACTTACCTCTCCAACACCCCTAATGCTCCTACCGACATGTTTCAGCCAATCATCCTAGCCTTATTGGGTCTCTGTCCTTTCTCAGGGTCCTGATCCCTCTAGTTATTCTTTGAAATTGTCAATACTTTGGCTTTAGTCAGCAATTTAAACAATACATTTTAGCCTTACTTGGTTCTTGTAATGTAACCACACTCGTCTTTCTTACCTGGTTGAGACAAAAGTAACAACATCAAAAACACCCTTTGATTACATGTATCTGGCACTTTTCTCTCTGTCATGTTAAATCACCAGCTACAAGATACCCCTGTGAGAATATAGGCCTTTCTGCCCTTCAAATTCCAACAAGGAGAATATACCCAACACCAAGTGATGAACTCTCTGTTAAAAATCAATCACACATTAGTCACAAAATGTTAAAGGTTTCCATAGTCACTCTTCCCCGAGTTACATTAGTATTGCTCTCCATTCGGGCCCCTTAACTCTGTTCTGATTTTCATCTTTTTAGTTTCCATGTTCTACTTATTGTACTATTTGTCTCAACTAATTTCTGTTATTAGTTTGTATTGCATTGTTGTTTCATTTTTCATTTTTCATCTGCAATTATTAATTTAAAAGCATGAGGAATATTACGTCAGTCTATGTATGATATACATATAGCCAGTGTAAATATTCACTATTCATTCTATTTTTTCTTTAAGATTTTTCTACACTGTATTTCTAGATCCCCACGCCAACACAAATCAGTTTTTTCTTTTGTTGATTTCTGAGTGAAGCTGACTGTATCTTGTTTTGCTTTTCCCCAACTTCCCCCTTCTTTCAGCCAAATTGTATGTGTTGTATCCTTTCATCGCTCATTGTTTTTCTTTCATTGTTCATGCCCTCTTTCATACTTTAATCACTTGACGTCCTTGCTTCTACTCTAATATACTTTCCCCTTCATTTTTCCTTTAATTGCAGTTTGCATTTGTTTTCTTTTCTCTTGGGTGTGTGTTTTCTTTCTCTATCCCTTTTGTGACACACTCCTATTCCTTTAATCACTTTTTCCCTTCCCCTTTCTTTCTTGTTTTAGTTACCTAAACCCCTGTTTTCACAAAAGACAGATACTACTCCTGTGTGCTGATACAGGGACACACACATACCTCATGATGCTGTCAAACAGTGACTATACAGGAGTACTTTGCACACAAGTTGTGTTCGGTCAGTGGTAATTATTGAGAGCAAAACACATGCTCCCATATAAATGACACTGCTTTCCTGGTCCAGTTTAAAGACAAATTAGGTTTTTGGCCCCACCAGGGCCCCTCTGTCAACCCCCACAACCAGCTAGTGGATGAGATTTTTAAAATAAAATTGTGAAGGTTCGTCAAATGGCACCAAAGTTATAAGCTAACGACAAAATGCTTTTATATGGAAACGTGGTCCTAAATATAACTTACCAGTGGCAAAAGATAGATAGATAGATAGATGGATAGATAGATAGATGGATGGATGGATGGATGGATAGATAGATAGATAGATAGATAGATAGATAGATAGATAGATAGATAGATAGATAGATAGATAGATAGATAGATAGATAGATAGATAGATAGATAGATAGATAGATAGATAGATAGATAGATAGATAGATAGATAGATAGATAGATAGATAGATAGATAGATAGATAGATAGATAGATAGATAGATAGATAGATAGATAGATAGATAGATAGATAGATAGATAGATAGATAGATAGATAGATATGTTAAGTGAGTGCGGTTGGGGTGGCAGTTAAGGCTTGATATCTTTCCAGGTTTTGTGCTGTAACCAATTTTACATCCAGTAAACTATAACTCTCCATTACCTTTATCTTTATCAAGGAAATTAATTTGCTTCACTTAGCTCCCCCAACTTGCCCAATGTCAAGTTGGTATAGTCATCCCCCCTGCCTTGCCCAAATGTACAGGTTGTTGTTTAACCTCTTCTTCCCTCCCACTACGCACAAGGTCCAAGGTGTTAGCATGTAGTGCCCAAAACTATCCAACCCTTCACAATGGAGGTGATATGCTCATACCCTGCCTAGCCCGAGGTCGGGGAAAGAATAATAATATCCACCCATCTGCCGTGCTCAACCACAAGGGAATATTTTAACAACTCACCTTGCACAAGTGCAGGGGAGGTATTTTTCAGTCCACTGCCATACCGTGCCTAAGTATGGGGGTGAAAAAATGAAAATATGCCTCATCAATATCTCATACGTAAGGAAAAATTGTTGATTGTTTTTGTATGTTTTTCATGCAGGGACTAATGCATCTATTTTATACATTACAGAGTTTTATTGGTAAAACTATATTTTTTAAAAACATTGTGCATCAAGAATACGGTTTTTATGACATCATTATAAAAGTCCTGATTGTCATCCATTTTAAAACCTGCTTACTTTCAATGTTTCTCTTAATATCCTATTATAGACGTTAAAAACTGAAGAAGTATAAAACAGAAAGTTTTCAAATTGGTATGGAGTTATACATGTTGATCATCCTTTGGTTCCTTTTCAGGCCACTGTTAGACCTGACATCATTGGCCTGAGTCTCCCTTCCATTTTTTGACGGATTGCCTCCTCTGTTTTGATATGTTTTTGCTGGTTTTATGTTTTGGGCACTGTGCCACTGCTCATCAGTGCCACAGTGCAAGTGCTACCTATGTTAAATTGATATACTAATTGGATTCCATGATTGGGTTATTTGATTTACCTGTCAGCCCCTAGTACAGTGCACCATGTGTGCCCAGGGCTTGTAAATCAAATGCTGCTGGTGGACTTGCAGCACTGGTTGTGCCACCCACAGAAGCAGCTTGTACAATGTGTCTCAGGCCTGCCATTGCAAGACCTATGTGCAGTCTAGCACTGCCATGTCGACTTGGCCAAGTGCACCCACTTGCCAGTCCATAACCCTTCCCTTTGCTTCATATTAGACACCCCTATGGTAGGTCCAAGGGCAGGGTGCATTGTAAGTATAAGGTAGGACATGCTCTGATGTGTGTAGCATGTTCTAATGATGAATTACAGCCATTTTCATTGTTCACTATTGAAGGCTACCTGTTCTCCATGGGCCAGAATGGGCAGTTAGATTATTACATTCTTATAATCCTAACTGACTCAGGGAACATGGTAGAAATTTGAATTTAGTATGCCTGAACTCAGACTAATACAATACATCTTTTAGTAAAGTTTATTTTAATATTCTGTGTTTGCAAATACCACTTTTAGAAAGTAGGTATTTTCTTGCCTAGCTATCCAGGCCTGCCTCTGCTGGGTTGTGTATTCCTTGTCTGGGTTTGTGAGTGGCAGGGCTGGGGGATTCCAGGAGACAGGCTGGGGCAGCCCAGTGGTGAATAGAGAGATCTGCATCTAGCTGGGAGGGAGGAGTTGCACCTGGGACCTGAATAGGGCTGGGCCTTCCCTCTACAATGCTGTCTCCACCCCTTGTGGCTTGTCTGATGTCTCTGCCCTGCACTGTGAAAGGAGAGGAGGAATCAGGTTAACAGAGTGCTCCAGAGCTGTATCTTCCCTCCCCTGTGCTGGTTCCACCTCCTGTGGGGCGGCTGATTTTGCTGCTCGACTCATCTGTCCGGTCACTTGCCCATTGGCTAGTGGCCTCTGTGATGATTAAACCTTTGATTTACACTGCTATTCTGGTTGCTCCAGACTGGCCCATGCTTCCCTGAAAAAGAGAAGCCCCTCAGACCTTGCTGGTCTGACCAAGAAGCCATCTTTGATTCCTGCGTGGGTTGCCTTTGCCAAGCCTTGTTGACTCCAATCTGGAAGCCGATATGGCTGACAGCGAGAGCCTTTGTGGGACAGTCCATATCCAGCTCCTGGTTGTCATCGACACCTCCTGGTCCACGTAGCTGCAGAGAAAAGCTTCACAACATCACCTGATCGCATCCCGACATCTCCTGGTTCCTTCCTGGTTCCATCCTGGTCACTGGCTAGTGACCCAAACTCTGTCCCCTCTGCTTTCAGGTACTCTTCAACCTCGATCCGCCCTTGGATCCAACCGGACACTCCTCTCCTGGTCGCCTGCAGCATCTTTCTCCAAGGCTCCATAGGAATCAGCGACGAAACCCGACATACTTTGACACCTATGCACCCGCTTCCTGTGGGTGAGGTAACGTGAGTATTTCGGTACTCCTGTGGGTATTGACTATCCTAGTGTCCTAGTTTCAAGTAGCTTTTCCCTAGTCCATCCGGAAGTGTCCTAAAAGAACTAGTTTCCAATTCTTTCGTTCCCATTCTAACTCTATGGTAACTCGCGTGCGTGTAAAGACACTGCACGTGCATCCCGTGGGCCTCCTGCTCCCTATCCTTTGGTAGTACAGTGTAGCCCCAGCGATTCTCCAGGCCCTAGGCCTTTCCTTTGTTTGTGGAGTGGTTCTTATACCACTATTTTAGTATATGGTTCGAAGTGCCCCTAGGGCATTACTGTATTTTGTGCAAGTATCTTGTTATGTGCTGGTGCCTCTGACCTCATAAACAGTTCAGAGGATTGTGTTAGAAATAAATACATATATATTTTGATATACAACCTGTGTGGTGTCCTTTCACTTGGTATTAAGGGGATTGCATATGGTAAAACAGCTGGCTTCACATGCCCTCTTGAGTTTAGCCTAAGACTGCTTTGTCCATGCTACCACTAGGATAGCTGGTCTATAAGGTTGACTTTACAACCATCACCATAAGGGTTGTTTGGACTGGTGCAAGGTGCTCACTAGCATAGTGAACATCATATACCAGGCCAACTTCTCACATTGGTGTGAAGCGGTTGGGATTTGAGCTTGCTGTTGTTTTACCAACTGTAATCTTGGCAATATCACTTGAAAGATCATACAGGTACCTATAGATACATATAAAACAAGACTTAGAATACTTATGTTCTACTGAACTTAGTTGTTGTAGACCAAAGGGCCTAGCACTCCCTGACTGCAACTCCTAGGGAGGTTCAGTAGGAAACACTTAGTGCAGGTAGGTGCACACACCACACCCCACCGGTGGGGAGTGACCCTCCAAGGGCACCCCACAGATATGAAATACTCAACTTCCAAGAGCTGAGACACTTGTGTACCACAAGGAGGTTGAAACAGGGTTCCAACCCTACCCTTCAGCACCTGATGTAAATCCTAGAAGAGTATGATGCTCATAAGGCATCTGGCTCAGGTCCTACAGGGAATGCAGATGAGGTTCTGCCCTCATTAGAGGATACCACTGATCCTACTATCATAGATAATGAGGATGATGTGGAGGCAGAGGACTCTGAAGATGGGGAGGGTAGCCAAGGCCAGGTTCAGGTTAGAAGACTTAGCCAGGCTAACTTAAGCCAATTTGGGGCTGAGAATGGGACAGCCCCATTCAGGCCTCCAAGTGGGTTTAACCAGAGGTATAGGAGGGAAAGATCTCACTCAGGTGAATCCCTCCACTCCAATGGCTCTAGAGGTTCTCAGAGGGGAATGACTTCCTCTCAAAAGAGAGAACATGAGGCTAGGATGAGGGAGGTCCAAATCAGAATAGAGAGGGAAGAACTTGCCCTAGCCCAAGCAAAACTTGCTTTAGCAAGGGAGCAAAAGTTAAGTGGATTAGATTCGACTGGTGGCAGCAATATCCCTAAGGATAAAGACAGGTCCTATGACAATAGACACCTGAGTAAGATTGTGCCCCCCTACAAAGTTGGGGATGACATCCACAAATGGATAACTGCTTTGGAGAGGGCTTGCAAAGTACAGCAGGTACCCCAAAGTCAGTGGGCAGCAATATTGTGGCTCTCCTTTTCAGAAAAAGGAAGAGACAAGCTCCTCACAGTTAGTGAAGATAATGCTAACAATTACACTGTCCTGAAGAGTGCTCTGATTGATGGATTTGGCCTAACCACTGAACAGTACAGGTTGATGTTCAGAGATACCCAGAAGACACAGACTCAGGACCGGACTAATTATGTTGATTGTGACTCTAAGGCTCTGGAAGGCTGGTTGCTGGGAACTAAAGTTAAGGACTATACAGGATTGTATAATTTGATCATGAGAGAGCAAATCCTTAATTATTGTCAGAACCAGTTGTTGCACCAACACCTGATTGACTCAGATCTGACCTCTCCCCAAACATTGGGTAAGAAGGCAGACAAATGGGTCAGAACCAGGGTTAAGCAGAAAAACCAGGTCCAAGGTGGTGATCAGAAAAGGGCAGACCAAAAAGGTGGGGATCAGAAACCAAAAGACCAGAAGTCTTCATCAGGCCCCCAAAATTCTAATGAAGGGAGGTCCCAAACTTCTAAGAAGAAGAAAAAAGAAGGGCCAAAGAAACCTTGGTGTAATTATTGTAAATCTGATTCTCACTGGTTTAGTGAGTGTACCAAGAAAGGTACAGCCCCTACCACTGTAGCCCCTAAGGCATCTGCACCCCCTAGTGCAGTTAACAGTGGTGGTCCACAAACCAAGGCTATAGTGGGGTTAACCATGGGTACTGAGGTGGATTCTGGCCTAGTCAGGATACCAACCCAGACTGTTCTTATCTGTAATGTGGACATGGCTATGTCCTCAACTGTGAGTCCCAGTACTCTGGGCAAGTACAGGCAAACACCTTTGATAAATGACAAAGTGTCTCAGGCCTACAGGGACACATGTGCCAGTGTCACTATGGTGACACCTAACTTTGTGGACCCTGGACGGATTGTACTGGGTGATAATTACCTGGTGACCAATGCAAGCAATGTCACTACTACCCATAGTGTGGCAGTTGTTAACTTCTCCTGGGGAGGGGTAACTGGCCTCAAAAGAGTTGTGGTAAGTGCAGACCTCCCAGTGGAATGTCTGTTGGGCAATGATCTTGAATCCTCAGTATGGTCAGAAGTGGAGTATAGGACTCATGCAGAGATGTTAGGCATATCAGCTCATGTCCTTGCTGTGACCAGGTCACAGGCCAAAAAGTGCCAAACTTAACAGGCCTTGGATCCTGAAAATATGGACCAAGTGCCATCCAAGAGAAAGAGCAGTAGGGTTAAGGCAGTGCCTTCCCCCTGCCTACAAGTGAGGATCGGCCTTCTCAGGAAGCTGATTCTGAGACTCCTGAAGGAACTGTCCTAGAAGAACTTGAACCTGAGCAGGTTGAGTTTCTTGGGACAGGGGGACCTTCAAGGGCAGACTTGAGGCAGGCACAGTTAGACTGCCCCTCTCTTGAACCCCTCAGACTGCAAGCTGCTTCTGAGGCTGCTGGGAATGCTACAGGTACCTATAGAGTTTATTGGGATGAAGGACTCCTTTATTCTGAGGGTAGAGACCCCAAGCCTGGTGCTTCCAGGAGGTTGGTCAAACCTCAGGCCTTTAGGGGTTTCCTTCTTACCTTAGCCCATGATAGTCCCTTAGCAGGACATCTAGGCCAGAACAAGACTTGGGACAGGCGTGTCCCTCACTTTCACTGGCCCCATATGTCAGAAGATACTAAGGAGGTTTGTCGCTCCTGTGTGACCTGCCAAGCCAGTGGCAAATCAGGTGGCACAA
Organism: Lissotriton helveticus; assembly: GCF_964261635.1. Taxonomy (NCBI): domain Eukaryota; kingdom Metazoa; phylum Chordata; class Amphibia; order Caudata; family Salamandridae; genus Lissotriton; species Lissotriton helveticus. The sequence goes on along the minus strand of NC_136067.1, from coordinate 1,664,405,755 downwards.
CAAAGGCCCCCTTATACCACTACCTGTGGTGGGCGTACCCTTTGAAAGAGTTGGGATTGACATTGTTGGACCAATGGATCCCCAAACAGCCTCTTGGCACAGATTTATACTGGTGGCAGTGGATCATGCCACCAGGTATCCCTAAGGACCACAACAGCACCTGTTGTGGCAATAGCCCTCCTGGGAGTTTTCTCAAGAGTGGGCTTTCCAATGGAGGTTGTCTCAGACAGGGGTGCAAACTTCATGTCTGGGTACTTGACTGCTATGTGGAAGGAGTGTGGTGTTAATTACAAATTCACTACACTCTACCATCCACAGTGCAATGGGCTTGTTGAAAGATTCAACAAGACCCTCGAGGGTATGATCAAGGGTTTACCTGAAAAGCTTAGGCGAAGATGGGACATCCTTCTACCCTGCCTTCTGTTTGCTTACAGGGAGGTCCCACAAAAGGGGGTTGGCTACAGCCCTTTTGAGCTTTTGTTTGGGCATCCTGTAAGGGGACCCCTATGTCTGGTGAAGGAAGGATGGGAGTTACCTCTCAAAAAGACTAAACAAGACATAGTGGACTATGTACTTGGTCTCCGCTCCAGGATGCCTGAGTATATGAAGAAGGCTTCTAAAAACCTTGAGGCTAGCCAAGAACTTCAAAAAGCTTGGCATGACCAAAAGGCTGTGCTGACTGAGTACCAGCTAGGACAGACGGTGTGGGTGTTGGAGCCAGTGGCCCCAGCAGCACTCTAGGACAAATGGTCTGGACCCCACACCATTGTTGAGAAAAAGGGAGAGGTCACCTACTTGGTGGACCTTGTAACCCCTAGGAGCCCCCACAGTGTGCTCCATGTCAACAGACTCAAAGCATATGTTGACAGGGCAGACATGGGCTTGCTCATGGCTACAGACGAGGGACAGGAGGAAGAGAGTGACCCTCTCCCAGACCTGTTGACTCAGAACCCTGATGATGGTCAGTTGATGGTGTGGCCTTAGCTGGCAGCCTCACTGACCAGCAGCAACAGGACTGCAGACAAGTTCTACAGTCCTTTAGACATATGTTTTCATTGACACCTAGTCAGACTAACTGGTGCACCCATGAGTTGGACACTGGTGACAGTCTGCCTGTGAAGAGTAAGATCTACAGGCAACCTGACCATGTCAGGGACTGTATAAAGACTGAGGTACAGAAAATGCTTGAGTTGGGAGTAATTGAGCCATCCGAGAGCCCCTGGGCCAGCCCAGTAGTCCTTGTACCAAAACCTCACACCCAAGATGGTGAGGGAGAGATGAGGTTCTGTGTGGACTATAGAGGTCTCAATGCTGTCGCTAGGACAGATGCTCACCCAATTCCAAGAGCGGATGAGCTCATTGATAGATTAGCTTCTGCCAAGTTTCTGAGCACATTTGATTTGACAGCTGGCTATTGGCAAATCAGGTTAGCTGAGGATGCCAAGGCCAAAACTGCTTTCTCAACCCCAGGAGGTCATTATCACTTTGTGGTGATGCCCTTTGGTTTGAAGAATGCACCTGCCACTTTCCAAAGGTTGGTGAACCAAGTCCTCACTGGGTTGGATGACTTTTGAGCAGCTTATCTTGATGATATTGCTGTCTTCAGCTCCACCTGGGAGGATCATCTGATCCACCTGAAGAAGGTTTTAGAAACCCTGCAGAAGGCAGGCCTAACTATCAAGGCCACAAAGTGCCAGATAGGGCATAGTAAGGTTGTGTACCTGGGCCACCTTGTAGGTGGGGGTCAGGTTCAACCACTGGAGAGTAAGATCCAGACCATCAAGGACTGGGCTCTTCCAACCATCCAGACACAGGTCAGAGCTTTCTTGGGCCTGTCTGGGTATTACAGAAAGTTTGTTAAGAATTATGGGTCCATTGTGACACCACTTAATGACTTGACTTCAAAGAAGATGCCAAAAAAGGTTCAGTGGAAAGTTAGCTGTCAAAAGGCATTTGATGGCCTGAAGAAGGCCATGTGCTCTGCACCTATCTTGAAGAGTCCTGACTACTCCGAAGAGTTTATTGTCCAAACAGATGCTTCTGAGTTGGGGGTGGGAGCTGTGCTTTCACAACTTGATGTAGATGGTCAAGATTAGCCCATTGCTTTTATTAGCAGAAGGCTGACCCCTAGAGAGAAACGTTGGTCAGCTATTGAGAGGGAGGCCTTTGCTGTGGTTTGGGCCCTGAAGAAGTTGAGACCATACTTGTTTGGCACTCACTTCAAAGTTCAGGCAGACCATAAGCCCCTCTTGTGGCTAAATCAGATGAAGGGTGAGAATCCCAAACTGCTCAGATGGTCCATTTCCCTACAGGGGATGGACTTTACAGTGGAGCACAGACCAGGGACTGACCATGGCAATGCAGATGGTCTCTCCAGGTACTTCCACTTTGAACATGTAGACACAACTGGTCAAGGTTAGTCTAATGTCTCTGCGTTTGGGGGGGGTTATGTAGGAGAGTAGGGTCTGCTTTCCTATGGTCACCCCACTTTTTTGCTTTTTGCTTCACTGGTTTTCGACTTAGATGTGGCTGTGGGCCTGCTAATCAGACCCACAGCCCTGCTGTTCTCTTTCTATATTTACACCATGAACTTTAGGTACATCACCAATTGGGATTTGGGTCACTCTTATGAATCCCTGTACAGTGTACCATAGGTACCCAGGGCATAGGTGCACCCAAGGCCTACCAGGGGCTGCAGCATATATTTTGCCACCCCTGGCTGGCCATCCAAACTGACACAACTGGCTGATCACTCAGCTGGGGCAAGTTCGTGTAATCACCCTTTGCTTAGATATAGTATTCCTATATCTAACCTTATATCTAGACACATATACACCTATAAGTCACTCCTATGGCAGGCCTTAACAATCCTGAAGGCAGAGTGCTTGGTTTTATGTGAGATGGTGCTCTAGCATGAGCTGAGCCTGTCTGCAGCTTTCGGAACCATGTCCTTATAGCTGTTCTAAGATATTGCCATACCATATACTCTTAAGTGCATTATGAACCTCGCGGTTAAATGCTAACTTTGGTTTGGCTTTATTAAAACATGTCGTGTAAGGTGTCATACGCTTTGGAATACTACCCCCTCGCAAGTTATGGCAACGAGGGTAGCATTCCACCCTTCTAGAGGGAGAAGACATGTTGTTCCTACTAATCCCGGTTAAAGTTAACCAGAGCCTCAGCATCACAAAATGGATGCTGCTGCCACAGACACAAGTCTGACCTCCTGCTTCTGGGAGTCCTTCCAGTGAGGGAAGCTTGGACAATAGGTTTCCTGTCTTGGGAGGTGCTAGCACCACCCCAGACAGGCTATAGTGTATTGGGGCAGGGAGGGCTGAATGAAATGGAATGGAAGCGGATTTGTAGAGCGCGTGGTTACCCGGAGGCGTCCCAGCGCTGTAGAACCAAAGGTTTCCAAGGGGGAAATTCTAAGTCACGGGCCCTGGTAGCGGCTGAACTGGGCCCTAGGGGAAGAGGAAGGTTTTGAGAAGCTTCCGAAACTTAAAATGGCCGGGTTCAGCTCGCATCTTCAGCGGTAGTGCGTTCCACAGAGTCGCTGCGTTAACAGAAAATCGACGACCTCTGTTTGCGCCTTCTTCACTCTGGGGATTTTGGCCAAACATTCATGATCAGAGCGGAGGGTCCTATTGGCCTTGTAAGGGGACACTAAGCTCCTCAGAATAGGAGGTCCCTTACCCTGAAGGGATTTGTGAACAATACATAGGGACTTAGACTTTATCCTTTCGCGGATTGGCAGCCAGTGGAGAGTTCTTAGGGCCAGTCTCACTGAGGACCTTGCCGATGAACCTGTAAGCAGCCTAGCTGCGGAGTTTTGGATCTGTTGAAGTTTATTGATAGTGGCTTCCGGAGCGCCCAAGTAGAGGGCGTTGCTGTAATCCAGCCTTGGGAGGATCAGCCCTTGAATTAGAAGCTTCCTTGAGTGGGGAGGAAGAAGGTGCAGGACTTTCCGGGCTGACCGAAGCAAGCCAAAACAGATACCATCCGTTTTTTTGGCTTGAGTTCTAAATGAGAGATCCTGTTCAAGTCAAACCCCTAAGCTTTTGATTTCGTTTTTTACGGGGGGAAGAGCCCCCAAACAGGCGGTCCAGATGGAGTCAGGCAGTGATGTCATGTTATGCCCTAGGAGCATAAGCTCTGTTTTGGATCCATTTAATTTGAGTAAGGATTTACTCATCCAGGCGTGTATTTCGGACAGACAGGAGTGAAGGTTTTCAGAGCACTGGTCCAGTTGAGTAAGCGAGACGACAAGTTGTGTGTTGTCCGCTTAGGTGACTATTTTTAAACCAAATGGATTGACCACGTCTTACAGTGGGGACTTGTACACGTTGAATAGAGTAGGACTCAACGAGGAGCCCTGCGGTACGCCACAATGGAGAGGGATTAAATTGGACCGTGCATTACCTTCCCAAACCTGAAAAGTCCGATTATTTAGGAAGGAGGTTAGCCAAGCCAGGGCAGTGCCCGATACTCCAATATTAGAGAGGCGCTGAATTAGAATACGTTGATTGACCGTATCGAAAGCTGCACTTAGATCCAGGAGGATCACTACTGCTGATCCTCCTGAATCCAAGATGCACCTCGCCTCTTCGATGACTGATATTAGGGCAGTATCAGTTCCCTGGCCTGGACGAAAGCCTGTTTGAGAGCTGCGTAGTAACTCATTGGATTTCAGAAAAGCGTACAGTTGTTGATTGACCATTTTCTCTGCAATCTTACCGAGTCCCGGCAACAGTGAAAGAGGCCTAAAATTGGCCAACTCAATGGGGTCCAACTGAGGCTTTTTTAATAGGGCTTTGACTATGGCCTCTTTCCAGCTTGGTGGAATGATGCCTTGGCAGAAAGAGGCATTAATTAAGCAAGTGGCCAGGGGGGAGATTGTAGAGGTGATACGTTTTAGAATATACATAGGAGCAGGGTCGCTGGGAGATCCACTTTTCATAGATGCTAGGACTTTTTGAAATTCTTCCCCAGAAACTGGGGCAAAGGAATCCAACTGAGGGCCAGATGGAGGGGTCCTAAAGCTACAGGGATCTAGAGTGTCGACAGGTCGCGGCAAGGTTTTTAGAATATTTTGAATTTTGGAATAGAAAAGGTCCGTGTTAGACGGGGACCTGGAGGGTCGGCCGAGCACAGTGATCGCACAGACAGGTAACTTCCCCCCCACAGATGGACACCACACAAAGATCAGGGTAACACCTTTTATAGGCACTTCTGGTAGTAGAGTGGTACGATACAAGGCGATCAGGACACGATGATCCTCTCAATTCTAGTCTCTAGTAAGGGAAGGGGGTAGCGGGACAGTCTTGGTACCCACGGGTACTGAGGTGTAACGGTGATAGCTCACAATCCTCGAGCTCGGTGTTCGGATGGGTCAGACCGCGGCAGCGCCGGCAGGTCCCGAAGAGGTCGTAGGTGGCAACGGGCCGCGGCAGCGCCAGCAGGTCCCAACGAGGATGAAGGTTACAACGGGCCGCGGCAGCGCCAGCAGGTCCCACGAGAATGCAGGTTGCAACGGGCCGCGGCAGCGCCAGCAGGTCCCACGAGGATGAAGGTTGCAACGGGCCGCGGCAGCGCCAGCAGGTCCCACGAGGATGAAGGTTGCAGAGGGCCGCGGCAGCGCCAGCAGGCAGGACAATAGTTCACAAGGCAGGGCTGTGGCAGCGCCAGCAGTCCGTCAAGGATGAGTTCGTCGCGGTGTCTCTCGACTCCAGGATACAACTGCCTTCCTGTCCTGGGGCGGCCTCAGTTATAGGTCTGGCGCCCTTTGATGTCCGGACCCTCGCTCTTGGAGGTCGGGAGGTCTGGGAGGAGGGAGTCCAGACACCCAGCAGGGGGGTGGAGCCAGCGCCCGAGGAGGCTGGGGGTGCTCGGCACCTGGCGGGGGAGAGCCATCGACACTTCTTACTCCCATTGACCTGCCAAGTGGTCCGTTCACCTCCTGGGTGGAGGGTGGTGCCGGGATGTCGGGGCCTGGCCAGGCCCAGGGTTGGGGTCGGGCTGAGGCCGCGCGGCCGCGTGGTGCCGTGTCCAAGATGGCGGCTGGGCCGGGCAATGGTGCTGACGGCGGCCCGGGCCCTGTCCTGCGGGGAGGGAGCGAGCCCTTCATGTGGCCTGTCCAACATGCGTCCCCCCCAGCTGAAGGCGGGGAGAGTCACCCATCTTCTTGGGGACTTTCCTCGTCGAGGCGGAAAAAGCGGGACAGGCCATCCGCGTTGGCGTGGTCTTGGCCAGGGCGATGCTCCACAGTGAAGTCCATTCCCTGCAGGGAGATGGACCATCGCAATAGTTTGGGGTTCTCCCCCCGCATCTGCATGAGCCATTGCAGGGGCCGATGATCTGTCTGTACCCGGAAATGGGTTCCGAAGAGGTAGGGCCGGAGCTTCTTGAGGGCCCATACCACTGCGAAGGCCTCTCGCTCAATGGTGCTCCAGCGCTGTTCTCGGGGCAGTAGGCGTCTGCTGATGAAGGCCACGGGTTGGTCCACTCCTTCGGGGTTCAGTTGGGAGAGGACGGCCCCAATACCATGGTCGGAGGCATCGGTCTGCACGATGAACTCGCGGCTGTAGTCGGGGGCCTGGAGCACCGGAGCGGTGCACATGGCGGCCTTCAGCGTCTCGAAGGCCGCGTGACAGTCGGGAGTCCAGTTGACTCGTTTTGGGTTGTTCCTAGACGTGAGTTCCGTGAGGGGCCCCACAATGCTGCCATAGTCCCTCACAAACCGCCGGTAGTATCCGGTGAGCCCCAGGAAGGCTCGGACCTCTGTTTGTGTTTCGGGGGGTTGCCAGGACTGGATGGCAGCTACCTTGAGTTGGAGGGGGGCCACCAGACCGCTCCCCACTTGGTGTCCGAGGTAGGTCACGGACCCCTGGCCGATTTGGCACTTGCTGGCCTTTATGGTGAGGCCGGCCTGTTGGAGGGCCTGCAGGACCGCTCTGAGGTGGTGGAGGTGGTCTGCCCAGTGGCGGCTGTATACCGCGATGTCGTCCAGGTAGGCGGCGCTGAATTCTTCGAGGCCCGCCAATACCTGGTTCACCAGTCTTTGAAAGGTGGCTGGAGCGTTCTTCATGCCGAAGGGCATCACTCTGAAATGGTAGTGCCCGTCCGGGGTGGAGAAAGCGGAACGTTCTTGGGCCCTGGGGGTGAGGCCGATCTGCCAGTAGCCCGCTGTCAGGTCAAAGATGCTTAGGTAGCGGGCTGCCCCCATGCGGTCGACTAGTTCATCTGCTCGGGGGATAGGGTGAGCGTCGGTTCGGGTGACCGCGTTCAGCCCCCGATAGTCGATGCAGAATCGGAGCTCCGGCGTGGTGCCCGGTGCCGCGGCCTTGGGGACCAGGACGACCGGGCTGGCCCAGGGACTGTCCGAAGGCTCGATGACCCCGAGGGCGAGCATCTTGGAGACTTCTTCTTGGATGCATGTACGTACCCGATCCGGTACTCGGTACGCCCGGTGTCGGACAGGAGGACTGTCCCCCGTGTCCACGTCGTGCAGGCACCAGGAGGTGACTCCGGGTGCGAGGGAGAACAGGTTCGCGAACGGCAGCAGGAGGGCCCGGCAATCTTGACGCTGCTCTGGGGTCAGGACCTCGGAGAGTCGGACCCCGTCCACCGAGCCATCTCTTTCCCGAGTCCTCAGTAGGTCAGGGAGGGGCTCGGAGTCTCCTTCTGTGCCACTGTTGGTCGCCATCAGCAGGCTGAGCTCTGAGCGCATGAAGTGGGGTTTGAGTCTGTTGGCGTGGAGGACCCGGAGGGGGTTCCGGGGGGACTCCAGGTCGATGAGATAGGTGACGGGACTCCTGCGCTCGATCACCTTGAAGGGCCCCGTCCATTTGTCTTGCAAGGCACACGGTTCGATGGGGGACATCACCCATACCTGCTGACCCGGTTCAAACTCGATGGAGGAGGCATGTTGGTCGTACCACTTCTTCATGTCCTCTTGACTGGCCTCCAGATTGGCTTTAGCGATCTCCCTGAATTTCCGGGTCTGATTTCGGAGGGTCAGGAGGTATTTGTAGACGTCCGGAGGGGTCTTTAGGGGGGCCATTTCCCATTCCTCCTTCACTAGGCTGAGAGGCCCGCGAACGGGGTGTCCGTACAGGAGTTCGAAGGGGCTGAAGCCGAGGGACTTCTGGGGGACTTCTCGGTAGGCGAAGAGGAGGCACGGTAGTAGCACGTCCCACTGGCGGCGTAGGGGTTCTTCCAGCCCCATGATCATTCCCTTGAGGGTGCGGTTGAACCGCTCGACCAGTCCGTTCCCCTGGGGGTGATAGGGGGTGGTGAAGCGGTAAGTGACTCCGCACTGCTGCCAGAGGGATTTCATATACTTTGAAATAAAGTTCGTACCCCTGTCGCTGACGACTTCCCGGGGAAAGCCCACTCGAGAGAAGATCCCCATCAAGGCTCGACCCACTACTGGGGCTGTTATAGTACGAAGGGGGACCGCCTCAGGATAGCGGGTGGCGTGGTCCACCAGGACCAGGATGAAGCGATGCCCCTGTGCTGTTCGGGGGTCCAGGGGCCCCACAATGTCTATTCCCACCCTTTCGAACGGGGTGGTCACCACGGGGAATGGTTGTAGGGGTGCCTTGAGTTTGCGGCCGCTCTTCCCGCTGGCCTGGCAGGTCGGGCAGGACCGGCAATGGTTGGAGACGTCATTTCTCATTTTGGGCCAAAAAAAGTGAGTCACCAGGCGGTGGTAGGTCTTGTCTTGGCCCAGGTGCCCGGCCAGGGGGACATCATGGGCTAGGTTCAACAGGAAGTCTCGGAAGTGGAGGGGCACCACCAGCACTCGTCCGGCCCCCAGTTCTGCGATTTTCTGCTCGCTGTACAAGAGATCATTGTCCCAATAAACCCAGTGGGCCCCGGTGGTGTCTCCTTGGCTCTGGGCGAGCGCTTGCTGTCGCAATCCCTCGAGGGAGGGGCAGGTCTTTTGCTCCTGCCGGAATTGTTCCTGGGTGGGCCCCCCTTCTTGACGCCACTGAGCCAGGTCGGGAAGCTCGGGGGGCTGTGTGGACCCCTCTGTGGTGGGGTCCGGGTGGTCGGTCTGGAGGAAGTCTTCTTCTGGAGTGATCGAGGGCGGAGGTGCTGCCCATTCTGGTTCTTCTGGTCTAGGGATGGTGCGGGTGGCCATGGACCGGGTGGTTACGCACGCCCAGTCCGGGAGACCCAACATCCCCAGATGCTCTCTTCTTTCCACAGCGGCCCACGGGGAGCTCTCGAGATCGTTCCCCAGGAGGCAGTCCACGGGGGCATCGTCGCGGACAGTTACTTTCAGCATGCCGGACACTCCTCCCCATTCGAAGGGGACGCAGGCCATCCGACACAGGCTCTCCGAGTTATCTGCCGATCGGACGGGGCAAAGTACGTTTGGTAGGATTTGTTCTGGGGTCACCAGGTGACAACGGACGGCCGTCACACTGGCCCCGGTGTCACGCAGGGCCTCGGCCTTGCGCCCATTGATGCTCACCCATTGGCTGTACTTCCGAGTGTTGGCGGGCAGGGGAGTCCGCGGGACCATGTCTCTTCCTCCCAGGCATGCCAGGGTCATGGCGGCGGGTTCCCACCCGAACTGCTCCGACTCATAGGTCTCCGTGTCTTCGGAGACTTGTTCTTCTCCCAGGGCGGCGGCCGCCATCTGGCGGGGCCCGGGGACCTGGTTCTTCGGGCAGGTCGGGTCACTGGCATAGTGGCCGACTCGCTGGCATCGATGACACGTCACGTTAGCTCGGAACCCCGGGCGCATCGGGGGGTTTCCCCGGCCTGCTGGGGCCGGGGTGGCGTTAGTGGGCGCGGCCGGGACGGCGTCTCGGCCCCGGCCCGGGCCTCCTCCTCCTCCTCGGGGACGATGATGACCTTGGTTGGTTCTGTTCTGCTCATTCGGCCCACTCCGGGCCACTCGGGTGCTCTCCCACCGGTCAGCCTCGGTGGCGAGCTGCTGGGGTTCAGTCAATTTACTGTCGAGGAGGTGCTGCCTGAGCTCGACGAAGCAGTTGTTGGAGAGGTGCTCCCACACAATGAGATTGAAGAGTTGTTCGTAAGTGGTTACGTTGTTACCCTTGATCCACCCCTCGAAGGCTCGGCTGAAATAGTTCACGTATTCCAACCACGTCGTACCTGGGATCCGGGTGCAGTTGCGGAACCTCTGGCGATACATTTCGGGTGTAAGCCCATATCGACTGAGGAGGGCGGCCTTCATGTGGTCATAGGACGTCATTTGATGGTCCGGAAGCTGCAGCAGGGCATCACGACCCTCGTTGACGAATCTCCCCCATAGACCGGCTCCCCAGTCACTTCGAGCGACCCGGTGGGCGGTCATGGCAATCTCATAGGCCTTGAACCACTGCTGTATGTCGTCGTTCCGGTGATATTCTCGGACCACATCCTTGGGGATGTGGACCTTCTGCTCGGTAGGGCCCGGGGAGTGCGGTTGCTCGGGCACCCCTAGGTTTTTGTTCAGTTTGCGTATTTCTATCTCTGCTAGTTTGCACTCGTGCTCGTATGCCAGTCTTTTTTCTTCGAGGTCTCTCTGTCTCTGTTTTTCCTCTCGCTCTTCTCTGAGCCGTAAGTGTTCTAAGTTTATCTTTTGTTCCGCCAGTTTCAATTCTCAGTCTAATCTGAGTCGTGCCAAGTCTAACTCGTGTAATCTATTTTTTTCCCGCTCTTGGATCTCTTCACGGGAAGGGCCTGTTCTCCGTTCTTCCGTCCGGGTGGTGTTGACTTCCGGGGCTGCGGGGTCCCGGGGGGTTGCGGTATTTGTCTCTGTCCATGCCTCTAGGGCGTTTTTGAAGTCTTCTTTTGTGCTTAGCCCGGTGGTAGCAATGCCTAAGTCCATGCAAAATTGTTTGAGCTCTCGGTGGTTGTATTCTTCCAGCTTTTCCATCTGAAACTTCTCCGCCGATCCGCTCTCTTTGGTCGTCATTGTGGTTTTAGTCGTAGGGTGAGTTACTGTCTGTACGGTACGCGTTGGTTCGGATCGCGCCGCTAGCCACCAATGTTAGACGGGGACCTGGAGGGTCGGCCGAGCACAGTGATCGCACAGACAGGTAACTTCCCCCCCACAGATGGACACCACACAAAGATCAGGGTAACACCTTTTATAGGCACTTCTGGTAGTAGAGTGGTACGATACAAGGCGATCAGGACACGATGATCCTCTCAATTCTAGTCTCTAGTAAGGGAAGGGGGTAGCGGGACAGTCTTGGTACCCACGGGTACTGAGGTGTAACGGTGATAGCTCACAATCCTCGAGCTCGGTGTTCGGATGGGTCAGACCGCGGCAGCGCCGGCAGGTCCCGAAGAGGTCGTAGGTGGCAACGGGCCGCGGCAGCGCCAGCAGGTCCCAACGAGGATGAAGGTTACAACGGGCCGCGGCAGCGCCAGCAGGTCCCACGAGAATGCAGGTTGCAACGGGCCGCGGCAGCGCCAGCAGGTCCCACGAGGATGAAGGTTGCAACGGGCCGCGGCAGCGCCAGCAGGTCCCACGAGGATGAAGGTTGCAGAGGGCCGCGGCAGCACCAGCAGGCAGGACAATAGTTCACAAGGCAGGGCTGTGGCAGCGCCAGCAGTCCGTCAAGGATGAGTTCGTCGCGGTGTCTCTCGACTCCAGGATACAACTGCCTTCCTGTCCTGGGGCGGCCTCAGTTATAGGTCTGGCGCCCTTTGATGTCCGGACCCTCGCTCTTGGAGGTCGGGAGGTCTGGGATGAGGGAGTCCAGACACCCAGCAGGGGGGTGGAGCCAGCGCCCGAGGAGGCTGGGGGTGCTCGGCACCTGGCGGGGGAGAGCCATCGACACTTCTTACTCCCATTGACCTGCCAAGTGGTCCGTTCACCTCCTGGGTGGAGGGTGGTGCCGGGATGTCGGGGCCTGGCCAGGCCCAGGGTTGGGGTCGGGCTGAGGCCGCGCGGCCGCGTGGTGCCGTGTCCAAGATGCCGGCTGGGCCGGGCAATGGTGCTGACGGCGGCCCGGGCCCTGTCCTGCGGGGAGGGAGCGAGCCCTTCATGTGGCCTGTCCAACAGTCCGCAAGTTGATTGCATTTAGCCCCTGAGATGTCCGGAACTGATGGTGGGTTAGGAACCTTCAAAAGCTCCTTTACTATCCGGAACCTTTCTCTAGAGGAGTTGGAGGAAGCTCTAATTTTCTCTTCAAAAAATGTGGCCTGGGCGGTCTTGAGAGAGATTTTGTAGGCCCTAATAGCTAAACGGTAGGCTTCTTTAATATGGTTAGCCCAATCTTTCCTCCAGGCCCGCTCTAGTTTCTTACATCCTTTCCTTTGATCTCTAAGTTCAGGGGTATACCAAGGAGATTTAAAAACTCTACTCTTCTTGTCGACTCTTTTCCTAGGCAAGACTAGGTCAAGTGAGCTATCAAGCCAACTCCTAAAATTTTTGTCAGCCACCACAGGGTCGGGGTAATGTAAGGGGGCAGTCTGTTCCAACCTATGGGTCCAGTTCTCAAGGGAGAGCTTGGACCAAGCTCTTACCAGAGTGCGAGAGACCGGAGTTTGAACAGTATCAGTCCCAACTTGCCATGAGAAAGGGACCAGGAAGTGATCATACCAGGGGAGAGGTATTGGGGGACTGGGTTCCAGAGCCGAAATGTTGGAAAAAATGGTGTCCAGAAGATGTCCTTTATTGTGTGTGGCGTCTGTATTAGTGAGTCCCAGATCATAAGATTTGAGATCGAACTGAAGTTCAGCCGCTACTTTATCATGGGGGTCGTTAAGATGTAAGTTTAGATCTCCCAATAAGATAAAGTTGGACTTAGTGGAGGCAGAGACAATAACTGTTTCTAGTAGCGAGCTACCAAAGTGCCCTGGGCAGCCCGGAGGGCGATACACCAAAAGGCCTGATATGGAGTTGGTGGGGGAAATTTGTATGGCAAAGTGGGAGCTCTCACAGTCGGTGATGCCACTGTCCACCATCCTACAGGTGATACAGTCTCTATACATTATGGCTAAACCACCCCCTCTACCAATGGGCCTATTCTGGGATTGAATGAGATACCCTTGGGGGAGCGCACTAACGATGTCTGCTTCCGAATTCGGAGTTAACCATGTCTCCGTAAGGAACAGTATGTCAAGTTTGTGGTCCTGGATCAGGAGATTGATCTCCAAGGAATGTCTGGGCAGGGACCTGCAATTCAGTAAAGCCATGCGCAAATGGTTCGTGGTTGGTACGTCATGTTTATTTCCCTGTGCAACAAAGTTGCAAAGACTGCAATGAGTGTAAGGGCTGTCTGCCCTGTGCAAGTAGTGACATTTAGGATTTTTCTTAGGTCTTAGTTGAAGAAGGGCCTCAGACGAGTAACTGGTGAGGTGATTCCGGGAAACGGGCGGGGTTTCTGGCCCTAGGCATGTGTGGGCACGGGCGGGCGTAGACGGGCTTGCCTCTGGCGCACCTCCGGCGTGCCATCAGCACGCCCGCTGCACCCGCCTGCTGCGCGGGCGGAGGGTGTTATGCATTAATAGGTGCTGGGCCGCCAACCTCCACCTCCTCCCAAGATGGCGCCCCTCAAAGTGCGCCGGCGGGTCAGATCCCGTGACCAGCACGAGCCCAGATCGGCCCCTGAAAGCAAGGGTGAGCCCCTAAAGAAATAGAATGGGGTGAGTGGGGAGCGAGTGTTAATTAAAAAGAAACGAAGAGTTTGCACAAAACGGTGCGTGATTTAAAAGTGAGAAGCAGAACACAGTGCTACAATATTCACAATTTAGAGCGAAGGTACCCCGACTCCCGGCTTCCGCCTCAGGAGCCTCTAGTTCTAAGTGAGAGGGCTACGCAAAAATGCCCTACTTGTAGCCTCGGGCCTAACTCGCCCGAAGCACTAGCCCGCCAACCTCCACCTCCTCCCAAGATGGTGCCCGTCAAAGAGCACCGCGGGGTCAGATCCCGTGACCAGCACGAGCCCAGATCAGCCCCTGGAAGCAAGGGTGAGCCCCTAAAGAAATAGAATTGGGTGAGTGGGGAGCGAGTGTTAATTAAAAAGAAACAATGAGACACTGCCTGGGACACACAAGGTGTCCCATGCATAGTCCAGTTCAAACCGGTGGTGGGGCACTCCAGCCCCAGCTCTAGCACGAAACTGGACAAAGGGAAAGGGGTGTAACCACTCCTTCCTGGGTCCCACCCATAGGAGGGACCTAGCAGGTAATCCAGCCCCTAAATTTGGTATATGGGTAGGAGCTGAGTCCCAAGACTTTAGATTTATCCTGACTGAAACTCGGAAATAAAACTTTGGACCTTCGACGATCTACTTTGCAAGAAGACAACTGAAGAATCGCCCTTGTGGTCAAGGAGTGACCACCCTGCACAAGCAGGCACCATCAAGCGATCAACGGTTTGCTTTGTCAAAGCTCCTGCCGGAGCCCGAGCACAGAGCCTGACAAGACCTGGACTTCCAGACATCCAACAGCCTGATCCACAGTCACAGCAGAGCTGAGACCCATGGAGGCGATGAGAGACGTGGGACCAGCCATCTTGGAGATCCAGCAAATTGCTTTCCGTGCAACTTCTGAGGCATCCTCAAAGTTGTGCATTGGGGATTGAGAAGCCCCAGCCCCGAGCACCAACTGCACTGAAGATCAGCCCTCCACACTCCACGAGTTCTGCGTGGGGCCCTTCTGCATTTTCCTGCTTGATGCGTCTGTCCGGTCACTTGCCCGTTGGCTAGTGGCCTCTGTGACAATGAAACCTTTGATTTACACTGCTGGTCTGGTTGCTCCAGACTGGCCCTTGCTTCCCTGAAAAAGAGAAGCTCCTCAGACCTTGCTGGTCTGACCAAGAAGCCATCTTTGATTCCTATGTGGGTTGCATTTACCAAGGCTTGTTGACTCCAATCCGGATGTCAACACCGCCGACAGCGAGAACCTTCATGAGAAAGTACGTATCCAGCTCCTGGTTGTCGTCGACACCTCCTGGTCCACGTGGCTGCAGAGACAATCTTCATGACTTCACCTGATCGCATCCCGACATCGACTGGTTCCTTCCTGGTTCCATCCTGGTCACTGACTAGTGACCCAGACTCTGTCCCCTCTGCTTTCAGGTACTCTTCAACCTCGATTCGCCCTTGGATTCAACCGGACACTTCTCTCCTGGTCGCCTGCAGCATCTTTCTCCAAGGCTCCATAGGAATCAGCAACGAAACCCGACACACTTTGACACCTATGCACCCGCTTCCTGTGGGTGAGGTAACGTGAGTATTTCGGTACTCCTGTGGGTATTGACTATCCTAGTGTCCTAGTTTCAAGTAGCTTTTCCCTAGTCTATCCGGAAGTGTCCTAAAAGAACTAGTTCCCAATTCTTTTGTTCCCATTCTAACTCTATGGTAACTCTCGTGCGTGTAAAGACACTGCACGCGCATCCCATGGGCCTCCTGCTCCCTATCCTTTGGTAGTACAGTGTAGCCCCAGCGATCCTCCAGGCCCTAGGCCTCTCCTTTGTTCGTGATGTGGTTCTTATACCACTATTTTAGTATATGGTTCGAAGTGCCCCATGGGCATTACTGTATTTTGTGCAATTTATTGTATTTTGATTAAGTATCTTGTTATGTGCTGGTGCCTCTGACCTCATAAAGAGTTCAGAGGATTGTGTTAGAAATAAATACATATATATTTTGATATACAACCTGTGTGGTGTCCTTTCACTTGGTATTAAGGGGATTGCATATGGTAAAACAACTGGCTTCACATGCCCTCTTGAGTTTAGCCTAAGACTGCTTTGTCCATGCTACCACTAGGATAGCTGGTCTATAAGGTTGACTTTACAACCATCACCATAAGGGTTGTTTGGACTGGTGCAAGGTGCTCACTAGAATAGTGAACATCATATACCAGGCCAACTTCTCACAATGGTCTCCTGTATAGCGAGCCTAAGGTTGCTGAACCTAGGTCAGCCCGTGTGCTGGTGGTACTCCAGCGCTTCAGAGCCTTCCTACTGGGTTTGGCTCATGATGTTCCTTTAGCTGGTCATCTGGGGCAGAACAAGACCTTTGAAAGGCTTGTCTCCCACTTTTATTGGCCTCAGATGCAGAAGAGTTCAGATACTCATTGTAGGACCTGTCAAACTTGCCAGGCAAGTGGGAAAAGTGGAAGGAGGCACAAGGCCCCTCTCAAACCTTTCCCTGTAGTCAGTACCCCCTTTGAATGGGTGGGCATTGACAATCTTGGGCCACTGGACCCCAAGATAGCCATGGGCAACAGGTTTATCCTGGTCTTGGTGGACCATGCTACCCGGTACCCTGAAGCCACTCCGCTCAGGACAGTGACGGCTCCGTGGTGGAACGTGCACTGATGGGGATCTTCTCCCGTGTGGGGTTCCGCAGAGAAGTTGTGTCTGACCGAAAAACAAACTTAATTTCTAATTATATGAAGTCTCTGTGGAAGGAGTGTGGTGTTACCTACAAGTTCACCACTCCTTACCACCCACATGGTAATGGGCTGGTTAAAAGATTCAACCGGACCCTTAACCACTTGGCTGCTAAGGGTGTTCGATGAGCTCCATTGACTTTCCATTGAAATCAATGGAAAGTCCATGACGAGTTACCCTTGTCATTAGCGCTGAAGGGGTTAAAGGCGTGATCATGGGTCTTGAGGAACCAATGAGGCTTAAGTGGGACATCCTCTTGCCATGCCTTCTGTTTGCCTACCGTGAGGTGCCACAAAAGTCTCTAGGGTTCAGCCCCTTTGAGCTTTTGTATGGTTACCCGGTAAGAGGACCTTTGAGTTTGGTCAAGAAAGGCTGGGAGCAATCTCCCAGGAAACCTCCCCAGGATGTACATGCTACATGCTGGCCTTCAGGAACCAGACCCGGCTTTTCAGAGATCTCGCTCAGGCAAATCTGGAAGCCAGCCAGGAAGAGATGAAGCGGTGGTACGATCAAAATGCCACTCTGATTGACCTTCAACCTGGACAGAATGTTTGGTCATGGCCCCTGTGGAGCCTTGTGCGCTCCAGGACAGGTGGACTGGTCCATATGAGGTGGTGGAGCGCAAGAGTGATGTCACCTACCTGGTGAACTTGCGGTCTCCAAGGAACCCTTTGAGGGTCCTACATGTTAACCGCCTGAAGCCCCACTTAGAAAGGTCCGAAGTGGGCATGCTCCTTGCGACAGATGATGGAATGGAGGAGGAGACAGAGCCTCTTCCTGACCTCCTGTCTGCAACAGAGCAAGATGGGTCAGTGGATGGTGTCAGCCTCTCTGCCACACTGACCCCTGATCAGCAGCAAGATTGTCGCCAGCTGTTGGGGCAATTCTCTGATCTATTTTGCTTGGTTCCTGGTGTCACAGAGTGGTGCGTCCATGATGTGGACACTTGAGACAATCCTCCTGTAAAGCACAAGGCTTACAGAGTGACTGCCAAGGTTAGGGCTTACATTAAGGAAGAAATCTCCAATATGTTTGCTTTAGGGGTCATTGAGTCCTCAAACAGTCTTTGGGCCAGCCAGGTGGTCTTGGTCCCAAAGGCTGCCTCGCCGGGTGCCACACCTGAACTCCAGTTCTGTGTGGACTACAGAGGGCTGAATTCAGTCACCGGTGCTGATGAACACCCCATCCCCAGAGCTGATGAGCTCATTGATCGGTTAGGGGCTGCACGGTACCTCAGCACGTTTGATTAGATGTCTGGGTACTGGCAGATCGCCTTGACTGATGGGGCTAAGGAGAGGTCAGCATTCTCCACACCAGATGGGCACTACCAATTCTGCGTTATGCCCTTTGGGATGAAGTATGCCCCTGCAACATTTCGACTTCACCAATGGAGACTTTTCTCTCTCAGTGAGACTCTATATTGTGGGTAATTTTTTCAGTGATGGAGTTGAATGAGAATATTTCTTTACAGTATAACTACATGATTTTGAATAGATAAATTATTACTATTTTAAAGTCAAAATTATTTCAATTATTCTGTAATACACATTCTAAACTGAAAGAAAAAGGTTTGTTTTCTGATAGCATTGCATTTGTTTTCTGGTGTTTAGGAGGATGACACCTTTCACCCAAGAATTCATTTGCAACCAACAGTCATGCTCCAATTTTACCAATGGAAAGATTACAATTCAACACACATTAGTGCTCACAGCTACCTCTGATTGAGATGCTTACCATTGTGCTCACATGCTTGGCCTTGCAGGACATCTAAGAACGTTGGATACATTAAGATTACCAATTAGATGTTAAGAAATATTGATGACAATTGGGATATCCCAGGGTACTCAACAGGTTAGAGCTACCAAGTCATAGGGACATGTCCCATACTACAATTAGAGATATGTTGCTCACCAAAGAGGAAAACCAGCAGAAATATCTCCTTAAAAATTAGGAGACTCCTAATAACTGGATGAGCTATAAATGATGGCCAAGAATCATGTTGTCAACAGGGAGGTTCGGAATGATCATTCTTCACAAGTAGATATTATCTGCTCTGGTTACAATATAATTGTATAACCCCAGAAGGTTGAGCTCTGTCGCATGTCTAAGAATAAACTCTGACTGTGGAAGAAGCAGAGCTGCAGTAAATCTCATGATAATAGATATTACAGTAGTCGAATAAATACAATTTTTCTGTTGCTCAAGTGATCCAAGGCAGAATTGTGATATGTTCGGTGTTTGGTAATTACCTGAAATTTAAGGAAGCTCTTTTCATCAGCATCCTAGACCATCAATGCTTTCATTTCAGTGTGGCCTCACCTTCTTGTAAAAAGCTATTTGATTGTTCCTGTAATAACATATTTTAAGCAAACACCAAAGACTGGGCCAGCTAAGTTCCTATTTGGTCGGATCTTTTCCATGATAAGCAGACACTGCTTGTCAGTAACCTGAGAAAGTAGAAATAGGGTATAACCTTGAACTGAGAGTAAAGATGGAAAGTTTGGTATTCCCAGAGGCGATGCGGTTAAGCAGGAATGCAGTTTAAATGCTATTATAGTAGAGATTTTAGGAATGAAGAAAAAGAGATATATTCTCAAAAAGGTCTTGTGAATTTATTAACCCAGGTACCCTAGTGAGGGGAGAAGCAACTGTGGCTATGCGAAGATTTCCTTCAACCAATAAGGTCTTTTGGTGTGAAAACTTAATTTGTAGTACCCTGAAAGTTGTTGTTTAACAGCAATTTTATTTGCTTCAATGTGCTTTTATCTCAGTTTTTGTTCTTGCTGTGTGCAAATGTCTTTCTCTTTGGGGAGTCATGCTGCCTTGAATATCTGAATCCTAGAAGCAGACCAGTTGAAGTAGTGGCTGTGAATCACCCTTTCTCAATTCTTGTTATTAGCAGATTGAAAGAAGTCCAAAGGTATCTCCTAATTACCTTTTGATGGCCTGTAGTTGAGGAGCTCTAATATAAAGAGCAGCAGGGCCTCTTCTGAAACTAAAGTCGTTTGATCTCTAAGTTTATGAAGGTCTTGTAGTGTAATGTGAGCATGGAATGTCGGAACCTTTGTGGCTTCTGATGAACTCCGTAGACCTGTGATGTCAGCATTTAAGGGTAGTGACTTGAATGCATGTTTAGATTGTTGAGTTTGCGGTTACAAGCAGAAGAATAAAGATGTGTTATACTAAGCTCCACGATGGCGTAGTCATGGGCGAGTACATGTGCTAGGGAGGACGATACAACTGGCTACGAGATAGGGGATAAGTACCCCAAAGATTGACATTGCTCTCCCAGAGAGTTTGCCGTGTCCCAGCAAACTGCTTGTGCAAGCCACGTGTTCCTCCGTCAAAGTGTAGAATCGATGTTTGGCGTATGTGGAGTCAAACGCAGCCCCAGTTCCATGAAAAGCATTTGATGCTGATAAAAGCATCGTTGAAAAGACTACACATCAGTGGTTGAGAGCCTGCAGGTTAGGCCGCACAAAAAGGAACTGTGCTAATATGTAACTCCAAAGCCATACCTTCAATACTGGTAGACAATGCTAGAGGCGGATGCAACCAGAGTTTAAAATAGCAGCAAAGTGCAAGATAAGACGGCGAACAGAAGTGCTGATTGTCAGAAATTAACAAGGTATCAGACAGCACAGATGGATGCTTAAAGGCAAAGTTATTTTTGAATCGGTCATCTGCTAAGCAGGTCTGAGTGGAGAAAGCCCTTGTGCTACTGTGCTGGTGGCAAGCAACTCCAGAGAAAACACCCAGGGTTGTGCTTGTGGAGCTATCCATACCGGAAGTGGCACTCCATTAGAGCTGCTGGGTGGTGGCTCATCACAACTCCAGGGGTCTCCTGAAAGCAAAGCGCTCCCATGGACCCCGCCATTCAATCCCACCAAAAAGTTTAATATTGGTGACAGATGGACTGCCTGGATAGAGACATTTGATGATTTAATTGATGAGATTGAAGAAGCAGATAACAAGAAAATGATCATGTACCTTAAGAATCTTGCTGGTGAAGGTGTGAAAGAAATTGTAAAGAAAAAGCCACCATCTGACAAAATTGTATACAGTCACATCAAAGTAGCCTTGAATCTCAAATTGAATCCAATGCCAAATGTAGATTATGAAAGATACATCTTATGTAAAGAAAGACAGACAGCTGGTGAGACCAACGACAATTTTGATGAGAGACTGGATACGCTCATCAAACACTGTAAATTCAATTAATTTAATGATGAAGTATACACCTCAGAGTGAATGATGGGTGCTTGTCAGATTCGTTAAGATAACGAATGCTGAGAGAAACTCCTAGTCTGGAGCGAGTTTTCATGGCTGCTCGAGCTGAAGAGTGTGCAGATCGGCAAGCTGCAGTGCAGACACGTACAAGAGGTGCCCAGAATGAGTTGGTTATGAATATAAGAATCAAGCCAAAGTACAAGGACGGGGTACACAGAGTAAGTTCTCCACTTAAAAATAAGTTGTGTTTTAGGTGTGGATTATCTTTCCACTGAGCCTACTAAAGTGCAAGTGATGTCAACTTCCTGTCCCCCAGAATATGCTTCTATGTTCTGTTCATTCCTAGGTATAACCAGCTATTGTTCTAGATAAATACAAGACTTTGCTACTGTGAGAAAGTGCCCTTTTTGTCATGGTCACCTCCCACATTTAGCTCTAGATGCTGTCTTTACAGGTCTGGTAGTGCACTTGGACCTGCTAACCAGGCCCAGTGCTAGTGCTTTTTCCCTGAAACTGTAACTGTTGAATCGGTACACTCAATTGATATGCACTTATCACTCCTTATAAGTTCCTAGTATATGTACCAGTGGTACTCAGGACAAGGGTGATAAGAAGGGTCCCCAGGGCTGCAGCACTATATTGTGCCATCCTGTGTGACCCAAGGAAATGTTTTTCTGCAGGCCTGCCAATGCAGCCCTGCACGAGCTGCCTGTCTGCTCGAGAGTGACTCTGCACACACCTTGTGCTGCAGAGCCACACCAATGATTGACGGTCCATAGGGTGACATGGGCTGGCTACCAAGGAAACTTGAGCTAGTCAGCTTCATTATGAAATGACCGAATTGTGTCATGTTTGGTATAAAACCCCTTGCTTTTTCACCTCCAATATGATTCCTATGTTGAGCGTGAGCTGGCATGTACAGGGGTGCCACCCTACATGGGTACACCCTAGGACACAGAGCTCCAGTGATTGGCAGGCTTCCCCAAGCCATTTTCTGCCAAGACAAGAGTATGCCCTCCTGTTGGGATGTGCTAGCATTTTCCCAGGATGGAGACAAAGGTCTGGGTAATAAGGAGGTCGCACCTCCACCCTCTCAGGAAGGTTAGTGTTTACAGTCATCAAGGCAGCTACATTCAAAGGCTTTCACTGCCCTTGATATGTATTTACCTTGTCCCCCACTTGAGGAGCTCAGGCAGGTGGGAAATGTAGTTATTTAGGAGGCGTACACTCCCCAAACCCTAGCCACACATTTAGGGTGGTCTAGGAGGTCTATACAGCTGAGAAAGTGTCATGCCATTTTAACAGAACCGGAACTAGGGTATTCTGGGTAGCACAGTGCCGTACATCCACAAGATGTAGAGTTAGCCGTAGGGACTAGTAGCCCATTGCCCACTGTCCCTCATGCTCTCAACACCCCCTAAGCTAGGATTTAAGGGGCTTCCCTGACACGAGACCCTCAGTTCTAACTTGAAATCCGCGAAGAGGCACAAAAAAGACATAATCACAGACAATGGACTTTGGACTCTGCCACAGCGCAAAGAGAGGGCACTTATGTACCCTGGAGAGACCATATACTGTAACTATGTGTCGACATGTGTTCATGGCAAAGGCTCACTTCTTCCAGCAAGAAGCCAAAGCAGACTCCCGTGATTGGTGGAATCAGTCACCTGCAACCGGCAGCAGAATCGATGTTTTGCATTGCACGAATTGCGACCGGCTGGGCCTGTTGAGAATGAGCCTGAAGAGATGTGGTGTCCTACAAACCTAGAGTGGTAGCTAAGCTCATGCTAAATCTCAAGCTGCTAGTTCACTCCTGTCGACCTCCTGTTGCCGAAGTACCCGAGAACTACATTTGCCGCAGCCAAGACTTGGTGATCGCCCCATGGGTAACATCTCCAGCCCGAGACCAACTCACAGCAACATAGACCAACATCAGCAATGACCCCGCCGCTGTGTTTCTGCATCCTGAAGTTGGAGTCATTGAGTTTGTGGTAAAGCATCTTTGTTGCGATCTGCCCCGGTAATTGGCAGCTGTCCACTACCTCTGCATCTGAAGCCACAGAGCAAGGTGAAAGATATCCAACTGTATTGTAAAATCCTGGGATTCCAAAGGTATCTACTCTTTGAGGGTAGAGTAAAACTCCATCACCAAGTCACTCATCTTACTGTGAAGCATCAGAAGAGCACTCCTCTGTGGCCACAGGCCAATGGTATTGTCGAACGTTTCACGAGTACTCTAAAGAAAACTGTCCGGCGTGCTGTACTAGAATAGCTCAACCTTAAATCTGCTCTAAATTCCACTCTTCGAACTTACCGCTCAACCCTTAACTCAACCACAGGTGAAAGCCTTGCAGCCTTGATGTTCGGGAGAGCCATGATAACCAAGTAACCTCAATGGAACAACAGAAGAGCAAATACAGAGGAAGAAACACACATGAAAGACTTAGGTCGTGAGCGGAAAACAAAGCCTACACAAACAAGTGTTGACATACACCAGATTTCACTGTCACAAAGGAGATCAAGTTATTGTGCATCAGCATAGAAAACAAAAGACTGATGCTCCTTTTCGATGCTGAACCATTTCATATGTTGTGACCAGCAAAGGACACATGCTGCCTGCCCAGTGTCCTGGGAAGTCCATTACATAAGATTCCTCTCAATTCTGACGTATGGGTCATCGCTCATTAGTCACTGATGTCTTTGCAGAGATTGTTTCTAAAAACAAACGTCAGTCATGGACATTTCTATTGCCAGTCCCCAGATTCCGCAGACAAAGTCAGGACGTGTGATTCATGCACAATGAATACTCGTTGAAGAGCTCTAATTGTATATAGTTGTAAAAAAAATGGTAATTTTTTTTATATAACAAAGGGGGCGATGTAGTGACGTGTGAGCATGTAATGATGGTACCTTTTTGGCTCCTGGTGGATTCCGTAGAACTGTGACGTAAGCACTACAGTGTAGTGAATTGAATTCAGGTTAGAATGCTGTGTTCACGGTTACACGCAGAAGAATAAAGACGTGTTCTAGTAAGCTCCCTGGGTGGCATAGTCATTGGTGAGTACCCTGGTTGGAGAGTGCTTTGCAGATCTCATTCTTGATTCTTGAGTTAAGGAGTAGCAAAGCTGGTAAGAAAATACAAAAGTGCCACACCAGTCATGAAAAACAGAAACAGACCTGAAATGTTATCTTTTGTTGCACAATGGATCTTTTTTTTTTGTTAGGACATTATTGCACTGCAGTAAAGATTGGTTGCAAGTTGTTAAATGCAATTGCCAGTATTGTTGCTTTAAGAAGAACAGGTTTTGTTCCAGCAGCTGTGCCTGCAGAATGTCACTTCCTTCTCTCGCAGATAATCATAGGCTTTACATTGAAAGTGAGATGGTCATGTGTCAAAGGAAAATATTGTCCCGTGCGTCTTGGAAAGTGGTGTCAAACACACTTTAAGAAAGTTCACCTGCAAAGTCTTCACTATTGTGGCACAAGTCTCCATGTGACTGGTGCGCAGAAATTAGCCCCGTTGATACGGCGCCCCGTTAAATAATGCAGGACTCATGATGTGTACTGCACAATAAGGTTCTTCACCTGTTAGGTAAAATTGACAGTGCAGGGTGGGCGCCAAAAGTCACAACATTGTCGGAGAGCATGTGGAATTTTCGCAGGCCTTTGTATTTTTTGCGGAAACATTTATATGATATTGTGAAGCGGAAAACAGTAGCCTGTGGCATATATCTTTTTTTCATATTAATGCGTGGAAGGAAACGAAGGGACCAAGGCATGTCAGCCAGGTGACTGGCTGCTGTTTTGCTGCTCTGCTCAGTGCACTTCTCCCGCTGTGGGTTCTCCCGACAGGATGGAAAGGGCCAAGAGCACAGACTGAACTTCCACATCCTTTCCTTTTAGGAACGCAGAACAAGGCCTCTTTCAGACACATGAACTGGAAGTGGAAAATCATTTTTTCACATTCCATCTTCATGTTTCGAACCGAGAGTAGATCAAATAAAAATAAAATATGATCTGGCCAGGAATGGCCCGATGTTTACACACGGCCTTATGCTGATTGATAATCTGTTTCAAAGCACTTCATGATGTCGTTTTATCTAGCGTTACAGTATCGTGTGTTTAAATCCCGCCGGCCAGAGAGGTGTGCTGGTCTGGCTCACGGCCAGCCTCCGTGGAATTCACTCAGTTTTCTTCGTGTTGCACATGAGCGGTCAGTCTGGGCTTCCATCAAATGGAAACCTGATCCCAAAGGCGCAGGCAGGAGTTTCAGCTCACTGAGAAAGCTGCCCCTTTACTGGCGCGTTGCCAGTGGGTGGGAGAGGGCACTGAGAGAGTCAGTGAGTGCACCACATTCACCTATGCCATACCCAATTAATTCTGTCCGCATCACTGAGGAAATGCAGATCGTCAAACTGCGCATTTGATGTCCTAAAGCGCGCGCTTCTTGCCCGCGCGGGTAATGTGTACATACGAGTGTGTGTATGTTTGGTGTGTGTGAGCGCACATATTAATGTATTGCATTATGGATATATGCGGTTGAGCAGAGCGTAATATTGTGTTTATTACCACCGCTGAGCAAGGAGAGGGGTTGACCTAACGGCTACGGCTAGGGCTGTCGACCTCGAATCTGGGTAACTGATTTCGAGTCTCGGCAATGACGCTGAGCATCCTGTGATTCCGGGCTTCCTCCTGTTAGGCAAAGGGAATCACTTAATCTCCCCGTGCCTAACAAAAATGAATGTGTCCTCATGTAATGCAACTGGTGCTATGTAAAGCGCTCTGATACTCGATTCGGGTCAAATGTGTGCTATATAAAACCCTGTTAATAAAAAAAATAGCTATGTGAGAGTCCATGACTGACGAGAAACAAAGGCTCCATTGGGTCATGCTACTGCTCCCTTTCCTTAACAATGATAATATTGAACTCTGTAATAACAGGGAATGTAACTTTTTTCAAAGTAAACGAAGCAACATTTATTGTTGCACTTGCTCAAAATAACACGTTTTATTGAAGCACATTTATTTACACGCCAATACTTATGCCATCCAAGAGAAAATACACGTGGTTAAAGAACACATTATTTAGAGTAACTTCATTAAACTGCTCATTCACTAATAACTACAATACAAAGGTCAATTTGTATTTAATTACCACAATACAGCAACATTGTAGTAATACCGTTCTCAAAGTCTGCATTTTACAATGAATGTGCCCTGGGGAAATAACTCTGCTTATTGTCACAAGCCCTCTTTAGTGTGATTTCACCTCACACCCTGAACCCAATCTCAGGCATTCTGGGTTTGGTTCAATACCTTAATTTTTTTTATTCATAAATGCTCATGAAAAACACTGTATGGCATAAACCATATATCTAGATGTGCAGAGTGTAGTATGCTTTTTATGAACACTGTTGACACTCAAGAATGGTAATAAAAACATATATTTCGTAGCTCTGTGTGTGTGTGTGTGTGTGCATGTGTGTGTGTGTGTGTGTGTATGAATATGTATATACAAGATGTTCACTCCCAGATACTGCCCATGTAATCCTCTGACTGATCAGTTAAGGGCAGCACAGGAAAACGGCACACATGGAGGTATGAAGATTTAAGCTGCAATCTTTATTAATTTCTTATCTTTTTTTCTTTTGCAAAGTGCATGTGCGCCAGAAAAACAGACCTGTGCCTTTTAGTTGAAGCCTTCAGCTGGGTCATAGAGTCAGGGTATGGAGTGTCATATTTAAAAGGCAACAGCCCTCTTTCGCACCACCAAATTAAAAACAAGTTAGCATTTCAAAGGGATTGAACCGCATATTTCATTTCATTCCCTCTATGGAACAAATGGCTGTCTATTTAGAAGACATTATCTCATCAAGTTCTCACATTGTTCATGTAATTGTAAAGTACACATTTTTTAATTCCACATGTGTTCATGATCTCCCAATAAAAAAGTAAACCCAATTCATTGCCATATTTCTTATCTTCACATCTCAAAAATGTATTCCTCACAACGTTAACATCCAATGTTCCTGTCGGACCAGAAACAAAGGCCTGATGGGGAAAGGAGGGACAAGGCCAAACAGAGGAGAAGACGATCTAGTTTTCACACTATGTCAAAAATCATATCATCAGACACAGAAAAGCCCTATGCAATGGGCCGTCCGCTCGGACTAAGATTCTACAATATTTCATTGTAAGAACCCTCAATTTTTACATCCATAAATTTATATTTCTATAAAGTACTCATCTTTACAATGCTGAGCCTAGGTTAAACTCACACTTATGTTTAAACTTCTTCTTTGCCACAGGCATACTTATAGCATAAGGAAAAGGCCAAGTGCCAATCATTTAGGTCTATACATTATCCATCATTCAGGTCAAAAGGTGATGACGATAACTACAGTACCTTTATAATGTGCAAACTTCACAATATCGAGTCTATACAGTACTCATCATTAAAGTGCAAGATTTGAATAGATAACTATGAAATATACAGTACTGTATTATTATGTGTACAAACATTGGCAGTTAATAATAATAATAATAATAATCCACATTTGTAAAGCGCACATTCACCCGTAAGGGTCTCTAGGCGCTGGGGGCCGTCGGGAAGATTAAGCAAGCTATTGCCCAGAGTCACATGGTGCTGGGCTAACCTGCCGCTGGAGCCGGGGATCGAACCCTGATCCCCAGATTCCAGCGTCAGTCGCCCTGGCCGCGGCGCCACACCTCTCCCAAGTTAATAATGCAAGGTACATATACCTCTCCCCACACACCTATACTCAACAATCGTTTAGCAGCAGTCTATATCCTCCCACAGTATACTGTCATTTGTGCAAATACATGTAAAGCGCAGGGTGCTTCCAGCTAAAAAATACCAAGACAGTAATCTCATCTTCTCAAAGCTCTCATATTAAGCCACTACATATCCAAAGGCCAGAGTACTCCCATAGATTAAGGCATCAGGTATTCAAATCTAAAACCAGATAAAAAATTGATGGCATCGGGCACACATTTTCTACGGGACCCGATATATTTTGATCTATTTCTCAATTTTTTGTTCATTCTTATGCTCCATTATATCACTATGCTCTAGTCATCAAGACCAATTGACAGTCTCATAGATGTGTATATAATTCAACATCTGTGTTCAGGGGCCACAGTTCCAACAGTTATAATCCATCTTGATTCGGCCTTTCTTAATGCCAGCTCACGATCTCCCCTGATCTTATTCGGAATGTGCTCGATACCAGAAAATGCAAAGTTACATAAACGTCCATCATGCTCTTTCCAGGCGTGTTTGGACATTACATAGGTAAAGTCTTTGTTTGAAATCTCTCTCATATGCTGGAGAATACGTAATTTAAGCTGGTTAACTGTGCTGCCAATATTGTTTGCCACATCTGTATTCCAAAATATATACTACATGTGTTGTTTCACAAAGTATCCTTTCTTTGATCATCTTCTTTGTACCGTTGAGAGTCATGATGTCTGCCCCGTTTTGTTCATATTGACATGCCTTGCATTTATGACAGTTCACAAAGCTATTGATCTTTAGCCAATTCTACCTTTCTGTCTCTGCTCTAGTGAAGTAGCTTTGAGTTAGTAGAGCTCCCAAAGATGGTGCTTTCCTGTACCTAATATTAAGGTGCTCTGATGTTCGACTCTTGACATCTTCATTGTTTCTCAACAGTTTCCAATGATTTCCTAATGCTTCCTTAATAGCTTGATTTGACACATTGAAATCCACGATGAATCTTACCACCTCATTGGTCGCAGAGCTTTTCCGAGATATGTTTTAAATTAGCAGATTCTCTCTTTTTCGCTTCTTCACTCTGGCCTTGGCATCATTTAGAACTGTCACTAGATAGCTATGCCTCATGAACCTTTTATACATTTCAGTGACTTGTGTCTCATATTTAAAATTCTCCAAGCAGTTTCGTCGGGCGCTCAGAAATTCTCTACATGGCACGCTGCATTTAAGAGCCTTTGGATGGGCACAATTGTCAGCCAAAATGCTGTTACAGGCAGTCGGTTTTCGAATCAAAGTTGTACAAATCTTTCCATTTTCAATATATACCCAAATGACCAAGTAGTCAATTGCAGCCTTGCAGATGGTATAGGTACATTTTAGTTACAAAGAGTTCTGATTCAGAGATTGTAAAAAGCATTCAAGCTTCTCTATTCCACCTTCCCATATTAAAAACAGGTACTCTATATTTAAATATGTATACATATATCTATCTACTGTTAGAAATTGGGTTTCTGATTTGCAGAGGTATGCACCCTGCCCAAGCAGGAACCACAGTCCTAGTCTGGATAAGTCAGAAGTACACTTTAAATGAACCTTTGCACACCCTCTGGCATATTGGCTCAGAGCAGGCAGGCTTAACTTAACACTTCAAACAGTAGTACAGTAAAAACACCACAAAAAGACTCCATAACAGTTTAGAAAAATAGATTATGGTTTTATTAATAAAACAAGACAAAAACAAGAAAAATCCAAGGCGTAGAAGTGGAGGTATACATTTGTAAAGCGTAAAAGTAAAAATAGTGGTTTGAAGTAGTAAGCACCTATGGCGGGTTTCTGGTTGCACTGAATTAGGGCAAAGTCAAGAGTTCAGGCTGACCGTGATGGAGCAAGGGCCAGATGCAGGAGCCACACAAGGCACGCTGATCAAAGTACATTGATCCTGGTCACATCAGCGAGATGCAGGGTGCAGCGAGCGATGTGTTGTTGTCAACCCCTGCAGTTGAGGTGATGCATCAATGTTCTCCATGCAACAATGGCAATGAGCCAGTTCCAAAGATGAAGCTCTGAAGCCGAGATATATTGGTTTAAAAGCTGACACACCGGGCTTCTCCACACAGTAGAGGGGATGCATTGATATTCTCACACAGCAACTGCGCTGGTTCCAACTGTGATGCACCGGGTCTGTTTCCGCAATAGCATTGAAGCGTCGATTCTGCGTCACACTGCAGAGGACGTGTCGCTTCCACTGGAGCAAGCACCTGGATCCACTTCCAATGGACCAGGAGCAGGAGGTCACACTTTGATATCCCAGAATCTCAAAACAGGAGGTAAGCCAGTGTGCCCTTGGAGATCACTCTGCGTTCAAGCAAGAGCCGAGTTCTTCCTCAGCAGGTGCAGAGGGTAACAGGTAGCAGGGCAGCACAGCAGTCCTTGTAGCAGCATGACAGTCCTCCCTGGCAGAGTTTTTTTTTTACAGATCCAGAAGTGTCTGATTTGGTGGGCCACATTTCACATGTACTTAGCCAGAGAAATTCAGCAGTTATAGTTACCTGAGCTAAGTATAACTTATGACTTTACATATTACATACTCATGACATGGTCAGTGGCATTACTCATGACATCTCAAATGGTATCACTTATGACATCACTGATGATATCATCCAGTGAGTGTAAGTTTTTCTAAGAGTTTATGATTGTTAAACATATATAATAAGCTACTACAAAAGTTAAATTAGAATACGAGGTGTAAAACTGAGTAATAATTCTATTTCTAATGTATATTTTGTGAGTGGCTGTATGTGTGTTTGAGGAAGAACGGCCTTTACAATGTGGTCGTTACACCACGATAGCTGTACAACGCAGTCATTACAATGCAAGTTGTTACAACGAATTGTGCTGAATGGCGCTCTACACTGAGGAATAGTATGATTTACTATTCCAACACCTTCCCTACTGTTCCACACACTGGAGTTGGAATAGTAAATCATTCTATTCCTAAGTCCAGTGACTCTAGCGCAAGTCGTTGTAACGACTTGCGTTGTAACAAAACGTAATGTGAACTACCGCGTTGTGAATGTATACGATGTAACATCATACATTCGTGTATAAGTGGGTGTGTGAGTAGCTATGTGGGTGAGTGAGTGACTGTGTGGGTGGCTGTATTGGTGAGTAAGTGGGTGTGTCAGTGGCTGTGTGGGTGAATGAGTGGCTGTATGGGTAGGTAACTGGGTGTGTGAGTGACTGTGTGCATGAATGATTGGGTGTCTAAATGGCTGTATGAGTGAGTAAATGGTGTGTAAGTAGCTGTATTTGAGATAGAGTGGCTGTTTGAGTGGGTATTTGGTTAAGTGAGTTGGTGTGTGATTGGATGTATTAGAGAGTGTTTCTCTGTGTGAGTGAGTAGGTGTGGGAGTACTTCTATGGATTTGTGAATGGGTATGTAAGTGGTTGTGTGGGTTAGTTGGTGAGTGGTTGTATGGGTGAGTGAGTGGCTGTGCTGAAAGGCTGTATGGCAAGGTCAGTGAGTAGGTGTGTGACTGGCTGTACAGGTGAGTAAGTGGGTGCGTGAACAGTAGTGTGGGTGAGTGTGTGACTGTGTGACACACCGACCCCAAGACCACCCTCAGAGGCACTCTCATCTACAGACCCCCGGGACCACGCACGCAATTCAGCGAAGCCATCACAGACTTCGTCAGTCCACACGCCCTCACCTCCTCAGACTACATCCTCCTAGGGGACCTCAACTTCCACCTGGAGAACAACAAGGACTGCAACACCGCCGCCCTGCTGGACAACCTCGCCAACCTCGGACTCAAGCAACTGGTAAACACCCCCACCCACTACGCCGGCCACACGCTTGACCCCGTCTTCTCCTCCAGCAAGCACATCTCCTTCAGCCACTCCACCGAACTACACTGGACAGATCACAGCTGCGTCCACTTCAACTTCAGGAGAACCACGACCCACCATCACCCGCAACAGGTTCCCCGTAGAAGCTGGAGCAAGATCACCACCGACCAGCTCATCACCGCCCTCAGCCAGAACCCACCCACCAACACAACGGACCTCAACGAAGCAGCCCGCAACCTCACACAGTGGCTCACCAACTGCGCCGATGACCTCGCACCACTGAAGAATCCTCCCAGCATACCCGGCAGCAGGAAAGCCTCGTGGTTCACCAACGACTTCAAAAACTCCAAGAAAACCTGCCGCACCCTCGAGAAAACCTGGCGCCACGACCAGACAACAGAAAACATGACAGCCCTCGAGAACGCCACCCGCAAACACCACCAGATGATCCGCACCACCAAGAGGACAACATTCAAAGAACGACTGGACAACAACACCCACAACAGCAAGGAACTCTTCAGCATCGTTAAAGAGCTCTCCAACCCCAGCGCCTGCAACGACATCACACCCTCGCAAGATCTGTGCGACTCACTCGCCTCGTTCTTTCACCGCAAGATCGCCGACATACACAACAGCTTCGGCGCACAGAGTAGGTGAATGAGTGCTTGAATAGATCTGTGAGTGGCTGCACGAGTCCTTGATTGTGTCTGTCAGTGGGTATTTTAATAGGTGAATAAGTGCTTGAATGGATCTGTGAGTGGCTGCATGAGTCCTTGAGTGTGTCTGTCAGTAGGTTTGTGAATCACTGAGTGCATCTGTGAGAGGGTGCATGCGTGTGTGAATAGGTCTGTGAGTGGGATCATGAGTGGGTTTGTCAGTGGGTGTACAGTAAAAACAGTAGAGGGGCACACGGGAACATGTCTTTGTACCCTGTGATGGTTCTCCAGTTCAGCTTGCCTGCAGCCCACTACCCTCTGCTGCCTTCAGTTTTGTGTCTCCTCTGCTTGTGTTCTCCTTGTTTTTGTGCTTCTTCTCTGCCTGCTCCTACCAACGAGCTTGCCTCTTCAGCATCGTTAAAGAGCTCTCCAACCCCAGCGCCTGCAACGACATCACACCCTCGCAAGATCTGTGCGACTCACTCGCCTCGTTCTTTCACCGCAAGATCGCCGACATACACAACAGCTTCGGCGCAAAGACCATGCACCCTACAACCGAACCAGCGCCCCCCACCACCACCCTCCGGACCTGGACCCCTGTCAGCACCGAAGACACCACCCGCCTGATGAACACCGTCCACTCCGGCTCCCCTACCGACCCCTGCCCACACCACATCTTCAACAAAGCCGACTCCATCATCGCACCCCAACTCCGGGACATCATCAACAGCTCCTTCGCATTCGCCACCTTCCCAGAGAGCTGGAAACATGCTGAGCTGAGCGCCCTCCTAAAGAAACCCACCGCGGACCCCACGGACCTCAAGAACTTCCGCCCCATCTCGCTCCTTCCTTTTCCTGCCAATGTCATCGAGAAGACCGTCAACAGACAACTCTCCGCCTTCCTCGAGACCAACGGATCCCTCGACCCCTCACAGTCTGGCTTCCAAGCAAACCACAGCACCGAGACCGCCCTCATCGCAGCCACCGACGACATCAGGTCCCTGCTTGACAACGGGGAAACGGCTGCCCTCATCCTCCTAGACCTCTCAACAGCCTTCGACACCGTCTGCCACCGCACCCTGATACAACGCCTCAGCAACACCGGAATCCAAGGAGCGGCACTGGAGTGGATCATCTCGTTCCTCGCCGGAAGAACCCAGAGAGTCCGCCTCCCCCGTTCCGATCCGCGGCCACCGAAGTCATCTGCGGCGTACCGCAAGGATCCTCACTCAGCCCCACCCTCTTCAACGTCTACATGAGCCCTCTCACAGCCATCGCACGCCAACACAACCTCAACATCATCTTCTATGCTGACGACACTCAGCTGATCCTCTCCCTCACCAACAACCCCGCCACCGCCAGAGCCAGCCTCCAGGAAGGAATGAAAGATGTCGCGGAATGGATGAAGCTCAGCCGTCTGAAACTGAACTCAGACAAGACGGAAGTCCTCATCCTGGGACCATCCCCTTCTGCCTGGGACGACTCCTGGTGGCCCCCTGCCCTGGGCACCGCACCCAAGCCAACGGACCATGCAAGCAACCTGGGCTTCATCCTGGACTCCTCCCTCACGATGACCAAGCAAGTCAATGCCGTCTCGTCCTCCTGCTTCAACACCCTGCGCATGCTCCGAAAGATCTTCCGATGGATCCCTGCCGAAACCAGGAAGACGGTCACCCAGGCCCTCATCACCAGCCGCCTGGACTACGAGAACACCCTCTACGCTGGCACCACTGCCAAACTCCAGAAAAGACTCCAGCGCATACAGAGCGCTTCTGCACGACTCATCCTGGACGTCCCGCGCCACAGCCACATCTCCGCCCATCTGAAAGACCTGCACTGGCTCATCGTCAGCAAGAGGATCACGTTCAGACTCCTCATCCACGCACACAAGGCTCTCCACGACAGGGGCCCGAAATACCTCAACAGCCACCTCACATTCTACACCCCCACCCGCCAGCTCGGCTCCGCTAGCCTCGCCCTCGCTTCCATCCCACGAATCTGTAGATCCACCGCCTGGAGGAAGATCCTTCTCCTACCTGGCGGCCAAGACATGGAACTCCCTCCCCACCCACCTACGGCTGACCCTGGACCATCTCTCCTTCAGGAAACAACTCAAGACCTGGCTGTTCGAGCAGTAGCGACCCCCCCCTCAGCGCCTTGAAACCCTTACGGGTGAGTAGCGCGCTCTACAAATTTATTGATTGATTGATTGAATGTGTGAACAGCTGTAAGGGTGAGTGACTGGTTGAATGAGTAGCTGTATGGGTGAGCGAGTAGTTGTAGGAGCGGCTGTTTATGTAAGTGAGTGGGTGTGTGAGAGGCTCTATGGTTGAGTGAGTGGTTGTATGAGTACTTGTGGGTCTGTGAATGGGTATGTAAGTGGTTGTGTGGGTGTGTGAGTGGTTGTGTGATGATGCCATCAGTGATGTCATGAGTGACTTCATTTGAGAGGTCGGTACAAAAGGGGGTGGTGATGGACGGAGCATCTGAACCAATCAAACACTCACACCCAGTCAAAAGACCTGGGTTAGATCCATCACCGTTCTTTAGCCCACTCTGCCAACCCAGTTCAGACATGGCTATGTGCAAATCAGTCTGACCCTGTGCCTCATGGGAACAGTCCAGCCCGAACTGCCAAGCCATGCCTTTCCTGGACCGGAAACAAGCTTCCGAGGACCGGTTTCTGGCATTCCAGCCGTCTTCAGCCCGGCTTGCTTGAGATCCAGTGGCAAAGTGGGCAAGGGACTCACGTCTGAGCATACCCTGCCACACTTATGGAGGCCAAAGCGGTACAAAAGGGGGTGGTGATGGACGGAGCATCTGAACCAATCAAACACTCACACCCAGTCAAAAGATTTGGGTTAGATCCATCACCGTTCTTTAGCCCACTCTGCCACCCCAGTTCAGACATGGTTATATGCAAATCAGTCTGACCCTGTGCCTCATGGGAACAGTCCAGCCCGAACTGCCAAGCCATGCCTTTTCTGGACCGGAAACAAGCTTACGAGGACCGGTTTCTGGCATTCCAGCCGTCTTAAGCCCGGCTTGCTTGAATACAGTGGCAAAGTGAGCAAGGGACTCACGTCTGAGCATACCCTGCCACACTTATGGCGGCCAAAGCGGTAAAAAAGGGGGTGGTGATGGACGGAGCATCTGAACCAATCAAACACTCACACCCAGTCAAAAGATCTGGGTTAGATCCATCACCGTTCTTTAGCCCACTCTGCCAACCCAGTTCAGACATGACTATATGCAAATCAGTCTGACCCTGTGCCTCATGGGAACAGTCCAGCCCGAACTGCCAAGCCATGCCTTTCCTGGACCGGAAACAAGCTTCCGAGGACCGGTTTCTGGCATTCCAGCCGTCTTCAGCCCGGCTTGCTTGAATACAGTGGCAAAGTGAGCAAGGGACTCACGTCTGAGCATACCCTGCCACACTTATGGCGGCCGAAGCGGTAAAAAAGGGGGTGGTGATGGACGGAGCATCTGAACCAATCAAACACTCACACCCAGTCAAAAGATCTGGGTTAGATCCATCACCGTTCTTTAGCCCACTCTGCCAACCCAGTTCAGACATGGCTATATGCAAATCAGTCTGACCCTGTGCCTCATGGGAACAGTCCAGCCCGAACTGCCAAGCCATACCTTTCCTGGACCGGAAACAAGCTTCCGAGGACCGGTTTAATTTGAGAGGTCATCAGTGATGCAATCCGTGATGTCACTGACCATGTCATGAGTGATGTAATATGTGAGGTCATAAGCAATGCATTGTGGGGTACAATTTGCTGAATTGCTCTTGTTTTGTAATAGTTAAATGTGAGCCTAACTTGGTTTTTCAAGTGAATTTCTAAGAGTTTTTTTATTCTATTTCCTAAATATAATGTCCCTGTGACCTTTGAATTTTAACATTTTTTAAAATTGTATTTCCTAACTGAAACCTGTAACTTTTGATGAGAGGGTTAGTGAGTGGCTGCATAGGAAGGTGAGTGGGTGTGTATCTCTGAGTGGGCGAGATAATGGGTGGATGAGTGCCTGAGTGGGTCCGTGAGTGGTTGTGTGAGTCTCAGAGTAGGTCTGTGAGTGGGTCTGTAAGTGTCTGAGTGGGTTTGGGAATGGGTGCATGAGTCTCTGAGTAGATCTGTGAGTGGGTGCATGAGTCTCTGAGTGTGTCTGTGAATTGGAACATGAGTGTCTGAGTTGGTCTGTGAGTAGGTGGATAAGTGTCGGAGTTGATCTTCGAGAGCATGTGAGAGTCTTTGAGTGGGTGTGTTGGTGTCTGAGTGGATATGTGAGTGGGGCATGTGTCTGAGTGAGTCTGTGAGTGGGTGCGTGAGTAGGTGAATGAGTGCTTGAATAGATCTGTGAGTGGCTGCACGAGTCCTTGATTGTGTCTGACAGTGGGTATTTTAATAGGTGAATAAGTGCTTGAATGGATCTGTGAGTGGCTGCATGAGTCCTTGAGTGTGTCTGTCAGTAGGTTTGTGAATCACTGAGTGCATCTGTGAGAGGGTGCATGCGTGTGTGAATAGGTCTGTGAGTGGGATCATGAGTGTGTGAGTGGGTTTGTCAGTGGGTGTACAGAAAAAACAGTAGAGGGGCACACGGGAACATGTCTTTGTACCCTGTGATGGTTCTCCAGTTCAGCTTGCCTGCAGCCCACTACCCTCTGCTGCCTTCAGTTTTGTGTCTCCTCTGCTTGTGTTCTCCTTGTTTTTGTGCTTCTTCTCTGCCTGCTCCTACCAACGAGCTTGCCTCTTCATGCACATATCGCCCATTATTTTTCCTCTTTCTGCTCATTTCTGACCTTTATTCTGCCTCTTGCTGCTCATTTATGACCTTTATTGTGCCTGTTGCTGCTCATTTCTCACCTCTAGTTTGCTTCTTTCTGCTCATTCAGCCTGTATTTTGCCTCTTTCTCCTTCTTTCTGACCTTTATTCTTCCTTTTTCTGCTCATTCTCACCTTTATTTTGCCTCTTTCTGCTTGTTGCTGACCTTTCTTTTGTCTCTTTCTGCTCATTGGGGACTTTTATTTTACCTCTTTCTGTTAGTTTATCACCTTTAGTTTGCCTCTTTCTGCTTATTGGTGACCTTTATTTTGCCTCTTCCTGCTTGTTTCTGACCTTTAGTTTGCCTCTTTCTGCTCCTTTCAGACCTTTATTTGGCCTCTGTCTGTTCGCTCCTGCCCTCTATGCTGCCTCTTTCTGCTAATTTTTTACTTTTATTCTGCCTCTTTCTGCTCATTTCTGTCCTTTATTCTGCCTCTTGCTACTCATTTCTGACCTCTATTTTGCCTTTTCAGCTTGTTTCTGACCTTTATTCTGCCTCTTTCTGCTCATTTCTGATGTTTATTCTGTCTCTTGCTGCTCATTTCTGACCTCTATTTTGCCTTATTCTGCTGTTTTCTGACCGTCATTATGACTCGTTCTGCTAATTTCTGACCTCTACTTTGCCCTTTCTGCTTTTTTCTGACCTTTATTTTGCCTCTTTCCACTAATTGCTCACCTTTATTCTGCCTCTTCCTGCTCGTTTCTTACCTTAATTTTGCCTCATTCTGCTCCCATCTGGCTTTTGGGACCCCTGAGGCAGCCTCAAAGCCCCCACGGTCCCAGCTGGCTCCCCGCCTCTTGCAGGAATCTGCATTGCTACTGCACACAGGTAGCTGCTGAAAATGCAGTTCCTTGCATGCAGGAGCAATACTTTCATCTCTTTCCCTGCTCACATGTCTTCAGGTAGGGAAAGAGATGAAACTTCTGCTTCCAGCGGGTGGGAGCACTTTGACAGCTCCTGCCCACTGGAACCGGAGTGTTTGCTTTGGCTTTGTCAGAACTGTCACAGATCTCGTAAAGCAAAATCAAAGAGCTATGTTCCAGGGGTGGGCATCCCTGGACATAGCAGGAGCTGGACCTGGGGGATGGCAGTCCCCAGGGCTATGTATGGCTCCAGGAGGAGGACTACGTGGCCCCCTCCTTTCTTGTGCATGGGCAGCCTGGAAAAATGTTTGCCCCCGTAGACATGATGGTCCCCAGGGGTCTGTGGGGGCCCCTATTTCGTGGTATTTAGCCCAGGAGGTGGTTCTCCCCAGGTCTCAGGGGGATCAGCGTGCCCCCCGAACAATGTTTTATTGCCCCATAGAGGTTGTGGTCCCTGGGGCTTTTAGAGCCTGAGGAGGCAGGCCCTGTGTGCCTCCTCCTTCATTATGTAAAAAAAGCCCTGGGGAGGTAGTGGTCCCTATCTCTAACAGCCTTAGAATGGGGGCCCCATGCGCTTCCCTCCTTTTTATAAACAATGCCCCGGCACCTGGCTCTTCTGGGGGGTTTTCCCAAAACAAGCGTTGGAGGCTGTGTTTGTTTTTTTATTTGCCAGATCTGCCGTGTTTTCCCATGAAAATAAAAAAAATGCTTTTTGGATCCTTCTAGGTCTCAGGGGGACCCCAGGACCAAATCTAGGGGGGGTCAGGATATTCCTACCTTGCCCCTTTTTCTAAAAAAAATGTTTAACCTCTGCTGAAGCGATTCCCAAAATGGCTGCCAAGACTGCCTTGTTCCTGCACGAGATTAGGAGGGTTCACGGAGGGTTTTAGCCTAAAGATATACACATTTAGATTTCATTTAATATCTCCAAAACTACTAAAAGAATTTACACCAAATAACAAGAAGGGTTCTTTCTGGACCAAGAGCTGCCTTTCTGCCAAATTTGGTGTAATTCTGTCCAGAGATTTGAGCTGTAGTCATGCCTAGAATCTCAATGGAAATTCACGTGGGAAAAAAACTTTTTTTGAACTCTCCTTTTTCTCATTCCCTGCTTGACAGATCGCCATAAAACTTTCCATGCACAACTAGAATCACTGGCACACTTTTTTGGAAAATTTTGTGAAGATTCATCATGGCCCTCACTAGAACCTACTTTTGGAATGAAAAAAGGAAACACAGTAGAAACAACTTAGATCATGAAAGTAGAGGGTAGCTCTGAAAAGAGAAATTTTGTTTTCAAATATTTGTAATACTTTGTTGCATTGTAAAAAAAATGTAATAGGGTAGCACCAAAATATACAACTTAAGGTGTTTATCAAACACCAACAACATCTCCGTAAAAAGAAAAAGGCGAAACATTTGGAAAAACACTTTAAAATAAGAAAAACTACTGACTAGGGGCACTTATGAACTTGGAAAAGCTTGTCCAGGGCAGACCTGCTTGTCAACTCCATCTCTTACAGGGGGTAGAGGTAGCTGCATTTCCCATTCCACCTCTCATTTGAAAGGAATTATTCTAAACCTAAAATAGCAATATACACAGGAAAGGACTTGTTTGACACACTGTAAATTTATTCAGTAGTTTTTGAGATATTTGTATCACAAGAAATGTATTGAGCAGGCTTCTAAAGGTTAATCTGGGAAAGACTTTAACTTAGCGCCCCCGCCATGCACAGTGTTGTCATCAAAGATGTAATTTCAGATGTGGCAGTGATGTTATTAATGTTGTCATAGAACATATCAAGAGTGATGTAAAATGAGAGTTAATTAGCAGTGCATGGAGAGGGCATGAGTAATGGTTTCTGTAGAGCATGAGTTATTGTTACTTGAGATAAATATAACTGGTAAATTGCAGTGGTTTTGTTTGTTTAAAATGGTATGTTTTAACTGACATTTTCACTTAACTATAACGTCACTATAATATTTTCAGTGAATTTCTAAGTTTTTTAATGTAAGGTAAGATATTATTACAACTGCTAGCTAACTTTATCCTTTGGTGTTTCTTTTTATTATTATTTTCAATTTTTTGGGGCTGCACCATTGTCCAACCGGGGCACCAACACTTATTTAAAATGCTGGAAGCTGCAGGACCTCAGAGACATGGTGGCTCCCCAGCCACCACAGCGGCGGGAGCCAGTCACTGTTTGATTGTTGGGTGAGTGCCCTGGTGCCCACCTGGGGCACACACAAACCAGGCTGTGTTGGTCGCCACGGAGGGAGTCCCAGGGCCATACGACACCAGCCAGCTCTCCAGCCACCCCTGTGGCAGGCGCCAGCCACTTTTGATTTTTGGATGGGTGTCCTGGTGCCCACCTGCAACACCCACAATCCAGGCTTTGTGAGGGCTACAGAGGGAGCTCCAAGGCCCCATGGGGCAGCTAGATTCTCAGCCAGCACGAACTGCGTGTTGGAGGGAGCCAGCAGTTTATTTCACTGCTCCCACCCAGGTGGGAGAAAAGTTCTGTTTTCTGTCTAGGAGAGTGCAAGAAGGGCATGCTCAAACTCACCTGGGCAGAAAAAAAGCAGTGCTGTAGAAGATGATGTCCTCTGGACACTTCTTAGATCAGGCCTCAGGAGATGGGGTCACCAGGGCTGATCTTAGCTCAAGGAGGGTGGCCTGAAGCCCCTGCCCTGTAAAAAAATTACCCCAGGGATAGGGTTCCTTGGCTGTCATAGAGGCTTAGGGAGGGAGGCCACATCTCTCTTTGAATATTTGCCCACCGGGGCAGCATGTTTTCCAGTTAACACCCCCCCCCTTTTTTTTTTTACAACAGCAACCTTTGTTTATAACAGAAAGTATCTTAGTGAGGGTTTCATTATTAATTTTGTGGTTGTTAAGGCTCAATTGGTAAGCTTCAGATAGATACTTTCCGACAATATACTCCCAGATCTAATATCTACTTTCGCAGATGTAATCATTGTATTGAGCAGAGATAATTATGTATATCAGTATGCATTTATGGGATTATATTTTTCATTGCACTGTATTTTTCATTGGTCGTGCCAAGATCATATTAATCATTATGCATATGTTTAATATGCAAAACCAACTACATAATGGTCTCCACTATTCCATTGTTTACTAGTACTATGTTTTTGCCAAAGTTTGACATAAACAAACGCTCATTACTCATGTGTATTTCTAATTTAGTGGTATTATTATAAGTTTTGCTATATTACATATTTGATTATATATTTCGATTTATGACTTTTCCACTGATATAGCCTTACTGTGCAAACAATTGAACATATTTCTTTATCACTATTTCATTACAAAATGTCCCATGTTGTTTTTTACCAATGCAATAATTTGTGTGTCCATCATTTATGAACACTTACCATTACTATGTGTATACATCGTTTCTGGAACATTTCACTTCTGACCCGAAAGAAACGCTTCTACCATAATCCAATGAGTGGGGAGCCACTGTTTGCACTAAATCCACTTTTTGCAGCCATCAACATTTTGTATTTTGTTTAGCTCAAAACATTAATGTTGTGAATTGCCTAACTGTAGCATCACTTTACCCTGTGATTTTTCATTGAATTTCTGAGGTTTTTTAAACCAACAATAAATATTTTTATCACACCTAGCTATGACTTTACTATACCCTTTCTTTTTTTCAGTGAATTTCTATGTTTTTGTTATACAAAATCAGATCTTTTTATCACACCTAACTTTAACGCTCTTTAACCTTGGGGTTTGTCTTGTGCATTCTCTACACTGCAGCTGCTTAAAGGACCACAAGGTAATGTTTCCAGTGACCTTGTGTATGTGTTATTTTGGCAATGTGATTGTTACTCGATTGTCTTCATACCACAAAAGTGGAAAGGGTGGGGCCAAATGAACGAAGGTTGCAGATGATTTGGTGCCATTATATAATCAGCAGCATTTAAAAGGGAGAACCATATACTCTGCTCTCAGACCAGGAGATGACAAGAAAGAACCAGCATGTCTTGAACATTCACTACAGAAGAGATAGCGCTCCAATAAATCAATGATACATTCACCTCCATTAAGGATTTCAGAACATTTTTCAATATCCAATTGTAGAGAAAATACACTGTCCATCAGCCTGGAAAATGGCAGGAATACTGTTGAATACTACTAGCGTGGACAGGGCTGGATCAAACTGGGATAGCTTCTACGTAATTTGGCGCCTTTGCATACTCAGCAGCAATTAAAAGGTGGAACCATGGACTCTGCTCTCAGACTATGAGACAAAAAGAAAGAACCTACTTGTTGTGCTCCATTAAAATCAGCTATGCATTCACCACCATCAAGGATTTCAGATCGTTTTTCAATGTGCAATTGCAGAGAAAACACACTGTCCATCAGCCTGGAAGATGGCTGGAACACCGTTGCTTACTACTAACGTGGAAAGGGCAGGGCCAAATTGGCAAAGCTTTAGGTGATTTAGCACCTTTGACCTCACTCGTATTGGGCAATTACTGCAGAAGAGATTGCACTC
Source organism: Lissotriton helveticus (assembly GCF_964261635.1). NCBI lineage: Eukaryota > Metazoa > Chordata > Amphibia > Caudata > Salamandridae > Lissotriton > Lissotriton helveticus. The sequence continues at coordinate 1,664,363,665 of NC_136067.1, read as the reverse complement.
CGATAAATCAACAAACCATTCACCTCCATCTAGAAATTACAGATTGTTTTTCAATGTGCAATTGTAGAGAAAACACAATGTCCAGTTTTATAAGGGAAGGGGCCATGTGCCCCCTCTCCCTAAGCCTCATTAGGGAAATACATTTTAAAGGGGAGTGGGGCTGCACCTCATCCTGAGCTTACTATGGTCCAGGGACCCCATCCCCGAGGCCTCATTTTAATATAGGTGGTGCACTGGTGTCCACCAAGGGCACGCACCATATACACATTGGGGGGCTGCGGAGGGAGCCCCAGGGGCCCAGCAACCCCAGATGGCTGTATGAATGTTGCTAGAGCCAATATTGCTCCCACCCATAGGGAGCAGCTAAATCTACAGCTCCCTCTGGGCAGGAGCAATCTATTGATCTGTTTTCCTGCCCACATCAGTGCAGCAGGAGACATATTTCAAGTCTGCTACCAGCTGGCGGGAACGTTTTTAAAGCTCCCGCCTGCTGAGAGCAGACTTTGTGGAAGATTAAAAAATGCTTCCTCCAGGTGGGAGCAAACGCAAGTTTCCCTGTCTGTGCCGGTGCAGCCAGGAAAACTGCTGTGTTCCGGGCGGGCGGGGTCTCCCCGGAACACAGTATGTGAGTCGGCCCTAGGGTGGGTGGGGTCCCCGAGGCCATTGAAGGCTCATGGACAGGACTGCATGCCCCCCTCCGTATAAAACAGTTAATTGCCCCGGGGATGGGGTCCCATTGCCTTTGAAGGCTCGGGGAGGGGAGCATGAAGCCCCTTCCCCTTTTTTTGGACATTTCAGCCTTGGGGTAGGCTCCTCTGAGCCTATAGTGGCTCAAGAAGAGGGCCCTGCAGCATCCTTCTTCTTAATTAAAGAAATTGCCTGCAGGGGATGGGGTCCACAGGACCTTTGGAGGCTCGGGGAGAAGGGCTGCATAGCCCCTCCCCTTTATGGGACATTTCAGCCCTATTGGTTGGCCCCCCAGGGCATATAACGGCTCCTGGAGGGGCCAAATCACCCCTCCCCTACGGAATGTCACCACAGGGGTTGCTTCCCTGGGTCCTATAATGGCTTGGGGAGCAGGGCGCATCCACATTGAAGAATGCAGTCCCGGTCTGACATTTTTTTGTTGCCACGATTGCCTCAAATGTCTGCTTTTCCATTATAGCAAAACCTCTCTGAAGAGCTATAATTAAGTGAAACACATGTCAGGGGTTGCTTTTATTCATTCCAGGTTGGCTTGGATGTTATTTTACCAATCCAAACCTGTAATACTGGGCCTGGAGTGGTAAAAGGCTTTTGCCATTTTACAGCTCGGCGTGGATTGCACTTTGCTAATCCTACGCTTTAAGACTTTGCTTTAAAAATGGTAAAAGACTTTGTCCCTTTCTGTCTCAGCATGGATGGCAAAGTGCTAATCCTCTGATAGAAAGCAGACATTTGAGGTGAGAAAATTCCGAGTGTCGCTGATGTTGTAGGGTGCTGTATACAGCAACTGCTCTCCACCTAAATTAGAGAACTACCCTAGGGAGTTCCCTAGTTATTTTTACATACAGTTTGCAGCACTCTATGCCTGAAAGGGTATTGTTTGTGAAATATCAGCCTAACTATTATGTCCCTGTAACCTTTGTTTTTTTCAGTGAATTTCTAAGGTTTTTTTAATTCTATTTCCTAACATTAGCAGCCTGTAACCTTTGGTTTTTGCAGTGAATTTCTAAGTTTAAAAAAAAAATCTATTTCTTAATTGTAACATCCATTTTTTTAAAGTGAGCCTCTAAGTTTTTCATATTTTCTTTCTATAATTGGATATTTTATATTATATTTACATTATTTACCACTCATTTTTCGATTTGGTATGTGTTTATCAGAAAGTACATTAATATCTGGCTTTATTTTTAAGAATCCTTTGAGTCTGCACAACATTGTCACATTTATTGTGGAGAATCTGTGATCAGCAAATGTATTTCACATACGGGAAAATACATTTAAAGACATTTTTTAAAGAAACTTTAATTCTAAATGTTTAGTAAGATCATTTTTAAACTTTTCTTTCTGTGATCAATTTAGGAGAAAACCACCTTTACAAAAACATTTTATATTCACAGCTACTGATGTTGTCGCAGTGACGTCGGTAGTCGCAAAGAGCATGTGGTTTGTACAAAGTGTAAAACATATATATAGACACATTCTAGAGTATATTTAACCGTAGAGCTTTATTAGTGTACTTTTTAAACTCTTATATTTGAAGTAAGTTTCCAGAAAACGTGTCTTCAATAACTACTTTCCACTTCTCAGTGACGCCGGACATTGCGACCATGTCGGTAGTCGCGGACTTCGTGTGTTTCTTAGAAACTCTAAAGCGCATATATATAGAGATATTTTAATTGATGTTTGACACCAGTTGTTCACTGATCTTCTGTTTAAAGTCTATAATACTATTTTAACAAAATCCCTTTTATTTTGCTTTTCCTGTGTTCACGGTGACAGTGAAAGTTGCAATACGTCATTCATCTCAGATGCTGTGTGTTTTACAGAAACTCTAAAAGACATATATACACCTATTATAATTGATATTTAATGCTAGTTGTTTACTGCTCTCATCTTTGCCTGTAGTCATTTTTTAACAAAATGATTTTTACTTAGTTCACCAAGGTTGCGATGACATTGGTAATCACGGATACCACGTGTTTTTCCATATAGCTGTTTTTTGTATAGCGGTTCACTAGTATAGTATTGAAAGTTCTGCTTTTGTTTTCATTTTTAAAGAAAACTACTTTAAACATGTCTATTGAATTTCCACTTTCACGTGGTAACCGCAAATATGTCGTTAACCGCGAATATGTTGGTCACCGTAAACATCACATGACCGTAAAAGCAAGGAATATCAGTGGATAATATACTTTTCACCAAAATGAATATTAAATATACACCCACTCCTCCTTCTTGAACCTTTTTTCAATTAACTTTATTCTGAGCAAGTGGATCTATTTTGGTGTGGAGAGTTTTTGCCCTTTTTTTTCATTAAAAATGGCAACGCAGGAAGGAGATGGGGGAGTGGTCAAATCAATTCTGTCCACAGATTGACAAAACCAGGAAACATGTTAATAAAACGTGTTCTGCTATCCTCAGAGACAATAATATGGGATTTATCTATAACAACAATCTGCATTTTGACATGCATGGAATATATAGAAGTGATGGGGTTCACTTTATAGACAAAGGGAACAGGGTGTTTCTAAGCAACCTGAAAGTCTGCATACAATCTTATAGACACTCTCAACGTGAAGGCATTTGTCAGAGACACCCAGGAGCCCAAAAACGTAGTCATGTTTTTGTTAAAGAATTTTTTTCAAAGAATTTCTGAACTTCCGATGACTTCGCGATGATTGCGATCACGTTGTGAAATCGCAAACCAAAGCAGACGTTCAACTACCACCACCACATTCAAAACTTTGAACTCATTCTAACTATTACAGCACACACATTACTAACCACATCACTGCTTTAAAAACATATTTTTGCATATTTATTTATATTTTTCTGGTACGTTTTTAAAGCTACTGGTTAAACCCTAATTCCCTCTAATCAATGACGCCGATAGTGACATTGATTCCAGTAACCACGACGATTGTGCCTTTTTGGGTGGTGCAAAACACATATATGAATACATTTTACAGAATTTTAAACACTAGGGGTTAATTACTACACTGTTTAAAGTCATATTTTTTATGGGAATTTGTATAAAAGCAAGCATTTCAACCAATTTTCTGTTTTCACAGTGACGTCGGGCATGGCAATGATATTGGTAGCCCCAGTCACCACTAATCCATCACGAAATGACAAAACAAATGCAGATATTCAATAGCCACCACCACAACTGCAAAATGGATAATAAACAGATTACTATCTAAATGACTGTATAATAGAGCATGTAAAATGCCCTTAATATCTCTATAAAATAGTGCATAACTTTTTCAGTGTCATCTATGACTGCATGCATCACTGTGTCACTAAGTCCCTCATTCACTTTATAAGTATTTGAGAGGATCTGTGAGATGGTGCATCAGTCTATCAATACATCTGTAACAAAATGTGTGACTGCCTCAGTACATCTATGCGTGGGTGCATCAGTGTTACAATGGGTCTGTGATTGGTTGAATAAGTCTCTCACTCAATTTGTTAGTAGGTGCATGAGTGCCTTTGTTCATTTGTAAGTACGTATATGATTGTCTGACTGGATCTGTGAATGGATATATGAGTGTCTAATTGGGTGCCTGAGTGGGTGCATGAGTGTCTGAGTGGACCTGTGAGCGTGTGGTGTGCATGAGTCTATCAGTGGGTCTATGACTGGCAGTGTCAGTGTCTGAGTGGTTCTGTCAGTGGGTGTGTGGGTCTATGAGTGTTACTGAGAGTGCGCACATGAGTCTCTGAGTATATAACTGACTGGGCACATATGTCGCTGAATGGGTCAATGAGAGGCTGTGTGAGTGACTGTGTGGGTGTGTGATTGTCTGAGTAGGTCAGTGAATGGATGAATGCGTGTATGAGTGGATCTGTGAGTGGGTGTATGAGTGTCTCAATGGGTCTGTGAGTGAGAGCATATGTCTGTGAGGGGTTGAGTGAATGGGTGCATGCATGAGTGTCTGAGTGGGTCTGTGAGTGGATTCATAAACCTTGACTGGATTGTAGTGTGTTTTATCTAGGTACCTGAATCAATATCCTATTCTTTGCCCTTGTCCAGTTATAAATCACTAATATCCCTGCAACGGCACAGAAACCCTTTTCATAATTCGGTCAAAGCGCATGCTGTCACATTAAGCAAGCCTTTTCCTCCAGCCCCCTAGAAAGCACACCGAGTTCTTAAACAAATCCAAGCCTCCAGCAACCTGGGAAATCCCCGCTGCTATTGTTTTGATTTCGTCCGAGAACTCCTGTAAAGCACTGTAAGAACGACCAGTCCTTAGTGACATCTTTATTGACGTCTTATGTCCATCCTTACGTCAACCCCGGCACCGTTCAGGTATAAATATACCGACGCTGCCTTACGCAAACACACGGTGGTAATCCTGGAGCAGAGCAGCTACTACTTCCGAAGAGCCCAGCTGATGCGAGAGCCCACGGACGCTGCCCCTCCCTTTTGACGCGCTGAGAAAGACGCTGTCTTTTCTCTTGCCGAGAAATCCAGCCTCCGGTGTTTCCAGCCTACCCTTGCGGGTGACTGGGATACCGAGTCCTGAGAGAGAGATACCAGCCCTCCTGCCTTCTAATACCCAGGTACTGAACTGACTAAACCCTTACAGAGAATTCTTGAGTCAGATTCTTGGCAAACCAAACTTAACTTAAACTGCTACTTACTTACTCCCTCCCAAGTATTAGGCTTAGGTCAGGTACACCGGGGTAGGCGTAGTTAGAAGCACCAGTTGAGTACGATTAGTCAATGTATATATGTATGTATCTATTTTATCCATTTTAAAGTATCATATGGCTAAGAAACCATATCAATGCTTTTACAGTATTATTTCATAATCCTGCTTTTACTGTATGCACTGTACTTAACTATAAGTATTGCAATTGTAGCAATTAATTTCTCTTGTATGAGGAAAGAGACTGCTCAATAAATAACACCTTTTATTGAAAACGTCCGTATCTCTTTTTCTCTGCAATCTGGTGAAACTAAGTACGCACCTTTGACTGAGTGAAATAGCTGTCTTTTGTTTTCACACGACTCTAGAGATATACTCTTATTCAGGGAGAGCAAAGTTGTCATGTTTTATGGTTGTCAGAAACTAAATCCCTTCTTGTCTATCCAGGGAGGTTAAACTCCTCCTCGCTTATTCGAGAAAGTTTCTAGTGAACTCTGAGCTAGCTGGCAAAAAACTTAAGTCTAATATAGTCAGTAAAGACCTAGATAACCTCAGTCCTACGTCTACACTAATGAATGTAGTATTCCAATGCGCAGAGCATATTGGGACTATAGGAACTACACTACATGGCGCCCAACGTTTGGTAAGGCGATAAATCTAACGCAAGACGTTAGAGTAACTCAATCGGGCTTTTTCACACAGACCCTTTCTCCCGTAAATACTCCAAAGACTTCTGGAGTGGGTCAAAGGTTAAAATCCGCCGGAACTTAGTAGGAAGAGATTTCTATGTATAGTTTTTGGTTTATTCAACGTTGAAGGATACTGTGTTCCAAAATATTGTGCACCTAATCTTTGTTTCCTTGAAAACTTGATCTGCAACAAAAAAAACTTCCTGTCAGTAAAATGTCAGACGGTGAAGGAGATAGTGAGACAGCTAGAATAGCAGCTCGTCTCCTAGAGGAAGACACAAGTCTCCTGCAGACTGACCCGGATGCAATACTCATCCCGGTCAGCATAAGAAAAACTATAACTCTTAAACTAATAGAAAATGGACTGACATCGAGAGGTGGTACAGTCATATTCGTAATAGAGGCACATGAATATCGGCAGACAGAGGTATTCTATTCATGGATAAACTTTCCAGCAGCAAACGCTGTCACACATGAGTTCCACTATTACAAAATAGAGGAACCGCCGGATTAGTACACCCCTTTCGAGGAGGTGGAAATCCCATTAAAATACCAAGAGCACCTGCTCTTGTTTAAAGGCGCCCTAAAACATAATAATCACATCACCAGGCTCGGTCCACTAGGTAGACCAGTAGCAACGTGGCCGGTTCTAGCCAGCTACACACCACATCCCGACATTGAAAAAATGTCAATATCAGAACTTCTGATACAGTTAAAACAACTGATTAAAATACATAGACAATTAGTCCAATATGTAATGCGGACTTCAACAGTCCAACCAGCTATTAACATTCCACAGCTGACCCCTCATCAGGGGAACACAAACAAAATTCCACCACAGAACATACAGTCATGTCTGGATAAAGTACCCGCAAAACGGGAACAAATTCCATTCTGGTTAGCACAAAAAATCACTCAAATAGAGGCAGTATTTCCGGATACTACCCCTACTGAGAAACACAAAATTCTGAATATCTGTCTTCCAATGGGGATCGCACCACATGTGGAGGACTGTGACACTTGGGGCACAGTCTTTGCTTCCATTTACACAAAAACACATGGTGTTCCATCCATGGCGGTAATACCAGATGTGCTAAGACAAATTCAAAACGAATACGGTCCAGAACCTGCTTTAACTCTGGGTATGAAATTACTGAAAGACTTCAAGCAGGTCTCAGCTTTATTATTATCTAACAGCATCTGTGGCGATCCGCCAGAAATTGAAAGAAACAGATATAGCAGAACAGCCATTTGAACTTGCCAGAATCATAGAAAAATCCTATGAAGAGCTAGGAAGAGATAGTTTGGGTGGGAAACCAGTAAAACCCCAACTAACTGAAAATCCTGAAAAAATATTTATTAAAAATAATTTAAACACTCCAAAAAAGTGCTGGGATGGAAATAAGCAATCCACTCCCAAAGAAAAAAGATTCCAGTCCAGAGGAAAGTCTCCTCGGCGGAGAGAAAGATCTCCGGACCAAGGACACAGGTCTCTCCAGAGGGAGCCCTCTGAGAAAAGATACAACCTTAGAAATAGGGATAATTTGAAGAAACCTGATAGATATCAAGATATTGATACACGTCCCTCTCGACCTTTTCAGACTTCCTCGCAGAAATCGGAAATAAGAGGACGGTCAGAACACAGGGAAGAGCACGTCAAGTCCAAAGACAAAGAACCTGCTCATCAAAGTAAAAAACTACAATTTCCAAAAAAGAAGGTAGCCAGCATTAAAATAGTCAAACATGCCGAGGATCCTGAGGACACAGCTGAAAAACGGAGAGTGGGCTCAGACAATGCTAGACAGCGCAGCAGAAGTGAGCATAGCTCGCAGGATCCTGATGAATCATCTGGAGACAGTGGACACGAATGAATACATTCAGGTGGAAACTGCAGATACCAGAGTTAGCAAACCTCATAAAATATACGAAATAACATTACGTATAGAGGGAGATAAGACTAGGAAAATTAGGGGTCTATTTTGGGATAACCTCTCCAAAGGCTATGACATCCTTTTAGCTGAAAAAGACTGGCCACCAGAGTTTGTCAGGGAGTGCCCTCATGGCGAAGAAATGATTATGCCTGCCTTCTCAAATCACATTCCAATTCATAGAAAATATACACTTACAAAAAAGTGGGCAGTAGCCCAAGCTCCTGCATTATATAAAAACCATGTTGGATGGGATGAGGACTCTCCTCCTCACAAAATCCAGTTAAAAAATCAACCAGCTGCACAAAGGCAGTACCCAATTAAGCAAGAAGCTAAAAAACAGGTCAGGAAGATCTTAGATCAACTTGAATACCAGGGGGTGATTGAAACATGCACCTCTCATATAAATAACCCTTTGTTTCCTGTCTCCAAGCCAGACGATTCATATCGTCTAGTTTTGGACTACAGACACCTTAACTCATGTTGCAAAACCTTTGCAGTACAAAACTCACATAGTGCAGCACTAATGAATAACATCGTGCGCAAAAAATACAAAACAACCTTAGACATCTCTAATGGATTCTTTTGTCAAAATATAGCACCTGAAAGCAGGTATTTGACCGCTTTCTCAATAATGGGCTCGCAGAAACATTCTGTCGACTCCCACAGGGGTTCAAGAACAGCCCAGGACTATTCTCAGCGAGAGTAACAGAGTTGCTACAAATGTATGATGATGAGGCATTATCTTATGTCGATGACATCTATCTAACAGATGATGACTTGGATACTCACTTGAAAAGAGTGAACACCATAATACTTGGGTTCGCAGCAGAGGGTTACAAATTCAACTTTAAAAAGTCACGAATTGCCCATCTAACTGTCCTGTTTTTAGGATATGAATTATCAAGTGAAGGCAAAAGCCTGGCAGACAATTTCTTGGAGAAATATGCTGTAATCCAAGCACCAAGAACGCTGAAAAATTTACAATCAATTCTAGGTTTCCTGAATTTCGGAAGAACATACATTCTAAATTATGCAGAGAGGGTTAAACCTCTCTATGAACTAATAAAACCAGATTTTAAAACAATCAATTGGACTCAAAAACACACAGAAATTTTGAGATCGTTGCAAACAGACATGTTAGCTAAAACAAAATTGCAAACACGCGATAACACTCGCAACCTTGTAATCCGAGTCATCCCAGGAAGATGCGGATTCACATACCTAACCTCTAATGAGAGAGAAACGGTACCAATAGCATACAAATCACATTTGTACACAGAAGCTGAAAAAACATTCAGCATTAAAGAAAACATTGTTCATGCGGTTCAAACGGCTGTAGCAAAAGAAAGAGACCACGCTGATGGCAGACAGATTACTGTTAGAACAGCAGAATCAGCCTTTGAGGCATTAACAAGCACATGTAATTTACCTACTGTGGCATTAAATCCAAAATGGATACAATGGGAACATTCTCTTGCTACAGAAAAAGTGAAATACTATTTTGACCCGGAAATGAAAAAATTAAAAAATCTAGAATATGAAAGAGAATATCCTCTGCCAACCGACATTCGGCCCATACGACAGTACGCCTGTGTAATATACACAGACGGACATGCACAACCTTCCTTAAGAATCTCTGAAAGAATTACAATCAATATACTGGTGGCCGGGAATGAGCCTGCAAAACTACAAATTTGCATTTTACTGTAAAAACTGCAACAGAGACCGCAGTGGCGAAATGCCCGGAGCACTACCAATGCCCTTCTTTTAGAGATCACATAAATTCCCATAAAAAATGCGTTCCATTAATAATATCATCACAGACTAGTTTCACTTAATATGTAGACCCCAGCACTCGGCTGACGTCTGAACTGTTATATAAAGATTTGTGAGTCTATAGCGGCATAGACGCAATTGGCATGCTACACTCTGATCAGGGTCCTGCTTTTGGCTCTCGAGCTTATAAGGAGGCCGTGACCAGCATGGGCATTGCATTGCGGGAATCTGTTCACTTCCTTCCTGAGGGAAATGGGATGGTGGAAAGAAAAAACCGAGACATAAAGCAATCTATAACGGCAAAGGTATTAGGTTCGGGTGTTGGGTGGGTCAAACATTTAATAAGTGTCCAACGTAGTCTTAATAATCTGCCAAGAAATTCTCTAAAAGGTTTCAGTCCGTACAAACTATTGTTAGGGGCTAGAATGCATATCCAGGACCTCGATAGTCAAACTTCAGTGGTAGAAAGAAAATGCTTTGATATCAAAGATCGTTTGGCTATTTTACAGGACTTAAATGAAACAAGAAAAGACCTGAGCAACATAAAGTTGAAACAACAGCCAACAGCCACTGAAGAGAAACCACCTGTCCCAGTAAGGCCTGTCTGGATTCCAAAGATTGGGGATCTGGTCAGAGAGAAAATCGCGGTGAAGAAGGAATTTGGGCCTTCTTACAGAAAAGCAGTACCTGTCTTAGATGTCAACGGAACAAGATCAGTTGTACTACCGCCCCTTGCTGGTAAAAAGGAGAACCGATTTGTATCCATCGACCTGGTTAAACCACAATCATGTGGCCAATAATAAGTAGTGGGCCAAGTGGACTCCCAAGAAGTAGCAGAACACCAAAGTTTGCTACAAATCAAGAGGCTCAAACTGAGAGACTAATCACATTTGATAAACCTACAGTGAATCAACAAGGACTATGCAACAAAGCCATGGAACTTATGCCTCTTGAAACCCAAATTACAACAATTCGTCAAGAAACACCTGTCTACAACGATGTAGACACAGACTATGCTAATAAAACAAGGAAAAATCCAGAAGCAATTCCAATAATTGACAGAAATGCATCAGGCTACTTCATCAACTTCGATGACTTTTCTGAGGATCCGAGCGAACCTGAGGAACAGCCAACGACAACAACAACTTTTAAAGACAAGGCTAAAAAACTCTTTCATCAACTAAAGGAGACCTATGTGATTTCCCCATGGATTGAATTTTGGGTGGTGCTAGGTGTACGTTTCCTCCTGCTTTGGCTCATCATGGTGCTATGCTTGGGAAACTTCCTTGAGGGAAAATATGTTACAATGGACACAGCAAGCCAGAACATCAACCTGGTCCTAAAGCCACACAAGTCTTCACACATCGAGAAAAGAGAACTTTCTTCAGTGAACTTCACGGCCAATCCATTACCCGGTGGGGTAGCATGGGACAAAAAACAGATTACGATATATATGGCCCGGTCGAACTCTTGAAGTATCCTCATCAATTTAAGGTTTCATTAAGTGACTTTGTAAAACCGAGTACATTCTCTGATGATTGGGACTTTGAAAGTATTAATGATATGATGTCAGACTTAGTTATGTCAGCAAAATTTACAGAACATGATTATTTACAGGGTTCATCGAATTATGATCAGATGTACTGCTACAACCACTATGGTAACCATTATTTGCATAAATCTGCTCAGCCTAGAAATGTTTTAAATTATAATCAATGGGAACATTGTGCAACTCCACCAAAAGGTAGTTCAAAAACATTCTATGAGAAATTTCAATACTTCTCAGGGTTTAACACAAGTGAAGCAGAAACATTTTATTTCAAACTGTTAAATAAGACAGGAATGAAAACCATGCTAACAAATACAAAATTAATCAATTCAGAATCATTTTATGAAAAAATGAGTACATTTGGTTTTGATTTCTGGAATAATAACATTGAAACAAAAACAATCTGGGGTACTAAAGACTGGCAAGTCCGAGGTATAGAATCATTATTCAGAGCCTGCATGATCCCAGAACAAATTATATTTTTGAATGACACAATTCAACAAACAACCTGTCTTGGCCTAGCCAAAATTAAAGACTTAAACAAACTGTCTATTCCAAAGCCATCACCTGATAGTAATAGCACTACAGATGTTGAGATAGACGTAGCCCATATTTTTAACCAAAACAGAACACATCCTGATTGGAAGAAATGGTTGATCTGGCCCACAGACACAAATAACTGTCAAGATAGATTCCTGAACAAAATACAGGGGTTCAAATTGTCAAGGCCAGACCCTAGATACTCCCAGCGACAACATCCAGGGATTGTAACAACATACAGTGTGGGTAAACTATGCCTCGAATGGCTACATACATCCACACTGGCAGAAATTAAGCAACACTTAACTTTACTTAAAGAAGGTGCTGACTTGCGTGATTTCATTATGGGACCACGCAAACAGCGTCAAAAACGTTTCATAGCGGCCTCTATATATGCAGCTTATAACGAAGCTTGGAAAGTAACTCAAATTAAAACAGCAGAGAAAATACGGGAAATTGACCGTATTAATTTGGAAAAATCACTTTCTGTTGTGGACAATGGGTTAATGACTCTGTCTTCCAGAATATATTCACTGGACAGTATTGTATCATCTGCAATCGATATAATAGAACAGGACATGCTAATGTTACAACATGGTCAGTCCCAATTGCGTTCTATTGTACAGCTTGGCTGGACGTTACAAAATCTGCGTTCAGGCTACATGCCTTGGCGTTTAATCAACACAACATCACTGTTCTCTATCTTTACCTTATTGATATACAAATTAGCTTGGCACAAAAGGGAGCAGAATATACAATTCTGAGCATTGAAAAACTTGAGAGATTACCATTGACAATGTCAGAACGACCTGTCATTGAATGGATAATACACGGGATAATAACTATTCCGATAACGACTTTCCAATTTCGATACTGCCAACAGTATATACAGGCAGGCCAGTATGAAAGGTTGGGTAAAGGATACATCAAGTCATCATGGAAATTACCTTACACACACACATGTTATAGTGAAAAAGGACAGAATGTATTTCTTAGTGGTGATAATTGTGAAAAATCACTAAGTGGTATACTTCTGTGTCAGGGCATAAATTTGCATGGGGCCTGTTAGGGGACTTCAAATAACCTTTCATGTCACCAGCTTGGCACACCTGCAACTCGAATAGAGCCATTCTTTAGACGGCTTTCTAACGGGAGCTACATTCTAATAGTGGACCACAGATGTTATGGCCTGGTGCCAGGAAAAGCTTATCTCGTAAGTGTAACGTCCAGGGTCACTTGCTGTGAGCAAGTATTGTATCCCAACGACACTCCAGACAGGGAGGGAAAAATTTGGCCCAGTCTGAAAATCTCTTCTATTCGAATTGATACTTTAAGCAGAATGAAGTCTGTTCTTCTACAGACGCCAGTGCACTTGACGTCATCAAAAGAAACGTATGATCTCCAAGTTGCAAGGGCAACGGCAGAGATTCATAACCTTTTATCAACAAATTGCCCCCTACACTTGGCAGAAATGCTAAATGAAATCTTAAACATTTCTGATACGAATGGTATCGCGAGTGTATTTAAGACAATTTTTTCGGGACTGTTGACACCTTTCAAAGCAGTCCTGGGCATCTTTCCTAATTTTGTCCCTTCTCTCTTTGGCGGCCTTCCACTCCTGTTGGGACTCGTAGCAGGCATTTTATTTTTGACTCTCCTGCTTCGTTATGGCAAGCCATGTCACAGACAAGACTCCAGCAACAATGGAAGAAACGATCCTAGCAATACGCTATCGGGACCGCATTACTAAAGTCCTTGGATTAGCCCGGCTAAGAGATCTGAATATGACCTGGTTTCTTTCATTCAGACCCATCTGGCAAAACTGTATCTTACCTGTGTTAAGATGTATGCTGTGCGGAGAAGAATGCGTGTTAGACGTCTGTCTTACACTACAATCAGAAGTACCATTGAATACAGATACTTTGCTGAACCCAGTAAAGGCTCATGCATCGTGTTGTCCCCAGCGGTTACCCATCCTGATGACGGCATTCGTTGAGACTTCACCACTGCAATTGAAGGGTAGTGAAGTGCAAGATGAGAACAGCATCAACCAGGTACGACCCTCTGTGAGCACTGCTGATCCTGTCATCGATGATAGCAATCATGCTCACGATTGCACAGTTGCGGCATTTTCCAACTTGGTCGAACTTTCACCTGAAGCGGTAAACTGCTTTTTTGAAAGTCTGTCTGAAATGATGTTCTTGCCCGAACAGAAAGAATAAACTTTTAAGCAAATGAGCACTCAGCGTTCCCTGAACTCTGAATTTGGCCTTCAGCTTTGAAAAACAAAAGCTTCTGAAAATATTTGGAACTGTTTTGACTTCTTCCCTTGAAAACGAAACTATTTTTTCCAATTCCATAATATTTACCTTTTTTAGCACCCATCATCTGCTTAAAGTAGAACTATTCTTAGAGAACAGAGCTTCTATTTTTAGGAACTCTAGAGACAATATATTACCTCAGCCTCTAGCACATTTACAAAAGATTGTATTTATATGTGATGGAATGGTCTCGCACTTTTCTTTTCTGTATTAAGAGCCATTTCATGTGTAACTTTCGCAAATCATTCATGCTGATATATATGTGCATCTTTTTTTGAATGATTACACTGCTTGAAAGCATACAGTACCTATACTTATTTTCGTGTATTTCGCATATACCATTTCAGATGCAAAATAATGTATTTTGGGGTGGATCGGTATACACATGCACCGTTAGATATGTTTACTATTGCTTAGTTTTAGTAATTATGGACATGAATTCGTGGAGTGGGTGTAGTGTGTTTTATCTAGGTACCTGAATCAATATCCTATTCTTTGCCCTTGTCCGGTTATAAATCAATAATATCCTTGCAACGGCACAGAAACCCTTTTCATAATTCGGTCATAGCGCATGCTGTCACATTAAGCAAGCCTATTCCTCCAGCCCCCTAGAAAGCACACCGAGTTCTTAAACAAATCCAAGCCTCTAGCAACCTGGGAAATCCCCGCTGCTATTGTTTTGATTTCGTCCGAGAACTCCTGTAAAGCACTGTAAGAACGACCAGTCCTTAGTGACATCTTTATTGACGTCTTATGTCCATCCTTACGTCAACCCTGGCACCGTTCAGCTATAAATATACCGACGCTGCCTTAAGCAAACACACGGTGGTAATCCTGGAGCAGAGCAGCTACTACTTCCGAAGAGCCCAGCTGATGCGAGAGCCCACGGACGCTGCCCCTCCCTTTTGACGCGCTGAGAAAGACGCTGTCTTTTCTGTTGCAGAGAAATCCAGCCTCCGGCGTTTCCAGCCTACCCTTGCGGGTGACTGGGATACCGAGTCCTGAGAGAGAGATACCAGCCCTCCTGCCTTCTAATACCCAGGTACTGAACTGACTAAACCCTTACAGAGAATTCTTGAGTCAGATTCTTGGCAAACCAAACTTAACTTAAACTGCTACTTACTTACTCCCTCCCAAGTATTAGGCTTAGGTCAGGTACACCGGGGTAGGCGTAGTTAGAAGCACCAGTTGAGTACGATTAGTCAATGTATATATGTATGTATCTATTTTATCCATTTTAAAGTATCATATGGCTAAGAAACCATATCAATGCTTTTACAGTATTATTTCATAATCCTGCTTTTACTGTATGCACTGTACTTAACTATAAGTATTGCAATTGTAGCAATTCATTTCTCTTGTATGAGGAAAGAGACTGCTCAATATATAACACCATTTATTGAAAACGCCCGTCTCTCTTTTTCTCTGCAATCTGGTGAAACTAAGTACGCACCTTTGACTGAGTGAAATAGCTGTCTTTTGTTTTCACACGACTCTAGAGATATACTCTTATTCAGGGAGAGCAAAGTTGTCATGTTTTATGGTTGTCAGAAACTAAATCCCTTCTTGTCTATCCAGGGAGGTTAAACTCCTCCTCGCTTATTCGAGAAAGTTTCTAGTGAACTCTGAGCTAGCTGGCAAAAAACTTAAGTCTAATATCGTCAGTAAAGACCTAGATAACCTCAGTCCTACGTCTACATTACTGAATATATTATTCCAATGCGCAGAGCCTATTGGGACTATAGGAACTACACTACAGGATGAGTGAGTGGGTGTGTGCATATCTGACTGAATTTGGGGGTGGGTGTGTGAGTTTCCAAGTGAATGATTGACTGACTGGGTTCATAAGTCTCTGAGAGGGTCTGTAACTGATTGTGGGAGCAACTGTATGGGTGTGTGAGTGGGTGTAGGAGTGTCTGAGTAGATCTGTAAGTGGGTGTATGAGTGTCTCTATTAGAAAATACATAAGTGTGTGAGTGAGCCTGTAAGTGGGTGCTGGAGTCTCTGAGTGGGTCTGTACATGGGTATGTGACTATCTAAGTGAGTCTGTAAGTGGATGCATGAGTATTTCAGTGGATCTGTGAGTGGGTGCATGAGTGCCCAGGTGAGCCTGTGAGTGGTTGTAAGAGTATTTAGGTAGGTATGAGACTGTAAGCATGAGTCTATGGCTGAGTCTCTAAGTAGGTGCATGAGTTTCTGAGTGGGTCTGTATATGGGTGCATTACTCTCCAAGTGAGCCTGTAAGTAGGGTGCATAAGTACCTGAATGGATATGTGAGTGAGTGTATGAGTATATGTGTGGGTATGTGACTAGATGTATAAGTGTGTGAGTGGGTATGTGATTGGGTGTATAAGTGTCTGAGTGCATACACGAGTGTGTGACAGTGACCGGCGAGTGTGCACAAATTTAGATTTTTTAATATATTTTCACAAATTTTTGCAATGATTTTGAGTTAGAGTCAGAATTTACTTATACAAAACCATATCATTTCAGCGGTTATATATTAAGCTGAGTTAACTATAACTTGCACCCCTGCAATGCACTGCTTATGACCTCACATATTACATCACTCATGACATGATCAGTGACATCACTATAGACTTCACTGATGACATCCCAAATTACATCACTGATGACATCAGTGATGAAATCATCCTGTGATTTTTAGTGTTTTTAAAACGTTTATGAGTGTTAAATATATATACCAAGGTGTATTGGTGAATCAGTGGGTGTGTGACCGTATGGATGACTGAGTGGGTGTGTGGCTGACTGTATAAGTGAGTTATTAGGTGCCTCAGTGAATGTATGGGTGAGTGACTGTTTGTGTGAATGTTTGTATCTGTCTGTCAGTAGATGTCTAAGTGGGTGTATGAGTGCGTTAGTGGGTATCTAAAGGTCTATGTGGGTGATTGATTGGTTGTCTAAATATCTATGGTTGTCTGCATGTCTGTGTGTGTAGGTGAGGAGGTGTGTGACTCCCTGTATGGATGAATAAGTGTCTGTAGGGCTGTGTCGATGATTGAGTGCTTGAGTCAGTATGGGTGAGTAACTGGGTATGTGAAAGGCAGTATAGGTGAGTGACTGGTATATGAGTGACTGTATGTGTGAGTGAAAGAGCATGAAAGCGGCTATATGGATGACTGCATGCTTCAGTTGGTGACTGTATAGGTGAATGATTACGTGTTACTATTTTTATGAGTAAGTAAGTGGGTGTGTGAATAACTGTTCAGTGAATAACTTGCTGAGTGACTGACTGTATGGGTGATTGTCTAGGTTTGTGAGTAGTTCTATGAATGACTCACTCAGTGTGTGAGTATTTGTATGGGTGTATGAGTGGATTTGTCAATGGCTGTATTAGTGAGTGAGTGGGTATACGAGTGGCTATATGGGTGAGCGAGTGGATGTGTGTTTAGATCTATGAATCAGTGAATGGGTGTGCAAGGACTGGTATGGCTCTGTGAATGGGTTTGTGAATGGTTGTGTGGGGGTGGCAGTGGCAGTGGGTATATAAAAGATTCTATAGGGGTGTGAGAGGGTGCATCAGAGATGCAGTGGATGATATCATCACTGAAGTCATAAGTGATGTCATTTGAGATATCATCAGTGATCTCATCAGTGATGTCACTGACCATGTCATGAGTGATGTAATATGTGAGGTAATAAGCATTGCATTGTGGGGGAACATTATAGCTAACTCAGCTAACTATAATGGATGAATTTCTATGGTTTTGTATGAGTAAAATCTTACCCTAACTATGCTGTCCCTGTAACCTTTGGTTTTATTAGTGAATTTCTTAGGTTTTTTTAAATTCTATTTGCTAACTATAACGTCCATGTAACCTTTGGTTTTATTAGTGAATCTCTAAGGTTTTTTAAATGCTAATTCATAATTATAATGTCCCTGTAACCTTTGTTTTTTTTTGTGAATTTCTAAAGTTTTTTAACCAGCAGACATGTTACTGGAGAAAGGGGGCTGGGCCTCCGACCAGCTCTCAGTAATTCTGCTGCGTAGGACTTACAAGAGGTATCGGGAGGGCTTCTTGGCCCCCAAGGTCCCTCTGGAGCCAAGGGAACTTTATCCCCCAACTAATGGTGCACCCTGAGGCACATTTGCAGAGTGGTGGAGAAAGGGGATATCATCTCTGACAACTTCTCAGCAATCCTGCTGTGTGGGACTTAATGGAGGTCACAGGAGTGGTAGTTGGCCCCGACGGATGCCCTTGGGGGCCAACTACCCATCCTATTACCTCCAGAAAGTCCCATACAGCAGGACTGCTGAGATATGATAGCAGGCAATGCCCCCTTTCACCACCAGTCGGCAAATGCACCTCCTAGCACACTACTATTTGGGGGGTTAAGTCCCCTTGGCTCTTGAGGGTCTGTGAGGGCTAGCTAGTCCTCCTGTTACCTCCAATTAGGCCCACACAGCTGGATTGCTGAGAGGTGGTCAGAGGCCATGCCCCCTTTCTCCACCACTCTGCAAATACGCCTCCTGGCACACTGCCATTTGGGGGATGAAGTCCACTTTCACCCTGAGGCCCCCAGGAGGAAAGGGAACCCCCACCAGCATTGCGCCGAGAGGTGTGTTTGCAAGTGATGGAGAAAGGAGAGTAGCCTCTGATCACCTCTCAGCAATCCCACTCTGTTGGACTTACTGGAGATGACTGGAGGTCTTGCTGGCCCCTAAGAACCTTCAGCAGCCAAGGAGAATTCATCCCCCACTCAGCAGCACCCCAGAAGGCGCATTTGTAGAGTGGTGGAGAAAGGGTGCGGGACCTCAGCGACTTGCCAGCTACTTTTTTTCCTATTTTCTTTAAGTAAGGTGTGCAGCATGGTCCCCCTTCCCTGGATCATTTTAGGCCTCGGGGGCACCATCCCCCGGTGCCAGGCCTTAATATATTATTTTTTTTAAAGGGAGGGGCTGCATGACCCTCTTCCCTAGGCCTATTTTGGCCCCAGGGAGCCCAACCCATGGGGCAAGGCCTTTTCCTTCTTAAAAGTAAAATGAAATAAAGGAAGCGGGCCATGTGGCCCCTCTTCCCCGGGCCAATTTTGGCCTCGGTACCCCATTGCTGGGGCCTTACATGTATTTAACTTTTATTTTGCAAATTGGAGTGGGGCTGTGCGGCCCCCTCCTGAGGCCAATTTTGGCACAGGGGACACCATCTCCTGGGGCTAGACCTAAACCTTTTTTGGTTAAAAAAAGAGTATGGGGCCTGCGCAGCCCCCTTATCCGGGCCAATATTGCCCCGGGTACCCCATCCCCCAGGGCATGGCCAGGTCGTTGGGGACCACAGGGAGAGCCTCAAGGTCCCCGCAGTCCTGCCGGCACCCGACCTCATGTGGGAGTAGGCACTGCTTTATGCCTGAATTCTTTTTTTTATTGGTTTTCAATTCAAAAATACGAGATAC
Organism: Lissotriton helveticus; assembly: GCF_964261635.1. NCBI lineage: Eukaryota > Metazoa > Chordata > Amphibia > Caudata > Salamandridae > Lissotriton > Lissotriton helveticus. Next base: position 1,664,344,087 of record NC_136067.1, on the reverse strand, counting down.
AAAATTTAAACTTGTACTGTACTTATTGTTATATATTCCTCCAGGAGGAATGGCTGTGATAGAGAAACAATAAACTAGGAAACATGGAGAAACACCCCCCTCCCCAACCCACCCTCTTCCTATCAAAAGCTGGAGCAAATACAATATGTTCTTTCAATCTCTTCATTGGTCGAATATCCCAGATGGATTTGGGCCTTATGCTGCACATGATCATCAAGCGTTCACTTTTGAGGTGGATCTGCTAAGCACAGCACTCTCAAATATTTTGGACAGGTGAGTTTTGTAAATCCGAGGTCAACAGTTTTAAGAAGGGTTCCCACTTGTCTTGGAAGGAAGGATCGGGGTTAGCGAGTGACAGAGAAATTTTCTCCATCCCGATTTTACCCCACAGTCTATGGAGCCACCCCAGATGAGTAGGAGTAGTTGTAGTACCCCAGTGGGAGAGGATGTTTTGTAGGGCATCCCCCAGTGCCAGTGCCATTTGTCTGCCTCTCCGTGATCTAAGTGGGAAGGTGACTGGGTTCGGAAGACCCGGGAGAATGTAAGCTGGGAAACAGAGTATTTGGGTATCAAAGTGGGAGTCAATGTCATCTAATATCTGCTTCCAATAGCTCGTCAATTGGGGACATTCCCATAGCAGATGGGTCAGGGTTCCCAGCAAGCCACATGCCCTCCAACATTGAGTACTTCGTTGTGGGTTGCCTCTGTGGAGTCGCAGGGGAGTTAGGTACCAGTAGGTGGCTATTTTCATGGCTGTTTCAATATTTGCTACATTACACACTGTTTGCCAGGCTCTGTGGTAATTATCTGACCATTCCTTATGTGACAATGACCTGTCCAGTTCCCCCTCCCATTGCAGCTGTCCGGGTGATTTCCTGGTGCCGGGGTCACACTTGATGAGTTTGTACAGGTCTGATGTCAGGCATGCGTCTGTATTCCTCAAGACTAGCCACTGCTCGAATGGTGTGAGGGGTCTCCCTGTGCCTTCCCGCACATCTGTTTGCGTCACCTAATGTCGAATTTGTAAGTATCAATTTGGTCCGTCTCTGGGAGGTCGTGTTCCCTACGGAGGTCAGAGAAGACAAAAGGGCCTGTTGTGTCGAAGAGATCTCCCATTGAGCGACGGCCAGTGTGTGTACCCTGATGAGTCCAGCCCTGGTGTAAAGCCTGGATTGCTAACTATATGTTCAATTGGGGATGGAAAGGTTGTGAGGCCCCAGGGGGGCACCCTGTCCCAAGGTGATAAGATGGTATGTGTCACCTTGGAAAGGTATAAGTTCTGTGTTCTGGAAGCTATAGTAAGGAAGGGGACACGCCAAAGGGGTTGTCTGGCTAGCGCCCTGTCTATAAACAGCCAATGTCTCTCAGACACTATCAGCGGCCTCAACTGCCCAGCCTACCAATTGTCTTGCAGGTTGGGGTCTCCCAGTCCTCCCTCACGGGGGTCTCTATAGCTTAACTCCCTACATAGTCTAGGCCTCTGATCTCGCCATATAAAGCACTCTAAGTCCCTCTGTAGTGAGTGCAGTACGCCCGAAGGGGAAACTAGCTGTTGTGTCTGAAATAAATATATTATCTTAGGAAGTATGGTCATCTTTAATGCTGCAATACTGCCCAGCTACAACAGTGAGTGTGGCCTCCACTTACGAAGGTAATCTCTAACATGCTGCAGCAGCGTAGAGAAGTTCAGCAAGTTAGTTTTCTGAATACTAGCCATGAGCTGCAAGCCCATGTAGGGAATTGTGTCCTGCGCCCAGTGAATTTGGTGTGACCGCTGAAGCACTCCCAGGGTGTTGGGCCGAGAGATAAATTGAGGGCTTGTGACTTATGCATGTTGACCTTGAAACCTGATGCTTGGGCAAAGCGTTCAAGCTTTGCCAGTAAGGCTGAAAGAGATTCCCTAGGTTTCTACAAGGTGGCAACCACATCATCGGCATATAGGCTAATTTTATGCTCTTCGCCCCCAAATTTCACCCCTGATATTAAGGGATTATCCCGTACCCGCTGGGCCATGGGCTCCATATACAAAGCGAACAGGAGTGATGAAAGTGGGCACCCCTGACTTGTTCCATGTTGGATGGGGAAGGTGGTCAAAATGAGACCGTTCACTCTCACCCAAGCAGAAGGGTTAGTGCAGATACCGAGCACACATTCAATAAAACGCTGCGGTAGTCTGAAGTGAATCAGGGTTGACTTGAGATATGGCCAGTGCAGTCTGTTGAACGCCTTCTCAGCGTCGACAGAGAATAGCATTGCGCTCGACAGCAAAGCGTTTACATTTTTCTACCAAGTGCAGAAGGCTTTTTGTGTTATCAGAACACTGATGTCTCGGGACAAAGCCCGTCTGGTCAGGGTCTATCAACCCTGGTAGATGAGGGGAAAGCCTCTGTGCCAAAATCCCGGTAAACATTTTTAGGTCAACATTGAGGAGGAATATGGGGAGATATGAGGCACAATGTCGTATATCCTTACCTGGTTTAGGTATTACCATTACTAATTACTCTAACATTGATGGCGGTATAGGAGTGGACGATCCAATCGAGTTATATACCCTCACCAGCAACGGGGCCAAAGTAGCGCAGAAGGTTTTAAAAGAGATAGGAGAAAACCCATCCGGACCCGGAGATGTCAGTGGTCTAAATTTGGATATAGCAGAAATAACTTCCTCTAGCCTAATTGGGGATTCAAGGCCTTCATCTTAACTCAGTATTTTCACCCTTTAAATATCAGACTGGGCCCTCCACAGGTAGTTTTTGAGCCATACAAGGACGCATAGAATTGGCTAAATGACTCCGCTATGCGCTGGTCAGTGGTTTGTTCCTGCCCTAACTGATCTACTACCATGGAAAAGTTGGATGGCTGCCTCTGTGACCTTAATATATTGGCCAAGAGCCTCCGGCCTTTATACCCTGCCACATAAAAGGCATGTCGGATTTGGAGAGAGGCATATTTGGCTCTATTCATATCTAAGCCTGCCAACTGAGCTCTCGCTGCTTTAAGTTGCTTCCAGACCCTGGGTGCCCCTGTTCTCTGAGGAATACGCTCTACTTCTATTACTGTGTTCGAGAGCTGCTCTCTTTTCTCTCGCCTAGTCTTATTATCAGCTGCTGATATAGCAAGGAACTCTCCCACCACTACTACCTTCAGGACGTCCCATAGAATTGCAATGGAAGTGTTCAGAGTGTCGTTGATGGCCAGATATTCCGTTATAGCTTTGGTAATCAGCTGGATCACTGAGGGAAGCTTTAGCATCGTCTCTCTGAGGCGCCAAAGGCGATGAGATGGGCTATGGCAGGGAAGAAACAGAGATATACGCACAGCTGAAGATTATCTGAAAGGGGTGCCCCCACGAGTATGAAATGTCTTTTGAGCGCAAGAATGCTGTGATTGGTCTGAATTCCCTCCTTTTTTCAGGGTGGATGAGGCTAAGTCCTGATACAGGAGGGGTCTGGATGATCGAAAGTCTATGGGGTGCTTGTCGCGCGCTTCCCGAAGAATCCGCTCTTTGGTGTGAAAGTCGTGGACTTATTTTAGGATATCCAGCGGGGAGCTGTTGTGAGTCTCTTAGGCCCCACACGCTGCTCAGGGGGCTCCCAAGATGAATCAAAAGAGTTGTTCCGCAAAGGCTTCAATGTCCTGCACCTCTGCTCCCTGAGGAACTGCTCATATTCTAATGTTGTTCCATCAGGAGCGGTTCTCAAGGACCTCTGCATGGGCCTGTAGGTCCAGTTGCTGATCTTGAAGACGGAGAACCTCCTGTTGAAGCTGGTCAATCTCTTCATCCCTCGTAGGGACCTGTTTCTCCAATGCATCTACTCTTTCGCCAACTGAGTCTATGTCCCTTCGCATTTTCCGGCGTTCCAGGGTTATCTCTTTTTTCATGGAGTGAAATTCTCCTTTCAGGGAGGCGAATAAGGATTCAAGGAACATGTGCGTGATAGGGCATTCAGCTTCTCCCTGCTCCTGGTCCACTGAGTGTCCACTCGGGATGGGACTGCCTCGGCCCCTCCAGCGCTGGTCTTGAGGAGGAGATAATTTACTGAGCGATCCTTCTTCGCTTTGTTGGTCGCCATGACTAAAGGTTGCTCCTCCTCCACTTATTTCCATATTCTGCTTTATGAAGGGGTCCTGCAGGCCTCCAATCTCACGATCGGGAGTGACTGAGTTATTTGTGTGGGCCTCTAACCCCTCCAGGCTGCTGGTCTGTTCCTAGTCCGCCCCCTCCACCACTCCACAGCCTGCTCTATGTGGACTGAGGGCCACTCTGTGACCCAGGTCTCAGTTAGCCTGACTCAAGGGGAGGGGCCCGCCTTCGTTTCACCTTTTGCTCTGTTGTTGCTAGCTCGAAGAGTGCGATTGGAGGCCTAACAATTAGCCGGTAGACCTACCTTTGGGATCGTTTTGAGGGTTCTGACGATGAATCTCCCACTGCTCTGGTCTACCTTACCTTCTTCTCCAACACCTGCTCTCCAAGGAGAAGGCACTTCATTTCAGTGGCCCATGAGCTGGGCGGGCAATTGTATGTCAACTTAGATTCTCAGTTCTCACTTGCAGCTATCCTTTCTTGCCCTCGCACGGACCGGTGGGGCCTCCTCTCCCGCCCCACCTCCACTTTAGTCTGGCTACAGCGCAAGCCATATGGGGACCCCAGTAAATGCCAGTTCAGCGTAACACCAAGTGTCTTAATACTGTCAGCAAGGGAGAGGGATTAGGGGGCCTCGCTCACCTACTCAGTTTTCTGGCCAGCCGTCACTGTGCCATCTGGCCTCACACTTCTCCATAGGTAGGCCACCAGAGTCCCAGGGCTCATGTGGTCTGTCTTCCTTCCTCACTGCGCTCTGTCTCTTCAGGGAGCGCTATTTACAGGCCTGGCCTGCCTGTATTTTCTGGTCCCTCGGTCGCAGCCTAATCCCTTGGTCCTATCTAGCTCATTAGGGCTGCCCACGCCCTACTCTGGGATACTGCTCCAGACTTCCTGCTCCCTGAGCGCACACTGCCGGCCATCGCGAGCCCATGCAGGTCCTGCCTTCACCTCGATAAGCTGCCTTAGGCTGTTACTTTTCTCAGCGCCTCCAGGAGGGTCCCTCAGCCCGGGCCATCGTATTATTGTAGGGCCCCGCTCACCTTCTCTTTGTGAGACGTGGCCCTTCACTATGCTGTCTGGTCTCACACATCCCTGGATTCAGGCCACCAGCATCTCTGGGCTTCCAAGGCCTTTTCCCTTTCGCCACCACCTCTGTGGGCCTGTCCAGCCCAGTCTTTTGCTCCACCAGACAAGGCCTCATCAATTGGCCCACTCCTCACTTATTAGGGCTCCCGCACCATGCTCAGGGCTACTGCCCCAATCTATCTTTTCTCAGGGCCCCAGGGCTGGCAGTCCCGAGCCCATTCGGGCCCCAGCTCTGCGTAGCTGTGCTGGCAGCAAGTCTGTACTGTTGAAACACGATTAGGATCACTCCCACATTCACTGTTTTTGGCTTGGTCCATCAGTCCACTATCCGGCCTCACCCGTCCCCGAAGTTAGCCAGCTAGCGTCCCCCGGCTCGTGGAGTCTGTTTCTTTCCTCTGTAGGGGGGACTGGACTACTGGCCGGCTCAGGCAACTTCCTCCATACTCCCAGACACATCCTTGTTGCTCGACTCGCTCATCCTTGTCAGGGCTGCCCACGCTATTTTCGGGTTTCCTGTCCAAGTGTGTCTTTACCCAGACCTCTGTGGCCTGCCTTTGCGAGCCCGCACGGGCTCTGACTCAATGTTGCTGCAATGGGCTCAGGCCATTACGGTTGGAAGCCCAGCATTGCAGGAGCGGGGGGCGTAATCATCCAGGGTCCGTGGCGCGCATCCGTGACGCCCCCCGGCCAAGACTGCTGCAGGATCATAATCAGGGAATGCCGGTGATAACTCTTTGCTCCTCCGGGTCTGCTACACGCGGCTGTAGAGCTGGGGCTCAGGTGAAGGAGCAGAGCGGTGAGCAGGGACGTCCTACTCGGCCGCCATCTTTGCTACGCCCCCCACAGGCATTGCTTTAGAACAGAGGGAGCTGCTAACATGCAGCTCCCTCTGCCCAAAAGCGATTCTGCTCCGCTTCATGGAAGCGAAAGATTTTTCCAGCTCTCGCTTCCATGAACCGGAGCAGGGTTTGCTATGGCTTGGCGGCAACAGTGCTCTTGCCAAGCCATAGCAAACTGCAATGTCTCGGGGTCGGCACCCCGGGACTTTGCTGGAGCTGGGCCTGGGGTGTGGTGGTCCCAATGGCCCATGAAGGACTCCCATCTTCTCGGTTCAACTAAGTCACAAGATGGCTGCCAACACTTCCTGGTTTGAAGTGTTAGCAGCCAATCAGATCTTAGGCACGAGATCATGGAGGGTTTGTTGATCCACTACAGCCACAGTTGTATATTTGAGAAATCTTCACTTTTCTCAGTAACTTATGAACGGATTTACATCATTTATCAAAAAGAGTGCTTTCTGGACCAAGAGCTATCTTTTTGCCAAATTTGGTGTAATTCCGTTCAACTGTCCGGGCTATAGCCGTGTCTAAATTTTCCAATGGAAATTAAGTTGGAGAAAAAGCATTTTGGGTTCCACCCTTTTTCTCGGCCCCCACTGTATGGATCACCACAGCAGCTGAAGTGAGTGGTGTATTAGTTTTGATAATTTCGCGAAGATTTGTCAAACTATGCCAAAGATATTGGCAAATGAAAAAACTCTCATCCTATGGAAATTAGGTCCTAACTATAACTACCTACTGGCGACCGAAAGTAGGTAATATATATCCATCAGATGATAAGCATGTAATATGCTATTTATTATGATTGTTAAATGTTGAATATGGGGTGGGAACATTACTCACCAAAATCGATATGACATCTTGACAGACACAATGTGTTTTGGTTCAAAAAGCCTTGTTCATGTGAAAAATACCTAATGAGCAGAAATGCATTGTCTCTGCCGTATCTTGGGGAGATTATGTGGTAGGGCCAGAGTTGTCGACTTTTGAACTGAGGACCCAGGTTTCAGTTCCAGTGTCTGCTCAACAGTTTGGGTTTCAGGGCAAATCACTTCATCTCCCTGTGCCTAAAAAGAAAAATGTGACCTGTATTATAACTGGTTCAAATATAAAGCGTTCCAAAACATTTTTTTGAGTTTGTGCTATCCAAAACTGCAAAAATATTAATCAGTGTTGATGTCAATAAACATCTTTTAACTGCACTAACTCCTGGATTGTCGGTGCCTGGTCTTTTGTGGAACTCTCAGGCATGTTGTATATAGATAGATAGATAGATAGATAGATAGATAGATAGATAGATAGATAGATAGATAGATAGATAGATAGATAGATAGATAGATAGATAGATAGATGGATTGATAGATAGATAGATAGATAATTGAACATGATGTGCTAACAGTAATTGTGACATTTCTCAGTTGAACATGATTTACAAACAGTAATTGGGATGTTTCACAGTAAGATACTCCAGGTCACATCTTGGAGGCAATGATTTATCAGATATACTTACGTACGCCTGTGCAAGAAATGTTGTGGGTGAAACTAATTTGCCACCATTTTTTCACAGAATTTTGAGGAATTTCACTATTTTCCTCACCTTTAGGCAAACCAGAGAACTACTGTGAATCGTCCCAAAACACCACAAAACCGAGAATGACAAATCGAATAGGTTCAGGTAAATGGAAACAAGCAGTTTGTTGCATTGTTTGCTTTTGTGTTTTATCACAAATAAATAATTAAACTAATAAATAAAACGTCTCAAACGCTTAGTTCTGACTTCCCTGCGCTTTGTTTATGAAGATCCAAAGTAAGTTATGAAGAAAAGTGCCACGAGGCAATCATAAGTAGGATATAAATTACTTGAGGCTACCTAGCTCTGCCACTCAGACACCTCCAACTCCTCGCCTCGAATATGTGGTCATCAGGAGGCAGTGAAAGGATTTGCAGGAGCTACTATGACCTCGCGGAAGGATACACAGTGGTTTCTAAACTAAAGAGATGTCATAGAAGTTGGCAATGGCTACCTGCACATGTTTGTAAAACGGTTTCCTGCACGAGTTTTATACAGCAACGGTGTGTCCCTTGTGCTTGATTAATATCAGTTTAGGCTGAAATTAACCCCAGTCTCTCTGTCATGCTCTGTGATGAATAAAGATTTACTTTGCCTCTTATTCGATATAGATTGGTTTCTGGTCAGAGCCCGAAAAAAACGGAAACGATTTTTCAATTAAAAATTAACAACTGCACCAGTTGCACCGGCCTTGCAGCAGTGCTCATAACGTTCCCAGGCCTCTCACTCAGAGTGATTTATAGAAACATTATTCCCAAATGAGATACTTTGCTTTATCATGCAAATATGTGGCTGGTGTTTAATAACAGGGCCTAGTGTGAAAAGGAAAGCGTAATTAGCTGTCAAACACCCGAGATCTATGGCCGGCACATTAACTGCAGAAATGCGCTTAGCAAAAACAAGAAACGTGATACCCAAACTTTCAAGAGCTGATCCCGGAGCGTGACCTCGGAAGTGGTGCTGCCTTGAGGGGTGAGGCCACTTCGCGGGTGGGAGAGGGGGAGGGGCGAGTAAGGAACGTATAATGCGCTAATAAATACGCCAATCCTGTCACTTTTTTTTAAACCCGGGAGTGTGGGGGTGGATATACGATCCCAGCTGTTGAGAACTACTGTACTTGCCTTTTTTTAATTAAATATTAGCAAAAGGTACGACTGCTACTCTATAGTTGCGTGTTTCCTTATTCAGAGGGGTTCCGCTGTGCGTCTTATGGCAGCAAGCCACGGACCGCAAAATTAAAATAATGCTAACTCCCCGTACTAAGTAAAGAAAACAAAGATGGCTCAGCAATTAGCGGCATTATATATGTTAGCGCTAAGTAAGTCCAGATGTTACTGCTGGTGCCCAGTACATTCTTCGCGAGCCAGCAGAAACCAGAGCCTTTGACCTCGCTACACATTAAAGTTATCTCGGATTTGTGGATGGAGGAAGCCTGTTAAACAGTGCGATCCGCAGCTGCTGCCTTCAGAGGCTGTGGTATTAGAGTGCGTGGCTGCCTCGCATACCTCTTCTGCTCTTCAGAGGCCAGCCGTGCCGGCTTTGCAAAGACAAGAACTGTCCTCTCCGTGATTCATTGACGGGCCTGTGATGCTAATTGGCAGAATGTTCATAAAAAAGGTTTTGAAGAAGGGTTAATTACAATTCATTACACGGCAACGCGCCCCCGGGCTATTGTTAAAAAATTGCAAAAGTTCCAGGGCCTTATACTTTAAGGCTCATTTCAACATGTCACGTAAAACGTGTTCATCTAAATTCCGTTCATTAGACTTTAGGCCAAATGCCCTTTATTGGGTTAATTAACATTCCCGCTTACTATATGAAGCCGTATGGGCCGCAGATTGGTAGGGCTTGGCCCAAAGCCATAAAAATGGCTACCTCTGTCCTAGGGCATGCACCTTTCAGTTCTGGGCAGGCTTGTCAGTGCACGAGTTGACATTTCCTTTAGATCAGTCTTGTCCCTTAAAGCGGGAGGGAAATCGAAGATTCCCAATTAAGATATTGATTGTGCCTGTGATGTGGTTTCTGAAATGGAAGAGGTGCTTCAAAGAGAGCCATGTAACGGCGTGGGCGCAAAAATAAAACATGCTTTGGACATTATACTGGCTTTGTGCGCTTGTAGTCCGGAAGTGATTAAGGCCTATTACTCCTTAACATCTCCACAGCAAGAGCTGGAGCGGCAACCAAACCACTCATTATGCGCCATCAAAGGCACGGAGGCATTTCATGTAAGAAAAACAAAAAACAGGTGGTTGACGAAAATGCCACTGTAACTGGATGAATTCTTCCTACCCAACTACGTGCTGAGAACAAAAGCTCAGAGCTACATTACTCTAAAAAAATTGTCCTACCTATATGAAACCAAGGTCTTGCAATGTTTAGTCTGTGTATAGTGGGTGGCGATAACGTGACTGATAAGTAGTCACCTGTGTGTCAGTTGGCTGGGCACTCAGTTCTTCAGTATGTCTATGTGGGGAGTGCTTGCTAGCCTGCAAGTGATTTGACAATGGGAGTGTTTTAGTGTTCTACTAAATTTTAGTGAAATTTATCCCGAACTTATTATTGCTTGATGAGGCTGGCTAGCGCCTTACAGATAGGTAACACGCTACATTGTGAAAGTGCTGTGAATGGAAAGGTTTATGTGCTATACAACATATTTGAGTAGTGTAATGGCCGAATCAGAGGAGCAGAGTTGTGCTCTTACCTGGTTATTCGTTGCTAATCATGAGTTTCTGCATGAGTTTGAAGATAAAGGAGTGCGAGGCAGAATGCTTAGTCCATGATGCCTGGGTAGTGTGGAGTCTGGCATGTTATTTGCTATGCAAACGGTTATGCAAATGGCCTTGCAAAATATACCTGACAAATATTGTAATCTTAGAATATTGGCATGCTCTGCTACTATTTATTTATTTATTCAAAGTTTTATATAGCGCGAACAGGATCCTTACAGATATCAGAGCGCTTCACAAAGACAGGGTAGGGGCAGTAGGAGTGAACAGAGATAATGGGAGCAATATAGTAGTCACTAACATGGTCGGATAGTAATAACATACATAAAACATATCAGCAAACAATCAGTATACAATCAAGTAAACAAATTATATAAAACGGTACAAGTCATTGATCCCACTACAGAGTTGTTCAGATACACCTTGGGTGTGTGAATGGCTTATATCAATGTCTTAGTGTAGAGAGAACACTGAGTGTGGGCATCGGGAGAGTGAATCAGAAAACCAACGTGTATCAAATATTGGTCGGTAGTAAGAGAATAGCGTAGTAGTGACACCATCATGTTGGAAGTAATAGTAGTGACACCGTCATGTTGGCAGTATAGTGTCAGAGGAAAAGGTGAGCAGTCATACAAAGCAATGCAAAGTCCCTGAACCAGCACCAATACGGTTCAGAAGATCTTAGCCAGAAGGATTGTTTTCACCTCTTTCTTGAAGAGTGCAGTGGAGGAGATCAGCCTGGTTTCAGGAGGGAGCGCATTCCAGATCCTGGGTGCCATTCCTGAGAAGGAGCGCTTGTATGTTTTCTCTTTCCGGAATCTACGAGGTTTCAGGAGTAGATTTTTTGTACTTCTATTGGTTCTCGAACCTCCTGATATGGACAACTTTTGAGCGAGGTAGTTGGGTGCATTATGGTGCACGGCCGCGTGTGTCATAACTGCAATTTTTAGCTGTATTCTGGCTTCAAAAGGCAGCCATTTTAGGGACTTTAGGTCTGGGGATATGTGCGAATGTTTTCTTGAGCCAGTAATGAGTCTCGCTGCAGCGTTCAGGGAGGCTCTTAAGGGTGCAGTTGTGGATAGCGGGAGTCCGCTGAGGGCCACAATTCCGTAGTCTATTCGAGGGATGACTAAAGCTTGTACCGCAGTTTGGAAGTCTTCAACAGGGAGGAAGGGTTTAATTTTCCTCAATGTGTTGATTTGGAAATTAGCTGCTTTTGTGGCTTTGCTCACGTGCTGCTGCATGTTGAGCTTGGCGTCGAGTGTGATGCCTAGGGATTTCGCCGAATCCACGATGGTAGGTTGCACATTGAGTGCTGATAGGTTATTGAGCCAGGTTTGGGTGGTGGAAATTTTCGCCGGGGGTGAGATGAGTAGGAACTCGGTTTTCAGAGCATTTAGTTTGAGGTGATTATCGGCCAGCCACGATTGAGTGTTAATAAGCGTGGAATTCAGATGTTTGATGTCTTCCGGAGATTGTAGCTTTAGGTAGAGTTGTGTGTCGTCGGCGTACATATGGAATTGGACATTGGAAGCTTGGAGCAAGGTGGCGAGCGGTTCCATGACGAGGTTGAACAGTGTGGGGGAGAGGGAGGATCCTTGTGGAACACCTAGATCTGCAGGCACAGGTGTAGATAGCACATTGTCGATCTTGAACTTCTGTGACCGGTTGTGAAGGAAGGACGAAAACCATTTGAGAACAGTTCCCGATAGACCCATTCTAGTGCTAAGCAGCTCCAGCAAGTTCTCATGTTTGACCGTGTCAAATGCTGACGAGAGGTCAAGAAGGATGAGGAGGCAGGACTCATTGCGATCAAGAATTTGGAGGGCGTCATCAATTATGTGTGTCATAGCTGTTTCTGTGCTATGTTTCGCTCGGAAGCCTGATTGATGAGGGTTGAGGAGGTCAAATTGGTCAATGTGTTTAGTTAGTTGTAGTTGGACACATTTTTCCAGCAGTTTGGCCAGGGTGGGGATATTGGTGATAGGTCGGTAATTGTTCAGGTCAGACGGATCAGCTGTAGGTTTCTTGAGTATAGGCGTGACTTGCCCCACCTTGAGGGAGTCCGGAATGAGGCCTTGTTGCAAGGAGCTGTTGATGATTTTGGTCCAGAGAGGGAGGAGCAAGGGAATGAAGTCTTTTACAGCATTAGCAGGTAGAGGGTCTGTGAGGTGATTAGAGGGCTTCAAGGTGCAGAGCAGTTTGTGTATTGCTTCTTCCGAGTAGGTATCGAAGTACAGCCAGGATGCCTTGTTTTTGGGTTGAGTGTAGGACATTCTGGTGTGGTTGGGGAATCGACTTACATCCATGATTAGGTCATTTCTTATGTTGTCAGTCTTTAGCTTAAAGAAAGCAGAGAAGGCTTCACAGTGAGGAGTGTCGCTTGTTGTGCTGTTTGATTGCAGGGGTTGTGTCTTTGTTTGGGTCTTGATTAGTTCGAACAGCTTTCTTGGCCTGTTTTTTGCTTGGTCCAGCTGGCGGCTGAAGAAGTCCGCTTTTGTGCGCTTTATTTTCCTGAAGTAGGCATTTCTCTTGTTCTTAAGCCTTTTGAGGTGCAGTGCTGAGGGGTCCGATCTCCAGGTGCGCTCTGCCATTCGCATAGTACGCCTGTCATCATTGAGTCTATCATCATACCAGGGGTTAGAAGTTTTTGTGGAGACTCTCTTCAGTTGCAGTGGGGCGACTTCATTGACTATTGTATTCATAGAATCAAGGTAGTGGTCCATCAGTGATTGAACATCCGAGGCACCTGATGGGGGAAGGAGGAGATTGCCGATGTGGGGAGGGAGGGTAGAGGGGTTAAGATTCTTCATGTCCCTTTTCCATGTTTTGGATTTGATTGGTTGAGCTGGGTTAGGTTTAACTTTTTCATTGATAAAGAAGGTGATAATGTGGTGATCGGACCAGTCGCAGGGTTGAATCGCCTCCAATTGTGTGGAGTTCTCTTTGGCAATGATGAGATCGAGTATCGATCCTTTGTCGTGTGTTGGTTTATCGCATATTTGGGTGAGGTCAAGCGCATTAAGGAAGGTTTTGAGACTATTCACCACTGCGTCTTTCTGATCGTTCCAGTGGAGATTGAAATCACCCAGGTAGACTTGGGTGGTCTGCCGACCAGCATTGGAGTTGATCATGTCCATGAGTTGTTGGGTGAATATGAGATTGTCACCAGGGGGGTGATAGATGAGATGTAAAGCACAAACTTGTTTGCCCTCGCTGGTGATGTCGAGGCAAAGGAGTTCACAGGAGGAGAGGGAGGGGGAGGTGACTTTAGTAACGGAGAGGTTGCTCCTAAAAATGCATGCAATTCCCCCGCCCGTCTTGTCTGAGGACCTGTCTAGCCTAATGATGTGATAGTTGGGGGGGACTAGTATGTCCATAATCGGGGTGGAGGCTTCAGTGAGCCAAGTTTCTGTTAGAATGGCTAGGTCCAGATCCCTAGCTGAGACGAGGTCAGCGATGTTGGAGGAGTGTCTCTGGGCCGATCTACAATTGAGTAGGATGCATTTGAGTTTGGGAGAGAGAAGGGTGGTCGAGCTTTCTAGTGTGAGGGGAACTTTTCTGAGGTTGTTGGGGACGGAGCCTCTGTTGTTGAGTGTTGGAAGCCTCAGAGGGTTTGTAAGAATTGTGGGTATGGGTATGTGTGTGTTGGATCTGTGTTTTACCGGGCCTGGGCCATAAGAGCGTAGGAGAGAGCATATGTCGCGGTCCGACAGTGAGGTGAGGACACGACGGGGGCGCTGGGAGTTATTGCGGGCGGGGATAGTCGGCCAACGCGGGTGACGTTGGAGGCAATGGTATGTGGGGAGGGTGCGTCATTTGTAGGGTAGAGGGCCGGTGGGAGGCACACTGGGCTGAGAGGAGAGAAGCTCTTTAATTGCGTGGACATCTTTTTTGATTTGTAGAATATCCTCTTTGACTTGTTGGAGGGTGGATAAGGACAGGTCGGGAGGTGGATTGGGGATGGAGTTGGTGGTGAGAGCCATTGGTGGCTGGTTGAGTAGTGAGCTGGAGAGGGGGAGGTGTATCGAGGGGGGGGATATGCTAGCGTTGCTGGGTGGTTCTGCGGTGCTAATGCGAGGGATGACATTCTTTGTGTGGGCGTGTTTGTGGGCGAGGGGTGTGGGTGACGTAGGCGGTGAAGGTGGTGTGTGGGAGGTATAGGTGGTGCCGTCAGTGAGAGACGGTTCTGGTGAGTAGAAGAGTGAGTGAAGGCTGAGTATAGTGGGGGAGACAGGAGGGTAGTGAGGGCTGAAAATAGGAGGTAGGAGAGAAGGGGATGCAAAGGTAGAGGGGACGGTGTGTCCTGTATGTTTTGTTGGGAGGGTTAGAGTGTCGTGGGTGGGAGTGGGTAGGGTGCTGGGGAGGGAGAGGTGTCCACTGTGGGGGGGATGGGAGGGGGGGTGGATAAGCTCCGAATGGTGGCGTGATCCGGTGGTGGCGTGTTGTGGGTGAGAGTTGTGAGAGTTGTTATGTCAGGTGAGAGAGTGTCGTGTGTGAGAGTGGGGAGGGAGCCGGGGAGGGAGAGGGGTCTGCCGTGGGAGGGATGGGAGGGGGGGGTGGATGCACTCCGAGCGGTGGTGTGTTCAGATGGTGGTGTGTTGTGGGTGGGGGTTGATATGTCAGGGGGGGGAGGCGTGGGGGGGGTGTGAGTGGGGGTAGAAGGGGTCAAGTTAGTGGGGTGGCTAGTAAAGGAGGTGGCGACATTAGTGACTGTTCTTGGGTAGTGTGCGGCGTTAACAGCCGGTGGGCCATTTACTGGGGAGTTGGGGGTAGAGGTGTTGTAGGTGGGGGCTGCGACGTCAGGGGTGATAGTGCTGGTGGAGTTCTGGGTGTGGGTCCGCAGCTTAGAGAGTTGCTCTTTGAACTTGGGGAACAGGTTGTCTAATAGTTCCAGGTTTTTGTCCGTGGATTGAATTAGGACAATCCCGTTATTGTAGATAGTAATGGTAGCCCTGCTAGGGAAGAGGTGGGAAGGTGTGATAGAGAGAGTTAGGCCATGTGCTGTTTTCCTGGAGGAGGAGACGGTGAGTAGGGTTAGGAACACTTTTCTCCATTGGGTTCTGCGTGAGGTGTGGAAGATGAGATCAGTATTCAGGGCTCCATTGCCCTGTGAGAAGTAGGTGTCGGCGAATGGTGTGTCAGGGTGCGACCTCAGGAAATTATGTTTAAAACGTTTAGTGGCTTTTTTGGTGAGGGTGGAGGGGTAGTTAATTCTAAACGTGTGCTTGCCGTTGCGTTCCATATTAGAGAGGCTGTGATGTTGAGTGTGGGAGATAGAACGACAATAACAACTGTCAACCGTTGGCAGAGGGGTGACACTAGTAAATTGCCAAAAGTATGAGAGGTTGGGGTCAGTGCATCCAAGAACAATCAGTGCGAAGGTGCAACTTACAAAAAGTATCCTATATGCGAGGTAGCAGTCAGCTTACACTATGTAACAAGAGATGGGAGGGAGTCCCGGGTAGGTGGAATCACATTTACCCATCAGAGTGTACGAGGTAGCAGCGGTGTAAACTAGGTGTAGATGTGGAGAGTGGCTGAGTGCAGCTTACCTGAGTAGACGAGGTGGATGAGGTAGTAGTAATCAATGAGGTAGAAGCAATCGATGCACCATCGCGAGGTAGCTGATATCGAAGAACCAAATAAATGGGTAGCGAACATTGAATGATAGGGAAAAGTGAAATGAGTGCAGTCTGCGCAGAATGTATAGAATACTCGTAGAGGTATAAAACTGCAATATAGGGCGGTCACCTAATCACACATAAATACATATACAATACAAATAAAAATACTAATATTCTACGAGCAGAGTGTAGGTGCAGATAGAGGCTGCTTGAGTCATAAGTGACACTAGTGAGCATCCAGAAGAGATATATGGGTAGCGATCGGTGTATTACCTGTGAAAACACAGAGTCATAGGTGCCCGGTATAAGAATTCTACAAAGTACCGGTAGGGGTGTAATGCGATAGGAGGCAGAACTTAATCCCGCCTATATGTGGTAATAGTCTGTGGAATTACAGGTGAGGATAAAGAGGCCAGGGTACAGGGTACCAGAAAGTTCTACAAAATACAGGTAGGAATACAGTGCTGCGATAAGAGGCAGGTACTTAAACACACATATATGAGGTAGTAGTACACACATATATGAGGTAGTAGTTACTATGCTAGTTATAACCGTTTTTTGCAGATAATCTCTTAATTAGTGGCACACACAAACTTCGATATAAGTTTATATATGAACTCTGTCCTCTTCCTCTTAGTAGAGTCATTTGGGTGATGCAATAGTGGGTGCAACCAAAGCCATTGGATATACAGTAAGCTGTCTGTCTTGTTTCCAGGAGCAAGGTGCATTTCACTTGGATGTATGCCCACCCATATCTGTTCAGTGGTTGCTAGAAGCAAGGTACATTTCACTTGGATGTGTGCCCACCGATTTCTGTTCAGTGGTTGGCAGAAGCAAGGTGCATTTCACCTGGATGTGTGCTCATCCATATCTGTTCAGTGGTTGCTAGAAGCAAGGTACATTTCACTTGGATGTGTGCCCACCCATATTTGTTCAGTGGTTGACAGAAGAAAGGTGCATTTCAGTTGGATGTGTGCCCACCCATTTCTGTTCAGTGGTTGCCAGAAGCAAGGTGCATTTCACTTGGATGTGTGCCCACCCATTTCTGTTCAGTGGTTGCCAGAAGCAAGGTGCATTTCACTTGGATGTGTGCCCACCCATTTCTGTTCAGTGGTTGCCAGAAGCAAGGTGCATTTCACTTGGATGTGTGCCCACCCATATCTGTTCAGTGGTTGCCTTCAGGAGAGACCAGATCAGAGCCAGTCTGTAAAATAGCTTGGTCATGTTTAGGAGCGTTCACAAATGCATAGGTGATATTGAAGTCCAAAAGATGTTATGTATCATCAGAGAGGCATAGCTTTGTCTGGACATAATGGAGCACCCAGTATAAGTCAAAGCAATATCCTTTCAGGCTGAGTGCCCCATGTATTATGCAGAAAAGGAAGCAGGGGTTTAGGCGGGGATCAGCTTCCTCATATGGAGTAGTCTACAACACCACCAACAGTCTAAAACTGTTCACCTTAAATGTTAGTCTTTCTTGTTTGTGGACAAAGATATACTCTCTAACAAGCTCTAATAAGAGTGAAACGTGCATCAGGGGATGGTTTTAAACATTTCAGGTAGGCAGTATTTTACCATTCCGAAAGTGTAATATTTTGCCTAGAGTGGTAAAAGGCTCTTGTCATGTTTTTTATCTAGGTGTGCATGACAATAGCTTATCGTAAAACTCTGCTAGAAAAACAGATATTTGAGTTGAGCAGTTTTATAGTGTTGGTTGTGTTGTAGAGTGCTGCTCATGAAGGAGCTGCACTCTGCCTAAAATATGGAAACTTCCCAGGGTTCTCTCCTTTTTTTCCTCATAATTTATGTGACACTCTAAGCCTGGAAGGGTAATGCATCACAATGCATGAGCATAAAAAATGAACATAACACATCCAGTGTGGAATAGTTTTATTTTATCATTCAAAGATGACCGCCCAGTGTGTGCATGTATGCCCATGCACATTAAAGCACACTCAAATATGCATCACAACAAATACATTGTGGCTCACTAGTGTTTTTTGTGTGGCTTTTTGTACTATCTACATTGGCACTCTAGCACCGATACACATTAGTATTGGCAAAGCATAGAGGTAAGCATTCACGTTTTAGAGCTAAGATCTATTGACTTTACCACTGCTTGTTTTTTCTTATAGCACTGTGTGACTTATAAACACATGTTTCAGTTTTTATTAGTACACTGTTTATATACTCTAATGGAAGGTCTCTGGACACATTCTGGTTCGCTGTGTACAAACTGGGGGATGGACCACAATTAATTTTTGACTGGCTTTGGTACATGTCCATGGTAATAAGGTAGTGCTTGGTGCAAATTACTTTTACTACTGTATTATGAAAGCAGATTTGTAGTTGGGGTCTCGTGTGTCAAACATTTTTATGCATATATGAAGTATTGCAATTTTCTCTGCTCATAAGGTGTTGTGTTATTTTGTTCTATTGCGAATTTGTGCTACATTATTGGTTTGGATTGTTGTGTTGCACTATGGATGTTATGTTGCATTTCAATTGTCAATGTTTTGTTCTGCCTGTGTTGGAAATAGCCCTTTTTGCAGGGTTATACCTCAACTTTTTGCTTTTTCCTCCTATTTTTTCCTGACATGTGTGTTGGTTTTAGGATTCTGGGCACTTTACCACTGCCAATCTGTGCTAAAGTGCATATGCTCTCTGTGTAAACTGTATTATGGATTGGTGTTTCCATGATTGGCTAATTTGATTTATGTGTCAGTCCCTAGTAAAGTGCACTGCGAGTGCCAGGGCCTATAAATCAAACGCTGTTGGTGGGCTGCAGCACTGGATTGTGCCACCCACGCAAACAGCCCGTAAAGTGTAACTCTGTCCTGCCATTGCAGAGCCTGTGCGCAGCATGGGGCTGCCATGTCGACTTGGCAAGTACACACACTTGCAAGTCCCTAAACCTTCCCTTTTCTACATGTGAGTCACCCCTCGGGTAGGCCCATGGTACCTCCATGGGCAGGGTGCGTTGTAGGTAAAAGGCAAGACATGCCCTGGTGTGTGTGGCATGTCCTGGTAGTGAATTACAGCCTACTTCGTTTTTCACTATTGCAAGGCTACCTGTTCTCAATAGGCCAGGTATGGCAGTTTGATCATTACATCCTATGGTCCTAACTGACTCAGGGAACACGGTAGAAATTCGAGTTTAATATGCCTGAACTCAGAATTGTAAAGTACATCGTTTAGTGAAGTTGGTTTTAACATTCAGGGTTTGAAAATGCCACTTTAAGAAAGCCAACATTTTCTGACCTAACCACCCAGTTTGCCTCTGCGAGCATGTGTATTTGCTGTCTGGTTTGTGAGTGACAGGGCTGGGGGAGACAGGGTGAATAAGCACATCTACACCTAGATGGGTGGGAGGAGTAGCGCCAAGGTCTGAATAGGGCTGAGATCACCTTCCACAATGCTGGCCTCCTGTTAAGAAGTCTCAGGGACTGCAAAGACTTCACCACCCTCTGGGTACTGCCTCTAGAACCGTTGTTTCAGTTGCCACAGGGGAAAGGGAACCGCGACCGACTCTGTCATCCGACTCCGACACTGGCCTTGTGTCCTGAAGGCACAGTAACGAAGCAACATCTCGCCCTGCACCGCCCGCCTCGATCTCACCGCGCCATCCTAGACGATCGCCACCGAGTCGTTGCTCGCACCGCATCGAGGGGCACCGCACCCTGCATCGCCTCGCTTCACTTTGCTGGCCTGGGCTCACCGACACGGTCACTGCTAGCTCGACATCTGTGACTGCATCGTCACCTACAGCTGTCCGACTCGGCCAGCACTGATTCCCGCCAACCAGCTCTGTCGCTGCATTGCAACTTTCCAGCACCGCATCGAGCCCCCTCTCGCCCTGCACCGCCCGCCTTGGTCTCACTGATGCCGTCTGGACAATCGTCACCGAGCCACTGCTCGCACCGCATGTAGGGACACCGCACCGTCCACCGCTTCTACTTTGCACCGTAACCGCGACGGACGCCACGACTGGCTCTGTCACCTGCATCGCAACTTGCCAGCACCGCATCGAGCACCGACTCGCCCTGCACTGCCCACCTTGGTCTCACCGATGCCGTCTGGATGATCGTCACCGAGCCGCTGCTCGCACCTCATCGAGGAACACCGCACCGTGCACCGCTGCCACTTTGGATTGCAACTGCGACGGATGCCAAGACAGACTCGCACCGCCGTGTGAGTCACACTAAGAAAGGTACTGTTAACCAGTCTGACCCACTGTCACTAGCCTGTACCGACGCGGTCAGCTAGAATTGTGAGACTGTTGTTTTCAGCATCGCGGTAGGCTTGGACGGAGCTACAGACTCGTACGAACTGTGTTTTCAACGTAACTTTGCAATTTAAAGACATTTTGCAACACAACTATTTTTAAAGTACTGTACTGTGGATATTTATCGTATTTGGGTCTTGTTTGACAATATAAAAACATTTGATACTTTTCTAAACTCGTGTGGTGTCCGTTTGTAGTGCTTACACTGTATTACTGTTGGTTATGTGCAAATACGTTACACACTGCCTCTGAGATAAGCCTGACTGCTCATGCCAAGCTACCAAGGGGGTGAGCAGGGGTTATTTTCGGAGTGTAACTCACTTATCCTGACTAGAGTGCTGGTTTCTGCCTGGCTTTGGTGCAAACCTTAGCCAACCAGAAATCCCGGGTCTAACAGCCCGGTTTTGTTTTATTTGTGTTGTTACTTATAATATGGTGTTGTTTACTGTTTAATTAGAGATGCCAACAAATTCTGTCAGATTTCAAGAGAAAAGCAGCATATGCGGTTAAGGAATTAAAATAGCCCTACTCCAGCTTTTCAACGAATAAATGAACCAGCCAGCTGAAAATACTGACAGAAACCAGTACTAAATTAATACTTACAGTTTAGCCCTACTCCTGCTCTTCAACTATTCAATAAACCAGTCAGCCGAAAATCATGGCAGAGGTCTGTTGTAAATGTAGTTGAGCTTATATAGCGCACAGCTACCCGCAGTGGGTTTCCCGGCGCTTGCTTAGGGAACCCTTCCTGGTATTCCCCTGTGAGATAGCAGGGTATCCACAAGGTGAAAGTCAGGCATCCCGCCGCGAGGGGCCGTTGTGGAGATTAAGCAAGCTATTGCCCAGAGTCGCAGAGTGTGAACCCGTGAGTCGAGGAGGCACCGGGGTGAGAATTATCGAGTCCGTGGAATTTTTAGTCCAAGACCCCGCCGAGGCAGGGAATTGAACCCTGGTCCAGGACTGATCTCAGCTTCCGAGTCTGCTGCCTCTAACCCCTGAGCCACACTTCTCCACTTCTCCACGTCTCTGTTATAAATTATCACTTACAGTTACAGGTTCCAGCTTCTGTTGGGCCATGGGGTTTGGACCCCAATAATATTTTGAAACCCAACCATGGGTTTGGGCAGGCGGGTGGTTTCCCCCTGCCCACCTGCCAGACCTTCATCTGTGTGATAAGTCTCCTGTATGATTATTGGATACTTTGCTGCAAGATTGGACTAAAACGGTGCTGTGAACAAATTAGTATTGCTACATAGGGAGGAAGCGGCGGGTAGACTCCCCAGTTGGTTTTGTTTCCCTACAATGGGTTACAAGGATTGGGGCAAAAAGGAACTCTGCATTGTTGGGGGGTGGGCAATTTTAGCCCACTATGCAGGGAAGCAGGGAGGGGGAGAGGGGTTTTACCTTAGGTTTACTATACATGTTTGTTTTTAGTGTGCGTGTTGATGGCAGCGATAGCAAGTTGTAACAATTGCAGAATCTAGTTGTGCAAAGTAGATCATTCCAAACCCCACTTAGATCCAGAGCTAAAGCCACAAACGTCTCCCACTATCTCATGTGGTCAGAGAGGCTAGAAATCCTCCATGGGGTTTGGGTCCTCATCCCAGTTGGCGAACCACCCATTGATGATCCCTAATGGACACTAAACAATTGCCACTTCATTTTAAAATCCTCTACTGGAATGTAAATGCCCTAGGGGACAAAATTAAATGAGGAGTAGTAGTACAGTATTTGAAACAACACTCTCCTGATGTGGTCCTTTTCCAGGAAACGCTCCTACAACAGATAACCTATTGCGTATTAAAAAGATGGAGTTACAAATTGGTGGCTCATACAGGTTATACACGAGGCTCCAGGGGAGTGGATATCCTTCTCCGCAATTGCTTTCCATTCAGTGTGCAGGACGTTACCCCACTTTGTGGCACTCTCTGGACACTGGGAGGGCCGTTTGTTTAATATAATTTCACTTTATATTCGCATGAGGACTCATGCTTTGGCATTCACAGACCTAGGCTGTTTTCTTATCCACCTTCCAGGGATGGGAGTCATTGCTTGGAGGCGATTGCAATGCAGACCTTTGTGAAGAGATGGACCATTGACCTCTGCACCAATGAGAATCCCCTGGTAAGGCCCTGACTGATTTCAGCCCGGCATTGGCCCTGGTGGATGTATGGTGGGCCCTCAATCCTATTGCCCTTCAATATACCTTCCAGTCAGGTGCACATGAGAGTTTGTCCCAAATAGATTACATGTTTTGTCTAGCCGATCAGCCGCGAGCTTTTGGCGACATAAAGCATCTAGCGCAAGGGCTCTCTGACCATTCCCCAGTTTGTGCAGCATACAGTCGAAGAGCCCCAGTTGAGGGATGAGTGATAACATTTAATCCCTGGTATGTTAAAGTGCTGCTGATATGGACTGTCCTCCAGGTGGCCACTGACCACTAATTTGAAGAAAACAAAGGTACAGTAATTTTGAGCCGAGAAGTGTGGAAGGCCTGTAAGGTGGTGATAAGGGGGCAGGGTATCTCTTTAATCATGTGTCATAAAAAAGGAAGCAAGAGCAAGGTTAGAAACCCTGGAGCATGAGATTCAAGACTTAGAGGCTGAAATAACATCAGTTGACCAGGCAGAAGTGCAACACCACTTAGCCATCAAACGCAAGGACTACAAAGATATTGTGGAAGAGGCGGCCACGGCTAGACATCAGGCAACCCAACATCGCCTATACGAAGTGCGAGATAAAGCGGGCAAGCTCCTGGCATGGCTAGATAGGAGAGAAGCAGCGTTGTTCCAGGTGCTCATGGAGGGAAGGGTACGGGTAAGAGATAGACAGGGGATAGCAGACACCTTTGCGGCCTATTACTTGAAGCTGTACTCCTCGTCTGCGATGACTACATTAGACGAAGCAGGACACTTGCTGTCCACCCTTAATGTACCACGTCTTACACTGATTGGCCGGTACTGCCTCAAACAAGATTTCATGGATACTGAGGTCATACAGGCAATCCGGTCATTGAATCCTGGGAAAGCAATGGACCCAAACTGCCTCACCATTGAATTATGCAAGCTAATGGCAGCCAAAGTTGCCCCCTTCTTGGTGAGTATGTTTCAGGAGAGTGACGAAGTTGGAAAATTACCAGCAGACCAAAGGCTCGCTAAGATTGTAGTTCCACGGGAAACAACCTTTACAAAGTAACCATTACATCGCACTACACTTACAGCACAGGCATTACATCGCAACATCCTTTACAACGCATGACACTACAACGCATGTCACTACAACACAGGCATTTCAATGCATACCATTACAACGCATGACACTACATCGCATGTCACTACAACACAGGCATTTCAACGCATACCATTACAACGCATACCATTGGAGTTAGAACAGTAATTTTTAACCCCTAAACTATCCAACACTTACCTTACTGTTGCACCCCTTGGAGTTAGAATAGTAATTTTTACCCCTATACTATCCAATACTTACCGTACATGCAATGTAATGGTATGCGATGTAATGGAATGCGTTGTAAAGGTAGTTTTTTTAAATGCGATGTAGTGTCATGCGATGTAATGGAATGCATTGTAGTGGATGTTGCGATGTAAAAACTGCATTGTAAATGTATGCATTGTAACATCATACATTCTAGTTCCACACAAGGCGGATAACCGCCCGATCTCTGTACATTCTACAGACTGATCTTCCAACTAAATGCGGACGTCTAGATCTTAGCCAAATTGCTAGCAACCCAATTGGCCCAGGTAATAGGCATATTGATCCATTCCAACCTATCTGGCTTTATACCAGGCAGAAACACCGCACTCAATATGAGGTGCCTACACAGGGTGTTGGGGCGAGCAGCTCTCATCCAGGGGGACATGGTGGAGGTATATTTCAATGCTCAGATGGCCCTCAACACAATAGAGTGGACGTTTATGTTCACAGGCCTCGAGATACAGGGGTTTTGGACAGAAGTTTTTATTTTGGATTCAGATATTATAGACAGACCCTCTGGCACAATTGATGGTAAATGGCGGCAGATCAGCGATCTTCCAGCTCCAACAGGGCATGTGACAGGGCTGCCCCCTTTCCCTGCTGATTTTTGCCCTAGTGCTTTAATCATTGGCAGTTTGGATATGGGAGACCCATTAATCAGAGGGCTGAGATGGTCCGCAGATTGGGAAGACAATCTCCCTTTATTCAGACAACATCCTCCTCTATGTGGCCAGCCTGTGTACCACACTACATAGAATACTCCATATATTCGATCTATACAGGAAATATTCGATGTACACTATATACTGGGATAAATCTCTGGTATATGTACTCCATTGAAATGACATACGATGCCCTCGAACTTCCACAGCATGGGTGGTGATGTAGGGGTTTAGATATTTGAGTATTTATATTATAAGCTTCCCAACTGTCTTGCATGAACGTAATTTAGAGCCCTCATTGAGATGCCTTTGGGTGGATGTCCAACACTGGAGATCCATGCCCCTGTTCCTGTTAGGGAAAGCAGCACTGTACAAAATGATGGCATTGCCTCGTTTCTTATATATCCTCCAGAGCACACCATATTTGGTCCCACCCTTTCCAGGCAATTGAGGCCGTGGTGTGAACGCTCCTCTAGGATGGGTGCCCCTAGAATATCCTTACAAAAATGGACACAGAGCTGGTATGATAGTGGAATAGCACTCCCACACCTCCAGTACTACTACTGGGCAGCCCAGCTGAAAGTTGTGAATCACTGGGTCCTTCTCCCACAGGATGAACCAGCATATAGAATGGACTGGCGAAATATGCATATGGGGGGATACCTCAGATCAATCTATGGGGTAAACACAATATATTATCACTTACCCCAACTTCATTGTTGGTCAAAATCTGGCAAAATACAATGGCAGTGCTGGAATGGTGAGGCAGGATCACACAGGCTACACCGTTGTGGGACACGGCATGGTTGAGCCTCCTGGCTGACCATCAAGGCTTTGATAAATGGGACTTTATAGGCCTATCACATGTGAGAGATCTGTAGACAAAGTAGAGGGGTTGGGGGGTGAAGTCCTTCGGTGATCTACAAAGGGAATATCATTTGGCATCCTCAGAGACATTTTGCTACCTCCAGATTAGGCATCCGTTTGGGGGGCAATACCAAAAGTGGAGGACCTCCCAGTATCCTCTCCGTTAGAGGAAAAGTTGCTAGTTGATTTCTTGCAAAAAAAAGCAATCTCTTTAACCTATCACACAATCCTAAATAATTCTCCTGACATCCTGGTGATGCTTTGCTGGAAGTGGGAGGAGTATGTGGGATAATTGGAGGACAATGAGTGGTAGGAAGCAAGGGCATCCCCCAAAAGAGGATGATATCTGTTCCCGTGTCAGATTAGTGCAACTTAAGATACTGTATAGGACTTATTACACATGCCCACATTGGTCAAGATGGACATGCCTGAGTCGTTGCTGTTCCCTAAGGGGTGTGGTCAGGAAGGCGAATTTTTCCACATGCTGTGGGACTGCCCAGTACTCCAGGTGTTCTGAACTGCAGTGATATCCTGTATAGTGGCACTATGTAAAGAGTTTATAACAGCCTCACCTAAGTGGTACCTATTGAATATATGGTAGGCAACAGGCTTGACCGCTGAAAATCAGCTCTGGGTTACACTTGGCCTGATCGGGGGCAAACATAATATTGCTGGAGAGCTGAACCTGCCCCAACGTTAAGGGACTGGAAGGCAGACATAGACAGGTGCATGCAGGTGGAAAGGCTGGTGTATGAGAGCAGAGGGTGCCCACAAAAAAAGACAAAGATCTGAGGGAGATGGATTGAAAGCAGGGGAATGCTGTGTGCACCTGTTAGCAGAACAAATCAGTTGAAATTGGAATGAGTGCGGTTGTGTGGCACATCCTGCCACTGTGAAATTACTGAAAGGGTCTGGCAAACCAGAATGTAAAAGAAATTTAAAAGATCCGACTACTGATATACTATACCTTACCATTTTACATGCTGGAATAACTGCCAAGGCTGTACTGTGTTTATTTATTGCAATAAAAAGAGATTTTAAAAAACCTGATTCAAATATTAATTAATCATAAAAAAATTCAATGAATTACAAAATAAATATCAAATGTTCATGGAAGTTCTGCTTTCAATAAATGAAAAAGTGTCTAGCCACTGATTAGAGGACGTCCTTCTTCTGTATGGCCCTTTCGTGTTCCAGGATCTCCTTTTTGAGTGGTGCTTCCATTGTACCACTTTACACATGGATATACAAGAACATTGATCACATAATCTGAAGTACTTTGTTAGATACTTGATAACACATCTTCTTCCGCGAAAAGTCATCCAGTAGTCTCTTACAGCATTACTGAGCTGCACACCTTCCATTTTTTACATCTGAAGAAACCAGTGCTTTTATTTCTAGGTATTCTCTACTTACAGTATAGTTCTTAAGATTTCCAGTAGGGATGCACATTTGCCAAAAGTCACCTGTGGGTAGTCAGAAATCATACTAGATAATATTTAGTCAGTTCTGACACGTGGGCAGTGCTTACTGAGTATCTGTTTCACTTTTATAGCCCCATGAATATCGGAAGTGATAAATCTAATCTGAGCATCCACATCTTTCTTGCCCTTCACTTGGGTCAAAAGTGTCGCTCTGTCAACCTTTCTCACATGCTCAACTGCCATTTTCGATATGGACTTGGATTATCCTCTCTGTCCAAATATAGCTATCATAATCTTTTGTTCATTAAGGAAGACCTCTTCCATGCTGCAGTGTCTTTGAGCTCGAATGAGTTCTCCGAATTGAATGCTTTGAATCAAATTAAGTGGAGCTAGCTTCTGGCATGCAATACACTATTACCAACTGAGGAGTTTCTAAACAAGCTGGTCTTGAGCTTATCAGCAAACACCTCTACTCGTATGTACAGAAACTCAGTGCTCACATTACTGATAGTACCAGTAAACTGCAGATTCCAATCATTATGGTTCAATTTCTCAACAATTCTCTCTGCCTCACATATAAACCTTTTCCATATTGCAAAAATTTCATCAAAGATATCATCAATGAATCTCACCAGAAGGTGACATTCTCCATGAAGGTGCTGTCAGCTCCAAGGACTTGCTCCTTCCACCAGTCCATGAAAAGGTTGGGATAGCTAGGGTGTATCGTATCAGGCCCTCATTGTTGCACCTTGAAGTTGCTGGTACAGCTGGTCTTCAAACAGAATCTAGTAATTGAGTAAACAAAATTGCAGTGGCGGCTCCCCCTTTGGGGTGTGGGGGCGTTGCCCCACTGCTTTCTCACAGTGCGAGAAGGCAGAAACATAAATGGTAATAACTTACATTTTATGTTTCTGCCGTCTCGTATGGCGAGCAAGAAGAAGTGCCTGGTTGGGGGTGGGTGGTCCTGCTCGAGGGAAGAGGGGGAGTGGCTTACTGACTGTTTGGTCGGCCCTCGGGCAGACCAAACAGTCAGTATGCAAAACAGTGGGCAAGCCACTCCCCCTGCCCTCGAGCAGGACCGCCCACTCTCCCTTTTTAGGTCGAAGGCCTAAAAGGCTGCGCTTGCGCAGTCTTAGGCCGGAGATTTAATGACTCTTAGTAGCGCAGAAGGTCCCGCCTCCCTGCCCTGTCTCTCCTTCATTGGCTGGCTTCCTAAAAGGAGGCCAGCCATTGTAGGAGAGAGCCGTCACTCCGATTTAGCCCCGTCTTTCTCGGATTTGGGGGCGTCATTTTTGCTGTTCTTTAGACAGTGACGTCATCCGTCACTCAGAACAGCAAAACCACGCCCCCAATCCGAAAAAGACTGAAGCTTGCGGACGCCATTTTTTTTTTCCTACGACGAGCTGCAGGACTCCCTTCCTCCTCACCTGTGCTGCCGGGCTCTATTCCGCCTTGTACCCGTGTTCCCACGCTGCTCTCTCCCTCCTGGACTCCCCCTCCGTCTCTCCCTCCTTCAGGCAGAATGGGCCGATTTAGGTCGTTGGTCGTGCCCAGGGATATTATAATGAGGTGAGCCTTTTTTCCCCTGCGGGCCCACTTCCCCCATTGCGGGAGTGGTGCCTGGGCCGGGCTGCCTGCATTTGCGGGCCGCTGTTGCTGGGGGGCACGTATGTTTTCAGTTAACTTGCTTTTGGTCCTTATTTAGTGGGTAAATTGGGGCTGGGCACGGTGTTGGGCCTTCCCCCCCCTCCCGGGGGTTTCTCGGGTTTTCTCTCATTATTTTCGGGGGCTTGGTATCTGTATTGGGGGGGAATGCCGGGTTTGTGTTTTCGCTGCCGGGACTTGGGGCAGGGCTTGTTCTTTTAAACGTTTCTTGTTTTATTATCCTATTCTGTCGGACGTCGGGAAGCCGCCCCCAACGCCATTGAGCCGAAGCAAATCGGTACGCGATTCAGGTTTGAAACGCTTCTCCCGATCGGCTGACTCGATAGAGTTGGCTTTTTTAGACGAGCCTGCGCGTGAGTGTACGCCTTTTATTAATACCGGCTCACATCGGTAACTTTCTACCACACGCCTGTTAAACGAGTGCATGTAACTTACTGTGTGCAATGCGCTCGATGCTGGTGCGGTGCAATGGACTACCTATTCTCAGAGACGCTGCCGGGTTCCCTTGAGGCAGGCGCTACGGGACAGTGACTTTCTTGATTACATAAGGCGGTCGAATAGCAACGGTAGTCTTAAAGAACTGCCTCCCCCGGCAATTGTGGGCCTCCTTTTAATTTAGTTTCCCCAGGATTGAGAATTAGATGGTGCCTGGAAGTTTATTTGATTCGTTTCTTTAGCTTACAACTAAAGTGCCATTGCTACTCTACATTTGTAGCCATATAACTGCGACCTCAGTACGTGTTTCTGAGACTGGTTCTAAAAAAAGGGTGTTGAAGGGCTCCACTTGCAACTCTTTTGTTTGCTTACAGTGAGCATGATGTGGGTAATGTTAGTACTTCGGAACGGGTTTGGGTGCGACGCTAATTGAGCAGGTTGGTTCTCAAGCGAGGCTGCAGCAGGGCCTACTACGAGAGGAGACTGTGGTGGCATGATCTCAGTTTTGAGAGAATACATTCATCAGGTTAGCGAGAAATACTATTCATAGTTTGGACAGGCAGCAGCCGTTTCTGTGCAAGGTAAACGTAATGTCAAACATTGACGTGACATGCCATACTAAACGTTAATACAGCATGCCGTAACTTCATTCTGCAAGACACTGTGTGCCACATAATCTCTAATGTAACACCGCATCCCTCCTAAACTTGGAGTAAGGTCAGCTAACATAACGGCTCCACAGAATTTTAAAGCAAGCCTTTTACTTAAAACTCTTTATACACACTTGACTTTTTATGCAGCTCCTCTCCAGAATCATTATGCAATGATATGTATTTGTACGAAACTGCTGACACTAAGGACATTTTATCTGAGTCTGTTTTTTTAAAACTCTTAAAATCATAAGCTCTGGAAACGCTGTCGAGTTTTGTCCGAGGGCATCAACCCGATTACCTGCTCGGTTATTTAAGTTAATGAACGCGGCGGTCAAGGAACTGAACGACGTGCAAACAGCTGCAATAGCCTCAGAGATAATCAAAATCCACAATATAATTTTTACATGATCTTCGTTGAAGACAAAGCGTATTAAGTGACGATAGGGATGTTTTATATTTGATTGCATATAAGTTATTTATCTTGCAGTTTGGAGTGGACGAGTTGTGTAATGATTTTAAATGGTAAAATAAAATGTTTATCCATTCATGGTAATGGAAGCTTGATTATACGTAAACACCGCTAGTAATTCAGTTATTTACGAGCCACATACATGTTTGTTCTGTTGGGGCCGGAACATAAGTTACAGATGTGACTCGCTTGTTGTCTAGGTTGCAAGCTGCGCCATCTTCCTTTCGTTCAGAGTACACTGGGGTTATCGCCTGCTACAAAACGCAAACAGATTTATCCTGTGGTTTGAGATGCACTCCCCAACGTTATGGGGCTCATCAGAGTGCTGATGATTCCTAGGCATTGAGGTGCTGAGGAATTTTATTTTTTGGCGGACTTTTAAAAGTGACGGTAATGTGCTGAAGAGTGCACATGTAATATTGGTTGCTGGTTGTGATATATGTAACAACTTAAAAGCAAAAAGTAGCAGTTGGAATGTGCACTTTGCCCAAAAGCATGGATTCACTAACTGTAAAAGTGTACTGTGCTTGTGTACTGAGTTGCTGAATAGGTAGGACTTTTACTTTTAATATCGTGATTCAGGAGTTCCTTTTGCTTTCTCTGCTTCTAGTTGCCTCATTTGTTCAAGTTGGTTGTGGCGTCATATGCTACCCCCCTGCCCCCAATCCAGATGTCTCATTCTATTGGTTGCTGCGTGGTGCACATGGTTTGTGTTAATGGGTAAGCCAAATGATTGTCCATTGATCCACGTGTGTCTTGGACCCCCATTGGATGCCAGTTTACACTGTTAACTCATGTTTATTAGCAAGAGTATAATCTGCTGCCAATCTATAGTATTGGGGTGTAGCTGATATGACCAGAGACCAGAACAGCAAAGTAGACTTGTGTAGAATTTATTAACTTTAAGTCCAGATGATGGAACCCATGGCTAGGGACGAGCAATTAAGCTATTGCCAATACACGGGATCCCGATATCCATTTGGCTAATGGCCCCACCAATCGTCTCTCAAACCGTGACACTTTATGCGCGTGGTATTTTATGCACACGTGTCTCTTAAACTCTGTGCACGGTTTTAAAACACATTTTACTGAGCATCAAAAAATCTCCGCCAGAGCAGCTATGCCCTCATTCATAATCAACGAGGGCTGCGAATTTTGCCTCATAAGCCATACACCCATGGAATACAGTTACTCTTTTTAATGTTACGAAGTAACCCCCTGTCACCATAAACACACAGTCTGAGCCTGGATTTTAGGTGGCAGCCCAATGCATTCTGGTACTTGTGGTACTGGCATTCTTTGGGTTTTTGTCTTTCCAGAGATGGATTTGTTTGCCATGAGCCAACATTTGTAAGATTAATTTAGACTACTGAAGAAGCAGTGACGGTGGCATACATTATGCTGTAGCGTCCAAAATGAAAGTCAGGGGGAACCTGTCACTTACCTGGACCTTGCCGCCACCGCCTCGAGAGTCATAGGAGCAGAGAGCAGCAGGCGCGAAGGAGCGCAAACACCGACGCCGCCACCGCCAAGAGTCCCAGGGCACCGGACTCCGCGCCGCCGCTCCGGGAGACCACAAATCCCGGCAGGCCTCGCGGCGGCGCGTGTGCAGTGACGCGGGACGTCGCGCACCAGAGGGCGCCAGAGCCCTAGAAAGGGAGGAGAGCCCCGGCAAGCGGGGGGAACCTGTCACTTACCTGGACCTTGCCGCCACCGCCTCGAGAGTCATAGGAGCAGAGAGCAGCAGGCGCGAAGGAGCGCAAACACCGACGCCGCCACCGCCAAGAGTCCCAGGGCACCGGACTCCGCGCCGCCGCTCCGGGAGACCACAAATCCCGGCAGGCCTCGCGGCGGCGCGTGTGCAGTGACGCGGGACGTCGCGCACCAGAGGGCGCCAGAGCCCTAGAAAGGGAGGAGAGCCCCGGCAAGCGGGGGGAACCTGTCACTTACCTGGACCTTGCCGCCACCGCCTCGAGAGTCATAGGAGCAGAGAGCAGCAGGCGCGAAGGAGCGCAAACACCGACGCCGCCACCGCCAAGAGTCCCAGGGCACCGGACTCCGCGCCGCCGCTCCGGGAGACCACAAATCCCGGCAGGCCTCGCGGCGGCGCGTGTGCAGTGACGCGGGACGTCGCGCACCAGAGGGCGCCAGAGCCCTAGAAAGGGAGGAGAGCCCCGGCAAGCGGGGGGAACCTGTCACTTACCTGGACCTTGCCGCCACCGCCTCGAGAGTCATAGGAGCAGAGAGCAGCAGGCGCGAAGGAGCGCAAACACCGACGCCGCCACCGCCAAGAGTCCCAGGGCACCGGACTCCGCGCCGCCGCTCCGGGAGACCACAAATCCCGGCAGGCCTCGCGGCGGCGCGTGTGCGTGTGCCCAGAGGGCGCCAGAGCCCTAGAAAGGGAGGAGAGCCCCCGCGTCGCGGGACGCGAGCGGGACGCCCGGGGCTAAGCCCGGGCAAAGGGCGGGCCCTCTACGGCCCTCAGCGGCAGGAGGAGGCAGGAGCAGGGCCAAGAACGCTGTCCAATCCTAACTAAGTAAGTGCTGCCAATCTATTACTTGTGCATCTGGCAGGAATTATCATATTGTTTGACACCCCAAGGACTGCCTTTGCTGTCACTAACATGACTAAACCCAAAGCATCCTCCGCTCCAATTAACACAATTGAAAACTATATGGTACAGAAAGTTAGCAAAATCAACCAGGATAGGAGGTCTTCATTGGGTCTTAGCTATTCTCCGGACATGCTTATTGGCAATACACCTCCACCAGTCTCAATTCTTGACATCAGCAATGAGGTCTTTCAAATACCCGATACTAACTCATTGACTCAACTACTAGTTGAAATTAATGAAACAACCCCCGACTGCACTATTGAAGTTGAAAGTAATACCCTAGAGGAGGAAGCCCCAACACCGGTGCCAGCCCCCAGAATAACGAAAAACAAGGGTAAAAATATACCTAAAAGGGGCGGACTTAGATCGGAGAAAAAATGTCTTGAGGCTCCCCCAGAGGATAAACATGGTGACGACATTGAGAATAAAGGGGGAATTCTTCTAGACGAAGATCAATTCAAAAAGCTATTGAACGCTATAGATAACAAAATCAAAGTGATCACCAAACCACTTCTAAGCAAAATTGATTTACTCACAGCAGAGGTCACTAGATTGGGATTGCTCCTGCAAAAAACTATAACAGAAACATCTAGGCCAGCCCATACAAATTTGACAATGGTAGACCCAAAAAACACCGAAGCCATAATTTGCCTAGATAGTGCCCCAAGCACTTCCCAAAACACCACGCATCAATCTGGTCAAGGGGGAGAAGGGATAGGAATTATAAATCCAGCCCCGAGGGTTGAGGACTCAGCAGGGCCTGCTACCAGAATTACCAACGAGATAGAGAATCTGGATAGGGGTCCTGTAGAATTAATAGTAGAAGCTTCCCCTTTAATTCTGGTTCTAGCAAATGTTCCTCAATTAGAACCAGGACAAGAGGAGAATATCCCTTCATTGATAAATAAATCACTCCACTGGCTATCCAAGAATATGGCTTTTAAACCAGGAGGCAGGGACCAACTGGCACAAGAAATAGTAAAAGCTAGAAGGGTCGAATGGATCGGAGGTGGTTGTAAAAAGTTTAGGGGGGACTGTGTGGTGTTGCACCTCTCAGATCCCGAAGCCCTACCAAACATTCTAGCTAATATATTCCCCCCTCAGCGAAGATCAACAGAAATTGTGCCACTAACGCTGGACTTCTTTTATACAAAAAGGGGAAATGCCACAAACCCAACGTTGCTAAAAACAAAATGGAACACCATTACTAGAAAATCTAAATACCCACCAAATAAAAGCAATTGGGGAATTACGTTAGAAAACAGGTTCTCTGCCATATCAGGATTAAGCCAATGTGATTGACTGGATAGCCTGAAGAGCCCAGGGCATCTAAAGATCATAGAGGTTCACCACGGGAATCCTAGTCTCACTATGGTAGAAGAAATAGGCCGTAGGACACCCGGCCCTAGAGGTTGTTCCACTGAATCAGTGGAGAACAGCTTATTAGCTGCTCAACCAGGCATTACAATGATTGAAGTAAGGTCCCTATCTGATGAACCTTCCCCTAACCTGAATACTCTCTTAAATAAGAGGAGCATGGAAAGAGGAAGTCCCATCAAGATTATCTCTTGGAACATTGCAGGTATCCAACATAAAACTGAGACCCCGGAATGGTGCGACTTTATAGATTCTTATGACATTGTACTGTTACAAGAGACATGGTCACTGTCCCCAGTATTTCGCCTGGGATTCTTGAACTTTAATGTGCCCGCGAAGAAGAATCTAAGGGGACGCCCTTCAGGGGGTTTAACCATTTGGTTACGGCAAACTCTGCAATGTACTACTAAGCAAAATCTTATTTCCAACAATGACCTACTCTCTATCTTGCTTACTTGCAACGATGGTTGCAAGCTGGCAATATACAACATCTACGCCAGGGGGACCCTAGGGGGTATACCCTCAGATACAATAGCAGATTTAGATGCGGACCTAGAGAAGTTATCTACTCAGTATAACATACTAATAGGAGGAGACCTAAACACAACATTTGAACCACTAGGCTGTGAGGACAAAGATCTGACCGACGAAGAAGACACGAAATGGGGAATCCCTCAGTTGGACATCCCAGTGGTTAAAAAATGGTCACAAGTAGCTATTCAGGTGAAAAGTCTATGCCTATCCAGGGGATTGAGGGCAGTAAATGGCCGTACTCCTTCTGATCCCCAGGGCAGACATACCTTTGATAACCTAAGATCAAGCAGCAGAATTGATTATATTCTGATAGATATTAGAGTCTGGAACAAAGTGATTGATATGCAGGTCATATCCAGGTTGGAGAGTGATCACAACCCTCTGTCCTTAACATTTAATCTTGAACAAAAAACTATGACAGAAAATTTAGCTAGGAACCTTATGACCTCAGACGTTGTTTTAACAAACAACGTTCGTCATGTTAGATGGGCAACCTTAGTGGCCAATGCAGAGGATAGGCAGGTCCTTGAGGGGCTAGTTATTGATGAAGTTGCCAGATTGCAGGTTTTAATGAATGATGGAAATTTAAAAACGATAATTGAAGAGTCACAGCCAAAGTTTTTTGCCAACCTCCAGAAATTATTCTTGAAAGCTGGCAAGAAGAAGAAGGGAAATGGACAACCTATAAAAAAGGGTTGGTACGACCAATCATGTAGAGTAGCAAGGCATAACCTTAGTAATGCTCTTAGGTCTAAAACGGGAGTTTTGAAAGCCAGAGATGAATATAGAAAAACCCAGGCAAAGTCAAAAAAGCAATGGGATGAGAATCTTTGGTTCGAACTAAAGAAGGCTTGTGCTGACAAACACCAGAAAGAGTTTTGGGCCATACTAAAATGGGGTGCAGGGGGTGTAGCGGAATGCCCAAAAAATCATGTCCCGAAAGAGTCCTGGGTTGACTTCTTCAAACCTCAATATGCTGACAATATAGGACAACAGGTAGTCCTTCCCCTAGAAAGGGTCTTCTATGCCAATGGACCATTCACACTAAAAGATGCACATGAGGCAATGGATGGAGTGACCAGAGGCAGGGCACCAGGTATTGATGGTATACCGGCTGACGTTTTCTTATTAGACAGAGATAGCTGGTGTAAATACTTTGTATGGCTTGGGAATGCTATCGCACAGGGGGCGAAGATTCCCCCAACGTGGAAAGGAGCAGAAATTATTCCAGTCTACAAAAAAGGAGATAAGGCTCTAGCAAGCAACTACAGGCCAATCAGCCTTATCGATTGTGCCCAAAAATTGATGGGTAGGCTGGTCCTAAAGAAGTTACAGGCCTGGATAGTTGACAAGGACATTCTTTCGCCTTATCAAGCTGGATTTCGCCCTCTAACCAGCTCTGTTGATCAAGTGTTTCACTTTTTAACTATATATTGGAAGAACGTCACCCTGTTAAATGGTCCCCTGTTCGCTGTTTTTGTTGACCTGAAGGCCGCATTTGATTTAGTTCCCCGTCAAAAACTTTGGGATGTTCTAAGGGATCTAGGAATAAGCCCTGAATTACTAACTTTGCTTGTAAGACTCCACGAGAACAACTACGCCCGGATTAGGTGGGGAATCCAGGGGGAGGTCACGGAAATCTTTCCTGTGGAGAGAGGAGTAAGGCAGGGCTGTGTCCTGGCTCCCACGCTATTCTCCCTATACATAAACGGCATTGTGGATTTTCTGAAGCAAACTCCGACGGATGCTCCATTATTGGATGGGAAGCGAGTTCCAGTACTTATGTTTGCGGACGATACCTTGCTGGTCTCGCGGACACCTAGCGGTCTACAAAAGACACTAAACGCTTTTGGAGAATTCTGCCGGATTCGAGGCTTAGAAATAAATACATCAAAAACAAAATTTATGAACCTGAATCCCTCTAAGAAATATAAGGGGAAAATGGTCTACAATGGGGCTTTCCTAGAAGAAGTTGACGCCTTTACGTACCTAGGTATCTCTATGAATGCATGTATGAATTGGAGATCTCACATGGACCTTGTAATGTTAAAATATAATCAGTTGGCAGGGGCAATAACAAAGAAGCATAAAACTTCGTTTTCAAAACCAATCCAGCCAACATTGGAGATCTACGGCATGAAAGTGCTGGGTGCATGTCTTTATGGGTCAGAACTTTGGGGCTTCACCAATCTGAATGCTTTATCAGCGGCAGAAAATAAATTCCTGCGTGGCTTAATCGGAGTCCCTCAGAGCACCCCTACCATTCCTCTCCTTTATGATCTGGGGAGGAAAAGGATTGAGGATATGATTAGACTCCGCCCCCTCCTATACTGGAGGCGTATAAAAACTACCCCGGAACTGAGCCACTATGCTGCTGCCTTATTGGATGTTGACAATTCTGACACTTTTCACAAAGTAGTTTGGTTAAAAGAGGTGAGGAAACTACTCCAAAAACTGCACCTTGAACACTTGTGGTCTGAAACCGACCCAGATGACTTTCCCTCCAAGAATGTATTAAAAAAGCTATACTGGGAAATGATAAATAATGCCGTATTGGTCTCCAGCCAATCCCCTGCCTTGACATCCCAGTTTTTAGAGATAAAATCACTCCCCATGTTTGAATTGTATTGGGATCTGATCTCCAAGCCTCTAGATAGGAAATTGTTTTTTCAGTTCAGAGTCGGTACCCTACCCCTAAATGCTTTTACTGTTAAATGGTCCTCTGACAACGTTAGCACATGCTTCTATTGTAAATCCCATCCAGAAGATACTTTGCACTTTTTATTCGTATGTCCATTATACGCTGCCCCAAGGAGCAGATGGCTGAAACCTGCATGTAAAAACTTGGGCACAAGGAGATGCCTCGAGGCTTATAGGGTCTTGAAATCAAATTGTGCCCCTCAACTTGTAATTGCAGTCGCCAAGTTCCTGGGATGGGCTTGGATAATACGCACGCGCACTTTAAAACCCCCATGAACTACATGAACTTCCTTTGGACTGTGATGATATTTTTAATGTGTAAATTTTAAAGATTCTTATTCGCCAACAATGCAATATTGCACGCCATTTAATATGTTTTTTTACTATTAGGTTAGTATTTATTATGCTTAGATAGGGATGAAAGCTTTTATGACAATGTTGTCGAATAAAGTATTTAAATTTGAATTTGATTTGCTATTGCCAATATAAATGACAATGCTATTTATTTAGGGATACAAAAAAAAATAAAAAAAATAATGAGCAATGCCAATAGCTCTACCTATAATATTGCCGAGACCATTGCATTGTAAATGCTTGTTCTCTATGTAGGCTGCTGCATGCAGAAGCCTACATAGAGTAAATGGCCCGGGTGAGGCACGCTCCGTTGCGCCTCACCAATCACAACGCTGCCATTGCAGTGTTGTGATTGGCGGAGGGGAGGGAGGGAGGCTGCCTGCTGGCTGATGACGATGTAGGATTTGGAAAAGAGAGGAAGGCAGGAATCAGGAGTCAGACCCATTCAGAAGCTGAGGTGGCAGCGGCACAGGACGGTAAGTTAAGTTTTATTATATATATATTTTTAATTAAACATACCCCTCCCACCTCCCCCCATCCCCCGCGGAACGACCCAAGGCCATTTCCACCCCCTCTACCTCCACCTGCCCGTCATGCCGGCCACAATTGCGTGGTTGTATGCTGCACTCAAAGCTCTAGTTTGTCTCTTTTTGTTAATCTCAGCCTGTCTGTGCTCTCAGTGGCAGGTTGGTTGAAGTGACCCACTATGCTTGCCTGGCATTTGATCTAATTAATGCTGCTGCTGTCTCAATTTCTCGGCAGATATGCCTGTGACCCATTGTGCATGTGTGCTGTATGCATTTTAATGGCCGCTTGTATGAGTATGTGTGCCTTGTCCATTTTAGAGGCTGCTAATATA
This sequence comes from Lissotriton helveticus, assembly GCF_964261635.1. Taxonomy (NCBI): domain Eukaryota; kingdom Metazoa; phylum Chordata; class Amphibia; order Caudata; family Salamandridae; genus Lissotriton; species Lissotriton helveticus. Next base: position 1,664,305,759 of record NC_136067.1, on the reverse strand, counting down.
TGCGCCTCTTGCCTTTTCTGTGCCACTCCGAGTCACCGTGTTGCTGCTCGAAGTGCTCTGTGTTTCTTTCACAGTGAGGCTCATATTGGCTCTCTCTCTGTGCATATCCTTATGTTTGCATCTACCAGTAGTGGTTTTCTGGTCGCTTCATGTGTAGATTTCTTGAGCTGTTAAGAGTGGCATGTGGTTCTTATACCAGCGTTTGTCTTGCTGTCACTTCTGGTGTGTTTTTCTGTTTATGTGTCTTTAAAAGTGTCTACCATGTTCCCTTGTGTGTTGCCTAATATTGGTTCTTAGTGAGTCCCTCTATCAATACACATGCTTCTCTCTGTTTAGGTCTCGCCTGTCGATGCGCATGCGCATCGAGCAAGCGAGACTATGGTGGCTTATCCACTCTTTATCCAACTTGCAAGGAATCGTGGCGATTCCTTGCAGTGCACGAGAAATTTAAGCTCAATGCGCATGCGCATTGAGCTTAAAAGCGCGTGCACATGCCCCCAGCCGCCTGCCTTGCCTACTCTCCCAGCTGGTGCCGCTCCACCCCCTGCGGCATCAAAGGCTTTCACGGCCGGCCGGCCATGCTTTCAGTTTCACGACCGGCCGGCCGTGTGAAGTACATTTTAAAAGCCCGCTCTCCCTGCTCCGCCCCCTGCTCCGGCCGAGACGCATTTCTCCTCCCTCCTCCCCCCTCCTAGGTCAGTTCCAGTCCACCTCAGCCCAGTAGTTGATGTACCGCCATCATGGAATCCCACTGAGTGCTTGTGATAATTCCTTGCTGCTATTTTCTTGCACGGTTTTTGAGTTTGGAAATCGGTTAATGGTGAGATAAAAACAGCAGCAGATTTTTTTAGCATTTTTAACGTACATATGGGGATTAGCTTCGCCCACCCACTCCCCATATCTCTGCCACATTAGTTATAGTCCCATTTTGTGTCACTCAAATTTAGATATGCCCTGACCCCTGCCAGCTGCCAGGCCCCTGCTCCGCCCCCTCCCCTGCCCGCCGTGTCGCTCCAAAGCAGCCTACGGCCAGTATAGATAAATCTGTAGCTCTGAATTCGCAATGTATAAGCACACCGATGATTGGGGAATACTCCACAGTCTGAGCAGAACTTTGAAGTATCTATATTGTTACTTTTCATTGAAAAAAGCGTGAGTTTTGCTTTTTTTCTTCAGAAACATTACAATAATTTGCAGTTCACGGAGTTCACAGCAAAGCGTCCAACCCTAAAAGGGAGTTATTAATGTCACAACTGCACGCAAGTGTGCTTCGGCCGATTACTGTGCATTTTGGGAGTTGCACAGATGACTGCTCAAGAGCGTGAACATTTATTGCTTCATCAACGCTGAAAGCAGTTGCTTTAGGTGCACAATGTTCAAACGCACACATCCCATATACCCCCCCCCCCCCCCACCCCCCGTCAGCCACCACGTGCTTCCCACATTGAGCAACGCGGTCAGTATGCCGGCTCTCACGTGGGTACCGTTTCCTGTAACTGAAATGCGACCATGCTTGACAAACATCCCGCGCACAGGAAAAAGCCCCACCCGGGCTGCTGCTCTCTCCCTCCGTCCCTCGAGCCACAATAAGCCGCTTCTCACAGGGTGATTCCAACGCCCTCCAGAAGTAAGCACCAGGTTCAGACCTCCAGGGGGCATTTCTCCTCCCCCCTCCCCTTATCTGCCGTTCCTTCGTCTGTTCCTTCTCCCTGCTCCGCCCCCTCCCCTGCCCGCCGTGTCGCATTTCTCCTCCCCCCTCCCCTTATCTTCCTTCCCTCCGTCTTGTTTATATCTGTAATCTATTGACTTTCGTAAAAAGCCGTGGGAAACGGTTTATGGGGTGATGGATGTTCGCCTCGACTCTGGGAGTAGGGCATGCTGCTGGACTTTGGGAAACCATGCATTCCTTCCTCGAGGACCAGACGTCTCTGCAGAGGTAAAACATTTTGTATATTAAAAACAAAACTCTGCCTTTCCCGCGACAAGTTCAAAGGTGCAACATTCAGCTTATAGGACGGACACATTCTAAACAAACTGTGCACCTAACCCTGCTCGAGAGAGTCCTCGTGGGCGCAGGCTGCCTCATTTCCTGTTGCACGTGCATACCACAGCCTGTCCTGCTTTGCAGCACCCCGCCCCAAGGGCTTGGCTCCCTTCCAGGAAGCAAGGACCGCGAGAGAGGGGGGGGGGGAATTGAATTACTATTTGAATCACATTTTAACCTCTCCAATTATATATTTTTTATAAACCGTTGCTTTTTGTTGTGCGTCTAGAAAACCTGGTTTGGATCACGCCTCCAGGATATAAGTTTAAGAGCGTTTTTCACCCACAACAATCCTCGCGGTACAGAGTGGAATGTATATGCACATGGACATCAGCTCATTAATTCGCTGAGGATAGCGAAAGTGACATCACTGATTATTTGACTCCTCGCCAATGACAGCACACATTTGACTGCCAGGCCCACCTTTATCCCCTCAAGAGACTCCTGTTTCATGGTGCTGGGACCAAAGTTAAGAGCAACGAGAGGCATCACTGATTATTTGACTCCTCGCCAATGACAGCACACATTTGACTGCCAGGCCCACCTTTATCCCCTCAAGAGACTCCTGTTTCATGGTGCTGGGACCAAAGTTAAGACACAACCCCTCACTCACCCTCACCCTCACTCACCCTCAACCACTCACCCTCACTCACCCTCAACACCTCACCCTCACTCACCCTCACTCACCCTCACCCTCACCACCCTCAACCCCTCACCCTCACCCTCACTCACCCTCACTCACCCTCAACCCCTCACCCTCACTCACCCTCACTCACCCTCATCCTCACTCACCCTCAACCCCTCACCCTCACTCACCCTCAACCCCTCACCCCCTCACTCACCCTCACTCTCACTCATCCTCACTCACCCTCAACCCCTCACTCTCACTCACCCTCAACCCCTCACCCTCACTCACCCTCACTCACCCTCACTCACCCTCACTCACCCTCACCCTCAACCCCTCACCCTCACTCACCCTCAACGCCTCACCCTCAACCCCTCACTCACCCTCACTCTCACTCATCCTCACTATCACTCATCCTCACTCACCCTCACCCTCACTCACCCTCAACCCCTCACCCACCCTCACTCACCCTCACTCACCCTCACCCACCCTCACCCTCACCCTCACTCACCCTCAACCCCTCACCCTCACACAGTGCAATAGGTCTCAGACCATTTCAGTTAGAGCTTTTAGAAATGTTTATGGCTTTTTTTATTTGTAATTCTTTAGCATTGGCTACAGGAAACAAAAATGTTAAACATTTACAAAAAAAACCCATAAACAATTCTAAAAACACTAACTCTAATGGTGCGAGACCTATTGCATTTCCAATGCTTGTTTTTTCTTCCCCTTAGAGTTGTTGGTATGTTATCAGTACTGTATGTTACATTAAGTCTTCTTGTATACTACATTTTTCCATACAGAAGAGAAGGGGTGTTACCAGAAATGTTTTTCAAATACATGTTTGCCAGTAAAAGCCTATGGAAATGATTTATTGGCCATGATGTAACAGTCGTGTTTTCAATAATGTGTGAAATTTGAAACAGTGCCAGTCTGTTTAGACGGTCTCTGTGACAGAGCTCCATAGACAGGTGTACTGGAGTTCTTTGCCTTTGCTTTTTAAAAGCTGATGAAATGGTTCTGAAATCCTGTGTAAATTCCTATTATTGGATTTTACTTATTCGCATAATTTTTGTTTTTCTTCTTTGTACGCTTTTTACATAATTTTTATCCAGTGTCTTGTGGTAACTGGGAAAAATTATATGCGCTGCTACTCCATGCACTGTTGTAGAAAACTTCACCACATGACTTAAGAAAATGTATAGAAATACACTGTGTACAGATTTCGCATGACTTTGTACATAGTTCGCATGACTTTGGTGGACAAGGGTATACCTCTTGTACAGTTTCCACATAGAAAACCATCACTTTTTTGCAAATAAAGTAAAATTTTCACAAAAACTATACTTGTAAAACAAAATTCACCTGCACCTAAATCCACCCTGGCTCATACGTCCCAAATTTGGCACTAATAGCAAGAGGTACCAGAGCAGACAACACAAATCCCCTGCAATTTCATCTGGATAATACTAATGGACTACACAATTCTTTGAGTAGGAGTCATGTTATTAAGAGGGTTGACGCTCCATGTTTCTAGTCGAAGCCAACTCTGAATCTTACAAATGTCTGCGTTTCATTTATCTACATTCTACTGTTGTGTTCTGTCTGATGTCCTGTGTGTTACTGTTGTAGTCTGTGTGATGTCCTGTGTGTTGTGGCACGTATTCTCCCAACAACTCACTGGGCGAATGATGCTTGTGTAATGTAACTAGTGCTTATGTAAAGTGTTCCATGAACTTTTATGCCTCACCACTTTCAAATTTCACCAGCCGCCTCTGCAAAATGGTATCCTTTTAGGCAGCTTCTCAGTGTGGAGAAGATGTGAGATAGCTCTGGTTTGCAGAAAATGCTTGCAGGCCCCAATCCCCTGCACATATTTGATGCTGATATACAGACTACTCACATCCAGTGTAATCAATAAAAACTCCTGGTGAGAAAATCGCGGATGTCCTTAATATAAGATGGTAATTTCATCACACAGTGTGCAAGAATAAATGCATATACTGAGAAGTATGCTCTAGTAGACTGACAATAGCAGACACAATAGGCTGGCCTGGCGGATTCATTGGATCTTTAAGTATTTTAGGCAGTAGATATAGGATAGGAATTTTGTGATGCTTACATCTAAGAAAAATGAACTCCTCCCACTCCAGGAGTCCCTTATCGCTCCAGTCTACCAGTAATTCATTGTACATAGAATTTGTGCAGCTCTCTTCATCAATACCGTGTCACACCTGATTGATTGCTTAACTGTGAGAACCTTATGTTCTCTATTCATTTCTCACAGACTCAAACATTCTCAGGATTATTAATCTACTGCCCCCTGGGTACACCAGGGACATTTCTCCAATCTTTTAGCGAAATGGCCGCTAACCTAGATAGCACTCCCTCTAATTTTACAGTCATGGGAGATCTCAACCTACACTTTGATGAGGCCGACAATCCTGCTATTGTGGAAGTAGTCGAGAACCTCTCAGCTCTGCAGCTTATCCTAAAAGTGTCCGGTTGTACACATGTTAAAGGGCATCTTTTGGATCCAATTTTTACCAATCTTGAGATTCTCTGGGTCGGGACTCCAACCCAACTTCTATGGACCGACCATATTTTAATCCCCTTTTCATGGACCACTATGGGCTCACCCACTCCCTCCAATAAAACAATTAGGCAGGCCCGTCTGTGGCCCAAACTCCCTCTTGAACAGTGGATTTCAGTTTTAGATGCCACCATACCCCCCCAAAAATCTCAACCCGATTGCAGCCAACGATATGTTTAACCAATGTATTGAACACTCGCTAGACCAAACTCTCCCTAAACAACTGATATTCAAAAAGAATGCTGCTAAAATCTCACCATGGTACTCTCCAAAGCTCTGTGAAAATAAACAATCTTGCAAAAAGCTAGAGAGAGAATAGAGAAGAGACTATGCATTGTCTAGCAAACAAAAATATAGGGCCAGCATTAAAATATATCAAAATGAAATTAAAAAAGCACAAGCCCTATATTATGGTGAAAGAATCAGTCTAGCTGCTAATTCACCTCGGGAAATGTTCCATATTGTTAAAACGCTTACTAAACTTCCCGTATCATCAGTTAGCATATAAGGGGCCTCTATGCACAGCAATGACCTGGCTGAATTCTTCTATAAGAAGATTCATGACATATATCTTATATTCCAGGCCTCAGCAGCTCACCTCCATTCACACCCAACGATCATGCAATCTCCAGATGTACAAATGAAATTAGAGCACATCCCCTTTTTGGGGAGGTGTGCTCTCGAATCTATCTTTACCAAGGTTAAATCAGGTTCACCTTGTGGCCCAGCCCCTCCCCCTCACATCCTTATTCTGGCAAAGGACTTCACTCTTGCTGTGATCCTAGAGCTTATCAACAGCTCTATCTCCTCGGGAGTGGTCCCTTTACCATGGAAAATTGCCATGGGTAAAGCTTTGTTAAAGAAAACAAATATGGATCCCAGGACATTGGGGAATTACCGACCAATCTCCCTACTCCCAGTAGTCAGCAAAATCTTAGAAAGGCATGTCAACTCAGTGATCTCGGAATTTATAGAATCAAACCTCCTGCTCCATTCTTCACAAACGGGGTTTCGACTATGTCATGGCACAGAAACTGCTCTCTTAGCTGTGGCAGAAGAGTCCAGGAGGATCCTAGACCAGGGAGGTGTTGCCGCTATTATCCTCCTGGACCTTAGTGCGGCATTTGACACTGTAAATCATACTATTTTGATGCACAGACTATGGAATCTGGGAGTGTCAGGAGAGGCAGTCACGTGGCTAGAATCCTTCCTAGAAGACAAGTCTTTCCAGGTCTTCGAAGGAGAAGTGGTGTCTAAACGTGTGGCTCTCAGCTGTGGAGTGCCTCAGGGATCCTCCCTGAGTCCGACCCTATTTAACGTTTATATGAGACCTTTAGCCGACATAGTATAGCCATTCGGAATAAAAATAGTCACGTATGCAAATGACACACAACTTATTGTGGCCTTAAATCACCCTGAAAATTCCTCTGTAAATTTAGGCCCGTGTCAAGAGAAAGTCGCACAATGGATGGAGCTTTCCTGTCTAAAATTGAACGGAGATAAGTCCTAACTCATGCTCCTAGGCAATTCTCCTGTCTCTTGCACAGGACCGCTATGGCCAAAATCCTTCGGCCCCACACCACCAGAGAAAAATCAGATCAAGAGTCTGGGTATTTGTCTGGACCGCTCACTGACCTTTGGATACCAGACTGCCAAACTGTCAGCGACATGCTATGACATCATGAGGATGTTTCGGAGAGTGCTCCCCCTTCTCCCATTTGCGGCAAGAAGGATAATGATCCAGGCCCTCATTCTCACACGAATGGACTATGGAAATTCATTATACCTTGGAGCCCCGAAAGCTACAATAAACAGACTCCACATCACCCAGAACTGTGCAGCGCATCTGCTTATTGGTCTTTCAAATAGGCAATCAGCCAAAGCCGCTCTGAAAACTCTGCATTGGCTGCCTATATTAGAAAGAATCTAATTCAAGTCGCTTTGCATTGCCCATAAGTCCTTTCAGGTAACAGGACCTGCAACCAATAAGCCCTTGATTACTCAATACTGTCCCAGCCGAAGCCTTCGTTCTTCGAATATGCTCTCAAAATAAAGTGGGCAAGAAGTGGGGGGCGTTCTTTCATTTATAATGCAGTGAAACTGTGGAACACCCTGCCCCTTCGTATTAGACAGGAAACCAATCATTTGTTCGTCAGAAAACAACTTAAAACCTGGCTACTTTAGTACTTTTTACATTTAGCAGAGGTGGCCTTGGGCCAACGTCCGCAGACAGGGCTGGGATGCCTTAGGGTAGCTATGCACTTTATAAATGTTTAGTACATTCATTATTTCATTCATTTCATGGCTATTCTCACATAACAAGTTGAGTCACTGAGTTGTCTTTATCTTCATACAGATACATGGCTTTGAGTAAGATCCCCACATTACCTTTCTATTGTAAGATCTGATAACCAAGACATTCTGTCTCTGTAGGGTTTTAAAGGTTTGAATTTCAATTCTCCACAGTTTTAATCTGCGTCTCTTAATGTTTCTTCTTAGTTTGTTATGTTCACATGTGACTACATCATGAAAGGCATCTATGGAGTCATAGGGCATATTAGGTCAAAAGTTGATTTGGGCCTAAAGCCACTTGGGCAACTCAACCCTGCTTCTACTACCAGACTGTCCAAATTAAGATATGGATCCCCCTCACTTCCAATATCATCATGCAGTTCAGTCAAGATTGGTAGAGTATTAACATTACTAATCTGCAATTTTGAGGATTTAGGTTCATCCAGTTCCTTACCAGCCTGCCTGTCTCTCGTACTATACCATTTTCTCAGCTTGAGTTTTTCTACAAACTTGAATAAATCAATCCTGCATTAAATATAATAAAAATCAGATGTCAGACAGAACGACAAACCTTTGGAAAGTACTCTTAGATCATACTTTGCCAGTGTCCGTTGTGTTCGATTAATTTGAGTATGCTCCATTATTTTGCCTTTTTCTGACCCTTTGTCACTATTTCCATGGGGGTTTTGCCATTTCGATCTCGTACATCTGATTCTCCTTGGTCTCCCCTGTTGCTTGGTCTCTGGCCCCTGCCCATACTGAGCAGGCAATACTTGTCTAAAAAATGACTTTTAAAGGTACTGGCGCTATTCAGCCTTGTACTGCTACCCCTGATACATCACTGCCTTCTTGTAGTTCCAGATTCTGCTCAGTTGTAGATTTCTCCTGCTGGCCAGGCTCGCATTCTGACTCTCACTTCTGTGAAGTCCAGCATATTTCTTACTAAATGAAAAGATTATGCCACTCTTATATTCCTTATAGTGCCTAAGGAATTTACTATGTTTCTTTAGTTTAATGTCCTCCTCAAGTTTATCGAGCCTTTTGTTCATTTTATCCAAAAATCCCTCAAAATTTTCAGGGGTTTCACTTCTCCATAGATCTTCCAATAGAGATTCAATTTTTTGTAATAAACTCTCCCTATCACACCATGCGTACTTCACCAAAAGATCAGGCATACCTATAGAGCAGTTCTCCTAATTGGTTGCCAAGTCCTCCAGTAATTTTGGGCCAGGGTCTCATAAGTTAGAACTGTATACATTTTCAGTCCCTATGGAATCCTTGCACATTCTATGTATTTCTGAAGGGAGACCGCTTCCCCCCGTTTATTCAATTCCTTCTTAGATAAATTCTCAAGTTTATTGTATTTCTGTTTTTAGTGTCATATTTATTGTTCTGGATTCAATATCCTACATTGCACTCTCCAGTGCAATTAAATCACGGAAGAACTGATCAGAAGTCATCCCTCTTTGTTGCCATTTTACAATTACCTATAATCTATTTGGCACAGAAATACTCAACACCATTAGTGACAGCAGATCGAAACAAAAAAATATAGTTCTTACAAATAGATCACAAATTATTGAAAATGTTGTGGTTTGCAACTGCCCTGTATTATCTTCACACTCACTGATTACTGAAAAATAGACGCACAAGGATATGGCAACACTACATCCTATCCTTGCAAGTGCTTAGTCATGCATGCAATCACTGTAATGAAGCAACGCTGCATCTCCCTATATATTATCTACTGGTGGTTGCCAGTAGGTAGTTGTAGTTAGGACCAAGTGTCAATAGGAAAAGTGTTTTTTACTTGCTTATAATTTTGCCACCGTTTGACGAATCTTCACGAAATGTCCCCAAAAAAGTGACTTCCTCATTCTAGTAGTGCATGGACAGTTTTGGAGGGATCCGTCAAGTAAAGGCAGAGAAAAAGGTGGGGTCCAAAAAATGTGTTTCCCATGTTAATTCCAATAGAGATTTTGAACACAACTACAGCCCGAACTGCTGAACGGAACGACACAAAATTGGGTCCAGAAAGAGCACTTTTGTGATTTGGTACAAATCCGTTCCGTAGTTTTTTAGATAGTAAAGGAAAAATACATTTGTATAACTGGGCGGAGCCTAAGCACAGATTTCATGGTGAGATTTGATTGGTTGTCAGCACTTGAACCAGGAAGTGCTGGCAGCCATTTTAGGACCAATACACATGATAGCACCCCACTGAAATGCATTGTAGTGAATGACAGGTTTTGAGGGCCACAAAAAAGGGAACATATAAAAGATGATAACAGATTTTAGTTACAATATAAATCATTTGTTGATGGCACCATACTGATTTCAGAAATTGTGGTGTGTTTGCAAAGTGTGTATTTATGTATGTTTGTGGATTTATTTAGTGACAACCAAGCTGGGAAGCACTAAAGAACTAGTCCTAAAGTCATAAGATGAAAGAGAAGCAATGACTTCTAGGGCTTTTGGTTACAAATGTGTATGTTATTTCACATTTTCCACTATATGCAATGAATGAATCAATAAAGCTACTATAAAAGATAGCAGTCAATGTGCAATTCCCCTAATCCCACCTCCCCCAAAACAATCTGCCAAGTTTTTTTGCCATGATAAATGACATCACAGATCCTTTTTTATAAACTATCGGATTATTATTCTCTGACGTACATTCCTTCCAATAACACTTGCCAAGTGTCAATACAGCTAAGTACATAGAAAAACGATGCAAACTCATTATTTCCTTATCTAGTAATCTTTTCACAGCACAAATTCCAAGGAGATCTTCCAGCTCACACCCATAGTCCACCCGCATGTAGGTGGACGAAGTTATACATCCAATATGGCAGCAAGAACAGCGGTGAGTGAAGCTTCATATTGTTCCACCTCTGCTTATCCAACTCCATCCTAGATTATTTGTTATTTTATTTAGTGTTTTTTTATTCGTGAAAAAAATTTAAATCGAACGTCTCGAAGTGGATAACAGTTGTTTACTTAAATATCAGCAATTAGATTAGGGTACGTGCCTGGGGATACAGAGTGTAAAGAATTATGTGAATAATTTTGATGGCACAGGCCTCATCTGCTCATGAACATATCAATTAAAATGTTCGCTGTTGGCAAGACCTCAGCAAATTATTGCCAGCAAATGTAGTAAGACCCAGCTGACATAAAATGTGGTCTTGGCTGTGGGCAGCGTTTGGCAGTGAACTGCTTAAGTGGCCATTTGTGCAGGTCTAATTCTGAAAGGTCGTGCCGCGAGGGTTGCGTAACAGTGGCAAGGGGCAAAGCAGACAGAATGCAGCAAATGTCTGTTGTGTTACTGGTGACCGGTGGACTAAGCGAAAGGTCAGCGAAATGCCTTATCTAACTGTGCCTATCAGCTGCTGTGAATTGATCATGTCTGTTCGAGTTATCTATCGCACACACACACACTTCCGGGTTCTTACAGCAAGCTAAGACTGAAGACTTTCAGATACAATCAACAAAGGCTTGCACATACTTGAGATACTTATGCTGTTTACATGTTAGAGTTAACCGTGTCGTCACGACCTCTAAATACACACGAATGGTTGCTACTTCCCAAATACCTTTATCAAGTTGACAAAAGCATCAACCCACCCTCTCCAAAAAACGCAGCGAGTACAATCCCGCTTTATAACCGCCACCCAACTGTGTCTCAAGGGCACGGTTACCTGTTTTGCTCAGTATTATGTCGTCCCTAAATCAAACTATTTATTTTCACTGATAAGGAGTTTTAATTTTACACACCGTCTACAAGGGAGTTTTGCAAAAAACTTGGTTTAATTTTCAGGCGTATGGAATTTGAATTATTTATTTGGTGAATACATAAATGGTTGTTCTATAGAAAAAAAAAGCATTGTGAGGCAGTGCTCAGGCAATATACCTACTAGTGAAAGTGAATTATAGCGGTATGTTCCACCTTCTGATTGATATGAGATTGCATAGGTCTTGAAAGTTGTGAAATAAAACTTGCACATCAGGATTCAGTGGCATTCATTTGGTTGCAAAACGCGTGCGGAAAGCATGTGTGTGAAGGAGGGGACAGAATGAGAGCTGGAAGAGTTTGTTTAGCTAGTTCACTGATGCATGAGATGTTTTGTAAAGGACAAATGAGCACAGTGAGGGTGAACAGGGCACGGGAATACCTGCAGTCTGCACAGAGAATGTATGGGTTACATGAAATGTGCAAATACCGCATGGGTGGCAGGACAATGTGCTCTTACACATGGGTTCATGAGATGGCCACACGCTGTTTTCTGTACAAGAAAACCATAAACAAAAAGAGGATTATCTCAGGTCCTTGGAGACAATCGCCATGCCATTGTGAAGAAGAGACACATAAAAATAAATCAGTACTACTCCAGAAGCTGTCTCTATTCTCACATACCAGCTAGTAACAGCATACATAGGTGAAAAACTAGTAGTGAAAATATTGTATATTGCTAGTCATAAATTAGTAGCCATGTTTGAAACATTAAATGCAACTGAGAACCTAAAAAGCTCTATATTATTAAATGTTTCCATCTCTCCATGTTACCACAAAATAAGACTTAGTGGGGCAGAATTATGAGGCTCTTGCGCCTCCTTGCGCCGCAAGTGCGTCACGTAATGTGACGCAACGGCGGCGCAAACAATGCACCCTATTTACAACGTGACGCATCTAGGAGATGCGTCACGTTGGAAACCCCTGCGCCATAAGGAGGCGTTCCTGCGCAGGGGGGGGGGCGTTCCTGCGCAGGAACGCCTCCTAAAAGTGGCTGAGTGAAATCTATGAGATTTCACTCAGTCACTTTCTACGTCAATTCCCTACGCCTGCTTGAAGCAGGCGTAAGGGTGACGCAGCATGCATAGAATAGGTGGCTCCTGTGCATTGCAGGAGTCATGTCGCACTTGCGACATGACTCCTGCAATGCGCCGCACGTACGCCGAGAGATGCGTCACGCATCCTCACTGCCTTGCACCATGGTGCGCCGCATCATAAATGCGGCGCACCATGGGTGGCGGAGCAGTGGCGCACTGTGGCACATGTTAACTGGCGCATCCATGGGGATGCGCCAGTTAACATAAATCTGCCCCAAAATATCCAATACTGGTGGTGGTATATATTTATTTACTTAGTTTACCCTTTTACCATTTTATTTTATTGTTTAAGCTTTGCAATAAAGACATACAATAATTGAGCATAACATTTACAAACTACAGATTGCCTAAAAAAGCATGTGACACGTTAAAACAGAACTTGCTCCATATAAAACAACACAATTGGAATTGATCCACATAGCTTTGTTAAATAACATAGAGGGCTAATCCAAGAACTAGCGGGGCATATTAGCAAGAAGCTGCGAAAAATATCTCAGAGAGCGCTTAGCGCAAATATTTCCATTGCCAGCTATCGCTGGAATATATCACCCACTAACGCTGTATTAGCAACAATTAGCGCCATGGTGAAATATATCCTAGCGATAGCGGGAGGGAAGGGCCAACATCGAGAGAAAACCAGCAATGTTGCATGGGGAAGGTGGAAAACCTTACTGATACAACCCTGTAGTCGTATCATCATAATCTATCCCCCCCCCATGTTAGGTATTGCTAACTCCTGATATTAGCAGGTGTTAAAAAACCGGCGATGACCCCGGTTAGCTAACCGAGGCCAGGGCCTCCTTGCTAATAGGCGATAGGCCAGTTAGCGGCTGTTTCTCTGGTCTGTTGGTCGGAAACGACTACTCTGCGTGTCATTAGCGGTAAATATCGCTGACATGCAAAGCAGCACCCAAACTGGTCGCTTTCATCAGAAAGCTGTCACTAACTACTGTTAGCAACAGCTTGCTGATAGGGCGATAGAAATATCGCCGCTTTAGCTACAAAAAGTGCCGCTAAAGCGGCTATAAGGCCCTTGGTAATATGCCCCAGCATTTCTAAGTGGGGGACATGCAGTGGCAAACTAGCAGCGTAAAAATGACCGAATCAAAGATGAATCTTTAGTGCAGAAGAGAGCCAGAAGGAAAATAGCATGTCTACTAGGGTGGAACGGCCAGTGAACTTATTGTGCAAACATTCTGCAAGGTAAAAACTGATCGGGGAGATGTGATACCTGTGCAGAGAGCTAGTGACGTTCTGTGTGAGATTGAGGGTAAGGAAGGCTGATGACTTAAACAGATTAGTCCATCACCTATTTTGGTCTATCTCCATTCCTAGAAGAATGCATGCAGTTGCAAAATAGCAGCATGAAACCAATTAAATCAAAGGTTCCCCCGTGCAAAAAGAGCCAGAAGGAGAAAATCATGTCTGCTTGAGTGGAGGAGCTAGAATTAACTAGTGCAATCATTCTGTAAGATGAAATCGTACTGGTAGAGATGTCATAGCTGTGCAAAGAGCAAGTAAAGTGCTATGTGTGCTTAATAGTTTGTACGGTTGATGACTTAAAAATATTGGCCCATCAACAAGGCTTTATCGGTACAAAGACAACTAAAGTGCATCCGTGTAAGTTTGAGCCTAATTTAAAGTATATCAAAGCCAGAGATGAGCAAACGCTACCATAGACTTCTTGCAAAGCAGCTATGGGTGCTAATCGAGTGTACACATAGAGGATAAGGCCGAGGAAGACTTAAATAACCGAACTAAGCCTCTGTCATTCCTATTGCAAATCAAAGTGTAGGTGCAAATTAGATCATTGTCGGCCAAATGTTCCAAACAAAATCACATGTGTACTGACTTAATTCTCTGCTTTGCTGTAACTATTACCTCACCCCCCTGTCTATTAACCGGTCGACTTTTCCTCCAATCAATGTATATGTAGGATGCTACAACCTGATAACTTTCTGGCCGATCTATGTTAAGGCATCCTTGCATTTCCTCCTGCCATATTGTAAAAACAGGGGATTATGATTAGGGCTCCCGGTTTTATTGTATTTATTTTTTGACATTTCCGTCTGTATTTATCCATATTTATTTTTTACTAATTTTATCTGTATTTATCCATATTTATTTTGGCTTTTGTGGAAAAATTAGGCTGAAATTAGTATATTTCCACATTTATTTAACCAGTAAATATGCACTCATACTTGAGGGCCTACTGTGTCAATGCTGTAAACAACCACAGAAGATAAATCAATGCACTTATAAGAAAATATGCAAATTTCAGTATCAACCATGTGCATATCTACTGCTGTTAAAGCCTCTTTACTAAAAGTCATTTCTATTTTTAGCCCCCTTACCTATCAATCCACACAGCTATTGGCCTGGCAGTCATGACAAACAGTATTTCGAATTACTCAAAAAAGCAACCCAATTTTGTTTTTACACACATTTAAAAATAAATACAGACAAGAAAATAAATGTTTTCTGTCTGTAAATAAATGTTTTCTGTCTGTATTTATCTGTAAAAATCAGTAAAAACAGAAAACAGGGAGGATTAATTATGATACAGACTTCGGAGGGCTAGAGTCATTGC
Source organism: Lissotriton helveticus (assembly GCF_964261635.1). Lineage (NCBI taxonomy): Eukaryota > Metazoa > Chordata > Amphibia > Caudata > Salamandridae > Lissotriton > Lissotriton helveticus. Next base: position 1,664,290,725 of record NC_136067.1, on the reverse strand, counting down.
ACAAAGCAGCATAAAGCGCATCAATGTTTCTCGGCCGCCCAAAAGGCAGCAGCCCGTGCCAGCTCTGGGTTGAGAAACCTTGGTCCAGGATTTAGTACAACCCTTTATCTGTAGTGTTCTAGTCTGAATCTGAGATATTTGGCCCTTTTCTCTGGTAGCAAAATCAGATGGAGTAATGGTTCCCTCCAGGGTTCAGACATCACTATCAGATATTTAGTCAATGGCACATTTTGTGGCCTCATGCTTTTCCCACACAAACGCTCAGTATTTCTTTTTCACCATTGGAAGTGTGATATTGTTAATATTTTCTAGGTTGTGCTGTAGATCTAAGCAGTGTATTGACTTAAAAGTGTGCTCTATGTGTCTAAGAAAAGGCAAGCTGCTGCAATTCGGCCTCTCAGGATATCCTTTCGACTCGTCTGGAATTCTGTGAAGGCAGGGGTAGTCCAGACTCATATAAATAGCCTATTGGGCGGAAGGCTTTATAATCAGCTACAGTAATTATTCTCAGTTCAGGTTCCTATACCTAAGTATGGCAGTCACCTCAAGAAGGAGTTTTCTACTTGTTAAAGCATTAACACATTTATGCGACCCCAAATTTCGGTGCCATAACTAACTGCAACTACTTTGGTTTTATACGCGGTTAGTGCAGACTTTATGAGGTGATTTTTACATTTGTTTGTGAATTTCCAAACCACTCCAGCTTGTTGGGACAAGGTCACTGTGGTCTTGGTTCCTTGGGCACCCCAGTGGAGCCGGTAATCGATCCACATACCCAAGTAATCAAAGTTTTTTACCTATTGCTCTATAAGATTTGCAGAGATCCTGAAGGGTGATTTTAACTTGGCTTCGGGTTTCATTATCATAAACTTTGTTTTCCGTAAATTGATTGTTAGTTTCCTTGCTTTACAAAAAATCTCAAAGCCTTCTAGCAGCTAGTGCATAGACAATCATGTACATGGTAAGATAATCGCATCATCTGCAAACATTAGGAGTGGAAGATGTTCATTCCCCAGCTTGGGTACATCAAGACCAAGATCGCGAAGAGATTTTCCTATGCCATTAATATAGATGTTCAATAAGGCAGGGGAATGAGCGCATCCTTGCCTTACCCCAGTGTGTACACCAAATGCAGCTGTACACTCACCTTTGTTACCAAATTTCACTACTGCTGTGTTGCAAGTGGGGAGGTTCATTAGCAGATTCAGTAAACAATTGGGGACAGCTTATTCCTCCGGATATGTTAAAGTGTATATTGATCGACAATGTTATAAGCTGTTCTTAAATCTATAAAGACCAGTGTGAGAAGTTGGCCTGTTGTATGATGTCTCCAGTTCTGGGGGCACCTTATATCAGTCCAAACAATCCCTTATGGTGGTGGTTGTAAGTCAACCTTATAGACAAGCTATCCTAGGGGTAGCATGGACTAAGCAGCCTTAAAGGCTTAACTTCAGAGGGCGAGTGAAGCGAGCTGTTTTACCATATACAATCCTGTAATACCAAATGAAAGGACACCACACCAGTTATATATTATCAAAATATATGTATTTATTCTTAGAATAATCCCCACTACTCTTTATGAGCAATGAAGCACACGCGTTTAAATAAAAGCACAGTATAACATAGACAAGTTGCACGTTTTGGATGAGGCCGGTGGCACCTCAAACCATATATCAATAAAGTGGTATAATAATCACTAATCGATTGGGGGTAAGGCTTAGGGCCTTGGGAATCGCTTGGACTACGATGCACTAACAGCAGTTAGGGCGGGAGTAGCCCGCGGGATTCGGGTGCAGTGCAGAAAGCACAGGCATGCACCAATGCAAAGTCAATGGTGCGTAAAAGTTATCGAGTTACAGTTTTAAGAGTCTTCCGACTGGCCTAGGAGGACAAAACTTTAGACTTAGACACTAGAGGTGTAAAACACTACAGGAGCACCGGCGTTCAAGAGTTACCTCACCCACAGGAAGCGGGTGCACAGGTGCAAAGGTGTGTCGGGTTTCGTCACGAAGATCTAGGGTGCCTGGAGATGAAGATGCTGCAGGCGTCCAGAAGAGAAGTGTCCGGTGCTATCCAAGGGTCGATCGAAGTTGTAGAGTACCTGAAAGCAGAGGGGACAGAGTCTGGGTCACTAGCCAGTGATCAGGTAGGAACCAGGAAGGAACCAGGCAATGTCGGGCGCAATCAGGTCGATGTTGTGTAGCTTCTCTCCGCTGCCACGTAGTCTCTGGGGTACCGAGGATGTCCTGGAGTGAATCACGAGCTGTCTCACAAAGGCTCTCGCTGTCGGCGGTGTTGGCTTCAAGATCGGAGTCAACAGGCCTTGGCAAAGGCAACCCACGCAGGAATCAAAGATGGCTTAACACTCGGACCAGCAAGGTCTGAGCGGGTGCTCCTTTTCAGGGGAGCGAGTGCCAGTCTGGAGCAACCAGACTAGCTGTGTAAATTCAAGGTTTCATCTGTACTGGGGCCACTAGCCAACAGGCAAGCCACCGGACCAACGCGTCGAGCAGAAAGATGCAAAAGGGCCCCACGCAGCACTCGTCGAGTGTGCAGGGGTGAGCTTCGGTGCACAACTGCTCGGGGCTGGAGCTTCTCAGACTCCAATGCACAGCTTCGAGGGGGCCTCGGATGCTGCACGGTCAGCGCTTTGTTGTTTCTCCAAGATGGCCGCTCCCACGCTTCAGGTCGCCTCCACGGGTCTCAGCTCTGCAGGGACTGTGGATAGGGCTGTTAGAAGGCAGGCACGCTGGGTCTTGTTGATCTCTGTCGCTCGAGTTCTGGCGGGAACTGCAACAAAGCAAACATCGAGGTGCTGGATGGTGCCTGTTTGCACAGGGTGGTCACTCCTTGACCACAAGGGAGATTCTTCAGTCTTCCACGAGGAGTGGGATGTCGAAGGGTCCAGAGTTTCGTTTCATAAGTTTCAGTCAGGATAATCTGATGTGCATTGGCACAGCTCCTACTTTTAAGTCGAATCAAGGGGCTGGATTACCTGCTAGGTCCCTCCTAAGAGTGGGACCTGGGAAGGGGGTGGTTACATCCCTTTCCCTTTGTCCAGTTTCGCGCCAGGACTGGGGCAGGATGGCCCCAGAACCGGTTTGACTGGAATCTGCCCAGGGACACCTTGTGCGCCCCAGGCAGTGTCTAGTTTCATTCAACCCTCCCTGCTACAATCCACTATCTCCTGTCTGGGGTGGTGTGACACCTCCCTGTGACAGGAAACCCTTTGTCCATGCGTCCTCTGCCGAGTTTCGGTCAGCAGCAGGAGGCCAGACATGTGTCTGTGGCAGCAGCATCCATTTTGTGATGCTGGGACTCTAGTTAGGATAAACCGCGTTTTAGTAAAGTAACATGCCTGCACCCTCTAGAAGGGTGGGATGCTATCCCCATTACCAGGACTGGCAAGGGGATAGTATTCCAATGTGTATGACACCAAACAGGACATGTTTTGATAAAGCCAAACCAGAGTTGCAATAACCGTAAGGATTATAATGCACTTAAGAGTATATGGTATGGCAGTATCACTGGAACAGCATTAAGGAATTGGTCCCAACACTGCAGACAGGCTCAGCTCATGCTAGAGCACCATCTCACATAAAGCCATGCACTCTGCCTCCAGGACTGTAAAGGCCTGCCATAGGAGTAGGACTGATAGGTATAGATGTGTCCAGATATAGGTTTAGACATAGGTATACTACATCTAAGCAAGGGGTGAGTACACCACCTTGCCCCAGCTGTGGGAACAGCCAGTTGTGTCAATTTAAGTACCAGCCAGGGGTGGCAAAAGATATGCTGCAGTCCCTGGTAGGCCTTGGATGCACCTATGCCCTGGGCACCTATAGTGCATGGTATAGGGGCTGACAAGGTGTCCAGTACCAAATTGGTTATGTACCTATAGTACAGGGAGTCCATTTAAAGAGAGAGCAGATAGCCTGGGGCCCTGATTAGCAGGATCCCAGGCCAGCTAAGTCGAAAATCAGCTAAACACAAGGCAAATAATCCGGGGTAACCATAGTCAGGTATCCACCTTCCTACATAGCCCCCCCAAACGAAAGGAGATAAGGCTATCCTTGACCAGGTAAGCCTATATTGCCTAAGTGGCCATATAATGAAGTACCTGCACTAGCATGGTTACCCCCTGTCTCATGGTCCACTAAGCAATCCCTCACCCTAGGGGTATCAGAGGGTCTCCACCATAGGGAATCACTACCTTGGGTGTGTTTTGGCAAAGTAAAAGGCTGGTGTTGAGATGGAGTACTGAAGTGGGGCCCCACTAATGTAGGGCTCAGCTTCCTCCAATCATCTTCCACCATGTGTGCCTTTCTTTCCTTGACTGAGTTGCACTGAGCTCTCAGGGTCAACCTCTGGCTGCCTACAGCTGGAGGCTAGTACCCTTCTGTTGGCTTACTGGAGGGACAGATCAGGTTTGGGGCCTTGGGGTCCCAGGTTTGGCTGTGCCCAATAGTGTCCATTTGGGGGAGGTCCCTAACTAGTTGTAAAGGGGATCCCTCAGGAATTTTTAAAGTTTTCACCTGGCTAGGGCTGCTAGCTTTGGTGCCCCTAATCTGCTGATGGGGGTGCTTTATTTGACAGGGGGCCCTTTGGGGCTCACTGACCTCCTTGACCTCTGTAGCCCTGGGCTGACTGAGGCAGGGTAGAGAGGGGCAGGTTACCTGCTCCAGACTGGGTCCCACCTTGGAAGGGTCCACTGACATCAGGGGTTCTGCCAGGCTAAGCCTGACTACCTCTGGGGCAGTTTCTTCACAAGGGGTAAGATCAGTTCCCTGAGGAGGCTGATCCTTTCCTAATGTCTGGTGGGAGGGAGATTTCTCTTCCTCCTCAATGCTCTCTGTTTGTGTGGAGTGATCCATAGTTTCAGGCTTCACAACACATGAATCAGTTTGAGTTTGGGCTGTGGCCATCACAGCCCCACCAACCTTTTCAGGAAGGGACTCAGTTTGGGTATGGGCTGTTACCATCACAGCCCTGCTAATCTGTTTAGGAAGGGATTCTTCTGAAGATGGGGCTGCGTCTTGCACAGCCCTACCAACCTTTTCAGGAAGGACATCTTGGATTGGGGCTGTGGCCAGCACAGCCCCACTAACCTTTCCATGGAGATTTACCATTTTAGAATGGGTTTCTTGTTCAACCTCAGCCCAGGCTGAGATTTCCAAATCATTTCCAAGTAGACAATCTACAGGCAAGTTTGCTGACACTGCCACTCTCTTTGGGCCAGTGACACCTCCCCAGCTGAGATTTACTACTGCCATGGGATGATTTTTCTGTACTCCATCAATGTTAGTCACCTGATATGTGGCACCAGGTAAAAGTTGCCTTGAGGGGACTAGATTCTCAGTCACCATAATGATACTAGCCCCTGTGTCTCTGTAGGCCTCAACTTTTTGACATTGATGATGGGCTCCTGTCTATACTTGCTCAAAGTGTTTGGGCAATCAGTGAAGTTGGCAAACCCCATGCCATTTTCATAGACAAGAGTATCTGGACTAGTGGACCTGGTTAGGCCAGAATCTACCTGAGCTCCAAAAGTAAACCCACCCAAATTCTTGGGGGTGCTCCCACCACCTGGGGGATTACTGCTGACAGTAACAGGAGGTGTTGGAGTTTTACTTGGAGGTATGTTTTCCTTACTGTTATTCCTGGGACAACTGCTATCAGTTTTCCAGTGGCCGGCTGTTTACAGACATGGCAATAAGTTTTATTCTGGTCAGAGGAAGTGTTTTGGGACCCACCCTTGGAGTTTTGGGGCCCTGTGGGAGACTTGTCTTTAGATTTATCCCCACCCTTCTCTTGAGCCTTGGAAGTATCCTTCTTTTGGTCATTACCCTGATTCTTAGGCCTAATCCTGGTTCTGACCCATTTGTCTGCCCTCTTACCCAATTCTTGTGGAGAGGTCAGATCTGAGTCCACCAGGTGCTGGTGTAAAAGCTGGTTCTGACAATTACTTAGGATCTGATCCCTCATAATCAAATTATACAATCCTGTATAGTCATGTACTTTGCTGCCATGTAGCCAATCTTCCAGAGCCTTAGTAGCACAATCTACAAAATCAGTCCAGTCCTGAGTCTGAGCTTTTTGGGTATCCCTGAACAACAACCTGTATTGCTCAGTGGTTAAGCCAAACCCATCAATAAGAGCACTCTTCAGGACTGTATAGTTTTGAGCATCCTCAGATCTAACTGTGAGGAGCTTATCTCTCCCTTTCACAGAAAAGGAGAGCCACAAGATTGCGGCCCAATGATCTTCAGGAACCTGCTGTACCATGCAGGATCTCTCAAGAGCAGTTATCCACTTGTGGATATCATCCCCATCTCTATAGGGGGGCACAATCTTACTCAGGTTTCTATGATCATAGGACCTGTCTTTATTTTTTGGGATAATGCTGCCACCAGTGGGGATCTCCCCACTCAACTTCTGCTCTCTTGCAAAAGCTAGTCTAGCTTGGGCCAGGGCTAATTCCTCTCTTTCTATTTGGAGATTCACTGCTCTCATCCTGGCCTTATGCTCTCTGCTTTGAGGGGAAGTCATTCCTCTCTGTGATTCTCTTGAGGCACTAGAAATGTGAGAATCCCTGGAAGGGCTTCTCTCTCTCCTATTGCCTGGGAGAATCCGGTTATGAACTCTGGGGAGGTGCTGGCCCTCTCCATTTCCATGTAGGTCCAAGTTGGCTTGGCTAAGCCTTACCACTGGTACCTGGGTATCCCCTTGACCATGATCTCACTCTTCACCTTCTGATTCAGGGTCTACCTCCTCATTTTCTACTTCTGGGGAGGTGTTCTCAGTATCTAGGGGGTTCACTCCATCTCCTGATCCCGAGGGAGCTACTCTAGCTTTCTTAAGGTCATCCTTTTCTAGGATGGCTATCATGATAGGAATGGTAGGGTTGTGACCCTTTCTCAGCGTCCTTGCAAGGCACAAGGCACTCAAGTCTCTGTGGCTGAATTTGTCATAGTTGGAGGTTGCCTGTGGAGGGTCAACCATCACAGGTAGAGAGCCTGTAGCTTCACCTGTGCCAGACATGACTCTAGTGTGGTGTAAGTGATGCACCTACCTACACTAAGTGTTTTCCTACTGTACCTTGCTAGTGAGTTGTAGTCAGGGTGTGCTAAGCCCTTCTACCTACAACTACTAAGTTCAGTAGAACTTAAATATGCTAAGCTTTTATTTATATGTACCTATGGTACTTAATGTGATCTTTCAATTTGATATAAGATTGTAAAGGTAAAACAACAGCAAAGCTCGAATCCGTACCGCTGCTCACCAATATGAGAAGTTGGCCTGATGTATGATGTCTCCAGTTCTGGGGGCACCTTATATCAGTCCAAACAATCCCTTATGGTGGTGGTTGTAAGTCAACCTTATAGACAAGCTATCCTAGGGGTAGCATGGACTAAGCAGCCTTAAAGGCTTAACTTCAGAGGGCGAGTGAAGCGAGCTGTTTTACCATATACAATCCTGTAATACCAAATGAAAGGACACCACACCAGTTATATATTATCAAAATATATGTATTTATTCTTAGAATAATCCCCACTACTCTTTATGAGCAATGAAGCACAAGCGTTTAAATAAAAGTACAGTATAACATAGACAAGTTGCACGTTTTGGATGAGGCCGTGGCCACTCAAACCATATATCAATAAAGTGGTATAACAATCACTAATCGATCGGGGGTAAGGCCTAGGGCCTTGGGAATCGCTTGGACTATGATGCACTAACAGCAGTTAGGGCGGGAGTAGCCCGCGGGATTCGGGTGCAGTGCAGAAAGCACAGGCATGCACCAATGCAAAGTCAATGGTGCGTAAAAGCTATCGAGTTACAGTTTTAAGAGTCTTCCGACTAGCCTAGGAGGACAAAACTTTAGACTTAGACACTAGAGGTGTAAAACACTACAGGAGCACCGGCGTTCAAGAGTTACCTCACCCACAGGAAGCGGGTGCACAGGTGCAAAGGTGTGTGGGGTTTCGTCACGAAGATCTAGGGTGCCTGGGGATGAAGATGCTGCAGGCGTCCAGAAGAGAACTGTCCGGTGCGATCCAAGGGTGGATCGAAGTTGTAGAGTACCTGAAAGCAGAGGGGACAGAGTCTGGGTCACTAGCCAGTGACCAGGTAGGAACCAGGAAGGAACCAGGCAATGTCGGGCGCAATCAGGTCGATGTCGTGTAGCTTCTCTCCGCTGCCACGTGGTCTCTGGGGCACCGAGGATGTCCTCGAGTGAATCACGAGCTGTCCCACAAAGGTTCTCTCTGTCGGCGGTGTCGGCTTCAAGATCGGAGTCAACAGGCCTTGGCAAATGCAACCCACGCAGGAATCGAAGATGGGCTTAACACTCGGACCAGCAAGGTTTGAGCGGGTGCTCCTTTTCAGGGGAGCGAGTGCCAGTCTGGAGCAACCAGACTAGCTGTGTAAATTCAAGGTTTCATCGGTACTGGGGCCACTAGCCAACAGGCAAGCGACCGGACCAACGCGTCGAGCAGAAAGATGCAAAAGGGCCCCACGCAGCACTCGTCGAGTGTGGAGGGGTGAGCTTCGGTGCACAACTGCTCGGGGCTGGAGCTTCTCAGACTCCAATGCACAGCTTCGAGGGGGCCTCGGATGCTGCACGGTCAGCGCTTTGTTGTTTCTCCAAGATGGCCGCTCCCACGCTTCAGGTCGCCTCCACGGGTCTCAGCTCTGCAGGGACTGTGGATCGGGCTGTTAGAAGGCAGACACACTGGGTCTTGTTGATCTCTGTCGCTCGAGTTCCGGCGGGAACTGCAACAAAGCAAACGTCGAGGTGCTGGATGGTGCCTGTTTGCACAGGGTGGTCACTCCTTGACCACAAGGGAGATTCTTCAGTCTTCCACGAGGAGTGGGATGTCAAAGGGTCCAGAGTTTCGTTTCATAAGTTTCAGTCAGGATAATCTGATGTGCATTGGCACAGCTCCTACTTTTAAGTCGAATCAAGGGGCTGGATTACCTGCTAGGTCCCTCCTATGGGTGGGACCTGGGAAGGGGGTGGTTACACCTCTTTCCCTTTGTCCAGTTTCGCGCCAGGACTGGGGCAGGATGGCCCCAGAACCGGTTTGACTGGAATCTGCCCAGGAACACCTTGTGCGCCCCAGGCAGTGTCTAGTTTCATTCAACCCTCCCTGCTACAATCCACTATCTCCTGTCTGGGGTGGTGTGACACCTCCCTGTGACAGGAAACCCTTTGTCCAGGCGTCCTCTGCCGAGTTTCGGTCAGCAGCAGGAGGCCAGACATGTGACTGTGGCAGCAGCATCCATTTTGTGATGCTGGGACTCTGGTTAGGATTAACCACGTTTTAGTAAAGTAACATGCCTGCACCCTCTAGAAGGGTGGGATGCTATCCCCATTACCGGGACTGGCAAGGGGATAGTATTCCAATGTGTATGACACCAAACAGGACATGTTTTGATAAAGCCAAACCAGAGTTGCAATAACCGTAAGGATTATAATGCACTTAAGAGTATATGGTATGGCAGTATCACTGGAACAGCATTAAGGAATTGGTCCCAACACTGCAGACAGGCTCAGCTCATGCTAGAGCACCATCTCACATAAAACCATGCACTCTGCCTCCAGGACTGTAAAGGCCTGCCATAGGAGTGACTGATAGGTATAGATGTGTCCAGATATAGGTTTAGACATAGGTATACTACATCTAAGCAAGGGGTGAGTACACCACCTTGCCCCAGCTGTGGGAACAGCCAGCTGTGTCAATTTAAGTACCAGCCAGGGGTGGCAAAAGATATGCTGCAGTCCCTGGTAGGCCTTGGATGCACCTATGCCCTGGGCACCTATAGTGCATGGTATAGGGGCTGACAAGGTGTCCAGTACCAAATTGGTTATGTACCTATAGTACAGGGAGTCCATTTAAAGAGAGAGCAGATAGCCTGGGGCCCTGATTAGCAGAATCCCAGGCCAACTAAGTCGAAAACCAGCTAAACACAAGGCAAAAAATCCAGGGTAACCATAGTCAGGTATCCACCTTCCTACAACCAGGAAGATTGGGACATTTCGGAGAGCTACATACTTCAAGCAGAGCATGTATAATCGCAGAACCTGATCCACTGTGCGCTGTTCCTTGTGAAAACCAGCAAGTGTTATGTTATGTAATTGTCCCCCTTCCAGGGCTCCAACCGAGAGAGCAGCAGCTTACAGAGTATGTTGCCTAAACTGTCCAATAATGAAATTGGGTGATAATTGGTGGAATCTTCTCCTCTTCCTTTTTTTGTAAATTGGAACAATTACAGTTGACTTTCAGGAGTGTGGCATCACACCTTCCATTAATTACGTCAATGTGGTGTTGAATGCTGCCGTCAAGGACCCAGACACACGTCCAAGTTGATTTTGAACATATCAACTGTGATTTTCCGGCCTCCCTATTGGTTGCTGGTCCGATGCATCACTTCAGTTTTTATCGGAAGAAGCACCGACCAGCTACAGTTCTATTGCGCTATAGGGATTTCTCAGTTTCCTTTTGGGACTACTTGGGCTTTTTTTTTAATACCAACACTTCGCCACAGCACCCGCTTCATGGTCTGTGGCCTTATACGGCAAGGAATAAAAGATCTCCGACAAAGAGCCCCTTTACGGGTGACTGTTGGGTATTGCAGCACCGACCCAATAAGGAGCAGGTCCAGATGATGAAGCATGACACTTAGCTTGCTGGCCCCACAGTCCCCTCTCTTGTTGAAAGCAGAGTTCCCAGAAGTCTTCACTAGTCAACTATGGTGTCTTAAACGGTACATCCGTAGTATTAGACTAAGGGAAAATGCTCATCAAGTGTCAGCCAAAGTGAGAAACCTTCCATTGTCCATGCATGAGGCAGTGAGGGAAGAGCTGGAGAGAATCTGTAGCTTGGGAGTGATAGAACTGAAAGAAGCCATGGAATGGCTTGCACCTATAGTGGTTGCCAAGAAGACCGATCGGTCAATAAGACTATCCATCGAGTTGAGAGCACTGAACAAGGAGTTAGTTGTAGATAGATGGCCAAGGTTGCTGGAGCTAAGGTATTTTCCACTCTAGACCTTACCTCCACATATTATCAGGTTACACATATGGGGGCATACAAGTTCAAACTCACGTCTTTTGGACTTGTATCTGCAGCAGGATCTTTCAGAGGTCAATGTCAAACATGTTACGAGGAAGCCCCGGGGTATTTTGCTACCAAGACAATGTCTTGATCTTTGGCAAGTCCCAAGACCAACATGATGGAAGGATCAAACTGGTGCTACAGAGGTTCATGGAACAGGGGCTTACAATCAAAGGTGAAAAGTGTAAAAGGGGGTGCTCTGAGATAAATAATCTAGGACATAGAATAACAGTTGAAGGCATTCAACCTAAATCTGAGCTAAAAGATTACATCATGCAGTTGGCTTCGCCAAAATATTAAGATGAAGTGAAGTCATTTCTGGGAATGTTGTTTGTACGTTTGTAAACATATATTATGGATATGGGTGTGATCAATTTGGTACCTCTAAAAAGACAATCATTGAATGTGGATAGTTCCTCCCAAACCATCCAGTATGGCTTTAGCTGTTCATCATGCTTTTCTTGCCCAATCCACCCCTTCTAAACTTCTTTACATACCATTTGCAAAATAAAGTCTGATTTCAACCCATTCTTTCCATTGGGTCTCCTCAAGGGCCCTTTGTATTATGACACATATTCTTATACTTTGTGCTGCCACCTCCTCTTCTCCCTGTTCTGTATCACTCTCCCCATCCTCCTTATTGTCCTCAACTAGCCGGGAGAAGCAAACTGCTGCATAGTTTCTAACCCCCTGGGACGTACTAAACTTAAAATGTGTACTTCGTAGGTTAACCACCCACGGTCTAATTCTGCTGCAGATGTAGTTTAATCCTTTCTTCATCTGTGAGAGGCTTGTGATCCATTCTCAAGATGGACCAAGTGCCCTAAATGAAATTGCTAAACTTGTTGAGTGCCCAATATACAGCCAGAAACCTCATTTTTGTTTACAGATTAGTTATTTGTGCCCTGTGTCAGTGATTGGGATGCAAAAGTGTACGTCTCTTCCCCTTTCTCCCTCTCTTATACCATGATGGCACCTTAGCCCTAATAACTAGCATCTGTCATTATAATGATCTTCCTTCCTGGTATAAAGGACTTGAGATTAAGGGCTGCAGCTAATGTTTTTTTTAAATCTTCAAATTCTAACTAACATTTCTTGTCCGACCGAAAGTGCACCCCACTCTTAAGCAAAGTATGAATGTTATATGTCCTACTTGCATAATTGTTTACAGACTTACCACTTAGCTGCATGCTCTGCTGTGTTGGCCTGCAGTGGCTGCTTCTGTCTTGGGCAGTGAAAGGACGGGAGTGGACTTTCTGCATCCTATTTGGCTGAGTTTCTCCAAGGGCTTGAGGTACAGCTTGCTTCCTGTTCAAGAAGTCTCAGTAACAGCAAAGCCTTCAGGTTCATCTGCTACCAGCACTGGGGAAATGTGTGTTTTGTGCTGTAATGGAAGAAAAAGCAACCTAATGCCATCAACAACGCCACTGCTGACTCCGTGACCCAAAGATATTTCAGAGGGCACCACCGCACTTCACACCGCAACCCTGGTCTCACCGTTACCACTATTTGCCGCCGCCACCAATCTGCTGCTTTACACTGCCTACCTGGTATCCCTGATGATGCGCTGCTGTCAATGACTCCACTGCCTTCAGCATGACTTTTGGATACTGCTTGTGGAGAGCACGGAGCACCATCATGCTTTGCACCGCAGTGCTGGTCTCATCGACACTGCCGCTCCATGCTGACATCGACGCACTCTGTGCACCATGGTTTGGGGGCACCCCTCATAGGTTACGCAATGCACCACTCTGTCCCACACACCATAGCCTTGGCCCAATGACATCAACGCCATTGACTCCAGTTCGTCATCCAACGACAGCGCTTCAGCTACAACGACGCCTGCACAGTCAACTTTTATCACCACAGCCCTGGTTTCACCGATACCTCTGGATGCCGTCACCAAGCTGCTGCCTGCACCACAACTTGAGGGTACCACACGCCATACCACTGCACTTTGCACCGCAGCCCCAAGGCCCCAATACCCGCCAATGCCAGGGCTCCCAATTTCAACCGCACAGAGTTTGACCTGCAATGTGTATGACTTCAAGGGCTCGACTCCTGCACCGACCTCCGGAACTGATGCCTGGAATGCCGGCACTTCGAGCTCACCATGAGGTTACGTATGCCCTGCATTTCTAAAGGTTCTGTTTTGTTATTCTTCCCGACAACGTAGCTGGGCCACGATGCCGCAGTCAGCCAGAACTGTTGGATTTGTTTGTTTCATGATGCCTTGTTAGCCCCGGATGGAGTATTTTAAATAACCCCAAGTTGGAATTTTTTTCTTTTGGTCTTGTTTTATGCAGATTTATAGTGGTTAATTTTCTAAAACTGGTGTTGTGTCCTTTTGTCATGTTTTCACTATTCCACTGCTGGTTATGTGCAAATGCTTTACACACTGCCTCTGAGATAAGCCTGACTGCTCGTGCCAAGCTACCAAGGGGGTGAGCAGTGGTTATTTTAGAATTGTACCTCCCTTATCCTAGCTAGGAAGAAGGATCTCTACTTGGACACGGTAACAACCTGCCATTTCTAACATGGCATCTTAATATTGGATAACAAAAATTTGTATTCTCCATCATACAGAGCACTAAACAGAATATAAGAATGTATTTGTGTTGCTCCTTTTGGGTCACCCCTATTTATGTTCCTGGTTGTAAAGCCTAATGTAGACCAGGGGGGCATATGATGTAGGAGGTTTTTGTGCCAGGCTTAGGGCTCTGATTCCCAAGTGTTATTTCGAAATGATGGTTGTTTTTTTGCTGCTCAGCTACTGGAAAGAGACAGCCATGGTCAGGGGTATCTCTCAGTGAGCTAGCTACAGGAGTGCAGCAAGAGCTGTTGCACCAGGACACTGTGGTATTAGGGGCCAAGTGGACAAAATGTTTGTTTTGATTTTGCTGTCCAAGCTGGGGATGGGGGGTGCAAGGTAGGCAATTTACTTTGCTTGCACTAGAGTGTATAACTACATTGCTGCTCCACTGCCACTCCCCACCCCAAGTCCTCACAGACATGGTCCAGCATCTCCCATGGCAGGTTGGCCCCTTCAGAGGGGAGGCTATCAGTAGTGTATTACGTGTAATGGAAATGGATCACAGGGGTGTTAGGAACCTAATAACACAAAGTCTGGCTGTGTTTTTCAGTCCAGCAAGTAAACAGAGAGATCTTCCTTACAGCATTATCACATCACTGCCCCCTCCTAAAAACTGTCAGCCATGATCCATCACTGCAAAACCCAGGACAGGCCCCCATTCTCCTAAGCCTCACAGTTGTGATCAATCTCTGTACTATCTGCCAGTGGTGGGTCATCTTCCCCTGAACCTTCCCACAATGATCTTGCACTGTGCGATCCTGTAGTGGGGGTCCCTCCTTGAGGCCCAGTGAAGTAGTGTGGCAGGATGCAGGATTGCCACATTTTAGATGCCTCCCCAGTGTCCTGCAATGCTCTCCTCCAGAACGCCCAAAATCGTGATGTTTGCTCACTAAGGGACTAGCAGGCTAATCAGTAGGGAACACCTCAATCAGCTCAGCACAATGGGATGTCTCAGCACTAACCCTGGGAACAATCCAATCCAATCCAAAATTTCTTTATTTCGGCCATGAAGGCCATAAAAGATACATAAAAAACATTTAAAAAACATTTAAAAAGCATCCATGCATTTCATTTTTACATAATTCCATTATTATAATACAATGATTACAGGGAAGCACCACAGGTATTAAAATCAATAGGACAAGCTAAACAGATGATATCCGTATTAACAATCTCATCTAGATACTGTTACTGTTTTCCTGTCTACATTTAGATTCGGTAGGCAGTAGTTTGAGCCTTCTAGTCCACATGGCTAGCAGATATTTAGAGACTGCGAATACGATACAACCTAGGGTGCTAGTCTTTAAAATTCTGAGGGAGTATAACAGATTTTTAAAACCCAGGTTCCTGCATAAAGGTATCAGCCAATACTTTCTAGATTTGCTGTAGGCGGGACTATAGAAGAGCACATGGATTTCATCCTCCACACTACAGCTGCAAGCTGGACAAGACTTATCATCTGAGACAGACCAATTGCTTGTAAAAGCTTTAAGAGGCAAGGTGCCAAGCCTCCATTGAATAAAAAGCTTCCTTGCTAGGATTGGAAAAATAATATCCATAAAATCCTCGAACCTATAAAAACTTTTGGAAATCAAAAATGATTTGGTAAGGGTGCCAACATTAGGAGCACACACCGCCAAGGTTAGCCTGTGGGTTTTAAAGATCCTAGTCAGGATTTTACGCGATCGCTCGGAGCATCCCCTCTCAGGGTCATCCCACATATCATTCAAGCCCAGTCGCACATATTCTCTTTTGACAAAAGCCAACCAGGGGATTTTGTCAGCATTATTGAGGCTCAATAAATGCTTCAACTCCTTGTGGAAAAGTAAATTTTGCCATGTTATATGTGCCTACGTGTTCCCCATGTTATGTCATATGTGTATGATCGATATGCATGTATTCCCCTCTGATCGATTAAAGACGCAATTACAGTTGTGTCCATCTCTAGTATGCCAGTTTCCAGTCCTCGTGAAAACAACGAATATTAGGCCTATGTAATCCTACGTTGCCACGTTTTACAGTGTGCACGTTAATTCATTGAATTATCCCCGTTTCTAGGCCTCAAAAGGGCCCGGACTCAGATTTAGCTCCTGTTTCCTGAACCCTCTCCGAGGAGCGATACAGCCCCCACCTGTATCCCTGACCCTTCACTTACTTTCATGCCTCGCAGTGCCCGGCTCGGCCTGGCTCTGCCTCCCAGTCTGCCAAGAGTATGTTATGATTCTAGTTATCAGTCCAGCCCTCCTTCTCTGCATTCCTAAGCTACTGAATCGCATCAATAGTTTCCGTCATGGTCTAGCCTTTATGTCTCCATGTAAGAGAAATACTGTATTAATATTCATAGAATATTCCTCGCACACACACTACATGTAGAATTATGCATGCACCAGTCTTAGTGTCTGTTAGCCTTTACTCTGATAACTCTTGGATTCCATCAACATGTTCTCTAAACACTAGATACTAGATAGGCTTTAGGTACATGTCGCTCTGACACTCCAGACTTTCGTCTCCTCTTCTAGCGCAGAAGTCATAGCCCCCAGTTCTCTCTAGTAACACGTCATTGTCAGTTTGCGCGCACCACTAGGTTAAAGGTCCCAGCTGCTCAGGTAGCCCCCTCCATGTTTCCGCCCCTTTTATGACATATTCTGTTACGTTTGCATCACATGTCTATGTATACGCCCTGTACACACCTCTTGTTACACCCACTTTATGCCTTATCTTTCGCGACTGCTACAAACTCCGCCTACTGCTACGCCTACTGTATTGAATACAATGTATTTGTTTAACTATAAATATTGTGCACTGTTATTAAAGTTTGCTAGCCATTCCCAGATCCTGCCCCGGCAGCTGCTGGGCCCTGCCATCCCATCCCCGTACAGGCTGTCCTGTTACAGTCCTTTATGCTTAATTAAAGCCTGTCAACTCCAGCTACCTCGAATCTTGACTCTTATTTATTGAGCTATCTGTTTATATTGTATCCAGTCAAAAATAGAACCGGTAATTAATTATTTATTTACCACATAATGGCGCCCGAATAGGGACTTGCCCTTTCCCCACGCGCCGGAGAAGCCACGCAGGCCCCCTGATCCTCTGCAGCCGTGACGGAACCATACCGTGCACGTGCAGATATTTCTGCTTCAAGTATCCCTCAGGCCCACGGAGGAGACGGAGGTTGCGGTCCAGCATCCAGACGAGGCGGTGGAGGAACGCGGCGAGTCCCGACCAGAGCCCAAGCCGAGAGTCCAAGGTCCGAGGTATCCGGAGGCCCACCTGTAACTGAAGTCCGAAGTTCGTCCGTCCGTCGTCGTAGCAGTCCAGTCCAGTCCGAGGCCTTCCGTTCTTGCTGCCCGGTGAGTACCGTTGCTGGGGTAGTATCTAGACAGGGTCAAAGTAATTTGTCTCTGGTCCGTGGGTTTGGGTACACAGATCCAACACGAAGTGTCCACCTAGGTGGATGCGGATCCTGACGTGTCTCTTTATGGGACCGGTAAGTTTCGTGCTGTTTTAGCAGTGCATCCAGTCATTCTAGTAAAGTTTCTGTTCTAGTAAGTTCTGTTCTCGAGAAATTCATGTGTTCTGTTTTCAGTATTTCAGGTAATATTCTGTCCAAACTGTTATTTTAAATGTTATTTCATGTGTTTTCAATGTCGTGGTATGAGTGATTTGTTTTTCTTAAAGTTAATATTGTGTTTATCGTGTATTGTATTGTGTCCAGATTCCAGTCTTAGTTATGCCTTTGTTCTCTAAGTTACGTCAGTTAAAAACTAGAAAATGTCTGCTCGAGGAAGCAGTTCCTGTCCCGCCTAGGGACAGTCCAGGTCATTTTATGTATCATAAGCATGGCATAAGTGCCATATTATATCTAGACTTATGGGTCGAGTATACTAAAGATCTAGAAGAGAAATATAGATGGCCTGTATCAGGTACATGGGATGCCGAGTGCATCATGCGAGTAGAAGAAGTATTTTGGAAAAAGAAATCCAGACAGTCCCAGAAAGATGCCATCGAGTTATGGCGCAAAGAATCTCATAAAAGAACCGAAAAAGAAATGAGAAAGTCAGAATTAAGTAGAGAATCCTCAGAAAGAGCCCAAGAAAGGGAATTAATCGAAATAGGTGAACGAGTTAAAGCCGAACAGTCAGACAGACAGAGAAATGCCCTCATTAAGGGTATGTATCCTCTTCTTGCCGAGGGCTTGCCGAAAGCAACCCCGGAAGCACCATGTAATTTTCCGCCGCCATTAGTTCCGATTAAGCTACGTCACAAACCGACCGCAGCTGATATTTTTCTCTCGTCCTACTTGGACGACACAGTCCCAGAATATGCAAATCCTGTTCCGCCTGCTCCTGTAAATAATGTAATTCCTGTTCTTCCAGCCACCGGGGCACCTGTTACAGCACCTGTTACGGTACCCCCGGTCCAGCCCGTAGTACAAGTTCCCGCTACATCGGTCACTCTGCCAGCACGAAGAGTATCAGTCGACGATTCCAGTTTAGGGGCCGCGGGGGGAGGTCCTCCTGGTACCCCGCCGCCACACAAACGTGTAACATTAGTCGAGTTACATGAACGTGCGTTACAGCGTACGCCCAAATATCAGTCCGTTGCAGATATCAGACGAGCTCTTACCGAATGCCGTTATGATCCAGTCCCAGGCGATGATAATATGGTTATATATTCATTGCGTGTAAGACGGGTGACCGAGTATTTGGACACCCTACCGAATATGAAAGAAGATCTAGACAGAATATATCGTTTCATCCGTATAGGAGAAGATCCAGAAAGTATTGGCGAAATCATGTCTCTAAGGAAAGCTGAGACCCAGCTCATGCTATTAAAGTTTCTAATCAATTGTTTAATAAGGGAACAAGATTGTCCGACTAAAGATCCGACCGAAATGAAAGTTCTGACAAGGTGGAGTGATAATATAGCCGAGGGTAGACACAAGACACTCAGTAGTATAGAGAGTATGTACAAGAAAATTCGTAAGGAAATAATAAGGTTTCACGAGAAACGCAAAGCAGCACAAGTAAGCGAGAAAGAAAACGACTCTTCTACTGAAGAGGTAGACGACGAGAATCCCACCAGAATAGCGTATGTAGGTAGAACTAGACTTCCCGACCGACATTCACGCCTAGAACACAAGAAAGTTTTTCCTCTTCCAGCACCAGAACAAGGTTCTCTGGAACAAGTATTTCAAGCTACCGATCACATTCTGAAATCACGAATCGGTTATAGTGAACTCAGTACCATGCATGAACAAGAACTAGTCCGATCAGCAGTCCGATGGACTACTGATTCTACCACTTTTCCAGACGAAATAGTGGCACAAATGTTTCTGAAACTGCCCCCAGCCGAGCAGCAACTGGTGGGTATGTATATGATCCAGCACCTCATTACACTGTATGAGGGACAACATTCTGATCCAGGTCCGTTACATGATGTTCTGAACGAGTTACTCCAGTATAGATGAAAAGGTTTAGGTACCGATTTAATTAGTGTCATTCTAGAACAGCGCCACAAATATAGAACGTTTCTGAACCCGCATTTTGTTCACGTCTCACCCCCAGAAAGTAAACCATTTTACATAGATAGACAGCATCCGTTACGAGAAGTACACCCAGTTAGGACACCGGGTGGCGATCTAGAACGAGTATTTGTTTACACCCCGATTACCAAGATGGAACTCTTAGAGAGGAAGAAGTTAATTCCCTGTCATGACAAAGATCCAGCAGGGTTCCATCGAGAATTAAAAGACATGCTCCGTATGGGAGAGTACACGTATCCAGATATCATTAAAATGTTAAAGGTCCTGTTGCCCGCAGGGGTATATGAAAAACTCAAGGAAAAAGAATGGGAGGTGGGAGAGAAAAAGATAGATTGGACAGCTCTAGAAGCTGAAGATAATGCACGAGTACCAGGTACCGGTCTTGGGGACAAATGTAAAGAATTACCCGAGTTATTGATTCAGGTTTTGCCAAGATTATTAGCCACGAAAAAGGAAGATTGGGATGCAATCTCAGCCTGTAAACAGAAACCAGACGAAGATACTAGTGATTTTTATTCTAGATTCGAGAAATGTTTTATCATTGACAGTTGTTTGAAGACAGGTAGCGAGTCATACCCTCATCTTTTTGTTACTAAACTAGTCGAGAATTCAAGCCCACAAGTTAAAAATCGAGTTTTGAAAGTCGAAAGTACCTGGCAAGCTAATACCCCGTCCCAAATGTTACAGATGCTCCAGTATCACCAGAATAGAATCAGGGAAGAGCAAGAACACGAAAGGAGACGTATGAAAGACACAAAAATGAAAGTACTAGTTGCACAATCTGTTCCACAAGACAGTCAGAAGAGGGGTCCGAATCAAGCCAGTCATCCTGCAGCTCCCGTTAAAGGGACATGCAATTATTGTAAACAGCCAGGTCATTTTATAAACGAGTGTGCAGTTCTGAAACACAATATAGCAACTGGTAAGACTAAAGAAAGACCACGTCCGCCTAGACAAGAACAAGTTTCACAGACTTCTCAGCCATCACAGAATGCACAACAGACAGTTCCAGCATCGCAGCCCATCGCTGCAACACAGCATGTTACACAGCAGATGTACCAGTATGCCCAGACAGAGTATCCAGAGTATCAACAGTATTCATGAAACAGCCTAGAGAGGGAGGTAGGCTTGCCTCTCATCGAGATACCTGTAGATCAAGAGGGTCCCTATGTACACAGTCAAGTATTAGGGAAAGACAGAAAGTTTTTGATTGATACAGGGGCAAGTAGGACTACTATCAGTCATGACGAGGTTCCAGGGGCTCCGCTCTCAGGCTCTAGAAATGTTTCCCTTGGATTTTCAGGAAAGCCTATTGTAAACGAGATATCAAAGCCAGTTACTCTAGAAGTTGGTCCATTGTCCCGAACTACTGATTTGTTACTTACAAAGTCATGTCCAGAAAATTTGTTAGGCATCAAGACATTAAAAGAATTAGGTGCAGTTATTTGTTGCTCCCCAGAGGGAGTTCGTTTGTTTTTAAGGGACTATAAAGGTCATTATGTATTACGTGATTTTGATCCAAGATTACGGAATGTTCCACAGCATTTATGGGCGCAAGGTCCAACTGATGTAGGTTTTATGCAAATTACACCCCATCGTGTGACTCTCAAGCAAGGTATAGTCTTGCCACGAATCAGACAGTACAGATTGCCACCTGAGGCTGTAGCAGCCTTATCCAAAATTATTGACGAGCTTATTGCTCAAGGAGTGGTCGTAGAAACTGACTCCAATGTATGTAATTCTCCTATCATTCCAGTCATGAAACGTACTGATCCAAATGCACCTCCAGTATATCGATTAGTGATTGACCTTCGAGAACTTAATAAATGTATCATACCTCAGTATCCAGTAGTCCCAGATATTTCATCCTTATTGACAGCTATTGATCCCGAAGCTACATTTTTTACTGTAATAGACCTCAAGAATGCATTTTTCAGTGTCCCCATTCATCCAGACAGCCAGTACCTTTTCGGTTTTTGTTTAAATGGAAGGAGCTATAAATTCACACGAGCTCCTCAAGGTTTCACAGAAAGTCCTAGTATTTACAGTCAAGCACTTAAAAGACAACTAGACAATATTCACATGCCAGCTGACACTGCCCTGCTCCAGTATGTCGATGATCTACTGATCACAGCCCGTTCTGAACGTGACTGCGAGCGTGCGTCACTTACGGTTCTGTATTTCCTAGCCGAGATGGGGCACAAGGTGTCCCCTTCGAAGCTCCAGTTCTGTGTCCAGCAACTGATCTACTTAGGCCACTTACTGTCCAAGTGGGGTAGGCAGTTGACACCAGACCGTATCCAGTTGATAGCGAGTCTTCCACAGCCCAAGACACAGAAGGAGGTACGTGCTTTTATTGGCCTCACTTCTTACTGCAGACAATGGATTCCTCAGTATGCATTTCTAGCCAAGCCACTGATACAGTTAACGACACAGGAGGCAGCCGTATCGACTGTCCTCCCTTGGACATCTGAACATACACTTAGTTTTAATGAATTAAAGAAAGCCTTATGCCAAGCACCTGTTCTAGCTACACCGAACTACAGTAAGCCTTTTACACTTTTTGTCACAGAACGTGATGGTACTGCATTATCTGTTCTCACACAAGATCAAGCAGGACAGTACAAGCCTTGTGCTTTTTTTTCGAGCACATTAGATCCAGTAGCCCAGGCTTTGCCTGCGTGCCTCAAGTCAGTTGCAGCCACAGCTCTAGCTATCAGACACTCCCTGACAGTACAAGTTCCACATTCCGTGGAAGTTCTTTTAAACCGAACACAGACTCAGCACTTGACCATTGCACGTTTAACAGGTTATGAACTGACACTGTTCCAGCCACACATAGAAATCAGACGCTGCAACGTTTTAAATCCTGCTACACTGTTACCGTCAGTTACTTCGAATCCTGCAACACATGACTGTGTGGAAGTTATTAACACTATGACTAAGCCAAGACAAGACCTGACAGACATTGCACTACCTAATCCTGACCTGACACTTTATGTGGACGGTTCATGTATGAGAACTAGTACAGGAGAACTAGTAGCCGCGTATGCAGTGACTACTGACATTGAAGTTATTGAAACACACCGTATTGACACCCTGTCTGCTCAAGCAGCAGAGCTAGTTGCTCTGACCCAAGCCTGCATACGTGCCAAGAACCTGAAAGTAAACATATATACAGATTCACGTTACGCATTCGGAGTTGTACACGACTTCGGAGTACTCTGGCAGGAGAGGGGTTTCATGACTTCTCATGGAACCAAGATTCAGCATGGTCTCCTCATTCAAGCTCTGTTAGATGCGGTACATTTACCGACGGCTATCGCTATCATGAAGTGCAAGGCACATACGAAAGTTACTAACATCATTTCCCAAGGTAATGATCTAGCAGATCGAACAGCCAAGCTTACAGCTCAGACACCAGACATTCCAGTTAACAAGACACAGACATTCATTCAAGAACAGACTACTTGTATGACAGTTAAGGACCCTACACAAGATGTCATAGACATACAGTTACATGCCACTCCCGAAGAAATCAAGAAAGGGGCTGAACAAGGAGGGGTCCAGACAGATCAGGGATGGGTGACGAAGGGAAAAGCCACATGGTTTCTCCCCGACTCTATGGTTCAAGTCATTATTAATACCGCACATAGTCCAGCACATCTAGGAGAAAAAGCTATGTTAGACAGTATACAGAACCTTTGGTTCAACAAGCACTTACGAGCTGCAGCCAAGCAGAAAGTCCGTACTTGTATGATATGTTGTCAGTTCAATCCAGGTAAAAGTGTCCCGGTGGAACAAGGTGGATTCCAATCTCCTGACTACCCTTTTGAAGTCCTCCAGATGGATTATATTCAGATGGAGCGATGTCGAGGTTTCAAGTATGTCCTCGTAGTTGTATGCGCTTTGTCCAGGTGGACAGAAGCATATCCAGTTCCAGATTACACAGCAGCGACCACTGCCAAGCAGTTGGTTCGTGAATTTTTCCCCCGTTATGGACTCCCTAGGGTCGTGTATTCTGATAACGGCCAGCCATTCTCATCTGAGTTGATGAAACATGTTTCCCTCTTGTTAGGGTACCAGTGGAAGTTCCATTGTGTGCGCCATCCTGAAGCAGCCGGTCTCGTAGAGAGACATAATCAGACCCTGAAAATCCGTATTGCTAAGACATGTAAAGAGAAAGGTGTAGACTGGCTAGTTGCCCTGCCTGTTGCTTTATTCTTTATGCGCATGGCCGCACATTCCAGATCAGGTCTGTCCCCTTATGAGGTCGTATTCGGCCGCCCCCCAAACATGTGGGGTACACCTAGACCTCGCAGTATTACAGATGTTTCCAGTAATATGCTGACAGATTACCTAGCTTCCTTGATGTCTGCCCTACACTCTTGTCGTTCACAGGTTGCCGCTGCATTTCCAGATAATACCGAAGTGAAACCGCATGAGGTCATTCCAGGTGACCTAGTACTGGTCAGGAACTTTGATCGTTCAAGTCCGCTGGAGCCTCGCTGGAAGGAGCCGAGACTAGTCCTTCTGACCACCCGTACGGCCGTGAAGTTGGAAGGCCGCAAGGGTTGGGTCCATCTGTCGCATATCAAGAAATTTCATGGAATCAGACAAAAGACTTTTAATGACAATTCCAAAGACTGTTCCATTACTAGAGACTGCCTGAAACCAGACTCTAAACCAGACATTAATTTCAATCCCGAACTGAAAGTTCCTCTGTTAGAGAAAACTCCGCAGCAGGAGTATAAATTAAAGCTCCGGTCTAGTAAAATAAGTCAGCCAGTTTAATTGTCTAAGTCCCTCTCGGGTGAAACGGTTAGACAGGTTTCTGACATGTATGAGATAGACCCCCATAGTGAGAGAGTTAGTCAAAACTCTATCAGATGTATCGTTTTTCTAAGTTTTCTATTGTTTCTAAGTTTGATGGTTACCTGCACAAGTTATGCATTACATTTATGTTTTCCAATTTCTCATGTAAATAAGTTTTCCAATGCCACAGTAGAGCACACATTTAGTGATCTGCCTCCTCACGAGTTATCCTATCGTCTTGCTATGCGTAATAACACATTCATCAGAATGTTACACTATTCACACCAGACCAGCAATGCCACTAATTGTTGGGTGTGTGGTCGACTCCCCCCTTTCCAGACACCGAAGGGAGTTCTGCCACTCTTTCCTTATCCGTTTTCACATAATGGTTCGTGTGGAGCACGGTCCACGTTAACGTCATCTTCAAATGATATGTCCCTTCTGAATAGAACATGTTTTCCAGACAAGCAAGGTCTCCCCCATAGAACAGGGTTAGATCTAGAAAATGAAGTTTATAATTTAGGTAATTATTCTTCGAATTTTATGGTCCTGAATGTTCAGTCTGATACTACTCCAGACTTACCTGCTATTTCAGTACTACCAGTCAAAGGCGAATTATGTGTCAGAAAGAATGGTTCCGCACATGTAGGACATAGTGATTGCACTACTACTGTCGAGTATAGTGACAGTGGGAAATCTATTTTCAAAGCCTCACGTCATTCTTATTTTGTTTGTGGTCAGACCGCATATATTCGTCTGCCCCTCGATTGGGATGGAACCTGTTACATTGCCTTCCTACTGCCACCAGTTTTTCTAGCCCCATCTGATTATCATAGAAACACACATCTAGTACACGTCAGGCATAGAAGGGAGATCGAGTCCCCAATTGTCGATCAAACTGAAACTACTCTAGAACAATATCAAGACTTTAATAAAGGTTTCTTCTTCTTTATAGGACCTGTCCAGAATAGTAAGTTAATACGTAGACTAACCAGAACCCTTGAAGCAGTAGTGAATGAGACTACTTCTGCTCTAGGTAATTTAACCGAAGAGCAATCTGCTATGAGATTTGTCGTGCTCCAAAATCGTCTCGTTCTTGACGTCATACTGGCCGATAGAGGAGGAGCATGTAGAGTCATCGGATCTAGTTGCTGCATTTTCATTCCTAATAACGCGCCGTCTGTTTATTCAGCTATAACCAGACTTCATAAAATTGCCCATCAGTTACACCAGAATCCAGGCACCTGGACATGGTCCGGTTGGCTCTGGAGTATCATATCTGCCTGGGGATGGAAAGTATTGTCATTTCTAGGTATTGCAGTAATGATCGTATTCAGTTGCTGCCTCTGTATACAATGTGGCCCTGCGATTTGCGGCATTTGTGCTACCTCTTGTATTCCTAGTCCTAAGTCCCGTTCCAAGACAATTCGAGACGAGCAAATGATGCTATATGAAATGATAGATGGTATCATGAATATAGATGTTTCCTAATGGAAACGTAGGGCACAAGGAGGGAATGTGGAAAAGTAAATTTTGCCATGTTATATGTGCCTACGTGTTCCCCATGTTATGTCATATGTGCATGATCGATATGCATGTATTCCCCTCTGATCGATTAAAGACGCAATTACAGTTGTGTCCATCTCTAGTATGCCAGTTTCCAGTCCTCGTGAAAACAACGAATATTAGGCCTATGTAATCCTACGTTGCCACGTTTTACAGTGTGCACGTTAATTCATTGAATTATCCCCGTTTCTAGGCCTCAAAAGGGCCCGGACTCAGATTTAGCTCCTGTTTCCTGAACCCTCTCCGAGGAGCGATACAGCCCCCACCTGTATCCCTGACCCTTCACTTACTTTCATGCCTCGCAGTGCCCGGCTCGGCCTGGCTCTGCCTCCCAGTCTGCCAAGAGTATGTTATGATTCTAGTTATCAGTCCAGCCCTCCTTCTCTGCATTCCTAAGCTACTGAATCGCATCAATAGTTTCCGTCATGGTCTAGCCTTTATGTCTCCATGTAAGAGAAATACTGTATTAATATTCATAGAATATTCCTCGCACACACACTACATGTAGAATTATGCATGCACCAGTCTTAGTGTCTGTTAGCCTTTACTCTGATAACTCTTGGATTCCATCAACATGTTCTCTAAACACTAGATACTAGATAGGCTTTAGGTACATGTCGCTCTGACACTCCAGACTTTCGTCTCCTCTTCTAGCGCAGAAGTCATAGCCCCCAGTTCTCTCTAGTAACACGTCATTGTCAGTTTGCGCGCACCACTAGGTTAAAGGTCCCAGCTGCTCAGGTAGCCCCCTCCATGTTTCCGCCCCTTTTATGACATATTCTGTTACGTTTGCATCACATGTCTATGTATACGCCCTGTACACACCTCTTGTTACACCCACTTTATGCCTTATCTTTCGCGACTGCTACAAACTCCGCCTACTGCTACGCCTACTGTATTGAATACAATGTATTTGTTTAACTATAAATATTGTGCACTGTTATTAAAGTTTGCTAGCCATTCCCAGATCCTGCCCCGGCAGCTGCCGGGCCCTGCCATCCCATCCCCGTACAGGCTGTCCTGTTACAGTCCTTTATGCTTAATTAAAGCCTGTCAACTCCAGCTACCTCGAATCTTGACTCTTATTTATTGAGCTATCTGTTTATATTGTATCCAGTCAAAAATAGAACCGGTAATTAATTATTTATTTACCACACATAAAAAACATTTAAAAAACATTTAAAAAGCATCCATGCATTTCATTTTTACATAATTCCATTATTATAATACAATGATTACAGGGAAGCACCACAGGTATTAAAATCAATAGGACAAGCTAAACAGATGATATCCGTATTAACAATCTCATCTAGATACTGTTACTGTTTTCCTGTCTACATTTAGATTCGGTAGGCAGTAGTTTGAGCCTTCTAGTCCACATGGCTAGCAGATATTTAGAGACTGCGAATACGATACAACCTAGGGTGCTAGTCTTTAAAATTCTGAGGGAGTATAACAGATTTTTAAAACCCAGGTTCCTGCATAAAGGTATCAGCCAATACTTTCTAGATTTGCTGTAGGCGGGACTATAGAAGAGCACATGGATTTCATCCTCCACACTACAGCTGCAAGCTGGACAAGACTTATCATCTGAGACAGACCAATTGCTTGTAAAAGCTTTAAGAGGCAAGGTGCCAAGCCTCCATTGAATAAAAAGCTTCCTTGCTAGGATTGGAAAAATAATATCCATAAAATCCTCGAACCTATAAAAACTTTTGGAAATCAAAAATGATTTGGTAAGGGTGCCAACATTAGGAGCACACACCGCCAAGGTTAGCCTGTGGGTTTTAAAGATCCTAGTCAGGATTTTGCGCGATCGCTCGGAGCATCCCCTCTCAGGGTCATCCCACATATCATTCAAGCCCAGTCGCACAAATTCTCTTTTGACAAAAGCCAACCAGGGGATTTTGTCAGCATTATTGAGGCTCAATAAATGCTTCAACTCCTGCCTATAGTTTAGCAATTCCGTGGTTGACCATACCCTGTGCCAGAACCTAAGCGGTTTAAGTGCTAACTCATCTTCTATGGGCGTGAGTCCCAGGTCCATTTTGAATGGGAGTAGTGGGGTACTTTGTGGTAATGACAGCAGCCGTCTAATAACATTTGACTCCAGTTTGGTAATTTCGGGGCTAGCTGAATGTCCCCACAGTTCACCACCATAGAGTGCCCCAGCCCTGGCTTGGGTTTTGTAAATCTCCATGGCTGGGCTCACTGGTTTAAATGAAGAGGAGTTTGAGACCTTCAGGATTCCACCCACCAGTTGTGATAACTTGAGACGGGATTTTAATTGCTGTGGTCCCCAGGAAAGATTTTCGTGCAATGTTACCCCAAGGTATTGGAACGTCTTGACCCTTTCTAAACTTACCGACCCTAGAGTCGGGTTTGGTCGCATAGATGCCGTAGGATTGAATATCATGTGCTTCGTTTTATCGGCATTAATCTCAAGGCCATGACAGTGCCCCATTCCTTTCGTATCTGACCTGAGCAAAGTTCCCATCATGGAGCCTCGTGATTGTGTGCAATATTTGGGGTGGGACACCTAGATCCTTAAGAACCCCCCATAATTTCTTCCATGGCACCAAATCAAAGGCGGACCTGAGGTCCACAAACACCATGTAGAGGCTGCCACCCTCGATCTTCGCCGTTTTCCAATACAGGAGAATTAGGCGAAAGATCTGGTCCATGGTGGATGTGTCCCTCCTGAATCCCGCCTGTAGTGGGCTTAAAACCTCATGCTCCTCCATCCATCCCAACATTTGGTCCAAGACAAGACGTGCAAAGAGTTTCTGTGAAACGTCAATGAGACTAATCGGCCTGTAGTTCACTGGGAGCAGAAGAGAACCCTTTTTAGGGCTCGGACTCCTCCCCACTGTAAGTGGGGGAGGAGTTTCGAGATCCTAATGTTATAAGAAAAAATAGAAGAAGTATCCTTAGGGCCTTGGCGAGAGGAATTCCACACATTCCTTAGCGTTTTCTGTCATCTGGCCAGTGATTCGTCTTCCTTGTGTTTTCGTTTTAATAGGCTTGAAGTGATAGGGTGAATGTAGTTTTGTTCCGCCATTTTGGGCATATTTCGTTCGTGCTCACGCAAAGAAGTACATAAATTATAATTAGGAGCTGTCAGGGTGCCTCCGTTAGTGAATCCAGATGGCCGGGCGCGTTCACAATTCTGCAGCTCTCAGCGCGCAGCTTCCTTGTATTGGAGAGCCTTTGCACGAGGGGAGGCTGTTTTCCGCTCATCATTGAACAGTGGCAATTTTGGCACAGCTCGGAAAGGGGCGATCCCGGGTCTGCTGCCCTGGATTCCGTTCTCGGATACGATTGTAGTTGGCTTGTGCTTTAGAGCTTGTCCCATGCAAGCCAGTTTCAGACCGTCGGCAGGAACACTTCTAGTGTTAAGCCCGCAATGCCCGTGTAAGTTAGGAGGCATTAGTTGACCGCGCTCCGCGGGCAGAGGTGCAGCGCTTTAGGGCTGCGGCGGCGAGCGGAGCTTTGAGTTTGCCCGATCTAGCGAGTTTGGTGAGTAGTTTCTTTGTGAAGGTGCAGACTGTGCTTTGATGATTTCCTGAGCAGAAGTTTCTAGTGTGCCATTATTTTCAGATTAAGTAGTTATACCGAGTTAATAACTTTTCCTTGCGTTAGCGAGGGGTGCGAAGAAGTCGCATCAGGAGTGAATCAGAAGTGTTCGATAACTTTGAGCGTAGGCTTTACTCACGCGGAGATTCTCGCCATAGCCTGAGGGAGCCGCAAGGGAGGGGAGTCGACTGTTAGTCCCCCACCCCCCCCTTCTAACACTCGTGGGGAAGGAGCAGTCCAAGCATTGCTGTATTTGTGATGTCTAAGAGGGGTGGCTAGGATTTCCCCCGAGACTTTCACAGGACACAACGTTTCGTGATTCACCTCCAACGGTATGCCCGCCTGAAGGTAGTTCTCTGGACGGGACGTTTATTTGTGAATGGATCCTGTTAAGCGGTTGCAGGGGTGTCGTTTTGGACGGTTGTTGACCCTGTTACTTATTTCTGTAAACCTATTCGCAAGGCTTCTTTTAGGAAAGAGTTCAGTTTTGACAGAAGTAAGGTGTCTCTTTCGTTTTATTTATTTGAACTTTAGACGGGACGGCATCCTTTTCTCATCGGTACCGTCTCCACGCGGTGTTTTCTGCGGGCCGAGTTTGCGTGTGGGGAGCTGGCGCATAGTGTGGATCACTAGGGCCCCCCGTAAGTGGCACGCACCAGGAACCAACACTATAGAATGCTATTTCAGGTTCATCGCCTCTGCTGTCCGGCTTACCTCTGTGCGGTAACTTTGCGCCTGCGGGGGGCGAGCAGGTGGTTCAACGGGGTGGACATAGTCGGGAGGTTGGCTACTAATCTTTGGCGATGGGGGGGAAATGGCGCGAAAGCTCGTCGGCCATTTTCGTCCTCCCCCACCCCCTTTCCGCTCTGGCCATTTTGTCGGGTCAGTGGTCCATCCTTCTACCCGGCAGGCGGGCTTCCGCTTTTCCTGTCTTTTGGTGCGATCGCTTTATTTATATTTAATTTATGTATTTAGACCCTTCCTATATGGCGCGGACTTTTACCATAGGCGTTGGTGCACAATTAGTTTTCAGGCCTGTTTTGTGAAGCGCACTAAGTACGTAGCCGGTTAGGGGCCATTCTCATTTTCCTTACACGCTTGGGAAGCGTGAATCACTATCCGTCGGAAGCGTGATGATGATATATAAGTACGCAGGGGTAATTTTAAGAAAATTCACTTTTCCCCCGCGCCTGGAGGTTTAGGCATTGGGTGACATTACTAAGTGCTCCTAGAACCCCGGGCTAATCACGCGGTGCTCATTACGGATGGTTTACGTAGCCTAGGCTCCTCAGCATGGTACTTTTGCCTACGGTGTGTTACAGGGAAAAATTGGCAAATTTTGCTCTTTCACGTTTTCCCTCGCAACAGCACAGCTTTGTACTTGCCAGTCTTCATTCCCTGCCAGTGTTTTGAGATATTACGTTGCAAGTAGGGGCCGGCGGGGTCATTAGTGATGCCCAGGGACCTGGCAGGCTTCTGTGTGCGCCGCAGTGCTTTGCTGGAACGTGGATGCTTTGGGGATTGTTCATGGATTCCTTCATGGCACTCATTATTGACTGTAGTCGGCTTCGTGGTGGCACTGCAGAGAAGCTTTCTGAGTCTGGCTGGGGGAACAGGAACATGGTGTGTGTTAACAATGCTACCAGTACTACAGCCACCAGTACTACCACTACCACCACAACCAGTACTACCAGTACCACGACCACCAGTACCACCACTACCAGTACTACCACCACCAGTACTACCACCACCAGTACTACCACTACCAGTACCACCACCTCCAGTACTACCACTACTACCACTACCAGTTCCACCACCACCAGTACTACCAGTAACACCACCACCAGTACTACCACTACCAGTACCACCACCACCAGTACTACCACTACCAGTGCCACCACCACCAGTACTACCACTACCAGTACCACCACCACCACCAGTACTACCAGTACTACCACCATCAGTACTACCAGTACTACCACCACCAGTACTACCACTACTACACCCACCAGTACTACCACTACTACAGCCACCAGTACTACTACAACCACCACCACCAGTACTACTACCACCACCAGTACTACCAGTACCACCACCATCAGTACTACCACAACCAGTACTACCAGTACCACTACCACCACCACCAGTACCACCACCACCAGTACTACCACCACCAGTACTACCAGTACCACCACCACCACCAGTACTACTACTACCACCACCACCACCAGTACTACCAGTACTACAGCCTCCAGTACTACCACTACCACCACCACCAGTACTACCAGTGCCACGACCACCAGTACTACCACTACCAGTACTACCACTACCAGTACCACTACCACCACCAGTACTACCACCACCAGTACCACCACCACCAGTACTACCACTACCAGTACTACGGCCAGCAGTACCACCACCACTAGCACTACCACTACCGGTACCACCACCAGTACTACCACTACCATTACCACCACCAGCAGTACTACCACTACCAGTACCACCACCAGTACCACCACTACCAGTACCACCACTACCAGTACTACCACCACCAGTACTACCACCACCAGTACTACCATTACCAGTACCACCACCTCCAGTACTACCAGTAACACCACCACCAGTACTACCACTACCAATACCACCACCACCAGCACCACCACTACCAGTACTACCACTACCAGTACTACCAGTACCACTACCACCACCACCAGTACCACCATCACCAGTACTACCACCACCAGTACTACCAGTACCACCACCACCACCAGTACTACCACCACCAGTACCACCACCACCACCAGTACTACCAGTACTACAGGCACCAGTACTACCACTACCACCACCACCAGTACTACCAGTACCACGACCACCAGTACTACCACTACCAGTACTACCACTACCAATACCACTACCACCACCAGTACTACCACCACCAGTACCACCACCACCAGTACCACCACCACCAGTACTACCACTACCAGTACTACGGCCAGCAGTACCACCACCACCAATGCTACTGCTCACCACCAGCCATCAGTGCACAATTTCTACAGGCAGTCACGGCCATCAGTACATGCATCGATTGTTACACATCCACAATTAAGTATTGTAGCAATCTCAGTATGGTACACTTTAGTTTTAAACATATTCATGTAAAAACACAGCATGCCACCATTGCTACAATTATAATCTAACACACATAATTCCACTACACACCACATTAACACACTCCATAACACTTAGCAAAAATACATTACCATTTACAATGCCATTAGCTCAAACTCAAATAAATCCGAGCCCGATTGCATTTCTAATGCTTGTTATAAATAGGAACTATCTCTGCTCCTAGCCAAGTAGAGGAAACCTCCATGCCTCTTAGGATCGCATTGAAGATGATGAGAAAGTAAGGGGCCCAAATCCCAGGTTCATGCTTAAATAAATCTCCAGGGAGTTTATCATGCCCTGGGGCCTTACCCACCGCTAATCTCCCTATCGCATCTGTCACTTCACCCACGGTAAACTCCAGGGAGTCATGTGGCATATTTAATGCTAGAGTACCTCCCGCATTATGCACTGTGGGTTCCTCACTATATAAAACTGTGAAATGGGATTCCCACGCTGAGGCGGCAATGTTAGGTTCTACCGCAGATCTAGGTTCCCCAGATCCTGTGTTTACTAATGACCAGAAACTTCGTGCATCTCTGGTTTCCAGTGCCATAGTTAAATTGTGCCACCTGTCCCAGTCCCATTCACTCCTTGCATGTCACATAGTTTCTTTGTAGAACCGTCTTAATTCATGCAAATTGTTCTTATTAATGCCTGACTTGACTGCTGCAATCAGCTCAGCCTTAGCCTTCCTGCAGGCGGAGTTATACCAGGCTGAAGCAGGTGTCCTCCTCTTCCTAGGGATGAACAGAGGATTAAGGACGTCTCCTAGCGCAGAAACTATGTCTACGTGAATCATACCAAGTTTCTCATTAAAGTCTGGAGACATCGGTTGGTTAATCAGACTGTCCAACTCAGTAAATCTTGAGTGAACCATGTCATACAGCCTCGCTGTGTTTTCTGCGGAATCTGCTATCTTTCTCCATTTTACCCTTCGCCTGTTATTTGACAGTGTGAGCCCCATTTCCAGATTATTATTGTCTGTACTAGAACTTTCCTTGGGCCCCGAAACACCATTTCCAAACACAGAGCATTCTGATCACTATCAGACCTGGGGATCACTCTGAAATCGAGTACCTTGGGCCACATGCGCGTCTCGACAAATATATAGTCGAGACGTGATTCCTGGCCCTTCCTGTTAAAAGTGCAGCTGGAAGGACTGTCGGATGCAGTTCGCCCGTTGCATGCCCTCAGAGAATTATTAAGGGTGAGAGACGTAATCTGGATCGCCAGAGGCAACCACGATTTTGGGCTAGGCGAATGGCATGGTGGAATCCCCCAGTAATCGTCCTCACCCATGAGGGCGCCCTCTTTTATACTTAGCAGAGGCTCAAACTGACAATTGACATCACCTGCGACCAGAAGCTGACAGTCACCGGGCAGGGAGCTTAGAAAACCAGATAGTTAGTCTATGGTGAGGGATTCCGTAGTCAGACTAACTGGACGTGAATAAACATTCACAACAGCCAGATTGCGAGCGTTTGGCCATTTAATGAGTATGCATTGTATATCTTCAGAGTGTGTAATGACACTCTCTGCAGTGCAGCCTAGGTGTGTGGCGACCCAGATTGCAAGGCCGCCTGACGGCCTCCCTCTGCCACCCCATCTAGCAGGAATATAAAAAGTTGCAAAACCTTCTCTGGGGTAATCCTCCCTCGCCCATGTCTCCTGGAACACACAAATATCCTTCAAGTCCACCAAGGAACCCCACTCAACACAGTTAAGCTTGTTAACTAAACCCAGGTATCAAGAGCGTGTACAGAGTTCCCCAAAAGAATTGGAGTGAATTAAATAAGGGAGTAATTCTCTTTCTGGAAAGGGTTGAATCGTGCAGCAGGGAATAAGGTAAACCCTTGACGGAATTGAGGATGCCTCACACAATTAAAAGGCTGGACGACTATTGCCATCCTACCTAATGATTGTATCGTGTCATCAACGCTCTTGATACCTAGTTGTAGGACACGTACATTGGACCCCGGTAAACATTGTCCTTATTTGTCCCTCTTGATTGTTAACACATGTTAACTAAACCCGCCACATTCCAGGACAAGATGGTCATCCCCTTTTTCCCCGACAAAACCAACTGAAGAGAGAGCACCCTATTTGCAGGAACTCGTCCAACCCCAGCCCCCATGACCGTATCTCGACCAGATCGATTATTTGGTGTTTGTGGATCATTCTGTGAGTTTATTAGGCCATTCCTAATCGTCTCTAACACTCCAGCAGAGCCCACTCTTTTACCACAAAGAGTATTAGTATCTAAATCCTTCTTGGGGTGATTCAGTCAGTCTACCGCATCCAGACTGCAAAATCTATTTTGCAAGACTGGATATCTCTGAGCGGACGACTGGGCGCCCCAACCGTACACTGGCCTGTGTCTACTATGTTGCGGCACTAAAGTCCAACCACCTTCCGCCTCGTGTGGATTGGCTGGTGGATAAAAGAATGATGGGGGTATGGCCGTATGAATGACCCGGTACTGTTGTGGTTCCAGTTACAAATGTGCCCAACAGTGCGAGGGTCCCTGAAATTTATCAGGACACAATCGCCTGCTATAGTCTTGGGACTATGACCAACCCAAGGGGCCCTTCGCACCATTAATAATTCACTTGTAACATGGGAGGGTAATGGTCTATTCAAATTTAACCACTGGGTCACTTTGTTTTTCAGGGACCAGTATGATTCCTGATCCCTGGTGGTTATTTCAGGAACACCAGTTAAGACCACCACATACGGACTGGTTTCCGGGGGTAGGTCAGTACTAGGAACAGGCCTTGTGGCATCTACAATCGGAATTTGAGCTCTCTCTTTCGGTTTTGCTACAACCAAGGAGGTACGCTTGTTATCAGGGAAGGTGACGGGATTATCAACAAGTTGAATAACACAGGGGTCTGGAATTCGAGTCGGGGGCTTATTGTTAATAATGCTAACACCAGCAGTAATGGAAGAAGATTGATGCCTAGAGTCCCGCCGTGTCCCAAGTTCGTTAAAAGTTTTTCCCGATCAGGACCCTTAGACTTCTCCTTTCGACTAGAGCCCAATATATCTTGATCCAATTGTGTAAGCCTTTGTTCAATTCGTCCTAGTCTTTCTTCTATTGGTCCGAGCCAAGTCCTAAACAGATCTATCAGTTTTGTTAATAAACAATCTTCCGGTGCAGTAATGCCCCTACAAGCTGAGCTACATCCCTCGAACTCTGGCTAGTGCCCAAATCATTCGTCAACACAACCCCCGAACAGTCTGGTCACTTAGAGCACTTCCCCCTTTATCAGGGACTGATACAATGCTCTCAGTCGGTACTTTTGGGCGCTTCGATTTACCTTTGCGGCCCACAAGTGTTGTAGGACGCTTTCTTTTGGTAGAAATGCCCGAAAGAAAGTCTCTGTTTCCCTTAGCCTCCGAGCGGCTCCCGCGAAGCGGGGGCTGCAAGGCGCTGCTTTTAAGCTCCCAGGTGCTGTGGGGGCAGGAAGAGGACAGAACGTTGCCGCGCGGGCTGCCAGTCCTCGTAGTCCCGCCGGTAGAAATGCCCTAAAGAAAGTCTCTGTGTCCCTTAGCCTCCGAGCGGCTCTCGCGAAGCGGGGGCCACGCGGCGCTGCTTTTAAGCTCCCAGGTGCGGTGGGGGCGGGAAGAGGACAGAACGTTGCCTCGCGGGCTGCCGGTCCTCGCAGTCCCGCCGGGAGAAATGCCCCAAAGAAAGTCTCTGTGTCCCTTAGCCTCCGAGAGGCACCCGCGAAGCGGTGGCCGCGAGGAGCTGCTTTTAAGCTTCCAGGTGCGGTGGGGGCGGGAAGAGGCCAGAACGTTGCCGCGTGGGCTGCCGCTCCTCGCAGTCCTGCCGGTAGAAATGCCCCAAAGAAAGTCTCTGTGTCCCTTAGCCTCCAAGCGGCACAATCACTGTGCAGAAGTTGGTGTCCAGCTTTTGTTGTCATGGTAACTCGGAAGAAGAACATGTAGAACCAGAGGTGATCAGAGAGGCCATGTTAACAAAATGCGTTCCTTTAAAGGTGCTAAAAATGAAGAATGTTAACATTAACAACGACACTACAACAAAGAGAACCTGGAGCTATTCAGGTACAACACACATGCTCCAAGTATCAGTACTATTTTGAAAAAAGGGGTGTGCAGTTCCTCAAGGCAAATGAAGTTTGAAAGATTCAAGTTCCAGGGGAAAGAATGCACTCCAATAGGAGCACAGGCCCTCACACACCCAAATGGGTGTTATGCTTCATTATTGGGTTAACTCCTCGTTGGGCTAGCGGTGCAATGCTTGACAAACACAAACTAAGGGGCTCTTTGGAGGAGATATTTTTCTTAGCTGTCTGGTGAAGTGGGGGTGTGTGGGCTCAAGTGTAAAGTGTAGAGTGGTAGGACAGGGTGTGCTAAAATAGGTATGTGATACTCATTAGTCTGACCCTAACCATCACCATACATATTAAAACTTTCACATTCAGATCCTGGACAGACAACCCTAGGGGCATATTTACAAGGAGGTAATGTCACTAGAACATAACTTTTTCTGACGTTCTGGTGGAGTCACTCCTTTGCTTTATTTACAAGGCAGCATTGAGCCACTTAACATGGCTTAACGCCTTGTAAATAACACCCCTATTCACGCAGCACTTAGCGTGAAAGGGGCATGAAATGGGAGTTGCAGTGGGCATTCTGCCACATCACCTGTTGTTTTTTGATGCTGCCCCATATTTACAAGGTATGGGGCATCAGCAAAAATACTGCCAGGGAATACCTGGTCTTAAACAGTCAATACGAGGGGAAATGTTTTATTTCTCCTCATATTTTGATCTTTCCCAATGTGCTGCATTCTGCAGAACATACAGCTACAGAATATCGCTTGTAAAGATTGTTTATGTGCAGGAAGGTTTTCGCAACAACAACTTGCGGGGGGGGGCGGGCGCTGGATGTTGAAATAGTATAATTTACTCTTCCAACTCCAGTCTGTGCGGACACTAGGGAAGGTGTTGGATTTTAAATCCAACACCTTCCCCCCCCTCCGCAAGTCGTTGTTCTGACTTGCGGAGTAATGGTATGTGGAATCACAATGCGGTCGTTGTAATGACCGCGTTGTGATTCCCTGTGGGGAAATAGTTTCGGGGTAAATGTTGTTTACCCTACTAATTATTATAGTAAGCATTCTGGTCCATTGTTGTTTTGCAAATGTGGGCCAACCAAACTCAAATAAGCCTCAAACATAGGTAGTAAGAAAAATTCTGGGATATGCTCCTTTTTCCAATTTTTTTCCTTTTTTAGCCATGAAAATACTGACCATGCTGGTAAAATACTAGAAAGGTGGCAACCCTGCAGAGCTGGCCTCTTTTCCTGGGCTTCAAAGTCATGGTCTGCCGCTGTGAGGCCAAGGTAAGGATACCAGTTTGTACCAGGCTTACAGCAGCCTTTCATTGCTTTTGGACAATGTGCTTTCCATGTGTACTGCAAGTTTGGAATAAAAGAATTCCATGTGCAGGTGAAAGGAGATATAGGTCAAACCTGTTAATTCACTCTATGATAATTTACAAAAGGAAATGAACTCTGGAATGAAAATGTATACTAATAATTTGTATTGAACTTTTATACATTGTTAAGGCGGTTGATAGGAGCTTTGTAGCCATGGCTCGGGACACATCCCATTGACTCCTTTTACCCTACATAACATTTCATTCTTGCAATTTCACAGTGAACAATGTAAGTTTGGGAAGAAAATCCCCAAATGCTAATTAGACCCAAAAGCTAACTAGACCATTTTGGGCACAATGATGCATTTTGTGCTAAGAAAATAGCGGTAAAAGCTGTGTTGGGATCCACGCATAATTCCTCACAATATCATGTAATATTGCTGTCATTTCGTGTATTTATGCTACAGCAAATTACGCCAGTTACGCCCACCCCCAAAATCACAGCCAGAGAAAACCCTGAATAATACTGGTTTGTTAGTGAAATTCTGAATTACTTTTTCTAGGCCTGGTCTCTGCTTTAATATACTTTTAAATAAAAGGTAAATGTATGAGAACTCAGGTTAAACTCACTAGATTATAGTGCATAAAGAAGTCAAAATATTTTTACCTGTGTTGTTTTCTTTCATATCTTTGTACTTAAAAATCGTCTGTGCCGCATACATTATCTGACACTGAGTAACTGGGAAACCATCCTTGGAATTTTAAGTCACATTAGCTCCCGTTAAGGACTTACAGCAAGGTGCAATACACCTCATTAAGGGCCTGGAAAAATATGATCACATGAACCAGTCCTGATGGATCGCTACAGGCTCCCCTTTCCAACCTACACAAGTGTCAAAGCAAGCTACATCACCTACGAAGCCATCATAGCCAGCACTTCTGCCTTTTTGTCAAACAAGCTTAGCATTTCCAATAGCTCTTGGCACACCCACAGCCAAAACACCTTCAGAATGTATATAATAAGTGCAAAAAAAGAAAGTACTTGACAACAGGACGTCTGCATCTATGCACCTAGGATATCTAGAATATCTATGACATCCTAGATTAGTAAGGACTGCTTCCACCCAGCTCCAATTTAGTTAAGAGATGAAGACTGTCCTCTCTAAACAACACTACATTATGATGCAGTAACAGTCCACAAACTAGCGACACCTCCTATCAAATGATGACTGTGTGTTTGCCTTTGGCCCTATACAGCGCTACACTGCTTTTCAGCTAGGATTGCGCTACAGAAATAACACTTGCTTACGTATATCATTGATAATGCAGTCATGTGCAAACAATAAGTTAACATTTGAGAAAAGATATTACTTTGAGAGACCTAGGTAAAGATTCCCTACCCAGTCTAATATGTATTTCCAATTAATAGTTCTTTAAAATATAGCACTTATTGTAATGTTTTAAGTGCAGGGGTAAGCCCACCTCCCCAGTGCGTGTATTGGCCATTGGCCAACACTGGGTAGTATGTAAAGGCCCCCTTTTTAGTTGAGCCTCACAGTGCTTGCGCTGTCTGCAAAACCTGTTGTATCCTCTTCTATGGGCTTTGGCACACCCACCAATTGACATTGTATGTTATCTGTATTTTTTAGAAAAGCTGGCTTGTTATTGGTGCGTTTGTTTAAATGCCCCTCCTTTGGCTGCTTTGCTCTCTCCCTAGAGGTTTCACTTAGAGAATATTTTTACTGTACAGCCTGTGATGGCCTTTTCTCTTTCCTCCCACCTATTGTAGGTTTGTTTAGAGCTAGTGTCCGCAACAGAAACATAATCACTCATCCTTTCTTGTATGTGAGGGCTGAACAGAGCGGTCTTCGGCATTGCATAGACATTTTTGTGAGTGCTGCACATACTGAAGCATGCATTTGCGTTTCTTAAGGTGTGTTAGAGCCTTATTTGTCTTTCTCCTACTCCGCATTGCTTCTTTTAACAGAATGTAAACAAACTGCTTAAGCATTTTCGTGCGTGCTGTGCGTAGTAAAGCATGCAATCTAATTTATAAGGGTGTGTTAGTTTCATTTTGCTCTAAATTTTTTCTTTTTTTTCTTTTATCCTACTCTGCATTGCTCTTTTTAACAGAACAGAAACAAAAGCGCTCTTCCATGCTCATTGTATGGGAGAGCTAAACAGAGTGGTCTTCAGCATTGCCTGGGCAATTTTGTGTATGTGCTGTGTACAAAAAAGTATTTGTTCTCGTGTGTGTTAGTGCCTTTTGATTCCAAATACAAGGGAATACGACCTAAAAAGTTATTTTTAGCACTACATACAATTATTTGTCTTTCTACCTGCTGAGCAATCCTCTTTTTAACAGAACACAAACAAACTACTGTACCGACCGAGTTCCTTGTATCAAGGGTGGCTCCACAGATAATAATTTCAAATAACTCACAAACACTAAGCGGAAATATTATTCTATGGAAATAGCAGACTTTTAAATTAGTCTTATATTGTCACTTTCCCAGCCCTACAGCTTCATTAATTGATCACGATTTATATTTTCAATTGCACTTATAATTTTCTCATAAGTATAAACAAGGCTGTGCCAAAATATTTATTTATCTTGATGTTCTGCCAGTGCTGCATAATGCTCCCTTGCCTGGGACCGGTGGCGTCTGGCAGGGAACGGTGGTGGGGGGCAGAGGGGAATGGTGGTGGGACAAATATTAAAAAGCAAAACACTTACCTCCTTTCGCCGCGAACGCCTCTGTCTCTTCCCCGTTGTTGCTGAAGAGTCTGGAAGAACACAGGCTCCCCTGAGCCAATCACAATGCATCAATGCAGCGTTGTGATTGGTCTGAGCACCATGGTTCGGTGGTCACATAGGCTGTGGGAGCCTGTGCATGTTTCCCACCCAGGCTGTATTGTAACCTTGGTGAGGAACATGCAAAGTGCGCAGGACTGTTTGGCCAGCCAGAGATAGCCGGCCAAGCAGTTGTGCATTCTTAGTGTGCACAGTCCACACCTCCTCCCTGAGCCACCAGCCCCGCCCCACCCGCCCTAACTCAGCAACGCAGCAATGGAAAATAAAATGATAATAACTTTGTTATTTTCATTTTATTTTCTGCTTTTCCACTGCTCTGGGAGCATTGAGAGATGCTCCTCCACCTTAGCGGTTAGCGGAAGACCCACCCCTGCCTGGGACAGGTTACTTTAGAAAGTAAAATAGCCTTGTTACATCCTAAAATAGTCTGCACAGATTTGCATTTTCCAAACCCAAAATGCTCCACCGTTTATTATTATTATACTTAATAAAGTAGTCCTAAGCATTTGGTAGAATTCCATTCTTTTTATCACACTTTCCTCTTTATGATATGCTCCCACTCTTATAAAACAGGGACTCCTGTTTTGCAGTCTGCCTGTTTGTGATAAAACATGTTTTCTCTTTCCCAAGTGCGTTTTTTGTTCTATAAATTCTGATGAAGGAGCAAGGCAACAAAACAGAGTACATCAGAGAGAATTAGCACATAGAACCCCAAGAGGCAAGAAGATGAGTAAGTACTTTGCTTTTTTTGTTACTCTATAATCAAATTCTTCTTCACAGAATGCAGATAAGCACAGTCAATGCATTTCACCTTGTTACACGCATTCTCACGGCCAAAGTCATGTGGGTCATTGTAGGTGGTTCTAAACAGACGTTGTGTCACAAATGATGAACAAGTGTGAAAAAGGGCTCTTTTAGCAGCAGTGAGTGTGAGTTCGCTGTAGGTTTCAGGTAGAATTAGAAACAAACTTATAATTTGTGAGTTTGAGAAAGACATCCATCCATGTTGTCCTTTTGGACACTTTTTCGTCATTTGTGATAAGGACCTTCCCATCTTATTGCCTCTTGGGTTTCTATGTGCTCTCCTATGTACTCTGTTGTGCTGCCTCTCAATCCTGTCAAAATAGATCTAATGTATGACCAACTGGTAGCTGGTCGTTAGAGGTGGGCAACATTTGTTTAAGACACAAGAAACACTTCTGGTAGTGTGGTAAGGGTCCCCTAGCTGCCATTATTTGAAAAATGTAATGTATACATCTTTCTTTTTGGGCCATTTCCTAGTGAGCCTAGTGAGGGGCCATTTTTATTGAAAGATTAAGAGCAAGGCTAAGTGTAAGGAAGTATGAGGCTCCCCACGGATTCCAGAACTTTCTTTCACAGAATTATGAGGAAAATTAATTGTTTTAGTTAAAGTTTGAGGTTTGCAAGGGATTCTGGGTAAAATAACCCAGTGAGAGCCACACAAGT
Source organism: Lissotriton helveticus (assembly GCF_964261635.1). Classification (NCBI taxonomy): domain Eukaryota; kingdom Metazoa; phylum Chordata; class Amphibia; order Caudata; family Salamandridae; genus Lissotriton; species Lissotriton helveticus. The sequence goes on along the minus strand of NC_136067.1, from coordinate 1,664,248,655 downwards.
ACCCCCATCCTGAATTTCCCTAGGCAATTAGTTTTCAGAAATGTACAGGTTTGCTGGGTTTCTCTAGGTGATGGCTGCACTAGGGCCCAAAGTCCACCACTAACCACTTTGTAAAAAAAATGGATTCGTTTTGAGTGGAAAAATATCATGTATCCATGTTGCGTTTTGGGCCATTTCCTGTCACAGGCACTAGGACTACCCACACTAGTGGGGTACCATTTTTATCATAAGACATGTGGGAGCGTAGAATAGTAGGATATATATGCTATTACTAATTGGATTATGCTGCATTTGTGCCCTCAAAATGTGAGCCAGTGTGTAAGAAAGAAGACAATTAGAAAAATACACTCTTGTGTGGGTACCCACAAATAACCACTGTTTCTAAACTCCCTATCCTTTGCCTATTTCAGAAATACATACCTTGATACCTATTTTTCACTCTATATTTTTCACCACATGAATTGGTCTATACTCAGTACACAATAAAAAAACACTGTACAGTGCAGGACAGTTGTTGTCTCTGAGTACCTCTGGTTCCTTGGAGGATCTACAAACCCTAAATATTCTCACAACCAAAAAGGTCTAGCAAAGGTAATGCTACATTGCTTTTGTAAATCTGCATTCATGACAAAAAGTTGCATATGAAAATATTGTCACAAATGGCTGCTTTTTTTTCTACTAGTTTTCAACCTCGCCTTATTTCAACAGCTAGTTTCTTTGGAAAATTCTTGAGTGCTCTAGACATATGACACCCTGCTGAATTCAGAATTTTGCCTACTTATCGGAAATATATAGCTTTCATGCTTCACCCATGGGTTACACACAGATTTCTACTATGAACTAGAAGTGGGTTGAAAGCACAAAAAAGGAAAAGAGGAGACCTTTTTGAAAAATGCCAAAACTGGTGTACAAATTTAGGTTTTTGATTCAGCTCTTTACATTCCTGAAAGCTGGAAAGATGGTGACTTTAATACTGCAAACTGTTGATGCTGTTTTTATGAAACAAATCAGACACGTTTATCCACATCACTTTTTTCCTATTTCCCCACCCCGAAAAACTCGAAACATAGAAATACTTTCGCTATTTTCTCAGTCTCCTCCAGGGGCATCCACAAACCCAGGGTACTTTTAGAATGCTCAGGATTATCAAAAAAAGAATGCAAATTTGGCATGGATACCTTATGTGGACAAAAGATTATTGAGGCTAAAGCACAAACTACCCAAATAGCCTGCATGAGGGGGTTTGGGGGGTGCACGTCCAGCAGTTAAGGCGTGAATACGGTTATTATATATGTTCATTGTGATACTGATATCCGCTCGAGGAAAGCTGTTTCTTGTAAAGTCACTTGAAATATCAGTTGATTTCAATCCCTGTGATGCCATTTCCTATGATGTCACATCATTTGCAAATTGGAGGGGCTTTGTGCTTTGCATGGGTTACATAAATCTTGGAACTGGCTCTGCCTATCTCCAGGTTGCCAAGACCACATGTTTTCAATGCCAGACTTGTATTCAACACTCTCCTATGCTTTTAGAGTATAGTCATGAGTTGGTCCCATAAGAATGACACATAGCAGATCACTGATGTGAAACAATACTTGATATACGGCATCTAAATAGTCAGTCTCCTTCCCTCCAAAGTCTGTCCCTTCTCTGATGTATAATACCACTGGATGTAATTGAAAGTATTGACTCTGGACAGAAGAGTCTAGTTTAGTGATATTTTGAAAGACTGCAAACTGAAAAACCGGAATAGAAATTAACTAGTTGGTAGTTGAAACCGTTGCACGATTTTCTATTGTGTCTGTGTGTGATTTATCATCGCAGCACTAGGCTCCACACCAAGGGGCCAATTACAACCCTGGCAGTAAGGGAAGTGTCATTTGTTTCTGATGGTCTGACAGTCTGCCTCCCTGGCAGTCCGACCGCCCGATTACGATGGCAGCGGTAACACCGATTCCAGACTGCTGCCACTGTCAACATCTGTGATCCCGCAGAGGAAGAGGTGGCAGCTGTTGGGGTGCCTTTATTATGACCATCAGCCCAATTAATACTTGCCTTTCAACCGACATTTACATGGCATAGACATCGCTATGCGTGAATAGGCAGAAAGGCAGGTAATGAGCCTTAATGACTGGCTCTAGGGCGAATGTGCCCTTGTGTAATGTTGCCGGAGCTCTTGTGATGCCCACCAATGACGTCGGATCGGTGCATGCACTGTTGCAGCTGCACATCATGTTGCAGGGAAATGATGGGCCCGACTGACAGGAGGCATCACATCATAGCTGGCATCGGCTTACAGCTCTTTTCTGGAGCCGAAGCATGCCAAAGCCATTACTCCGCCGCCCACACACCACCGGCCCCGCAGAAAACAAGTAATGTGGCAGTCAGGATGGAGCCAGCATGGCGGCATTCTCTTGACCGCCACCACGGCAGGCTGGCGGTGTGACCGCCAAAGTCATAATCAGGCCCTACATTTGCTTTGTCTGATATACTTACTTCTTGGGGCACTGTGCCAACAGGTGGAACCAAGCAAAGGTTACCAATTCTGTCAAGACTGCTTGCAGGGAGCATAAATCCCATTGTTTGACGGTGCATGTCAGGCCTTCTAACCACATTAACTGAGAAAGGCAAACAGACAGAAAATAAACAACTGGAAATAGTGCAGTCAAATAGTTTTTATTTATAAACATTCACATCTGTGGAAAGTGAGAGTATGATTTCTGAGGACTGATTAATAATGACAGCTTTTTAGGTCTATCCAACCAAAAACAAAGACTTATTGTGAATAATACTAAACATAGATTGGGTTTAGGGTGACTCTCTAACTGATGCCTGAATGGCTTTCTTGTTTATCTCACTTCTCTGCAGTGCATGTGAGGGCCTATATTCCTTTCCTCTATCTCTCCCTGTAAACCTCCAGCCCCATCCCCTCTTTGTTTAACCTCACTTTTTTAAGCACAGCTTAACACCTGCACACTTGAACAGCAGCCTCTGCACTATTTGTGGGCAACATTCTTAATTTTTTTTATCATTCCTATGTAGCCATCCAGTGAGTCCACACATGCACATATGCACTGTTGTCATCTTTGCATGTGAATAGGTGTATTTTAAGAAATACATTTTAGATGTTGCTGTTGTAAGTGCATGTCCATCTGTGATGGCCATCTTTGAATGGGGTTTTTAAAAATATAAGCCAACACATTCAAAGAAGACTACTATGGATATACCCATCCATGGCGTCCATCGACCTTCTCTGAATGGCTTTTCTTATACTTTAAGAAACTCCATTCAACGATGGCCACTGCAGATGGTTATGTATCTGCTGTGATCATCTTAAAATGGGGTATCATAAAATAGAAGTACATTGATAGATGACTAGCGTGGATATGTGCATTCATGGAAACCATCTGACCATCTTGAATGTCTTTTACTATAATTTCATGAAATTTCATCAAAGATAGCCGCCATATTTAAAAAATAGGGGTTCTTAAAATATAAGTTCAGACATTCCTAGATGGGCTTCGCTGAAGAGCGCACATTCATGGTGGCCATCTAAGAGAAAAAAAACAAGCATAAGCAAGGCCAACTGATTTTGTGGATGACACCTCTTTATACACCATTTAAACCCTTACTTTTGACATGTTGTACATTTGCATAATAATATGAGCTGTTACTAATACACAATTTGTAGTCCTCAATTTACACAAGCTCATGGCAGTAGAGCGCCATATTTGTCTGCAGCAAGTATTCAGTTCACTGAGCCATTCTACCTTTAGAATACTTGGCAAAATGCTCATCTCAAAATGTTTGTAAAAAAAAATGACACTGATAAACCGCTAAATGTTGACTGCACTTAAAAGCTGGAAATGTGACGTATAGCTCCTATAAAACGGTTATGTGCATTAATGTTATTAATTACACGAAGTAAAGTATGAATGTTAAATTCCTAGGCGAGCATCAGCATTTGTAGCTCAACATAAGTTCATTATTTAAGTTTCAAGCAGTTTTTCATTGTATTTTATAACCCACATTTGTCTACGATTTCCTTTTACTTATCGATGTGTCATATGTATTTTGCCATTTTAATTAAATGGATTTTCGACTGTATTATCATTTTGTCTGCTTAAAAAAACTAGCCTGTTTACAGAGGTCGAGCGCAAAATGTGTTTTTAATTAACTTTGCAGATGGATGGATTACCAGAAAAGCACATGTTGTGCTTTATTCCACCCTGATTGATTTTCGTTTTGCCCCATATTTTACACGTCAGACAGTGCCTTCTCTGGACGTTTTTACTTCTGCAGCATCAACATCAGGTGCACACAGGTCTGGCTGCTGTACAGAAAGAAAACATCACATATGGTCAACACAAAATCAATCAATGTTGATGGACAATCATTTGTTTCAGGCATTCTTAATAAGATCCCAATCTCGCTAACCAAACTCTGGGACGCTGAGGGAAGCTTACCAGCGCTGCTAACAAAAAACAGAGGAGGTTCGCTTGTATTCAACCCAGAGTCACATCATAAACCCACTAGACATCTTGCATGAATTTAGCTCACAGTTGGCAGTATTTCATAAAAAAGCAACCCAGGATTGAATTAATATACCACAAGGCAGTTTAAAGTCACATATTATGTTCTGAGAATTTTCATGCCTTGTATATTCCCTAAATCTTTGTAACCTTCCACAGGGCTACATGCTTTTACGATCTTTGAACATACTACTTAGAAACAATTTTCTTAGCATCACTATTACTTTATTATTAATATAATTATTATTGCAGGCCTGGTGACATACCCCTTGCTGCACATGCGTTGATTTTGTGCAGTTACATTCAAACGTTAATTCAGTTACAGAACTCATGAAAGTTTCTTGTTTAGTGATGCCATATTTAGATAAATAAAAAAGCAAATGAATACCTTTTGTGAACCAATTCATTCTGCTTTTGCTTTAGGTCATTAGGCCTATAGTGCAAATGGTGTTACACGCATTAGTAATGCTACGGAAGTACACTTAAACATATATTGAAGAGCCAATTATTATGGCTTTTCCTTGGTGAACGAGGTTTTCATGAGCTTCGCAACATGGAACCCAACACATGAAACTTCTGTCAAGCACACAATAGGTATGTAGTAGCAGTCCAGGCTTCCCTCACTCTCAGAACAGGAATAACGTCGGCTCTTAAACACCCAGGCAGCTGGTTCAGTAAGTGCAACCTGTGTGCAAGCTTCTTTCATGCACAGAACATGTTTAGGAAAAAGATTAAGAAAATCTGCATTTTTTCCCCCACAGACTACAGTAAAAAGAGAAGTTCCCAGTGCTTAATTTGAGCCGGTGGTTTCCCGTGGTTGGCACCGCCCCTTAATTGTCAGCACCGGCTCTAGTGACAGTCCACCACATGGTGGTGCTCTCTGTCAAATTTCGAGATAAGCACAAAAGTATATAATGAAAATGCTCATTCCATTATTATAGCTTAGTAGGGCTTGCGATAGTTTGAATTGTCACACTTCTAGCAGTGCGATGGTTAGCACTTGCATTGGTTGTGTCATTGGAGGTGCTGGCAGGGGTAATGAGTGATGCAGGCTGCAGTGGCCTCCTGAGAAGGGACCTGGCACTATCTGTTTATTTTGACAAATTCATCACAGGAGAGAACGTGTGCAAGCATGCCCAGCACATTCAAAGTCATAGCAAAGCAAACGTTTCTCACACACTGCACAGAATTAAGATAAGCATCAGCATGCATGTTTGCCTCATAAATGCAATACAGGTACAGCACAAGCACTGACTATGCATACGCCACACACACATGCATGCACACACAAATAGAAACAACATGTACAGAATAAACAATGGCAATATTTAGTCACACATAGAGCAGGTACAGCAGAAATGGGTGGGGTCATCTTTAGGACAGAACTGAAAGATGAAGCCGCCATTCTAGTTGAAGATGATAAAAGAGATCTCATCATCTTGCGTTAGACCCACATCATTGATTTTGTCCAGCATGAAGATTCTCAGAAGGGTGCTTTTGGCACCCCTGGAATCTTGGGCCACTGAACATAAAATCCTGTCAAATGTGTAATTTGATTTTAGTCCTAGTGTGGGCACAATAGACCTATGCCTAAATTTGACCTAATATCAGGAAAATATATACAGACAAAAAAGGAGTCCCTTGACTTAGTGTTTATAGATCTAACTTTCACCTTCGATTCATTAAACCGCACCAAACTCTGGACACTGATGGAAACCATGGGGGTAGATGGTGAACTCCTATTACTGATCAAACGTCTACACCATGATTTTATGGTGAAGGTTTGCTATGGTCTTCAGGGAGAAATTAGACCCAAAATAAAATCTAAATGGGGGTAAGACTGGGTTGTAGTCTTACTCCCTTCCTATTCCTGCTTACATCAATGGAATTTCTAGACATCTGGCTGAGGTAGGAAAGGACATTCCCCAAATGAGTGGTCAACTTATTCCTATATTACTTTATGCAGATAATTCTGTGCTAATTGCCAGCACAGCAAATGGGCTCCAAAGCTTATTGGATGCATTTACCTCTTACATGGGAAACTTAGATATTAGGATCAACCACACCAAATCCTTCATTATGTCAAGCGGGCCTTGCAGCACTCAATCAAAAACCTTTACTATGGAGAACTCAGTTTTGGAGAAAGTAATTGACTTTAACTATTTAGGGATTCTCTTTAGCTCCTCTTTGAACTGGAAGTCACTTCTAATTGGCAGAGCACATTATTTTAACAGAAATGTTAAGGCAATTTTTAGATTCTCTAACAGGCTAGGCCAGAAATCCATGAAAGAAATGATCCGCTTATAAAAAACAAAATGTATTACTGGAGGATCATATTGAGCAGGCTTATGGGGGTATGCATATTCAGGAATTCTCTAGCAGGCAGAAAACTGCTTCTTACGGAGATAATTAATGGTCCCGCAGGGAACTGCTACTCTGATTTGTCATGAATAACTAGCCCTTACCTATTTGGGAAAAATATAGCATGTTATATCGCATGCTATTACTTCGCGTTCTATTACAATGCGGTCATTACAACGACCACGTTGTTAGAACACAATACCTTTACATCACAAGTCATTAGATTGACTTGCTGTAGGGGACATGCTGGACTTAGGAATAGTATAATTTACTATTCCAACTTCAGCCTGCGCAACAGTAGGGAAGCTGTTGATCTAATGACTTGCGATGCAAAGGCATCACGTTGTAACAACGAGGTTGTTGTAACAACCACATTGTAAAAGGAACACAATGGAATGACAGCGTTGTAAACGCTGTTTCCCATTTGGAAGACACACTAGGTCTTGCAGCACTATTATTGTGGATCAAGTTCTGGATAAACCCAGAAGCAGTGCTAGTATGATCTTGTATCTCTGACTGTCTTGCCTTGAACAGGGTGGCACGAATCCCTTGAGGCAATCCGCGGAAACGTGTCATGCCGACCCTGCTGTCAATAAAGAAATCTTCCCGCTAATCCCGCTGTGTCCCTCTGGTTTCTGGCAGGTGAAGAAGTCGTTTGGAGCATATTGTGCGTGCTGGCCCCGGGCACGCTAGAGGGACCCACCTGTAAAGTGGCCATAGCGTCAAGGGCAGGAGCTTTCAGCTTCATTTCGTCTTGTTTCCAAGGGATTGGATTTTGCTTTGGCCCCTGCAACTGATGACAACGTGTGCTGCCGTGAGTAAACGCGGTCCGTGACTTCACGGAGGGACCTGCTTACTCAGGCGGAATCTCCAGTACCACAGGATTCGCATGTTGCGGTATGGCATATGGCGGGCTGGGGAGAAGAATTTATTGTGGCTGAGTGTGCACCTGGACAATTTTGTAACTGCACGTATTCACACTTTTAAACGTCTTCAGCACTCTGTTGGAAAACGAGGCAGCATCTGTGAGGCCTGCACAAATAACATGGTACAAAAGGGGGTGGTGATGGACGGAGCATCTGAACAAATCAAACACTCGGACCCAGTCAAAAGATCTGGGTTTAATCCATCACTGTTCTTTAGCCCACTCTGCCACCCCAGTTCAGACATGGCCATATGCAAATCAGTCTTCCCCTGTGCCTCATGGGAACAGTCCAGCCCGAACTGCCAAGCCATACCTTCCCTGGACCGGAAACAAGCTTCCGAGGACCGGTTTCTGGCATTACAGCCGTCTTCAGCCCGGCTTGCTTGAAACCAGTGGCAAAGTGAGCAAGGGACTCACGTCTGAGCATACCCTGTCACACTTATGGCGAACAAAGCTGTAAAAAAGGGGGTGGTGATGGACGGAGCATCTGAACCAATCAAACACTTGGACCCAGTCAAAAGATCTGGGTTTAATCCATCACCGTTCTTTAGCCCACTCTGCCACCCCAGTTCAGACATGGCCATATGCAAATCAGTCTGACCCTGTGCCTCATGGGAACAGTCCAGCCCGAACTGCCAAGCGATGCCTTCCCTGGACCGGAAACAAGCTTCCGAGGACCGGTTTCTGGCATTACAGCCGTCTTCAGCCCGGCTTGCTTGAATCCAGTGGCAAAGTGAGCAAGGGACTCACGTCTGAGCATACCCTGTCACACTTATGGCGAACAAAGCTGTAAAAAAGGGGGTGGTGATGGACGGAGCATCTGAACCAATCAAACACTCACACCCAATCAAAAGGGCAGCCTGGGGAGCCCACCCCCAGCTGCCCCAGCTGCGCCTGCCGGCTCCTCGCCCGGCCAGCACTCTTCCGGGCTGCAGCGGGAGCCGGCAGATCCCTTCTGGTCTCCAACATGGCGCATCCTGCAGGGAGCGGTTTTTACTGGCTAACTGCGCCTCTTTTCTCCCTACGCAGAGGCCCCTGCTTCTGCGCACCGGTCCTGGGCTCTTCTTCTGGCGCTATTAGGGGCCCGGGAGGCAGTCAGGGGTGTCCTCTTTCCAACTGCTCATTGTGCCAGGCTCCAGCACCTTTCGCCTCAGCAGACCACAACCAAGAGAGAGCTTCTCTTCCTGTACAAGTACTTTTTAAAAGTTGAGTAGGGGTCAGGCAGGAAGTCTCTGTGTGTCCTATCAAACAGCAACACATCACTTCCCTGCCCCTGCTCTCTCCTTCTTGTCCAGCCCCTGTGTTTGATCAAAATGGCGTTGTCCAGTGTCTCTGGCCACATGGCCTCTGAAACCCAACTCCTTCCCCCCTCACTGCCCTCACTGTGGTTAAGCTTGCTGCCTGGCACCCAGTGACAGCAGTTGATGGATTGGCTTGTAGCTCCACCTGTCTTTTCTCCTTGGAGGGAAGATCTTCGCTCTGGGAAGAAAAGTCATTAATCTAACCTGAAAGGGCCAGACCCCAGCCAGGGACTCAGATGAATATGACATTTCTGGACGACCCAAAAGCAGTACAAATATGACTTTGGACTCTGCAGAATACTCATTTTCACATCCGCTAACCTGGACATTAGTGTGTGTCTGGAATCTGTAGGCTTTGTCGAAGTAATTTTAGCCATGGGTCCCACATTTCCATACAGGAATAATGAAGTGAAAACACAGTAAAACACACTGACTTTCCCTGGCATCTCCCTTCCCAGGGTATAAAGCCTATTCCATGTCACTACCCAATCAATTCTGCATAAGTCCTTCCACACCATTTAATTTGTACCCGCTCCTGGACTGCGCACACTAAGAATCTCCCATGCGCAGCCCCTACACGTGTGCACCTGCATGTACACCCGTGTCTGCATGTAACCAGCACGTTGTCCCATACTCCAGCTGCTGCGCATCGGCCTAGTCAAGCCAGGGGTACACCAGTAAGATCTCCATGCAGTCTCCTTCATTATGAGTTCACTGTGGGTGAGGCCCAGATTATGAGGTTCCCCCACAGTAAAAGCTCAACAATTAGGTGCTCAAAAAGCGAAAAATCCGGGCGGCCCATAGTGTCAGAACCACCTTCTAACACACTCACTACGAGTTTTAATGTGTCATGTGAAGACGCCGCCCGGACAGCCAAGATGGTGCTTTCTGGGACTTACATTCCGCCAATGTGGGCTGCGATGACGTCTCACTTAATTTCCGCAGCTGTGCTCTAACCAATTGGGAGCACGATTGTAAAGTTCGAAACCGGACCGTTGCAGGACATTGGTGACTGAGACATATAATTACGGCAATGCGCCGAAACGCGTCATGCCGACCCTGCAGTCAATAAAGCAATCTTCCCAGTAATCCCGCTGTGTCCCTCTGGTTTTTAGCAGGTGGAGAAATCGTTTGGAGCATATTATGCATGCTGGCCCCGGCACGCTAGAGGGACCCGCCTGTAAATTGGCCAAAACGTCAAGGGCAGGAGCTTTCAGCTTAATTTTTTCGTGTTTCCAAAGGATTGGATTTTGCTTTGGCTCCCGCAACTGATGACAACATGTACTGCCGTGAGTAAACGCGGTCTGTGACTTCACGGAGGGACCTGCTTACTCAGGTGGAATCTCCAGTACCACAGGATTCGCATGTTGTGGTATGGCGTATGGCGGGCTGGAGAGAAGAATTTATTGTGGCTGAGTGTGCACCTGGACAATTTCTTAACTGCACGTATTCACGCTTTTAAATGTCTTAAGCACTCACGATGAGTTTTAATGTGTCATGTGAAGACGCCGACCGGACAGCCAAGATGGTGCTTTCTGGGACTTGCAGTCCGCCAATGTGGGCTGCCATGACGTCTCACCTAATTTGGCACAGCTGTGCTCCAACCAATTGGGAGCACGATTGTAAAGTTCAAAAGCGGACCGATGCAGGATATTGGTGACTGAGGCAAATGATTAAGGCAATCCGCCGAAACACGCCATGCCGACCCTGCAGTTAATAAAGAAAACTTTCCAGTAATCCTGCTGTGTCCCTCTGGTTTCTAGTAGGTGGAGAAATCGTTTGGAGCATATTGTGCGTGCTGGACCTGGGCACGCTATAGGAACCGGCCTGTAAAGTGGGCAAAGCGTCAAGGGCAGGAGCTTTCAGCTCCATTTCTTCGTGTTTCCAAAGGATTGGGTTTTGCTTTGGCCCCGCAACTGATGACAACGTGTGCTGCCATGAGGAAACGCGGTCCGTGACATCACGAAGGGACCTGCTTACTCAGGCGGAATCTCCAGTACCGAAGGATTCACATGTTTCGGTATGGCGTATGGCGGGCCGGGGCGAAAAATGTATTGTGGCTGAGAGTGCACCTGGACAATTTTTTAACTGCACGTATTCACGCTTTTAAACGTCTTCAGCACTCACTACGAGTTTTAATGTGTCATGTGAAGACGCCGCCCGGACAGCCAAGATGGGGCTTTCTGGGACTTGCAGTCTGCCAATGTGGGCTGCCATGACGTCTCAACTAATTTGGCGCAGCTGGGCTCCAACCAATTGGGAACACGATTGTAAAGTTCAAAAGCGGACCGATGCAGGACATTGGTGACTGAGGCATGTGCTTAAAGCTAAATTCCGACAAGACGGAGGTGATGGTTTTTGGCGAACTGACTCCGTCTTGGTCTCCGGTCTGGTGGCCCTCGGAGTTGGGAGCTCCCCCATCACCTGTAACCAAGGTGAAAAACTTGGGCGTGCTTTTTGATAATAAGCTTACGTTTTTAAGCCATGCCAACGCGGTGGTGTCAGCCTCCTTCTTTACCCTGAGAATGGTGAAGAAACTGCTCCCTTTTCTTCCCCCAACCGCAGGTAAAACCTTAATGTCCTCCCTGGTGTTATCTAGGGTGGATTATTGCAATGGTCTACTGCTTAACGCACAAGAGCAAGTTCTGAGCAAATTACAGCTTGTCCAGAACGCTGCTGCAAGAATTCTCACGGGTATACCTAAGCACGCTTCTATCTCTCCCACAATTCGTGATCTCCACTGGTTACCAATAAGAAGCCGGATAAAGTTTAAGGCCATGTGTATCATTCACAAGGCCTTAAACAATAATGGACCTGATTTCTTCAAAAAAGCATTCAAACTGTACAAACCCAGTCGAACACTACGCTCTTCTTCGGCCCAACAGCTCCAAATCCCATGCACAAAAAAAGTATCTTGAGGAGACAGACGTTTTGTAGTGGCAGCATCAAAACTATGGAATCAGATCCCCTCCTCTGTTAAAAATCAATCATCATTACTCTCATTTCGCAAACACCTCAAGACCTGGCTCTTTAACCAGTAAGACGTCAGTGGAACCCCTGCAATCTGCAAACTCCAGCGCCGAGACACCGAAAGGTATTTGCGCGCTTTAGAAATTTAAAAAATAAATAAATAAATAAATAAATAAATCCGCCGAAACACATAATGCCGACCCTGCTGTCAATAAAGAAATCTTCCCCGTAATCCCGCTGTGTCCCTCTGGTTTCTAGCAGGTGAAGAAATCGTTTGAAGCATACATATATATATATACCTATATTCACTGTAAAAACAAAGGTTAAAGTAGCATTATAGTTAGGTCAGTTAAAAATGATATTTGTAACATGTAGACTTTTGTCAGTTATAGTTATCCCCATAACTATAACTTGTGCCCTAAAGTAACTATAACTTTCACCCTGCCATGTCAATATTGCTATCAACTATGTAATTTCAGATGTTATTTTGAAGGTTATCAATGCAGTCACTGAATATGACATGAGTAATGTAATATGTTAGAATGTAAGCAGTGCATGGCGAGTTCACGAGTTTAAGTTACTTGAGATAGTTGTAACTAGTGAATTTCAGTGCTTTTTTTGTTTAAAATGGAATTTCTTAACTGACATAGTCACTCAAGTATATCATCACTTTGTTTTTTTCAGTAAATTCCTAATTAAAAAAAAATGTAAAGTAAGATAATATTACAATTCCCAAGTATAATATCACATTATGCTTTGTTTTTCTTAAGCGAATTTCTATGTTATTTTTAACAGAACATAAAAGGTCAATCACAGTCATGGGGGTTGGGCGCAGGGCCTGCACCCAACCTCTCACTGGCATCCAACTCCCCTACAGCGCGCAGCCCTTGGCATGCCCAGCATGGGGTTGGCCACAGGGCCTGGCTGCAAATTCACAGCCAGTGAGTGATCATTTTAGCATCAAGGGGTTTCACCTTAAATAATGCAAATCTACAGGCTTTCCCAAGTGGTCACACATTAATATAGAAATGGCAAGTCTATTAGCTTTGTCAAAGGTTGAGCAAATCAATATACAAGGCAAGCCTATTGGCTTTCTTAAGGAGGTACCACATCATTATACAAAACAAACCCTTTTTAGGGCGAGCGTAGCGATGGACCTTTTGTTGGCGTGTTAGGGGGAATGTGAGACAGCGTACAGGCACGAGCGTCTCCGATTTGCCGTCGAGGGCGCGCACGGCGCCGTGCAGATGCCATGCCTCAGATTCACAGGCTCACTCACGCATGCGCACAGAGACACACACTGCATATATACACACACACACACGCGCGCGCGCGCACACACAAATGCACGCAGCCACCCCCCACTCACCTGGCTCTTTTGTCGTGACTCCCCGTATCTCCGCCGCATCGCCTGGCCAGCATAATTGAAACGGCACCCAACAGCCATGCGCCGAAACCGAGTGGAAGCGGACGCCGCGTCCCCAGCGCACCCCTTGCCTGTAGCAGCCGCCTCTACTGACCGGGAAACGCTCCAGCCGCCTCCCCGCCTCCGGTACCCGGATGTATTACATTCTGCTCCTTGTTGCTTTAGTTCGCTAAGGGAGACAAACCATGTGCACGCCCGCCGCCGGACAGGCGATGTGCACGCGCATGGTGTCTCCCACCGCGCGCTGGATTTATTACGGCTCGCTCCCTCTTGTTTCTTCTATTAGCACAATGGCAAATCCACAGAGGAGTCCTCCGTTGTGCGCTCTGCTTTCGCAAGAGCACTCGCGTTTTACGGGCGCCATGTACATAACTTAATTTGAGGGTTAGGTTTCTGTTTGCTTCTGAAGGTAAATACTAGCAGGGCTCTTTTATTCAATAGTTTTTGCTTTTACGGTGCTTTCGAAAAGCACTGCAGTAGATTATCTGAAGTGATCGGCCACTGTCCGGAGACTGTAGCTGCGGCGGCTCTGCACTGTGTCCTCAGCCCCGGCCACCCACTAGAGGGCACAGAGGAATCCCACAGTAGGGCGGGCCTACAGCGAGCCGAAGAGTGTGGGGGCCGGGAGCGAGTGCTGCTCCGCTGCCAGACTCAGCGCTGGTACCTGCTGCAACCCACAGAGGCAGGCCCGAGCCGGGGCATAAAGGGTCAGTCTGCCACTAGACGGCACGGTGCGCACCGGGCTCCCACCAGCCCCCCCACAGTCTGAGCAATGCAATAGGTCTCGCAATTGTGAGAGTTTGAGCTATTGGCATTGTAAATGGCAATGCCTTTTATTTACGTTTTAAAAACCAACACATAAATAAAAGGCAGTGCCATTTACAATGCCAATGGCTCAAACTCTAACAACTGCGAGACCTATTGCATTGCAAATGCTTGTTTTACATGTTAGTGGTGTGACTGGCCAGATTGGGGAACCACACAGCATGAAAATGAATGCAAATTGCCCTATGAAGGGCATTCTAGGCGCCCTCCTTTTGAAAAAGAATTGACAGGCCTGGGGGGAAGACACACTAATTAAATTCTATGGGACAGATTTATCTAGACATAGAGTAATGCAGCAAGACACTTTACTGTGCTGCTTCAAATGGAGAGGGCAGGAATATGGCATATTTACTAAGATATGGTGTATTCCTTTTCACTCACTGCGCTGGTGTACTATGTGCTTTTTATTGCCAATGCAGGCAAGAGTGTCTGTGTTGCAGGCAGGATTGTTTTTCTGCAGGAAGGGACACCATCCTGTACAAAAACAATCCTTAGAGGTGTTTTCCTTTTTCTATGATTGTCGCAGAATGTCTCACACTTAGAAAAAGGCAACAACTAGGAGAAATAAAGATATTTCCCCTCATTGCACCTCTGTTGGGAAGGCATACAAGTTTGCCTCATTCCCAGGTTTACTACTCTTGGTAAATCTAAGAATGCACCAGTGGGTGCATTGGAACACGCACTCTCCACCCATGCAGCACCTTCCCAGAGCAGAGTAACACGAGGCAACGACTTGTGCTGCCTTGTGTTGCTCCAGAATGATAAAGCCAGGTAGGGCTGTGCAATGTGGCTTTGTGTGGCTTGATAAATGTGACTTAAGGATTGTGTTGCACTTGCATCACCTTGCATGATGTAAGGGCAATGCAATCCTTTAGTAAATCTGCCCCTTGATGTGATTTAACCTCCGGGCCCTAGCCCTCCCGTGGGTAATTATTTAGTAAAAAACACAGCCACCATTTTGTTTTGTTTTTACCACAATTCAGAGGGGAACCACATGATAGTGGCAAAAAATATTTTTCTATAACTTTTGTTCCAGTGGGGAAGGGTCTCTGTAGAACACCCACACACACAAGGGCTAGAGGGCAGGCTATACCATCTTTGCTCCCTAATAGTCTTTTTAAAAATAGTTTTCAGGGCATGGGATCAAGTCTCAGAGTCCTGTATTATCTGCCGCAACATTTCATTTCATATTGCCACCAGTGTATTAGAGGGCTTGCATTTCGGCCCAACAGTCCAGAAATACTTTTCTGAAGCTTAATTCCTCAAAAACTACTTAACAGATGTACACTGTCGATCTCGTAATCAGCCCCTTACACTAGATTCATCTGTTAACTGAAAGCTAATGTAACTCTGAGTGTAACATGGCTTCTTAACTAAATATTCGTTCTTACTATCCTTGACATGTTCTGGGGTGCCTGTATTTTCCTAATATTGGTTTTAGAAATACTGATATTAAGAAAGCTGTGTGCTTAATTTCTGTGTTTTTTCCAAGAATTTCATGAAATTATATTACTTTTAAATAAATTCATACATCTCAGCTCATATATTTTAATATGTAATATAATTATCTGTTTTGTACTTTGGGTGGTAACTTTTGTTCTTTAAAATTCAGAAAAAATACTTTACAATATTTAAATATGTTGAAAACAATTAACTTTTAAATTAAAATTAAATTAATAAGGCACATCATGTTTCATTTTGTTTGATGTTTAACATAAATATATACAAATATTTTACAATATTAACTACCAACTACCTCATCCATGACATAACTTTAACAGCTGGATCACCACCTGTGCCAATACACTGTTACCCCTGAAAAACACCAAACCGATAAGATCCAACAAACAAGCTAGCTGGTACAACACTGACTTCAGAAAGTCCAAGAGAGTTTGCAATCAACATGAAAGGGAATAAAGAACCACCTGAAGGAAATCAAGAACCACCTGAGCAACCACCACAAGCAACACCTACAAGGTCACACTTAGACAATATCACCATCAAGAAAAAGGCCCTGGCTCTGAGAATCAGATCTAGATCCATCAACTGCAAGGAACTTTTCATCATCGTTAAGGAATTCACAAACCCATCAGCCACAACAAACACTATCACTCCTACTCTGCAACAACCTCTCCTACTACTTCAATTAAAAAAATCACCAAGATCTACAGTAACTTCAAACCCCAGCCAACCCATCGGCCTTTCTAGCCTGCTAACCATATCAACCAAAGACTACCAACTAACAGCAAGGAGCACTCTATTCATCGAGAACACCGCATCAATAATAAACACAGTGCACTCAGGAGCATCAACAGACCCCTGCCCCCACCATATCTACAACCTGGGAAGAGTCCCCATCAACGTTGCACTCACTTCCATCATCAATACCTCTCTCAAGCAGTCACCTTCCAAGAGAGCTGAAAATATGCCCCAGCCAACCCGAAGTACCTATCAACCACCGTCCCATCTTGGTGCTTTCGTTCCCAGCCAATGTCTTCGAGAAGACCATCAACAGACAACTCCTTGACCACCTAGAACACCACAAATGCCTGGATGACTCACAATCCACATTCTGAATCAACCAAAGCAACAAAGCAGCCTTCATCACTACCACAGATGACATATGCACCATCCTCAACAGTGGACAAACTGCCATCCTCATCTTCCTCGACCTCTCTGCCACTTTGGCACAGTCTCCCACCATACACTCATCACCAGGCTACCTTCAGTGGGAATACAAGGAGCACCACTCAAATGGATAGCTTTCTTCTTCTCTGAAAGAAAACACCCAGTAAGGCCCAAGCTGTTCAAATCAGAACCCAAGGACCTAAACTGCAGAGTCCCATAGGGGTCATCAGTCAGACCCATACTCTGGCTAAAATCATCAGATCCCATGGAATCCATATCCTATGCTGATGAAACCAAGCTCCATTTTCCCTCTCAGAAAACACAGTCACCACCAAGACAAACTTAAATAAATGCATGACCGACGTGGCCAATTGGATGAAAGAAAACTGTCTCAAGCTCAACACAACAAAACTGAACTGCTGATCTTTGGGAATAAAAGCTCACCTTGGGACACCACCTGGTGGCCTACCAAACTCGGGCATACCCCCAATGAACCAACAATGATAGGAATTTCGGTCTCATCCTAGACACCAACCTCACCATGAAGTTTCAGGTCAATGCCATCACCTCCTCATGCTTCCACATTCTCTGTATATTACATAAAATCTTCAAGTGGCACTCACTAGAGACCAGACGTACCATTGTGCAAGCTCTAATCACAAGGAGAATTAATTACAGCAATGCACTCTATGCCGGCATCCCAAACCATCTTCTTCACAGACTTCAAAGCATCCAAAATGCCGCCGGCAGGCTCTTCAAAACTTCCTGTGCCAATCCCACACTACGTCTCAGAGTGCTCCACTGGCTCCCCATTCAAAGGTGATGCCAGTTCAACTTTCTCATGCACATTCAAGTCACTACACAACATGGTACCTCAGTCACCAGCTTCATTTCCTCCAACCCACATCTTCGCCCAGCATCACTCGCACACATAGTCGGCTTCCAAAGAGCAGGAGGTCGATCATTCTTCTACCAAGCCGCCAAATCCTGGAATGACCTCCCCCAACACAGGGCGTCCTTCCTATTTTTTTCATTCTGGAAGAAGCTGAAGATCTGACTTTTCAATTAGTCTTCTTGTGGGACCATTGAGACTGCCTGTACTCGGGCCCAGCCTCACCACACCCCTACTCTCATGGCCTTAGCACCTAGAAAACCTCACGAGTGACAAGCAGCACTCTACAAATCCACTGTACTTTATATTACATTACAACATAAATATAATTGTACTCTTTTTTTCAAGAGTAAGTTTTTTTTTTACTTTCCCTAAACTTTATGACAGGGAGATCTCTGCAATCAGCTGGACGTAATACGAGACTTTACTACCACTGTGCCAATACTATCACCACCATTACTGCCATTAAGACCACATCTATAGGCATTTTCACCAACATTATTACTAATATATCTTTATTATTACACTCTTGCTATTACCACCACCAAATCAATTGTGCATTCTGGAGTTTTGCATGCTTTACCACATGAAAGACAGTGACAGGAAATGTGTAAACTGGCACATAATTCATAGATAACCTGACCCAATCTCAATTTTTACACTGTGTTCTGAAGAGATAACTATAGATTAATGCACAACTTCCAAGGAGGAAGTGGCAATAAAGTAAGTGAGAAAAAAAGTCAAACATACAGTAACACTCTCAAAGATAGAATGCTTCTCTTTTGGTAGGAACCGACAGGATGAAAATAGGATAAGGTGCTCTCAAAACAGGGATGCAGGTCCCTAAGACCATGATAGAACACAGCTACTTCTGCCTCGTCGGTCCCCTCCACCTCCACCTTTATTCGACTGTATTGGCTAATATAAGAAATATTTGGTTTAGAGCCTTGCAAATGTTAATAGTGAGATATCTTGGAGAGATATGACAAGAAATGCAGACTTAGAAGAATCTAAAGCAAAGTTGCCTAACTGGGCTAGAAAGTGCAGAGTACACTGTGTCGAGAATGATCGGAAAAACTGCGAAACTCCAGAGAATTTTTCAAGATGTGCTAAGTTTGGTACTGATGAACACAATCAAGAAACAATAACACAACATTGTCTCAATCTATCAACTGTCGCTACTCATAATAGGAGGTGTAATGTTCTCTCCCTCAATCTTTTGAGGTAATTGATTGAACTGAACTAAAAGGGCTCACTACGGGCCCTTAACAGATCTTTTGGCAATGGTTTGGACCATTGCATGAGGAAGCTTCGATCAGACTTCATGCTACAGCTGTCAGGAGGCCTGCCAAACTGCCTGGAAATATATAATCTTATGGGAGCCACATCTAGACATGGCATAAAATAGCCTGGGGTAACTTACATTCCCATCTGGGTGGGCCATGGCCTGACAGTTCAGGCTGGACTGTTACTAAGGGGTAGGGCCCTGACTGATTTACATATGGAATGTCTGTTTTCAGTGGAATAGCAGGTGGGTGGCTGAATAAAGGATGGACTGAAATGCAGACCTAGGCCCCAATCTCATCAGAGCCACAACCTGACAAAATAAATCAATGATGTTTTACAAGTCCAACTGTTGTGATTTCTTACAACCCTGGGGTTGGATACAGCATTCCTGTGGTCAGATTCACCTCAATCTGAGGAGACCAGGGGGGGGGGCCTTTACCTATGAATATCTCTGAGACCAAAGTCCCCATAGGCCGGCATAGCATTCTATCATCACGGCCCTGGATGTCAACCTGGTGGGGGCCACCTTTTCCAGTTCAGGTACAGAGATCACAGGCCTTTTGTTGTTTCCATGGGGAGGTCCTCACTGGGGATCTAGGCAATCTGTATCTCCTAGGCAGAATAGGGCATCCTTATATCTGACTCCAAGCTTTCCCTGGTGTATCAAAAAAGAAGGATTTCAACTGAAAGACCACCTTCCACTTTGCAGGATATAAAAGCATACATGTGAGACTCATAGCTCCCAACTGAGCATTGATGTAGTCTAAATGCTTTGTGACGTTTTGGGGCCAATACTGTATTGTCTGGAAAAATCATTGCCCTGCTAATTTCATAAATGGTTTGTCCTAAGGATTGGCCTTCTGTACGATCAAGCCCTGATCTTGATAGCTGAGGAAACCGGCTATAATGGGCTGCGGTGAGAACACCGGGGGTGGCTCAATGGGCTTGTTCACTGATAAAACAGGGAGAAAGGGCAGACAGTGGAATTATGGACAGCAGCTAGTTCTTTTTGAAACCTTTAACTTTTAGGAAATCTTTTGAGGCTCTTCCATTCGCAGATTATTTCTGCATGAGCAGCACTCAGAAACGTCCCCTCGCCAGCCCAGCTCCACAGTGATCCTCAACAGTGTTGACTTGTGCCAAGATATGAGTCTCAGTCTCCGTGACTCTCTCAACCACCTGGCACAGATCTTGGTGCACGAGAGAAACATCCATGCCCACGGCATCGATCTTGCTCTTGAGAGCCAATTTGGAGCATTGGATTGCTTTCAGGATTAGATCAATGGAAGAAACATTGACACTGGGCCACGTTAACTCCAATTGTGGGATGCAGCTCCCTGATCTTTCCCTGTCTGTCCCATGGGCAATGTCCTGGTAATTTGTCCATTGACCCCTGTTTATTTGCCAATTGCAAGTAGTTTTTAGCCCCTAGTCTCCAGGCAGACTTCATGCAATCTACAACTAAGGCTCATATGAAGCAAGGGTGGGATGACTGTAGGTCCAGCACATCTCACCGAAAGTTACAGCACAATGGAAACCCAC
Source organism: Lissotriton helveticus (assembly GCF_964261635.1). Lineage (NCBI taxonomy): Eukaryota > Metazoa > Chordata > Amphibia > Caudata > Salamandridae > Lissotriton > Lissotriton helveticus. The sequence continues at coordinate 1,664,227,963 of NC_136067.1, read as the reverse complement.
CCAAAAGAGGAGCTCCAAAAGCAGCGCTTTGTAGCTCTCCACTTGCCCCGTTGCCCTCTCGCCAATTAGACCTTGGATCAAAATGGTGCTGCGCTTTGAGCCCCTGCTCCTCTGCATGGATCTGCATTGTCAGTCTGGACTGTGCATTGTTTCCAGTCAGCCCGCCCGACCACAGCTTACTGAGAAAGTTAGTACCAGCCACGAGGTTGAGTATGGGTCTCCAGAGGGCCCATTGAAGCACCCAATAGGTGAGCTGAGACGCAAGAAAAGAGGAGGCGGAATTATCCATCCTCTGTGGCAGCAGAAGCAGGTAGGATGTATAACTCGGTTCCGCCCTGTAAGCCCCAGTGTCCCCACAGTTGGGGCAGAGCACCCTCAAGAAAATGAGGGCCCCTGCGACTCACAGTCTGGCATTTCACTCAGCCCCTATGGCCTATATCTTCCGCCCCACCAAGGAGGCCTCCCCGTGGCAGTTTCAGCATTGTTCAGGGTGACCCTGTCACCCATCTCCAGGCTGCCTCCATCAACCGTTTTTGGGGACCTGCAACTGCCGCAGTTGGGTCTCTGCTCATTGGACCTCAGACCCACTCTGGTTATTCCAACCCCTCCAGTGTCGCCAAGAACGTATAGTCACGTTTCACTTGGAACTGGGGACTGGCTGAGGACTGCATCGGGCCTGACCAACCATCTTCTGTGTGCCTCTCTCTCTCACACGCTGGGGCGGTGTCAGACCCAACCCCCAGGCCAGCAATCTTTGTTCCACTGTCTTTCCCCTCACCAGACAGGAAGAGGTGCGTACAGCTCCGCCTCACAGAGAATCAGCTGAATGACACTCCAGGCCTATGGCACTGCTCCATGTTTATCGAGGCCAGATGTAACAAACACGAGAACAAACCTGTCCAAATATGGGATCTGGCCCGACCTCACCAAATATCTCACCTGTTGCAAGCACCATATCAATTGTGTTTTGGCCACAGACATTAGAGTAGCTCTGTGACTCTTGTCTGCATGTTGGTTCTGTCTGTCTGACTATCCACATCTATCCATCAATACCAGGCACAATGGAACATTGAATAGAAATGAGAAGAACTGGTGAAGGACACAGATCATGGGGCCATTGGGCTTTAATAAAAATAAAAAAAAGTACCGTTCAGAGACAACTAAAGAAAAAGAACCGGAGAGATTACTCCGGTCTCCATCCCCTGAAAGACCTACTCACAATTATGTGGGTCAGGAATGGAATCTTCTAGCAGAAAAAATCTCATGGGTGTATAACAACCACATGCCAATTCCTGCACACAGTTCGAAGAGGCGAAATAATTGGTGAATGCTGGGATAAGCAAAGACCCAGTAACATAACATAAAACACCATCACATGCACTGCTTGATATGAACAAAACTCCACTTGTTTTCTGAAACTTCTTTTGCTCCCTCATAATATTTTACTAAATGTAAAACACTTCAGAGCCGAGTTGGGCCTGGTCCTTCCAACCAAATTTTTCAAATCTGAAAAAAACTAACCAGACTACAACTACTGAGGAAGTAGGAAGAAAACGCATACAATGGTAGCGATAATGAGAGAAACAGAGAGACGCAGAAATACAGATGATGGGTGGACGGAGAAGTTAAAGGGATGGATAAATGAAAGAAGAGAAGAAGCCTGAGAGAGATAATAAACGAGAGACAGAGGTAAACATAAATAAAGATGAGCAAGAGAGAGAGAGAAAGATCAATAAAGAGAAACTGTTCGGAAGTGCGAAAATGATTAAATAAAGCATGGCTTTAAAAAAAACAGTGACAACTGGAGCGGGTACTGTCAAAAACGCGGCCTGCAGGGGTTCACAATCATCATAAATGAAAGTACGAGGAGCGGGGATGCCTGGGCCACAGATGGTTGTTATCAGCCCGGCTAAGAGTGATGTAGGAAGCCAGGAGGTGAAAAGATATTTGTTATTCCAGCTGTAGAGGCTTCAAGACGAGGAACATGTAATCACTGGAACATGGGGGAGTCTGAGAGTGGCCAAGAGGCCAAGACAGAGAGGGGCTCTCGATCAGGTGTTCTTCTTTTGCAACAGACAATGGCATGCATCCCTTCCCAGCGGCCTCCAATATTGTATGCCAAGGTTCAAGCCAGCAAAGAATCGTAAAACAAACATGACCGTAAGCAATATGTGCACACAGCTGAGGTGAATGGTGGCAAGGACACTGTAAAAGATTAGTGTGCCTGGTGTTCACCCCGTGCTGGAAGTTCATGCAGCTTTAGTGTCATATTTCAGCCATGCTATTATGATTAGCTGAATCAGGTTCCTGCTTGACTAGGCACGGGAGATAGTCTCCTAAAACATAATATGATAAACGGGGTTCCAAGCATACTATGCTGGTGCAATTTGCCATTACGCGTAAACACTTTTTTTTAACTTCCATGACTCTAAGAGCAATGTATACTGGAATTTATGCAGCGAAACAAATGCTTTTCCTGGAGCAGCAGAGTGGACCATGCAACAATATTTTATGCACGCTTTGTGGTTGTGCGAAGAGCCCTGCATGAGGAAAGGACAGAGTCAAAATTAACAACGATAAAAAAAACTTGCAATGTGTGAAAAAACAGAGTGGGCCTGATTGTGACCCTGGCGGTCCAGGATTCGCACTCGCGTTTTGAGGGTCCAACCGCCCACATACCTGGCGGTCCGACCGCCGGATTACGATGCAGATGGTGAGACTGCCTTCAGACTGCTGCCTCTGCTAACATTCCTGCTCTCACTGCGGTGGTAGGAGAAGCAGAGGAGGCCAATGAAGGCGGTCCCCACTTCTGCAGCCCTGTTCTCATGACACTGCCATGAAAAGGTTGGCAGAAAGGCAGATAATGGGTCAAGAACACATGACTCTAGGGCGAAAATGCCCTTAGGTGATAAGACTCGTGTTAAGCTGCAGGGCCGGACAGGCCATATTGGGCACCGGGCAATCCCCTGGTGCGCCGCACAGGTGGGGGCCGGTTTTCGGCCCCTGGGGCCATTTCTGTTACAGGGCCGTTTTTGCAGCATAGCTGCAAAATCGGCCCTGTACCAAAATCGTCCGAAAACCGGCCCCGGCACTAGCTCAGCGTCACCTTCAACCCCCCCCGAGTGGGGAGCGGGTCCGGCTGAGCACTTTGCCAGGACCGGTTGTGGTTCCCAGTCCGGCCCTGTTAAGCTGGTGGTCTCCGACGCCATCATGTTGGTGTGCGCATTGATTTTGTTGCACGACATGGTGAAAGGAAACAGTACACCTGACTGACTGGAGGCACCACAGTATGGCCAGCACTGGCTGCAGGCTCTTTCCTAGAGCCGCAGAATGCCACCGCCAACACACCGTCAGGTCCGCTAGAATGTTGAAATGTGGCAGGCTAGATGCCACAGGCTTGGTGGTGTTCTCCCGACCGCCGCCGCTGCAGCCTGAAGGTGTGACCACCAAAGTTGAAACTAGCCCCAGAGTTCAGCCTGCTTTTTTAATTCAAATTATGCAATTATATGGGTTACGCAACATGAGGACATAAAAAGACCTTCAAGGAAACACATCACAAACCCTCCTTCTATGTAACCAACCAAAATATCTACAATAGAACACACTTTTAAAAATTCCAATGTGAACAAAAGATATAGGCCCAGATGCATCAAGCTTAAATCCGCTCGCAAAGGGGCAGATTCTCAGAAACTGCCCCTTTGCAACCGGTATTTTTGCATTTGGGATGCGTCATCCCAAATGCTAAAATTTAAGGAATCTCAAATTGAGATTCCTTAAATGCAATGCATCAAAGTTAAAAAATTAGTGATTTCTCTAATAGGGGGCGCAAATTACCATGAAGTTGAACTTCATGGTAATTTGCAAAAACTTTGAAAAATGCACTAAAGTGCCTTTTTCAAAGTTTCATGTTGCGCACACACATGCCCTAAGGGCATGTGTGTGCGCAACATATGTGCACAGATCAATTTCAGGGGTGCAACAGGGTGTCCTTTGGACACCCCTGCACCCTTGAAATCGCAATCTCAATTTGCGAATCGCTATTTGCGATTCGCAAATTGAGATTGTCTTTCCATTCATTCCTATGGGCCTCTATATGTGCTGCAGAATGAACGATAATAAAAATATTTGTCCTCGTTATGCCTCACTGGGGGAGGTGTAAACTTTGGATGCATTCCAAGGTTCACAAGTCCTTGTATACCTAGGAATGTGTCAAAAACCATGGGAGTTGTGTAGGAACACCCACTGCCACACCCATGGAATGCCTCCCTTTCACAGAGCAAGACAACGCAGCAATTTGCACTGCGTTGTATTGCTCCATATTTGTGAAGTCACGCAAAATGGTTTTGCAGGGCTTCTTAAATATGATTTAGAGGTTTGCGTTGTGCCTGTACCACGTTGCGTGGTGCAAGCATGACGCAACGCCCTCATAACATGCCCCTCTGTATCTTTGACTATGCGGTCAAAGATAGATGAATGCAAAGAACAAGTGTTTTTTTAATCAAAGGTCCTACCATTTTAAAAACATTGTCCCAAATATATGTTGAACATCTTCTTTGGGAAAACAAGGTTCAGTTACTTCTGAAGACGGGGCTGTATGTCTTCCAAGAGGTAGCAGTAGGGCATTTATTAATTTGTAAAGACGCATCCTAAAAATGTTTTCCTCCAAAACCTGCAGGTGCAATCTTTGTTTTCTGTTATACCAGGCCCTGAGCGCTTACAGAGGGCAGTCTGGTTATGGCTGTTTACAGATGAGAAACCCATCTGAAATGAATACACAGGATCACTGAAAGAGTTGGAGATAGCATCTCTAGTCTGACCCTCAAAACAATATGCCATCCCTTACAGTGACTATTGCTGCTTGGGTAGAACGGAGTAACTGGCAAGGGAATCAGGGAGTCAGGATGTATTTGTTCATATATTTTAATACCGTGAGGTAGAAACATCAACTCTAAATGGAGACATGCGTGCCAAAAAGGCACCACCCAAATGGACGGAGCGAGGGGAACCACTGATCATCCCCTGGGGAATGGAGAAGTGGAAGCTGATATAAATGGCCTGATGATGGAGTTTCTCCTTCACCAGTCACAGTGCCCAGACACCTGGAGTTCAAGTATACTCCTGGAAAAAAGTAGAGAACCCCTCATACATAGATTCCACCAGTTACATCTCAAAACCCCTTGATCTCTGCAGAGAAGGTTGTACTGTAAATCCAATCAGTCTGAAAAATAAAAACACGAGAGACTGCTGATGTTCTTATGAGTCCGCTGCTTCGGCAAAATTGTGGTACTTCTTTTGCCTCTCTTAAGATCACAACAACTAAGACCTGATAACAATACCCACACCTGCCCCTTCTCAGAGACATATCAATAGTTACACTCATGCATGCTTACACTATGGGTAATTTATTTTTCATTGCTGTCCCACAAGTTGAAAATCTCATCAGAAAAAAAGCTTGAGAGAAGACAAGTAGAAAGTGGTTAAAGAATGGGGAAATATGCTCAGTGTACACAGGTAGTGAGAGGACAGAGAAAACTCCTTCAACTGGAGGCTAGGGTTCAGAGTCAATTAAATCATCCAAGCACTTTCAATTTGAGGCTGAGCCTGATACAAAAACTTAGTGATGTTCCTCACTGTTGTGATAATGATGTTATATCTTTATGTGGATGCTGGAAAAGCAAAAAACTTAACTTCAGTTAAAACCACAACATGAAAATGTTTGTTAATTTAACTCTCCATATTCTCCACCAGTAAACCACTAACCTACAAATTCCGCTGCATGCCTACGGAACACCCGCAACCCGCTGCTAGCCGGCGGTCATGTTTTTCATCTCCAAAAGCGAATAGCATTTCGGCAAGAACTCACACGTTATTGGTGTTGAGTGGCAGCAGGGGACCTGTAGATGAGAACGGAGTTACGAGGCGCGAAGTGCAGACAGTAATCATGGCAGAGCAGCCATGGGCGAGAGCAGCACTGGAGCTACGCCGGGGGCGTCATGCTGCCACTAGGGTTCTTTTCCAGGGTAGTGGAGGCAGCAGGAAGAGTGAGGCCAACAAGGAGAATGCTGTAAACAGCATTGTAGAGCAGTCCCCGAGCTTGGAGCCAACAGAGGTACAGTCTTACTCCTTTTTTCGACCGGCGCAGGACCAGAGAGTTAATGGTAAGACTGACAAAAGTAAAGAACAAGTTGAGAGGGTTGAAAGGGGACCCAGTGCTGTTGAGACTGGGGGGTGGGGGAGGCAAGTGTGATATACCTATTTTGAGGCAGCTTTTCAATGCTATATTTTTGTCAGATTTTGCCTTCCCGGAATCCTGGAAAGAGGCGAATATAACTTTGATTCCTAAGCCTGGGAAGCCGAAAAAAATGTTGACTCGTACAGACCTATTTCTCTTTTAAACACTGACTACAAGCTCTTTGCGAAGGTTATAGCAGGGAGGCTAAATGGGGCTATGTCGCACTTGGTGCATGAGGATCTAAAGGGCTTCATTAGAGATAGAGCTTTGAAAGAGTTAACGTTTTCGCTTATAGGTTCTATAGATATGGCTATTGCATTTGAACTTCCTTTGGCAGTAATAGTGTTATACGAGGCCAAAGCGTTTGATTGCATAAACTGGGTCTATCTGCAGACACTGGCCAACCATCTTAATTTGGGTACATTGTAGAGTATTGAAAGGTATACATACTGCTCTGGAAGCTAGAGTGCTAGTTAATGGGGTACTGACACAGTCAGTGCTGTTTTGTTTGATCTTTATATCAAGCCGCTTGCTAGTAGAATTATGAGCAGTACTGGTATATCGCCTTTTGAATATAATGGTTGGATTAAAAAAACTGGGCTCTATGTGGACGACATCTTCGTTTTTACAACTAATTTACAACAAACTTTGAGGTGTCTCCTGGAGATAACGAACAACTTTGGAATAATTTCAGGCTATGATATTAATAAGGACAAAACGGAAGTGATGGCTTGGAATATGGAGACAGAGGGATTGAGTGCAAAAAAGAAATGAGATATCTAGGAGTTAAGATTACAGATCTTACGAAGGCAAATTTTGACATGGTCAAGAAGGAGTTAAGTGCCAGTTTGCGGGGTTAGATGCATCTTCCACTAACATCATTTGGCCAAGTAAATTTAGTGAAGATGATTGTCCTGCCGAAGTTAGCTTTACTGTTTGAAACAATCCCCCTAACCTTCAGGAAAGAGTGGTTTATAAAATTGCAGAGTTAAATTAGCTCTTTTATCTGGGCATCTAAAGGGCTGCGGCTTGCCTGGAAAAAACTTTGGAGGAGGCTGGTGAAGGTGGTTTAGCTCTGCCCGAATTGTTGTTTTATTCCTGGGCGTTTTTATTAAAAAATGGAAGGATGTTATTAGGTTCCCCCACAAATTCAGATAGGGAGACTGTTTACAGAAATGTTGAGAAAAGAAAAGGGAGCAGAAATGGGGTTTATGTATCAATATGCTGACCCGAAATCTTTTTAGAAAGTCTGGTTAAAGGTTCTGAAGGGCATGGCAGAAATGTGGTACAGAATTAGAAAGGCTTTGAAAATTCCGTACCTTAGCCAGTCGGCACCGATATGGGATGCACCAGGTTCTCCGCATTGGACCAAGGATCTACTAGCCTTAACCTTAAAAGAGTCTGGTATATTAAGGTGGAAACAGTTATTCCTGGATGGTCAGTTAATTTTGTGGGCCTGGAGGGAACAGGAGATGGGCTCAAGATTCTCGAGATTTAAATTCCTATAGATCCAAAGTTGGCATTTGGCACTGGGTGAAAAAATAGGAGATCGTAACGAACTTGAGGGAAAGCTACTGTCTAGTGTTGTGTTCAAAAAGGAAATCGCAATGTGGTATTGGCTAATGCTTGAGACGGAGGATGGTGCTTTTACTTTACCGGAGGATCTGTGGGGAAGATGCTTGCTACAGACTGCGCTGGAAGACCAATGGCAAGTATCAATGTATATGCTTTATAAAATAGTCAAACCTGCATATCTGATGAGGAACCATTTTTTTACTGTGCATAGGGCGTATTGGACTCCACAAAGGTTGTCTAAATTTGGGTCAGGAGGAGTGGTGGTGTGGCTTAAGTGCGGCAGTTCAAACGAAGACGACTTACACATGTTTAAACATTGCCCGAGGATCCAGTCCTTTTGGGAGGCCGTGAGTAATTGTCTGTCCAGTCTCTTAAATCTGCAGATGAAGGTTAGCGATGTATTGGCTATATTTGAAAGATTACATCTGCAATGTATGGTTACCAAAGACAGCGCAAAGCTGGTATTCTATGCGGTATTTCTGGCTCGCAGGGAGATATGTAAAATATGGGTTTCTTCAGCTCCCCCAACGGAAGGTGGCTGGCAGCAATCAATGAGATTTATTGCTAAGTTGGATATTTTGGATCAGGTAAAAAAGAGATAAGCATTTTGGACTCCATTTCTCTCCTGGTGTGAGTGAATCTGGAAAACAGTCCAATGATTAAGCCTTCACCTGCCTCTGCTGGTTACAGTCTTCTCTGTGTGTGCAGGAGGACATGGGAAAGAGCGTGAGGTCGATTGAAGGGGGAGTTCTCCCAGCAGATTCCAAGGGCGCTTTTGGGGAACCTTCACCTTTTGTTTCCCTTTTTCCAGCATATGAGGTTTGAGAACTCAGGGTTGATATTGTTAAAAGAAGGGTAGAAACAAGGCAAATGTGGACAAAGAAAAGAGAAAATATTTGTTACGTGATGGTTTCAGCAATTCTTTTTTAGGTGAAAACCAAAAGCTGGAAACTCTAGGTATACAATTCACTAATCGGATCCTTTGGGCTACTAATTTTGACCACAAAATTGAGTGGACAGTCATGTAAAATGTTGTTCTAAAGTGTGCAATTACATCATTTTAGCCAGTTACACAAGAAACGCCAGATTGTGTTTTATTGACAAAACATCTCCTGAAGTTTTATTGAGGCTTAGGGATAACAGCCTAATTTCGTGATCTTTGGTGATAGAACCCTTTCAGTCAGTTTTTCCTGAAGTCATCCTGTGTCCTCTTCTGATGGGGAATAACAGGGCATACAGTGAATCTGGTCCCACACTATTTATTCATGGCCAAACAACTAATATTGCGGTAGATCTGGCCTTGCACTACTTAGTCACAGCCCCCTAACCAGTATTGAGGTGAATTTGGCCTCACACTATTTGCTCACTGCCCCCTAACCAGTATCTCCTCTAACCCCTCATTTGCCTAATCATGCTTTCTGCTCATATATTCTTGTTTGCTCTATCATTTCCAAGTTGGACTTCTGAAACTTAAATTTCTTCGTATCTTTAAAAAATTTCTCTTGCTCCTTGATGGAGGGCCGAAATATTAGATGTTACAGTCATAGTGCCACATCTGACGAACCCAATTACTTAATACTAAATGTTTTTAAGATAATGAATTAATCTCTCTTTATGTATGTAGTATAAAAAAAATGTTGTATTGTATTACTGTATTGAATAATTTAAAAGCCTAATAAAAGTATTTGAATCATGTAAAGATATCAAAAAGTTCAGCAAAGAGTGACTGACACCTGATTTGGCTAGGTTGTCCCAGATTTCTTCACGATTTAATTTGTTGAAATTTGGGTGTAGTCGATATAACATACATATAACAGTAGATTTTATTATGCTTTACATCTGGTCGTAGAGGTGATTTAATATGACCTTAACTAAAAGTTTTCCTTCGGAGTCTGAGACAATAGATTTTTGGGTCATCTTTTTCTCTTTTTGTGATTAGGGTGTATTATAACTCACTTCCATGATTTTGGAGTTATGCCTGTTTGAAGGATTTGTAAAAATAGATTGTAAAGTATTATTTTCCAAAGACTTGGATCTGCTTCTAACACATCGATTGGAATCCCATTTGGACTGGCAGCTCTTGATGGGCCGTTCCTCTTAATCAGTGTTGTTATCATATTTGGAGATCTGAAATTGTATAAAAGAGATTATGGGGAAGATTTTCAAACATTTTGTGTTGGGTTAGCATCACAAAAGTGATGCTAACAATCACATTTATTTTTTGTTTACTTTCCAGCACAAATCTTTCTTGGGCTGGAAAGTACCCTAAAAGTAGAGCAAAGCAGCGCAAAGCACTACTTTTTGTTACTTAGCACCAAGGGGGCATTACATGGATGGTATATGGGCATTCCCATGCAACCACCCATGCCATTTGATGTAAAACTCTATCTACAAACAATTACAGACGGGGTTTAGTGCCAAAGTTAATGCCACTTCAAAGGAGGCGCTAACAGGAGAAATGTTTTCATCTCTCCTTTTTTCCACCTCTGCATTCGTGCTGAACTGTGCAGCACACATACACAGTGGAAAAAGCTTTAAAACGTGTTTAGGCATAGTATTTTGTACATGAAGGGTGCCATTCCTTTACAAAACCTATGCTAGACTCACACATACACCCTAGGGCTGTGGCGCTAAGGTGTGTGCGTGGCGCTCAGCGTCTGAAATCGCCACCGGCACTAGAGAGAGGGAAAGAGAGAGCCATTTCTCTGAAGATATGGGGCCCTCCCCTGCTCCCTCCCTGTCATTCAACAAAGCACAGCCCTCTTTGGGAGCTGCACTGCACTGTATGACTTAAAAAAAAATCTTCCCTTAAGTACGATGGGTGAGTTGTTAGTATGGATATCGTCAATATGCGTTTTCCACTTGTATGGTATGAAATGGTTGTTTGCAACTCCATGGGACCATGTGAGGTGGCCAAGTGAGGACCAAATTGGTTTTAGAATAATTTGTTTTGATTGCTGAGTACAGTTGTGTCCACCCTGCTTCTTGGTGGGTTCGGTGGATCTCCAGTATTTTCCACCTGTTGCAGTATTTTTTGTTCTTTAGCTTCAGCTCCAGAAACGGCGAGCGTTAATTATTGCGAATAGTCACAATTATCTATGGTGTTCAAATTTTGCAGATAAAATTAGTTGATCAGTGTAGTTACAATAGGAACTTTGAGCGGTTACACTGGATAAACTAGAAACGTTTTGTTTTTATTGAAGATTGCTTATTTATTCTTGATCTAATCAAATGATAATTTTTTTGCCTGACTTAGAACATCTGAGCACAGGTATGTACAGATGTTTGCTCTGGCAACACATGTCAATGAGCATTCCCAAAACATTCCTATTTTCCTAATGGTTTTGTGGAAGGTGTAAAATCTAATGGTAGTCTTCCTAAGTTCCATTACAAGTAGAAAGGTGCTTCCTTTCAACTTAATTTGCATACCCCTCTGCAATATTTTGGCTCCTGTGACAGTATTTCATCAACATTAAGTACTCTTCAATGGTTCTCATTAAGGAATCCAACATTTGGTTCGACCTCACTGATCGGTTTTTCCCCTGCTGATAGCCGTTGACCTCCACCAACATGTCACTAATCTTAGAAACAAAGCTGGCCATTCCTTAAATTCCACCTTTACTAAGCAGGTAGTCCTAAAAACTGACCAACGATACCTGTTGCTTTTCTCTGTGAAGATAACCCGACCTAACACAGGATTACTCAGGACCACACAAAACTTGAAGACCTCATGAGTGCAGCAACACTGTTACAAGTCATGGCATCAGAAGATGACATACGGCCTGATTACGATCTTTGCGGAAGGGTAACTCCGTCAAAAACGTGACGGATATCCCATCCACCAAAATATAAATCCCATTATATCCTATGGGATTTTTATTTTGGTGAATGGGATATCCATCACCGTTGTGACGGAGTAACCTGTCTGCCAATATCTAAATCAGGCCCATACTATAGTCCCATATTTCAACCACTTGATTGATAGCATTCTGCCTCAGATGAAATTGTCACCACCAATAAAACTTAAATGTGTACATTTACTAAAGGTTGTGCTGGTGCTTACTTGACACAATACAATTTAGCACTGCCCATGTGGGTAAGTAAATAGACACTATCTTTTGTGTCACACTCTGTCACACAAGCACCTGTGCGAACATTTATTTATTTTTTACTAAACAGCTCAACACTCAAAGTAAAAAAAATATCCTGGAAGGTAAATTGAAGAACAATATAAAACTAGCAGACAAATCTTGATGTGACTGATAAATAAGACAATATAGGACCCTGTCATGAATACAAAAAGGAACTATGCCATTCATCTTGCCAACTACAGGTTTCTGTTTACGTAGCTGTTTAAGAGTTGGCTGACCAGCTTGACAAGAAATCGTCTGGTCTTCGGTCTTACATTTTTGAAGCACAAACCAAATTAGGCAGAAACCAGCCCTCTCCTGTGTTACTACCTCTCATCACTGCCACAGCGTTGAGCCACTTCACCCAGTTCTTTGACAATAACTTTGTAAAACCTCTCATCCACATCCGCTGATCAGGTTCTTCAAATCATGATGTCTGCCAAGCATTTTCAAAAAACACATATTGTTCCCTGTGGTTTACTAAGGGCCATATGTAGGTAAAATCAAATTTGCGAATCCTTAATAGCGAATCTTACCAATTCGCTATTAAGGACTCGCAAAATTGAATGTAGGTAGGAATCGCTAAAATATTAACGAATCCTTAATATTCCTTAATAATGAATCGCAAATTGAGATTTGCTGATAAGGAATACCTACCCATTCATTCCTATGGGCTAGGAGGCCCACAGGAATGAATGGGAAGATATTCTCCATTTGCAATTCACTATTAGTGAATCGCAAATAACGGGCGCTATTTCAAGGGTGCCACGGTGTCAAAAGGACACCCTGTTGCACCCCTTAAATGTGCATGTGTGCACATGTGGCGCACATACATGCCCTAAGGGCATGAATGTGTGCCACATGGCACTTTAAAAAAAGCAAAAAAGTGCTTTTTTAATGGAAATCGCTAAAATTAGCGATTTCTTAAGGCTAAAGTGCGCTTTCTATTGTGCTACTTACATTGCATTTAAGGAATCGCAATTTGAGATTCCTTAAATGCAAGAGAAATTTAAGGAATCACAATTTTGCGATTCCTTATTTTGCTAGAAGGTTTAAACTCACCTACATTGCTCGCAGCCAAATAGCGTTCACGAGTGCGAATTTCAGCGTTAGCGCTCGCTATTTGGCCCCCTACATCTGGCCCTAGATGGCATAATACCTCTAAACCTCTACCTCCTCAAGGGAAAGTACCCAGGGGGCGTGAATGCATCTTACATCAAGGTACTCCTCAAGACTGCAAGACTGATAACCTAGACAACTATAAAGCAAGCATCATTGCGCAATTTATGGATAGCCTAATTGAAAAAACGTGTTCAGCCAACTTAATTATTTGGTTAATGACTAGGTAGGCGTCTGCCTATGTCATGCTCTCTTGTGTCTTGAGAGCACTAGTGCCCTCTATCTTCATGGCATTAATTTCAACTTTACTGTCGAAAGCAGCTTTGAAGCAGAAGCTTTCTCCGCCATCAGTGTCTATGGAACATCCCAGTGTTACTTTCCCTACATTGGTTCCCAGTTGCACAAAGAAATGACCACTGCTTTTGTGCGCTGAATTGAATCTTATCCTCATTATTGCTGGGAAGACTTTCCGTAACTCCTCAGGTAAAAGCCTTCTGTGCACAAATGAGATCCCAACAGACAAGAAATCTCTCTTGTGGGAAACATTATATTCAGTCCACACTGCAAAACTTTTAAACTCATTGCCTTTACATCAGAAATCTTCATGACCTAGCCTTCTGAAAAGCTTTTAAGGGCTTACATAAATGGCTGTTTTAATTCACTTGAACCAAGTAAAATGATAGTCTTAGGCAGCATGGATTTAGAAACGGGTCACACTTGCAGCAACAGAAAATCCAGCACCTTCCTTATGTAGGCCCCCCCGAGAGAAATAATACAGTTCACAATTACGAGTGTTTCAGGGTCTGGAATTATTGGGTCTGAAATTCCAGACTCTCTCTATATTTTTTTGCTGAAATGGGGAACACCTATGCGGAAAAGTGCCAAGTCAATCTGGGTGCAAGCAGGTATTTCCCATTTCCGGATAAACACGTCAAGGCCGGAGTTTGCAGCAGAGATACCAACTGATAAACTTATTTCTCCCCCTCTCGTATCTCCACAGCAAATTCGGTATGCGGTACCTTGTGTCAAGAACACTTAAAGGAACAAGAAGCACACAGATATCTAATATTCACAACCGCCTTTCCTTTCACAGAACACTGAAGATATGGCTGTTCCACTCCGGAGCCACTTCATGTGACTGGAGCAAGCATGACCATGTGCATTAGAAAACCCCAGCTGATACAGAAGATCTACCCTCACAACGGTTCATTGGAAAGAACTCTGGAAAAAGAATAGGACTCTTGGTAAAAACAATGGCATGCACTCTATATTGCTCACTAAATCCATGATACGCCATGATTGGAGGATTGCTTCTATAGTCCTGTTGCATGTCTGCTACTGTCAAGAACCAGTCTCTTGGGCTACGGCTGAGGCCTCTTCTTATAGTGCAAATACGGCCAACTACCGCCAGCAACAACATCTGGTTCTAAAGTGCAACAGGGAACCAAATAGTGGAGCAAGAAGTATCTGTATCATAGAAGGAAAAAAATTAGAATAAAGGGGAAAACATTCCACCACACCAGGCCAGTTAACAAGAAGAGCAGAACTGCCCTAGCAAGAACTGGATATGGAAGCAAGAAAGTCTGAAGTAGAGAGAAGCCAATGAGTCCAAAGAGTGACCAACACGCAACAAGCATAGTAGGGATGCAAGTTGAACTCAGTTTGGCCTCCTTTTTTTCAGTACAAAAGTGAGTTTATTAGGATAAAGAGTTGCAATAAAATATAAAACATAAGAACAATGAAAGTAAGAATATTACATACAATATATCAGTTAGATTAAATAAAAGCTAAGGATATAAACAGTCAATCAAATATTTCACATACAAACAATATAAACATATTATATATTACATCGGTATGAAGAAAGGAAATTATAAACGTTCTACAGAAAATTATGATATAAAGTGAAGTATAAATAGAACTGTATAATAATATAAAAGAAGTCATGGAGGTTTAGTAACTTCTTGTTGCAGAGGTGTAGGGAGAGCAGAGCATTTAGCACTAGTATCAATATATAGTGTAACCGGTGCCCACAAATCTAAACCTTTGGACAACAGATGTGCCGGGTACACAAATGTGGTGTCTAGCCTATGATTGTAACAGATGGCATACCACCATGCTTGATATGAGATTTTAGTGAAGTCTTTCCAATTCTTAGTTATTTGTTGGAAGGCAACCGCTAATAATAGGTCAATTACTTTTACATTAATGTCACAACTATCCCATATAGGAGATAAGCTCCCTAAAAAGATATGCGGAATAGAGAATGAATGGCTGGCATGAAATATCAGATTAAGTTGCAACCACACCTTTTCCCAAAAAATCAGAACAAACTTGCATGTAAAAAGTAAATGGAATAAGTCCGCATGTGGGAACGAGCAAGACCAACAATTATGTGAGACATTAGAGTGATATGTATTAAGGGCAAGGGGGGATAAAAGGAGTCTATTATATATGAAAAAAGGTGTTTGTGTCATGTTTGCGGCTCTAGAAGATCTCCTGAGTTTAAGCCATATTTTATCCCAGAAGTCCACCGGCCAAGAGGTGTCAAATTCCTTTTCCCACAACAATTCTACGTTAGTTTTGACTCTCAGGATAGGTGAGCTGTGTAAAAGTTTATAAATAGTGGAAGCCTTAGATTCACGAAGTAGTAAGGAACATAAATTATCTGCATGAGGTAATGCAGGAGAAGTGTTAATGTGAGAGGTTGTGTGTTGTAGGTGAGCAGATTGGATAGCTTGTGTTAGGAGAGAATATTTGGAGCAGAAAGTGGAGGGAAAGTTAAAAACAGTACTAGCTTGCACAAATGGCATAATCATATCCCAACTGTATAATTGATTCACCCAAATCAACCCTCGTTGTCTCCAAGATTTCCAGAATAAAGGTTTATTATTGATTAAAATGTGTATGTTATGCCATATAGGAAAATTGAGAAAAGATACAGAAGAATGAATTGGAATAATTTTAGAGGTATGCTTGAGGATGGGAGTTGAAACAGATTGTGGTTTATGCGTGAAGGATAAATATTCTTGGAAGGAAAAGGGAGAGATAAAAGAACGTTCTAGTGTAGTCCAAAGAGGACAATTTGTGGAGGGGTCGGAGAGCCAACGTAACGACTGACTTAATATGAAGGATCTATGATAAAGAGGGAAGTCAGGGAAATTCGCCCCACCTTCCGATTTTGGACGAATCAATTTGTGGATGGACATACGTGACTTCTTGTGTCCCCATAAAAAGGAAGATAGGATAGAATTAAGTTTTTAAAAATATTTAAGAGGAATTGACAATGGAATATTAGAGATTGTATATAGAACTATGGGGGATAGCATCATTTTTATGGTGTCTAAACGGCCCCACCAGGACAAATATAAGGGATGCCATTTTGTTGTTAAAGAGGATAATCTCTGTATGCAATTGTCCATGCATCGTGACACTGTTCCCGATATGGAAGGAGTAAAATGTAAACCTAAATATTTAATAAATTGAGGGCTCCATGAGAAACCTGAAATAGCAAAGTCAGCTCTAACAGTATATTTTGTTAAGGGTAACATTTTACATTTGTCCCTGTTCAATTTATATCCAGACACGTACGCAAAGGATTCTACTTCTTCCATAAAAGCAGGGAGAGAGACTTGAGGTTGCGAAAGAAATAAAAGCACATCATCGGCGTAAGCTGCCATTTTAATACTGGTCTTCTTAAAAGTAAAGCCATGAATGTTATTATTTTGACGAATCTGGAGCAAAAAAGGTTCTGAAGCGATATTAAAAAGAAACGGAGAGAGAGGACATCCTTGTCTAACTCCCCTACCAAGGTTAAAAAAAGAGGAGATATCACCATTTGCTGTTACAGCTGCTCTTGGGTTGGAATACAGAATAGAAATTAGAGTAATAATTTTTGGACCAAAACCAAACCACTTAAGCGTCTGAAAAAGATAGGGCCATTTGACTCTATCGAAAGCTTTTTCTGCATCCAAAGCTATGGCTGCCAAGGAATGAGAGACATGTGAGGCCTTGGAGAGAATATAACAAATAACCGAGTGTTATCCGTAATAAGTCCACTCTTAACGAAACCGGATTGTTCAGTCCCCAGTAAATCAGGCATCTGAGATTCCAATCACAATGCTAGAGCTTTTGAGAACATTTTATAATCTATATTGACCAAGGAGATAGGCCGGTAATTTTTACAATGTTGAGGATCTTTACCATCCTTAGGTATGAGGCAGATAAGAGCATTGGAAAAAGATCCAGTCGAGCATCCAGATTGTAAAACGGTATGTACAAGGGTATGCAGTTTGGGAATTAACAAGGAAGCAAAATGAATAAAAAATTCTACAGTGAATGCAAATTTTTAAAGTGACATGAAGTTCTTTCTGTGTAATGTCGGATTCTAAAAGGGAGAGATCTGGACGCATATCAGAGGAACAACAAATTGTGGAAAGAAAATGAGAGATAGAGTGGTCAGAAGAAACGGTTTCAGATGTATAAAGTGATTTATAGAAATGAAGGACTTCATTTAGAATCTCTCCATCCTTAAATTTCAAAGAATTATCAGTGCCAAAAATAGATTCTATATAAAGCTTAATTTGTTTGACTTTTAAATAGTTAGCCAATAATTTCCTGGCTTTATTCTGACCACCATAACATTTTGCGCTAGATTTCAATAAATAGTTTGAAGCATTGTTAGTAGTGTCCTGATTAAATTGGAATTTGGCTTTTAAAAGTTCAGATAAACAGGTTTTTGATTTAGAAAAGTAAAAAGAGAGTTCCAGTTTTTTAATTTTAGATAACAAAGCATTGGTAATTTGTTGTGCTTTTTTACGTTTCTTGGAAACAAAACGAATAATAAAATCTCTAGCTGAAGTCTTAAAGGCATCCCAAACTACATGAAAAGATATGTCATCTGTTTGGTTAATAGTGAAATATTCATTAACAAAAGAAGTGAATGATGAAGTGAAGACTGGGTCTAAAAGTAGGGCATTATTAAAATGCCTTTTCAAAGTAATTTGGGTTCATGTAAAACATCAAGGTGAATGGTAACAGGGGCATGATCAGATATTAGAATGGAACCAATATCCGCCTTCCTGAGTGATTGAGAAATGTTATGAGATACAAAAATGGAATCTGGACGAGACTGAGTATGATGCGCTGGTGAGTAAAAGGAATATTCCCTCAAGGTAGGATTGCAAAGCCTCCAAGCATCTATGAGTTTGTGTAGTTTTATTGTTTGCGTAAATAGTTTATGAGATGTATGAGCTATAAAGGGAGATGCTGAGTTCCGATCTAGAAACTTGTCAAGAATTTCATTACAATCGCCTACAAGAATAAAATTATCATCATAACATTGTGTAATTTGTTGGGTCAGGGAAGTCCAGAAGAAGGGATCACCAATTGTGGGTGCATAGGTATTTAACAAAGTGACCGGAACATTGTCCACCACAAATGTAACAAATACCCATCTACCTGCTTGATCTGTACAATGTGATCGAATCTTAACAGAGAGGGATTTACGGAAAATAACAAGAACTCCATTACGTTTGCCATCACCCGGGTAGAAGAGAACTTCACCCACCCATCCTCTTTTTAGTTTTGCAGATTCTTCAAATGTTAAGTGAGACTCTTGTATACCTGCAATATCTGCTTCCAATTTGGCCAAATGAGTCAAAACCCTCTGTCGTTTAATAGGCGAATGTAAACCTCTGACATTCCATGAAACAAGTTTTAAAGGCATAAATCAAAACTGAGAATATGCAAAAAACTCCAATGAGAGCAACATTTTGAACTGATTAAGCTATGATTGACATCTAACCAACTGTAAATAAAATGAAATAATTGAACTTGAAAAGTAGTGCAAGAAAAAAAAGAAGGGAAGCAATGAAACAACAGCCTCTGAAAAGGAGAAGAAGATTGCGAACTTGAGAAAACAGATGGGGAAGGTAATGATTAAGATAGAGCATTCAAAGAAAGAGAGATAGAAGTGGCATAAAAAAGACAAAGAATAATTAAGAAAAAGACTTACATATAATCCAGGACATACGAGAGGTGGAGGGATGAAGGCCACACGGAACAATGACGTGTCCAGGACCTACATGGGAAGGCGGGAAGGAGGACAGAATGAACAAACATCAAAGACATAGGGAAGAGGTAACACGCGGGAACAACCTGTTTGGAGAAAAACAAGAAATAAATATACAATGAAAAAGAATAGCAATATAAGTTGACTACTTTTTACCTATTAATAAATGACAATTGCGCCAAACCAAATGCATATCATGAAAAATTGGTAACAATAACAGAATCTTTAAAATTGTCTAAGTAGAGCTAAACGAAGAATTAATGTCCATTGTGTTGTCATGGTATGAGTAGAGGAAACTCTTCAATTTGATTGGGTCCTCGTAGGTAGTCGTTTTATTATTAATGGTCACTTTAAATAGGCTTTGGTGAAAGAGACCATACCTTGTGCCCATTGAACGTAGGTGTAGCCATAATGCTAAGAACTCTTTCGTCGATCAGCAGTTGGTTTGGCATAATCTTGAGAAAAGAAAAAGGAGTTTTCTGACCACGTTATGCGATTAATTGCTCTGGGCACTGACAAAACTTTCAATAAGTCAGTATATTCAAGAAAATATAGGATCACTCCTCTTGGTTTTTGTGCTGATGAAGAGGACGTCAGATGTGATGGTGGCCCAATCGATGAGCCCTCAGGTAACTTAAGACGTTTTGGAAGAAAGGATTTGAAGAAAGTAGGTGAATCCGAACCCTCCGTTCCTTCAGGAAGACCATAAATACGAAGATTATTCCTCCTTTTCCTGTTTTCCGAATTCTCAATTTGTTTGTGGAGCATGGAGCCCTGGGAGTATAGAGAGTCTACTTTGGACGTAGAGGAAGATAAGGAGTCAAAATTCTGCTCCAATGTAGTGACTCGTTGATTCATATTTGACCATTTATCAGAGACCATCTGAAGCGTGGAATTAGTTTCCTCCATAAATGGGCGCAAGGCTCTAATTTCTTCTAGTAACAAGTCCATTGTGACAGAAGTGGATTGTTTAGGTGGAGAAGGAGGATCTTTCTTCAACCTTTTCCTTGATACTTTAGTGACGCTGGAGCCAGAAGTGGTGTGAGGCGGCGAAGCACCTTTAGGTGGGGTAATGGCTGCGTCCTGAACTGAATGAATGACTGACTGAATAAAATATTTAATAAAGCGCACGGTGACCGAACGGCTTCCTGGCGCTGGGGACCTGATCAGAACACAGCAGAGGGGACCCAAGGAGATTTAGGAAGGGAATGCCTGGGAGAAAAGAAAAGTTTTAAGAGCTTTGCGGAAGTGAGTGTAGATGGGAATGGAACGGATAGAGAGAGGAAGACTATTCCAGAACTGGGGGGCCAGGACTGAGAACCGGGTGCCTCCCGTTCTGGATTTGCGGAAGCGGGGAATATGAAGAAGAGAAAGAGAAGAAGAACGGAGAGTGCGGACCGGGGCATGAGAAGAAATGAGAGAAGTGATGAACAAGGGTGCGGAACGGAAATGAGCCTGAAAAGCTAGACAGGCCAATTTGAAAAAGGATCTGAAGTGGACTGGAAGCCAGTGAAGAGATTTGAGAACTGGGGTGATGTGGGAGGATTTGGGGAGGGAAAGGATAAGACGAGCAGCTTGGTTTTGGATGGCCTGTAGACGGCGGGATTCGTAAGCGGGTATGCCCACGTACAGGCCATTCCCATAGTCAAGTCGAGAGATGACAAGGGCCATGACTATGGATTTAAGTGCATCAGTAGAAAAAAAACGAGAGATTTTCCGGATTAAACGAAGAGAGAGAAAGCAAGACGACACGACGGCGCTAATCTGACTGTGCATAGATAAGTCATGACTGACTTTAATGCCAAGAGTGCGGACAGAGGAAGCGGGCACCGGGGGGGGGACCAAAAGAAAGGGGCCAATGTGCAGAGGACCAAGGATTGGAGGGACCACCAGTGAGAATAAGTTCCGTCTTGTCTGGATTGAGCTTCAAATGGTTGGCGCTCATCCAATCAGAAATAAAAACTAAAGTGGAGCAAAACTTAGGAAGAGAATCAGGGGTGGAGGAAAGGTCAAAGACGAGCTGGAGGTCATCTGCGTAGTTGTACACAGAGACCCCCAGCTCAAGAAGGGAGGTGATGAGGGGGTGAATATAAGGATTGAAAAGGAGAGGGGAAAGAGAGGAACCTTGGGGGACACCACAGGTGACTGGGCGGGAAGGAGCAGAGAAACCGGGGAGATGGACAGCCTGGGACCTATCCCGCAGGAAGGACGTCAGCCAGGAAAAGGCTGCACCCCGAATGCCCGCTGCGCTGACACGGTCGAGAAGGATGGAATGGTCAACCGTGTCAAACGCAGCGGACAAATCGAGAAGGACCAGGGCTTGAGGGAGGCTGGAATCGGCCTTCCACTTGAGCTCGTCCAAGACTGCGAGGACCACCATCTCCGTGGAGTGGCCCGGGCGGAATCCCGCCTGATGGGATGCAAGGAGGCCATTCTCCTCTATATAAGTGGAGAGGCAGGAAGTAACATGAGCTTCAAGGATCTTGGCGAGATAGGGAAGAAGAGAAATGGGGCGGAAATTGGAAGGAAGAGAAGGGTCTAGACCGGTTTTTTTTAGAATAGGGAGGACTATAGCAGATTTGAAGGAGGAAGGGACAGATCCAGAAGCCAAAGAGGAGTTAAGAAGAGCAAGAGGAGGAGCAGGGCAGTTGGTAAAAAGAGTTTTAAGATGCGTGCTGGCGCGCAATCCGCGGGAGAGCCGGACTTGATCTTAACCAAAAGATTCAGAAATAAATCGGTGGAGATGGGAGGAAAAAAGGCGAAAGAAGAGGAGGGACAAATAGGGGGACAAGTGGGACGGGGTTGAGGTACTGTAGGAATGTTGGCTTCATTGATAGACAATTATAGTGTGAGCTAGTATGGATGAAGTGTCTACGGGATGCAGTTTTAGGTAGGGGCAAATTTTTAGATAGGAAAAATGAGTTCCGTCAACATATAACAGGTGCAGTTACATATTAAATTACAATAACCATTGAAAGAGCTCTGTAGCAAAAATATATAATTGGTAGTCAAAGTCTTGTGTAATGAAATAAAGTATTCTGTCAATATAAGCACACAACTGTTAGTGATATACAAATTTAAGCAGAAAAAAGGAAGAAACAGACTCAAATTATCAATGCCAAGAAGGATATTAAAGAGGACTAGAAAAGAAATCTATGACATTAACACCCTGCCAGTAATAAGTGCTCTCAGAAATGTGCTATGATTACTACAAGCATTTGTTTGAAATTGGTATATATAAACAGTATAATACGCATTGCTTGAGTTAAGAGCGTGTCATAATAACATGAAAAAGAAATTCAATCAGCATAGTATCGTACAATGGAAATAGAGTATGGTAGAGGAAAAGGTCAGTCCCAATCTTAAGAGAAGCGTGTCACCAGTGCTTGTATTTGAAATCAGTCAGTCTTCAGGAAAATAGAAGGGTAACAATAAAAGGCATGAAAAGGCATGAGTTGAAAAAAGCATTGAAGAAATTTGTTCGCAGAGTGCTGTTGAGTGGAAGGGACAGTGTGAGTGTTTGATTGGTTCAGATGCTCCGTCCATCACCACCCCCTTTTGTACCGCTTTGGCCGCCATAACTGTGGCAGGGTATGCTCAGACGTGAGTCCCTTGCTCACTTTGCCACTGGAATCAAGCAAGCCGGGCTGAAGACGGCTGGAATGCGGTCCTCAGGAGCTTGTTTCCGGTCCAGGGAAGGCATGGCTTGGCAGTTCGGGCATGACTGTTCCCATGAGGCACAGGGTCAGACTGATTTGCATATAGCCATGTCGGAACTGGGGTGGTGGAGTGGGCTAAAGAACGGTGATGGATCAAACCCAGATATTTTGACTGGGTGTGAGTGTTTGATTGGTTCAGATGCTCCGTCCATCACCACCCCCTTTTGTACCGTTGTATAGTGGTCATTTACCACAATGACAGGTGAATGGGCATCTCAGTAAGAAGAGGCTGCTTATGGAAGGAAGGATCCGAAAATGGAGGAGACATGTACCACAGAACTGCGCTGCACCGTATTTGTGAAGGAAAAAGTCCGAACAGCTTGAAGGCGGCATAAATGTACCTGCAATGTCATGGAAAGTCCTCCGGAATCATTTTTAGGCAAGGGACGAGCTGTGGCGGTGAAACGCTGCGTAGGAGGATACCTCCATCAGCTGCTGCTAAAACAACAAAATGGCGGGCGCGAGCTCGTCAGAGCCGCGCCGCAAGTAATCCTTGCCACAACTCTGTCTGCCAACAATGAAAACCTGCAAAAAAGGGATCCTTCAGCGCCTCAGTTATTCACGCCGCATATCCTGCAGTTTAGAGAGGATGCGTGTGTAGAATTATCGTGTTCGCTCCGTCCGTGTCCCCGTCGCCGCAGGAAAATCACGGAGCTACCGCCATCTTCTTTGGGCGCTAGACACGCCCCCCCCCCAGTTTGGCCTCCTTAAAGAGTAAGATTTCGGAATTAAACCTGAGAAGGAAACAGGAGGCAATTTTCCATTGTTTTGCCTAGGAAGTAAATGAGAAAAGAACAATAGGAAACACAGTATATTTCAACTGAAAAGACCTGTGCTGGAATTCAGGGCATATAAAAAAATATTTTAAAAAACAAAGAAGAAACAAACCGCTTAGAGAGGGGTCAGAGGCTATATTTAGAGACCATCCTGGATACCTTGCTCCAAATTCACAATATTAGCAAACCTAGAGTGTCTAGGGGTCTAAAATGAAGTTCCTAACCCTCTGTGTTCTGGACAACGAACTCCACAATGTTAAGGCGCCTAAAGATCAAGAAAAAATTCAATAAATTTCCGGATTCCAATCCCTCACCACCTCGGTGACATGCTTCATCATCTGGGTCTCCTCTTTTAAGTCACTCTCGCGACCCTAAGGGCTACAACCCCACCCTAGTGATCGGGGAGCCCAAGGATGTTTTAGTTCAGCTGATAACAGAGGATGATGACTATCAGGACTACCTGATGAGAGCAGCGGATAGTGTGGGAACTAAATGCAGTGCATTAGTGACAAGTGAAATGCAGAGGAAGGTTTGTACACCCCGCAATACAAGTGATTTGGTTGTATCGTTTCCAACCACATCAAGTGTACTAATACCAGTTCTATTAATGATATCTATTTAATTTGTTTGTTTCACCTGTTGCAGTAGCAAAAATACTTTTTGGTGGGTCCTGACGAAGGTATGGGACAAATAGCTGTCCGGTTGTGCCGAAACATGTTGACCACTGCATAACATCAGACAGTTATTTTGTGAAACTGTCTTTGCACTGTATTTAGTTTGGACTTCGGGAGACAATAATAAAGATAGGGTCTGTCGCAGTTCAATTTTAATTTCACTTGTCATTAATGCACTGCACTTAGTTCCCACACTATCCGCTGCTCTCATCAGGTAGTCCAGATAGTCATCCTCTATTATCAGCTGAACTAAAACATCCTCGGGCTCCCCGATCACTAGGGTGGGGTTGTAGCCCTTACAGTCACAAGAGTGACTTAAAAGAGGAGACCCAGATGATGAAGCATGTCAACGAGGTGATGAGTGATGGGAATCTGGAAATGTATTGAATTGTTTCTTGTTCTTTAGGCGCCTTAACATTGTGGAGTTCGTTGTCCAGAACACAGAGGGTTATGAACTTCCTTTTAGACCCCTGGACACTCTAGGTTTGTGCATATAAAAGAATATGTCTCAATAACGCCTACAGCGTTACAGAAACATTGCAGGCTGAAAACTAAACTGGCATCAGATGTTACAAAGACAATGACGTCAGAATTACATACTTATCTATTTATTTATTTTATTTATTTATAAAGTTTTATATAGCGCGAACAAGATCCCGAGGGATATCAGAGCGCTTTACAATAGGATGGGAGGAAGGACATAAATGCAAAATCGACAACAGGTAGGAGTTAAAAACACAGGAATTATAGCTTATTCGGGGACAGTTGCACAAGAAAGAACCATAACAAATGATTGTCCAATGGAAGTAAGAGCGACTGTCTTCGAGCAGGTGCTCCCAGCACAATTAGGGTTAGAATGTATTCATAAACAATTTTTTTGTTACCAATTTGAATGCCGTCGTTGAAGAGATTCGGTGTAGTTCCGGTGGAAGAGAGTTCCATAGCTTTGGGGCAGCGCCGTAAAAGGCTCTGTGACAAGTTCTCTTTTTCCTAAAGATGAGTGGCTTCAAGAGGAAAGTCTTGGCGCTTCTTGAGGCTCTTACACCACAAGGGAGCTTCAGTTTTTGCCCCAGGTACTTGGGAGTATTGCAGTGAAGGGCTTTGTGCGCCAGAACGACAATCTTTAACTGAATACATGCTTCACAAGGCAATCATTTGAGAGATTTTAGGATTGGGGAAATGAGCTCATTTTGCTTAGTGCCTGTAACCAGTCTAGCCGATGTATTCAGTGATGCTATTAGTGGAGCCAGGGAGTATTTGGGAAGGCCACAAAGGGTCGCGCTGCCGTAGTCCAGACTAGGCAGGACAAGCGCTTGCACCACTTGCTTGAAATCGTTTTGTGGAAGGAAAGGTTTGATATTTCTGAATGTCCTCATCAAGTGGTTTGCACCCTTGCATACCTTACTGATGTGATTTTTCATATTCAGGTGCTTGTCCAAGGTGACTCTGAGCGATTTGGCTGAGTCTATGATGAGAGGGGTGCAGTTGAAGGCAGTGAGGTGATTCAACCAGAGGTCAAGCTTGGGGATGTGGTTCGGAGGGGAGATGACCAGGAGTTCCGTTTTTGAGGTGTCGAGCAGAAGATGGTTCTCAGTTAACCAATTTTTAGTAGACGTTAGGGTCGAGAGAGATGATATTTTCGGTGGAAGAGATTTTCAAATAGAGTTGCGTATCATCCACATACATATGGAAGAGAGTGTTTGAAGAGTTTAAAGAGTTAGCTAAAGGTTCCTGGAACAGACTGAATAGGATCGAGATAAGGCGGATCCTTGGGGGACCCCGTGAGAACTAGAGAGGACTGGGAGAGAGAGTGGTTTGCCTTGACCCTTTGAGATCTTTGGTGGAGAAAGACGATAACCATTGTAGCACCTGACCAGAAAAACCCATCCTATTCTTCAGAGTGGCGAGGAGGTTGTCATGATTAACCGTGTCAAATGCGGAAGAAAGGTCAAGGAGGATCAGGAGGCAGGATTATTTTTGGTCAAGCATTTTTAAAAAGTCATCCATGACGTGAACGCCGACTCAGTGCTATGACCCTTCCGAAAGGCTGATTGATGTTGGTCAAGAAGTTGGAAATTCTCTATATGCACACAGAGTTGGGATTGTAAGCATTTTTCTGTGAGTTTCCCTAGGGTGGGGATGTTGGAGATAGGCCTGAAGTTATTGAGATCCCTGTAAGCCCCAGTATGTATGCCATGCGGGTTTCAGGAAAGTGAGAATATGCACAGGAGTGCACCCCCACAAAAGCAGCGGATCTGGATTGCACCGAACGCCACTAGTAGGGAACTGCTAAACAGAGCCTCTTCTCGCACACACATCCACACGTGCGCACACACACACGTGCACACACACACTCCCACGCACTCTCTTCCCACTTGGAAACCAAGCCATCCTAACTCATCACAACCCTTCACACCATCATTTTGATAGACATGGACAACCGTTCAACACCTCTTCCCACACACAGACCTGCAGCAGTGTGCTTCCCTTCTAAGCCCCTCAACATTGCCACGGACGCACATCTCCAAACGTTCTAAACAACACATTCTCTCGCACATAGGCTGGACCATTCAACAATATTTTAACATTCTTCTCATTCACTTGCGTGCACCACAAGGGTTATGTAGCTATACTCAACGTTCACACCAGTGTCAGCAAAGTGCGGTATAAATTGTAACAATAACTTGCAAAACCTACAATATGGATTGAAGAAATAGTTTCATACAGACAATAATAAACATTGCCTTCTGGTGCTTGTGAATGAGTCACATTCAGCATCAATCTGTGGATGATACAGGATTGAGGAATTCTTTGTAAGAGATTAAGAATGCTTTAATTTTCAGTTAGATCAGTCTTTAAACATGGTTTTGCTTACAAAGGTATTTCTCATTAGCGTGCCGTACAATATCAACATACATAAGTCAGAATTATGCCAGGTCCCAAAATATTGTCAACATAAGTGCAGATTTGCTAATATGAATTTTACTGTAGCGATATTTCAGAGTTGATGATATGATTACGATATTTCGTGGAAGGTTTGGCCTGCAAAAATCAGCGAACTTGCTTAAAGGTACAATTCATTAAACAAGTCAAAATTTTTCCAATTTCATGAAATTACATAATTGTGCGTTGTACCCACTGACACCAGCATAATTATATACATTCGCACGTCCATGGCATTTTTCATGGCTAGTATCTATGCTGCATGTAGTATTATTTTCCTTGAGTGTAGTACAGAGGGCTTCGAATCAGTGGGAGCTGCTTCTTTTATTATTCCATAAATCAGCATCTTCAGAAAGTTCCCAGCTGCAGCTTCCCCTCAAAGACCAGTGCCACAGGCTGCTCCCCCAGCAGCAGAAGGTCAAGGGGCATCAGATTTGGCCAAAGGCACCAGGCTTACTGAATCTAGTGGCGGATAGGTAACTTAGGTAATAGCTTAAAAAGACGTCCCAGTTTTGCAGATTCACCAGGGTGCGTATGGAACAACAGCCAGCCCTGCTTACTGTCTACGACCCTGTCCTTTACAGTTGATGATAAAAATATCTTTCTGGTTGTAATAACATTAGAGCTAATTGCAACCTCCTGTGCATGGCCTTGAAGGAGTGGGAGGTGTGTCTGCTGAGTGACTGTGCAGTATTTTATCTGCTTGTAACACACATACAGGGGCAGATTTACAAGCCCCTTGCGTTACTTTTGTGTCATTTTTTACATGGGAAAAGTGACGCAAAAGTGGGGCAAGGGGCCTGTAAATCTGCCCCACAGTCTCATTGTGTCTTGTCCACAGCATTGGAATTAAATGTTGGGATGATGGGGCTGGCTAAGACCTAAAATTCTGAAGACATTCATTGGAACCTAGACAGTTCTGCACCCTTTCCCTCTCACTGCCATACACTCCTGACTGTCCCATCTCGTCCACCACTGCACTAAACCTTTGAGTGTCACCTATCACAGCCTGACTTACTGTACGGGTTGATTTGCGCTAATCTATGTGCAATAGGTTGAAAGCCTACCCAGATAACTAGAGGGGAGGCCTACAAAGTACATACATGGCCCACAAGGACCTGTAAGATGGGACAGAGAGACAAAAAGAGCAGATTCAGCATCAATGATGCCAGTGTATTTATAGTAAATATATAGCAGATACAAACATAACCATTTAAAAAAAGGCCTCTGTGTTCAGAGTACATACCTCTTACCTGAGCTAAAGTTTAGTCCACATCAGTGGTAAAATGCTACAGGGGACGGCTCACCCTACTGTAAACTTCCTGTGGTGTTGTGCACCTTCCTTGCAAGCCACAGCTTTCAGAACATGGAATGTGGTGAAGGTTGCCTAGCACTGCTTGAACTGAGTCGGCATTTACTTCTGACTAGCTTCTGGATAGGGTCTCTGTACTTGTACCTACCTAAATAAAACCCTCACTCTCAAACTACAAGAGTCTGGATCATCATTTACGAAGAATTAACTTCTACACTTCCATTGTACCAAATGTTCACTGTTGAAGGTGCCTTCAGACAGAGTTAGTGGTTTCCCACCATGGCCTCCTATTAAATCAGAAGGCCCAGGGAGAGGCCACATCCATGAGGGTCAGAGGGTGCATTATTCGACAGAACCCATGTTTTTTCATAACGCCACAAACATTTGCTGCAAAATCTATTTACAGATTTTGAACCAAGCCTGCACTATTAATTGATGGCATTAAACATGGCTTAAACCAGCAGATGGTGCAAGATATAGACTTGCGGGCCTGGCGTGACTTTATTGTTCCAGGACCCACAAAAATATCTGATAGGCATTGTCCTTCTTTTACTGTTAATGACAGAAGTTTTTTTTCTGGGTGCAATACCATGAGCTATCACTGTGCTAGCCATAAAGGTTAAGCTGAAATGACTAGAACCTGATGTGGGGGTGTTTTTTGGAAACAAAGGTGGAAAAATGAGTGACTCTGTACTGTAAATTATCTGTGTGTCATGTGCTTGAGGTCTTGATTATGTTGTCCCCAGCCTTGAAATGAAATTGTGGAATTGAAGGATCAGCTAGGCCTAATTATCTACACCCACACCTCTTCCTCAACCCTGTACAGGTTTTCATCCCCCACTGGAATGTACTCATGGCTGTACCACCCTCTCCACTACAAAACGGAATCCCCTAGAGCCATCTTTAACAGACTGTCATATGCATCGGTCTTTGCGATTTTGTGTGGAAAGAGGACCCAGAAAAGTGACATAGTGATCTACAAAGGACTTCAATGAGCTCTGAATGGCTGCGAAGAGGGGCAGAGGCAGAAAGAGGAATAGTAAATCTAGTGTAAATGTACAGTCAATGTAACAAGGGTGCCATCAGACTCAAGAAATCCAAAGCGTCCCTAACCAACCTATGGCAATCGTCTGAGAACGTGCAAATGCTTGGCGGTGACAGTGTGCCCACTGCGACTGATCACACAAGTGCAGAAAGATTATGGCAGAGACTAAGAAAGGAAAGCACCAATTCAGTGCAAGAGTAATAGGACTCAAAACTAAATGAACATTTGAGATCTAGATTATCTGTATGGTGTAGGTAGGGAATTTCTATGACACAATATTGAGAGTTTACAATAGTGGGACCAGAATATTGAGGGACAAAATATCAAAGAGGTAAGTTATGTAGTTGTGGAGTTACGAATAGAATAATAGAAGGCCCCAGGGACCCCATCCCCCAGGGCCGTCTTTTTTAAAAAGAGGAGGGGGAGCGCAGCCATCCCTTCCCCAGCATATAGTGGCCCTTGGGACACCATCCCCTGTGGATTAGTTTGCTCCTGGGTAAGTGTCCTATATAAACTTAGCTTTCGATATTTTGTCCCTTGATATTTTGGTCTCGATATTGTGGCCATTCAATGTTGTTTCCTCGATATGCCTGACCTACACCATGCAGATAAGCCAAGTCTCATACATTCACATAGTTTCGAGTCCCCAATCCCCTTTTACGGAATTGGTGCTTTCTATCCTTAGTCCTCCTTCTTTAGAGAATCACTTGCAGGGGCAACTTCCAGCTAGAGTAATATAATTTGTTGTGCTTTGAAAAAATAGTGTTCATTTGGAACTTAGCTTCATTTATCGAATCAGGAATGTCAGACTGTCTTGCCTGAGAGTGCTCAATTCAGTAGTAGAAAAGTCTTCACTATCCTTATGAGCTCATCAAAGCGTTCTATTTTCTACAGACACAAATATGGGTTTACCAGAACTGGCTGATTTGCTTTCAAGATTTCTCTCCAATGGGTGAGGTGAGTCCAATTTTCCAGAAAATCGGTACCTTGCATGCAGAGTTAGCTAGGCTCCAGAACCGATGTAAGTCTTGAAACTCTGGCCCAAGCTTAACTTGTGGGTTATCTTCCTATCATATCCAAGCAAGAAGATGACACCCCAGAGTACAAAACGGAAAAGTGATGGTGCACCAGTCTATTATCCACGTTTACCCAAGGGGGATCACAGAGGATTAAGAACTGTTGTCCTTTATCAAAGGCATTTGGGTCAATGGTGCGGTACTGAAAATAGTGGCTGATGTGAATATCTATGGTAGAACTCTAGCAGACTCTCATGAACTGTAGAGACAGCTGCTGGTGAAAAAGTTAATCATTTGGGATGAAGTAGAGGTGAGTTCTATTCATATTTGAACATCCAGCATGGGTATTTGAGACAGTGTTGTCTTTCGTGGTGAGTCATTACGAGATGCAAAGTTAAAGCCCAATGAGAATATTTTCTGTTGTATTCTGGCAAAATCTGCGCTATACGAATTCCACTCAGTAAAAGCATGCACATATTTTTTACGTGAACAGCAGGCTTTGGGGAACCCACTGCGTGATGCATGGCATGATGTTCAAGCACTATAAGTGAACTACAACAGAAGCAAATTATTTGGCTATGCCTATAGTGACTGGAAGTATTGAACAAAAAATAAGGGATCTCCACGTTGTTATTTGTTTGGCTGTCTTTGGGGTACCTGAATATACTTAAAGCACACTGACTGTAAGATTAGGCAATTGTGTTCTATTGCATTTATCACCTGACCTCATGTGTTGCAAGGTGGACAAGTAGAGTTTTCAGAAGAGGTTAAGTAAGACAGTAGATAGGATAGAATATATCAATGAAGTGAATAGATAACAGAGGAAGTCTTTGAGGTATTAACTCTACAAGTGTCTATGGAATCAATTTCACTCCATATACTTCCCTTTCTTGCATAAAATTATTTGAGTTTGACAATCAGTACATGTACTCATAGGTCATGCATATCGTCTACTACTCTCAAACAGTGTTATTTCGCTTAGAATCTCTTCTGACTCCCTTTGTCAACACCCATTTACCAATCCCCTCCAGCTCCATACCAAAATTAGAACTGTTGGATACTGGTTCAATTGCCACAAACTCATAGATACTTATGCAGCATTGGGGTTCTTTAAAGTAAGACTGTAAGTACTGCTCACAAATATCATTTTGTTTTCCATTGCTACCTCTGCTGGATGATCCCCTAGCAGTGCAGAACATGTTTTCCCGATTATACTAAACAGAACAAGTGCTGCAGACTTCAGCTGAATAAAATACCTTAGACATTTTTTGGGACCACTGCACTTTCATGCAAATGCCAAAAATATTTGCAATGTTCCTACACACTTCATCACCCTTTAAAATTATTAAGCAACTTGGTTTAAATCGACGGGAAAGATGGGCATCATCGTTTTTACTGAGTCATCCATTGCCTTAGCCTGGGAGGTAAAACCCTGGGCCAATGGACTGTCTCGCCGGCACTAATAAGCTCCATCAGAAACATTTACTAGTTTGGCAATACAAGTTCTGACACAAAAAATACAACTGTGTAAACCAAGAACAGGGTGGAGACTCTAACTATTTTTTACTTTCACACACATCTATAACTCTCCTGTAAATCTGGGATGTATGGCCATTAATGAAAGGGTGTAAATATACTTGCAATTAAAAGATGTGTAATGCTACTGCCCATGGTGAATGTATCATCATACCATTTATTTTTATTTGCTGGATTCATTCTTTTGCATCATGCTAATGCTGCCTTGGGGCAGATTGTAGAGTGTGTTCATAGTGAAGGGCCAGGTACTCGGGATCTGGAAGTTGAGATTATCAGTCTGCAGGAAAAACATAAACCAACTCTCTGTCACTAGATCCAGAAGTAACATAATCAAAAGATGTGAAGCAGCGTGGGATGGGATTTACACAGTGCAAGTCCTTAGTGCAAATTCAAGTACAAGCTGCACTTGACTGGCTGGACCCTTGTCTTCAATTCCAAAATTAACCGTTCAAAAATATATCTAGGACAGTGAAGCATAAAGTTGCCCTACAAGTATGACAGAGAGTAATAGATTGGCAAACCATGAATGTTTATTAACAGATTAGCTAAATTCCAAACTCAGTCAATCAAATTAGTCATAAAACAAAAATGTACGTATAAAAGTTATGTACAATATAATCAAAATCGAGTCAAATTGAAAATAGCAAATACAAAGACAAGTTATTTAAAGATTGCCACATGTAAATCAAAGATAATTTAGTTCCCCCTGGAGGGAAATTCCCTAAAGCTAAGCAAAGGATTTAAATGAGTTTGGGTTAGTTTAAGCAGCAGTTGTCAGCAAGTAAGGCCTCTAAAGGCAGAATCAAATGAAGGGTCATTGAGGCAAAGAAGAACAGATTTGCCCGAGAGTTTACCTCTATAAGCAGGACCCAAACAAGTATGGGGTTTCAAGAGAGTGAGAAGAGCAACTTCTCTTGAAACAGTAGACAAGATCATCTGAGAGTAACTACAGCAATCCACAATTAAAATATACAATTCAACAAACTTATACATTCCAATCAAAATTCAGCATTTCTCTGATAAGTTATCATCACCCTTTTTCCTAGGCATTGCACAAGGACGGTTACAGCTGCACGGCCTTTAAGCAATACCTAATACAGAATGGAACATTGTGGTCAGTCAGTCTGCCTGTCTGCATGTTCCTTGTAGGACACGTGATCTTGTTGACACGGCTAGTCCATCTGAGAGGGGTACCAGGTATGCAGTAGAGATGCAACCCCCAGGTCATTATAATTTAGGAGTGGAATTGAGAAGTGGATAACCCCTATATGCCCTGACGAAGTTGCGTAAAATTCAGCAACAAAACATGTTGGCGATCCAGACACACTTCTAACGTGGTTTAGCGTGAGTCTGTTTTAATTTGGGGTCCTCTCAGCCCAGAATAAAGTATGAGTGGCTAGTGAGTTCTCCAATTTTAATTTGGTGAAGAATTTTTTTCTTTTCTTACTGGGGTTGTCTATGAATGTGCACACTATAACAGCGATTGGAAGTTGCTATTCGCTGTTTCACGAACACCTAGTACATTGCTTGACTGTGGTGAAGCAAAAGGATTATTACATGGTGTTTGTCCTTTTCCCCGTTGTGTTTGTGTCTTTTTCTTTCCACTGTCTTGAGAGTGAGCTACCGATGATGATAAGCGGGTACACTGGCAATCACTAGCCAGATAACCCCATTGGCGGTTCTACCGTGAGGGGCTCACTCTCTTTCTCCACACTTTTTTGGTGGTGTGAGTGATGGTTGTTTGACAATTTTATTTCTGACCCTGTGTGTACTTTGACGTAGTTTGACACTGACATATGAACAACATTTTTTGAAAAATAAAGGGAAAGGGGTAGTGATACTATTATGCACACACCCGGAGGGTTCATGTAGTCCAATTGTTACATAAGAGTGTCATGAGGGATAGGCCACATTCTGATTTAGTAGTGTTGCATGTTCCTTGTACCTGCAAGTAACCATTTTTTCAGTTACAATCAAACTTGCACAGAAAAAAGTTTCTCATACAAATTAAACAACTGAAACAATTAATCAAGGCAAGCAACCACATCTTAGAGCTTGGCCGCAGAAATAAACGATAGAATCAGACAACACACTGCAGCCAAAGACCATTTTAATTGTTAGCATTAGTTGTTTAAACTGTGGCCTACATTAACTATGGCTAAGTTAACATGAAAACCCTTTAACTATGATCAATTATAACACGAGAATCACTTAATATGGTCAACTTTGGCATGAAAAAAGTCACACTTTAGATATGGGTATTTGATGTGTATTTAGTATATATGTTAGGCAAAAGGAAAAATAGTAAAAGAGTGTCTTCAATTCCCCTCTCCCATGGGTCAAAGAAGAGCCATTACACAAAACAGTTGTAAGTCTCCTCCTTGACTGTATTTGAAATGCCCAGTGTTTACGTTTGCTGCTTACGTCTAGACTCCACTAAGTCTTTGAGCTTGTCATAAATATGGCACTGCAGCTCCTCCAGCTCTACTTCTTCCCTCTTTCTTTTTCTCCCATTTCGCTTTGTCACCATTTCTTTTACACTACTGTATGAATCATTCATTCCAGCCATCCCTCTAGTCCACCTCATATACAGTAATGAGCAGATAGCTAAGATAGCAATAATCAATATGGGGGTCAAAATAGTCCTTAAAATCCCACTCCCAATGCCACAAATCCATCTACCAACTGCTGAAAAACCTCTCCAAATTGCCTTCCTGTCACCTCCAACTCCTTCAACTCTTTCGAAATGCCAATAATGTTATTTACAAACTTGTTAATTTCTTTGCTCTTAACAGGCATGTACGTGTAGCACTGCGAAATGTGTCACATGCAACAATCTCTGCCATCTTTTGTGAACAAGATATCTAAAGCAAGCCTGTTCTGAAGAACCATGTCCCTAATAGCCACAAGTTCTGACTAATTAAAGCACAATGCTCCTGTGGTATTGGAGGCCAGACGATCCACCAATGAAGATAGCTTTCTGGTTTTCAAGTCATTCAAAACTACTCCTGCAGAATAAATGATAGTGCCAAAGATGTCACCTGCTATATGCAAAGCACTACGCTTGTGTTTTCTTTGAAGTACCACTACCTTATAATCCAAATTATTTACAGGAAACACCTTAAGAAACACTAAAGCTATGTAACAGCTGCCAATTAAATTTTCAGGAAACTGAAAATAAGCATTCTCCACACACACAAAATAAACTTCAGGAATGAAAGGATGTCTTCAACCAAACACCTGTACTCTTAAAACTTCAAATCTCCGAGGTCATACTAGGAGGAGTTCTAATTTTTTCCTTTCTTCTCATGAAAAAACGTGTTCCTTTCTTTAGCCAATCCAATCAACTTTGGGTGAATCCCAGCATCCTTTAGTTTTTCTTCCTCCTTTTCCCACTCAACCTGAGACCCTCTCTTTATCTTGCCCTCAAGTCCTGACCTTCTGTCCTCGAATTCTTCCATAAACTCCTTCTCAGGTTTAGTCATCTTACATGTAAACCCTTCTTTCTGAGCACTAGAAATACCACCTTTTGTCAGAGATCTAAAGAAATGCTATACTCAATCAGTATATCTAGGGGTATAATGCAGATTCAAGTGTTTATACATAGGCACCTGTTCAAGGACCAGGTCAAAGTTTGAGAAACAATATTCAAACCAACCCTGATGATAAAGAAGACTAAGAATTATACTGCACAACAAAGGGTATGTGAGAGGTAAGTGATGATAGGTGCCTCCTTCTGCAGTAGGGCCAGTAGGCGCAGATATAGCAATCATGCATGTGCATGACTCCAGAGTATTCATGCAATAGATCAAGAAATGTATTATTGGTGTAGTTCCCTTAGGAACCATCTATATGTCAAATCATCATGGTAAATCTATACTATTCATTCATCTAAGTGAGTTGCATTAGGCTTAGCTATGGTAGAAGCATGCCCAACAAGAGAATTCAAGCCAGCAAGTAGGCAGGTCATGAAAAGGACCAAGGCAA
Source organism: Lissotriton helveticus (assembly GCF_964261635.1). Lineage (NCBI taxonomy): Eukaryota > Metazoa > Chordata > Amphibia > Caudata > Salamandridae > Lissotriton > Lissotriton helveticus. Next base: position 1,664,191,826 of record NC_136067.1, on the reverse strand, counting down.
CAGCCACTAAAACTAGTAATGCTCTACGTGTTTCCTGCAAATTAGACACCATAGATTCTTTGGAGTCAGACTACAAGGCTCACGAAAATTCAGAAACAAAGCAAATTTTGTTTGTTATCATCTACTTTTCAAAATCACAACACTACTCTTCAGCTTGAACCTGGGTTCTAAGAAGCTTCATAAGTTTCAGAAAGGTTTCAGTAACAGTTCACTTGGATTCACATAAAACAATCAGTCAACCTTCACTGTGGTAGCCCTATTCACAGAGGCTTATCGAGCACTTTTCGCTGATCATCAGTCTCATGTGTTTTTGTGTCACACCCACTATCAGCAAAATATGTCAATTCAGGAGCAGAGTACCCTTGACTTGGCACCCATGTTCTCTTGAACTCCCTGATGTATGTCCTCACTGTCTCTTTGCTTACTTTTCTCTTTTACTTCATTGACAATCTTTAGCATTATCTCCTCTGACACAAAAGCTCTCAGTCTCTCACCCTTCCCTGGTCAGCTTGCTTTTATCAGCTCCCCTCTAGCTGCACTGTCTGTCCCTTCTTCTGGATCAGAGTTGTTATTTACAGTTTCTTCAGCTCAGTTCACTGTGGCTACTCTTGGATCATTCAGCACAGGCTCAGCACTTATTTCAGGTTCCTTTTGAGACCCTTGGGCATAATCTTCTACCCTTTCTGCTCCTTCGGGGTGCTTTGGAGTTTGACTTGCAAATTAGTGGTTGTGGTCACCACATCTTCACCAGCGTGTCTCATTATTTGGTTGTGAGAGGCATATACCCAATTTAGAAGGCGCCCTCCACAGCATTATAGGTCACCAGGATAACTTAAATGGGGCCACGCCTGCAGGGCTCAAGACCCGATGTCCTGATGTATTTTTTCACCACAACCCAGTCTCCCATACTAAAGTGGTGGCACTATTTTTGGTTCGGAAGGGAAGTCGCTGATTGTACCCGATGAGAGACAGAATGAACCATTTCAGCGATATTTCTTGCAGTATTCCAGGCTCAGCAGGAAGCCTCATTGCTCTCCCCTTAGGAATTTCACCTGTGGACAGTTCTATCCTCCAATCAGGAGTTCTATGAATGCTCATCAGCACCAAGGGAAGGCGGTCTGGCCACTTAAGAGATGTAAACCCACACGCTTTGAGAAGTAGGGACTTCAACATTTCATTGACCTGTTCGACAATGCTTGATGCTTCAGGCCAGTGACTATAATGAAGCCACAGATCCTCTTGTATGACTACACACAGCATTCTCATCACCTCACTCTTAAAAAGAGTTCCACGATCTTACTTCAAAGAAGCAAAAGGTAGAATGTATGGACCAACTCTCTCAACAACAGTTTGGCCAGAGTGAGGCTGTCACTTCTTCTGGATGGGTACGTTTGCACACATCACTTTCACTGTAGTACAAAACAAAGTCTTTATTATAGTCAGGCATTACTAGAGCTGGGGCATGACAGGCTCTCTCAGCTCAAGGAAGGCACTCATGCAGTTGTTCCATGTTAGCTGTTCAGACACCTATTTGTGCGTATGTCTCTGTAAAGGCTTTGCCACTAAGGAAAAGTTGGGAATCCACTGGCAGCAGTACCCACCATTCCCAGAAACATCCTGTCTTCTCTTTGAATTGTGGAAGGGTTCAGAATGCCAGAGATACTCTCTTGAAACACTTTCCAAGCTCCATTCTCATATGATGTCCCACATACAGGAGGTCTTTCTGCCAATATTGCATATTAATGAAAGACACTTTTTGCCTATTTTTGACCAAATGTTTTAACAGGCCAATAATTTCTTGTCTGCATAGTTGCATACATATTGTGTAGTTGACGCCACCACTAGGTCTTCTGTGTACTGGACCAGGACTGTGAGGCATGGCAAATACCATGTCTGCAGATCCTTTTTTAACATTTGAATGGAAATTGAACGACTTTGTGTATGCCTCTGTGGAACTTGGCACCATGTCAGAGACTTATTTTAGAATTGGCATGTTAAGAAAATATGACTGTCCTCCTCAAAAGCAATAGAAAGAAGGCTTGGCACTGATCAGTGACTGTAAATCATTCAGCATTGCAAGCAATTTGGAACAATATCACTGTAGGATTCAGTACCATAGGACAACAAGGGACAACAATATTATGGGCCTGTTGTAGGTCTAAGAATAATTTTTGATTTTGTTTGGTTTCTGCAAGGCCATTTAGGAGAATTGCAGGGACTCCCTAGTATGTATTTTAAGATGCCCTCCTTTAGCATAGGTTCAATTATAGGTGTAATTCCAGCCACTGCCTCTGGTAAAAGGTTTTACTGGGGTGTTAGGAGATACTCTGCATTCTGTTTGATTGCTATTCTCTATTGTTCAACATCTTTTATCAGGCCATATCTTTTCCATTGTAACCACAGACTTCCTCTTTCACAGACTACTTTAATTCAGGGGCAAGTGTTTCTTTGACAAAACCAGTAACAAGCCAACTGCTAACCTTAGTGTGCTCAGGTTGAAGTCTACATTGTCAACGTGTGTCTGAAGCTCAACACCATTCGGTTTACAGTAGATCACACAATTCAATTTGCTAGAGGAGATCCCTACCCAATAGGTTGACTGGACATGAATCACATATGACAAATTGATGGTCATCTTCTAGGGGAACTATATTCAAGGGGACATTAGCGGAAACAGGATTCATAATATACTGGTTAGAAATGCCTAAAGCTTGGGCCTGTTTTCCTGAGAGGAGTAGGTTTGGTAGTTCTACAGGTGCTATTCACCTATATTGCCACATATGGCCCACTTTGGACTACCTCAAAGACTGTGCCAAGCACGCAATCTAGTTCCCCTCTCCGGCACCATCATTGTGATTGAGCTGAACCAGGAGCTCCAAAACTGTCAATGACCATGAACAGTTGGAGACTATCAGAATTCATGAAAAGAGTTTACTGAACTCTGGGGTCATGTTACACCTTGGGCCCTTCATACTGTGTTGCATCAAGGGGCCTTGGGGTAAGTTATAGTTCAAGGGTCTTTGTATGTGTTTATTCTGAATTAGTATCACATTGTATTCTGCATTTGACCATAAATTTGTATTTGATTCTGATACAACCTACATTACTGTTTATAATGGCTCACCTTGTTAAAATAGTGACGCAGAGTAGACTTTTTGTATTTGGGTCAACTTGCATTCCTCATCCCCTACCTTTGCGGGACACCGGTAAGTAGCAGTAAGTAATGATTTATTGTGTTTAATTAATTAAAATTACATAAAAGAAAGGGTGGATACGAGTATCTACACCCAAGAAACTAAGAATAAAATAACAACATCTCTGTACACCAATCTAAGATAAACTTATTAAATCGTGTTTACAGTCCGGTGATTATTGGTAACATGAAGTTAAATTGAGCTTCTTAAAGACATATTTGAAAACTTTGGCTGCTCAAAAGAGTTCTGAGGTATTCTGTGAGTTGAGACAGTGTTTTAAGACTTCCTTTCATAGTCTAATAATAGTTGCCAAAAAGATCTGTTTGACAAGTAATTTCCTCTCTTGCTTTACCCCGAGGCAACAACACAGAAGGTGCAATGTTGATTCCTTTAGTAATCGCACAATCGGTATCTGGGATTTGAAAATTGGCAGTTGGTCCAGCATAATCTGAGTTCTCTTATTGGGAACAGCATAAACCATATGCAAATGATGGATAATTTCACTGGCTTGCCTAATGTTTCTGTTACATAGTGCTGCGTTGTCATAGTTTTATATAATTCCAGAGTCTAGTGCAAATGGTTATTTTTTGCCATTTCTGAGAGGTCAGCTGTGCGACTAAGCAACATGGTTTGTGTTTTATGGCAGATTTAAATGCTGCAAAAAGATATTACTTTCCCAGATTGCCTTCGCTTCCGAGTCTCTGATTTCACTCAATAAATACATAGACCAAGGATTCCTAGCAGAACAGCCATGGACAAAAATCGGCTTAATGACTTCTTTCAGTGTTCCCTTCTTTGCTTTGTTGACCAGTAAGCAATATGTCAATAAGTTTGTTTTGCATGCTAGGTCTAAGCGAATTGGCACAAATCCATAACTTATTTGTGATCTCAAAGAGTTCTGTGGTAAAAGGAAAAGCTTTCAAAAGCTATTGCACTGTATTAGCTCTAGTGTTGACGCAAAGCATCCTGAGAAACCTTGGTGACAGTATATTACAGATGGTAGGAGTTTGGCTCATGTTACCTTCAGTATCACACTGACTGATGGACTATGCAACTTTGCACCGAGTCTACATTGGCCACTTGGTATTTCAAAATGCATTGATCTTCCGCTTTTTCACATATTTTCCAAAGATGGTGACCTTGGGTTTTTATTGGCTCGGTTCTAATTATTTTCAAGACTGAAACTACGTATATTTAGAGCTCTTTGCAATCTAAAATAAATAAGATCTAAAATGACAATATCTGTGTACTGCAAGATTTACAGAGGGTGATTATGTATCCTTGGAGAAGATTATCTGCCTTTTTTTTTTTTAGCAATGTGCTGTTATCTGCCAGGTAAAGACTGAAAATTGGAGGGCTGGATATGCAACCTTGCTTTAAGCCCCTATCAGAGTACATATTCTCTGCAACGCTGAGGCCATTACTGCCTTTCACTCGTACCCAAGTCTCGAAGTAAGGTGAAATATTAGCTTGTAATAGGGGGAAAATAGTCCCCAGGCTGCCAGTTTGTTCCACCGTTTTCAATGATCAATCCTGTCAAAAGCTGCTGTATAATCAATAAAACATGCATATAATATGCCTCTTTTCTGACTGATTGCAAAAAACACAGTTGATGGACAGAATGTAGAACAATGTCATACATTCACCCCAGTACAAGGATCTGGGCCTAAATCCATCGTTTTTTTGCACTCCACACCACCCTGGGTTAGACACTGGCTATATGCAAATCAGCTCTGACCCTGTGCCTCATGGGAACAGTCCAGTCCGAACTACCAAGCCATGTCTTTCCCAGACCGGAATCAAGCATCCAAGGACCGGTTTCTGGCTATCAGCCTTCATTCAGCCTGGATAGCTTGACTCCAGTGGTGTGGAGAGCCTGGGACTCACGTCTGAGCATACCCAGCCCACTCGGGGTGAAAATTGCAAAAAACACAGTTGATGGACAGAATGTAGAACAATGTCATACATTCACCCCAGTACAAGGATCTGGGCCTAAATCCATCGTTTTTTTGCACTCCACACCACCCTGGGTTAGACACTGGCTATATGCAAATCAGCTCTGACCCTGTGCCTCATGGGAACAGTCCAGTCCGAACTACCAATCCAAGTCTTTCCCAGACCGGAATCAAGCATCCAAGGACCGGTTTCTGGCTATCAGCCTTCATTCAGCCTGGATAGCTTGACTCCAGTGGTGTGGAGAGCCTGGGACAATCGTTTCTGACTGATGGCACGATGAACTGAAACAATTAATCCAGTCAAGCTTCTGCAACTTTGAACTTGGCTGTTGAAACAAGAGAACGAATGAGCTAACATACAGCAGCTAAAGAACATTTTAAATGTTAGAATAAGTTGTTTAAACTGAGGCTTACATTAACTATGGCTAACTTTATGTGAAAATACTTTAGCCGTGATCAGTTATAATGGGAGAATCAGAATCACTAACTATGGTCAAACTTGACATGGAAGATCACTTTAGATGTAGGTATACAATGTGCATGAGTAGATATGTTAGAAAAAAAGAAAAATAGTGACAGAGCATCACCATATGCATCTTCAGAGATTTCCAATGTCTAAGAAAGTTATGAATATATGCCAGTGAAAGCGACCATGTGTGCAATGCTGTAGGGGTGGGGTAGCCACTGAAAGATCAGGCCAGGCTTGGGCCTGATGCCTGGCTCTGACTCAGACCAGTGTCTCTTTGGAAACTCAAGCCCTACAATGAGCCGAGCTTTCATAAGGCTTAGGCCTGTCACAATTCTTCTACCCTCATACACTGAGCTAAAAACAAAACATTAACATTCAAGGTAACCAGGATAGGCAAATAGACACCCATTTAGCGACTAATTCATGAAACGTGAAACCAGAAAACCTGAATTATTTGCAATATCCCTGCTTAATCAATTTGTGCAATCTTAGGCAAATATATTCTTTCACCGATCCGCCTCCTTCCTTATTATGACATATAAATGCACCTTCAAATACCTAAGTTCAGAATGTCAGGTGTAAAAATAAAAAAGAATGTCAGGTGCACACAAAAATATTCTCTTTATTTATTTATTTATTTTTGCGACTTATTAAGCGTGAACGAATACCCGTAGGCGTCTCGGCGCTAGCCAGTTCACCTAATTTTCTCCAAATAAAAGCGGATCCAGAGGTAAGTTGTCAAAATTACTGATTAAAAAGCCAGGTCTTCAGTTTTTTGTGAAACTGGGGAAGTGAGGGGCTTGTCCTGATATGCTATGGCAAGGTGTTCCATAATTTGGGTGCCGCGACTAAAAAGCGGCGGTCACCCCATGAAACTGTTTTTGACCGTGGAACCACAAGTTGATTGAGAGTGGCAGATCGAAGCTATCTGGCAGGTCTGTAGGGTATCAGCTGGTCCTTAAAATAATGTGGTCCTTGGTCATGAAGTGTCTTGTATACTATGCAAAGTGATTTAAATTTGATCCGATTACGGATCGTCAGCCAGTGATATGTCTTGATGGTATCTGATATGGGCGAAAACTTGGGGGTTCCAGAAAGCAGACGTGCTGCTGCGTTCTGGATTGTCTGAAGCTTATTGGTTACCCTAACCTGGGCATTTAAAAATAAGCCATTACAATAGTCCAGAGATGATAACACTAAAGAGCTGACCAATGTTTTAGCAGCTACCTCTGGCAAGAATGGGATGATTTTCTTGATCAGTCTTAATTTGTGATGGGCAGTTGCCGCTACTCTATTCGCATGTGCCATGAAGTTATGATCCGCGTCAATAGTCACTCCCAGGTTCCTAACCTTAAGGGCTGGGCTGGGGAGGGTTCCAAAGGCTGATTGCCACCAGGTTGCAGACCAGTCTGGTAATAGAGTTTCAAAAATGAGCACCTCCGTTTTTTCGGAGTTGAGTTTGAGGCAGTTCGATGCCATCCACTCTCCGATTGCTGACATTCCACGTTGGAAGCGCTCTGCCACCTCGTATCCATCGCCTTTAATGGCCAATACCAATTGTGTGTCATCGGCGTAGGAGGTTAGGCTCATCCCATATGCTTTGATGACATTGGCAAGGTCCGACACATAGATGTTAAATAGTGTCGGACTTAGGGATGAGCCTTGAGGAACCCCACACGGTAATGACAGTTTGGCAGATTGGTATGGCCCTAGGGTGACAGCCTGAGTTCTGTCTGCCAGGAAGGATGCGAGCAGAGTTCTCGCCGTGTGGTGAATGCCCAACTTTCCGACACGGTCGACCAAGATCTTATGGTCGACCGTGTCGAAGGCCGCCGATAAGTCCAACAAAATAAGTACTGCTGTCCCTCCCTGGTCCCGAATTGCCCTGATATCGTCTGCCGCTTTAATTAAGGCGGTTTCGGTACCATGATATCTTCAGAAACCGAATTGTGAGTCGTCCAGAAGACGATGTTTCTCTACATGCTCGGTTAGTTGTTGATTCAAGGCTTTTTCGATCACTTTAGCTAAAAAAGGGAGACTTGCAATGGGCCTATGATTCTTTCATTCTGCCTTATCCAGACTTGCTTTCTTCAACAGGGGTTTCACCAGCATGTTCTTTAAGGAGTCCGGGAATATCCCAGAGGCCAAAATAGAGTTGCAAACTAAAGTGATAACCGGGATGAGTGAATTCATAACCGGTGGGAGGACTGAGAAAGGACAGGGATCTAGTGCCGATCCAGTTTTGATGGAGGAGACAATGACCTTTATTTGATTGATGGTCAGAGCCTTAAAGCTGGTCAAAACCTTGTCCGAAGGCAGATAGTCAGGAGCTGTTATTATCGGGTTCAGGGTAAAAGCCTGGTAAATATTGTTTACTTTAGAGAAAAAGAAATTAGCCAGTGCCTCACAAAATGATTGTGAAGGGGGCGGTGTAAGATCTGGGGCATTATCTGATCAAATTCTGGTGATGTCATATAGTTGCCTACTCGAGTTTTTAGCTTTTTCAATTTGTTCTGAAAAGAATATTTTTTTTGCCTCCATAATCATGGCTTTATAAACGGTCAGTGATTCTTTATATTTGGCCTTACTTTCTGTATCATAATTTATGCGCCAATGCCTTTCCCTGTTCCTACTCAGCTGTTTTTGCCTCCTTAGTTCCTCTGTGTACCATGGGGCAGATGGTGTGGTTCTATTCCTAGATTGAGTTTTGATTGGTACTAGGAAATTGGTGGCATGGCATAGCCAGTCATGAAATTGTTGCGTAGCGGTATTAGGGTCAGTGGACAGAGATGGACGTGTACTGTCCAATAATTTTGTCAACTCAGTCTGGTTAATATTTTTCCATACTTTAAAAGATCCTGGGGCAGGCAAAATTACCTTTTTTTTCAAGGTTTCATTGATTGTCAGTCCACTAAATATAACATAATGGTCAGTCCATGGCATGGGTAAGATGTTTAATATATGTAAGCCCTCCATATTGGAGAAGATACCATCTAAGGTATGTCCAGCCTGATGGGTAGGGGAGATGACCATTTGTCTGAGGCCCAGTGTGTCCAGGTCAGTGATAAGGGCAGAAGTATCTTTATCACCGTATTGTTCTAGATGAAAATTCATGTCACCCATAACAGTGAGAGACTCTTCGGTGGCTATCGACTCTAGTATTGTACTTAGATTAGCTAGGAACGCGGTTCTTGTACCAGGAGGTCGGTACAAGAGTACGCCCTTGAAATTGACAGAGGCAGTAAGCTTAATACCGAAGTGCAGGGCTTCGCATGCGGTAGCTGGAATGGATGATGTTCTAACGATGAACCGTTCTCGAGCTATAATGGCCAACCCACCTCCTTTTTTTAGTGCCCTATCCTGTCGGTAAGCTTTATATCCCTGGGGTACAGCCACTACTAAGTCAGGGTCTGACGCCTTGTCCATCCACGTTTCCGTGATAAACAGGACATCTAAATGATTGTCGGTTATAAGGTCTGCTATTTCCTGCCTATGTTTACACACCGATCGTGCATTAATGAGGGCCATAAGAATATTGGTTTCTTTAAAATGAGCTTGTGGCATAGGTTGGGTCTTGGGATTATTAGTAAATATCGTATTGTTACAGTCAGGGCATGTAAGAAAAGGTTGTTGTAACATTTCTGTTGGATCAAGCATTATACAGCGGGAGGTGGGAGGTGAACGGAGCTCCATCAAAAATGTGCGGGAGTAGACCAACCTGTGATCCGATGCGGCCCGGCCAGGGGTCGTGGCCCTCGGCCCGGTCTCGGCGCGGACGGGCGCAGACGGGCTTGCCTTTGGCGCACCTTCGGCGCGCCGCCGGCGCGCCCGCTGCGCCCGCCCGCTGCGCGGACGGAACGGCCTAGTGTTTTTATACATGTCCCAAGGATGTTTAGAGGAGGGTGGGAGGCGTCCAACAACTGGAGCGCGGCCCTTTCCTCCTAGCAAGATGGCGGCTAAAGGTGGGTGGAATCACGGTGTCAGCCCCGAAATCGGCTGCGCCCTGCGAGGAAGAGTGTCTGTTTCAGTTTCGGTGCGACGCTAATCTCGCACCGAATGGCATAGACTACAATGTTGCTCTGTATATAAGAATATCGGACACATACAGGGTTCCCTTGACACATTTCTTACTTCTACATTCACTAATGCCAATGCGGGCAGGAATAGTTCTAAGTTCATGTTTAAAAAATATCACTTTTAACAAGTACTTCTCTGAGCAGTGCTATACGTAAAAACATCCACATTTTAAAGTAATACTTCATTTTGTATCATATTTTATGTCATGTTTATTGTATGATTTTAATGGAAAACATTTTCAGGGCTCAGCTTGTGCATGGGATCTAAGAGCTAAGCCAGACCCTTGGCTTGCCTGACCCTGTTAATTTGTTGGCTCACCCACCTCTACATTGATATGCCCAGAAAACATGAGTAGGCTTGTGGGTGTGGTGCAAGTTTGTTAGGTGATTTACCTTCAGGTCTGGCCAGTGAAGATGGCACCATCATTGTGGTGAGTTAAAAGAGTGCTCATCTCTGACGGGCATTATGGTCTTGAATTCAGTCCTTTATTAATAGATAGCCATATCTCTTTCTCAATTAAAGAGAGAGAAACATGGTCAGTTTCATTTAGATAGAGAAAGGTTGCAAGTTTTTGCACTCTTTGGAGTGTGGCATAGCATCCAGTGCAACACTACGTGATACCAACGCTTTGTAAGAGATCACTTTTATATCATAGTTAAGCATTTATTTAGACTGATAATAATTCAGACCCATTACAGTAATCAAGATATATACAAACTACCCCAGGCCTCTCCTTTAGAAGATAGATTACTTGATGATTATATGCACAAGAAACCAATTTCCCTAACTTACCGCAAACTGCTGAACAACTACCCGGACCAATTACTTAAGCTCCACGAGAGATGGGAGAGCGACCTGGGGCAATTTAAAGATGAGGAGTGGCAAGAGGTGGTGGCGTCACCGAAAGAAGTGATGATCCATTCACATTTTAGATTAGTACAACTTACGATTCTACATAGGATCTACTATGCGACCACCACACTGGTCAAAATGGAAAAAGTTGAGTCACCACAGTGTGCCAAGGGGTGTGGTGCTGAGGGCACATTTTTCCACATGCTATGGGATTTTATGGTACTTCAGGCATTCTGGGCTGCAGTAGTATCCTGGCCCCCTCTGCTAAATGGTGCCTGTTAAACGTGTGGGAAGTGACAGACCTTACGAATACAGACATGCTCTGGGTCATGCTAGGGTTTGTGGTGGCTAAACAAAACATAGCTAGGTTGTGTCCGATCAACTACGGAATTGAGTGACCGGAAAGTTGACATGGACTGGCGTATGCAAGTGGAAAAGGTGGTCTATGAGGGCAGAGGGTGTCCCCATAAGTGGACAAAGATCTGGGGGAAATGGAATGAGAATAGAGGAATGTTTTGCACACCTGTTGAGAGGGCTGGCCCATGGACACAGGAGGGATTGGGAAGACCAAGATAGAGCTGACAGTTAGGCCACATCGATTGGGGCCACTAGCCATCATGAGGGATGAACAGCAATGGACACACTTACGAAAGTACGGCATATGTTTACAGTCATCGCTATACTGTACTTGTTTTTCCTTTTGAAATAACAAGTCCTGCTATAATCTGAAAAAAATGATACATACGAATTACCTTTAATCAAAATCAACTCAAAATAGACATATACAGCTTTATAATCATTAAATTACAGACACAAAAATTACCCTATAAACAAGCTGTTACAAAACCAAAGTCTGTAAGATAGATTATGTTTTTGAAGCAGCAGGACAGCTATTGGCTGTTGATTTTGATTAAAAGTAATACAACACTAGTAGTCATATGTGAGATGAGATTGAAGGTTACAAAATTATTGTCTTGATTGTATACAATCATTTCTGTCTAGGTTACCTATGATTAGGCAGTGCAAGTTTATTAAATTGGGCATTTGATGTGTTATAAAGCTACCTACCAAAAACCCAATATGATGAAATGGAGAGAGAGAAAGAAGTAGATAGTACTGTGTTACCAAAACCATTTTAGGAGAGGAATACAATTTTGAATGACAACTGGGTCATGTTGAAGTCAAAGCTGACATCCACTAAGCATATCTTGATAAAATATCTGAAATCATAAATGTTCATGAATAAAGTTTATCTATTACACAGAATGGTCATCATAAATGCTCAAGTAAAGTTGCTAAGAGCTGAGGCAGAATTGAGGCAAATCAATGCAAGAAAGAATGTCATAAAATGGTAATGCAATCTAAAGTATATAATGGTAAACTTGCAGGTTTTTTGGCTTGGTTAGTACCATAGAAATAATATTTGCACACCATACAATTTGGGTGCAAATTCCCCAATAGTTTGCAAGAATATATTTCAGGCTTTTTGGGTGGGAAGACGAATGAAGTGAGTTTAATGTGCCTCAAAGATCCCCAGGAAAACTAGTTCTCACCAAGAGCTATGGTCAAAGATGAGTAGGCTGAACTTTAAGGAGAATATTCTACCTATTCCTGAAAACTGAAATGTTGAGCAACATTATTCTGCAGATTTTTGTGGCTAACATATGTTCTTAAAAATAAGCTGCTTTTTCACGAAAAAAAAAGATGTAAAGAAATGAAGGATTTCAGTAGATGATGATTTTGCCAATGTACAGTGTGGTACAAAACAGGGACTATCCATGTTTCTAAGACTCCTAAGGATGGAGTGGGGTGTCCCAAAAGCACTAATTAAAATATGGATAGGCCTAACGTTACTATTTGGGTTTGTTCCAAGAAACATGTCTATTATAACAGGATGATCAAGGATTAGACCAGAGTTGTCAACTTAGTCCCAGGAATGTTGGCTCCAAGTTCACAATTCCAGGATAACCACTTACTGTGTGAATCTATTCAAGTCACTGGTATTACTTGCAAATGCAGCTTAAGAAGACAGCTTGAACATCCCACAATGATCTGGCCCTCTTGGACTTACATTTAACAAATCTGCTTTAGACAAATCTCAGAGCAATCACTATGTCATATTCTTGTATTCGCTGTATTCATGGGAGTAAATATATTATTTAGCAAGTACTGTTTTTTTAACTTATATATACAGGCGATGAATCAGGATTGCTGATTTGTGAACTTAAGTGGTGATTTGTGTTCCCGAATGAGGCAGAATGTAACCTTTCATGATTCAAATCAGATGTTTCTTTAAATTAATGGCTTTGCTATATGAAAGCCAGGGTGTCATTTTATGTATTGCCAGTAACTTCAGTCTACAATTAGATCTCATTGTAGAGGATTTTAAAAGTTCTCTTTTATAATCAAGCCAGAAAAGAGCATGGCTTTGTAAGACAACTGATTAGAGAATTGAATCCACATATTGTATGAAGAAAATGGAAAACTATGAATTCCAAGTGTTCTTATTGTTTTTCTGACCACCACATGCCTTTACAGTGAAGTAGGTGTTGGTGGACAGATACAACTACACTCTTTTGGATGTATCTGATATCTTCTGAGAGCATTTCTTAACCCATATCTAGCTAATATAGAGTTCATAGGACTCCAAAGATAATAGATGATGCAACTCACTACTTTTCTTCAATATTTATTTATTTATTTTATTTTATTTATTTTTAGAGTTTTCTATAGCGCGAACTTGAACCGATTAGGTTATCAGAGCGCTTTACATAGCACATGTTACATTTATCAGTTTACATAGAATCAGTTACGTTGCACATTTCAGTAACTTGAACCGATTAGGTTGTCAAAGCGCTTTAAATAAGACAGCATTCGATGTCCAGTGCCCTCCTCCGCCGTGTAGCGGGGGACCACTTCCAGCCCTCCGAAGTCGTCGAGCTGTCGGGACTAGGCTCCTGGAATGTCCAGTGCCCTCCTCCGCCGTGTAGCGGGGGACCTTTCCAGCCCTTCGAAGTCGTCGAGCTGTCGGGACTAGGCTCCTGGAATTTCAACTGTCCCTTTACAACTACTTTGTTTGAAGTCATGATGGCAGTCTCAGTCCCAGCAGCCACCAAGTGAGCTCTCTGTCTCCAAGTTTCTCTCCGCGCTTGGTGCTAGTTCCTCAAGGCCATAAGTAACCCCAACACAGTTTTTTCCATCTAAGTTCTTCTGCGTGGAAATAACCGGAGACTGCAGTTCATACGAAATAAACAACCGGATAATCCGGCACTGGCAGTGGCTCCAAGCTGGCCACAGGTCGGGAGGCAGGTCACTAGATCAATAGGGGGCCACAGGATTAGCAGGGGGCCGGGGAAAAGTTGGGGCGATCCAGTGGAGGCGGCGATCGCCATCAGCAGTCGCCTCCGGCCGCCATCTTAGAGTCAGGCAGGCAGCGTGTGTTTATTATGTCCTTGCAGCAGAGAGAGAAATTCCCTTTAGCTTTGTCCCTGCGCGTGGTCCGCTGCTCACCTCTATCCCGTTGGTGCTGTATACCCCCAGATATTCAGGATCGGCTCCGTCGGCCGTTTTCACCACTGGGCGCCATCTTGGAGTCAGGCAATTGTTGCCGATCGGGGGCTCTTTCGTGCTTCAATGCGGAGTTGGGGGCAGCAATCGACTCCCCAGCTCCCAGATCGCCGCTGATGGATGGGTGTCGTCTCGACCATGCTCGGTGAGACTGCGGGCTGAGATCACGGGGCTGTGGGGTGGCGAGGCAGAGATCCGGACAGCCAAGATGGCGGGCCGTCACCGATCGCCGCCACCAGTCTCCTTGTGTGCCCTCCAGGACTCGCGTCAGGGAAAGGCACTGTCGGAGTGCCGCCACTCCTCTGCTGTGTCCACAGACAAATGTCCCCGTGCCACTCCTGGCGCACAGCTCGAGGCACCGGTCCGGACTCCCAGAGCCCCGGCGGGCGCCATCTTGCCACCGGGAGCATGCAGTGCAACTCTCCCCGTTCTGCTGTGGGGAGCGCACCCAGGCATTATTTCGCGGGATTCAAGCTAGCATCGCTGATGAGGGGGGTTACTCAGAAACTGGTCCCAGGAGGCTAGTTTCCGGTCCAGGGAAGCCCTGACTTGGCAGTTTGGGCTGGACTGTTCCCATGAGGGACAGGGTCAAGACTGATTTGCATATGGCTGGGTCTGAACTGGGGCGGCGTAGTGAGCTAAAGAACGATGATGGATTTAACTGAGATCTGTGACTGGGGTTGGGTGTCTGAAAAGTTTCCGCACTCCGTCCATCGCCTTGTGTTTGCTTTAGAGACCCAGGTCTGGCACGCACATCTGAGGGTACGTGAAGGGTTGTGATATATCTAGTAGGGCACCCCATGCCAGAGAGGGCCAGTCCTGACGCACATCTGAAGGCTTCTCCATCCAGCAGGACAGGCACCTCTGGACGCAAGAACATTCACAGGTCTGAGAAGGTGAACTAGAGCAAGGGAGGCAAAGGGGCCACGGGGAGTGGGGACAGGGGTGGGCCAGAGAGTCACCGTGAGACGCAGACCCAGCCAGACCCAGAGAGGCAGCCTGGATGCTATTAGCCCTGTACAAATGCCTTTTTCTCACCCAGGCTTTTTGGAATTCCATCCCTAGTGTGCACCCCACCTTTCCTGGAAGGTGATGGGCACTAATCCTGCTTCCTAAGATGAGTTTACAACAATAACTTATAGATGTTAAAAATAAACCCTGCCCATGAATCTAAAAGTACAAAATCTGTTGAGTGGATTCGCTCCACGTTATATTCGAGGTCTTACCAAAAGACTAGAAGGGACAGCAGAACAAATCGCGTTTCAACAAGTCAGCCTGCGGGAGCAAAGATGGAGCAAGAAGCCATGGATCGGAGTCTAGGAGCGAAGGAAAACTGGGCAGGGCAGCAGAAAAGCAGGAGGCACAGGACGACCCACAAACAACCACTCAACAGGGTTCACACGACACCCAAGTACATGCACCATTGCTGGACTTGTACACTTGGCAGTGTAACACCTGCAGACCAGGTCCACTCCCACAAGATGGAGGCACACGTCTGCTCTGGCCTGGGGTGAAGGTCAAGCGTTTAGGCTCCAGAGACTTGTAAAGTTTGCGATTCACTCAACCCTACAGTTCTTTGGGCTTTCACCAACCCAAATACCACACTTCCAGCCCCAATGTCTATATCACACACCCAGGCACAGCACAACCACGTGTGCCTCTCCGCATCTAGTAAGCGCCACCAGCTCGTGAGGAGGTTCCATCATTTAGGGTCAGACACTGCTTGGTGACATCATTTGGGATCCCCTTCTGTAATCTACCAATAGAGTGGCCTTCCTCACACCAATCTGCTGCGGTAACTAATGGACAGAATGCTGAATAAATCAAACATTCACCCCCCCCCAGTCATGAGATTAGAGTTAAATCCATTTTTCTTTTGCCCACTACATCACCCACTTTGGACCCAGCCATACGAAAATCAGTTTTGATCCTGCTCCCTATGGGAACAGTCCATCCTGAACTGCCAAGTTGAGTCCTCCCTGGACCGGAAACAAGCATCCTGGGACTGGTTTCAGGCCAACACCCCTCATCAGCCAGGCTAGCTTGAATCCAGTGGCAAAGTGAGCAAGGGACCCACATCTGGGCATACCCTGCCAACTTAGGGCGAACAAGGCTGCGGCAACAAATGGACATAATACGTCAAACGTTCACCCTAGTCAAGAGATCGGGATTAAATCCATTGTTCCTTGCTAGCTGTGCCAATGGATTCAAGCTGCAAAAGGAACAGTTGGACAGCATGCAGAATAATGTCATACATTCTCCCTAGGACAGAAATATGGGCCTAAATCCATTGTTTTTTTGCTCGCCATGCCATTCCAGTTTGAACCCAGCCGTATGCAAATCAGTCTTGACCCCAGGCCCGGTTCTAGAGGGTGGGCCGGGCCAACCCAAACATGAGCCTGGCCCACCCAAACAGGAGCCTTGGCCTGAGGCCTGATGTGAGCCGTTCCTCCCCCATCAGTGTTCGGGCTGGCTCTCCTGATCCAAAGTCAAGAGGCTGCTGCAGCCTCTGCGCAACCCAGCACAGATTATCGCGGCCCATTGTCACATATAGAATGACAATGGACCAAAGCCAGCAGGCACAGCATGTGGTGGAAGCTCCGGCCCTGGCCTTAGGGCACAGGTCTTCAAACGGTGGTGCACACCTCCCTGGGGGTCCGTGATTACATTCCCAGGGGGGCACAACTGCGTCTGCAAGGAAGGAATTGTGAATGAAGATCGCCTGCAAGCGTCAACGTTTATCTGGTGAGTTCACAGGCTGTCTTCTTTAATATGCAGAAGTTAAACAGCATAAAAAGTTTGCACCTGTAATCCTGAGTGTTTCCTGGGGCGCCGTCAGTGAGTAGGGAGACGGGGCTCAAGGGTAAACACAACATGCTAATAACTATGTAATTTTTTCATCTTCATATAATTGCATATTTAAAAAAAAAGCGCACACACAGTAAATGAAAAAACAAAGCAAACGAAACGAATTTTGAAAAAATATACTCTTTACGTTATTAACCTCAGTTATCTAAAGCAATCACTGCAGATTTCTGTGTCTGACCAGAGTCGCCGATTTGAATCCTGGTTTTCACAGTGGGAAATAGTAACTAGTGTATTTATAGAGCTACACGTTCCATGCCTGTGGTAAAAAGCACTTTGGCATCACATAAAGAACATATTAGCTCCTCGGCTGCTTTTATGTGTGTTGCTTAACCAGTTGCATAGGGTCCAGTGTCATGAGAGGCCTATTAAAGCCAGGGTCACTGGAATCATGCGGCAGGGGAGGACCAAATCATGTGGCAGGGTTGACTAAATTATGTGGCAAGAAAAGAATTATGTGGGGTTATGCAGAACATTTTGTCATGCATCTACTTTGTCATTTTTACATTTGGTAAAAACTATCTGGGCATTGATTTTACCTCATTAATGCTGGTTTAATACCCAAATATAGCAAAAAGCAAAGGAAAGGTGACCAGTCAAGCTTTGCGAAGGGCGTTTCACTGCGAAAAGGTGGGGACAGCACATTGGAGCTCATTATTTCTAAAAGGGAGGAGTTGTGTGCTAATGGCAAGAGCTTCCTACTTTGGAGCCTAGTTCAGGTCCTCCTGTCAGCTCAACTCAAATCACTTAATAGTCCAGTGCCTAAAATAAAAAATATATGTAATACATTTCATGAACTTGTATTTGTGTAATGTAAATGGTGCTTATTTAAAGTTTCCCAATGCCCTTGGGCCGGGTCTTCCTTACGTAAAACCAAAAAAGTGATGGATAACCTGTTTCAAGATTGGAGTGATAGCCATGGTCGGTAAGTTGTGAAAGAGGCAGAGGAGGTAGGGGGCTAATTAGGGCCTCAACTATAATTAGTGCAGAAAATAAAATTGCATTGGGGCCCAGGAGTGCGAGGGGCTCACAAGAACCAATTTATTCAGAGAACAGGTTTTTTGTCAATTTCTGCTATTGCTTGATGATTTTCCCTATCATATGTTTCACATTTACTGTGGATTATGAGCTACAAAAAAGTGTCCATGATATGATCTCAAAAGCTCTGCCTTTGCTCTCAGCCCTGCCTCTCCTGTTTTACGATCCTTGGAATAAAGTTTTGCAGGGGTCCCCAACTTCAAAACATTTTGCTTTGGGGGGCCCCATGCAAAAAAGTTTGAAGACCACTGCCTTAGGGTATGCCAGTGAGGCCTCACCACGGGAGATGCTGCTACGACGGGCCAGAGTTTTCACTCCCCTTGGAACAGGAAGTAATGAGGGCAATAAACAGGGTTTTGCTCCCTCCCTCCTCACAGTGGATGGCTGGCCAGACTCCAACTCATTCTGGCCAGGTAAGGCATCCTCACTGCTCTACCAACCTCCCATCTCAAACTCAGGATTTAACCAGAAACCAACCCCCACCATACCTATCTCTTTGAGATGTGGCATTTAATGTATAGGCTTTGTCAGCAGATGCCCTTGGCAGCGAGTTTCCTGGGCCCTAGGGCCACCGCAGTGTAACTTTTAAGTTACCTCAGTCAAAGGAGGGCCACCACAGGAACTGTTATGGGTTTTCTGAGAGACCAAATGTTTGATCATGTACTCCTTCCTTGGAGGAAAAAAATAAAGCCCTTTCAATTCAATCAAAACCAGCGAAACTGAACATGTTTATGCCATAGTTATTTGTTCAGACAGCACAGTCATTAACTGCTGCCTGTTGGGGTGTATTGATATAACCAGGGCCACTGGAATTATGCACCATGGGGAGGGAGCCTGGCTGCTTGCATCCTGGGCAGGAGCCGAGAAGCCGTGGCACCCGGTAAGCTACATTAAAAAAAAAGATATTATTAAATTACCCCCCTCCCCCCGCGAGTCATGCCGGACGCGACTAACTCAGTGGCCCACCCAAATACACCATTGGCCCACCCAAATAAAAAGTTCTGGAGCCGGGCCTGCTTGACCCTGCGCCCAATGGATACAGTCCAGCCCAAACTACTGCTGGATGTGAGATCTGGGCTCCCTGTGCCACTGGAATCAAGCTATCCTGGCTGAAGAGGGGTGAAACCCCAAAACCAATCCTAGGATGCTTGTTCCTGGTCCAGAGTGGACCTGGTTTGGCAGTTCAGGCTGGACTGTTCCCATGAGGCACAGGGTCAGGCTGATTTGCATATGGCCATGTCTGAACTGGGGTGGCAGAGTGGGCTAAAGAACGGTGATGGATTAAACCCAGATCAGTTGACTGGGGGTGAATATTTTGATTTGTTGTGCATTCCGTCCATCAATTGTGTCTTTTGCTTTCTCGCCCTAATGGATTCAAGGCAGCCTGGCTGATGAGGGGAGACACCTCGAAACCGGTCCCAGGATACCCAGTTCGGGCTGCACTGTTCCCATGGGGAGCAGGATCAGGAACTGAATATGGCGAGTCCAACCTGGGGTGAGGTAGTGAGCAAAAGTACGGGTTAAACCCGCATCTTTGGACGGGGAGAAGGTTCATCCTTTCTAGCTGCAGCATTCTCCTCGCCCCAGCTCCCTCGTTGCACAGTAACGGGGGCAGCCAGCTCTGCTGCGCGGGCCCGTCTGACGCTTTGCACCGCGCCTTGGCACACAGGGGCGAGGGATACACAAGCCCTGGCACACAGGGGCGAGGGATACACAAGCCCTGGCACACAGGGGCGAGGGATACACAAGCCCTGGTACACAAGGGCGAGGGATACACAAGCCCTGGCACACAGGGGCGAGGGATACACAAGCCCTGGCACACAGGAGCGAGGGATACACAAGCCCTGGCACACAGGGGCGAGGGATACACAAGCCCTGGCACACAGGAGCGAGGGATACACAAGCCCTGGCACACAGGGGCGAGGGATACACAAGCCCTGGCACACAGGGGCGAGGGATACACAAGCCCTGGCACACAGGGGCGAGGGATACACAAGCCCTGGCACACAGGGGCGAGGGATACACAAGCCCTGGCACACAGGGGCGAGGGATACACAAGCCCTGGTACACAGGGGCGAGGGATACACAAGCCCTGGCACACAGGAGCGAGGGATACACAAGCCCTGGCACACAGGGGCGAGGGATACACAAGCCCTGGCACACAGGGGCGAGGGATACACAAGCCCTGGCACACAGGGGCGAGGGATACACAAGCCCTGGCACACAGGGGCAAGGGATACACAAGCCCTGGCACACAGGGGCGAGGGATACACAAGCCCTGGCACACAGGGGCGAGGGATACACAAGCCCTGGCACACAGGGGCGAGGGATACACAAGCCCTGGCACACAGGGGCGAGGGATACACAAGCCCTGGCACACAGGGGCGAGGGATACACAAGCCCTGGCACACAGGAGCGAGGGATACACAAGCCCTGGCACACAGGAGCGAGGGATACACAAGCCCTGGCACACAGGGGCGAGGGATACACAAGCCCTGGCACACAGGGGCGAGGGATACACAAGCCCTGGCACACAGGGGCGAGGGATACACAAGCCCTGGCACACAGGGGCGAGGGATACACAAGCCCTGGCACACAGGGGCGAGGGATACACAAGCCCTGGTACACAAGGGCGTGGGATATACACGCCCTGGCACACAGGGGCGAGGGATATACACGCCCTGGCACACAGGGGCGAGGGATACACAAGCCCTGGCACACAGGGGCGAGGGATACACAAGCCCTGGCACACAGGGGCGAGGGATACACAAGCCCTGGCACACAGGGGCGAGGGATACACAAGCCCTGGCACACAGGGGCGAGGGATACACAAGCCCTGGCACACAAGGGCGAGGGATACACAAGCCCTGGCACACAGGGGCGAGGGATACACAAGCCCTGGCACACAGGGGCGAGGGATACACAAGCCCTGGCACACAGGGGCGAGGGATACACAAGCCCTGGCACACAGGGGCGAGGGATACACAAGCCCTGGCACACAGGGGCGAGGGATACACAAGCCCTGGCACACAGGGGCGAGGGATACATAAGCCCTGGCACACAAGGGCGTGGGATATACACAAGCCCTGGCACACAGGGGCGAGGGATACACACAAGCCCTGGCACACAGGGGCGAGGGATACACAAGCCCTGGCACACAGGGGCGAGGGATACACAAGCCCTGGCACACAGGAGCGAGGGATACACAAGCCCTGGCACACAGGGGCGAGGGATACACAAGCCCTGGCACACAGGGGCGAGGGATACACAAGCCCTGGCACACAGGGGCGAGGGATACACAAGCCCTGGCACACAGGGGCGAGGGATACACAAGCCCTGGCACACCGGGGCGAGGGATACACAAGCCCTGGCACACAGGGGCGAGGGATACACAAGCCCTGGCACACAGGGGCGAGGGATACACAAGCCCTGGCACACAGGGGCGAGGGATACACAAGCCCTGGCACACAGGGGCGAGGGATACACACGCCCTGGCACACAGGGGCGAGGGATACACACGCCCTGGCACACAGGAGCAGAGTGTGGGATACACACGCCCTGGCACACAGGAGCCAGGGATACACAAGCCCTGGCACACAGGAGCGTAGGATACACAAGCCCTGGCACACAGGAGCCGAGCGTGGGATATACAAGCCATGGCACACAGGAGCCGAGCAAGGGATATACAAGCCCTGGTACACAGGAGCGAGGGATATACAAGCCCTGGTACACAGGAGCCTGGGATATACAAGCCCTGGTACACAGGAGCGTGGGATACACAAGCCCTGGTACACAGGAGCGTGGGATACACAAGCCCTGGTACACAGGAGCGTGGGATACACAAGCCCTGGCACACAGGAGCGTGGGATACACAAGCCCTGGCACACAGGAGCCGAGCGTGGAGGCGAATAGGTATGGTCTGAATAAATTTTGTTCCACACACAACCCATAAAATTAGATGGGGAGGGGTTAAATGCTGCATTTTGAGATGGGTGACGGAAAAGTCAGGGAGTGCTAAAAAGCAAGAACAGAAAGACAGATTGCTCAATATTGATCGTATATCTAATACAGAAATTTCGCCATCCTAACTAGATGCATTAGTAACTACGCTAAAATTCTTGACCAAGAGTGAGTCAGTCATCGATTAGGCGATTGGAGGTTAGGGCACAACAGTCTTATATAAAGAAACTACTGTACCTAACAGGTAATAGATGTGGGTCAGTCCTTTTCTAACAATTTAAGTAAAGTTTACATAAATATTGAGAAATGAAGAGAGATAACTCTTCGGTGGTCGCTGGGCTACCTTTTATCAATCACTGTTTTGTTACATTTAAAAAAAGACCTATATTTGAAGGAATATTTCATTTTATAATAAGCTTTATTTTGGTAAAACCATAAAAGCATCTGATACAATGAAACAAAAACAATATATTAAGTTCAATGTGTGCAAATCGTAGTTTCTGGGTAACCATAGACTATGATTCCAAAAGTGCAAATGCAGACCAAAAGTATAAAATATTAAAATATACATAAATCTTAGCAGCAGATAATCAGTACAATAAGAAAACTGACCCATATGCAAGAATTTACATGTGCACAAGTCTAAGGCGGTATACTGAAACGGTAAGATGCTAACCAGCAATAAATCTAAAAAGATTCAAGAACAATGATCGTTAGGCCTAGAACAGAAGAGGCCTATGTGGGGCTGCATATCCACGTGGTAATCTATTAAAGCTGGAATATGAATGACATGCAAAGTAGAAAAACAAACTGCAGGACTCCCAAGGAAGCAAGCGCTAACCCATGTTAGCGAGTCCTTGTAAATAGTGCGATGGAAAATTTGCAGTTTTTTCACGCGAATTTCGCTGAAAAAGCGTTGAAAAATCTCTTGATAATATGCCCTTAGGTTTTCTAAAACAAATGGGGGCATATTAACAACAGCATGCGATAATTATCGCAAATCGCGCTTAGCGTGTTTTCTATTATCGGCGTCTATCGCTGGTTGACATTGCTGTATTAGCGGCGTATTAGCAACACTTTGCACAGAGGCGATGTCAAAACCAGCGATAGATGGCGATAAGCAGAAATATTGTGTGAAATCCTGTGATGATCATGCATCGCTAATGTAAACCTTGATAATAGGCATGTGTGTACTTAACTATTTAATCCACCCCCATTCACATGATGCCTAAGTCAAGTTTTCAAACAGGTGTTAGATTCCTGAGATAAACACGCTTAGCGCGAGTTTTCCTATTGCTTCGCTGGTCCAGGCCAGCATTGTTAATAGGGCGAAGTCGTGTTTGGTACTGTTACCATGAAGTTTAGGTGAGGAATGCCTACTTTGCATGTCATTAGCGATAAATATCACTGACATGCAAAGTAGAAAAAAAAGGCAGGACTCCCAAAGAAGCAAGCGCTAACGCATGTTAGCGGGTCCTTGTAAATAGTGCTATGGGAAATTTGCCGCTAAAGTGGCAAAGAATCTCTTGATAATATGCCCCTTAGTGTCTATAATTTAGCTAATGATGTCCAGGGACTTAGAAGATTTATGACTCCCAAAGGAATTTTGGTCTATGCAAACAAATATATTTGTAAGTTCTCTATCTTACAATATAAACAGTGTAAAGAATAGATGAGATTGTTGATCACAAACATGCACAACAGAGCTAAGTTAAAAATTCGGTTCAGAAAACTAAGAGCAGTTCTAGCCGTTTGTCTCTCTTTCAAAGTGAACAAAATCTTGGCATTCTCTCCCACACCGTCCATCAGAAGGATATGCTCCCACCCACAGGCTTGGCAGGCCCTTCACCACAAAATTCAAATTCAAGAATTCATAGGCCAATTTATACCTGCTAGAAAGGACCTGTGTGTGTTTCACTGTTATGGAATGACGATAAACACTTAGGTAAAAGTAGTATTCTAAGAACAATTATAAAAGTGATATTGAAACACGGAATACTTCCACAACAAATGTTTTAAAGGTAAACGTGCTGGAATGTAACTAAAATCCTAGAAGATAATTTTCCTGTGCTTCTGTTCCAGCAGGTTTATGAGTTGCAAGCGCACATGTAATTTATAGCACTCGCTTTGGAAATTATACGGTATGCTTAATTTCGGAAAAGGCATTTCTGTCTGCGCAGCCTACCAACGCTCTTTTCAGCAGTAAACAACTTATATAGACCTAGTGGCAAATTTACTATTCGTTTGTGCAACAGAAAGCAGCAATCACAGTTAATCTTGTGAGCTTAGTGAAAAGGAGAGGGCATGACAACATCATATCTAGTAAGATATGGTGCTGTTGCAATTTTCTCAAGTGCTGGCACACTCTCTGACTGCAAAGTGCCACGCACATACATTTGCACTTTTGTCTGCATGAGTCTAGCATAGGTTTTGTACAGGATGAGTACCATTCCAATGCGCATTATGGTTAGACTTACTTTTAAATATTTTCCACTTTGCATGAGTGCTCATTGCAAAATTAGACAGGTTTGGAGAAAAGAAAACTTTTCTCCTTTTCTGCACCTGTTTCAAGGATACATAATTTCTTACGCAAAGCCCTGTCTACAAATGTTAGTAGCTAGACCTTTACATAAAAAACCATGGGTGGTTGCATTGGAATGCCCATGGAACGCCCTCTTGATGTAAAGTAATTTCATATTGTCAACACAAGGTGATTCTTTGCGTTACTTTCAGGCAACTTTGGTCTCTAAAGTAAATATCAAATCAATGCTTTGCATCAAATTGCGCCACTTTTGGTGACTTTGCACCAGTGCAAAGTGTTGAAAAGTTTGGCCCATTGTTGCTTTATATTCATCTTGCATTAATATATATATATTGTTTTTTAAGACAGCAAAATAAAAAATAGGAAACATTTATTTTTCCCATTGCAAAATAATACACTCATTTTTCTGCTAATCCATCTTTCATTAAACTGAGCTAGTGAGTCACCCTAAAGCTGGCAGACATGTCTTATCCTTTTGCCAGTTGAATTTAATGCGCTGCTTTCTTAGCATACTAGACAGTCAAGTGCTCAAACATTGATGCCAAGCGAGAAAAAAAGTTGGGGAAATAATTGATTGCAGTATTCATTTTTAATTTTCCCTTCTCTCTTACTGGATTCAGACATGTTTATACTTCTGAAAAGCAAACAGAAATGTAGGCACATCAGTGTGATCCAGTATGATTTATTTTTAATTGGTTCTGTCGCCCAATTAAACAAATCATATTTGATCACTGTCGAGTGCCTGACTTGCTGATTTTTTTCTTGCTGTAACTCAGGTGACTGCACCTGCAGTATCAACTGTGGTTTAAACAGTGTTCAGCCAGAAAAAAATAGAATGGAGTCATTTGTCATCTTGTCATCTTTCATTACATTCCTGAAATAATAATTTTACTTTTGCCTAGCCAGTAACCTCCTTCTGCACCCTACTTCTTGCCATCCAGGAAAAGCTAGGAACTTGATTAAGTGTTTGGTAGTAATTTGCAAGTCAGACACAAAATGGCAGTTGAATTCAGTGCCTAAAATGGATGCTGATGAGCACACGAATCGAATCCTACTTGTGAGTCCCGAACTATTTTACATGCTTTATTCTCTGGAGTTGTTTTATATTTCCACGCGTGTTGGTAACCCTGATGATTAGACTTGAGTACACATGGGATGTCAGTGAAAAGAAATGTAACTCAATAAAAAGACATTTAGAGCAGCTGTACGAATAATCTCACATTTAAACATTGTATAACTCCAGTGACAATCTAAAAATCAAGTTTATTACGCCAGTACATCAAAACTGGTGACAATAACAGTGATAGTACCAGTGTTGAGGGAGGGCAGTATGGTGTCATGGACCCTGTCAGCATTCAACAATGGTAGTGAATAGCATATTGCACTCTGCACATCTGGGTATATGGTATATTTATGACCGCTGTGTTTTTGTGCTTCAGCTCCACTTTCCGTTAACAAGGAATTTTTTGACAATTGCTTTTAATCCCATAGATGGATTAGCACTATACTCTGCATTTGCTTGGCATACTCACCTAAGGTCCGGCATGCCAAATTTCTAGAAAATGTGTGCCAAAGAAGAAGGTTAAGGGGATGAAAAATGTTGCGTTTTCATATTTTAGCTCCTACAGAATATTCTGCTTCTGCTTCCAGCCCACACTGCTGAACTGATTTACGCCCTACTTGGCATAAAAAGTAGAACTATACACAGTGCCTGTGCTTTTCTCGGTTGTTGGAAATATGTACGTTTGCTGATATTTGTTTTAAAAAGCTCCCATGCTCGCTTTAATGCTTTTATATATCTTTGAAGTTTAGGATTTGTGGATTTTCCATTGGACAATGTACATTTTTCTCCAATAGTCCCTTTTAGAACAGAGGTACCAGAGTAGGACCAATGGTTCTGAGAATTCTAATTAGCTGACACTGGAGAGACATTTCTCTCGCAGCAGTCATTTCAAGGTGTGGGGCAAAGTTCCCACATCCAGCAGAAAAATGGGCCATATAAAGGTGAAGACTGGGCACACCCTAATCTACCAGTCCAAATGACTGGGAATCTGAAAAAATCTAACCTAAGGCAAATGAAAAAAAAAATTGAAAATGTTGCGGGAACCACAATAGGTTTTCTGGACAGTGGATCCACAACACCTAAAATGGAGTCTGGGGTTAGCTGTACCAACAAGATACTGTGTACCCTAGCTGAATGAAGGTGTCAAGGCATAGTGGATTGTAAACATGTATTGCAGTTTCAGGTCGCATCATGGCCCCAAACTAATTGTAAGCTTCACCAACAGTGAAGCTTGCCCTGGGTTCACAGTTTTTTTCTTTTTGTTTTTCCCAGAGTTTTATACAGCTCGAACTTGCTCCGAAGCTATGAGAGCGCTTTACATGAGCACCAGTTGTGTTACAGGCTGACACATTAATTTTTTGTGAGACACAGGGAGATTACGTGATTAGCCCAGAATCTCAGGATGTTGAGAGTCTCTGACGAGACACAAACTCAGTTCCCCAGCATCAAGGTCGACCGCTTTAGCCATAAGGCCACATCCTCTCCCCTGTACCTGGGCATGAAGCTTCTCCTGGATCTACAGTACTGAATGAGTGTATGCAGATGAAATAAAATAAACATTAAAAAAATGAAAACAAGATGCCCCAAAACTGAAGGGGGCTTGGCACTTCCAGCCTTTAATCTCTATCACAAAGCCGCCCAACTAAGAGTCATCACCGAATGGTCTCAGAGAGAGTCAGATAAGCACTGTCTCCATATGGATAGAGCAAATGCAAGAAGAGTCATTTGGGATTTACCACGGAAACCGAAGGCAAATCACCCTTTGGATTTACCATGGAAACCGAAGGCAAATCACCCCCTTAATGCCTATCTTATTACGCCCAAGGGAGCAACCCTGAGAGCATGGGATAATGTGGTCAAAATGGCTGCTTGGACAACATTTACCTCTCCTTTTACCCAATTCATTACTACCCGGCATTTCCCCCGGCTACTTAGCCGGGCCCATAGAGGCGTGGCGGGAGGGGGGCTGTCTCACACTATCACATGTCTATCACAATTCGGACATTCTCACCTTTTAGCATTGCCAACAATACTTTGACCTCTCTGATGCAGAGCACTTCCGATATCGGCAACTGCATTACTGGGTGCTACAACCAGATACATGCGAAGCGTCCACAAGGGAACTCACCCTACTGGAGTATTTTGTGAAGGGAGCCAAGGTCATTAGGGGCATTATCTCCTTTTTGTACATCCTACTACTCCACACAATGCACTTCCCATTACCTTTTGGGAATGCACTCTGGGACACGACATTTCACATTGAAGCTGGAGAGCACTATGGAAAGCCATAACCCGACACAACTGCTCCCCAGGCCTACGGGAAGCCCATTACAAAATACTATATGTACCTGTACACTACCAAACAGAAAAAGTGTTTCCCAGATGTGTCGGATTTGTGTTGGAGGGGCTGTGGCCTCCTAGGTGACTTTCATCACATATGGTGCGACTGATATTTTGGCCCAGATCAAAGATATGTTAGGTTACCCAATCCCAGACACACAGACATTTGCACTATTGGGGCTAAGGGATTCCTCTTTGAAATACCAAACTAACACAGACAGAAATGTACTTTGTCTGGGCACGGCAAAGACTACGACAGCTGAAGACCGGAAGAAGAAGGAAGCACCAACCTTGACACAGAGGCACACCCGCTTGTGGCAGGTAGTCATGATGGAAAGAATGAGAGACATCTTCAGGGATGACCTTAAAATTTCCAATATTCCTGGGGTTCCCTAATTAATTACCTTTCCAGAGTGCTCCCTTTCATACCCTATCCTCCAAGGGTACAGAAATTGCATCTCTTCCAGTACTGAACAGCAATCCTCTATGCAGAGAGCAATCCTCAGGTGATACATGCACGCCCAGGCCTCACTCGAATACCCTGCGATGTTGGTTACTGTCCACATGACTAGTGCAGAGGGAGGGGAAGGGATGTAGTACAAGGAGGAAATGTTGTTGGGGGAAGACATGGGAGACCTCTAGGTTTCTCGTCCTGGTGGTAAATTGAGAATCGCCTATGTAGTGGAGCACCATAAGGAAAAGGGGAATGCTGAACACTGATATAGCTACTCTAGTCTAGGCTCCTCATGGTCTCTGAGAGTGAAGGTACTGTTGCCCACCAGGCTATAGAGTGTACGAAAAGCTGTCTGACAAGAAGGAGAAAGAGCTATTGGACCTGGATATGACCTAAGGAATATCAAATCTCTCTGGGGCCTCCTCGTTGGCTACCACTCAAAGGGTGTCTCTGCCGCGATCCGCCCCTTGAGGGCATGAGTGCTGTTTCATTCGCAGTCCTGCAGAGCATGTTTAGGAAGATATTCCCACTTAAAGTAGGCTCCTCTTGGCTTCATCCGAGTATCTCGCTATGTTCACTTTAGTTTATCATTTCTTTCAACGTAAGGGGGAGGGTGTCAGTGGGAGGGAAGGGAGTTGCTGGGGGTGAAAACATGAGTTCCATTAGGTTCTTAAACTTTGCTATACAGAGAGAGGAATCTAAGGTAATTGCAGACCATAAGAGACAGAGTAATGCTGATCATGGACATAGTGACGGGTTATGGTTTTATTGATAAGATTGTATTGCAATGTATTGTGGTATGAAACGCAATGAAAAGATATTTGAGGGAATAAAATAAAAATGGAGAACAATAACCACTGATTGGAAAGTTGTGTGATGCAAGATCTTTGGCCGTTTGAGCTGAGGGCCTGAATGGTGGTAAGGCACTGAGGCCAAATCTTGCTGCACATAGCCAAAGGCCACATACACTAGGAATTGCCTTCTCTCAGGTGGGGTTGGCTGCCTGTAGCCACATATGGTGGGTTTGAGCTCCGATCCTGACAGTGATCCAGGCTGAGTGATTGCCCATGGCAGGTTGGCCACTTGGCCCAGACATCTGCATTAGTGGTTGGCCATCCACAGCGTGAATTGGCTGCTTAAAGTCCAATGGATGCAAGGCCTGGTCAAAAGCCACGTCCTGTGGCCAACCCGGATGGTGCACTGCTAAAAGCCAACTGCAGCAACAATTGGCTGCTAATAGTGAGCTGAGCTCCTCTCAACCAGAGCAGCGCATGGTAAAATGTCAAGCGTAGTGGGGCTTGGCTACCTGTAGACAGAATTGACTACCATTATCAACACCTGTTATGTGCATCTGAGGCTAAGTGCATTGGGGTTGGCTGCCCATGGTTACTTGAGGTTACTTAAAAACAGGCATGGGTAGATCAGAAAGGCGTAAAGCATGGACAAATGTAAATCTATGAGAACAAATGTGAGTTTAAATTGCACTTAGGTAGCTATACCCTCAAACAATATACCTCAATTCAATTTAACATCAAAAATAACTTTTAAAAATGTTTTGGGGCTGTGATCACAGAAGAGCTGTGGACCTGGATATACACTCTTTGGCACTATAGCATACTTCCTATTGCAGGAGCAGTTGAGTAACTGTCAATTCTAAAATAAAATAAAAAGAAAAGGGAAAAGGGTATCTGATTGGCTTAACACTTCACACCCAAACCTGGAGAACAAAGGGGTCCACCCTTTGGAGGATGGTATGTATACTGTTAGAAACATTTGAGGATGATGTTAGCCAAGTGTGCCCTCCCACTGATCACCAGCCCACATCAAACTTTGTTAAACTTTTGTCTAGGAGGTAGCTATATATCATAGACCCCTTCAGAGTGCCAAACAACCATATGTTCACATATGGAATGGCCTGAAATGTGACTTGTCAGTATTGAATTGATGGAAATGTTAGATTTATGTGGGTTAATTAGCCTCAGCCTGCAAAGATCAAGTCCTGACATTGATATGAGGGCAGCCTGGGCCATGGCCCAATCTGGGCCTGAGTTACTGTGGCAATAGAACTGATGCACAGACTAATGTCCCTGTAGACCTGCTGATCCACGGATGTTCCCCGAAAAAAGTTATCTGTACCACTAGTAGCCCTGATAGCTGTTATGTGGATAATATGGGGCATGGTGACTGACTGAGGGGACCCCCTGAACTGATACTTCTTTTCATTGACCCACCGTGTCAATGTGTGTCTGTCATCAATGACTGTCCCCTTACTCACACAGGTCTGTTGATACTTTTCTAATAGTGTTGCTTCCACTGTACAGGCCTATTGCACATGAACAGTGTAGCTAGTGGGTTAAATTTGAAAAGATTTAGAAATGTGAATAATATGCTTGGCTACAATGTCCAGAACCACTCCCTCTCCCAGCCCTCTCCAGTCCTCCTGGGTGTCCCCCAAGGGTCCGCCCTATCTCCTATCCTCTTCAACCTTTTCTTGGAGCCATTAGCTAATTCACAAAATTCTCTTCCATATGTATGTGGATGACACACACCTGTATTTGAAAATCTCGTCCCCGGATAACATCATCTCACTCAACACTACCCTTACGTCCACTCAAAATTGGTTAACTGAGAACCATCTCCGGCTCAACACCTCCAAAACTGAATTCCTTCTCATCTCTCCGCCGAAACACATCCCCAAGCTAGACCTTTGGATGTATCACCTCACTGCTTTCAACTGCACCCCACTCATCATAGACTCTGCCAAGTCACTCGGAATCACCCTGGACAAACACCTGATTATGAAAAAAAACATATCAGCAATGTGTGTAAGAGAGCTATTCACTCGATGAGCACACTTAGAAATATCACACCATTCCTTCCACAAAAGGATTTCAAGCAGGTGGTCCAAGCGCTTGTCCTGCCGAGGTTAGACTACGGCAGCGCTACGCTCTGCGTTCCTCCCAAATGCACCCTGGCTCCACTAAGGGCATCACTGAACGCTGCGGCTAGACCAGTCACAGGTACCAAATGAAATGAGCACATATCCCCAGTCCTAAAATCTCTAAAATGGTTGCCCTACAAAGATCAAATTCACTTAAAGATTACCGTTCTGGCGTACAAAGCCCTGCATTTCAAAACTCCCAGGTACCGAGTGCAAAAGCTTGAACTATCACTTTCCTCTTGAAACCACTCATCCTTAGCAAAAAGTGCACCTGTCACCGAGCCTTCTCCGGCGCTGCCCCAAAGATATGTTAGTCTCTTCCACTGGAAATTTGTAGAATCTCCTCAACGACTGCTTTCAAACTGGAACCTAAGAGATTGCTAAAGAACAAATTCTTACCTTAATTTGGCTGGGTTCACCTGCTGGAAGTCACTGATCCTACAATCACAATAACATCATTTAATTCAGCTCTTCTTTACTGCATAGTGTGCCCCACAGTGTAGACCGCTATGTACCTGTTTATTGTATTACTCTCCTTGATTAATCTTTCTTGTAATTTTGTGACTATTTCTGTTTTGTAGTCTTATCTGATGTCGTTATTGGATTTATATCCCTCCTTCCATCCTGTTGTAAAGTGCTCTGATATCCTTTGGGATCTTGTTCGTGCTATATAAAACTTTATAGAAAAAATAAAATAAATAAAATAAAATAATGTTCCCTATTACACAACACATACAATGGTATGTTGATTGCCATCCCTGTTACAGTGCCCATATGGCAAAAGGTGTGTCCTGTGATGGCAGTACACAAAACAAAAACTTATGTTGACTTACTATGCTCAAATGAGTAGCCTACATGCCTACACAGGCCCAGAAAGGTAGCTCTCAGTGTCACATATACCAGCCCTTACCTTGTGACCTTAGTCTTAGAGTGTTGTGTATACTATGGCACATGCCTCTATGGACCATATGCATCAATGCAATGGGCCTGGCAGGAATTGTGTCTGGACAGACATGCACAGGTAATTTACCCTTCAGAAGGTCCAATTGGTGTGCTGTGTGTCATGGCACCTCACATCAAATTCCATGTAGGATGGGTATGGCCTACATGAAAATGAGCTGCTACAGTTAATCTAGGTCATGACCAGGGTTGAGGTTAGTCATCAGATGACCACAAAAGTGTATATCCATGCTTTAGTTGTGTGCAGCATGTGACATTGACACATGAATTATGTTGACTCTTGATGACAGCTTGTGCTAGACATAATATGTATCACATTTCTATTACAATCTGTTTCTACATCTATTGCATCCATACAGGTCAAGGCCCATCAGAAGAAGGTTATTTTGATAGCCATCGCCTGGAAAGTGTGGACCCTGACAGCCTACAACTGGTGAAGAACTGGGCCTTATGGGCCTGGCGGCGCAGGGCACACCATAAATCTCCGAGTTCACCTCCCTTGTCGGACAGAGACACTAGACACTCTGTTAGGTGTAGAAAATCAGGTTTATTAGCTGCAGCTAAGCACAGTTGTCCCAGAAGTACAGAGTAGGTTCTCAGGAGACTGCCACTTTACTACGTGGCGCACAATCTTTTATAGCACACATATTTACAACGTATACTCCCAATACATACAAGGCTAGCCAATAAGAAAAGTTGAAAAACAAGCTATCAAGTATCCCAAATACGCCCTTCTTTCAGACCCCGTGTGTCAACCCTCCCCACAAGTTAATCAGTGCTAGTGCCTGTAATCGAATTTGCAGGTGGCAGGACATATTTGTGTGCCTCAAAGGATAGTTGTGTAACAAGAGAATACAAGAGGAGAATAGCAAATGCCAGTCGGATAAGATAAAGCAAGGCGAGAATAGAGAGAGACAAACGGTCAGTCGAGAAAGGGATCAATCAGTCCAGACATGGATTAGTAAACTCGGCCAGACCCTGACATCAGCTTCATAACAAGGGCAGGGGGTTACTTTTTAACAAAACAGACACGCAGCAGCTAGAGACGACAAAAACACTCCGGTCGCCGTGCTGCCTGAGTGTAGGCAATACAAAATGGCGACCGGACACAAAATGGCGGCCACATACGGAACGAAGTCGGAAATCGAAGAACCTCAGACCCTCCTTTTGCCATCACTCAGGCAATACACAAAAGACTCAAGTTAGTCTGAGTCGATGTCAATGGCCATGAAGTCGTCGAGCTGTTGCTGCAACATAATTTTAATGTGCTCTGTTCTCTGTGACACAGGTCTCGGTACACACATGGTGGTACAAAGACCGCAAATGGCAGGGCCACACTGTACAAAAAAAAAAAAACAAGAGAAAATGATGGCCAGAACCATTCCCAGGAAGGTTAATACCTTCCATCCCCATGTGGACAGTAGTCCCCAAAACCATCCCATCACAGACCAATCTCCTGCATCCTGGTGAATCGACTCGGAAATTACGTGCAATTTAGAGATGGCTTGGTATACTGTATGGGGCATTATCAGGAATATAAATGCAGCAACTAGACCCGATCAATTTACAGAATGAAGTCGGAAACCGAAGAAGCTCAGAGGTGTAGGGCCCACTGCAGGAAGAGGTGGGAGGACCTGAGGCACTGGCCCCGGAAGATCATGAATGTCCAGCTGGGGAAGTCCTCCCAACATGGAAGGGGCATGCGCCGGACCCTGACCCTCTTGAAGGCCCACTTACTGGTGGTGGCCTACCCGGACTTTGATGGGCAGTTGAGGGCCCAACATCAGCAACAAGGGGGTGAGTTCTGACCAGACTCATACATGTAATATAGCCACATTTGAGTGTTACAAACAGACATTTAAACAACCATATTGGTGGTGGCCCATGTGTCACACAAAAGAGGAGTCATTGTTAGTGTAAGTATAGTACTAGGTGCATGATACTGTGCCTATTGTCTTTTTGTGTAGGAAGACAGCAGAGCTCTGTCCACATCCAAATTTCTCCTTTTGAGCAGACACCTGGCTGAGTGAAGTGAGTAATCATCTTATGTTCTCAGTAAATATAGGTGACAATTGTACCACACACAGTCAACTGGTCTTGCTTGTTTAATGAGTGATATACCCTCACTACAGTCTCTCATGTAATGGTGGCTGCATGTGACATGACATAGAGTTCATAGTACATGCAGTGACTGAACAACAGTTCCCATTGGTAAGTACTGGTCATACAGTGAAATGTGAGCGCAGACACCACTGGTGCCATCGGCATTAGTGCCTACATGTTGGGCAGTGTGCATTTGCCAGTTGATGGTTCATCTGCAACAGTGTTTCACTACACTCATTCACTGACTGGTTTGATGCATGAGGGAGTGAGATGTAGAACAGTGGGGATCCTATGTGAGTGTCTATACTGAGCCATGCAGGGCAATCTGAGTATGCGCACTAGAAATTATGCCCAAGTGAGATGGGGTCTACTGGGCGAATTAACTGACCATATTTTTGTACATAGGGGTGTAAGACAAGGTGTCATAGGTGTGTTGAAATCCTAATGGGGTGCATAAATGACTCCCCGGTCTTTAGTGGTGTTAAGATCCTGGTGCTACTATTTGCTGATGACACCCCTTTGGTGTCAAAACCCCCCAAGGCCTGGAACTATTGCTATAAAGATTCAACTTATTTTACACCACCAATGGGCTAGCAATCAATGCTGATAAAACCAAATGTATGGCTATCTATCCACACAGACAATTCTGAGGTATAGTCAGATTAGGGGGAGTTAATATAGAGAGAGTCTCATACTTTGATTATTTTGGCCTTTCCAACACCAGCTCTTGGACCAGCCAGGTTGTTAGGAATCGATCACTTCTTAACCATAGGGCAGCAGCCACGTTCTATTTTGCTAGGAACACATCTTTCCTTAGTATGTGGTACAGCACAGGAGACAGCACAGGAGACAGAGGACCACTTACTCTTTTTATGCCCTGCATGCGCCAAACAGCAAAGATGCGGGATTGTCCCCTTGTGCAGGCACTTTGGAATAAGGCTCCACAAACAAGCATTGTGCATTTGCAGGTCAGATCCGGGGTCTTGTGTGGTTTTCTCAATAGATACATTTTTAGAATCAGTCTGGTGTATTTGCACAAGGATACTAATGCAAATGCAAGAACCCAACCATGGAGCATACAAGTTGACTGTGATCATGATACCTTAGCTATAGCTGCACACCACCATTCGATGAACCACCAAACATAATCACCCAAGAATAGACTCACTTTCAACAAAATATTGATTTTATACAGCATCACCACCACATTTATGTTTTACAGTGTGAAGGCTTTTTTTAAATTCAGATTTTATTTAAACTTAAAAACCAAATATTTTTTATTATGGCATTGTCCCTTTAGGAAACTTCAGCTTTGAGTTTATTGTTTGTTAACCCAATGTGAGGTTTTGTTTTATGCTGCTTTTAAGGTCGTTGACCGAAATAAAGTATTTAAAGAAAGAAAGAGTCTGCAATACCAAAGAGTGGTGTGATGTGCCTGCCCATTTGGACCCTACGGATCCCACATCTTCATATCATAGATGTTCAGGGAAACCCAAAACCTTCATAGGTGTGCTGGCTTGTGGCTAAATAAACTATGACAGTTGTCATCACCTGTAACAAGCAGGATTGGGGATGTTCATATGGCTATATGGAGTGTTGTGCTATGTGAATTCAGAGTATCTATCTCCCAAATGTTTGGACCTCAATGTTTTCAAGGAACTTTAGCTGTTAAATGTGACACATAGATAAACGACATGCAGCCAGCTTTCTTTTGACATTTCAGGCAGGGTACATACAATGTAATTTAGAGTGCACAGTGTAATCAATGTGCGATGAGAATTTGCCTCTGACATGATGTCTGCCACAACAGTAATTGATGCTACATTGATGTTCATGACATCATGATGTGTTATGAGTAATAGCTAGATTTGTTTAATTTTGGGCCTTGTGTGAGCATTGTGTAAATCTCACACTTGGATCCATCCTATTTGGTAACATCTCTTTATAATGGTATACAAGCGTCAAAAAATGCAAAATTATCAACTTTCCTAGTGTGGACGTAAGGATGGAGTGTAAAGAATTCCATTAATGCATTTGGGCCTGTCTGGGGGTAAGATATGAGTGGGCCCAACTGTTTGCAGGTTATGCAGAATGCGGCATGTGCTTATGCTACATTTGAAGCCTATGGAGTGAACCATGAAGATGATATGACAGGTGTACTTCTTCAATGTTTTCTGTGGATTAGTGATGGTAAGGTGTGGAAACGCAGTTGCAATAAACCCACGTTCCATGTCATTTCAGATACATCCAGAACAAGCAGAGATGAAGGGGCCAACGTCGATGGGGACACAGCTGGTCACAGTGGGTCTTACGTGAGACGTCAGACACGGAGTGACTAGGAGGTTGTGGAGAGTACCATGGAGTACATCAGTCAAAGCTCATCATCATCTGAGTCATTCTCCGGTGGACACCCCTGAGTGGTGGCGGACACAACTGGGTCAGTTGTACCTACACCCCCAGTACCATCGCCACCCTCCCTGTTGTCCCCCACCAAGTTGGCCATTCCCTGCTCCCCCAAGAAGGAAGCAGTCTCTTTCGCTCCAGGCACCTCAGCCCCTGACCCTGTTAGTCCCACTGCCCTGAGTGAGGTGGCTACTGACCTCCTGATGAGCATCCCTGTGGGTCAGACTGCAGTGCTGAATGCCATCCAGGAGCAAAGCACCCAGCTGACCCAGGTGGTTGCCTATCTGGAAGGCATTCACACTGCTGTGTCTGCCCTACAGAGATCTTTTCAGGATCTGGCCTCCTCCCTTATGACAGTCCTCCACCCCTCCCAAAATTTCTACCCCCTCCCACATTCCCTCTTCCCATTCAAATCCCAAGCACACTCACACCTAAGCATGCACACACTACATCAGACACAAGCACCCCACACAAATGCAAGACTTCACAAAACTCAAACATACATGAACACAGCAAACACTCCCCTCACTCACCACCCCAAGCATACCCCCAGGCACCGAGCAACACATTCAGAGCCCTCCACAAACACACCCATACCCTCAGACACCCTACCAACACACAGTGACACCCTCCACAGACACAACCATACCCGTAGACACCACACCAACACACACTGACTCCTCCACATACAAAATCATACCTGCAGACATCACAGCAACACAAACCGACCCCTCCACAGACATACCCATACCCATAAACATCACAGCAACACACATTGACCCATTCACAAACACAACCATGCCCACAGACATCACAGCAACAGTCACATACCTCTCCACAACGCCTAGCACATCCATATCACTCCCACCAAGTGAAATGCAAACTCTCACAGTCACCCACAATACAGACACCAACACAACGCACAGTGCAGACAGCAGACCGACCTCACATTTCCACTTCCTTTTACTCCCAATCCAAACTCCAACCTGAACACCCTTCCTGTTTTCCCTGCAAAACTCTCTTGGTTGCCCTTGCCTTTTACCCCTCTGCAATCTGCCCTGCTCTCAAAGTCCCCTGCCACATCCAAACTCATTCTTCCACTAACCACTCCATCCCTGAAAAACAGCCTCCCCACCCAGCCCAAAAAAGAAAAAACCCCTCCAAAACCCACCCCCAAACCCAAGAGGCCCCCTCCCAAGGACAAACCAACCCCTCGCTAAACCTCTGCCCCCCTTCCCAAGTACCATCTTCGAGATGCCTGCTTTTCCCAAAGGAATTCCCTTTGTGAGGAGGTTCTCTGGCTGTGTCACTGCCTTGTGCTGGCTGTGGCATGAATAACAAAATGGACTGACCATTGGCCTTTGTTTTTCATCCATGGAATAACATTTTCCTAGTTTTGAAGACATTGGTCCTGCCATTACGTTTCTAACTATTTAATGTTATTGTATAGTTAGTGATGCGTGGGTACAGTTGTGTTTGTTTCATCCCTGATTGCTGATCCAGTTGAAGTGGTTAGATGATGTGCCCTTGTAGCCACTGCTGGAGTTACACGGGACAAGGGGAAATGTTGGATGGATGTCTATGTGATATGACATCCAAATGGGACAGGCATATGTGGTAGGTGTTTCAGCTAGGCCTGGGGGAAGTGCAATCTAAATGATGTTGACAGTGGTCAACATCATTTAGATTGCACTTCCACCAATAATATAGGGTAGATATGTGTTTGATGTGTTGAAGTTAGATACTTGTGGTGTATCCACATATGGATGGTGTCAACTTGTCATTCCTTTGTGGAGTTCTGCCTGGACATTTTTCCATTTTGTTGTGTGTACCCTACAGCTACTTCAACTAGATGTATTTATTTATAAAGTTTTATATAGCGCAAACATGATCCTGAGGGATATCAGAGCGCTTCATAATTTCGGTTGGTCAATAACACAGGAAACAATTACAAAGGGTGCAAACACAACATCAGAGTAAGCCTAGTAACTTCAAGCAAAAGATCAGAGCCCCATTAAGGTAAGAACTTGCACATAAGGAATCGTTTTACTTTTTATTTTTAATTTTGAAAGAAACCATGGAGGTGAGACTGCGAATTTCAGGGGGAGAGAGTTTCAGATCCGTGGAGCTGAGCCGAAGAAAGCTCTTTGACGAGTTCTCTTTTTTCTAAATATCTGTGGTTTCAGAAGGAAGGTGTTAGCGCTTCTTGATGGTCTACCACCTCCAGACAGTTCCAACTTTTGGCATAGGTATTTGGGGATTTTGAGATGGAGAGCTTTGTGAGTCAGGCAAGTGATCTTTAACTATATTCTTGCTTCAAAAGGCAGCCAATTTAGCAATCTTAGGACAGGGGAGATGTGCGCAGATCTTTTAGTACCCGTGGTGATTCTGGCTGCCGCATTCAATACCGCTTTAAGTGGGGCCAAGGTATATTTCAGGAGGCCACATAGTGTGGCACTGCCATATTCTAGCCTCGGTAGAATCAGCGCTTGAACAACCTGCATGAAGTCAGCTTGTGGGAGGAAAGGTTTGAGATTCCTGAGTAGTCTCATCTGGTGATTCGCTCACTTGCAAGCCGTACTAATGTGATTCTTCAAATTTAAGTGTTTGTCCAGGGAGATTCCAAGCGATTTGGCTGAATCAATGACGACGGGGGAGGGGGAGTTGAAAGCAGTGAGATGGTTCAACCAGAGGTCTACCTTGGGGGTATATTTCAGAGGAGAAATGAGCAAGGATTCGGTTTTGGAAGTGTTGAGTAGGAGGTGGTTCTTCATTAGCCAGTTTTGAGTGTTCATGAGGGTAGTGTTGAGTGATGTGAGATTGTCAGAGGAGGAGATTTTCATGTAAAGTTTCATGTCATCCGCGTACATATGGAAGAGAATGTTTATTGAGTTTAGTGCATTTGCAAGTGGTTGCAAGAATAGGTTGAATAGAATGGGGGATAAGGTGGACTCTTGTGGGACACCCATGGATACAGGCGAGGGCTGGGATAAGGAGTAGTTTGGCTTTATTTTTTGGGATCTCTGGTGGAGGAAGGACGAGAACCATTGCAGCACCAGACCAGAGAAGCCCATCCTGTGTTCCAGAACAGATAGTAGATTGTCGTGATTTACAGTGTCAAATGCAGAGGAGAGGTCAAGGAGGATCAGAAGGCAGGATTTGTTGTGGTCAAGCAGTTTTAGAATGTCATCAAAAATATGAATAAGAGCCGATTCAGTAATGTGACCGCTCCAAAAGCCAAATTGGTGATGGTCTAGGAGTTGGAAATTTT
The DNA here is from genome assembly GCF_964261635.1 of Lissotriton helveticus. Lineage (NCBI taxonomy): Eukaryota > Metazoa > Chordata > Amphibia > Caudata > Salamandridae > Lissotriton > Lissotriton helveticus. Next base: position 1,664,151,772 of record NC_136067.1, on the reverse strand, counting down.
CAATGTGAGCACAAAGTTGAGATTGCACATATTTTTCAAGGAGTTTGGCCAGAGTAGTGATGATGGAGATAGGGCAGAAGTTGTTAAGGTCTGCACTATCAGCATTAGTTTTTTTAAGATAGGGGAAACCTGAGCTGGTTTTAGGCAGTCGGGGATCATACCTTGAGACAGCGAGGCATTAACAATCTTTGACCAGAGCAGGTTGAGGACTTCCTTGATTTCTTTGCAGACGGAGGGTGGTACCGGGTTATTGAAGTGATTGGGTGGGTTGATATTCAGAAGAATGTTGATGATATCACTTTCGCTAAAAGGGGTGAAAGTGCAACAAGAGGCATTGTTTTTGGTGCTCGGACTAACTGGATCACGCTGTTCAGAGGGGGATCAGGTGGGTGCAAGGCAATAGGTTGGTAGAAAGGCCTTTTTAGATTCCAGTTCGATATTGATGAGTCTCGACTTCTCGGAGAAAAAACTTAGCCAAAGCGTCACAAGAGGGTGGGCTGTGACCTGGGTCAGACCGAGTGGGTGCGTCACACGATTGTTGTTTAACAATTTCAAAAAGTTTGCTGGGACGATTAGAAGCTTAGTTAAGTTGAGATCTGAGGTAGTCGGCCTTGGCGCTCTTGATTTGTTTGTTATTGGAGCTCCTTACTGTTCCGTAGTGTTAGGCATAGGCACGAAAGGCGCCCTTTCCTTCCTTCACAAATCGTAGCAAGGAAGTAGCCAGTCCGGGGTTGCTCATGGAGCCTTAACTATTAATGCTCTGAGTTTTTTTTTCGGGAAACACAGAAAAAAAACACTTTTTATTCGTGAGACTCATTTTTGAGACTCCGCTTCTACAACCAACGTGGATAGGGTGCGCCTTAGCGTGCGAATACCGTCCCGCTGGTATCACATCGGTCCTGACGAAAACCTGGAAATAGACACATAGGTTGAAACATGTAGACCTTTTTTTAAATTCACAAATACTACTTCATCTCACACCGACAGCCCACCTAACAGGGCAGCAGGTGTTCCACATTTTAATAGTATCCGAGACACTCCAGAATAAATTCTTCGAGTGGGTAGGATCGGATACTTTTTAAACACACTATTACCTGTCTTGCACACATAAAAGAAAAAAACAGCTCCACTGTAATCAGGTGTCGCAGCACACCTGGATGGCACTCGGCTATCCAGGTGGGACCCCGATGATGAAGCATGTCACCAACTAGGTTGGTGAGTGAGGGGTCTTCCTAAGGACAAAGGATGTCCCTATTTGGGTTGTGTTTTACGCACCTTTCCCTCCCTCTACTGAGGCTGGAACCTACCCTTAGGGTTTAACTCCCTTATTGTTGTTTAATTGTAAGATGATAACCATTGTCAATACATTGGTGGTGTAGTGGAGCGCTCCTCATGCAAAGCAGGTGCTGCACTTGACCCCTGTTTACAGGCCTGGATAACCAAGCTGGAACGATCTAGGGAAGATAAAGCAATTATGATGTCTTCAAACCACCGCCATTTTAAGGTCAGGCACTGTTCAGCTTGCAAGTTGTCGTGAAGCTGTACCTATAGTCGTTATTGAGCTCTCCTAAAAGGCTGAGTGCAGTGCACTGCCTCCAACATGCTTGCAAATCTCTTTGCATACCAGACGCTTCGCAACTATGCTAGTATAATTTCAGCTTACGAGAAACCAACAGTCAAGAGCAAGCAAAAGTGGTGCAAGTACCTGAGTGAAAGGTGTATCTAATTGAGTTGTCGAGGATCAGACGTCCAATGGATTAAGTAGGGTCATTAATGCGCCAATAGTAACCTCCTTGTAGCGGTGGACATAAACCGCCATTTTGTGAGGGCGGATTTAGGTGATTTTAAATTTCAGCATGAAAGACCACATGGAGGTTTCAGAGCTGCCTCAGATACCTTGGAAGAAACTGACTTGCCGTTGAAGAAACTGGCAGGACATCATTCTCCGCCTTTCAGAAACAATCACCGATGTGGCTCGCTTCTGACGCTAGAGTTCTCCCCGGGTCCTTCAAATACCTCCGGTGATGTGGGATAGTTAGGGCTCCCAACAGGGCAACAATATCAGGGGTCTTGAAACCTGCAGCGATGCCCTTGTAAGTGCATGCAAGTGTATGCAATCCAGGACAAAAGACTCGCTTCAGGCACTTGTGCTCACGACAGGATGATTAATCCCCACCGGTCGTGTGTAAGAGCCAGGGTGCGGGTTGGGACATTGCCTCCGGGGTCTTGGTTGATTGGTCTATAGCGATGAGTCTGGTGTTGTTCATGAGCCTAGCCCGAGGACGCGCAGACCTCCAGTGGACCCGACGCCGAAGCGCTGAAAGTAAATGAACCGTCTCCTGAAACGGAATTCTCCTGGGGCTCTCGGTCAGCCTTTTGAGATGAGGGCCTGCTTGGTCGGACGGTGGACCGTCAACATCTCAGACTCGATTCCAGCCATCCGAAATCCTGTGGATCGACACCGGTGAGTTTCCAATCAAGGTTAGTGCTGCCACAGACCTTGTGTGCCACTTGCTGTTAGTGCTGGGTTTGCTATAATAAGTTGCACTTACCCATTGCTTGAACATGCATGGCACTTGGTTCTGCTAACAGTTGTCCATGATATGATTCAGTTCACAGGTCCAGTGCACATGGAGTTTGTCAGGTGTGCAAAATATACTGTGCCTTTGTGTCCTTGCCTTTCAGGGTTCCCCCTGATAGAGGCATAGCTATCCTTCAGAGAGTCTTTCCATTGTGCCCTTAGAATGGTTCTCACACTGATTCTATGTAATCCCATTGAATGCCATTGCCTTTTCATGTGGGTGATGTGTGAGAGTCCAATACAGAGTTGTAGCAGAGAAGGTGTGTTTGGCTTTATTCACACATCCATACTGATTTTTCTTTGAAATCAAAACAGGGCCTGGGATGTGAGCAATGTAAGTGTGTCACATTTTCTATAGCATCTTGGTTAGAGTTGGACTGACACGGTCTCATGTTAGTTGTAGTCACTTCAATTTCACTTTAGCAATACTTGACAAATAGCAAACTGCATGACTAGTGGGCTTCAGTAGTGACATGGCAGACAAGCGAGAAGGGGCAAAAGGAGTCTAGCAGCTTGGTTTGAGATGGAGTTATAAGGCCTCAAGGTAGTTGTAGTCACTTCCATGTTACTTTCCAAACACTTGAGAAATGGCAGGCTGCATGACTACTGAATATCAGTAGCAACATGGGAGAAAAATGAAAAAGGGTAAAAGATGTGTGACAGACATTTATAGGTGTGATATTGTTGAAGAGGTGCTGTTGTGGAACACAAAATAATGCACACATCACTATCACAGTATATAATTTGCAAACACATGTCCATTTGTGTACAGTGTGCCTGTGCAGTACCAATGTTTTGGCCTAGGAGGGCTTGCTGCAGATATGTTTGTTATGAAACAATACCAGACAGGGCGACTGTATATGTACAAGTTACTTAGGGATTCTGACTACCTTGCCAAGTACATGCCAAGGCATCGTTTTGCAGAGGAGTCTATGGCAACAGGTAGTTGCATGACTTTCCGCTGATTTCATCTGTGACAGACTAGGTTTTGAACATGGTCGAGCAGGTAGAGCAGTAGCAGGACATGTCCGATGGGCTCCATGATGGTAGAATATGAGTAGAGGTGAGTTTCACCGTCCTATCCCTCCCTTTCCACCATCTCAGATGTGATGGTTGGAATGCCATAGTCATTCCAGCTGTAAATCGACTCACAATTGGGCAGGTGTTTTCACTGGCGGTCCGAGCCTCCTTCAACCTCATAGGCCCGATCCATGGCCGATGCAGTCAGAGTTAACTGGCATGTCAGCGGTGGTCTTTGCAAAGCCAGTCCGCACAATTTGCAATAGGATGGTCGGACCACTGAGCTTGCCGCAGTCAAACTGCCACCACTGGTACGGCAGTCCAGGGATCCCCAAACCTGCAGCTAAGCCCTTCATCGCACCCCTTTAGTGCCCCACACCTTTCCAAAAATTGTTTAGATTGGAGTGGTAACAGTAAATTTCACCCCACCTGCATCCAGGCTATTCCCCAAAATGGTGTACATTATGATAAGAATACTACATCTGTTCCCTTCAGTTTCCAAATTCTTCCTCAAAATGGTTCATATTGTAATGGAATAGTAAATCTAACCTCTTTAATGTCCAACACTTTCGCTAGTGTAGTCTCATTTCATGTGGGAATAGTAAATATTACCCTTTTAATGTCCAATGCCATCCCAAAAAATATTTTTCTTGTAGTGTGTAGTATATATAAACACTTTTATGTGTAATTAATGGGTAGTTCCTTTCTTTAGAGAGTTAAAGGATAAATAAATAGGTTTCATTGTGTTACTGGAGGTTTGTAGTGTTGGTTGGTTTGTAGTGCTTATGTGTTTTGAAATGTAAAAGATTCACTTTTATAGTTTAACATATATTTGATTTACACATTTTTAAATTATTTGCCACACATACATGTTTGTAACCTATTTTTACCATCTGATTGTATCTATGAAAAATAGGAAAAAACATTGTTTCAGATACTTTTGGTGCAGTACACTTTTTACATATTTGTTTGATGTTGGTAATATTAAAATACAATATTTCATGTGACACATATATATATAGTTGAAATTATTACATATTCTTTCACACAATGGGCTTCATTATGATGTCGGGCGAAAAGCCATCCAAGAGCCCATCTGAGGCTTTCCTCTCATCATCAGAGACTTCCATCCGACCGTTGGGTTATGACACTGGTGGTCAGAGGGAAACCCGTGTGGTAATTTTGCGCTGCTTCTGACGGGCTCACAGAGCCCACCGGGGCGGCAGTCAGAAAAGTAATCCCCAAATGGCAGCGGAGCCAGCCTCGACTCTGTCATCGAGATTACAATTTTGAATTATGCCTGCCCTTTCATGGCGGTCCGACCGCCATGACAAGGCAGGCAAAAAGTGACTTTGGGGACCCCTAGCAGGCCCCTCTGCTGTGGGGCCTGTGCCCCCCTAAATATCTCTGCACCATGTGGCAGGCATAGCATGGTGCTTGGCACATGGATGTTTGAAAACATACATTTTTCTATTGCACTTTGTGCTGCTGCCTTTTTCCGCCATAGGGCTAATCAGCTGTGGCCCGTGGCGGGAGTTCAGTGGGGCAGGCAAGTGGGGTGGGGGAGGGGCAGCGTGGGGGGTGGTAAAGCATTTTGCGATGCAGGGCATGCAACAAAATTCATTTTAATAATTTAATTGTTTACTTACCTGCAATCATTCATATTCCGGTGTTTACCACCTCCCACCTTTCCCTTTCCCACCCCCACTGCCTTCCCCACAGAACTCCCTCCACGGGCAACGGCTGGGGCTAATAGTAGGGCGGATTCCATCCCACTACAGTGTCAGTCGGACGCTCGCTCAAACAACATTATAATAGGGTCCCATTCTATTTTTTAACATTTGCATTTTTATTTAAAAGTACATAGTTAATCAACATTTTTATATCAACATATAATGTTGTCATTATATTAATTAGCAACATTAGTTAATTATATTACATTTAAATTACTATTTAATATATCGATCACAAATATGTTTTACATTTTCATTATATTTGTTCACATTTTAAAATATTTTATTCAATATTTTTCAGCATATAAATTTGTATTTAACATTTTTTTTAAGTATTCTTTCATTTATATTGCAACATTTTACTTTTCTTATTTTCATGTAACAGCTTTTTTTTTTTAAACCACTAAATAACCTAACATCATTGTTAAGTGATTTAGGTTCCCTCCAGTCGTGGTTCCCTACTGCTGGTCTACGGTAAAGGAAAGAGCACTTTTAACTTATTATTTCTGCTTTTTTGGGAAGAGAGGTAGTTAATGTAGGATAGTATATTGGTTTGTTCTAGTAGTGTAGTTTTGGGTTAGGATGTGTTTCATTGTTGCATAGAACATTGAGGTAGACCTTTAGTGTATTATGTATAGTGTATCTACTTTTATTTTTTATTTTTATTATGTGAGTACTATTTGTGAATTAATGTTATATTGTTTGTTATGTTTCTGGAGAGTATGTTATATGAGGTTTATGTTAAGTGGGTACGTCTTTCACAGGTGTTTTGGTCGTAGTGGAAGCCTTTCTTGATTTTTGGATGCATATTTTGGTTAGAATTTAGAGAACATTACATTTCAATTTCTTTTTAGTTTTCCATGAGGATTAGTTACAAAAAATATTTGGGGGGGTTTGTGGTTTCCTAGGTCTGTATAATAATTTAGTCAATTTAATTTTTGGTTAATTAACAATTGCATTTTTAGGTCACTTTTTCTCGATTTTTTTGCAGATTTGTTTTTCGTGAATTCGACAAGTATCATAAATGTCAGTTACAGAACTGTCATTTGATTGTCATTTTTTTATTTTGGGTTTATTCTTTTTTCCTTTTAAATGAAATGATTTATAGTATAATGTAATGGTTTTTATTGTATATAGTGACCTAATCTCTCTTGTTTTGATATTTGTATATAGGTTATGTATATGATTATTATGCGACCTTTTTTATGATATGTACATATATATATATATATATATTTTTTGTATTTTTTCCTCCTAGTTTTTGTCCTGTCCAATGTATGTGCGAATGACGGTCACCTGATGAAGGCAGAATGCCGAAACGCGCGTAGTCAAATCCAACCGCTTTGCCAACCACAATATAACATTGACCGGTCCAGTGTGACTTGTTGTAATATATGTCTGTGTTTTTTTGTTGTATTAATATGCTATGTTTCTAAGATTTAGTTTATATGCTCTTGAATGGCTATCTGACCTGGTAAATAATATTTAAGGAAATAACTATACTTGGTGCTACTATATATATCAAATAAAAAGCGATGTATATCAATAATAATTGTGTTAACATATTTTCAGCAATATATTCAAGGTCGCTGTTTTTGATATGACTTTAATTTCTTTTGTTGAGAGAGTTGGCACATACTAATTGAATGTTTGCTATAAATGTATTTTTCCCTAGGATGATTTATAGTGTATACATTTTTAACAAATGTGTGCTGGTTTGGGTTTTTGGATTTGTTATTCTATGCAATTATTTAATAATTTTATATATAGTTTTTACTTATCAGTTAATGTAATATTTAAAATGTTAAGTTAGACTGATTAATAAAGATACTTTAAATAATATTATAAATAAATATATTAGCGTGTTTAAGTTTGTTTATTTTGAATATGTTAGTTTAAGTTGGAATACTAGGTGGTTTGTATTACTTTTCAGACTATACTTTCAATATATTGGAGGCCTTTAATTTGTATAAACCATCCTGGACCAAGGCCACTCTGTAGCCCTCATCCTACATGACCTATCAGCGGCTTTTGACACTGTCTCCCACCGCACACTAGTCGCCAGACTACACGGCACAGGCATACAAGGAACAGCCCTGGACTAGACCTGATCATACCTCACCGAAAGAAGCCAAAGGATCAGACTCCCACCCTTCTTCTCTGACCCCACGAAAATCACCTGCAGAGTCCCACAGGGTTCATCCCTGAGCCGCAAACTCTTCAACATCTACATGGCCCGCCTCGCAGCCATTGTCTGACAACACAGCCTCAACATTGTATCCTACACCGACGACACCCAGCTCATCCTCTCCCTCAGCAAAGACTCCACCACTGCCAAACTCAACTTCACTCACCATGAACAAACTGGTCAACTCCGTCACCTTCAAGTTCTTCAACACCCTCCCCATCCTCCGCAAGACCTTTAAGTGGCTCCCCCCTGAGTCAAGGAATACAATCACCCACGCACTCATCACCAGCAGACAGGACTATGGAAATGCACTCTACGCCGGCATCAATAAAGTCACTACTCAGCAAACTCCAGACAATACAGAACACCGCCGCCACACTCGTCCTCGGCATTCCCCGACACAAACACATCAGACAATACCTATGAAGTCTCCACTGGCTCCCCGTGGAGAAAAGAGTCTCTTTCAAAATCCTCACTCATGCCTACAAATGGCTACACAACAACGGACCCAAATACCTCAACGACAAAATCAACTTCCACGTACCCAAAAGAAACCTCCGATCTTCCAACCTCGCACTGGCCGAAACCCTGCGCATCCACAGAGCAAGCAGAAGATCCTTCTCTCACATTGCAGCCAAGACCTGCAACAAGCTACCGGCAGACATCAGACAAGCCCCCTCCCTGAACCCCTTTAGAAAGACCCTCAAGACCTGGCTCTTCGACTAAACAGATCTGCGGACCCCCTTCCTCAGCACCTTGAGACCCTCATAAGTGAGTAGTGTGCTTACAATTCCCTGATTGATTGATTGATATAAATAGTTTTACTTTGCATTGTAGCTTTTAGCGCATTTATTTGATCTGTCTGCGTATTTTATTTATAACTTGGTTAAGGATTACTCTATTCTAAGTTATCGGTAGCTGTGTTCATTTTTTAAGATTAATAGGAATTGGTCTAGGGTTGGATGACTTCAGCCTAATGTGGCTTGAAAGGTGTTGTGCCATCCATCCATTTTGTTGTTGGTTTTGGCTTCTTGGGACATGTTGCTGTCATATATCTGCCTCCATTATATTTGAAACTTTTGTTGGCTCCTGTGCCAAAAAAATTGCATTCCGGCAACACAGTGAATTCAAAACCATTGGTGGAGGTCGGACCACCCAATTATGAGGAGGGTGTTTGGATCGTCGCAAGACCACAACAACCACAGGTATCTTGGATCCCATGGAGGTGGGGAAAGTTTGCTTCATGACAGACATACTGATGCCAGCAACGCCATGTTGATCACAACCTGCCTTTCCGACTACCTTTTCATGGCGGGGACCCCGCCATGAAATGGTCAGTGAAAGGGCAGGGAAGGGGTACCAAACATGGCCCCAGGGAAATTTTTGCCCATTGGGGACTCTGCATGGGGGCACATGTGGTGCCCCCCTTTGTTTGCACTATCTTGCATGCACTGTGTGCCAAGCATAACATGGTGCATGGTACACAGTGCACATAATGTGCAAGAGGTGCTGCCACGCGGCGGCATATGCTACAGGCTCTCTATGAGCTGAAGCATGCCGACACTGTGGCACTGCTGACACAACACCGTCAGCCCAGCGGTGTTCTCCTAATATGGCAATCGGGAATCTGCCGGCTTGGTGGAGTACTCCCGACTGGCACAAGGGCAGCCCAGCTTCGGACTGTGAAACTCGTGATCAAGCCCTTAGTGTAGATTATGCAACTAACAGACAATTCTCTTATGAAATAAATAAATTAGCAGCTCGATTTTTGGGTGGTAGATATTGTATCATATAAACTAAATCACTTCAGAGTTGTCTAAACTACAAATGTATAAGTAGGGAGTCTAAATCAAAACGTTTCCAATGGCTCATGTCACTGTGTAAGCAAATGTAATTGGCAAATTATTACATTTCATTGAGCACAATAAAACGATAGAGTACATTTGTAATTCGAAATATCACATCTGCTTAAAGACGTACTGCTAGTGATAGCAAATTCATACCGTTTGATCATTTTATCTAGTGGTGTAGCATAAAAAGTGCAGAAAGGATGACCACAAAGCTGGCAACACCTTTGGCAAGCAAAACTAGCAAAAACATCCATTGACAGTCATCATCATTATCATCTTATTTGGTCATATGTGTGACCATAAAAGCACAATAAAATAACATATAACATATCACTTTCATGCACTGTTTAGTTTAACCACCTAAAATAGTTAAAAAGAGAAAACAATCATTAAAAGCCATAATTATACAAGCTTTAGTTAATAGAAAATAACTCTCAATTAGTTTACAAGGTGTCATATAATTTCAGTAAGTGCCAGTCGGATGTATAATGTACAATTGCAAGGTAGTTCAGTCCTGGAGAAAAATTCATAACGCATATTTCTTTTGCAATTTCAAGGCATGCACAATACTGAAAAACATATCGAAGCAGACTCAAGACGCTGTAAAAAGAGCAGATTCTCTTGATGTGTATTAAAAGGTCTACCACATAAAATAAGGCAAAGAAAACATTTCAAAAAGAGGAATACAAGGTGCAAATTATCATAAAGTGCTTCTTTTTGAGGAGGCACCACATCACATGGACAATGCTGCCTGTAATAGGAAAGGCCTGTAAACAATGTATCATGTTAACTCTCAGCCATGTGAGACAAAATCTTAATTTAGGGGCTTTTATCCTAACTAGTTATGGCTCCAGGCTGAAAGTAGTTGAGATTAGCACGTATTATTGAATAGTAACCATATTGAGTGCTTTTGGTCTCCCTGCATTCTCTTTATGTATAAAAAGTCTTTTCTTAACCAGCTCCTTCAATGAGGGCTGATATCACCCATGCTTTCAAAGAGGGAGCTCAGCCCCAAATCTCGTAAGTGTTTTTTAACATACTTGAGCCATGGAATGGCTCACATGTTGCATCGCTACAGGCAGTCTTCAACTATTCTACTCGTAAAACACAATTCAGGTGTAGCCCAAATTTTGAACCTTAGTAAGATGGGAGCCAATCATATGTTGTCCTCCAAAAAGCCTACATCCAGTTCATGTGAGAAATAAGGCTTGGTGTGGATTTAGGAGTCCTGAATAATCCTTTTAAATATGTGTTCTCCGCGACTTGATGAGTCTGGTGTTGTTCATGAGCCTAGCCCGAGGACGCGCAGACCTCCAGTGGACCCGACGCCGAAGCGCTGAAAGTAAATGAACCGTCTCCTGAAACGGAATTCTCCTGGGGCTCTCGGTCAGCCTTTTGAGATGAGGGCCTGCTTGGTCGGACGGTGGACCGTCAACATCTCAGACTCGATTCCAGCCATCCGAAATCCTGTGGATCGACACCGGTGAGTTTCCAATCAAGGTTAGTGCTGCCACAGACCTTGTGTGCCACTTGCTGTTAGTGCTGGGTTTGCTATAATAAGTTGCACTTACCCATTGCTTGAACATGCATGGCACTTGGTTCTGCTAACAGTTGTCCATGATATGATTCAGTTCACAGGTCCAGTGCACATGGAGTTTGTCAGGTGTGCAAAATATACTGTGCCTTTGTGTCCTTGCCTTTCAGGGTTCCCCCTGATAGAGGCATAGCTATCCTTCAGAGAGTCTTTCCATTGTGCCCTTAGAATGGTTCTCACACTGATTCTATGTAATCCCATTGAATGCCATTGCCTTTTCATGTGGGTGATGTGTGAGAGTCCAATACAGAGTTGTAGCAGAGAAGGTGTGTTTGGCTTTATTCACACATCCATACTGATTTTTCTTTGAAATCAAAACAGGGCCTGGGATGTGAGCAATGTAAGTGTGTCACATTTTCTATAGCATCTTGGTTAGAGTTGGACTGACACGGTCTCATGTTAGTTGTAGTCACTTCAATTTCACTTTAGCAATACTTGACAAATAGCAAACTGCATGACTAGTGGGCTTCAGTAGTGACATGGCAGACAAGCGAGAAGGGGCAAAAGGAGTCTAGCAGCTTGGTTTGAGATGGAGTTATAAGGCCTCAAGGTAGTTGTAGTCACTTCCATGTTACTTTCCAAACACTTGAGAAATGGCAGGCTGCATGACTACTGAATATCAGTAGCAACATGGGAGAAAAATGAAAAAGGGTAAAAGATGTGTGACAGACATTTATAGGTGTGATATTGTTGAAGAGGTGCTGTTGTGGAACACAAAATAATGCACACATCACTATCACAGTATATAATTTGCAAACACATGTCCATTTGTGTACAGTGTGCCTGTGCAGTACCAATGTTTTGGCCTAGGAGGGCTTGCTGCAGATATGTTTGTTATGAAACAATACCAGACAGGGCGACTGTATATGTACAAGTTACTTAGGGATTCTGACTACCTTGCCAAGTACATGCCAAGGCATCATTTTGCAGAGGAGTCTATGGCAACAGGTAGTTGCATGACTTTCCGCTGATTTCATCTGTGACAGACTAGGTTTTGAACATGGTCGAGCAGGTAGAGCAGTAGCAGGACATGTCCGATGGGCTCCATGATGGTAGAATATGAGTAGAGGTGAGTTTCACCGTCCTATCCCTCCCTTTCCACCATCTCAGATGTGATGGTTGGAATGCCATAGTCATTCCAGCTGTAAATCGACTCACAATTGGGCAGGTGTTTTCACTGGCGGTCCGAGCCTCCTTCAACCTCATAGGCCCGATCCATGGCCGATGCAGTCAGAGTTAACTGGCATGTCAGCGGTGGTCTTTGCAAAGCCAGTCCGCACAATTTGCAATACGATGGTCGGACCACTGAGCTTGCCGCAGTCAAACTGCCACCACTGGTACGGCAGTCCAGGGATCCCCAAACCTGCAGCTAAGCCCTTCATCGCACCCCTTTAGTGCCCCACACCTTTCCAAAAATTGTTTAGATTGGAGTGGTAACAGTAAATTTCACCCCACCTGCATCCAGGCTATTCCCCAAAATGGTGTACATTATGATAAGAATACTACATCTGTTCCCTTCAGTTTCCAAATTCTTCCTCAAAATGGTTCATATTGTAATGGAATAGTAAATCTAACCTCTTTAATGTCCAACACTTTCGCTAGTGTAGTCTCATTTCATGTGGGAATAGTAAATATTACCCTTTTAATGTCCAATGCCATCCCAAAAAATATTTTTCTTGTAGTGTGTAGTATATATAAACACTTTTATGTGTAATTAATGGGTAGTTCCTTTCTTTAGAGAGTTAAAGGATAAATAAATAGGTTTCATTGTGTTACTGGAGGTTTGTAGTGTTGGTTGGTTTGTAGTGCTTATGTGTTTTGAAATGTAAAAGATTCACTTTTATAGTTTAACATATATTTGATTTACACATTTTTAAATTATTTGCCACACATACATGTTTGTAACCTATTTTTACCATCTGATTGTATCTATGAAAAATAGGAAAAAACATTGTTTCAGATACTTTTGGTGCAGTACACTTTTTACATATTTGTTTGATGTTGGTAATATTAAAATACAATATTTCATGTGACACATATATATATAGTTGAAATTATTACATATTCTTTCACACAATGGGCTTCATTATGATGTCGGGCGAAAAGCCATCCAAGAGCCCATCTGAGGCTTTCCTCTCATCATCAGAGACTTCCATCCGACCGTTGGGTTATGACACTGGTGGTCAGAGGGAAACCCGTGTGGTAATTTTGCGCTGCTTCTGACGGGCTCACAGAGCCCACCGGGGCGGCAGTCAGAAAAGTAATCCCCAAATGGCAGCGGAGCCAGCCTCGACTCTGTCATCGAGATTACAATTTTGAATTATGCCTGCCCTTTCATGGCGGTCCGACCGCCATGACAAGGCAGGCAAAAAGTGACTTTGGGGACCCCCAGCAGGCCCCTCTGCTGTGGGGCCTGTGCCCCCCTAAATATCTCTGCACCATGTGGCAGGCATAGCATGGTGCTTGGCACATGGATGTTTGAAAACATACATTTTTCTATTGCACTTTGTGCTGCTGCCTTTTTCCGCCATAGGGCTAATCAGCTGTGGCCCGTGGCGGGAGTTCAGTGGGGCAGGCAAGTGGGGTGGGGGAGGGGCAGCGTGGGGGGTGGTAAAGCATTTTGCGATGCAGGGCATGCAACAAAATTCATTTTAATAATTTAATTGTTTACTTACCTGCAATCATTCATATTCCGGTGTTTACCACCTCCCACCTTTCCCTTTCCCACCCCCACTGCCTTCCCCACAGAACTCCCTCCACGGGCAACGGCTGGGGCTAATAGTAGGGCGGATTCCATCCCACTACAGTGTCAGTCGGACGCTCGCTCAAACAACATTATAATAGGGTCCCATTCTATTTTTTAACATTTGCATTTTTATTTAAAAGTACATAGTTAATCAACATTTTTATATCAACATATAATGTTGTCATTATATTAATTAGCAACATTAGTTAATTATATTACATTTAAATTACTATTTAATATATCGATCACAAATATGTTTTACATTTTCATTATATTTGTTCACATTTTAAAATATTTTATTCAATATTTTTCAGCATATAAATTTGTATTTAACATTTTTTTTAAGTATTCTTTCATTTATATTGCAACATTTTACTTTTCTTATTTTCATTTAACAGCTTTTTTTTTTTAAACCACTAAATAACCTAACATCATTGTTAAGTGATTTAGGTTCCCTCCAGTCGTGGTTCCCTACTGCTGGTCTACGGTAAAGGAAAGAGCACTTTTAACTTATTATTTCTGCTTTTTTTGGGAAGAGAGGTAGTTAATGTAGGATAGTATATTGGTTTGTTCTAGTAGTGTAGTTTTGGGTTAGGATGTGTTTCATTGTTGCATAGAACATTGAGGTAGACCTTTAGTGTATTATGTATAGTGTATCTACTTTTATTTTTTATTTTTATTATGTGAGTACTATTTGTGAATTAATGTTATATTGTTTGTTATGTTTCTGGAGAGTATGTTATATGAGGTTTATGTTAAGTGGGTACGTCTTTCACAGGTGTTTTGGTCGTAGTGGAAGCCTTTCTTGATTTTTGGATGCATATTTTGGTTAGAATTTAGAGAACATTACATTTTAATTTCTTTTTAGTTTTCCATGAGGATTAGTTACAAAAAATATTTGGGGGGGTTTGTGGTTTCCTAGGTCTGTATAATAATTTAGTCAATTTAATTTTTGGTTAATTAACAATTGCATTTTTAGGTCACTTTTTCTCGATTTTTTCAGATTTGTTTTTCGTGAATTCGACAAGTATCATAAATGTCAGTTACAGAACTGTCATTTGATTGTCATTTTTTTATTTTGGGTTTATTCTTTTTTCCTTTTAAATGAAATGATTTATAGTATAATGTAATGGTTTTTATTGTATATAGTGACCTAATCTCTCTTGTTTTGATATTTGTATATAGGTTATGTATATGATTATTATGCGACCTTTTTTATGATATGTACATATATATATATATATATATTTTTTGTATTTTTTCCTCCTAGTTTTTGTCCTGTCCAATGTATGTGCGAATGACGGTCACCTGATGAAGGCAGAATGCCGAAACGCGCGTAGTCAAATCCAACCGCTTTGCCAACCACAATATAACATTGACCGGTCCAGTGTGACTTGTTGTAATATATGTCTGTGTTTTTTTGTTGTATTAATATGCTATGTTTCTAAGATTTAGTTTATATGCTCTTGAATGGCTATCTGACCTGGTAAATAATATTTAAGGAAATAACTATACTTGGTGCTACTATATATATCAAATAAAAAGCGATGTATATCAATAATAATTGTGTTAACATATTTTCAGCAATATATTCAAGGTCGCTGTTTTTGATATGACTTTAATTTCTTTTGTTGAGAGAGTTGGCACATACTAATTGAATGTTTGCTATAAATGTATTTTTCCCTAGGATGATTTATAGTGTATACATTTTTAACAAATGTGTGCTGGTTTGGGTTTTTGGATTTGTTATTCTATGCAATTATTTAATAATTTTATATATAGTTTTTACTTATCAGTTAATGTAATATTTAAAATGTTAAGTTAGACTGATTAATAAAGATACTTTAAATAATATTATAAATAAATATATTAGCGTGTTTAAGTTTGTTTATTTTGAATATGTTAGTTTAAGTTGGAATACTAGGTGGTTTGTATTACTTTTCAGACTATACTTTCAATATATTGGAGGCCTTTAATTTGTATAAACCATCCTGGACCAAGGCCACTCTGTAGCCCTCATCCTACATGACCTATCAGCGGCTTTTGACACTGTCTCCCACCGCACACTAGTCGCCAGACTACACGGCACAGGCATACAAGGAACAGCCCTGGACTAGACCTGATCATACCTCACCGAAAGAAGCCAAAGGATCAGACTCCCACCCTTCTTCTCTGACCCCACGAAAATCACCTGCAGAGTCCCACAGGGTTCATCCCTGAGCCGCAAACTCTTCAACATCTACATGGCCCGCCTCGCAGCCATTGTCTGACAACACAGCCTCAACATTGTATCCTACACCGACGACACCCAGCTCATCCTCTCCCTCAGCAAAGACTCCACCACTGCCAAACTCAACTTCACTCACCATGAACAAACTGGTCAACTCCGTCACCTTCAAGTTCTTCAACACCCTCCCCATCCTCCGCAAGACCTTTAAGTGGCTCCCCCCTGAGTCAAGGAATACAATCACCCATGCACTCATCACCAGCAGACAGGACTATGGAAATGCACTCTACGCCGGCATCAATAAAGTCACTACTCAGCAAACTCCAGACAATACAGAACACCGCCGCCACACTCGTCCTCGGCATTCCCCGACACAAACACATCAGACAATACCTATGAAGTCTCCACTGGCTCCCCGTGGAGAAAAGAGTCTCTTTCAAAATCCTCACTCATGCCTACAAATGGCTACACAACAACGGACCCAAATACCTCAACGACAAAATCAACTTCCACGTACCCAAAAGAAACCTCCGATCTTCCAACCTCGCACTGGCCGAAACCCTGCGCATCCACAGAGCAAGCAGAAGATCCTTCTCTCACATTGCAGCCAAGACCTGCAACGAGCTACCGGCAGACATCAGACAAGCCCCCTCCCTGAACCCCTTTAGAAAGACCCTCAAGACCTGGCTCTTCGACTAAACAGATCTGCGGACCCCCTTCCTTTGCACCTTGAGACCCTCATAAGTGAGTAGTGTGCTTACAATTCCCTGATTGATTGATTGATATAAATAGTTTTACTTTGCATTGTAGCTTTTAGCGCATTTATTTGATCTGTCTGCGTATTTTATTTATAACTTGGTTAAGGATTACTCTATTCTAAGTTATCGGTAGCTGTGTTCATTTTTTAAGATTAATAGGAATTGGTCTAGGGTTGGATGACTTCAGCCTAATGTGGCTTGAAAGGTGTTGTGCCATCCATCCATTTTGTTGTTGGTTTTGGCTTCTTGGGACATGTTGCTGTCATATATCTGCCTCCATTATATTTGAAACTTTTGTTGGCTCCTGTGCCAAAAAAATTGCATTCCGGCAACACAGTGAATTCAAAACCATTGGTGGAGGTCGGACCACCCAATTATGAGGAGGGTGTTTGGATCGTCGCAAGACCACAACAACCACAGGTATCTTGGATCCCATGGAGGTGGGGAAAGTTTGCTTCATGACAGACATACTGATGCCAGCAACGCCATGTTGATCACAACCTGCCTTTCCGACTACCTTTTCATGGCGGGGACCCCGCCATGAAATGGTCAGTGAAAGGGCAGGGAAGGGGTACCAAACATGGCCCCAGGGAAATTTTTGCCCATTGGGGACTCTGCATGGGGGCACATGTGGTGCCCCCCTTTGTTTGCACTATCTTGCATGCACTGTGTGCCAAGCATAACATGGTGCATGGTACACAGTGCACATAATGTGCAAGAGGTGCTGCCACGCGGCGGCATATGCTACAGGCTCTCTATGAGCTGAAGCATGCCGACACTGTGGCACTGCTGACACAACACCGTCAGCCCAGCGGTGTTCTCCTAATATGGCAATCGGGAATCTGCCGGCTTGGTGGAGTACTCCCGACTGGCACAAGGGCAGCCCAGCTTCGGACTGTGAAACTCGTGATCAAGCCCTTAGTGTAGATTATGCAACTAACAGACAATTCTCTTATGAAATAAATAAATTAGCAGCTCGATTTTTGGGTGGTAGATATTGTATCATATAAACAAAATCACTTCAGAGTTGTCTAAACTACAAATGTATAAGTAGGGAGTCTAAATCAAAACGTTTCCAATGGCTCATGTCACTGTGTAAGCAAATGTAATTGGCAAATTATTACATTTCATTGAGCACAATAAAACGATAGAGTACATTTGTAATTCGAAATATCACATCTGCTTAAAGACGTACTGCTAGTGATAGCAAATTCATACCGTTTGATCATTTTATCTAGTGGTGTAGCATAAAAAGTGCAGAAAGGATGACCACAAAGCTGGCAACACCTTTGGCAAGCAAAACTAGCAAAAACATCCATTGACAGTCATCATCATTATCATCTTATTTGGTCATATGTGTGACCATAAAAGCACAATAAAATAACATATAACATATCACTTTCATGCACTGTTTAGTTTAACCACCTAAAATAGTTAAAAAGAGAAAACAATCATTAAAAGCCATAATTATACAAGCTTTAGTTAATAGAAAATAACTCTCAATTAGTTTACAAGGTGTCATATAATTTCAGTAAGTGCCAGTCGGATGTATAATGTACAATTGCAAGGTAGTTCAGTCCTGGAGAAAAATTCATAACGCATATTTCTTTTGCAATTTCAAGGCATGCACAATACTGAAAAACATATCGAAGCAGACTCAAGACGCTGTAAAAAGAGCAGATTCTCTTGATGTGTATTAAAAGGTCTACCACATAAAATAAGGCAAAGAAAACATTTCAAAAAGAGGAATACAAGGTGCAAATTATCATAAAGTGCTTCTTTTTGAGGAGGCACCACATCACATGGACAATGCTGCCTGTAATAGGAAAGGCCTGTAAACAATGTATCATGTTAACTCTCAGCCATGTGAGACAAAATCTTAATTTAGGGGCTTTTATCCTAACTAGTTATGGCTCCAGGCTGAAAGTAGTTGAGATTAGCACGTATTATTGAATAGTAACCATATTGAGTGCTTTTGGTCTCCCTGCATTCTCTTTATGTATAAAAAGTCTTTTCTTAACCAGCTCCTTCAATGAGGGCTGATATCACCCGTGCTTTCAAAGAGGGAGCTCAGCCCCAAATCTCGTAAGGGTTTTTTAACATACTTGAGCCATGGAATGGCTCACATGTTGCATCGCTACAGGCAGTCTTCAACTATTCTACTCGTAAAACACAATTCAGGTGTAGCCCAAATTTTGAACCTTAGCAAGATGGGAGCCAATCATATGTTGTCCTCCAAAAAGCCTACATCCAGTTCATGTGAGAAATAAGGCTTGGTGTGGATTTTGGAGTCCTGAATAATCCTTTTAAATATGTGTTCTCCGCGACTTGAAGGGTCCCCACAGCCATATGCCCTAACACATCAGCCCCATATATGTCAGCTGAGAGACATTTTCTTTTATAGAGCATAATTATTTCTTAGGGGGCTTGTGTCCTAATTTTTTTGCAAACCTAAAAATAGATTCAAATGACTTCTCATTCATCTGGGACCTCTGGGATATTAGTCTTTCCCAATTCATGTTCACCATCGATCAAGATATGCAGGCAGTTAAAATTCAGGGGCATATTATCAACAACTAGCGATATTTATTGCTAAATAAGCTTAGCAAATTTTTTTCTATCGCCGTGCATCGCCGGATTTTATCGCAGAAATAACGTGCTATTAGCAACGTTTATCTCAAATGCGATAAAATATCAGGCGACAGCGGCTTATTGCGTGAATATCGCTGGAAATCCAGGGATATTCAGGCATTAACGCCAATAGGGTCTTAACCTGAATATCCTACTCCCATTGGATATACAGGTTAAGAAGTGGTCTGAACAGGCGTTAGTTTTTAGCGATATTCGCGCTTAGTGCGAATTTTTTTATCGCTACGCCTGCGTTGATAATAGGCGATAGCGATGTTAGCGACTGCTTTCAGTCGCTAACAGGTTGGGTACGCCCACTTTGCATGTCATTAGCGATAAATATCGCTGACATGCAAAGCGGGCCCCAAACTGCTCGCTATCGCCTACAAACTGTCGCTAACTGCTGTTTGCGACAGCTTGCTAATATGGCGATAAAATTATCGCCACTTTAACGGGAAAAAGTCCCGCTAAAGCGGCGATAAGGCCCTTGATAATATGCCCCTAAGTGTCTTCATAATAAAAGTCACCCCGATAATAAAGCTTTTAGAGCGGGTATTTTTAGCGACTTGGATAAAAAAAAAGATGTGATTGACATTCAAATCCAACCACTTCAAAACATTTTAAAACCATCTAAAAGTACTTGTAGACCATTTGCTGAATGTGCTATTAAGACTGTGGCTTCCATGTATAAAAGTATGGGGACCGAGCAGGAGTCAAATTTGTTAAAACATATATATATAGTAACATAATATAATTAAATAATATCCAATATTATTACCGTAGGATAGCGGAAGTGTAAAAATTACTATTCCTACTCCAGAGAGTGCAACAGTAGGGACAGCGTTGGATAGCGTAGGGGTAAAAATTACTATTCCCACTCCAGTGGGTGCAACAGTAGGGAAAGCGTTGGATAGCGTAGGGGTAAAAATTACTATTCCCACTCCAGTGGTTGCAACAGTAGGGAAAGCGTTGGATAGCGTAGGGGTAAAAATTAGTATTCCCACTCCAAAGAGTGCAACAGTAGGGAAAGCGTTGGATAGCGTAGAGGTAAAAATTATTATTCCCACTCCAGTGGGTGCAACAGTAGGGAAAGCGTTGAATAGCGTAGGGGTAAAAATTACTATTCCCACTCCAGAGAGTGCAACAGTAGGGAAAGCATTGGATAGCGTAGGGGTGAAAATTACTATTCCCACTCCAGTGAGTGCAACAGTAGAGAAAGCGTTGGATAGCGTAGGGGTAAAAATTACTATTCCCACTCCAGTGGGTGCAACAGTAGGGAAAGCGTTGGATAGCGTAGGGGTAAAAATTACTATTCCAACTCCAAAGAGTGCAACAGTAGGGAAAGCGTTGGATAGCGTAGGGGTAAAAATTACTATTCCAACTCCAAAGAGTGCAACAGTAGGGAAAGCGTTGGATAGCGTAGGGGTAAAAATTACTATTCCCACTCCAGGGGGTGCAACAGTAGGGAAAGCGTTGGATAGAGTAGGGGTAAAAATTACTATTCCCACTCCAAAGAGTGCAACAGTAGGGAAAGCGTTGGAGAGCGTAGGGGTAATAATTACTTATCCCACTCCAAAGAGTGCAACAGTAGAGAAAGCGTTGGATAGCATAGGGGTAAAAATTACTATTCCCACTCCAGTGGGTGAAACAGTAGGGAAAGCGTTGGATAGAGTAGGGGTAAAAATTACTATTCCCACTCCAAAGAGTGCAACAGTAGGGAAAGCGTTGGATAGCGTAGGGGTAAAGATTACCATTCCCACTCCAAAGAGTGCAGCTGTAGGGAAAGCGTTGGATTGCGTAGGGGTTAAAATTACTATTCCCACTCCAAAGAGTGCAACAGTAGGGAAAGCGTTGGATAGCGTAGGGGTAAAAATTACTATTCCCACTCCAGTGGGTGCAACAGTAGGGAAAGCGTTGGATAGCGTAGGGGTAAAAATTACTTTTCCCACTCCAAAGAGTGCAACAGTAGGGAAAGCGTTGGATAGCGTAGGGGTTAAAATTAGTATTCCCACTCCAGTGAGTGCAACAGTAGGGAAAGCGTTGGATAGCGTAGGGGTAAAAAATACTATTCCCACTCCAGTGAGTGCAACATTAGGGAAAGCGTTGGATAGCGTAGGGGTAAAAATTACTATTCCCACTCCAGTGAGTGCAACTGTAGGGAAAGCGTTGGATAGCGTTGGGGTAAAAATTACTATTTCCACTCCAGTGGGTGCAACAGTAGGGAAAGCGTTGGATAGCGTAGTGGTAAAAATTACTATTCCCACTCCAGTGGGTGCAACAGTAGGGAAAGCGTTGTATAGCGTAGGGGTAAAAATGACTATTCCCACTCCAAAGAGTGCAACAGTTGGGAAAGCGTTGGATAGCGTAGAGGTAAAAATTACTATTCCCACTCCAGTGGGTGCAACAGTAGGGAAAGCGTTGGATAGCGTAGGGGTAAAAATAACTATTCCCACTCCAGAGAGTGCAACAGTAGGGAAAGTAAATACTTCTTATGTTATTTAAAAACAGTATAAATTAATATCTATAAAAAATGAATTAAAAGTAATTACCAATTTAATATAATATAATAATTATTCAATTAAAATTACAAATTACAATTAATTTTTACTATTAGTACCTATTCAAATGAATTACAAATTAACAATTATTTAATTAACAATTAAAAATTAATTAACAATTCGAATTAAAATCAATTAAATAAATTGAATTATTTAATTAATTATGAATAAATTAATTCCCACCCTATTCCCCTATAAACTCACAACCCGCTACAGAAAATAAATTAGTAAAATTAACATATTTAGCAATTAATCAATTAAAATAAGTTAATTGGCAATTAAAATTTAATTAATTACCCATAAAAAATTAATTTACAATTAATTCTAAAAAAATACCAATAAATATTTTTACATATTTCATTAATTATAAATAAATTACTTCCGACCCAATTCCCCTATAAACCCACAACCCGCTACAGAAAATAAATTAGTAAAATTAACATAATTAGCAATTAATCAATTAATTAAAATTAATTGCCAATTAAATTTTAATTAATTACCAAATATAAATTAATTAACAATTAATAACAAATGAATACCAATATATAAATTTACATATTTAATTAATTATAATTAAATTACTTCCCACCCTATTCCCCTATAAACCCACAATCCGCTACAGAATTAAATTACGCAAAAATTAAAAAAACAAAATTCATTAATTTAAATTAATTATAACATAAATACACACTTTTCACACATATAATAACATAACAAACACTATAAAAATTTCGATATTATTAAAAATTCGATAATTTTAATAACCTATATTATATACTTCGATATTTTAACTTTCTATATTTTTAACATTCGATATTACATTACTTACCTTCAAAACGGTATTTTTGATGTCTATATTCTGTCCATTCGATATTTTGTCCAGCCTATTTTTTGTACTCGATATTATGTCCATTCGATATTTTGTAGTCGATATTATGTCTGTTTACCGGAGCAATCACAACACACTGCAGAGGTACTGAAAACACTGGAGGAAAGAATCTCTGCCATGGAGGCAAGCCAGCAGGCATTGCTAAAACGTATACAGAAACTGAACAATGCCTGTATTCCTAGATGCAAAGGCCATTGCAAAGTAGCAGCTACAATCCATGAAGAATGAGGCCGAAACAGGACCACTAATCAGCTGACCATTTCCATTCTTGCAATCGGTCAACAAAATACAGAAGGCAAAGGGACTATTGGTATTGCCATGTAAACCCTAGGGAAATCGTCACAGTGCCAAGAAGTGACAATGTCACAGATGGCACAATTTGTAAAGAGGAGCAGCAACATATCCTCTTTTGCTCCCTCAGTGACCTCACCATCTCTCATCAGAGTTATCCCTCAAAAGGTCAATAACAGGATCAGAGTGATCCCTCAAAAGATCAATAACAGGATCAGATATAAATGAGGCAAGCACGAGATACAATCAATGGGGGAACTACACTGAAGCTTGATGTTCAGGAGCCGAACATTGTCAATGCCCACCCTCTCAAAAGGTGTCCCTACTACAGGGAATGGAAGGCTTCTCTTTTACCCCTGACTTTCCTCTGGCCTGGCAGGTTACACTGGATATTCAAAATGCATTTGTGTGCCTCCTCATCCAGGCCAATAAAAGTGGGTTACAAGTTGGACAAAGGTTTTGTCCAACTCCAGATGTCCTGCCAGGGAGATGTCATGAGCCAATTCCAGTAGTAAGGCCCGATATCATTAGGGGCCATCGACAGACAGGTTGACCCAGACTCAAAGACCTCAGGTTCATTCTCATTATACAGGAAATGATTCTTTCAGTAAATGAGATGATAACCATAAGTATTGTCAGCTGCCTGAGTCGCTGTCTGCCATCGTGGGCCCTCAAGAGCAGGGCACACCATCTGCACTTTGCAGACCTCTGTCTGGAATGGTCACCCTTCAGTTTGCCATTTGGCTAACTCAGATAGATCTCTCAGGGCAGCAATATCTTCCTCTATACGTTCTAGGGTGTCACCCTCAGAATCAGCCTGCTCACAGAGCAGTAGGTACCAGGGATGAGCTTCCCACACCCCTTACCCTTCATCTTGCTGGCAGGCATGTGGGCCACTCTTTCAGGCTCCAGGTTCTTCTTACTCCCCTGATGGACTGCCATGGGCCATGTGGTTAGCCACACCCACTCAGGCAATCCCGATATCTCCAAATGAGTTATATCTCTTTCCAAGCAGAACGCTCTAGGTCATACCACAACAGATAGAAACCTGGCGTGGTTGGACTCAAAGCTACCTGTGAGGAACCTGGGGCATCCCATCCAAAGGGAACTAGAGCCACTGGATAGTGGCTCACCTGGTTCTCTGCTGTCACGACCAGGTGCTTTACATCAGGGATTACCTGCTCTGAGGACACCAGGTGACATGTATTAGGAGTCATACTGGGCCCTGTGTCTCTCAGAGCCTCCACCCTCTGCCCATTGATGGTGACATACTGCCTATGCTTTTTATTATAGTAAGTATCTCCTTGTCACTAGGGTAACCTCTTCAATCTCACCAAAAATAACTAGGGCAACCTCCTCCCCCACCACTACATTGGCCCGGGTAGACCTACCAGTGGGAGATCGCTTCCAGTGGGAAGGAGGTAGATGGCATGGTAATATTCATGGCACTTGGGACGGAAATAGCCATAGAAATTCTTCCCATTAAAACCACCCTTGTTTTGGATTGGACTGTGATTGCTACCTATGAAAACTCTTTTGGGGCCCTTTAGCTATCTCCACTGGTTTTCCTTTATCTCCTCCCTCCTTCTGGTATGGACCCTCTCCACCTTTTGAGTGTTCCCCTCCACCTCTAGTACCTTCTTTGATACCCTGGTTCTAACCCAGAGGTCAACTTACTTAGCAAACTCACTGGGCACTGTGAACATTGAATTGATCAGGTGGTGAGGCAACTCTGCCAAGCAATTACATCAGTCACTCACTTTGTCACCCAACCACCTAGTGCCTTCCCAGAGTAAACCATGAGATTCAATCCAAGACTGGTTAGACAGTTTCTGACTGTCCCTAAACTTCAAGCAGTCATTCTCTAGGGTTAGACCATATTTTACAGCAAGGGCTTCTTTTAATAGGGCAAACTTCATTCTGTCACTCTTGCCTGGAGCCACTAAGGTATGCCTTCCAGAATTGGTCATATGCTTCCAGAGACTTGGCCCTCAATCTTCTTCAGGGACTCCGTGCATTTACAAGGCTGCCTCATAGGCCTCAAAATACCTGTCAATATCACCCCACTACAAAGCTAGGCACTAGGGCCCATGTTTCTCAATCTTTCACACAAAGTAATGCAGCAAACCACTGCGCTGTGTCAAAGGGAAAGGGAAATAATGCACCTTATTTACCATAATACAGTGCATTCTGGTCCTTTCCGAGCACTGGTGCAATTTTGGCTGCTTAGCACCAATGCAGGCACCCTTGTGGCATGGGGCAATGATGTCTGCGTTGTAGGCAGGATTGTTTTTGTGCAGAATGGGACACCTTCCTGCACAAAAGCAATCCTGAGAGGCATTTTCCTTTTTCTATGTGTGCTGCAGAATGCAGTACACGTAGAAAGAGGAACAAGCATTGGCATAGCCAATAGGTCTCGCCTTTGGGACCTTATAAGTGTTTAGTTATGCAGCACAATATCCTTGGTGCAACATCAACTGTTGCATGGCTAAACACTTATAAGGTCCCAAGGGCGCGACCTATTGGCTATGCCAATGCTTGTATATTTCCGGTGATGGTTTAGCCTAGCATGCAAATGTGTATTTAGTAACTTTCACTGAATAATCTAATTAATTTGTACCAGTCCCTAAATCTGTAAAGTTTCAAAGCTTTACACAATATTTTGTGAATAGTAGCCTGTTGATCAATTGTGAAGTTGCCTGGTAACACCAGGCCTAGAGGTGGGAGCCTGCCCTGTACCTAGTGCAGTAATTTTAGAACCCACTCAGAAACTGGTAAACCCAGAGCCTGTTGGTTTACTCTTCGAGAAGTTTGAGTAGAGTACTGTGGGAGATAAATGAAAATGAGTGAAGGAGGAGAGGAAAGGGATTAAAGAAATGCAGAGAAAAAAATGATAATAGTGGAAAAAGGGATAATGATGAGAGAAAGAACATAAGGACGAACAAATGAGGCAAGGGAGGAGGATGTCAGTGAGGAAGAAGGGAGGGAATAAAGAGGGAAAGAAAAACTATGGGCAGAAAGGAAGAGAAGAAAGATGAAAGAAGTGGAGTAATAGGACAGGAGACAAAGTTGATAATAGGGAAAATTAAATGATAAACTTTCAGACCCTTAAGAAGGAGCGCACCTTTTAGTGGCAGCAGGGCCCAGAGATGCACCCTCGTCTATATTTTAATATGGACTTGCATGAAAACACACAAACACTCACACACGCACACACACACACAAGTACATTAAAAAATGCTGAGAATGTTCTATTTCCTCCCGGGCCCGCCCATCTGCTCGGCTGCAAGCTCGTGTTTTTTTCAGGCACCATGAAAACAAGCCTACGTCAAAACCGAGAAGTTTAGCCACGGCTGCATTAGGAGAGCCGCAGAAAGGACAGATGCAACCCGGGGAAGGAATCCCTCCCTCGGAAGCTCTTACACAGAGATGCAGGAAAAGCAGCGGTCTGACGCAGTTTTGCGGAAATCAGAGGAGCAGGTAAGTCAGCTTGGGGAGTGGAAGTGAGTAGCTCCTTCTCTGGGATGCTGTCGAGGCGGTGGCTGAGTACAGCAGAGAAAGGCTGACTCCTGGCGTGGGTGGCAGACCCCTCCTCCTGGGCTCCCTGGGCGGGGGTGCATGCCGTAAAAGTCAGTCTCGGGTCCGTCCGACGGGTCAGCAGTGAAAACAGACAGAAGGAGAAATGGGCAGAGAATGACGAATTAAAAAAAAAAAGGTAAAAATGCAACAGAAGAGAACAAGAGTACTAAAAAGGAGGTAAACAAGAGGGAGATGGGTAAAGAGAAAGACAAGCACGCGTGCTGAAAGTTTTTTTTAAAAAGGCGTGCAGGCTGCAGCAGGAGAGAGAGGCGGAGGGGTGCACACGCGAGTGATGCACGCGCGCTGGAGAGAGCAGTCTTCTCTTTTTAAAGCACATACTCGTGCTTGTGGTGTGCACTACGCACTCCCACAAGGCGTATGCCGCAACACGCAGGAGTATGTACTTTGAAAAAGAGCTGCATGACGTCTAAAGGTCTCCTGTGCAGTGCATGCGCGCTGCCTAGGCGAGACCTAAAAAACGAGGATAAATAGAGATATTTCTCCTCATTTGAGGCAAGGCATTTCGATACATACCGAAGGTCTACCAATAATGGTAGATCTGGGAATGCACCAAAATCCTTGGGTGGATGCATGGGAGTACCCATGTTCCACCCATGGAACACCTCCATGCTGCAGAGTGACATAAAGCAATGATTTGTGCTGCCTTGCGTTACTCTCGATTTATCAAGCCAGGCAGAGACACACAAGGGGGCCTTGCAAGACTTTTCTCTCTTAGGTTTTATGTCACCATTGTGCCCCCTTGCATGGTGCAAGGGTGACACAAAGCTTGATAAATCTGGCTTGGGTCATTAGGTATAGTGATACTTTTAACTTCCTTGGGTGCTCTTTTTTCAGTGCCACCATCATCAATGGACTCTTTGGTCTGTTTTACCTTCATGACCAGTACTTTCTGACTGACTTCATGCCGCAACAAGGACATTTTCTCCTCTAAATCCAACCTTTTGTCCTCTAAGGCCAGAGCTTCTCCTCAAGGTCTGGTTGGCCAGATTCAGATTCACGCCTTGTCTGCCTATCTATCCTCCAACTCTGGGTCAGGCTAGCAGAGGACACATAGCTCACAGAAAATGCAGGCATACTCCTCCCTGGGTCACCTCCTCTTCTTTCCCTAGGTGGTGCAGCTCTGGGCCTGCAGCCAAGTTATTTTCCTCTTCCTGCTCTTCTTCATTCTCCTCGTCTTTATTTGGGAAATAAATACTTCTGCATCCTTCTAGGAGCAATAAAAAAAACACACAATAGAGCAGTTTACGCAGGAACAAATGAAATGTGTTTGTCTGTATTCATGCATACTTGCTAGCCAGCAAGAAAAAAAGTCAGTGCACACACTGGTGCTCTCATCCTGCTTCTTCCCTGAGTGACTGGTTTTTGGGTAATATATGCACCTAGTATGTCAACCTAGCAGACCTAAAAGGGACATGGTGCCAAATATGGTCAAGAGACAGATGCAAGATCGCCACGTTTGAAATTATACACGGTGTCATTCATAATACAGACATACATTGTAAGCAGAAATGAACAACCCGATGAGCAAGCTAACATGGTAGTGAGAAAAATAAAGTGACCTCTAAGTCAGTTCTGAACAGCCGCTGAAGCTTGTAAAGGCAAGGTTAGATGTGCATCCTCAAGGTTATTCCGCTCTTCTCGCAGTACTTCTTCAGTTATGCTACTTGAAGGTCTAAATGTTGGTGAGATCCACCTCCATCCTTGCAAAGTCTCACAACTATACACAAAATTATATGAGAGAAATGGAATGAGGGAAAATCAGTAAAATGACCAATTAAAAACATAAAATCTATTTTGATGTCAGAATTTAAAGGGATATCTGGTTTTACACAAATGCTTGTGTGGCACTGCAGAAACACAAGTACTGAATCCTACCACTGAACGTCAATGCAAGAACTTGGAATATTAGTTGAGGTGGTTTGAGAACCCATCACAAATATTAATCACAATGCTTATCAGGGTGAACCACAAAAGCCACTGAATAAACCTGTAGCTTGGCACAAAGCAGCAGGCTTAACTTAGAGGCAATGTGTAAAGTATTTAACTAATACTCACACAGTAATATAGTGAAACACAACCCAAACCAATTTAGAAAAATAGAGGAAATTTTAATAAATAAAATAAGACCAAAATGATACAAATCTAATAGGTAAAACTGTATATATGAATTATTTTTAGAGTTTGAATTGAAAATAGCACCTAAAAGTGCAAAGGGCCAACCGTGGCTATCTGGTACACTAGACCAGGTCAAAGTCAAACGTTAAGACCGACCACGATACATCGCTGGTCGGATACTGAGACATGGTGCAGCCCAGTGGAAAGTTTACCTTTGGACTTGTACATTTTTACAGAGAAAAAATGGTCGCTGACGAGTTGTCAGCCAGGCAAGCAGCAAGCTGGATCCAAGGCAGGGATTGATGATGGTAGGTTGCTGAAGAGCAAGGTTTCTGTACAGTCAGTGACTAAGACGGGAAAGATCCAAGCGGGCGATGTCCAAAGCCTGTGCCCAGGAAGGTCTTGATATCAGCCGGTTGCTGCTCAGCATCGGTCCTGATGGAGCCGTCTACCTACAGACTTCGACAGTTTTCTGTAAGTCAGTTCTCTTTCAGTGGAGCAAACCAGCAGATTCAAAATTGATGGCTATGGCTTTGACGGTGATCATGGTCTCTGTCAGTTCAGACAGGAAGTTGGCAAAAAGTTCATAAGTCCCAGCTTTTGCAGTGTGGGCAGGATCAGTATACTCTAACAGCAGACAATGGTCAATGACGGACGAGACTCCACTTGTGGGTTAGGACTCACTTCAACAGAAGCAGGGTCCAGGGCAGTGGTCAGAGCAGGTCCATTTGGAACTAGTCAGATGGGCAGTTGCAGGGCCGAGAGGCCTATGGAAACTTGTTGTGTCCCTGCTGCTCAAACAGGAGGTCCGCCAACTGACACTTAGAGTCACTTCTAGGGTCCTGGGTTCAAAGCAAGCAGGTCCAGTCTTCCTTCAGATTCTTCAGACAGCAGTGTATGCCTTTTTTGATTCTGCATAGGTGTGGTAGTGTTCGAAGGAGGGAATTAGCGGTGACATTTATGCCCAGTGCCAATCTGTGGGTGGAGAAACTGCTGGTCACTCCCTAGCCAATTTTGTAAAAGATCGCAGGGGGTGGCCCTAACCACTTTCACAGAGCTTCTTGTCTATTTTACTGTATGCTATCCCCATACCCCTCTTCCCCTAAAACCAACAGGGCAAAACCATTTTTCACCTGGTCAGAGCTCCTTGTGCTCACCCAGACGTGTGGGTATCGAAATAGGCAACTACTCCCTTGTATTAACTCCAAACCAGTTCTGAGGCAGCTTCTTGTCCCACTGGTTTGGAGCTAAGCTGATTAGCAAGACAAAATAGAGGCAGGCCTCGGTGTGAGCTGCATCTGCCAGTGACAGTGTATACATCCTTTGAAGATCAAGAGGGTGATGGGTACAGTCTCTAGGCCATCCTGCTCAATGAAGAAAAACACAACTCCACATCCAAGTCTTTGGCCACTGTCTGGGAGCAATCCACATCTCACTACAGGGGAACTGTCAGGTGACACTGGACACTGGCAGAAAAGCTCATTTACCTTAGGGAGGAAAATGACAACTTTCTAAAAGTGTAATTTTCATATTTGTAATATAAATTCCAATTTGACAATTAAGTTGGATTTTAAATTACTATTAAAATGAGTCTTTGAACTATTTTTCTAGATGCTCCCATACTAAAACTAAGCACATTTATAATATTCAGCATGATGTAGCATAAACCAGTGTTTTCCACTTGGAGAGCCAGCCTTACCACTTTGAAAAACGACTTTGGAGGCTTTCTCACTGCCAGGACATATAAAACATTAAATATACATATCCTACTTTTAAAATACCATGCACCCTGCCCCTCGGGCATTTAGGACCAAACCTAGGGGTGACTTATAAGCATAAAAAAACAAGGCTTAGGCCTGACAAAAGGTATATATTGCCAGGTTGAAATGGCAGTTTACAACTGCCCACCCGTGCTGCAGGGGTAGGCCTAGAAACAAGTTTATAGTGGCAGTAGCGGCCCGTGGTTGGAGTGCTGCTGGGCCCTGATGGGGGGGGAGGGGGAGGGGCAGGGTGGGGGGTAGTAAACTACAGATTACGGACGATTAGATATAAGTAAACATATAAATAAGTTAAACAAATTTCGTTGCGCGCGCTACATCGCATTTGGCGATGCAGCGCGCACAACTAAATTTGTTTTATTTATTTATATGTTTACTTACCTCTAATCGGCCGCTATCCATAGTTTACTACACCACACCCTGCTCCTCCCCCACCCCACGTCAGCACTCAGCAGCACTCCCACCACGGACCGCTAGTGTATAGTGGTACTTTAGTGAATGTCACAATAGATGATACAGCCGTTTAAAAGCATTTAATTTACAGACCCCGGGGTACATGTAGTACCATACACTAGGGACTTATAAGTAGATTAAATGCACCCATTAGGAATGCACCCATTTACCTATGTTGAAAGGGAGAGCACAAGCACTTTCCCACTGATTAGCAGGAGTAAAATGCACCTATGGAAGACTAAAACTTGTTCAGCAAAAGGAGGGAAAAATCTTCGGGGTTACCTCACAAAAAATCATCTTTTACAGCAGATCTGAAACTAAATATTTTGAGCATGGACATTTGTGCCTCACAAACATGTAACACTTTCTTTGTGAACATGTCTCAACAGAATTTCCAAGAACGGCAAACCATGAGCCCAGCGGCCAATAGGTCTCAGGACCTCAAGTTCATGGATATTAAAAGATACCACTATGATACCCTTCACCTGAAAAAATATTTTATTTTCCTTAAGCACATAAACGTGTCCCAGATGCGCATATTCACAGTGGGTGAGGATGACTGTACGCACTGGTCAAAGGGGTTTACCATGTAAACCAAGGCAAATTTAGCTCATGTGGCAGTATTTTAGAATGGGTGCTTATTTTGGCAGGTGAAGATTAATGTACAAAATAGTAGATACCTGCATAAAATAGATGCATGCAATGTAATAATTGCTCGTGTTCGCCTACATTCTTTTTCTTAATTGTGTAGCACGAATTTATTTATGTCTATTCAGAAACATATTAAGCATATTAAGAACTGCGAACGTTTACATTTGACTCCATCACATATAATTCAATTTCGAAGGTAAAGTTCACAGCCCCAAAGGAAAATAGGAGCATAAAAGATGCACAAATTGTAAAGTCGGTTCCAATTTTTTCAATACCCTAAATAATAACCTTACAGGGTTTCCAGAAATATTGATGCCTAGCCAAAATTCAGCTGAATTTTCTCTAATATAAATATAATTACTCTTCGGGATTTCGAATGCAATATCATGCAAATTGTCAACAAAATACCTTTGAAGAGCACACTTCCTTCACAAAGTTATTCTATATTTGTAAGTCCCATGGTTCGGAATGTGGAGACAATGAAATAGACAAGCACATCCATCTTGAATGTCAATCAAGTATTTCTGCTTTAAGCGAATGCAGGCAAGAAAGAAGTCAAATGACCCTTGAGGGGAGGAAATAGATTGAAAACATCAACTTGTATTGGAGCCTGCTCGAGAGTAGAGCTCTGCGGATTTGGAAAACATTAACACATGATAAGACTGAATTGAGTGCATATAAAGCAACTAACAGATTAACATTAACTCAGGTTAAATAAATGAAACTGGGAACAGTAATTGGTAAACAGGAATGGGTTAACTATCTCGAAAAGTAATTAGTAACATTTAGAAATTATTTAGAATAAATGTGAGAGCAACATGAGTTTGTGTGCTCCAATTGTTTCCGCGTGAGTTATTTATCATATCTGAATTTTGCTCACGATTTTTCTAAATAATCATTGGTTCCGTTTCCCAAAATCTTTCAATGTTTAACTATATTTGCTTTTGCAATTTTTTAACGTAAACATACTTTTACCGAACAAAGGATTATTTGTGTGCTGCTTAGTACACTATATAAACAGACTTTCAAATCAGCTCAGTTATAAGCCGTGCAACCAGAAATACCATCAGTATTAACAAAGAGACACACAACATCATATACAGATTGGGTTGTCACACAATATGGTCTAATGCTTGGATTTTATGTTAAATCTAGAGGGAAGTCACATATGATAAAAAACAATTCAGTCACTAGAAAAGAACATATTGTGCCAGGAAGGAATTTAAATTACAAATGGAATTTCACAATTGTCTTTTTTTACTGATAACGAAGTACTTTGATACAAATGGCTTCTGAAAACATGAAAGATTCCCAGAGATCGGGAACAACTTTTTTTCTGGTGCCAGGCCACGCACAGAAGGGGGGCTTGAAGAAAGACAGGCTGCCTATTTGTAGTATGTAAAGAGGACTGATGATAGCTCAGCAGCAGTGTCCCTGCTCTTGTGATTTGCTGAGTGCCGACCTTTCATGCCTTTATCTATCCTGGAAGTCTGCCTAGTGGCACAGATTAGTCAATTTAGAAATGTTGAGGATACCGGCTGCAAGCCTACTGCTGATGGCTACTTGCAAACAAGGAAATATGTCTCAACACATTAGTGGGATGTCTGACTATTGATAACGTATACGACCACAGCTCCAGAGAATGGTCGTAGGACAAGTGTCTCAATAAATGGCACTTCAGGTAAGCCTTCATAAGGGTAGAAGCCCCATTGCACGTCGAAAGGCAAAACAGACTATACCCTATTGTTTTGATACATTCCTGGCAATAAAAATATAAGTTTTACTCCTAAAGATAAATAGGAACAAGCATTTGCAATGTAATAGGTCTCGCATTTGCGAGAGTTTAAGCTATTGGCATTGTAAATGACAAAGCCTTTTATTTATCTGTTTTGATAATTAACTCATACATAAAAGGCATTGTCAATTACAATGCCAATAGCTCAATCTCTTGTAAATGTGAGACCTCAGCCGCCATTGTCCAGGGCTGCTTGGAAAGTGAATGCGCGCATGGCGCGCTGAATGTTGCAGGAAAGCATGTCATGCCTGCAATAGGAGAAACGCATTAAAGAAAATAGTGTTTACAGACAAAATAAGACATACCGTGTAACAACAGAAGTGAAAGGTCCAGTCCTCATGAGAGGTTACAAATTAAGACAAGGTGGTACTAAAGAGGGAAAACAAGCCGATTAACGAATCAAAAGCCATCATTTATCAAGGACAATGATACAAGCTGTAGGAAGGTGGATATCTGACTATATGGTTACCCTAACTTTCTGCTTAGTGTTTTGCTGGTTTTCGACTTAATTGGCCTGGAATCCTACTATTCAGAGCCCCAGGCTATCTGCTCTCTCTATAAAAAGGACTCCATATACTTTAGGTACATACCTGATTGGGTATTGGGTCACCTCTGTGAGCCCCTGTATAGTGTACCATAGGTACCCAGGGCATAGGGGCATCCAAGGCCTACCAGGGGCTGCAGCATGTATTATGCCACCCCTGGCTGGCCACCCAAACTGACACGATTTTGGTTCTGAGCTGGGATGGTGCAATGAGCTAAAATACAGGTGATGGATTAAATCCATGATCTCTTGACTTGGTAAGAGTATTCTGCATCATTCAGAAACTCTGTCCATCACCACCCCCTTTTTCCAAAATCCATCCAAACTGACACCACAGGCTGATCACTCAGCTTGGGTAAGGTGGTGTAATCACCCCTTACTTAGATATAGTATACCTATATCTACCCATGTATAAAGACACATTTGCACCTATCAGTCACTCCTATGGTAGGCCTCGACAATCCTGGAGGCAGAGTGCTTGGTTTCATGTGAGAGGGGGCCCTAGCATGAGCTGAGCCCCTCTGCTGCTTTCTGAACTATCTCCTTATAGCTGTTCTATGATATAGACATACAAGGTGTCAAACACTTTGGAATACTACCCCCCCCCGCCAATCCTGTCAGCGGGGGTAGCATTCCTCCCTTCTAGAGGGAAAAGACATGTATGTTACTGTTTTACCCGGTTAAAGTTAAACAGAGCCCCAGCATCACAAAATGGATGCTGATGCCACAGGCACAAGTCTGACCTCCTGCTGCTGGATGAAACTCTGGCAGGGGAGGCCTGGACAATAAGTTTCCTGTCCAGGGAGGTGCTAGCACCTTCCCAGACAGGCTGATGTGTATTGGGACAGGGAGGGCTGCATCAGCAGAGGCTTTTTGAGACAGTGCCTGGGGCACACATGGTGCTCCATGCATATCCCGGTTCAAAACAGTTGCTGGGGCACTCCAGACCTGCTCTGGCGTGAAACTGGACAAAGGGAAAGGGGTGTTACCACCCCCTTCCCAGGTCCACCCATAGGAGGGACCTAGCAGGTAATCCAGACCATTTTCTTAGTATAACGATAGGTGCTGTGTCCCCAGAACTTTAGATTATCCTGGAACGAAACTCTGATACAAAACTCTTGGACCTTCGATGTTCTATTTTGACTAAAAGACTGAAGACATCTGCCTTGTGGCCACCAGTAACTTGCCGGTCTGCTTTGTCGATGCTCCCACCGGAACCTGAAGACTCAGTGACACAGGAACTAGACTCTCACACTTCCCTTACTCCGACCCACAGCCACAGCAAAGCTGAGACCTGTGGCGGACACAAGAGACGTGGGACCAGACACCCTGGACATCCTGAACTTTGCTTACTGCATCGACTCCTGAGGTAACTCGCAGTTGTGCATTAGAGAACAAGAAGCCCCAGACCCGAGCGCCATTTGCACTGAAGTTCAACCCTCCACACTCCGTGAGTGCCGCGTGGGGCCCACTCTTGCATTTCAGCTCAATGCATCTTCCTGGATGCTAGCCTGCTGGCGAGTGAGCCCCCTGAAGACAAACCTCTAAAACAAGACTGCTTTCCTAGTTGCTCCAGGCTTGCTCCAGCTTCCCTGCAAAGGAGAAGCTCCCCAGACTTTGCTGGTCTACTCCGAAGCCAATATTCACTTCCTGCGTGGATTGCGTTTGCCAAGGCTTGTTAGGTCCAGTCCGGATACCAACACCGCAGTCAACTAGATCCTTTGTGGTGCAGCTTGAATCCAGCTCCTGGTCATTGTCGACACCTCCAGGTCCTCGTGGCTGCAGAGACAAGCTTCACCTCTTCACCTGAGATCATCGCGACATCGCCTGGTTCCTTCCTGGTCACTGGCTACTGACCCGGTCTCTGTCTCCTCTGCTTTCAGGTTCTTCACATCTTCGATCCACCCTTGGATCCACCCGGACACTCTTCCTCTGGCCGCCTGCAGCACTTCTTTGCAGATCCCCGTTGAAAGCATCGACAAAACCAAACACCAAAAGGCACCTATGCACCCGGCTTCCCTGGAAGAGGTAACACGAGTACTCCGGTGCTCGCATGGGTCTTGACTCTCGAAGTGTCCTAGTCTAAAGGGGTTTTGTCGTAGTCCATCTGGAAGTGCCCTTAAACAGTAACTTTGTAACTTCTTCGTTCTCCATTAGAAGTCAATGGTAACTTGCGACTGTGTTTAGCCACTGCACGCGTCTCCCGTGGGTCTCCTACTTCCTAACCTTTGGTTGTTTAGTGTAGCCCCAGCGATTCCCTAGGCCCTAGGCCTATTCACTATTTCTGAAGTGGTTCTTATACCACTTACTTAGTATATGGTTTGTGAGGCCCCTAGGGAATAACTGTATTTGTGCAACTTATCGTATGCTAAGTGAGTAACTTGTGATGTACTTCGATCTCTGACCTCATAAAGAGTGCACAGGGGTTGTGTTAGAAATAAATACATATATATTTGGTATATACCTTGTGTGGTGTCCTTTCATTTGGTATTCAAGGGATTATAATTGGTAAAACAGCTTGCTTCACATGCTCTCTGAAGTCTTAGCCTATGACTGCTGGTCCATGCGACCACTAGGATAGCTTGTCTATACGGTTGACTTTACAATCACCATCAATAAGGGTCGTTTAGACTGGTGTGCCCACTAGAATAGTGGACATCATATGCCAGGCTAACTTTTCACACAAGCCAATGAAAAATATGGGCAGAGAGTGGGCAGATTCAAGCCAATACTCAAATACGGGGATAGACAACCGGAGTATAACCCATAGACCAGATTGAGATCTGGGTGTACATATGTAAATAACAACAATATCTCAATTGGATTCACTTAAAAAAACAGAAACAATTGCATGTGCAGGACATTACAAAAGATCTGGGAAGGAAGAGAGACTTGGAACTTCAATTGGTTTAGAAGTGCATATAGCATCATATATTTGAGGACATGTTTAAACAAAAACAATTGTCAGAACAGTTTATGATAACAGCACTGGAGGCATATAATGCATGAGGCAACCCAAGGGGGCTTAGTCTGCTACGTGATAGTGAGACAAACGGTGACGGCGCAAGTGACATATGGGTGACCACAGAGAAGGACGCAAATTGACAAAAATGAAAAACACAATATATACAAAGTAGTTGGTTCCTTTTTAGTGAATGGTTATTGGCAAGTAATTTGGGAACCAAAGCAGGTAATGCGCCATGAGTCGCGCTGTATTGTGGGTCAACGGTGTTTCGATCCTATTGATTTAGGATCTTCATCAGGACTGGTTTGCCGAATGACGACGTGATGGAAAATCATGCACAGAAACGGAGCCCCGTAGGCACGATAAGAGAGGGTCAAATGTGGGTCCGGTTGCAGGGTGTGAGGGCACAGGAACGGGTCCCCGTCCTGGCCGCAGTAGACCGTGATCCGCGTTGGGATCACGGTCTACTGATCAGACCCAACGACCACTTCACGAATACCGGACTTCGACGGTGTTCAGCCATCTCCTACGGTCCTTACACCGGGAGCCAGGCAGCGGATCTCCGGACCCTGCCTCTGCAATTTGTTTGTCATCCTTTACATTGGGACCAGGACGGGGACCCGTTCCTCTGCCCTCACACGACTCTTTGAGCCTACACCAATTGGACCCTGCAACCGGACCCACGTTTGACCTTCTCTTATCGTGCCTACGGGGGTCCGTTTCTGTGCATGATTTTCCTTCACTATCGTCATTCGGTAACTCGGTCCTGATACACTACACCAACGCAGATCACGGTCTACTGATCAGACCCAACAACCACTTCACGAATACCGGACTTCGACGGAGTTCAGCCATCACCTACGGTCCTTACACCAGGAGCCAGGCAGCGGATCTCCGGACCCTGCCTCTCCAATTTGTTTGTCATCCTTTACATTGGGACCAGGACGGGGACCCGTTCCTCTGCCCTCACAAGACTCTTCGAGCCTACACCAATTGGACCCTGCAACCGGACCCACGTTTGACCTTCTCTTATCATGCCTACGGGGGTCCGTTTCTGTGCATGATTTTCCTTCACCATCGTCAATCGGTAACCCGGTCCTGATACACTACACCAACGCGGATCACGGTCTACTGATTAGACCCAACGACCACTTCACGAATACCAGACTTCGACGGTGTTCAGCCATCACCTACGGTCCTTACACCGGGAGCCAGGCAGCGGATCTCTGGACCCTGCCTCTGCAATTCGTTTGCCATTCTTTACATTGCGGCCAGGATGTGGACCAGTTCCTGTGCCCTCACACGACTCTTCGAGCCTACACAAAATGGACCCTGCAACCGGACCCACGTTTGACCTTCTCTTATCGTGCCTACGGGGCTCCGTTTCTGTTCATGATTTTCCATCACTGTCGTCATTTGGCAACCCAGTCCTGATGAAGATGCTAAATCAATAGGATCGAAACGCCGTCGACCCACAATACAGCGCGACTCATGGCGCATTACCTGCTTTGGTTCCCAAACTACTTGCCAATACCCATTCACTAAAAAGGAACCAACTACTTTGTATATATTGTGTTTTTCATTTTTGTCAATTTGCGTCCTTCGCTGTTGTCACCCATATGTCACTTGCGCCGACACCGTTTGTCTCACTATCACGTAGCACACTAAGCCCCCTTAGGTTGCCTTACGCATTATATGCCTCCAGTGCTGTTATCGTAAACTGTTCTGAAATTGTTTTTGTTTAAACATGTCCTCAAATATATGATGCTATATGCACTTCTTAACCAATTGAAGTTCTGAGTCTCTCTTCCTTCCCAGATCTTTTGTGATGTCCTGCACATGCAATTGTTTCTGTTTTTTAAATACTCAAATACAGCATGCCTCGCAGAGCAGCGCGTGCGCTGCCTAGGTTCAACCTAAAAATTAGACAAAGACTGACAAAACTATTTTTGGGAGAAAAAAACCAGAAAACAAAGATGGAGCATAAGCAATCAGAAAGGAAGGGGGATAGGCAAAAGTAATGATAGTGAGGTATGCATAGGATTTACTTGATTCTTAGCTAAGAGTTACAGCAATTGTATTGGGAAATCTATAGAAGGCATAGGAGTTGCTACATAAAGATATATCTGAAATGACCAAATATAATGACTCAAAGATCTCTCTGAATTAATTATTCTACATCACTCATCAGATCTAGCCCCATTGAGAATGGGTAGTGTCATTTAACATGTTCTGCATATACTGCAGCTAGGACGCCTCTGCACATTGTGCATTTTGCATAGTGGGTTGCCTCCTATTAACATGATATTCCCAGAAGTGCATTCAGCAACCGACATTACTCATGACCTTTTATCTGTGTGGGCTGTTGTCAGGACATGGTGCCATGTTCTTTCTGCCATATAGTGTGGCAAGCACTTACCCATACACTTGTTGTGTGGTGTGCAGCACATCTCAGTACCAGTAGAATTATATCAGCCATCGATAAACTAAAATATACTGGTAGTCTCAGTAACACAACTTATTAGGCCAACAATTATTAACAATTTCAATAATAGCTGCTCTCTGTACATTAACAAAAAAAATACAAACTATAGCATGCCAAATATAGCATAGCAATACAAAACAATAAAGGTCACTATACAAGATTTGTGAAAGTGATGTTAAATTATCCAGTAATATCAGCAATGGTGCCTAAGCCCAACTCCCACTCACCTGTGACCAGTCTTCTGATCAGTCTAGGCCCTTTCAGACCTGGCTCCTTTGCCTTGAGGCTTCTGCCATGCTTCTTCTTCTCTCTTACGCCCATTTTGGTTTCTTTTTCACCCCTTGTGCCTTTGTTCTCTTTTCATATGTCTCTGTCACTCTTTTCACCCCTTGTGTCTCAGTGCTCCTTTTATCAATTTTTCTGCCTTGTTTCTCTCTCACCACTTGTGCCTTTGTGCTCTTTTCACTAATTTCTGTCACTCTTTTCACCCATTTTCCTGCTTCCTTTCTTTTTCACCCCTTGAGACTCTGTACTTATTTTACTCATTTCTGTCACTTTTCACCCATTGTTCTGCGTGTTTCCTCAATCCTCTCACCCTTTGTGCCTTTGTGCTCTTTTCACTTGTTTTTCAATCTTTGACCTGCTTTTCTGCTTTCTTTCTCGTTCACCCCTTATGCATCTGTGTCCCCTTCTCCTGTTTTGTCAATGTTTTTTACCCATTTTTCTACTTGCTTTCTCTTTCATGTCTTAGTGCTTTTTTGACCTTTCTACTTGTATTCATTTGCCCTTTTCACTCAATTTAGGCCTTCTCCCCCCTCTGTAATGCTCCCCACAGCCCCCTACCTCCACTCCGCACCTTTATCCGCCTCCCACATCCCCACTCTTCCTGTTCAGTCTCCTTTCTGCCTCTTCTTCCCATGCCTCTGCAGCCCCAACCACAGTCCTTGTGGTCCACCCTCCTGCAAGGACCTACTTAATTACGGCCACTGAGCATCTGTGAACAGGTTAGCTGGGAGCGAATAGAAGGTTTCCAAAGGCAAGCCCTTCTGCACCTGTCCATGCCTTTACTGTGCCCAACACCTCAAACCTTCGCCCGATCGCCCCCAGTGATACCTACAGTGCTCCTTCAATTACTCAACCCAAGCTGTATCTTCTCCTGCTATGGTGGTTCAGACCCGTGGTAAGAGCCTTCCCCAGCACATACTTCTGGTTCACCTGCAGCAGACTATCCACACACCCCAAGCAAGCAGCTGGAACATCATCAACACCCCCACCTAACACCACATTTTATAACAAACCCACACCTCAACACTCACATGTATGCATGCGTCTCAACACATGATCTCTCAGCAAACATGCAACTGAAGTCTGGGACCTACTGAGCAGCAACACACTGGACTTCCTCTTCCTGACGTAAACCTGGCTCAACTTCTCATTGGCACCTGACTTCGCCACAGCAATACCAGTGGGCTACAAGATAGCATGACAGGAAGGCCTTCAAAAGCAAAGAGGAGGACTAACAGTCATCTACAAAGACTCCATCAAATGCTCTACATCAACAGATAGTGCCACCCCTTTCTTGGAACATCTGCACTTCAAGCTGAACATTTCTGAAAACCTCACCCTGAATGGAACACTCAACTACAAACCACTCAGATGGCAAGCTACCTTCATCAGACTCTTCATGGACTTAATCGCTAATCTCACCATTAATTCCAAAGCCTTCATACCCCTCAGCATCCTCAACTTCCACTTAAAAGACAGGACTGACCCCACTCTACAGGAGTGCTCAAAAGCCTAAACAATATTGGACTAACCCAGCTCATCACAGATACCAACACACATTACAGGACACACGCTGGACCCCATC
Organism: Lissotriton helveticus; assembly: GCF_964261635.1. Lineage (NCBI taxonomy): Eukaryota > Metazoa > Chordata > Amphibia > Caudata > Salamandridae > Lissotriton > Lissotriton helveticus. The sequence continues at coordinate 1,664,110,453 of NC_136067.1, read as the reverse complement.
TTCCCCACCAGAGACACCATTAAGTTAAGCTCTACCTCACCACTCACATGGACCGACCACTTCATCATCCAGTTTCAAATCTTTATACCGCAAGTAAACACATCAACCAGTGTCAGCCAACCCAGCAACAGCTGGGGCGAAATCTCTGAAACAGGCTGAACATCCTCAGCATGGATCTACTGAACCGCACAGACAACCTCAAAGAGGACATCACCATCTTCACTTCAACAAATGGATAATGTCCTCATAATCATCAAGCCCAACAAGAAAAGAAGAACAAACTAGCAGACCAGCTGGTCATCAAACGACCTTGAGACTCTAAACAACACTGCAAATGCTAGGAAGAAAATGCAAAGCTAGCCACCAAGCCACCGACGTAACCAGCTACAAAGCTGCACTCAGACCCTACCACCAGCAACTAAGAGACACCAAGAAATGAGCGCTAGCTGAACATATTGAAGGGAGCTCCAATAGCTGCAAGAGATCATCTCAATTATCAAGGACTTCACCACACCCTTGGCCTTAATCAGTAGCACCCCCCGCTCAAGAACTCTGCGACAACCTATTAAAGTTTTACACAACAACATCCCAATCATCTACAGCAACTTTGTACACCAACCAGACCCCAGAGAACTCCTCGCAAACCTGCTCATAAAGAACCAAGATGGATATTTGAGCAAATGGGAACCTCTCACCAGAGAAGACCCAGCATCCATAACATAACATAACACTTGTAAAGAGCAAGTTCACCCAGAAGAGTATCTTCTAGCTGAATAACAGATGTTTATTGTTACCCTACTCAATAGTACTCAGTTAATCGGCCTCAGAAGGATGAAAGGCTGATTGGACCCACCAGGCTTTGAACCTGTGAGCATGAGGTCAAACACAGGCCCCTACAGTGGACGCATTAGTCCACTAAGCCACCAGACCTTACCATGCAGACCATCCACTCAGGAGCCCTAACAGAACCATGCCCTCACCATATCCACAACCTTGGAGCATCACCCATCAGCACCGCCCTCACTAACATCATGAACACCTCCATCGCATTCGCCAAATTTCTGGAAGACTGGAAGCATGCAGCGGTCAACGCCCTCCTCAGGAAGCCATCGGCTGACCTAAGTCAACTGAGTAACATCTGTCCTATCTCCTTGCTCCACTACCCAGCCAAAGTGATAGAGAAGGTCATCAACAAGCAAAGTAGAACCCACCTCAAACAACACCACCTATCGAACAACACTCAATCAGGATTTAGTAAAAAACACAGCATTGAAACAGCACTCATCGCAGCCACCGATGACTTCCAGGCCATCCTGAACCAAGGAGAAACAGTGGCCCTTATCCTACTTGACCTTACCACGGTATTGACATGGTGTCCCACAACACACTTATCAGAAAACTCCGCAAATTCGGAACCCAAAGACCTACACTCAACTGGATTTTCTTCTTCCTCATTAAAAGAACCCAAAAAGTCAGACTGCCACCCTTCACACCGGAAACAAAGAGCCTGATCTGCGGAGACCCCCTGGAATCGTCTCTCAGCCCCATCCTGTTGAACATCTATATGACTCCATTTACCAACATCGGTCAATCCCAAGGCATCCCTCTCATTTTGAACGTCAATGACACCCAACTCATCCTCTCCCTCATAAACAAGCCAACCACCAATTGCATGGCCATGGCAGCTAAATGGATGAGAACCAACTGCTTGAAGCTCAACTCTGACAAGACATAATTACTGTTTTTTGAAAAGAGGAACTCCCCGTGGGACGCCACCTGGTGGCTGACAGAATTAGTACCAACACCCACTGAAAATGACAGAAATCTGGGGGTCATCCTGAACGACAAGCTCAACATGATGAGACAAGTCAATACAGTGAGCACAGCCTGCTTCCACATCCTATGTATGCAATGAAAAATCTTCTTATGGCATCCAAGGACACCAGATGTGCCATCACATGAGCACTCAACAAATGCAGAATTGACTACGGTAACGCACTCTACATTGGAATCTCCAAGCAGCTCCTACAAAACTTCAGATCATCCAGAAATGGCTCAAGACTCATACTTAACCTCCCTTGTCTCAACCCACCTCAGAGATACACCAACGCAGCCAATTCAAACCGCTCAAGCACACATACTAAGCCTTGGTCCATCATACCTGAACAGCCTCATACAATTTCACAAGCCTGCCAGACACCTAAGCATAGCCTCACTTGCACACTCCCTCTGTATTCACAAAAACAGAGCATGCAATAACTTGTTCTCCCCTACAATGTTACCAAAATAGGGAATGACCTCCCATCACACATCAGAGTCTCCTCCATACAACAAGAAGCTGAAGACCTGTCTCTTTGAGCAACTCAATGGGGTGTAGTCTAGTTCCTATATTCCCAATAGGCTCTACGCATTGGAATAATATAAACAGCAGTGTAGACGTAGGACTGAGGTTGTCTAGGTCTCTACTGACTATATTAGACTTAATTAGTTTTGCCAGCTAGCTCAGAGGTCACTAGAAACTTTCTCGAGTAAACAAGGAGGAGTTTAACTTCCCTGGATAGACAAGAAGGGATTAGCTTCTGACAACCATAAAACATGACAACTTTGCTCCCTCAGAATGAGAGTGTATCTCTAGAGTCGTGTGAAAACAATAGACAGCTATTTTACTCAGTCAATCGTGCATACTTAGTTTCACCAGAGTGCAGAGAATAGAGAGATGGGCGTTTTCAATAAAAGGTGGTATTTATTGAGCAGTCTTCTTTCTCATGCAAGAGAAATGAATTGCCACAATTGCAATACTTAGCATAAAGTAAAGTGCGTACAGTAAAAGGAGTATTATAAAATAATACTGTAAAAGCATTGATATGGTTTCTTAGCCATATGAAACTTTAAAATGGATAAAATATATACATACAAATATACATTGACTAACGTACTCAACTGGTGCTTCTAACTACGCCTACCCCAGTGTACCTGACCTAAGCCTAATACGTGGGAAGGAGTAAGTAAGTAGCAGTTTAAGTTAAGTTGGTTTTGCCAAGAATCTGAATCAAGAACTCTCTTTAAGGGTTTAGTCAGCTCCATACCTGGGTAATAGAAAGCAGGAGGTCTGGTATCTCTTTCTCAGGACTCGATATCCCAGCAACCCGCAAGGGCGGCTGAGAACACTGGAGCTGGATTTCTCTGCAGGAGAAAAGACAGCGTCTTTCTCAGTGCGTCAAAAGAGATGGGGGGGCATCCGTGGGCTCTCCGCATCAGCTGGCCTCTCGGGCAAGTAGATAGCCGCTCTGCTCCAAACCACCGTGTGTTTGCTTAAGGCAACGTTGGTATATTTATACCTGAAAGGTGCCGGGTTTGATGTAAGGTTGGACATAAGACGTCAATAAAGATGTCACTAAGAACTGGCCGTTCTTACAGTGCTCACAGGAGTTCTAGGACAAATCAAAACAAAAGCCATGGGGAATTCCCAGGTTGCTGGAGGTTTGGTTTGTTTAGAGAACTCGTTGTACTCTCTAGGAGCCTGGGGAAGTAGCCTTGCTTAATTTGGACTGCATGGGCTATGACTAAATATAGGCATGATTCTTATGCCTTTATAAGGATATTATCTATTATAACCACATAAGGGCATAAATCAGGAATATCGAATTAGGGTCCTAGATAGAACTACAACACCCACTCCATGATCTAATGTCCCTCATTACTTAAAACTAAGCAATAGTAAACATATAAATGTGCATGTGTTTTCCAACCCACCCCAAAATACATAAATCGCATTTGAAACGGTAATGGTAAATACACGAAAATGAGTATTGGTACTGTACGTTTTCAAGCAGAAGTATCATTCAGTTAAAAAATGCATATATAAATCAGCTGAATGAATGACGAAAATCTACACATGAAATGGCTCTGAATACAGAAAAGAAGGTCGAGACCATTCCATCACATATTTATACAAATGCTGTACATGTGCTAGAGGCTGAGGTAAAATATTGTCTCTAGAGTTCCTAAAATAGAAGCTCTGTTCTCTAAGAATAGTTCTACTTTAAGCAGAGTACATGTGCCAGAAAAAGGTAAATATTTTGGAAGTGAAAAAAAATAATTTCGCTCTCAAGGGGAAAAATAGTTCCAATTGTTTTAAGTAGCTTTTGTTTTTCAAAGCTGAAGGCCGAATTCAGAGTTCAGGGAACGCTTTGTGCTCGTTGCTTAAAAAGTTATTCTTTCTGTTCAGGGGAGAACATCATTTCAGACAGACTCGCAAAAAATTGGTCTACGACATCAGGTGAAAGTTCGACCAAGTTTGAAAATGCTGCAACAGTGCAGTCGTGAGAATGATTGCTATCATCGATGTCAGGATCAGCAATGCTCACTGAAGGTTGTACCTGGGTGATGCTGCTCTCATCTCATACTTCACTGCCACATACTCGTAGTGGTGAAGTCTCAACGAATGCCGTCATCAGAATAAGTAGCCGCTGGGGACAACACGATGCATGAGTCGTTACCGGACCTAGCAAGGTATCTGTATCCATTGGTACTGCTGATGGTAGTGCAAGACAGATGTCCAACACGCATTCTTCTCCGCATAGCATACATCGAAGCACAGGTAAGATGCAATTTTGCCAGATAGGTCTGAATGAAAGAAACCAGGTCATATTCAGATCTCTTAGCCGGGCTAATCCGAGGACTTTAGCTATGCAGTCCCGATAGCGTATAGCTAGGATCGTTTCTTCCAACGTTGCTGAAGTCTTGTCTGCGACTTGGCTTGCCATATCGGAGCAGAAGAATTAAAAACAAAATTCCTGCTACGAGTCCCAAAATTAGAGGTAGGCCGCCAAAGACAGAATGGACAAAATTGGGAAAAATGCCCAGAGCTGTTTCAAAGGGTGTTAACAGTCCCGAAAAAATTGTCTTAAATACATGTGCGATGCCACTGGTATCTGACATGTTTAGGATTTGGCTTAGCATTTCTACAAAATGCGCGGGGCAATTTGTTGATAAAAGGGTATGTATCTCTGCCGTTGTCCTTGCAACTTGCAGATCACACGTTTCTTTGGACGAGGTCAAAGGCACAGTTGTCTGTAAAAGAATAGACTTCATTCTGCTTAAAGTATCAATTCGAATAGAAGAGATATTCAAACGAGGCCATATTGCCGCCTCCATATCTGGATTGCTGTTTCGATACAATACTTGCATACAGCAAGTGACCATGGAACTCACGCTTACAAGATAGGCTTTTCCTGGCACCATGCCACAACAGCTGTGGCCATTTATTAGAATATAACTCACGTTAGAGAGTGGTCTAAAGAATGGCTCTATCTGTTTTGCAGGAGTGCCGTGCAGGTGACATGAAAGGTTATTCGAAGACCCATCGCAGGCCCCATGCAAGTTAATACCTTGACACAGAAGTGTACCGCTTAGTGATCTTTTACAATTTTTACCACTAAGAAATACATTCTTTTTCTTTTCATTATAACATGTGTGTGTATAAGGTAATTTCCATGTTGACTTGATGTACCCTTTACCCAACCTTTCATACTAGCCCGCTGGTATATATTCTTGGCAATATTTAAACTGGAAAGTTGTTATCGGAATTGTAATGATTCCGTGTATTATCCATTCAATGTCAGGTCTTTCTGACATTGTCAATGGTAATCTCTCAAGTTTTTCAATGCTCAGAATCGTATAGTCTGCTCCTTTTTGTGCCAAACTGATTTGTTTATCAGTAAGGTTAGAGATAGGGAATAATGACGTTGTGTTGATTAAACGCCATAGTACGTAGCCTGAATGCAGATGTTGCAACGTCATGCCAAGCTGTACAATAGAACGTATTTGGGACTGACCATGTTGTAACATTAGTAGGTTCTGCTCTTTTATATCAATAGCAGATGATACGATACTGTCCAGTGAATATATTCTGGAGGACAGAGTTGTTAACCCATTGTCCACAACAGAAAGTGATTTTTCCAAATTAATACGATCAATTTCTCGTATTTTTTTGTTGTTTCAATTTGCATTACTTTCCAAGCTTCGTTGTACGCAGCGTATATACGGGCCGCTATGAAACGTTTTTGACGCTGTTTGCATGGTTCCAGAATGAAATCACGCAAGTCAGCACCGTCTTTAAGTAAAGTCAAGTGTTGCTTAATTTCAGCCAGTGTGGATTTCTGTAGCCATTCGAGGCAGAGTTTCCCTACACTGTATGTTTTAATTATCCCTGATGTTGTCTCTGGGAGTATCTTGGGTCTGGCCTGTTCAGTTGTAACCCCTGTAATTTGTTCAGGAATCTATCTTGACAGTTATTTGTGTCTGTGGGCCAGATCAACCATTTTTTCCAATCAGGATGTGTTCCGTTTTGGTATAAAATATGGGATACGTCTATTTCCATATCAGTAGTGCTATTACTATCAGGTATGGGCTTTGGAATAGACGGTTTGTTTAAGTCTTTAATTTTGGCTAGGCCAAGACAGGATGTCTGTTGAATGGTGTCATTCAAGAATATTATTTGTTCTGGGATCATGCAGGCTCTAAATAATGCTTCTAGACCTTGGACCTGCCATTCTTTTGTACCCCAGATTGTTTTTGTTTCAATGTTGTTTATCCAGAAATCAAAACCAAATGTAATCATTTTTTCATAAAATGTTTCAGAATAGATCAATTTAGTATTTGTCAGCATTGTTTTCATTCCTGTCTTATTTAACATTTTAAAATAAAACATTTCTGCATCACTTGTGTTAAACCCTGAGAAGTATGGGAATTTTTCATAAAATGTTTTTGAGCTGCTTTTAGGTGGTGTTGCACAATGTTCCCATTGATAATAATTAAAAACATTTCTAGGCTGTGCAGATTTATGCAAATAGTGATGGCCAAAGTGATTACAGCAATACATTTCTTCATAATTTGATGAACCCTGTAAATAATCATGTTCTGTGAATTTTGCTGACATTACTAAATCTGACATCATAAAGTCCCAATCATCAGAGAAAGTACTTGGTGTTACAAAGTCACTTAATGAAACCTTGAACTGATGTGGATATTTCAAGAGCTCAATCGGTCCAAAAATGTCGAAGTCATTTCTGTCCCATGCTACCCCACCGGGTATTGGATTGGCTGTGACGTTCACTGATGATAGTTCTCTTTTCTCGATGTGAGATGACTTGTGAGGCTTTAGGACCAAGTTGATGTTCAGACTTGCTGTGTCCATTGTACTGTATTTTCCTTCAATGAATTTTCCCAAACAAAGAACCATGATGAGCCAAATCAGGAGGAAAAGTACACCTAACACAATCCAAAATTCAATCCATGGAGAAATCAGATAGGTTTCTTTGAGTTGATGAAAGAGTTCAGTTACTTTATCTTTGAAAGTTTTTGTTGCTGGCGTTTCTTCAGGTTCGCTTGGATCTTCAGAAAAGTCATCGAAATTGATGAAGTAGCCAGATGCAGTTCTGTCAATTGTTGGAATTGCTTCCGGATTTTCATTTGCTTTTGGATTTTTCTATGTTTCATTAGCATAGTCTGAGGCTACATCGTTGTAGACTGGTGTTTCTTGACGAACTGTTGCAATTTGGGTTTCAAGAGGCACAAGTTCCATGGCTTTGTTGCATAGTCCTTTTTTATTCACTGAAGGTTTATCAAAAGTGATTAATCTCTCAGTTTGAACCTCTTGTATTGTAGCAAATTTTGGTACTCTGCTATTTCTTGGGAGTCCACTGGGCCTACTACTTATTATTGGCCACATGATTGTGGTTTTACCAGGTCGATGGATACAACTCAGTTCTCCTTTTTACCAGCAAGGGGCGGTAGTACAACGGATCACGTTCCGCTGACAGCTAAGACAGGTACTGCTTTTCTGTAAGAAGGCCCAAATTCCTTCTTTACCGCGATCTTCTCTCGGACCAGATCCCCAATCTTTGGAATCCAGACAGGTCTTGCTGGGACAGGTGGTTTATCTTCAGTGGCTGTTGGCTGTTGCTTTAACTTTACGTTGCTCAAGTTTCGTCTTGTTTCGTTTAAGTCCTGTAAAACAGCCAAACGGTCTTTGATATCAAAGCATTTTTCTTCTACCACTGAAGTCTGACTATCGAGGTCCTGAATGTGCATTCTAGTACCGAACAATAGTTCGTACGGACTGAGACCTTTTAGAGAATTTCTTGGCAGATTATTAAGACTACGTTGGACACTTGTTAAATGTTGGACCCACCCATCACCCGAACCTAATACCCTCGCCGTTATAGATTGCTTTTTGTCGCGGTTTTTTCTTTCCACTACCGCATTTCCCTCAGGATGGAATGGACAAGAGTACCGCAATGCAATGCCCATGCTGGTCATGGCCTCCTTATAAGCTCGAGAGCTAAAAGCAGGACCCGGGTCAGAATGTAGCATGCCAATTGCGTATGTGCCGGTAAAGACTCGCAAATCTTTTATAACAGTTCTGGCGTCAGCCGAGCGCTGATGTCTACATTTTAAGTGAATCTAGTCTTAAATATCAATGGGACGCATTTCTCCTATTGGATTTCTGCGTATAGATAGCCTTATACTTTCTAAAAGAAGGGTCCTGGCATTACTCCGGTCGGTTCGCGACTGCGATCTCTGTTGCAGTTTGGACAGCCCATGCCAAATTTGTAGTTTCGCAGGCTCATCCCCGGCCACCAGTATTCTGATTGTAATCCTTTCAGAGATTCCAAGATCTCTTGGTGCCTTAGACCCAATCCCATATGTGCGTCTGCTATTAAAAAGACTCTCCTGTTCGTGTTTGGAATTACTCTATCCCCCACTCCAGGGATTCGAGCAAAAGGAATGGAGTTTGCATCAATTATGTATGTATAAGTGAGTGGATAGTTCAGAGGTAATACTGCACAGTCGCTTTGTAAAGACGTTTTTACCGCCAGCATTGTTTCTCCATCTATGTATTTATCTGAACGCTTTTTTGTGGCCACGGAGGCCGGTTGAGCTGCTTCCGCTGTGGCTCTGTGAGCCAATGAATTCCCTGCAACGTGAACGCCATCACGTTGATGACTCAGTGTATGTATCACGAGAGTCTTTTGTAATTCTTTCTGCAAAAGAACTACCTGTTCCCAAAGCTTTTTATGCTTTATTTTGGCACCTGTGTCATCTTTGTAATCGTTTTGAAGCCAGTTCTGTAAGTCATTGTTGTAAGATTTGACGCAGTAATGCGAATCACACACGATTAGTGTGGGGAATTCGCGATCAGCATTTTCAAGCGCCATCTTTAAAGATCTTATTTCAGCTCGCTGAGTTAAACAGTTTCTGAGTGATTCAGTTTTGGTAATTAATGGTCTGAATTTACCCAAGCGCCAGCGACCTTTAACAATCGCGCACGCTGCGTTGTAGGATTTTTTCCCTATATCGTAGTGTTGTGCAAATCTGTCCATGTAAATTACACATGTGTATTGTTCGAGAGGCAGAATTTCAATTGGCAGAGGATATTCTTCTTCATATTCTAGATTTTCTAGTTTTTTCATATTCGGGTCAAAATAGTAATTCACGTCTTCTGCAGCAATAGAATTTTCCCATTGTATCCATTTTGGATCTAATGCCATGGCAGTCAAATTGCGTGGGCTTGTTAATGCCTCAAAGGCTGATTCTGCTGTTAAAACAGTTATTCTTCTGCCTTGGGCTTGGGCTCTTTCTTTTGCTACAGCAGTTTGAACCGCTATTAGAATTTTTTCAGTACGACTGAATTTCATTTCAGCTTGTGTGTACAAGTGTGATTTGTAAGCTTCTCCCTCATTAGAGGTCAGGTACGTGAATCCGCATCTTCCTGGGATGACTCGGATTACAAGGTTGCGTATGTTTTCGCGAGTTTGTAATTTTGTTTTAGCTAACATGTCTGTTTGCAATGATCTTAAAATTTTTGTGTGTTTCTGAGTCCAATTTATTGGTTTGAAACCCTCTCTGCATAATTTAGAATGTATGTTCTTCAAAAATTCAGGAAACCTAGTATTGATTGTAAGTTCTTCAGCGTTTTAGGTGCTTGGAGTACAGCACACTTCTCTAAGAAGTTGTCTGCAAGACTTTTGCCTTCACTTGATAATTCATATCCTAAAAATAGGACAGTTATATGGGCAATTCGTGACTTTTTAAAGTTGAATTGTAACCCTCAGCTGCGAACCCAAGTATTATGGTGTTCACTCTTTTCAAGTGAGTATCCAGGTCATCATCTGTGAAATAGATGTCATCGACATAGGATAATGCTTCATCATCATATATTTTTAGTAACTCTGTTACTCTTGCTGAGAATAATCCTGGGCTATCCTTGAATCCCTGTGGGAGTCGACAGAAGTGTTTTTGCGACCCCATTATTGAGAACGCGGTCAAATACCTGCTCTCAGGTGCAATGTTTTGACAAAAGAATCCATTAGAGATGTCTAATGTTGTTTTGTATTTTTTGCGCAAGATGTTATTCATTAGTGCTGCACTGTGTGAGTTTTGTACTGCAAATGTTTTGCAACATGAGTTAAGGTGTCTGTAGTCCAAAACTAGACGATATGAATCGTCTGGCTTGGAGACAGGAAACAAAGGATTGTTCATTTGTGAGGTGCATGTTTCAATCACCCCCTGGTATTCAAGTTGATCTAAGATCTCCCTGACTTGCTTTTTAGCTTCTTGTTTAATTGGGTACTGCCTTTGTGCAGTAGGTTGACATTTTAACTGGATTTTGTGAGGAGGAGAGTCCTCATCCCATCCTACATGATTTTTATATAATGAAGGGGCTTGAGCAACTGCCCATTTTCTTGCATGTGTATATTTTTTATGAATTGAAATATGATTTCAGAAGGCAGGCATAATCATTTCTTCTAATGTGTGGTGGAACTCGCACAGCTGGTAGGTAAACCAAGAAGGTTGTGCAGGTAATGACTTGTGGTGTGCTCTGAGAGCGACGCTGCCTGGCCTGACAGCGACAATTCAACAGGAACTAATGCAATGCCGCCCCCTGGCTAGGGGGAAGCTTCCCAAAGCACAACGTGAGATGACTCAAAGGTCTCATTCCATAAGTGAAGGTAATCCAAACACCATTCTGGAGTTTAAAGTTTCACGTTTTATTCAACGTATCCTGAATTCAAAATAAATCTTTAACCAGCATTAGATGCTTCATGCTTGAATGCAAAATCAATTGCAATGTTATAATGATCCCACAGTTATACTGATTCCCGATGCATTTCGGGCTCCGCCCTTCCTCAGGGGATAACTCTACAAACAAAAATGAAAGAATCGCCATATCAGAAAGAACTGTATCTACATGTTATCCGTAACACTCAATCTACAATGAGTAGAAAAGCCTTTACAGGGGTGCCAAACCATTCCAAAATGTGATCACCAAAATCATTAAGTGAAAGAAACGATGAAAAAACGATAAAAAAACTCCCAGGGAACCAAGGTATCAGACCGCGATTTAAATAATGTGTGAAAAGAAATTAATGTGCAAGGAAATTAGTTACACGGTGTTTGTAGCCGAAGTGCTGTCATCACATGTTCATTAGAACACCAAAGTACATCGATAGTGGCACAGTGCAACATGCAAGCCGCTTTAAACTTCAGGGTGCTCAGCGCTTCCAGACGGTAATCTAGTACTCACATGGGTGTAGCCAAACACGGGCTCCGAAGAGTTCCTCCCGCTCATCACCGTTCAAGCGTCTTGGTGAAAGTTATATCCGCGTGTGGCGGAAACTAAACAGAGACGACGGCTTAGTGTTTCAAAGGTCGTGCAGGTTAACAAACGCGATTAGACGCCATCTTGGAGTGTGTTAAAAGTAAGGGTGAAACAGAATCAAGTTAATATGCTGGGTAGCTGAAAGTCGAATTAATAGTGCAATGGTAAAATAAAACGTGCAATAGTAAAATAAAAATAAAAAATAAATAAAAAGTGCAAGGGTAAAATAAAAAGTGTCAGTGGTAACATGCACATGCATATGAAGTCATCATAGGTAACATTGAAATTCAATGCGGTCATTAAGACCATACGGTGCCATGGTGGACAAATAACGGATCCAGAAGTTCTCGCGTTTTAGCAAAGTATTCTTGTTGTTGATGGTTGCTTTCACTTGCTCAAGCACCAAGAACTTGAGTTGTGCAACGTTGTGTCTGTTCTCTTGAAAGTGTGCCGCTATACTGGATCTCAGGTTGTTAGTCCGGATATTGCTCTTGTGCTCGAGGATGCGAACACGAATTTTCCTCTCTGTGTGGCCCACATAGCATTTGCCACATGGACATTTCAAAAGATAGATCACATTATCTGAGTTGCAGGTAGCATTGACCCGCAGTTTGATGGGGTATCCTTTGAGTGGGTGGTTGATGATGTTGCCCACTATACAATTATTGCAATTGCTGCAATTATAGCAAGGTCTTAGGCCTCTGTAGGTGGTCGATGTAGCAGGTTCTTTGTCTCTGGAGAGAGTCTCTTTTAAGTTGCGGCCTCTGGTGAAGGCAAAAACAGGAGGTTGATTAAACAAACCTTGAAAGTCTGGTTCCAAAGTTAAAATTGGCCAGTGTTTGCGGATAATGTGCTGAAAGGTTTTGGAGATGATCGAATACTTAGATACCACAACCATGCGGTTGGATTGAACCTTGGGTTTAGATGAAAGTAGAGTGTTTCTTGTGATGGTGTCACTTCTCTTCACGGCCAAATCCAGGATCGGTGGTGGATAACCACGTTCTTTGAGTTTCTCCAAGAGTTTTTGCATTTCTATTTTACTGTCCTGGTCATTGGAAACTATACATTGACCATCTTTACCTTGTACAACAGTTACTTCACGATACATGACAAGTGGGTGCATCAATTAAATGGTACGGCCATGGGAAATTGCGCAGCTCCTTGCTACGCGAATATTTCAGCACATTATCCGCAAACACTGGCCAATTTTAACTTTGGAACCAGACTTTCAAGGTTTGTTTAATCAACCTCCTGTTTTTGCCTTCACCAGAGGCCGCAACTTAAAAGAGACTCTCTCCAGAGACAAAGAACCTGCTACATCGACCACCTACAGAGGCCTAAGACCTTGCTATAATTGCAGCAATTGCAATAATTGTATAGTAGGCAACATCATCAACCACCCACTCAAAGGATACCCCATCAAACTGCGGGTCAATGCTACCTGCAACTCAGATAATGTGATCTATCTTTTGAAATGTCCATGTGGCAAATGCTATGTGGGCCACACAGAGAGGAAAATTCGTGTTCGCATCCTCGAGCACAAGAGCAATATCCGGACTAACAACCTGAGATCCAGTATAGCGGCACACTTTCAAGAGAACAGACACAACGTTGCACAACTCAAGTTCTTGGTGCTTGAGCAAGTGTAAGCAACCATCAACAACAAGAATACTTTGCTAAAACGCGAGAACTTCTGGATCCGTTATTTGTCCACCATGGCACCGTATGGTCTTAATGACCGCATTGAATTTCAATGTTACCTATGATGACTTCATATGCATGTGCATGTTACCACTGACACTTTTTATTTTACCCTTGCACTTTTTATTTATTTTTTATTTTTATTTTACTATTGCACGTTTTATTTTACCATTGCACTATTAATTCGACTTTCAGCTACCCAGCATATTAACTTGATTCTGTTTCACCCTTACTTTTAACACACTCCAAGATGGCGTCTAATCGCGTTTGTTAACCTGCACGACCTTTGAAACACTAAGCCGTCGTCTCTGTTTAGTTTCCGCCACACGCGGATATAACTTTCACCAAGACGCTTGAACGGTGATGAGCGGGAGGAACTCTTCGGAGCCCGTGTTTGGCTACACCCATGTGAGTACTAGATTACCGTCTGGAAGCGCTGAGCACCCTGAAGTTTAAAGCGGCTTGCATGTTGCACTGTGCCACTATCGATGTACTTTGGTGTTCTAATGAACATGTGATGACAGCACTTCGGCTACAAACACCGTGTAACTAATTTCCTTGCACATTAATTTCTTTTCACACATTATTTAAATCGCGGTCTGATACCTTGGTTCCCTGGGAGTTTTTTTATCGTTTTTTCATCGTTTCTTTCACTTAATGATTTTGGTGATCACATTTTGGAATGGTTTGGCACCCCTGTAAAGGCTTTTCTACTCATTGTAGATTGAGTGTTACGGATAACATGTAGATACAGTTCTTTCTGATATGGCGATTCTTTCATTTTTGTTTATAGAGTTATCCCCTGAGGAAGGGCGGAGCCCGAAATGCATCGGGAATCAGTATAACTGTGGGATCATTATAACATTGCAATTGATTTTGCATTCAAGCATGAAGCATCTAATGCTGGTTAAAGATTTATTTTGAATTCAGGATACGTTGAATAAAACGTGAAACTTTAAACTCCAGAATGGTGTTTGGATTACCTTCACTTATGGAATGAGACCTTTGAGTCATCTCACGTTGTGCTTTGGGAAGCTTCCCCCTAGCCAGGGGGCGGCATTGCATTAATAATCATTTCTTCACCATGAGGGCACTCCCTGACAAACTCTGGTGGCCAGTCTTTTTCAGCTAAAAGGATGTCATAGCCTTTCGAAAGGTTATCCCAAAAGAGACCCCTTACTTTCCTAGTCTTGTCCCCCTTTATACACAATGTTATCTCGTATATTTTATGAGGTTTGCTAACTCTGGTATCTGCAGTTTCCACCTGAATGTATTCATTCGTGTCCACTGTCTCCAGAAGATTCATCAGGATCTTGCGAGCTATGGTCACTTCTGCTGCGCTGTCTAGCATTGTTTGGGCCCACTCTCCGTTTTCAGTTGTGTCCTCAGTATCCTCGGCATGTTTAATTATTTTAATACTGGCTACCTTCTTTCTTGGAAATTGTAATTTTTTACTTTGATGAGCAGGTTCCTTGTCTTTGGACTTGACGTGCTTGTCTTTGTGTTCTGACCGTCCTCTTCTTTCCGATTTCTGTGAGGAAGTCTGAAAAGATTGAGAGGGACGTGTATCAGAATCAGAATCAAAATACTTTATTCGGTTAAAAACAGAGAATAACCATAAAAGTAGCATGACAAAGTACAATTTACAATGGGTCAGGTGATCATTATTTAAAATCTCAGCAAAAGAACATATAAGAAAAAGAAAACATAGATACAGCATAAGAATTAATTCATTTGAAGGGTTTTACGACAGTTAAAAACTAATTAAAAAAATTCAGCGAGTGATGCTACCATAAAAACAGTTTCCATTTTTTGAAACTCTAGAAACGCTAGGCGACATCTATATACATTTAAGTCTTTAAGAATGGGGATAATAAGTTTTCTGCGATAAAAAGTGTAAAATTTACAAAAGAATAAAATATGAATATCGGATTGTGGGGACACATCATCACATGGGCAGGGACATAAGTCTTTCGACCAACAGTTCATCACAGGGAAAGATAATAACCTAAAAACGATGTTAAATCTAAACCGGGTTAAAAGGAAACGTTCATGGTTGGACATGTATAGAGATAGATATGGCTGTAGTTTCTCTCCACTTATAATTGCCTGATGGGCAGAAACAGTCTTTTTTTTCACCTCCTCCATTTGTCTTTTTTCCCTGAGGTGAGCAATACACAGATTTGTCAGTCCTCTTCTTGAGATATGTGCCATCGATAATGGATCCTCAAAATATTGAGCACAACTTAGTTCTTCAAGGAAATGTCTGACATAGCATATCCATTTAAAATTATTAATATTGTCCAATGCTAGAACGTCCTTTAAAATAGCCCGGTTAACCACACACTCATCATTTGTCCAAACCCTGTGCCATAGAAGGATCGGCTGGATCTTAATTGTGTCAGTGACAAACACCAATCCCAATTCAGCATGGCATACAAAGGTCGCGGTACTTTCAGGGACGGACAAGATGTGACGTAAAAACTTATTTTCCATGGTTTGAATTGTACTGACATATGAGTAACCCCACAATCCTGAGCCATAAGTAGCTACTGCTATACAAGTGGCATTATAAATAGTTAACATTTCCTTTATGGGTCTTTTCCCTAGCTTTTTTATAAAACACTGTAAAGCCATAATAGTTTTGGAGAATAACAAGGTTCTGGCATTGATTGCAGTAGTCCATGAGCCACTTTCATGAAACAAAATGCCCAGATATGGGAAAGTAGAAGTCTTCTCTAAGGGATTGGAATTTATAAAAATAGGTTTCAAATGCCTGCTTCTTCTTGTCCCACAATACATAGACAATGTTTTGGAGCAGCTAGTTTTTAAGTCCAAGCTAAGCATGAAACTATTAAAAGATGTAACCAAAGTTTGAAGTGCCATTGGGGTGCGTGCCATCAAAACTGCATCGTCCGCGTACAGTAGGGCAGGGACAGGCCTCTCACCCACCATAGGCATGTCCCTGCCCTCCTGCACAAGGCGATGCTCCAAACCATTTGTATACAACAAAAATAAAAAGGGCGCTAAAACGCACCCTTGGCGTACGCCACGACCAATCCCAAAGTGTCTGCTACATTCTCCCTCTTTCCCATACCGGACAATTGCAGTGGCCCCAGAATATAAGTCTCTCAAGAAGCATATAATAGCATTATCTACCCCCAATTCGGCCATAATTGCCCACAATTTATTATGTGACACGCAATCAAAAGCCGTCGATAAGTCAACAAAAGTGAGGTATAGACATTGTTTTTTAACCCTTATATACTTCTGTTGCAAGGTAAACAAATTTAGTCCTTGCTCTATAGTCCCTAAACCCCTTTGGAACCCATATTGAAAATCGCTTAGCACCCCATTTTCTTCTGCCCAGCTTTGCAATTTACCTAAAACCACTCTCCCAAGAATTTTTATGGAGGAGTCCAATAGCGAAATTGGCCTATAGCATGTGCAGTTCTGCCTATCCCCTTTCTTGAAAATCGGGACTATAATTGATGTAAACCAGGTAGGGATTAGGCCTTTTGCCAAAGCAACATTAAAAAGCTGGACTAGCATTGGCCCCCATAAGTCAATATTGGCCTTATAAAGATCGGCTGGTATGCCGTCCGGTCCAGCCGCCTTACCCCCCTTAGTTGCCTTCAGGCTCGCAAGGACTTCAGGAAGAGTTACAACCAATGCTTTAGGTAGATCTAAATTAACCATCGTGGGATCATAACCTGTATCGGGCACTGATTCGACAGCCCTATAAAGGGAGGAAAAGTGAGCCACCCACTCATCTTCTGTAACGGCAATTTCCATGCATGCTTTTTTATCATACAGGAGCGGAGTATTTATAACCCTCCAAAAAGCAGCCGGATCCTTTGATTGTGACGCCGAGCATAATTCGTCCCATGCCTCCCTTTTTATCAGGTCTTTCCTATCCTTCAGCACTGTATTGTAATTCCTCCTTAATTCTCTAATTAGGGTTACATCCCGCGGTCTTTTGTGAATCGCATGTCTAAAATTTGTTAAGGCTTCAGTGCACTTCTTGTCAAACCATTTCCTAGTGGACTTTAAGGAATTTTTTCGTGTAACCCACAAGACCTCCTTAATTGTGGTAGAAAAAATGAGCTAAAATGTCATTACTCTCAGCATGTTCATCCAGGCAAATCGAAAAGCTGTTCATACATTTATTCATCACTTTGGACAAAAAGTCATCTGGGACCACTTTACTCCATTTAAGAGTATAACCATTTTGAGAACCTAACTTCACATCCTGCGCCATATACTTAATGCTTGCTACGTTTTCGGGTGGAATAAAATAGGTTCTCCATTTTTACTACCTGTAGAAAGTGGTCACTTAGAGCTAAGTCCATTATACTAGAGCTAATCAATCTTCCAGCAGAGCTATTTGTGCATAGACTAAAATCAATAATAGTCGAGGCCCCCCGACCCACAAAAGTTGGAACAAATGACATTGTGTGGTTGGCTACCTCATTCGTAAACCCAAAATCAAAATTAAAAATCATCATATTTAGTGAATCTCCAAGTAGGGTATGTTCAAAGTGCGTTAAATTGATATCTGGTTCCAGCATCAGGCCGCATATACCCTTCTGACCCTTTTTACACAGTGTACAATTAAAATCACCCCCCCATAGTATCATTACTTCACCCCTTTTTTTTTGTCAATTTCAGACTGCATATCTACAGTTACTGAGGCGAGTACTTCCTTAATCATGCTACTTGGAAAATTATTATAGAAGTTAAAAAGGACAATCCTTGGACCCTTCCTTGTATCTATCACTATTTTCTGATAGTAACTGGATCCAGGAGAAAAGGAAATCTTATCGTATACTAGCAGGTTAGATATATACATAGTCAATCCACCCTTGGGTCTGCCATGTAAACCCCCCACCGCAGGAGTAAAATGGGTTTTGTAGCCATTTAGGTGTATCGGTGCGATGGCCCAAGTTTCTTATAGAGCTAGTATGCCTACACCATTAATTACATCATCCCAAGCTGGATTGAGGATTTTTTGTTTTAAACCTGCCACGTTCCAAAAGACCACCTTACAGAAATCTTCTATGGGTAACGCTTCTACAGCAACCCCAGCTTGGCCACCCAGCATCCCTTGTGTTATCCCGGGCACCGCTCGAATTTCATTTGTCACATCATACCCTGGTAGATTAATCAACCCCAAGTTTACAGGAGTAGGTGCCTTAGAGACCTCTTTTTCCTCAGGGAGTCAATCCACCATTTCCAGGCAGTCAAACCTGTTATAACAAGGAGTAATGGGAGGAAATTGCTGATTGCCAAACCATCCCAGATCGTCCCTTTGCGAGAGAAAGTGAGGAGTCCTCCCCCTATGTTTCACCACATTCCATCCATCTTCATTCCCCCCTCCCCATTGTGTATTATACTGATTCCTATCAAAATCCACACCATTTCCGCCTCTTTGATATCGATTGTCCCTAGTCCAGCTCCATCTATTGTCCGGATGTTCCCCATCAGGGTAGAAATAAGATAATGCCCTGGCCACAATGGACAGGCCATTGTTTCTTGGGGCCCTCATTGTGATATATTCCGCAGTACGTTTATTCTCAAAGGTTATCACCACACAGTCGCCCTGTACCCTTTTTTTTATTATACCCAATCCATGGTGCCCTTTCAACCATTAAAATATTACTTTTAATAGCTGGCGGGAGAGGGTAGTTATTATTAAGCCAATGGATGGTCTTATTTACAAGTGCCCCGTTGTTTTCAATTGTTTGTACATCTAGTTCTGGCACTCCAGTCAGAACCACAACATATGGTGAGGCTTTTGGTGGTAAGTTTATATTTCTGCGCGCTTCCCTTTTATCTAATTGGCTTTTGTCCTGTGATAGATTAGGAGTTTGTAGGACTGGAGCCTCCTTGTCAGGTAGGACTGAATTTTTAGGAATTGTTACCGTTTTTGGCGGTTGATTATTAGGGAGTTTTTCTTTTTCAGGATTAGTTGTACTTAAAGAAGTACTATTTAGGACACTCTTTGTCAGTGTAGGGCCGGGTTTGTTAGATGTTATTGCAGTAGTTTTAGCCTTGGGCGCACTAACAGTGACTATTTGTTTAACCAGATTCTCATACTGCATTTGTGTGTCTTTTTTCAAATCCTGAACAAGTTTCTCCAACTCCTTAAGAAGTTCTATCAGTGGGGCTAATAGGGTTTTCATTGAGGTCTCCAACAAATATAGCATTGTACTCTTTCTTACCCTGCTAGCATTAAGGCTATCCTCAGCAGAGCTATTCCTAGAGCTATTGGAGATTAAATCGGCCATCGAATCATCCAGAATAGTATCATCTGGGATGGCTAGGCACACTGTGTTAGGGGGCAGGGGATCTTCTCCTTGTGTATTATTACCATTAACAATAAGTGTGTTACTTGTGTCTATTAATGCATCTTTACCACATGCATTAGTAAGCATATTTTGATTTGTCCTCTTTTTAGGAATTGCCCCTTCCTTTATCCCCTGTGACACAACATTTTTATCTTTAGGGGTCGCTGCTGTGTGTATCAAAACACTAGTGGATGCCTGGATAGATGTTAAGGTTTGGACTGGGGGAACCTGAGTAAAATTAGATGTTTCCAGGAGAGTTTGCGAAACCGCTATACTATTCCCATCCAAAGGTAATATATTAATCTCTCCTCTATTTGGGCTCCGTACAGTAGCAAAATGGCCCATAGAAGACCTCCTTGCATGTTCCAAATCCTGCGATACCCTTCTTTCCATCAAGGAGATCCCCTCATCAATCAGTATATTAGTTCTTACAATAAAGTCATCTAGAGTGCCTGTTAGTTTCTTCCCCCCTGCTGCTGCCCTACTTCTGGTCTCACGCATCTCCATACTATAATTAGAGTCACTTTTTAGAAATGTTCATAAAACGATGAATCCTGGTCTATGAATACAGGAAGAAATATAATAGGGGTTTTATAACACAACACGCAGCTTTTTTTAGCATATAAATGGACAAGTGTCAAATGCAGATACCCCGACAGTTTTTAGGGCAGAATAACTGGCCCGGTCCGGTCTCTTCTGGCCGATGAGGGCCGTAGAGGGCCCGCCCTTTGCCCGGGCTTCGCCCCGGGCGCTCCCGCACGCTCCCGCGACGCGGGGGCTGACGTTTAATTTATGCGCCTCCTGGCGCGCGTTGGAAGTGGCAGCGCCCGCCTCCTCCTCCTCCCTGGTACGGTCGAGGACAGCTCCTTAACCCAGCAGGACGGCACTCGAAGATTTCGTGGAGCGCTAATAGGTTTCCCCGCTCCCCCGGGGCTGACGTTTAATTTATGCGCCTCCTGGCGCGTGTTGGAAGTGGCAGCGCCGCAAGGGAGCTTGGGAGTTGTGGTTTCCCTGCTCCCCTCGGTCCTCCCCACACAGCGGCCATGCAGCAGTAGAACTGTAACGGCGGCGGAGAAGGACCGGGCGGTGGCTGCGCTGCTGCAGATGGTTTTCCGCCTCCTCCTCCTCCCTGGTACGGTCGAGGACAGCTCCTTAACCCAGCAGGACGGCACTCGAAGATTTCGTGGAGCGCTAATAGGTTTCCCCGCTCCCCCGGGGCTGACGTTTAATTTATGCGCCTCCTGGCGCGTGTTGGAAGTGGCAGCGCCGCAAGGGAGCTTGGGAGTTGTGGTTTCCCTGCTCCCCTCGGTCCTCCCCACACAGCGGCCGTGCAGCAGTAGAACTGTAACGGCGGCGGAGAAGGACCGGGCGGTGGCTGCGCTGCTGCAGATGGTTTTCCGCCTCCTCCTCCTCCCTGGTACGGTCGAGGACAGCTCCTTAACCCAGCAGGACGGCACTCGAAGATTTCGTGGAGCGCTAATAGGTTTCCCCGCTCCCCCGGGGCTGACGTTTAATTTATGCGCCTCCTGGCGCGCGTTGGAAGTGGCAGCGCCGCAAGGGAGCTTGGGAGTTGTGGTTTCCCTGCTCCCCTCGGTCCTCCCCACACAGCGGCCGTGCAGCAGTAGAACTGTAACGGCGGCGGAGAAGGACCGGGCGGTGGCTGCGCTGCTGCAGATGGTTTTCCGCCTCCTCCTCCTCCCTGGTACGGTCGAGGACAGCTCCTTAACCCAGCAGGACGGCACTCGAAGATTTCGTGGAGCGCTAATAGGTTTCAATATCTTGATATCTGTCATGTTTTCTCAATTTATCTCTATCTCTAAGGTTGTATCTTTTCTCAGAGGGCTCCCTCTGGGGTGACTTGTCACCTCGTTCTGGAGATCTATCTCTTCGTTGAGGAGACCTTCCTCTGGACTGGAATCGTTTCTCTCTGGGAGTGGATTGTTTATTTCCATCCCAACTCTTTTTTTGGAGTGTTTAAATTATTTTTAATAAAAGTTTTTTCAGGATTTTCAGTTAGTTGGGGTTTTACTGGTTTCCCACTCAAACTATCTCTACCTAGTTCTTCACATGATTTTTCTATGATTCTGGCAAGTTCAAATGGTTGTTCTGCTATATCTGTTTCTTTCAGTTTCTGGAGGTATGTTATATCCTCCATTGCCAATTGAACTAATTCTCTATATGCCTGTGTTAATTCTTTTATTTTTACTAAACGTTCTTCACTTTACATTTTTTCCCAATGTCAGGATTTAGTGTGTAGCTGGCTAGGACCGGCCACGTTGCTCCTGGTCTACATAGTGGACCGAGCCTGGTGATGTGATTTTTATGTTTTAGGGCGCCTTTAAACCCGAGCAGGTGCTTTTGGTAATTTAGTGGGATTTCAACCTCCTCGAAAGGAGTGTATTCATCCGGATGGTTCCTCTATTTTATAATAGTGGAATTCGTGTGTTACAGCGTTTGCTGCTGGAAAGTTTATCCATGAGTAGAATACCTCTGTCTGCCGATATTCATGGGCCTCTGCCACGAATATGACTGTACCACCTCGCGATGTCAGTACGTTTTCTATAAGTTTAATAGTTATAGTTTTTCTTATGTTGACCGGAATGAATATAGCATTCGGGTCATTTTCTTGGAGACTTGTGTCATCCGCTAGGAGTCGAGCTGCTATTGTAGCTGCCTCCCTTTCGTCTTCACTTTCCGTCATTTTTACTAACAGAAAGCTTTTTGTTGCAGATCAAGTTTCAAGGGAAACAAAGATTAGGTGCACAATATTTTGATACACAGTATCCTTCAACGTTGACTAAACCAAAAACTATACATAGGATTCTCATCCTACTAAGTTCCGGCGGATTTTAACCTTTTACCCACTCCCGACGTCTTTTGGAGTATTTACGGGAAAAAGGGCTCTGTGTGAAAAAGCACGACTGAGTTACTCTAGTGTCTTGCGTTAGATTATCGCCTTACCACCACGTTGGGTGCCATGTAGTGTAGTTCCTATATTCCCAATAGGCTCTGCGCATTGGAATAATATAAACAGCAGTGTAGACGTAGGAATGAGGTCGACTAGGTCTCTACTGCCTATATTAGACTTAATTAGTTTTGCCAGCTAGCTCAGAGGTCACTAGAAACTTTCTCGAGTAAACAAGGAGGAGTTTAACTTCCCTGGATAGACAAGAAGGGATTAGCTTCTGACAACCATAAAACATGACAACTTTGTTCCCTCAGAATAAGAGTGTATCTCTAGAGTCGTGTGAAAACAATAGACAGCTATTTTACTCAGTCAATCGTGCATACTTAGTTTCACCAGAGTGCAGAGAATAGAGAGACGGTCGTTTTCAATAAAAGGTGGTATTTATTGAGCAGTCTTCTTTCTCATGCAAGAGAAATGAATTGCCACAATTGCAATACTTAGCATAAAGTAAAGTGCGTACAGTAAAAGGAGTATTATAAAATAATACTGTAAAAGCATTGATATGGTTTCTTAGCCATATGATACTTTAAAATGGATAAAATATATATATACAAATATACATTGACTAACGTACTCAACTGGTGCTTCTAACTACGCCTACCCCGGTGTACCTGACCTAAGCCTAATACATGGGAAGGAGTAAGTAAGTAGCAGTTTAAGTTAAGTTGGTTTTGCCAAGAATCTGAATCAAGAATTCTCTGTAAGGGTTTAGTCAGCTCCGTACCTGGGTAATAGAAAGCAGGAGGTCTGGTATCTCTTTCTCAGGACTCGATATCCCAGCAACCCGCAAGGGCGGCTGAGAACACCGGTGCTGGATTTCTCGGCAGGAGAAAAGACAGCGTCTTTCTCAGTGCGTCAAAAGGGAGGGGCGGCGTCCGTGGGTTCTCCGCATCAGCTGGGCTCTCGGGCAAATAGATAGCCGCTCTGTTCCAAACCACCGTGTGTTTGCGTAAGGCAACGTTGGTATATTTATACCTGAAAGGTGCCGGGTTTGACGTAAGGTTGGACATAAG
This sequence comes from Lissotriton helveticus, assembly GCF_964261635.1. NCBI lineage: Eukaryota > Metazoa > Chordata > Amphibia > Caudata > Salamandridae > Lissotriton > Lissotriton helveticus. The sequence goes on along the minus strand of NC_136067.1, from coordinate 1,664,086,756 downwards.
ACGTCAATAAAGATGTCACTAAGAACTGGCCGTTCTTACAGTGCTCACAGGAGTTCTAGGACAAATCAAAACAAAAGCCATGGGGAATTCCCAGGTTGCTGGAGGTTTGCTTTGTTTAGAGAACTCGTTGTACTCTCTAGGAGCCTGGGGAAGTAGCCTTGCTTAATTTGGACTGCATGGGCTATGACTAAATATGGATATGATTCTTATGTCTTTATAAGGATATTATCTATTATAACCACATAAGGGCATAAATCAGGAATATCAAATTAGGGTCCTAGATAGAACTACAACAGTGGATCACATACCTACACACTCAAGTGCCTGGATAACCTCAAGGGTGACTAGTGCACTACACAATTCCACATAAAATCTCACAAATAAACAAGGTTCTTATCTATTTTAAATTCCATGGGACAAACAATGAAGAGAATGTTATGCTTTACACTCAAAACTTTGGAAATTTCAGATTCACCAGTTAAGGTTAGCTACACATTTTATTTCTACTCACATACAGTCACTACCCATGACCACAAATAGGACATCTCTGATGAGATTACATTTGAAATAATTGATCACAATATAAAGACATCAGAGATTAGATAACACGGTTCTGACCACTCTAAATAACTGGCTTTTCAACTGTCTGGGTAAATGGTAGTCACTTAACCCCAGCACCGTGGCGGAATTTGCGCCGCGGTGCTGGGGAATTCATGAGTGGGTGGCAGTCAGACGGCCCCCGGACGTCCTCTGCATACGCCCACTGTGACGTTGGACGGCTGGGGGCCATGTGAGGCATGCAAGGGGTTAATCAACCACAAAATAATGAAAGGTTCCAACCAAGTTTCTTTTTGTGCTTAAAATGTACATTTCCACTGACATAGTATTTATTAACCGCTGGGTTTTCTTATAAACAAACTTGCTATGACTGGACATTAGTGTTTATTTATAAAATATGTTAGCTGAAGCCACCTGTATCTACATAAATATAGGGTCTGTTTCATGACGAAGTGTAACTTACTCCAGGTATAAATGTCACGTTTGCATGGATGTAGGTTACTCATGTTAAGGTGATTTGCAAAAGATGTATCCTCAGATAAAGGAATCTCATGCAAATTGGAAGTACCAGCCTAAGTGCATGCAATTCATAAAGAAAACACAATAACACCTGCGTCCCTAACCCAAAAGTGCATGTTTTCGGTTTGAAATTTGAGATGGATTTCATTTAGCTTCTTATTTTCTACCCCAAGTATTTACTTTGGGCCTTATTACGATCTTGCCGGACAGGGTTACACCATCACAAATGTAACAAATATCCCGTCCACCTTTTTAAAATTCCATTATATCCTATGGAACGTGTAATAAGCAGTGGTTAAACTGCATTAAAATAAATTATGGGATCTGCGATGCTACGTGCAGTGGAAACTGGGTTAGTGAGCATGGGGGTGTGGCCAAAGGTTTGCCTAAAAAAAGCAAAATATTTTGTAACTTTTTTCGGGCTTTCACCTTCAGGTAACTACATTTGTATTAAAGCACAGCTTAAATGAAATGCAACTTATGTAAATCAATGGGAAATTCACTATCAGACATTATGAAACCAATATTAGGAAATGCGCTGCCCCAGAGAACCACAGAATTTATTCCTGGTTAGTGCAGTAGAGAATAGTGTCTTGTGTATGTTTAGAGCTACAAAATGTTAAACTTTTGTTACTCACCATATGTTAGGACACTCCAAAATCCACAAATGAAGCTTACGTTAAAAACATGCTTTCAAAATTTAGATTTTAGTAACACCCAGACTGTGAATTGTGCAAAGTTTTTTAATAACTGTCTTTTAAAAGCACACACTTCAGACCTTAGCTGGTAACTCCCTTATAATACTTCTCAAAAAGAATAAACGTTTGTCATCAGCAAGCGATTCAATCAATTACAGCTAATACTAAGTATGGGTGGAAAATTCGTTCCGCTCGCAGAATTTGCAGATTTTCTGCAATTTCGCGATCCGCGAATCTCGCGAAATTGCAGAAAACTCAGCGAAATCGCGAGCGGAACGGATTTTGCAAAACTGAAGTACATGAAGCACTTACAGGGTTACAGCAGGTGCCCAAGGTGAAGCTAATTTCTTTGTAACCATTTATAAAATGGTTACTAAGAAATTAACTTCAACTTGGGCACCTGCTGTAACCCTGTAAGTGGTTCTTGAGCGGCGCCTCAGAGTTCGTTGCCTACTTGCAACTATTCTCAGACCCTGCTCTGACCCTCGAAGCAGGGTCAGAGAATAGTTACAAGTATGGCACAATGCTCCTGTCACAAAATTAAAACGCAACAGGAAACACTTACAGATAAGGGAGCAGGTGCTGGACTTGAAGCTCAAATTCAGTAACACATTAACCAGCCCCAAATTAATTTGTCTCGGTTGAGGCTGGGCAGGTGTGCTTTCTCCTCATAATCTACTGTGGGGAACCAGAGGGTGCTGTGATGAACCGGAGGGTGACAGTGGTAAACCAGAGGGTGGCAGTGGTTAACCAAAGGGTGGCAGTGGTGAACCAGAGGGTGCTGTGATGAACCAGAGGGTGGCAGTGGTGAACCAGAGGGTGGCAGTGGTGAACCAGAGGGTGGCAGTGGTAAACCAGAGGGTGCTGTGATGAACCAGAGGGTGGCAGTGGTGAACCAGAGGGTGGCAGTGGTGAACCAGAGGGTGGCAGTGATGAACCAGAGGGTGGCAGTGGAGAAGCAGAGGGTGGCAGTGATAAACCAGAGGGTGGCAATGGTGACCCAGAGGGTGGCAGTGATGAACCAGAGGGTGGCAGTGGTGAACCAGTGGGTGACAGTGGTGAACCAGAGGGTGGTCGTGGTGAACCAGAGGGTGCTGTGATGAACCAGAGGGTGCTGTGATGAACCAGAGGGTGGCAGTGATGAACCAGAGGGTGGCAGTGGTGAACCAGAGGGTGGCAGTGGTGAACCAGAGGGTGACAGTGCTGAACCAGAGGGTGCCAGTGGTGAACCAGAGGGTGACAGTGGTGAACCAGAGGGTGGCAGTGGTGAACCAGAGGGTGCTGTGATGAACCAGAGGGTGCTGTGATGAACCTGAGGGTGGCAGTGATGAACCAGATGGTAGCAGTGGTGAACCAGTGGGTGACAGTGGTGAACCAGCGGGGGGCAGTGGTGAACCAGAGGGTGGCAGTGATGAACCAGAGGGAGGCAGTGGTGAACCAGAGGGTGCTGTGATGAACCAGAGGGTGGCAGTGATGAACCAGAGGGAGCAGTGGTGAACCAGAGGGTGTTGTGATGAACCATAGGGTGGCAGTTATGAACTAGAGGGTGCTGTGATGAACCAGAAAGTGCAGTGGTGAACCAGAGGGTAACAGTGGTAAACCAGAGGGTGGCAGTGGTGAACCAGAAGGTGGCAGTGTTGAACCAGAGGGTGCTGTGGTGAACCAGAGGGTGCTGTGAAGAACCAGAGGGTGGCAGTGATGAACCAGAGGGTGGCAGTGATGAACCGGAGAGTGCTGTGATGAACCAGAAGGTGCAGTGGTGAACCAGAGGGTGGCAGAGGTGAACCAGAAGGTGGCAGTGGTGAACCAGAGGGTGCTGTGGTGAACCAGAGGGTGGCAGTGGTGAACCCGAGGGTGGCAGTGATGAACCAGAGGGTGGCAGTGGTGAACCAGAGGGTGGCAGTGATGAACCAGAGGGTGGCAGTGATGAACCAGAGAGTGCTGTGATGAACCAGAAGGTGCAGTGGTGAACCAGAGGGTGGCAGAGATGAACCAGAAGGTGGCAGTGGTGAACCAGAGGGTGCTGTGGGGAACCAGAGGGTGGCAGTGATGAACCAGAGGGTGGCAGTGGTGAACCAGAGGGTGACAGTGGTGAACAAGAGGGTGGTGAACCAGAGGGTGGCAGTGATGAACCAGAGTGTGGCAGTGGTGAACCAGAGGGTGGCAGTGATCAACCAGAGGGTGGCAGTGGTGAACCAGAGGGTGCTGTGATGAACCAGAGGGTGGCAGTGATGAACCAGAGGGTGCTTTGATGAACCAGAAGGTGCAGTGGTGAACCAGACGGTGGCAGTGATGAACCAGAGGGTGGCAGTGGTGAACCAGAGGGTGGTAGTGATGAACCAGAGGGTGGCAGTGGTGAACCAGTGGGTGACAATGGTGAACCAGAGGGTGGCAGTGGTGAACCAGAGGGTGCTGTGATGAACCAGAGGCTGCTGTGATGAACCAGAGGGTGGCAGTGGTGAAGCAGAGGGTGACAGTGGTGAACCAGAGGGTGGCAGTGGTGAACCAGAGGGTGGCAGTGATGAACCAGAGGGTGGCAGTGGTAAACCAGAGGGTGGCAGTGATGAACCAGAGGGTGGCAGTAGTGAGCCAGAGGGTGGCAGTGATGAACCAGAGGGTGGCAGAGGTTAACCAGAGGGTGGCAGTGATGAACCAGAGGGTGGCAGTGGTGAACCAGAGGGTGCTTTGATGAACCAGAAGGTGCAGTGGTGAGCCAGAGGGTGGCAGTGATGAACCAGAGGCTGGCAGAGGTGAACCAGAGGGTGGCAGTGATGAACCAGAGGGTGGCAGTGATGAACCAGAGGGTGGCAGTGATGAACCAGAGGGTGGCAGTGATGAACCAGAGGGTGGCAGTGGTGAACCAGAGGGTGGCGGTGGTGAACCAGAGGGTGCTGTGATGAACCAGAGGGTGACAGTAGTGAACCAGAGGGTGGCAGTGGTGAACCAGAGGGTGCTGTGATGAACCAGAGGGTGGCAGTGATGAACCAGAGGGTGGCAGTGGTGAACCAGTGGGTGACAGTGGTGAACCAGAGGGTGGCATTGGTGAACCAGAGGGTGCTGTGATGAACCAGAGGGTGCTGTGATGAACCAGAGGGTGGCCGTGGTGAACCAGAGGGTGGCAATGGTGAACCAGAGGGTGCTGTGATGAACCAGAGGGTGACAGTAGTGAACCAGAGGGTGGCAGTGGTGAACCAGAGGGCGCTGTGATGAACCAGAGGGTGGCAGTGATGAACCAGAGGGTGGCAGTGGTGAACCAGAGGGTGGCAGTGGTGAACCAGAAGGTGGCAGTGGTGAACCAGAAGGTGGCAGTGATGAACCAGAGGGTGGCCCTGCTAAACTGCCCGGGAGCCCTGTGGGTGTGAGCCCCTGCGCTGCTGAGCTGCCCAGGGGTTGTGAGCCCCTGCGCTACTGAACTGCCCCGGGGCCCAGTGGGTGTGAGCCCCTGCGCTGCTGAACTGCCCCAGAGCCCTCTCAGTGTGAAAATCATGTGTGCTTAATTGCCTGGGAGCCCTCTGGGTGTGAGCACACATTGTGCTAAGTGCCCCCCTGCCCCCAGTACCTATATACCCGTACCGCACAGCACCATTATGCTCTTGCACCATGAAGTCTGGTGCCTGGATGCTCCTGATCCGTGTAGGTGGTACCGCCGTCTGGTGCAGTCAAAATGTAAAGCCATAACTTGCTACACAGCACCAATAAACACGTGTTCACCCTGGCACCGGTATGCGCATGTACCAGGCGTGCAGCACCCGCATGCCACTGCACCCTACTGCCCAGCGCCAGCATATGCCTGTACAGGGCAGTTTAGTATGAGATGGGACATTATCCAGCAGCAGCAGCTGCATGCGCCTGAACCCACTGAGCAGGATCAGAATGGCTTTGTACCAAAACGCGCAGCAGAGCTATCTTGGACATTTGAAGGATTCTGGGGTCCTGTGCCAAACGTATTTTTGCATCCATGAGTTTCCCGAGCGCCATCCCCGTGTAGCTCCTGTGACTAGGAGGCTGCTTTCTCCTCATCTGCTGCTCTGCTCGGTCTCTGACCCTTTATAAACAAGATGCATGTGAACTCGCATAGAAGACCCGCCCGTTTGGCCCCGTCCACCACACACTAGCGGTATAAAACATCTTCCCGCCCGCCCCCACTATAATGGCCAGCTCACTCAAGGGACCTCGGCGCCTTTTGGCGTGATGGCAAAGTTACAGGCACACGTGGTCACATATTTGTGCAAATGGCAAAAAAATCACTGAGTTTGCCGGAAAATTCGCGAACTCGCGGATTTTTTTGCCATTTCGCGGGAATTCGCAGATCGCGAATTCGCAAATTTCGCCCATACTTAGCTAATACTAGCTTCCCAGCACCTTTTAGATTAGCAGATTGACCAGTTGCGCACATTTACATTTCTTCCAGGGAGGCAGGCACCCAGGCAAGATGGCTTGTTTAGCTGTAAGCACCTCTCTCGGTTTCACACCATGGCTTATTTGGCTGTATGCACCTCCCTGGGTTTCACAGCACAGGAGACTCCATGCCTTACACTAAGCTGATTCAGAAAAGTTCTGAGCTGGGATGGTGCAGTGAGCTAAAAAACGGTGATGGATCAAGCCCTGATCTTTGGACTGGGTAAGAGTGGCCTGCTTAATTCAGGCACTCTGTTCATCACCACCCCCTTTTCTGAATCATTTTGTCCACCATAAGCGTGGAAGGGTATACTCAGATGTGAGTCCCTTGCTCATTGCACCATCAGGATTCAAGCAAGCCGGGCCGACGACGCCTGAAATGGCAGAAACCGGTCCCCGGAAGCTTGTTTCCTTCCCAGTACAAGAATTGGCTTGGTAGTTTGGTTTGCCCTGTTCCCATCATGCACTGGGACAGGAACAGACTAATTTGCATATAGCCAAGTTCTGAGCTGGGATGGTGCAGTGAGCCAAAAAACGGTGATGGATCAAGCCCTGATCTTTGGACTGGGTAAGAGTGGTCTGCTTAATTCAGGCACTCTGTTCATCACCACCCCCTTTTCTGAATTACACTAAGCTGAAGCATTCCAACTGTCAGAATTAACCATCCTGGGACAGTCGTCTTTTCTCACAAAGCAGGGGAACTGTTTTCTTTTTTTTAATTAAAAAAGTATGGGCACGTCGTGGTCCTCAGATTGCTCCCACTTTGACCATTGGTCATCAGAAAGCTTCAAGTGATTGAATCAAATAAAGCCAATACCGTCTTTAATCACCCTTTACATTTCAGGAAAGCAGGTACCCTTGCTAGAAGGCTTGTTTAGCTGACTGCCCCTCCTTTGATTTCACAGCACAGGAGACTCCCTACCTTCCATTTAAACTGAAGCATTTCAACCCCCAGAATTAACCGTCGGCAGAAAAGTTGTCTACACAAAAAGTAGGGGAACTGTTTTTCTAAAATTAAAAAAGTTCAACTACTGGTAATCAATGTTCCCTCTAATTTTTTTCCTCTGTGTGCGGCAGTGGAGGGACTCTGTGTGCTGCAGCCATGGCTATGTGTGCCAGGAACCAGACCGCGCATGTGTGCATGTGCTCACAAAGAAGGAAAACAAAAGACAAAATAGGCCCACTGTCAAACTCTTGCCTTTCCTTGTACAACACCATCAGATCTCTTACATTGCTGCTCTAAAAGACAGTGTCCTCCAAATACTATTCCTTAATGTGGCCAATCTTTGCTCTTCAACAGTATACCCAAAGGGGATGATGGTTGGAGTATTGAACATTGTAAGCCCTCACCCCATGTCAACTGATCTGGGTTTAATCGATCATCATTCTTTAGCGCACTCCGTCATCCCAGTTCAGACATGGCCATATGCAAATCAGTCTGACCCTGTGCCTCATGGGAACAGTCCAGCCCGAACTGCTAAGCCATGTCTTCCCTGGGCCGGAAACAAGCATCCTGGGACCGGTTTCGGGTTCATAACCCTCATCAGCTAGGCTATCTTGAATCCAGCAGCAAAGTGAGCAAGGGATCCACATCTGGGCATACCCTGCCAACTTAGGGCGAACTAAGCAAAACCAAAGGGGATGTTGGACGGAGTGTTGAACATTGCAAGCACTCACCCCCAGTCAACTGATCTGGGTTTAATCCTTCATCATTCTTTAGCTCACTCCGCCACCCCAGTTCAGACATGGCCATATGCAAATCAGTCTGACCCTGTGCCTCATGGGAACAGTCCAGCTAGAACTGCCAAGCCATGTCTCCCCTGGACCGGAAACAAGCATCCTGGGACCGGTTTCGGGTTCATACCCCTCATCAGCCAGGCTATCTTGAATCCAGTGGCAAAGTGAGCAAGGGACCCACGTCTTCTTCAAGGCTAAGAGATGTAGTAGACAGCCCAAAAGGAGGGGTGGATTCCCTCAGAGGAACCTCTTCCAGTTGAGGCTGGTGGTTGCCTGATGGAGATCAGGGACCAGCGATATCCTGCAAGTGATTTAAATGGCAAAATTCTTTATTTGTCAGCTGGAGGAGAAAATTAATTAAACTTCCCAGAACAGAGGTGCCCAGTGCCTAATGATAAGTCCTCCAGTAGTGGCAGAACTGCCGCTACCAGAGGTTCCTCTGAGGTAATCCACCCCTCCTTTTAGGTTGTCTACTGCATCTCTTAGCCTTAAAGACGACCAGCCACGACATCAATGAATTAGGCAGTTGTTAGGGTCGAAATGTCGGCGTTATACGTTGGCTCAGCTACATTAATTCTAATGGTTGAAAATAATGAGCACTTTTGCTGTGTACCGGAGACATTAATTTAATGTGTTCTGACTTTTTCCATTTGTAAATTCACTCTTACCATTTGTATATATTGTATGCGTACACCTGTATATAATGCGTACACATCACCACAGTCACTGAGCACTCACTTCACTGTAATATATGTCACTGTTTGTTTTGACAGCCGGAAAAACAAAATAAATATTCTGATTGCATTTGTCAGAAAAAAGTGAAGTACTTTTTGCATAATCTTTTTTTGGTAAGTGTTCCTTCGATATCAAAGTTGAATAATATCACTGAAATTGTTTATGTCTTTGTGAAGGAATCATTTTTGTAGCACATACTTATATTCTTTGTACTGACGAACAACATCTTCCGGTGTTTCACAATCAACCAAGACCAAGACATTTTAAAACTTTTCAACAAGTCTTTGTACATTCTCAGTCCCAAAACCAAAATATGATTGTGTTACTATTGCCTGGGATTCAAAACTTGCCAATGCTTTCAGTTCATTTTCAGGGAACATTTTTTACATGTGCTCACAACGAATGGAAACAAAAGACAAAATAGGCCCACTGGCAAACTCTTGCCTTTCCTTGTACAACACCATCATATCTCTTACATTGCTGCTCCAAAAGATAGTGTCCTCCAAATACTGTTCCTTAATTTGGCCAATGTTTGCTCTTGCATACTGTACAGCTTCAACAGTAGTCAAAGAACTTTTTGGGAATAGTTTACACAAAGATGCTAATTCACCCAGAATGTCATTAAGTACTGCAAGGGAAATATGGTAGTTGGAGTCTGATAGCTTTTTGAAACAATATTTAGCAACTGGATCATTCTCTTCAACGTTCTCATGCTCAAAGTGCTTAAGAACACGGAGAAGCAGCAAGTTAAATGTTGCTTTGGTCTATTAAATCAAATCAACCCTGAGACGCATTGGCGGTGCTCCGGTGAGTTACTGGCAACAGCAGTGAGGGACTGTTTATACCATTACGCGGGCCCGAGAGGGCCGCACTGAGAGGAGGCTCAGGTGAGCCTGGTGAACAACAGCTGGAGTGGAGAAAGACGGTAGAAGCGGCATCCACATTCAAAGGTGAGCAAGACTTCTGACATGGCTGCAATGCAGTGTGCACACCCAGAGGATGCGACCTGAGATGACTGGAGGGCCCCACTATTCCCTCACTGCCCTGGGCCCCACTTAAACTGAAGCTGCTAGCGGGTGCCGCCTGAGCGCCACTCTCACCACAATGTCCTGCAACGCATTGTGGGGCTTGGGCGCACCCGGGGTGCATCCACTAACACTAACAGCACCAGAGCCTGCCCCCCTAGCTGCTTGCAGTGCCCGTGGGCCTGCAACCAAAAAGACATGATCATGACAGATCAGACATTACACCCGAACAAATGTTTGTGCCGAAAGCAGATGGGTGCAGCGCTGACATTGAATCATGTAGGCCCAAACCTTTCATAATCTGTACACCGAGGACGTAATGGAGCAGCTCCAGTGCACGCACCCCTCGGATTCAATATAATACCAGGTCTTCGAGCATCAAGTAAAGGATAGTAACACAGCTTTTTTAGCAGAGGCTCTGTAGGAGCCTCCCGAAGAGGCCCCTGGTTTTGGGATTACCAATTCTGTAGTTTATCCCAGAAAAAACCACCGCACCAGCCCTCTCTCACCTGCCCCAGGACTAAACTGCACAACACTACTGAAACATACCGCTGTAGTGGTTCCGTACATCTATTTTACTGCTGGATCGACCACCGCAGCTGCTCTGTTCCTACGCTGCCCGGACTCCAGCACCACTCGGCTGATCGCCCGCTTCATTGCCAATCTGCTCCTGGCAGGCAGATATCCACTGCGACGAGCCGTGGGAGTCAACGCTGGGGGCTCCTCCGCTCCCATGCTTGCTGACCTCCTCATGTTTAAAGATCGAGGTCTCCTGGCGCCAGTGGAGACCCCGTATGGAGGCGTCATTTGTAAGGTCTCTCCCGCTGGCCCGAGGAGTTAGGCGATGAGACCCAGCCCGCTACTATTGACCCGCATTCCAGAGGACCCGACCGGAGCCCCGGCAACCTGCTCCTGAAGGGCGGGTATTCCCCTCCCCCGGAGGATCATCATCTCATCCGACATCAGCTAGGGGGCAATTTTCACTGTGCCATTTGCTACACGGTGCCATTTTGCTGTCCCTGGCACGAATGCCTGCTGCAGTATTTCTGCATCCCAGAGGACCCAACCGTAGCACCTGAACGGTGGGTCTTTCTCTTCCACCCCTAGAGAACCGACTTTTCACCCGTTCTCATCAGGGGGGCAAAACTCTCCGGCACCATTTGTTCTTCCCTTTGCTGGCTGCATCCCGGAGGAATCGACTGGAGCCGCCTGATTTCAGCAGGGGGGAAGAATTCTCCACCCCCAGTTGTTCTCTGGCATCATTCTGCAGTCTCCGGCAGTGGCAGCCAGCACCATTGGATTTCCGGCACCAGTGCAACCCATCATCACAGCCTCTCTCTCTCTTTGCTACTTCTAAGCCCGGCCCAATAGCTGACAGACCAATGTGGGCTTGTTATGCATTCCTCCGCCTTATTTCCCGGAGGATCGACATCTTGTCCGATGTCAGCGAGGGGGAAATTTTTTCACCGGGTCCATCTGCCCTCTGGCGTCATTTTGCTACCTCTGGCACTGCTCCCTGCTGCCATCTTTCCCGCATCCCGGAGGACTCGACCAGAGCCCTGGCGGCTAGCACCGAACAGTGTATCTTTGAGGATACCTCAGTGACTGTTGAAGCGTGACTATGCCGGAGAGCGCCATGCCGCTGAGTGGAGGTATGTGGGATCTACCCATGTCAGGCATCGTCCATTGTCCACAATCCCTCATGCACTACAGGAGCACCCGACTGTTGTCTCTTGTCTGCCCTGCACCCACTATGAGTGCCCTGACTCTGCCTCCAACCACTGCAAGCTCCAACAGTCACTTTAGTAGAGTAGGGTCTGCTTCCTATGGTCACCCCCACTTTTTGCTGTGATTTTCTGGTTTTTCGACTTTAGTGTGGCTGTGGGCCGGCTAATCAGACCCACAACCCAGCCGTTCTCTCTCTAAATTGATACCATGTACTTTAGGTACATACCTGATTGGGTATTGGGTCACCTTTGTGAGCCCCTGTATAGTGTACCATAGGTACCCAGGGCATAGGTGCATCCTAGGTCTACCAGGGGCTGCAGCATGTATTATGCCACATCTGGCTGGCCATCCAAATTGATACCACAGGCTGATCACTCAGCTTGGGCAAGGTGGTGTAATCACCCCTTACTTAGATATAGTATACCTATATCTACCGTTATATATAGACCCATATATACCTATAAGTCACTCCTATGGCAGGCCTGGTCAATCCTGAAGGCAGAGTGCTTGGTTTTATGTGAGGGAGTGCTCTAGCATGAGCTGAGCCCCTCTGCAGCTTTCAGAACCATGTTCTTATAGCTGTTCTATGATATAGCCATACCATATACTCTTAAGTGCATTATAAACCTCGCGGTTAATGCTAACTTTGGCTTGGCTTTGAGGTACTGGGTTTTTAAGAACCGGCACAGACACCGGTAACCCAGCGGTGCCAGGGAATACACACCCAGAGACCTCGGGTTCCTCCTGATCCAGACCACAGAAACTCAGAGTCTTCTAGGTGAAGTCAAAGATTAGTTTATTGGCTGCAACCAAGTTAACAAGTGTCCTAGAAGTACAATATGGGTATATTCTCAGGAGACTGCACGCCTTTACAAAGTCAGGCTTCTCTTCTTATACACAATTTTAGGCTTCAGGCAAAACATTCTTGGTTGTAAAGTAAATCGTTAACATATTTCTAGTACAAAGAGAAAGCAGAGTCATGATGACATGTCCATATTTCACTTTGTGCTGCCTACAACAAATCATTTGGCAAGGCCCAATATTTAATCAGATATCACTGGACCCCTAATAAAAACGGGCATCTCCCCACCATAAAGTAAGTGAAGCAAAAGAGTGGAGATAGATGTGAGCGAGATATGGCAGGTGTGTGCGCTGAAATGGTTTTATGGTTTGTTGAGCCTAGATGCTATCTTGCTCGGCCACTGGGAGGGGAACTGACTTAACGAGTTCGGCCTGGTGCAATGGTTCCAACTTGTACAGGTCATGGAAAAGTCGATTAAGGAGTATGTGTCCTTGTGGAATCGAATTCAGCTGGATTAAGGCCTATGTAAAGGGCAACACATAAATGGTAATGACGATTTTGAGGTGAAATCGTCACTCGGATATGCTGAAAATATATGTACATGATGTACTCGTCATTCTCGGTCTTTTGATACCAAATTCGTCATGTTTCGACGAAGTTTTAATTCTCGAGTCCGGAATAATTACATGAATCCAGATTTTCAGAACCACAATCCCTCCTTTTGCCCTTACATAGGCAATTAATTTACCTCATGTTAGTCTGAGTCCAGGTCTATATTCCTAAAGTCATTGAGATGTTGCTGTAACATCATTCTAGTACTTAGTTCATCTTTTGACACAGGCTTCCTTACACATGATGTAACACAGAGGCCACATATTGCAGGAGCACACTGTATGCACAGACAGAACATGAAAAGAATGGCTAAGACCATCCCAATGACCATGAGAATTTTCCATCCCCAGGCAGATATCAGTTCCCAGAACCATCCCATTAACGACCAATCTCCTTTATCCACATGAATACATTCGGAAATCTTATGCAGTTTGGAGATGGCCCTGTACACTGTTGGAGCATTATCTGGGATGAAAATGCAACAACTAGACTGGATCAATTTGCATACTCCACCTCGGTCTGCAAGTATAACATCCAAAGCGACCCGGTTCTGAAGGGTCATAAGTCGATCCGACTGGAGCTCAGCAGTCAAGTTACTAAGGGCACCGGCAGTTTCAGTCACGGTGGATTCAACTACCCTTGTTAATTGCCTTATGTTTCTGCTGTTGGCCATGGATCCCCAGAACGGCAGAAAACCCTTTGCAAAGTCCCCAAATTCTTGACCTGCAGTGTCTTCTTTACTCAAAACACCTCTAACTACCCTTGCCCGGTGGTAATCCGCCGCTGCTGTGTAGGTGGGAGGCAACAGGAATGAAACAAAACATGAGCCCGAGAAGTCAGGGGGCAACCATGTATAGGCTCTATCATGGCAGATGAAATAAGTACCCTTAGCGGCTAAAAACGCAGGGGAAGTCTGAGATCCAAAAACATACGTTTCTGTACAGATACTCTTCCCTAGCTGAGCTCTGGGATTCTTGCCAATACCTTGCAGACACAGGTGACCCTGATGGGGTACGATCCAGATAGGGGACGATCTTTTGGCTTGTTGTTTCTCACTTAGAGTAGTGCCATATCCGGTCACGTTCCAACCTACATATGCAAGTATCTCATCATCCGGAGTATCTTCATAAGAAGTTACTTCCTTGATCATGTCAACTATACCTTTGACTAGGGCGCTAGTCTTGAGGTTGTCTTTTACAGAACGTAGGGGTTGGACTTCTCGTGCATATATGAACATTGTCCTATATGCCCATACTGAACCATTGTGACTAAATGGCAGGACCAAATAGGGGATACCTTTATCCGTTGTGTGAGGCATGAGACCGCACACCCAACAGTTAGTTGTGTTCATTACAAGTTGGTGTTGGTGTAATAACTGAACAAAGGAGTTATTAACGAACTCTAATCTCCTATTTGATTCGTGGTCAGGCAGAGGGTGGAAAGAATGAGAGGAAACAGTAGGAGGAGGTATGGGTGATGCAGTGGCCGCAAATGTTACATGGAAAGAGAATAAAACATAACTTATCAAAAAGATCATTACGCTGGATAGCATAAAAATACACAATATTATAAAACTTTTCTTTGTCATCGTGTTACACAGTCTCTGCTTAAAGTTCATTTGTCTGGCAGGTCTCTCCACATCAGGAAACTCCATCCTCTCTAAAGTGCTGCCCGCGGTGGGAGGTTGCCTCTGCTAAAGGATGCTTCCGTCAGTCTAGGGCAACTCCCTTGGACCAACCAGAACTACCGACCTAACGTCGTCAGCTGCACCCAAAAGACTTTAATCAACCGCGGCCCTAGCAGCGGAACCCGGATGGCGCTTCGAAAAACAAAAATAAGCAAGTTTCCTAAATGGGAGAGCTGCACTTTCAAAAAGAGTATTTGGGAGGAAAAAGATATATTTATTTGTCCATAGGTCTTGGTCTCAAATCATAAAAAGGAATCACTTTTGTTAGTTCGTTTTTCTCGGTCACAAATTGTAGCGTCTTTTTCCTGGTACTGTCTGGTCCTGAAACAGGAGTTCAGGCTCCAAAAAGTTCAATTGTTCTGATGGTGGCACAGTCTCTTGAAAAATGTTCTCGCTTTCACATTCAGGGTTAGTTTCTTTTACACGGTCATCGCTGAAAGGTATGACACGTGGCACAGTTGTAAGCTCTGAGTCAGTGACACCCTTCTGGACCCACTGGTCATGTGGCGGAGGTGAAGGGATTCTCTTGCAGTGGACCTGTGGATCCAGTTAGCCTTCCCCTCCACTCGAACGGCTGACCTCGTGGAAAGAAGGACGAGGTGTGGCCCGGTCCACCTGGGCAGGTCGTTCTTTGTTCTCTGGAAGTTTTTCACGAGAATCCAGGAACCAGGGACAATGGAGTGACCTGGAGTCTCAGAGACCGGAGGCAGGGTGTTGTGGACCTGTTGATGCAAAACACACAATTTAGCCGTCAATTCATACAAGTAATCAAGCAAAATAGGGTGTTCTAGCTCGCTGAACTTCGTGGGTCTAGGCACTCCCCATATGTTGGCTGGCCGGCCAAAGACAATTTCATAAGGGCTGAGTTTCACTCGCGAATGCACAGTCATTCTGGTGGATAGGAGTGCTAAGGGTAGAGCGTCAGGCCATTTAAGACCTGTGCTCGCTTGGATTTTGGCCAATTTAAGTTTTAAAGTGCCATTGTAACATTCTACTAATCCAGCTGATTGGGGGTGATTTGCAGCGTGGAACTTCTGCCTAATGCCTAGCCCTTCACACACTCTTTTCATCACACGACCCACAAATTCACTTCCGTTGTCAGACCAGACCATTCTAGGCATTCCAAACCTGGGGTAGTACTCTTTCACAAGGGCTTTTGCTGTGGACAAGGCAGTATTGTCTTTTAGGGGATAGGCGTCTACCCATCTTGAGAAAGCACAAACAACAACGAGCACGTATTTTAAGTTGTTGCACCTCTCCATGTGTATGAAATCTAGCTGTAAAACCTCGAACGGATATGTAGGAGGTGCAAAATGACCAGCTGGAGTTGGGGTTCCCCTACCAGGATTGTGCTTCAGACATACCATGCAATTCTTGACAACATTCTCTGCACACTTGGGAATCCCTGAATTCTTCCATACTGGGGCCAACAACTCGCAAATCCCTTTCACGCTGATATGAGCCATTCCATGAGCCATTGTAACCACTGCAAGCACATATGCATCGGGTAACAACCATCTCTGATGCTCTGTCAATTCAATCCAACAACCATTTGCATCCATTCTACCTGTACTCTCTCTCCACGTGCTCAACTCTTTCTCTGTGGCCTCAGCTTGGATGGACTTCACACTCTCTATCGTGTCCTCACATATTCCAACATCACCATTCCATCTTTCAGGGCCTGCAACATACATTCGGCTCATCACATTCTTTGCCGTTTCTTTAGCGATCTCATCTGCAAATGCATTTACCACGACCAACATCATCAGTCACCTTCTTGTGAGCACTACATTTCACAATCGCCATTTGCAGAGGTAAGGTCAGTGATTCAAGAAGCTCATTCACCAACTGACCATGCTGAATCTTAGCTCCATGCGAAGTCAGGAACCCACGTTCTCTCCACAATCGTCCAAAACTGTGAGCCACGCCAAAAGCATACTGACTATCAGTGTAGACAGTCACTCTCATTCCTTTAGACAATACACATGCTCTCGTTAGTGCAACTAATTCTGCGGCTTGGGCTGAACCATGTGGTATTCGTGCAGTTTCAACAACTGTGTGCAAAGTCGTGACAGCATATGCTGCAGTCACGTTCCCATTTGGGAGCTTAAAGCATGAACCATCCACCCATAATGTACCATCACATTCAGCAAGAGGAGTGTCAAATAAATCCACTCTCCCTTTTGTCTCTTCCTCTGTTGTGAGGAAACAATCGTGCTGTTCTAAAGCATCTGATTCCTCTGCAATTGGTAACAATGTGGCTAGATTCAAGGTACTGCACCTTTTTATGTGCACATGACTCGCTAGCAGTGTCAATTCGTAACTGGACAATCGAGCACTAGTTAAGTGCTGCGTCTTGGTCCTATTTAACAATGTGTCTACTGCATGTGGAACCATCACAATTAGTGTATTATTCATTACCAGACCAGCAGACTGTCGAATAGAAACAGCTGCTGCTGCTGTGGCCCTTAAACAGCTTGGCAATGCTTGTGCTACTAGATCCAAAGTTGACGAAAAATAGGCGCATGGGCGCTGTCTACCTCCAAATAACTGAGTCAACACAGACAATGCACAGCCCTCCTTCTCGTGGACATACAATGTGAAAGGCTTACTGTAGTTGGGGGTACCTAACACAGGAGCCGAACATAATTCTGTGCGTAATTCGAGAAAACTTTTCTGACACTCTTCAGACCAAGGAATGGGATTGGGTGTATTTTTACACGTTAATGCCACCAAGGGTTTGGCCAATAACGAAAAATTTGGAATCCACTGTCTACAGTACGATGTAATGCCCAAGAAAGCACGCACTTCTCTCTGTGTTCTTGGCACATTCAATTTCGCTATTGCCTGAATTCTTTCTGGGGTCAGTTACCTTCCCTCCTTCGATAAGAGGTGACCTAAGTAGGTCACTTCTTGTCGGCAATATTGAAGCTTGGAAAGTGACACTCTGTGATGCAGATCACACAGATGATGCAATAATGTCAACGTGGCCTTTTTACAAATTTTCTTAGTATCTGCAGCAATGAGCAAATCATCCACATACTGTACAAGAGTAGCACCTTTAGGTAAAACAATCGTGTCAAGCTGTGTTTTCAGAGCTTGACTGTATATCGATGGGCTTTCACAGTAGCCTTGAGGAGCGCGTTTAAAGCGGAAACTGCGACCTCCTAAACTGAAGGAAAATATATCCCTGCTCTCCTCAGCAATTGGGATGCTGAAGAAAGCGTTCTTTAGGTCAATCACCGAAAACCATGAAGCAGAAGCTGGAATCATAGTCAATAATGTGGTAATGTCGGGGACAACTGGGAATTGTGGCACAACTATCTTATTTACTTCTCGAAGATCAATCACGAATCTGTACACAGGTGGCTGAGAAGGGTCAGTTCGTGTTAAAACAGGCAGAACAGGGCTATTGCAAACGTTGCCTCGTGTTTCCTCAATCACATCCTTTTCAATCAATTCGTAAACGATCGCTAGCAAAGCTTTTTCACCCTCATTAGATATTTTGTATTGGGGAATTCGTGGCATTTTGACATTGGACTTCAATGTTACAACATATGGTGGAATTTCTAAAAGACCTACATCATTAGGACCAGTGGCCCAAAGAATATCTGGGAGAAGTGAAAATTCTGCTGGAAGTGCATCTCTCGACAAATACATGGGAGAAACTACTTTCTTACCTAAAGTAAGTTGTACTCCTGAGGGAGAACATTACAAAGTCGCATACAATCTTTTTAACAAATCTAATCCTAGCAAATTTTCACCACAACCTGTCGTCAGAATAAGGGGTGCTTCGAATTCACAAGGACCAACAGAAAGAGATAAAGGGTCTGAAATCGGATTTCTAACTGGGGCGCCGGAAAAACCTACAGAAACGTTCGTTTCGCCAGACAAAGGTGCGCCAGGGAGTTTGGAGTGCATAATAGAACTCTTTGTAGCTCCAGTATCCAACAGAAAAGGTTCTGACACACCTGATGTAATCACCTCAACGTAAGGTCCATTCTGATCTTCTGGAACTGAAACAACTCCCTCTCTTTGTCTATGGCTGTCCTAGCAATCATTACCTTCCCAATGCTCATCTTCTGTGTAATAATCATCAACGTAGTATTGAGCTGTCCTGTCAGATACGTTATTTTGCTGATCAAACCTGTTCATAGAGTTTTGTGGTGGAAGGGGACGTGTGTTCTGAGGGGCGTTTCCACGCCCTCTACCTCTGGGTGCTTGCTGACTGCCACGACCCTTCACACCAGAAACTCCATTCGCACGTTGTAATAAAACAGGACAATTATACTTGTAATGACCTTCTTGTTTGCAATATAAACACTGGTTGGGGCCTACAGGTACACGGGGTTGAGTATACTCGAATCTTTGCGAGTTTCTCTGATACTGTTGAGGCTGCTGAAAAGTATATCTGGACCTACAATAATACCCTCTCCGAACTTAAACCGTACATGACACATCTCTCGTGGGATGCATTCCTTATCATTGTCTTCTAAATCCTCGCAAAGGAAAACACACATCTGTTCGAAAACATATCTCTGTGTCGCTGCTTCCCATTGATGGAAGACTTCCATGACAGACTGTACATCATATTTTACAGTGTCCATGACCCATTTCCGTGCTAAATTATTCAGTGAACCTCTCTCTTGATAATCAGGTAGTTGACTTCGCAACTGTCTTCTTCCCATGTTAGGGGTCGTAGTAGGCGACCCGAAAAGAGGTAAAAGAAGATTAGTAACAGTGCTGGCCATTTTCTGCCGAATGGAAGGTGAAACTGAAGGACAAACAGATGGGAAAACGGGATGAGATAAGGCAGGGGTAGAGATAGCAGAAGAGGTATCAGGGGAAATAGAAGGGGCACTAGGCAAAATCGTAGAGGGGGCATTAGGAGACGTGAAAAGTACAGTAGGCAAAATCGTAGACAACACAGGTGAAACAGAGGTGGTCGGTGGGCCTGAAGGAGGCTGCACCGAAGAAGTAGGAGCCAGCTGAAGAACAGCTGGTGGGTGCTGTGGAGGAGCAGGAGGCGTAGTTTGCGCAACTAAAGGTTGCGGGGGTGCTGTGGCATTCTGCGCATAGGGGGGTGGTGAATTTAATAAATGCGACATTAATGGGTCTTTTTCATGCTCTTTTGCTGCCTCTTTCTGAAGAGACGGCAAAACTGGATAACACTTATCTATTGCCATTTTACGTTGCCTGTGCAACTGCTCATTCATCTGCTCTTCTTCATTATCTTTAAACTGCACAGCAGCTTGCATTACTGAAAGTCCCCCTTCTCTCTTATTTTTCTTAGCTAATTTAATTTCTTTTTGTTTGGCTTCTTTACGCCATAAGCGGAAAGAGTCAAACATCGCCGGCCGGGCTTTCTTTTTAAAGAGTTTCACTTCAAGATTGTCTAAGATTTCGGAATCAAAGCTACCATATTGGGGCCATTTTAGAACACCATCTTTCCTGGTGTATTTAATCCATACTTCGTTGTAGGTGATGGGGCCTACCCCATGTTTCACATATAGTTCGTAAGTCGGAGTTCCAACTGGAGGAACCGGACATGAGTCCTCCAATCGGGAGTCCCTATTATTACTACCAAGACAAAACAAATTCCCAAGTCTAAGACTAGGCATCTTCGCTCTCTAGTCTAGTTCCAAACTTCAAAGGATTATCGATTACGATATTTCTCGTGAATACACAAGTCCTTCGGTTTTGGTGCTTGCAAGTACCAACACAAAACTTTGTATCCCAAAGATACCAAAACTAAGTCCAATTAAGGACTGGGAGACGCTCCACTTATACTTAACTGAAATATCGATGACGTCACCAGAAGACTCGTCTTAGTGTTTCGCTCTACCAAACTTCAAGGGTCCAAATCAGGGCGATAGCCAGGGCAGCAGTCCTTGTAGCCGTCCGGAAGCGGGGAACCTCGCAGCAAAGACCTTCGGACCACGTCGACATGCAGGGGTCGATGACGTGGTTGGCAGTCCTCCGGAATTTTCACACGAAGCTCCTCACGATCTTCAGGCTGACTGGTACCACTGGAATTGCCCCAAACGTTGGGCGCCAGCTGAGGTACTGGGTTTTTAAGAACCGGCACAGACACCGGTAACCCAGCGGTGCCAGGGAATACACACCCAGAGACCTCGGGTTCTTCCTGATCCAGACCACAGAAACTCAGAGTCTTCTAGGTGAAGTCAAAGATTAGTTTATTGGCTGCAACCAAGGTTACAAGTGTCCTAGAAGTACAATACGGGTATATTCTCAGGAGACTGCACGCCTTTACAAAGTCAGGCTTCTCTTCTTATACACAATATTAGGCTTCAGGCAAAACATTCTTGGTTGTAAAGTAAATCGTTAACATATTTCTAGTACAAAGAGAAAGCAGAGTCATGATGACATGTCCATATTTCACTTCGTGCTGCCTACAACAAATCATTTGGCAAGGCCCAACATTTCATCAGATATCACTGGACCCCTAATAAAAACGGGCACCTCCCCACCATAAAGTAAGTGAAGCAAAAGAGTGGAGATAGATGTGAGCGAGATATGGCAGGTGTGTGCGCTGAAATGGTTTTATGGTTTGTTGAGCCTAGATGCTATCTTGCTCGGCCACTGGGAGGGGAACTGACTTAACGAGTTCGGCCTGGGGCAATGGTTCCAACTTGTACAGGTCATGGAAAAGTCAATTAAGCAGTATGTGTCCTTGCGGAATCGAATTCAGCTGGATTAAGGCCTATGTAAAGGGCAACACATAAATGGAAATGAAGATTTTGAGGTGAAATCGTCACTCGAATATGCTGAAAATATATGTACATGATGTACTCGTCATTCTCGGTCTTTTGATACCAAATTCGTCACGTTTCGACGAAGTTTTAATTCTCGAGTCCGGAATAATTACACGAATCCAGATTTTCAGAACCACAGCTTTATCAAAACATGTTGTGTAAGGTGTCAAACACTTTGGAATACTACCCCGCCAGTTCTGGTGGCTGGGGTAGCATTCCACCCTTCTAGAGGGAGAAGACATGTTGTTACTGATTTACCCGGTTAAAATTAAGCAGAGCCTCAGCATCACAAAATGGATGCTGCTGCCACAGACACAAGTCTGACCTCCTGCTGCTGGACAAAACTCCTGCAGGGGAGGCCTGGACAATAGGTTTCCTGCCTTGGGAGACAGGCTTTTAGTGTATTGGGGCAGGGAGGGCTGAAAAATGAGACACTGCCTGGGGCACACAAGGTGATCCATGCATAGCCCGGTTCAAACCAGTTGCTGGGGCACTCCAGCCCCAGCTCTGGCACGAAACTGGACAAAGAGAAAGGTGTGTAACTACCCCCTTTCAGGGTCCACCCATAGGAGGGACCTAGCAGGTAATCCAGCCCCTTAGATTAGTATAAAGATAGGAGCTGTGTCTAGAGACATTAGATTATCCTGGACTGAAACTCTGAAATGGAACTATTGGACCTTCGACGTTCTATACCGACTAGAAGACTGAAGACATCTCCCTTGTGGTCAAGGAGTGACCACCCTGTGCAAACAGGCACCACCAGTAACTTGCCAGTTTGCTTTGTCGACACTCCTGCCAGAACCCGAAGACTCAGCGACTCAGGATCAGGACTTCCAAACTTTTCCGACTCCGTCCCACATCCACAGCAAAGCTGAGACCCGTGGCGGACACGAGAGACGTGGAACCGGACACCCTGGACTACCTGCTCTTTGCTAAACCATGCAGCTTCTGAGGTACCCTCAAAGTTGTGCATGGGCTTTAAGAAGCCTCAGACCCAAGCACCATTTGCACCAAAGCTCAGCCCTCCACACTCCATGAGTGCCGCGTGGGGCCTACTCCTGCATTTCAGCTTGACGCGTCTTCCTGGTTGCTAGCCCGTTGGCTAGTTAGCCCTCCGAAGACTTTCTTGTAAACTTACACCACTTGCCTGGTTGTTCCGGGTTTGCTCCAGCTTTTCTGAGTAGGAGAAGCTCCCCAGACCTTGTTGGTCTGACCTGAAGCCAATCTTCCCTTCCTGCGTGGATTGCGTTTGCCAAGGCTTGTTGAGTCCAATACGGATACCGACACCGCAGACATCTAGATCCTTTGTAAGAGAGCTCAAATCCAGCTCCTGTTTGTTGTCGACACCTCCTGGTCCTCGTGGCTACAGAGACAAGCTTCACCTCTTCACCTGATTGCATTTCAACATCGCCTGGTTCCTTCCTGGTTCCTTCCTGGTCACTGGCTAGTGACCCAGACTCTGTCCCCTCTGCTTTCAGGTTCTTCTCATCTTCGATCCACCCTTGGATCCACCCGGACACTTTTCTTCTGGTCGCCTGTAGCACTTCTTTGCTGCCCTCCATAGGAAACAGCGACGAAATCCGACACGAAAAGACACCGATGCACCCGGGTTACCCTGGGTGAGGTAACTCGAGTACTCCGTTGCTCCCGTGGGTGTTGACTCTCGAAGTGTCCTAGTTTAACAGGGTTTTACCGTAGTCCATCCGGAAGTGTCCTTAATCTACTACTTGGTAACTTTTACGTTCCCATTATAACTCTATGGTAACTCGCGACTGTGTTCCCACACTGCACGCGTCTCCCGTGGGTCTCCTACTTCCTAACCGTAGGTTCTGTAGTGTAGCCCCAGCGATTCCCTAGGCTCTAGGCCTATTCACTATTCCTGAAGTGGTCCTTATACCACTTACTTAGTATATGGTTCATGGGGCCCCTAGGGCAGAAATGTATTTGTGCAACTTATAGTATTCTAAATGAATAACTTGTAACGCATCTCGAACTCTGACCTCATAACGAGTGCAGAGGGGTTGTGTTAGTAATAAATACATATATATTTGATATATACCTTGTGTGGTGTCCTTTCATTTGGTATTCAAGGGATCATATATGGTAAAACAGCTGGCTTCACATGCTCTCAGAAGTTTTAGCCTAACACTGCTGGTCCATGCTACCACTAGGATAGCTGATCTAAAAGGCTGACTTTACAACCACCATCATAAGGGTTGTTTAGACTGGTGCAAGGTGCCCACTAGAATAGTGGACAACATATGTCAGGCTAACTTCTCACAGTCGCCACATCTGAACCAAGATGGGCACGAGCAGGCCCTACACAGGGTTCCACAGAGGCCTGGACATGATGTGCCTGACTTTAATATGGCGTTCCGAAAGACAGCCCCAGCTCCTACTCTGGATTACTCCCTCTCCCCCGTCCCTTTTTACCTATGCCCTCTAGTGGGGACTTGTTCCTCCGCTTCCTGAATTTGCAACTGTAGCCCATGTTTCGATTCTAATCTGCCTTTCTGAACACTGAGACCTGAGCAACATGGCTGATGCCCGGTGGTGCTGCCAGACAGCTATAGAGGAGATTGTCCTGGGTTTCCCCCTCGACGTCACCTATCCAGCTGGACATTGGGCACAGTTTAGTCTTTGTCTCCCTGCTATGGCTACTTCCGCCCCTTTCCTTCGTCTCTTCGCTCTATCTCACTCCTACCCTTCTTCCTCACCCCCTTACCCTTCTACTCTCCACTTCTCTCATCTTCAATGCTCTTTAAATGTTTCTAACAACAGATGTACCTTGTAACTGATGTAACTTTGTAACAGTGTGGAACCTCATGTAAAGAGCTCTGATACCTCTGGGTCTTGCAAGCTACATAAAACTCAAATAAATAAATGGCTTGGGGAAGCGTACAGGCCTGTAAGGCTGGGGAAGAATCACAACATGCTACGTGAAAATGCACCAAAAAATAGGCATAACCGCCTGATGAGCACGCTGGAAATCCGTGGGGCCTGGGAGCACTGAAGCTGACGAGGTGCTCACTGACTGAGGCCAGCAACACTGATAACCACTAGAGGAGTGGGTGGGCCGGTAAGAGCACTGCTTCTGTATAATAACGCCTCATGCAGATTCAGCTACAGATGGAATTTCCCAGTATCACTGGTGCTTTGCAGCAGTTTGAGATCTTAGAGTTTCTGGCTGCTCAAATAGGTGTAATTTCTAATATTTATATGTCTCCCTCATCTTCATTGCTTGATTTTTGCTCAAAAGACGGTGTCACTCATAGTTGTTGAAAGTCATTCAAAATTGCACAGAATGTATGAAAATGTCACATATAGCAATCTGAAACCTTGGCAGCAATGTATGTGTTTGCGGCGTAAAAGATATGTGCACTGTTGCCTTTCAGAAAGTACACGCTGTGTTTTTAAACTTGCTGTACTCTTGTGCGCCTTTATCTAAGTATTCATGTTAATCACAGCTCATGAGGGGCTGTGATTAACATGAATACTTAACCTCTTGGATGCTCATGACGAGCTCAGCTCGTCATGAGCGACGGCGCTCCAGTGCTCATGACCGCGCCCGTTCCGTGGAACGCTCACACGCTGGGCTGGTTCCCCTGCTGTGCTGAACGTTCCATTGGAACGGGCGCGGTCATGACGAGATCAGCTCGTCATGAGCACCGGAGCGCCGTGGCTCATGACGAGCTGACCTCGTCATGAGCATGGGGGCGCTGTATGCGCCCCCCCCCGCCCCCAGCACGGGGGGGGGAATCCCGCCAGCTGCGAAGGGGTTAAACTAAATCACACAATATGCCCCGCACCATGCTTTCCTAACAGCCCAAAACCCCAAGCCAGACAGCCAGCCTTACCTGCACTCCGTAGTCCAAACGATTCCTTTGTCCACAGTCCACGCCGCATCCAGGAAGTGCGCGTTTTCCGCACTGCTCGCTTTTTTAGAGTGGCGGCGCAAACTCTCTCGCGGGATGTCTGGTGTGTGCACGCGCTCCACACGGCAGTGCCCGCTCGCACGAAGAGAGGTGTGGGAACAGTGCTGTTAATAGGGCGGATGGGATATTCCACACATTTGTGGCAGAGTATCCCATCCGCCAAGATCGTAATCAGGCCCTAAATCTCAACCCTCCTCCCCCAACCCCACTCTGTGAGAACGTGGATAATTCACGTCATGAATACCTACCAATATACACCTAAGTGGGCGTAGAACATTATTGTACTGTAGTTGCATCTATATATGGCGCTTCCTACTCCTGACGAGGCGCTGACCACATTCCCTTTGAATTGCCCAGACCACTGCTCTGACGCACCCCTGAGAATTCCCACAAGCGTGACTCAGGCTAAACCTTTCGATTGGTTAAGTAACACACCCAGGAGCAACTTGCTTGTTTTAAAGTTTCAGACCTACCGACTGGATCCACAAACGTGCACAGAGCTCAGGCGCCTGAACCGGCCTGGTCTCGCGAGCTGCGAATCACTACAACAAATAAATAAACAAAAACGCACGAAGAGAATCCGAGGCGTGGTGCCAAAGCCTCGAGCGCTAAATATATTGTATGGCAAAACTCGTAGCAAAATTATCCCGTGAGTAACTGAGCATTAGCATGCCTGACAAACAGTTAATACAAACTTGCAAGAGACATTTCACCTTCAGCAACAAGTGAAAGCATGCGGTCACGCCCAGTAAGCGATCACCGCGCGCCCGAAGGGCTTTGCCTCCATTTCAAAGGGAAAGATCAAAACCAGCTCGCGAGGTTCCAAGGGATGCCACCAGCTTGCATGTCTGCTATCACTCCTGGCCCCGGCCTCAGAGGATTTCTGGAGAAAAGAATACACTCAGAAATTCATTTAGTCGTTCGGCTGCCTGTTTACTCTTGACACCATCACCTGAAGGTATGTCTGACTATAGAAAGAGTTAAGGCATATTAGGTAACCAGCAGGAAGTCGGATAATAGGCAACCATTTGACAATTTAATTATCACTTCACGTCTCAAACAATGAAAAGAAACAAAAATTCACGTTGTTGTTAAGCATTTTTCTCTAGAGTTTATTCCTGTCTTTTATTTTAGTTTTGTATAGAGAGTAGGTGACAATGGGCGTGACAGACAATTGATAGAGATGAGGATTGAAAAGATGTTTTCATTAGCTTTTGTCACTATTTGATTTGACAACTTAATATCCTACTAAAACAACAAAATGAAATCTATTATTTTACCAGACAGAGAGATATTGAGATTATCAGCGCTATTCTAAAAATCATTTTCCTATCACTAAAGGCAGATATCTGATGTACTTTAGAGCAGATTTCCTGCTCGTAGCTAAATAACTTTTTTTTCTAAATTGGGACAATGTGACATGACAGAAGGAGCACTAATTGAGTAAATACTGACACCTAGTAAGGGGTGCCTGCAAGGATTTCACGGCACGCTCTGGGTGTGTTGTGAAGCGCTGGGTCAAAGGCCAAGTGCCGTCAGCATCTGAGAAGAGCAGTAAAATACTTCATGAGAAAGAAAAACATTGTGAATGTCAAGCATGTGCCAAGTTAGAAGAGCTCAGCTAGATAAAGATGTGATATCAAACATCTGAGCCAAATACTAATTGAGCGAGAACATTTTGGGCAGTTTCTCTACAAATAACGAAGGGTCTGGTTTCTCCGAAGGCATATTTTTAAAATATGTAATGTGTTTGACATCAAATACTTACGATTTCCAAACCATTGTCTTATTTGTAACTCGTCGGATTTATAATATCTTCCTGTGTAACACATTTTGTTCTCTAACAAATTACTAAACGAAGAATTTTCAAAAAAATGGTTGGTTTGTCGTTTTAAACACATAATCTACTTTGACTGACACTTGTATGCAGCCGTCTGTAGGGTGGGTGATCTACTCTCTAGACTCGAGGGTAAGATTACCAGATTACACCGGACACCGTGCTCGAGTACGTGTTTCTTTATTCAAACTAATGCATTCTGGGAGTTGTAGTCGTGGTAACATTACTCCGTAGCACCCGTTGATGCACAAAAATTAAGTTACAAAGAGAAAAAATAATAATATGTACCCCAGTATTATATAATAAGTCCATCAGAACTGGAGGAACTGTATGTTAATCATCATATTTTGCATACCCATGCATGTGTGTGGCCACGCAGGCAATTAAGATGGCCACAAATTACAGGAGATCCTGGCCTCTGGAGCTTAATCCACTGGAGCCCATCAGTTGCTTACCATTGGTTGGCTTTAGTATCAGTCTATTTTATAGTCTTCTTATTTGAGTTTCAACCTGTCAATCTTGTTTTTGTCACACTCATAAACCATATCCTCTTTACAAACACTTGGCTTCTATGCTTTCACTGCTTGCTTTTCAAGCCCCATCTTTTCTTTTTGACTAAGCACTCCATGAGAATTCATGTGTTTTCCAGCTGTCTCTCTAGTGTACTTTTCTCAACCTGCACTCTGTGATGCTCTCCATCACATGTTTGCTTCTTCTCACCCCCTCATTTTCTTGCCCATTTGGTTTTCCTCTGTCTGCAACACTTTGCTCTGTCACCTGTTTTTTCCTTCCACCCACACCCTCCATGTTGCTTCCATCACCCCTTACGTGAACTCACGTGAAAAAGAAAAAAACAGCTCTGTCACCTTGTACACGCTCATGACTGGTGTACAAACTTACAAAATGGCACAGTTGGTTGCACCATAGGAAGCCAAAAACTATTGGCTTTGCCAATGCTTGTTTTCACCACATGCTTTATAGCAGCCTTTACATTGAATCTAAATGCTACCAAACTTGGCAAAAAGGGAGCAGTGAAATAGGTTAATAAAAGTGATTGACCAAAGCTCCCCCCTCCATTGGCCTTGCAGTACTAGACCATTGATGCAAGGCTCCGGGAAATGGGCTCTCTTATACAGGGTTCGTGAGGCCCAGGAGTTTGGGGGCCCCTATCCTAGCCCTCAAACCTAAGGTGCAGCACAGCGAGGTCCATTGGAGGGGGAACCTTCCCTTATTTTCAATTGCGATTGACCCACAGTGATGTACCATGACTATGTGGATTGGTATATCTTGGTCATAGCCATTTATAGTGCAACAGTTGCAGTGCCAGTGGACCACAGATTATTGGGAGATCAATGTATTGTATTGTATTGCAACATTTATAAAGTGATGAATAGCCCTATGTGGGGAACTGAAGCGCTTCCCTACATGGGTAGCATGCTAAACCATGTAGGGTATGGCTAGAAGTCTTAATCGTATATGGGAAGTGCATTCTTGACATGCGCGATAACCATGAGGTGTGATTATTGTATAGCGCTTAGCAGTGTAATGGATGAAGAAGTGTAATCATGAATGTATTTTATTGTTCAAGTGGTCGGTTCTCTGGGGACCAAAACCCATAGCACCATTTTATGCTACTTGCTTTCTCCCATGGGCATCACAGCCATGGTTGGACACTCATGGCAGCGGGGAACCAACCAATGGGCTTTTGAGCATGGCTTTGAGGCCTATTGCATGGGGCTTCTCTAAATGTTGTAGCTATCAATAGTGCAGCTGGTGCAGTAGAACCAGAGGTCAGGGATGTTAGGGACCCAATGTACCCTAATGATGGCTGTGTTTTACTGTTTAGCGTAATTTGCTGCATCAGGGACAGTTTGCAGAAGTACTATAATACTGCCCCCTCTCCCATGCTCCAGGCAGCTATGGTACAGAACTCTGAATCCCTGGAAAGTCCATCCTCCCCTAGGCCTTGCAGCTGTTGTCCAGTGCGAAAGGCCCAAGGGAGGGAACCTTGCAGCACCATACCACGGCTGCGAGCCCCATGGGAAGAGACCCCTCTGAAGGATGTATCTGTCCGGAGTGTTGCAAGTGTAGTGATACTGTGTCCCTGTGGGGTTATGGCCTCAATTAACCTAAATGATGGCTATATATAAATGTCCACTCAGTCTGTGAAGAGGGAAGGGTTATAGGAGGAACACTTTACCTTGCTTGCTTGTACCCAAATCCATTGCACAATTGATATGCCACTGGCTCACCTCCCTGGCGCCTCTCAGCCATGTTCTTCTTATGAGAGTTCTAAGAGTGAGGGTGACTCCCCCAGGTCTCTCAATGCAGGCTGTATGTCGCTTTATCGTTTGCTTTTTCTTGGAGCTTCTCCGTGGGGGACATTACTTCGTATGTAGATATGCTGAACTAAAAAGCAGTTACGTCAGGTGTTTTTGAGTCGCATCCCTGATCCCTTGAAAACTTCACTGTATCCTGAAATCCCACCATTCCTTGACCCCAAAAGCACTGCATCAACCCGAAGCTCCACCCATCCCTGACCCTACAAATCTTTCTTCAAGCTAAACTCCACCATCCCAGACCTCTAAACCTCTCTCTAACGATAAACTTCACCTACACCAACCCATAAAGCCCTCTCACTACCCATAAACACACATCTCAGAACCCTATTGAATACCTATGACCTACACCCATCACTAACTAAATATACAGTTATGCAACATTTTCTGTACAATCCTAAGGGCTTTTGAACACTACTGTAGATTGAGAGGTAGCCAGTACAGGGTTCAGTGATACCCTGCTATGTCTTGAGATGCTGAATATGATAGGTGGCAGCATCTTGCTTGAGATGGATTGCTAATTACGTGGCCTTAGTATAGTCCAACCTATATTGAATCAACACATTGAAACAAGACACTGGTATGTGCAAGTGTCTATCGATTCAAGGTAACATTTTCTTCAAGATGTTGAGTTGGGCAAAGCACATACTGGACACTTTTGTCACTTTTGTTTCAAGGGACAGGTTGATGTTGAGATGGATGCCCAGATTCCATATGTTCTTTGGTGTGGATGGAGGAGATTGTATAAATTCAGGCCAGAACTGTTGTGTGAACCCGGAAAAAGATGCTTTGATCATTGTCCGCATCTTGATTGTGATAGGATTTACCTTTAGGAAGTTAGAAGATATTCACTAGCATGTTAAAATAAGTTGGTCAAAGTCTTTCCATCTTATGCAATGTTCATATATATCTATATATTCACTGAAAAATCCATAGGTTTTAGGGGTGTTATAGTTAGCTGGACATTTCACTCGTACAAAACAATTGAAATTCCTCTGTTGTAGTTAGTTTTACTAACTATAACTCGCGCACCCGCAATCCACTGCTGATGATGTCAAATATTACATCATTCTTGAAATAGTCAGTGACGTCACTGATGACATCACTGATGACATCTCAAATGACATCACTGATTACTTCACGGATGACATCATCCAGTGAATGTAGTTTGCTTCCATTTTGAAATAAGTATTATATATATAGCAATCTGCATAGAAGACTCATTGGATGTATAAGTGTGTAGATGGAGAATTTAGTATCACTATGATTGACTTTGTAAGTACCTAATGTAAAGTGTGTCACTGAACATATGGCATAATGATTAAACTGTCTGAATACATGTATCACTTTCTCTCTTGTTCTGTAAACTACTGCATAAGTTGGTTACTACCTATGTGAAACTCTATATTAGTTTTTAATTAGTTAAGTGAATATTTGTATGAGAGAGTGAATGTGTGTGGGGTTGGGTGGAAGGTGTGTGACTGTTCAAAGATGTGTAAATAGTTGTTTTAGTGCGTATATGATGTTAAGACTGCATGTCAAAAGTGTTGTTTGGGTGAGTGAATCTCTTTATGGGTGTGGTGAAAAGTAAATATATTTCTTAATGATACATGCCCAAGAATGTTGACATATAAAAGGGACTGTATGTGATAGTTGGTGTATATAACTAAGTATAAATAAGAATCAGTGGGTATCTGCATAACTGTATGGAAAACTGCATACTTATAATAGTGATTTTATAGCTCACTAAGTATGAGTTACTTTCTATACCAATAAATAAAGTTATGTTTATTTAAGTGTGTAGATGAGTAAATGTATGTATGATCAATTGTTTGCATAAGTGAGTAGCATGACTGCATAAGTCAGTAGGATATGTCCTGCTGTGTAATGTTGATATAGGTGTGCAAGTATATTTAATATTGTTCTATTTATCTTTGTCAGCATATATGAGTGAATGTATAGGTAAGTTTTAGATGTGTGTGTAGATGTACAAATTAGTGAGTGGGTTTTTAGAAACTTGTGTTGGTGTGTGAGTGGTTTCAAAATGGCAGTTTATATTTTATAGTGAGTGATGAAAGGTTATACTAGTTTATGATTAGGTGTATCTCATTGTCATTTGGACGATGTCATCAGTGATGTCATTTGAGATGTCATCACTAATGTCATCAGTGATGTCACTGACCATGTCATGAATGATGTAATATGTGACATCATCAGCAGTGGATTGCGGGCGCGCGAGTTACAGTTAGTACAACTTTAACGGAGGAATTTCAATGGTTTTGTACGAGTGAAATGTCCAGCTAACTATAACACCCCTGAAACCTATGTTTTTTTCAGTGAATTTCTAAGGTTTTTTAAATGCTAATCCCTAACTGTAACATGTCTGAAACCTATGGTGTTTTCTGTGAATTTCAAAGGTTTTTTAAATGTAAATTTTTTAATATATTTTTTGTTCTATTGTTTTATATTCTTTTACTACATTTTTTTAATCTATTTATTTTTAGATATCTTATTTTTTAAATTACTTTACACTTATTTTTTTTAAATATATTTTTAAAAAAATATATATTTTTTTTATTTTATATTCTTTTAAATATATTTATATTCTTTTTTTTCTTTTTTTTTTGAGTCGTGCACCCAAAGCGCACCCTTCTCGATCACTGCGTGGAATCTTTCCGCCATTTTAGGATTGTTGTGTAGGATCCGCGTATAGTGTGCTACGTGTACGACTTTCCCTACTCGAACGGTATGCGACTGGTATGCGACTCCTGTACGTATTACAGTACGCGATGCTTGCGCAGTTCCGCGTGACGTCATATACGTGTTGGACACGGTGGGTGCGAGACTCCTGCGAAATTTTTTAATGTCTAAAAACATATGTATATCCAATTACCACTCCGGTGCTTAAGCCCACCAAAAGGAGAGAAACGGACTCTTCAATGCCTTCAAACACTGCTGGCACAAAGTGAATTTATTTATTTAATCCATAAAAACGCAATGCATGCGGACAAGATGACGCATTTCGGCCAACGGTGTGGCCTTGCTCACATAATTCCGATGCTTGAAAGTGACGTTTAAATACTCAAGTGAACCAATCATGTGATTACCCGACTTCCGTCATGATGAACATAGAAGAAAGATTATTTCTAGTACAAATACCTATGTGAAGCTCAAATTCATGTGTAATTTTTTTCTCTGTTCATGTAATGAGGTACAAAGAATGCATAAATACAAAAATACATTGCTCTCATAAAATAGATTGTTATCATACGTACAGGGCTTAATTCTGAAATAATGCTATACATGGTGTCCAAATTTGCAATCATAATAAAACAATCGTATCCATGTCCCATGGCGTAATAGCAAATATAAATGAATAGAATTGAAACGGTGAAATACTAAACTCATAATTACAGTGTAGACGCCTAATGTCTTCTAGTATTGATCAACGAGTAAAAAATAATAATGACGGCACCAATGCACATAAAGCATATGTTTGATTAAATTCATATGCTACTGTGATGGTTATTCTTTGCTCAAATGCCCCTACTCTGATCATAATAAACATAGACAAATTAAGTATCACCAAAAACCATTAGGGTAAAGTTGTTAAGCATCGTACATTCATAACATTGTTCATTTGCTGCCAGAGACGTATATATTTCCTATATAGCATAAACAGTCACGTTAGCCAAAAAGAAAAGAGAGATCAAAAAGTACCCTAGTTCATTAATCTCATATGAGAGCATCACAACTCGTTCAACATGACGTTAAAGTGCAAAACGTGCTACAAGGGTGACTGGTGTTGTGATTAAGAATAAGTAAAACAAAATACAGTATTGAGTTCATCATTGGGAAAAGGACAGATACACAGACAAAAAGCAAAAATATTCTAAGACTCTTGAACCTCCCCTATATGAATAATGTGGTGGAGGGGGGACCTGTTTAGAAGGGTCGTAACCCAATAATTAAGTCCCTAGTCGCAACTAGGATGAACAGCATATGTGTCAGATACCGGCAAAGGATTATTGATGTGCCTAACTGTAGAGAATCTTGAGGCATCGATGACATGGCCTAAGTGTTACAGGTAAATGGGGTTCACAGATAGTGATGCAGATCTTCACAAATGTTTAGTCCTTTTGGGACCTTAGTGTCAAGCTCTATGATGTACTTTGTCTCGAGTTGTCTTAGTTGTTTTTCTCTATTGCCCCCTCTTTTGCTGAGGGGAACACTGTCGATGACAAAGTACTTGAGCACATCAAGTTTGTTATTATGCTCCAATTTCACATGTCGGGCTACTGGATATGTGGGATCTAAGTTGACAGTTGCACGAAGATGTTGCAAAATCCGCTGGTATGCCGTCAGCTTCGTGCTTCCTACATAACGTAGCCCACATATACACTGCAAAACATACACTACATACTCTGTGCAGCATGTGTAGTGCCCTCTCAAGTTGATAGGGGCATCTGAAAAAGCAGACAGGTAGGACTTAGTGTTGATGCCAAATTTGCAGGCTCTGCATGTGCTGCATTTAAAAAAGCCTTTGCTAGATGTTAACCACCCCACTTTAAGATCTGTTTCTGGACTGGTTGTAACCAGGTCACTCCTCATGGATCGTGCTTTCCGGTATGTGTGGTTAGGTTTGGCAGGTACAATTTGAGACAATACCGTGTCAGTCAGTATTATCGGCCACTGTGCATTAATGATGCCTTTGATATTATTAGCCTGCCTGCTAAATGTGGTGATAAACCGGCATGAGACAGGAGGACTAAGCCTGGAACTATCAGTCTGACTCGAAGTCACTGATGAATTAGTTCCAAATGTTGCCGATGTCGACGGTTTTTGCAACAGATCGAGTCTCTCATGGGCATTGGCTTTAATGCGTGCTGAATCAAGCAATTTGGCACTGTATCCTCTCTGTAAAAACCTGCATCTCGCTGCTTCCTGTGCTGCAACTAGAGATTCTGATGTGCTGCATGCTCTATGAATCCTCAAAAATTCACCATAGGGTAAACTACTGATTGTGTGATGAGGGTGAAAACTAGTAGCATGCAGCAGTGTGTTACCTGCTGTAGGTTTGCGAAATAACTTTGTTTCCATATTACCATTTTCGATGTACACAGTTTTATCGAGAAAATCAACCATACAGGTATCAATGTGAGAAGTAAAATGTAAATTTAGCTGATTAGTGTTGATTAAAAAAAGAACTATATTTGTATGATAGTGTGTGAAAGTTTAGTTGAATGTAGTGGATAATTGACTGAAAGAATGCATTAGTAGTGCATGGTGAATGTGTAAGTGCAGAATTATAAGGAAGTGCTGCAGCATGACACTGTAAGCTCTTTAGCTGCAGTCTGCTGTGGTACTTCCGAAGCAGAGGGATGCAACATATGTACATCAATATGTTGCAAGTCAATGCTTTTCTCTACTTAAACTGCAGCAATGTGGTGACACAGGCACCCTTGCACCATGGTGCAAGGATATCTGTGTCTTGTGGAGTTTGTTTTTGTGCAGGAAGACACAACTTCCTGCACAAAAACAATCAGTGAAGGCATTTTTCTCCTTCAATGTATGCTGTGCAATATAGCATATATTGAAAGCGAAAAAATGAGGAGAAATGAAAACCATTCTCCTTGTAGTGCCTTGCTACACCAATTGGAAAATGGTGCAGTATTCACACACATGTCTAGATTTATGATGAATCTTGAGATGTGTCTTGTTCTATGAGTGTTCTGTGCAAACACGCACAGCAACACCTTTAGAACGCCCTTTCAATGCAAAGTGGTGTGTATGATGAGGTTGTATTTACATGGAGAAAAAAAGGTACACAGAGTACCTTTTCCTCTTTGTAAATATGAAAGAGTGTCTTGCGCTAAAACTATGTTACAAAAACTGACATATTGTTAGCACAGGATGCTTCTAAATTTGCCCCATAAGTGCTTAGGTATTGGCAGACTGTTACAATAAGAACATATTGCTAGTTGATTCATTGAAAAATTGCATGAGAGTGATAGGAGGTAAGCACAGACATATGTCAGCAAAGATACTCAAAGAAGAATTATTGAAATGGTTGCGTTCCTTCAATAGGTACAATAGGAAATGTTATGAACCAACCAAATCTGTTTTTTTCAGGTCACACAATATCCTATGACAGTGATTCCAAAACTACATAGGTATAAACTGGGTGTTTTCAAGACTGTATTAATACTTTGTAGCTTCTTCCAGATCTGTTTGCATAGTATATAAAGGAATTAATTTGTACTAGGATTAATGGTTAGGCCAATCCTTAACTATACGAGTAATAAGTACAATAATTTCAGTAGTGCAAACAGGGAACAAGACAAATTTATAAGTACTTACGTTTTGGCAAACTGATAGGACACGTTTATAGATTAGTGAAGAGAAGGGATGGGGCCTGATGTGATATGTGTAAACACACTCTCTGACGTGTTTTAAGTATTATTTTATTTATTTATTTTTTAGGGTTTGTAATGCGCATGGCTGCCTCAGCAACGAGGTGTCCCAGCGCAACCAGAAACCAGAGACAAGAGCATGAGAGGCCAGCCTAGTGATTAAACATCAGACAACGGGAACAGCCAGGTCTTTATGGTCTTATGGAACGCCAAAAGGTTAGGAATAACTCTAATGTGAGCTGGGAGTGAGTTCCAAAGTTTTGCCGCCAGAAAGCGAAAAGAACGTCCACTGGCCCTCACTCTTCGGACTCGAGGAGCACAAACAAATGCAAGGTCGGCAGATCTCAGTGAACGCTCAGGTACATAGGGCATCAACAAACAAGAAAGCTCTAAGGGGGCTTGGTGCGTCAGAATCTTGTGTGAAATGCACAGCACATTAAACGGAAGTTTGGGGAGCACATGCGCCACCGAGCAAGATCTAGATAATGCCACCAGAAGGCGCGGCACCACATTCTGGACCCTCTGCAGGCGCTTAATGCTAGCTTTATTAGCGCCCACATATAAAGAGTTGCTGTAGTCTAACCTGGAAAGAATGGACACCTGAACAATAGTTTGGCGAACTTTGGGAGGACAAAAAACAAGCAAGGGTCTCAATCCCCGCAAGAGCCCAAAACAAATGGCAGCAACAGCTTTTGTTTGTTTCTCAAACATCAGTCCATTATCAAACCACATGCCCAAGTTCTTCACAGCCTCTTGGGTAACGGGGCAGGTTTGAGGCGGACCAGCCAGCACTGCTCAGACCATAGCTCCCGATCCTTGCCAAACAGCAGAATCTCAGATTTACTGGCATTTAACTGTAAACAGTTTGCCACCATCCAGTTGGAGATGGCCAGCAGATCCTTCTTGAACTTGTCCAAACTGGCACAGTAATTTTTAGAAAAAGCAATTATCAACTGGGTGTCGTCGGCATACGACACCAAGGACAGCCCCCTGCCTTTTGCCACTACCGCCAAGGGTCTCTCATAAAGATTGAACAAAAGTGGGCTTAAGATAGAGCCCTGTGGTACCCCCTTGAGCAGGGCAAATTCCTGGGAATGGAAAGGTGGTACTGAGACCTGGAAGGACCGTTCCTCTAAAAAAGACCGGATCCAATCCAAGGCCCCATCCCTAATCCCAACTTCCAGGAGGCGCTCGAGAAGAATCTCATGAGACACTGTATCAAAAGCGGCACTTAGGTCCAACAGGATCAAGGCCGCCGAGTCTCCCACGTCCAACCTACTCTGGAGGGATTCTGACACTGCCAAAAGCGCTGATTCGGAGCTATGCCGTGGTCGAAAACCGTGCTGTGATGAGTCAAAGATGTTGTGCTGTTTGATGAATTTAGATAGAGTGGAGTTCACGTGTGCCTCTACCAGCTTAGCCAAAAAAGGCAGCTGGGAAATAGGGCGATAATTACCAGGATCTTTCGGATCAGGAGAGGGTTTTTTTTATCAATGGGATGACTTTGGCATGCTTCCACGCCCTAGGTACAGAAGCTGACCTCAGCGACAAATTAGCCAATTCTAGACTCACTGGAGCTATCAATAAGTGGAACTGGCGAAAATGGGCAGATGACATAGGGTCAGCTGGGGAGCCTGACTTGATTTTATGGCACAAGGCCTCAAATTCCGGGGGAGTCAACAGTGGGAATGATGATAAACAGTTGCCCTCCATGATATCCTCCCTTCCAGGCACCACTTTCTCCATAGGGAGGGTCTCATAGAAAGGCCGCAATAGATTTGCTCAACTTTGTTCATGAAGTGCTGCGCTAGTACCTCACACTGGCGATTGGAGGCTATGGGAGAGACTCTGGAAGCACCCAAGGAAATTTTTCTCTTTTAATCCTGAAAGTCCCTTGGCTCTACTAGCCCACCATATCTCTCTATTAAATACCATATAGGTGCGTTGCAGAAAGGTGCTCTGAAGCCGTGTCCTATTTTATACCTCTCTGCAATGCAACTCTCTGGCAGTTTCTGTACATATCTGGTGGGTTAATTGGCCCTCAGTGACACTCAGTATTCATGTTTAGTTTATCCTGTAACTTAAAAAGCCCACAAAGCATCTTTCCACACATTACTACTCTGTTGATGTCCCCTTTCTTCACCTGTGTGCAAAGACAGGCTATTGTGCATTTTAATACTTAGTTATACTTACCTTCACACCTATATAAATAAAAAACACTATACATTTTTTTCAGTTGTGTTTTATAATCTAAATTATTGAAAAATTCATATTTTAGAATTAGGATTTGTGAAAGAGAAGAAAAAATACAGTTATAATATATAATAATATATTTTTTTTACAACACAGCATAATTTTAAAATTTCACAAATTATTTTCTTTGCCCTTTTTGCTGTTCTCAGAATATTTTGAATTTCACTAGAAACAGTGATTTCAATCGTACTCATCACATAACAGCGGGCAAAAAAAAAACAATCAATAAGATTGTTTAAAAAAAAACCTAAGACTACATCCTCAATAACATACCATATAATACAAATCACACATATATAAAATGCTTACTTCTAAGAAAATTTTCTAAGTTAAATTTATAAACACTGTAAATGTTTTTGCTTAAAAATATACGCTGAGACAATGTGCAAGAAAAAGTCCGTAATTCAAACATACACCTTTCCTTGAGGCCAAATGGTATTATTGCAATCCTTTTTATTTAAATTGTCCAATAGTAATCGTATTAAATCATATTAATAAATTCCTCAGAGGCCGAATTATGTTCCCAAAACTTTGGCTTTAAAAATATTAGGTAGGAATTTGGTAATTTGCTGGGCAAACGTTGTTTAAAAACCAACTGAGCATCATTACAATATGTCCAGCCTTTATCACATTATAAATAGGCAGTGTAATGTCCAGATGTTGTGGAAGGACCATCATGGAAAATAATTGCTGCTGCTACAAAAGTCCTTCCTGATATTGATAGTTGACTTGCTACAAAATGTTTTATTAAAGCGTCCAAATTCCTTCCATCAGCTGTACAACATTGCATCATTTAAATTATATATTGTCCGTATCTTTGTATAAATAATTTTGATAACATTTCTGATTTGCATGTGCTACACTCCATTTTTTGATTTGCTGCTTTAACTAGTTTCTTAAAAGACACTAATTTACAGTCTGGTAATGTCAAATATATAGATCTTTCAGTGTCTATGTTGTAGGCCTGAAATACAAGTGTGAAGGTGCTTAGATCGGATGTATGACGTTACAACGCCTACCTTTACAGCGCCTACCTTTACATCGTAAGTTTTACAACGCATACCATTACAACGCATAATGCTTTTGGGCGCTGGAGAGTGAATAGTTTAATTTACTATTCCAACTCCAGTCCCTGTGGATATAGGGAAGGTTATTGGATAGTAAATTAACCTATTCCCTATTCTAGAGTGCCCCCCAGAGCAATGCGTTGTAATAGTTTGCGTTGTAAAAATTGCGTAGTAATGGTAGTTCGTTGTAAAAGTTTCGTTGTAAAGGTTGTATACCGCTTAGATCACTACATGTGATCTAAACAGTCTTTAGGAGTTTGAAGCACTGCATGCCCTAAAGCCTGCATGAGTACATGTACTTGTGTGTCTGCAAACACATCAAGCAAGCAAATGATTCTCTCTCAATTTTCCCAAATGCACACTGACTATCAGTGTGATTCTAGACAAATAACAGTGTTCCTTGCACTTTACTGAAAAGATTACTACACACTACTGAAAGCGTCACTATGGGTTTCCAAGAGCAGCCACAGGGTGTTTCCTGAAGTGTATGGATACTAACTGGGGAATTGTAGGCCTGAAATACAAGTGTGAAGGTGGTTAGATCACTACATGCATAGTCCTTAGGTGTTTGAAGTACTGCGTGCCCTAAAGCCTGTCTCACTGCATGAGTACATGTACTTATGTGTCTACAAACACATCAAGCAAGCAAATGATTCTCTCTCAATTTTCCCAAATGCACACTGACTAACAGTGTGATTCTAGAAAAATAACTATCCCTTCCACTTTACCGAAAGGATTACTACAACCAAACATACCAAATGCTTCTCACACAATGCATTACAAATTAACACACACTCACAGTGTGATTCTACAGAAGCACCACTATTCACTAGTCTACAAGAGTTAAGATGACTGCACACATTTCAAATATTTCATTAGCACATTTAAGAGTACAAGCCAGACACATTTTAAAATACATAAGCAATGACTGCTTTAAATTTTATCAAAACTTAGCAACAGCATAAGTTTTTAACCAGTACTAAAACTGCAAGTACATGAAATACGCACAGGCTTCTCTCGCAATAGTTCCTAAACTTACATAGAGACACAGTGTGATTCAAGACACCCAAGACTATCTCTTAGACTTCATCAAAACACATTTATTGATCTACAAAAACAAAAGTGTCAACACACATTTCACATATTTCATTACCGCATTTCAATGTTAAAGCGTAACTCATTTTCCAAAAACATAAGCAATGTCTACTTTCTAATTCTACCAAAACTTAACACCAAGAAAGATTTAAGCACTTATGTGTCTGAAACACATCAACCAACCAAATGCTTCTCTCACCATTTTCCCAAATGCACACTAACTCACATTGTGATTCTAGGCAAATAACAGTACCTAACATGCAGCTCCCCGTGTGGAAAAGCAATATGTTTTGGATTTTGTTTGCTATATATATATTTTGTTTGCTATATATATATATATATATATATTACCTACTGGCGGTCGCCAGTAGGTAGTTATAGTTAGGATTGTTTTCCATAGGAAATCCGCAACATTCTATTGGGAATAACTTTGGCGCAGATTGAGGGATCTGCCTGTAATTTTCCTCAAATTTGCCTCGCTGCGCTCCGCTCCTTTCCTGAACGTTTGGGGGGGATTCGTCAAGTGGGGGCCGAGATAAAAGGGGGGTCCCAAAATGTGTTTTCCCCATGTTAATTTCCATAGG
This sequence comes from Lissotriton helveticus, assembly GCF_964261635.1. Taxonomy (NCBI): domain Eukaryota; kingdom Metazoa; phylum Chordata; class Amphibia; order Caudata; family Salamandridae; genus Lissotriton; species Lissotriton helveticus. The sequence goes on along the minus strand of NC_136067.1, from coordinate 1,664,045,958 downwards.
GCGGTTGGACTCACTTTTAGCTCGAACGGCTGAATGGATTTTCACCAAACTTGGCAAAATTGTAGGGACTGGTAGCCCGATGTGCCTTTGCTATGTCTCAAGATATGCGCTCCAGAGGATTTTGAATAGTTTAGGTTAAAAAAAATATATATATCTATAAGCGCGCCCCGGTACGCGCACCGTGGAGCGCACCCGGCGTGTAACGCGAGTTCGCACGCGGAAAGCTGATTGGCTCTCGGGTGTCTGTAAACATTCCAAACAGTCCGGAGCGGCCGCCATCTTGTGTCTCGGTAGAATCGAGACACAAGAGGTGGCAAAAACAAAGGGGGAAATGACCAAAAGGGGGCAGAGTAGACCCTCCCTGCCCCACTAGGTTTGATGTGGGGGCCATAAAAGGGTCCCGATGGACAACATTTTTGTAAAAAAAAAAATCGATTTTCGCGGGGGGAGTGTCCGGTACGCGCACCGGGGAGCTTACCGGGGAACGTACCAAGAGGCAAATCCAGTGAAACAGTAAAATAATAATTTAAAGTGCTTAGAGGTAGGGTAGCTCTGCATAGAGTTGATGTGTTGTGTGGGTGATATAAGTACCAGCATGTAGGTACCAATGCAGAGTTTTAAATTCAATGTAGATTGTCTCCTCTGTAGATAATTTGCATGTTGTTACAGAAGTTATTGTGGTATATGGAATCCATACCATAGTTTGTCAGGAAAGTAGAAACAACATGGAGGCAGGAGATGAAAAAGAGATGTCAAATACACATTGGAGATAATATAGTGGGAGAAAGGAAGTAACTATGAGCAAAATTACTATGTAACATAAAAAAGTTGCACAGTATACTATAAGTCTCACATTATATTATATTCATTTTGGTACTATTTCACGAATTACATATAAAAAAGAATAATGTCTGGAACAATTTTTAATTATTAAATAATAATTTATTGCTGTGATTTTTCAAAATTTAATAACACTTCCAACATTATATCGTCAGGAATGTCCTCATTTTCAGTCCATGATTCCATTTCTTCCACACAATTAACTAACTCTTCGTCTAGAGACTGATCCATAAAGTCAAAGTCTTCCTCAGGATTGTTTTGAAGAACTATTTCGAAAGAAATATTTGCTTCTCCTTCCATTTTCTTGCTGTAAATTGCATTAAAAATAAATATATCAGTAGAGTTAGGGCAGTGTTGGGTTTAAGTTTAGACAGGTACTTCTGAGTTTTTAACAGTGAAGTTATCTTTGGGCAGTGTATGGTATCAGGCAGGAAGTAGAAATATCAAAAAAGTGTATGTGAAGAAGCTTAAGTAATTTCATAATTATAACAGAGAAGCCTAACTCAATCCATAACTATAACAGAGAAGCCTATCTCAATCTATAACTATAAAAGAGGGACAGTAAATAACTATGAGAAAACGTTTTTACAAATTAACTTAAAGAGCCCCTTACAAATTAACAACTTACCTTATTAAAAGGTGATGAAGATAAATGGAGAATTTTTTTTCAAGATGTACCTCAGGTAGGTGTAGTCAAAATGGCCGTGTTTCCCTCCCATTTTTCATTTATATTCATGTACATAACCAATCAAATGTCAGGAAAAAAAAGTAGAAAATGAAAGTAACATTTTAATTGGTTGTAAATCCTAACACTTCATATGTGTTTTTGTCATGTAATTTACCTCAGGATATTTAGACAGGGCTACAGCTCAAATGGCTCAATGGAATTCCACCAACTTTGGGAAAATGGTAGGGACTGGTATGTAGTAGGGCCTATTCTATATTTGGTGAAAGTCTCTCCAGTGATTTTTATGTAAATTAACTTTTAAAAATTTTTGGGAGTGCGTCCCCGGGGCGTGCCCCGGTACGCGTACCAGTAAGCGCAACGGGAGTCCTCCATCTTGTGTTTCAGTAGATTTGAGACACAAGATGGAGGACAAACAACATTGGGAATGGGTAAAAGGGGGCACGGTAGACACCCCCTGACCCCCTAGGTTTTCTGAGGGGGGCTTAGGAGGCCCATATAGCCCCATAAAACCCTTTTTTTAAATTTTTCGCGGGGGAAACGCCCGGTACGCGTACCGGGGAGCGTACTTTGGTGGAAAATAGTGAAAAAAGTTAGAGAAAAGTAATCATTTTGAGTGATCAGAGGTAGGGTAGCTCGGAAAAGAGCTTTTGGGTTCTGTGGCTGATTTAGGTACCTACAAGTAGGTTCCAATGCACAGTCTTATATTCAGGAGGAATATTCTATTCCCCTCATCTGAGAAGTGCACACCATCTCTTCTGTAGATATCTTGCATGTTGTAACGCAAGTTATTGTTGTATATTGAACCCATTCCATAGACTCTCATGTAAGCAGAAACAGATTTATTCACATGTTTCCGTGCTTTCCCAAATTGTGGACAAAATTGGGTGGACCACTTCCATTTCTGTCTTTGGCATATATTGGAATATACCAAGGCAGTTTGTGGAAAAAGTGTCATCAATTGCCCAAAGGTGTCATTTAAAACCATCTCCAGACCTACCCCAGTCAAAGTGCCTAGGTCATTTCCACCACAGTGCAAAATTATGAGGTCAGGGTGTGGCAGATGGTAAAAGGTTTTCACCAATGGTATCAATTGATGACATCTCAATCCTCTTTGGCCAATCCATTTTATGTGCACATTTGGTAAATTAAGGTTGTGAAAAATTTTGATAGCTGCATACCTTTGAGCCCAGTGAATGTAGCTATGTCCAATAATCCAGACAGAGTACATGGAGGACAGAGGAGGTTCTGGTGCAGTCAGATGAAGAGTAGGAATGAAATGGCAGTTGGAACAGTAGGAGTTTGGAAAAAAAAATGTGGAGTTTCAGTGCTCTTGAATCACAAGCAATGATTGGTGGATTCAGATAGTTGAAAACTGAAAGTTAGGGTGCATGGTTCTGTTCTGTGAAAGAAGTAATTTGAATGGTTAAGAAAAAGTCATTAAAAGAAAGATTGCACCTGATAAGCTGGTGTATTGAGAGGTCAAACATCCTTGCTGAGTTCATTTGCAACATTGTAGAATAAACTTTTAACCCTGAGAGCTCAGTGAGGAGGGAGTTGCTATGGTAACAGGTAGAAAGGGTTGAGGGGGGAAGGGTGTTGATTTGAAAATAGAGAGGGAAGAGTTTTAATTGGTTAACATGAGGGATATGTGTGTAGAATTAGAGGTTTTCTGTGCCATTCATGGTTGCAGTGCCTGGAGTACATACCTTTTGCTCTGCTAAAGAAATATTGGTGTGTGTATCTGACACTGTTCTTAATCTCCCAAAGCATTTGTAAAGGTGAGTTATGATTCATTCAATATAGATAGAGAGTTCAGATTAGGAAGCACATTGAGCTTCTTTGCTGTTGGTTTGTGTGATGCTTTTTGAAAATCAATATTTGCAAGATAGAGGATTTGTATTTTGTAAAATAGTGAGGTTTTAGTAGTGAAATTGAATGCTTGTACATAGGACCTGCGCTCTGTTTCTAAAATGTTATTCAAAAAACGATTTTGGGGCAAATCAATGGCTTTTACATTTTTGAGAAGGAATAAATAGTGTGTGCATGATTACATAAAAATATTTGAACCTTTCACAATCATGTCACCTGTGTTACTTCACATTAGGAAGCAGACTGAGCTTGTTTGCTGTTGGTTTGTGTCATTTTTTTGGTAATGCTTGGTACGAATGTTTGCAAGAGAGAGGAAATGTATTTTGTAAAATAGTGAGTTTTCAGTACTGAAATGGAATGCTTGTACATAGGACCTGCGCTCTGTTTCTAAAATGTTATTCAAAAAAACGATTTTGGGGCAAATCAATGGCTTTTACATTTTTGAGAAGGAATAAATAGTGTGTGCATGATTACATAAAAATATTTTAACCTTTCACAATCATGTCACCTGTGTTACCTCAGATTAGGAAGCAGACTGAGCTTCTTTGCTGTTGGTTTGTGTCATTTTTTTGGTAATGCTTGGTAGTAATGTTTGCAAGAGAGAGGAAATGTATGTTACATGTGTTTCCTCAAATTAGGAAGTGGATTGTGCAAATGAGGTGAGGCATGTCCAGGGGCGCAAAGCAGTTGAGGCCTGTGTCCATGAGTGCAATTGAGAGGACTTACCTCCTCTGACCCTTAAACAAGCATTATCTAATCTGTGCCCCTTGGACAGGCCTCAATACATTGAGTATAATTGATGGTAACAGGGTGCAGGTGAGATGAGGCGTGTCCAGGGGTGTAGATGAACTGAGGCCTGTCTAATGGTGCAGATGAGTTGAGGTCTATTCAGGGTTGCAGATGAGGTGAGGATTGTCCAGGGGTGCATAGGAGGTGATGCCTGTGTTGAAGAGTGTAGTGGAAGAGAGGTCTGTCCAGGGGTGGAAAGGAGGTGAGGGCTGTGTCTAAGAGTGCAGTGGGGGATAGGCTTCATGAAGTGCAGTCCAGTGCACTCTTAGACACCGGCCTCACCACCTATGCTCCCCAGGACAGTCCTTACCTCATGTGTACAATCTGCTTACTAATTTCAGGAAACACAGGTGATATGATTGTGAAATGTGCAAATATATTTTTTTAATCATGCAGATACTATCTAATCCTTGTCAATAATGTAAAACCAATTCATGTGCCCGAAATATTTTTTTAGAATTATTTTTAAAAAATAGAGATAAGGTCATATGTATAATTATTATAGTATTTATATTGTTTGCCTATTGTCATTGTTTTGTTGTTTGGTAATAGTGGTCTATAATGATTTTTTTTTCTTTTGTTTTCCACAGATTAAAATCAAGATTTCAATAGTAAGGAAATATGCCCTCAAGGCAAAGGAGACGGAAAGATGCTAAGCGGAAAAAATCAAAAACACAACGGAATTAAAGCAGTCTCCTACCACAAATACTTCAAAAAACAGGAAAAAAGCTCCTGGTAAGACAACTAAGTCTTTCTTACGGAACATATGTAGATCAAAAAAAAATGTTGGACAGAATGTAGAAAAAGAGAAGGAGAGAGCAAATTTGAAGAGGAAGGAGAGATTCCTAAAAAATTTTACTACTGCAGCAGGAGACAATAATATGTATAGGAATAGAAGGCAAAATCAATTTAGGGACATTCGTAAACGAATGTTTCGCAATAGGGTGGTTTTAAATTTGTTAAAAAATATTAAAGGTAAACAGAGATCTGCTTTTCATAAGAAAAAGAAAAGTGTAGAGAAGATTGTTGATCAGGCTTTTGAAGTTAAGAAAAAATTATTTATTTTAATAATCAATAGAATTAGGACACTTAGCAAGACAATTGATGTTTTCAAATCAAACAGTAAATGGAAAAGAGTAATTAATCGAACTAATTTTTGTAAAGTTTTTTCTGGAGAATGGATGCACAGTTCAAGTTGTGAGCCATTTTTTAATGAGGAGAGTTACTTTCAGGAGAATGATTTAGTGCATGTAGTTGACACCAATGGTCGAGCATATGAGGTGAAAGACGGTTGTCCGATTGAAAAAGAGAAACTTGTGCCTAGAGAACCAGAAGAGGTGTTAACTGATGAAGTTTTAGGGAGACGTACTAAGGGTCCAGTGTACACTTGGAAGTGTAGTAGTATTTGTAGTGTGCGACAGGAATCAATCGATTTGTTTTGTAATTTCTTACGTACATATAGTAAGAAAACTCTAAAACAGAAAATGAAGATGTTGCAAGACTTAGATCCTTGCAGAGTGAGAGAAAACACAGGTTTGCAAGGGCATTCACTGGCTTGTCTTTCTAGAAAAGTCTGTCAGAGTGTTTTTCATCATTTTAGGATGTTAGCAGTGCATCATAACAAAATGAGGAAATTAGTGAGAAGGTTGTATTATGCAAAAAGTCCAGCACTTAAGCTTCAACAATTAAACAATGCTCTTTTGCATGGAACTGAATTAGATGTGAAGAAGATTTGTGAAGAAATTGAGATTTGTTATTTTGGTGAAAAAAAGGACAGTGTAGAAATTGACACAGAAATTCAAGGTAATGTGGAAGACAATGTACAGATTTCAAGTACAGAAAAGTTTGACCAGGAAATTATCAGGTTTAAGGTGAAATCAAGTGAAAGGCCGAATTTTACTTGTGTGTGTTGTCGACGAACTCATTATAAGCATCAAACTAGATTAGTTGATTTATACGTAAAAAGTGAAAAGATAAATAATTATGAGTGGAAGGATTTTGCAACTTATTTGTGGGTGGAGAATTCTTTTGATTTGAGTTCTGATAAGCGTATTTGTAAATATTGTTATGATAAATTAAATCAAAACAGAATGCCTGCTAGAGCTGTTCATAATAATCTGGAGTTGGTAGACATTCCTCCTGAATTGATGGATTTAAATACATATGAGTCTATTTTGATTCAATGTGTCCATCCTTTTCAGGCAATTGTTCGCATGGAGCCTAAGGTAGGGAAATTGCCTCCTTCAGATTTACAGAGAGGATTAAAGGGAAGAGTTGTTTATTTGCCTCTAGATTTCAAGAAAAATATTGATACAATTGGTGTAGAGAAAGTGGAAGAGGAACCTCTGGTTATTCTAGTTAATGGGGTTCCGACAAAGAGTAAGAAAATCTGGCAAGATTTAGTGGATGTTAGGAAAGTCAAGAAGGCAACGTTGTATTTGGTCAAAAACAATGAGTACTACAAACATGTATGTGTTGGAGCAGAGGAAACGGCTGCAGATGAAGACAGTGATTGTTCAGCTGGCCAAATTGAAATAGTTGATGTGTCTAGAAGTGAAGAAATATATGAACATTATACTGTTCATCCTTTGCATTCCAAAGACATAATGGGGAATGCAATTGACTTGTTTCAAATGAAATCAGCAAAAGGAAGTCCCATTAGTGTATGGGAAGAAAGTTTGGAAGCTTGTTGTTTTCCACAGCTATTTCCAACAGGTCGAGGTGGACGATATGACGATCGACCAATTCAAATTCCAGCATCTGAATACCGGACTTTAAGATTATATGCTGAAGATCCAAGGTTTCGTCAATGCATCCCATATTTGTTTCATCTACTGTATGAAAGTGACTTGTTTGGGCTTTCTTATGCAGTAAACCATACACTGAAAAGTGGAGCACATCTGCAAAATGTTTCGGCGAGGGACTTTATGGAGAAAGTCAATCTGCAAGACAATATTTTGGAATCTCACCTAATCAATCTCATGGCATGTCAGCGTGGTACAAACGAGTATTGGTACCGTCGTCATGGGGAATTGAAATGTATGCTAAGAAACTTAGGAACTCCTACATGGTTCCTCACTCTTAGCTGTGCTGAGTATGCATGGGATGACTTACTTCAATTTCTACGAGAGGCGAATGCAAACATACAAAATATAGAATTCAAAACACCTGGAGAACTGTGTTCTTTGGATCCAGTGAATGTATGCAGATATTTCACTCATAGATTTGAAGCTATGATGTCTTTCATTACCAACAAAAAAAATCCTCCCCTTGGAGAGGTTTTGGATTTCTTTTTGGATTTCTTTTGGAGAAAGGAGTATCAAGCGAGAGGTGCTCCTCACATACATATGTTGTTATGGATTAAAGATGCACCCAAATTTGGAACAGATTCGGATGAAACAGTGATGAGTTTCATTGAAGAGTATTCAACATGTGCTGTTCCGAAAACTACCGAGGAAAACAGTTTAAGGCAACACGTTTTATGCTTTCAATCCCATCGTTGTGGGAAGTATTGTCGTAGAAAATTCAAAAACAAGGAAAAGTTCTACACAAAATGTCGTTTCAGCTTTCCACGACCAGTGATTTCTAAAGGAAGAGTAAATAATTTGATGTTTTCTCTACGACATACTGTGATGAGGAAATCACCCAAAAATACATACAATTTAAAAAGAAACGAAGAATCCAAGTACATCAACGACTATAACCCAGTGATTTTGTCCATGTGGAATGCTAACATGGATATTCAATTCGTTGCTGACAACTCTATTGCTGTGACTCGATATGTGACGTCTTACATCACAAAAAAAGAAAAGACAGAGCTGAAGGAAATGTGGGAGGATATTTCACATGAAAAGAGTCTAAGCAAGAAATTATACAGTTACAGTCTGAAGATGTTGTCACATCGAGAAATTGGAGCATATGAATGTTCTGATCGATTGTCATCAGCAAGTCTATATGCCAAATCTAGAACCATCATTTGGGTGAGTCTAGGTCTTGCTGCAACACGAAACCGAGTTTTGAAATCTGTACAAGAAATAGAGTATTTGGCAGAGAAAGAACCAGAAAGTACAGATATTTTGAAGACAAACATGTTGGATACATACTATCCAAATAGAAGTCCTTACCTTGAGAACGCTTGTCTCTATGAAATTCTGCAAAGATATATTTATAAGAGGAACATCCGAGAAGATATCAATAATGGAATATATGCTGTCATTGGATGTGAAGGATGTCTAGTAAAATAGAAAAAAGGCCATTTGATTAATCATCGAAAATTGAGTTGTGAAAATCCAGACAAAAAGGAATTTTACTATTTGGCTCTTTTGCAACTCTTTAAACCATGGCGTACAGAAGATGAACTACTTGGAGATTTTCTCTGTTATGAAGACTCTTTTAATGTCCTGTTTTTCCAAATTATCTGCAAATGTTGAACAAAGAAATAGAGCAAGAAGCAACAATTGCTGCAGCGATTGCGAGAGACAGTTCTCAAGACAGTCAGAGTTCTACTTCATTGAGTCAGGACCCACTAGGAGGACCAATTATTCAAAATGAGGCTGCCACTGCCATGGATGAGGTGGAAAGAGCTATGGAACAAGCTGAAGAGGATGTAGTTAACTTAGAAGATTTGGTGAAACAACTAAACATTGAGCAGAAACAGATATATGACGAAGTCACAGAACAGGTTGAACATGGATTCAGTCATGAGAAAAAAGAGTGCTCATGTACATCATTTAAGCCTGTCCGACTGTATGTGAGTGGAGAAGCGGGAACTGGAAAAAGTTTTCTGATTAAAGCAATTGCAACTTATTTGCAGAAAAGGACTGAATCAGCGTTGTCTTGTGTTGTTACTGCTCCAACTGGGCTTGCAGCACATAACATTATAGGGATTACTTTACATCGTTTATTGATGCTACCAGTTGAGCATGATAACAAATTACAATATTATACCACAAGCTATCTGGAGATGCTTGTTCTGAAGTTTCAAGAGTCCTGAAGAAAATGAAACTTCTTATCATTGATGAGGTAAGCATGGTCTCAAATCTAATGCTTGCTTTTGTGCATTTGAGAATGCAAGAAATTCTTAGAACAGACTATGATGTCTTATTCGGAGGAAAACACATTATTGTTTTTGGAGATTTACTGCAGTTGACTCCAGTGAAAGGACAACCTGTGTTTAAAATGGTCACGCATGAAGATACCAGGAAGTGCCTAGGAAGCATTGGAAACGTTAATATATGGTTACATTTCAAATATGCAGAACTACTTCAAAATATGCGACAGGCAAAGGATGAAGATTATAAAAATATTCTACAAGATGTAAGAATCGGAAAAGTACGTGAGAAACTTTACATGCACGATTAATTTCAAATTTGTATCCAAATGAAAACTTTCTTCCAGAGAATATTTTTAAGAAAATTAACGAGAACAAATCTGAAATATGTTTGATGCCAACTCTGAAAGAATGTTCCATTTTCAACAACAAAATGTTAAAGTTAGAAAATGAAGACATTGTGAAACTGGAAGCTATAGATAAAATAGAGCATATGGGAGCAACAATTATTTTGTCTGAAAATTTGAAATCAAAATTGGATTCATTAGAGAAGAGTATATCGAAAACTGCTGGTTTTGAAAAGACTCTGAATGTGCGTTTAAATTGTCGTATCATTTTGAGAAGGAATTTAAATGTTGAAAGAGGTCTGGTAAATGGAGCAATGGGTCATGTTGTTGGTTTTGTGAATTACAAAAATAGAGATGGAATTGAAATTTAAAAAATTAAATTTGATGGCGTTGACGAAATAGAACAAATTTGTCGTTTTTCAGCTAGATTTTTGCTTGTGAAAGACTTATATGTTCGCCGAAAACAGTTTCCTGTTTGTTTGGCATATGCGGTGACAATTCATAAATCTCAAGGTTTAAGTGTAGATAGTACTTTGGTGAACATTGGAAGTTCTGTGTTTAAAGAGGGTATGGCATATGTGGCTTTATCACGAGTCAGAACTTTATCAGGATTGTACTTGATTGAGTGTGATGAAACAAAGATTTGTGCTGATCTAGATTGTGTTAAAGAATACAATAGGTTAAGAAGAGAGTATGTTCCACATTTGCCTCAATATCCTCTGTTTGAAAAACGTGTGGTAGGCCGAAAAAGAAGAAATGAGAATAATTGCAGTGAGGTAGTAGCAAAACGACAAAAAGTAGATGAAACTGTAATTGTAAGTAGAAAGAAAAAGGATTCTGTTGAAGATGTTGTTGGATTTCAGTTTGAAAACAGTTCTGGTGTCAACTGCTATGCTAATGTAGTGCTTAATGTTGTTGTTTTTCTTCAAAATTTACAAGAACAGATTGTTGAAAATCGTTATCAAACATTCTGCTGTTTATTGAATTCTGTGTTTGAGAAATGTAGCAGTGATAGAGCAAAAATAGAAAGTGTTTCAGAAATTAGAAATCTTCTAGACATATGTTCTGGTCAAAATCAATTTTCACAGAATATTCAGCAGGATTGTCAGGAATTTTTAATGTATATGTTTGATGTTTTGGAAGATGAAGGTGTAGATATAAAAAATCTTTTTAGCCTTTCTTATCAATGGCAGCATGACTGCGACAACTGTAGTTTATCAAGTAGTACTAGAATAGACACTGAAAGATTTATATATTTGAGTTTACCAGACTGCAAATCAGTGCCTTTTAATAATCTAGTTAAAGCAGCTGATCACAATATGGTGTGTACCCAATGTAAGTCTGCAATACTGTCCACATTATTTTTACAAACTTATGGTAAATATGTGATTTTAATGTTCCAACGATGTAGACCTGATGGAAGTAAATTGTCAACTTCTATTAAAAATGTTGTGGCTTCTCAGTTATCAATTTCAGGAAGAACCTTTGCAACTGTAGCTATTATTTATCATGACGGTCCTTCAACAACATCAGGGCATTACACATGCTATTTAAAAAGTCGTAAAGGTTGGACCCACTGTAATGACACTCATTTGACTTTCAAACAACGTTTGCATTTTGACTTAAAAAATTCATACCTAGTGTTTTTAGAACCAAAATTTAAGTAAAGGTAATTGGCCTATGAAGACGGGAGCAGTTAATAAAGGTTAGTTTGCTGTTTAAAATTATATTCTGAGTAAAAGTGATCAAGATAATATAAAAAATTGAGTTGTCATATAGGTACTGTAAGTGGATCTCATAGTAAGTGATATCAGTATTATAGGAAATGATGAACATGAGTGAGTCAGAGATGGAATTACGAATATTTAAATATTGTGAAAATGTTGTATGAGCCTTTCTTTCAGAACGTCTGAAAAACGGTAATTTCAGAGATTCTTTTAATTAATTTGAAAATATAATGATACATCTGACACTATTTGGCCTTAAGGAAAAGTGAAGGAATGAGCAAAGAGTCATGACTGAAAAAAAGGAGTATATGAAAATAATGAAAATATTTCAGATGTTCTTGGAGCTTTTCTTCTAGAAAGTCGATGAAATGGATTTTTAAGTGAACAGCAGAGTACTTTCCAATGAAAAGGACCTTCGTGATATACTATTTGGCCTAAAGGAAAAGTAAGTGAATCAAAGATTAGTGTACATTTGTGATTTTTAAGTTTAGATGGTTTTTTTTAAAACACAATCTTTTTGATTGTGTTTTTTTCCCCGCTGTCATATGATGAGTAGTTTGAACTCACTTTTTTAAGTGAAATTTAATATATTCTGAGAACAGCAAAAATAAACTATGTAACATGTTGTACAAGTTATTCTATAGTTTGTATTGTGTAATGTAAATTGTATTCCCATTGTCTCACCCTCTTTCAGCTCTTTTTACTCACTTATAATGTCTTTCTTTCACTCTCTTTCAGCCCCGTTCCTTTACTCCACTTCTTTCACAACCCCTCATTCTCATTTCAACTGTCTGCATCCCCTCTCTCCCTTGCATAACTATTCAGCTTTCAGTCTCTCTGCTTTACTTCCCTTTACCGTCTTTTCCTCCTTTGCTCTTTTAGTAATTCCTCTTTACTCACTCAGCAGTATTGTCGCACTCTATCACTATAAATCACCCACTCTCCCTCGCTTATCTTTGTTTGCTCCTTTCTTTTGACCTCTTCTCTCTATTTTCCGTTCACTACCTCTATGTCCTCAGTCCCTCACTCTCCTTGTGTTATGTTTACTTGTGTTTATCTACCTTCTATCATTTCTCTTACAACAACTTCACTGCTCCTCTCTCATCGTTTTTCAACCCATTTCTTTTAGTCCGGTTCCAATACTACCCTTCATTTCCTATCTTTCAGTATCCTTCTCTTTACTTTCATCACCGAATCACTTTCTCTCAGTACCCCTGCTTTAGTCCTCTTCTCCTCTCTTTCCTTTCTTTTGCTCCCTTACTCATTTTTCTTTCCTCACTCATTGTACTCCACTTCACTCAGTCCTTCCCTTAGTCTCTCTGTCTACTAACTTCCTCACTCCTTTTCCCTCAATCCTTCTATATTATCCTCTCTCCCTTCATCCCTTCACTCTATGACTCTCCTTCACTTACTCTCAGTTATCTTCCATTGCTCATTCTTCTAAATGCATCCTTAATTAGACTCCTTTCCCTCTCAGTCATATCTTTTTACTTACTCCTGTTTCCTGATTTCGTTTTGCTAACTCACATTCTTTTAGTATCTTTCTTACCTTCAGTTCATTTTTCTCTTCTTCTCTTCCTTTCTGTCAGTGAATCTATATGCCTTACTCTTAGTAATTTACTCTCCTTCTATTTCTTTTTCCCTTTTTTGTCCTTCTACCTTACTTTATTTCCCTTTCTGTGTCCTTCACTCTTACTTTATTTCTAAATACACTGTTATGATTTTTAACCTCTTCATTTGTATCTTTTATTTTAAAATACATATTTTACTAATTATAACTTATTTTTTCTTCTCTCTTTCACAGATACAAAATGTAGTAAAAAAATGTAATTAAAGTTACATTTGTTATATGGTAAGTGTGACTAAAGAAATGTAGTTAGTCATCACCCTTTGCTTTAACCTCACTACTATTTTCTCAACCTACCTCACTCCTGTTTCTTTACTCTGCTTCCCTCACTTATTCATATTCTCCATGTTTACTACCCTTTCCCTATTTCCCCTCCCACATTCAACTTCATTCAGTCCCCATTCTTTACTTCCCTTACCCTCTGTTCCCTTCCTTTGCTCCCTCACTCATTCTCTTTCCCTTAATCATTTACTTCACTCCTACACACACACCTCCCCCCCAACACACACACACCTCTGACATACACCCCACACACACACCACACACACACCTCACACACACACAGCCACCCATACACTCCTCACACACACACACACCCAACACACACACACACACTCCACACACATACCCCCACACCCACCCCCCCCACATATCTCACACACACCTTACACACCCACACCCCCACCTACACCGACTGACTCCCTATAAGTCACCCACACTGCCTTACTTACCTTTCTTTCCTGTTTCACTCAGACTCTTTCAGTCACTCCTTCCTTTACTCTCTCTCTCTTTTCTCTCTGTCACTCCCCATGTCTTACCCTTATTCACTTTTATCCACCCTCTTTCACCCCTCTTTACTTACACTCACTGCTCTTTTCTCACCCTCCCTCACCGTTGTTCATTTATTCTGGTTCCGTCACTACCCCTCATTCCCCATTCTTTACTGTCCTTCCTTTTACAACACCCACTCACTTTCTACCAGTACCTCTACTTTAGTCTTCTTTTTCTCTCTGCCCTTCTTTCGCTCCCTTATTCATTTTCCTTTTCTCACTTAGACCCTATTACACCTTCTCTGTTTTTTACTATGTAACAAACAATCCCTCTGTGTTGCTCCCTCTAGCTCTTTTTCTCTTAACATTACTCTCTCTGTGTTCTTCCCTCAGGCTCACTCTTTCTTTCTTTTTTTTTATTATTTTTTTTGGGTGCGCGCCTCGGCGCGTACCCTGCGGAAAAAAGATTGACAGAGATTCTTTAAAAATATAGGTTTATTTTTATAAATTAAAGGTAGTTCTAAAAAGAACTTTTTTTTTATTCTTTTTGTTGTTTTATATTTTTTCATTGTTTTTTTGAACATTTTTTACTTTTTTTGGCTTTTCTGAACAGTTTTAATTTTTTTTTGTATTTTTTATGGGGAGAAACAAAAAACAGGGAATTGTAAATGGCTCAACTGGAGCAAAAAAAAAACTGAAAAAATTAGGGTTTTTTCTGGCACTTATGGTTATCAGCAGCACAGATGATACGTTTTATACTTTGCTCACCATAGCAAAGTGTCTTTGCACAGTATTTGCACACGATTTTAAAATCGGCAAACTTGGGTTGTATGATAGGCATCGTTTCTCTTGCCTCTGAATCCGATGGAGTGGGTTATTTTGATGTTGAGGGTCTGGATGTTGATGGGGGTAGCTTACTGCAGAGGTCCCTTAACTCTGCAGCAGAATAGTTATTTGGGAGCAAACGCATTATGTGCCGAATCATGGTATGATTCCCGAAGGAATATTTGTTGTTAGGGTTCCCCCTGGACAGCTCAGCACCACAAATCAGACAAGTCACCTTCGCAGCGTTGACTTTTTTTAAACCCCTTGGGATTTTGTAGAACTCCCATACGAAGTGCTCTTGGTTTGTAGGGCTGTTTATCTTCAGGCAGGAATGCCTTGTCTGTTACTCCTCTTCATCATCCTCCTGCTCTTCTTCTTGACCACCAATGTGATCTTCTGGTGGTCTTTTTGATGGTGGTGGTGGTGGGGCAGATGCTCCAGCTGCTGATATGACTGTAGCCATCTCTGTAAGGAAAAAGCAGGTCTTCCTCACTCAAATAACAAAGTGAAAATGAGGGAAAAAGGTGGGGACTTTCATCATTTGGAAAACAAAAGTGTTCTTAACCAATGTGTAGTGTAGTTCCTATATTCCCAATAGGCTCTGCGCATTGGAATAATATCTTCAATAGTATAGACGTAGGACAGAGGTTAACTAGGTCTTCTACTGACGATATTAGACTTAAGTTTTGTGTGCCATCTAGCTCAGAGTTCACTAGAAACTTTCTCGAATAGGCGAGGAGGATTGTAACCTCCCTGGATAGACAAGAAGGGATTTAGTTTCTGACAACTATAGAACATGACAACTTTGCTCTCCCTGAACAAGAATGTATCTCTAGAGTCGTGTGAAAACAAAAGAAAGCTATTTTACTCAGTCAATACGTGCATACTTAGTTTCACCAGATTGCAGAGAAAAGGAGAGACGGGCGTTTTCAATAAAAGGTGTTATTTATTGATCAGTCTCTTTTCTCATACAAGAGAAATGAATCGCTACAATTGCAATACTTATAGTTAAGTAAAGTGCATACAGTAAAAGCAGGATCATAAAATAATACTGTAAAAGCATTGATATGGTTTCTTATAAAAACATTCCTGTTTTAAATTGTTTCTTTATGTAATATTATTTTCTCGTTGTGTTATGTACTACCTTGTCTCTGCGCCGGGACGCTCCTTGGCTGGAGTATCTGTGCGCATAAGAAATTAATATAACATAACATAACATAACATTAGCCATATGATACTTTAAAATGGATAAAAGATATACATACATATATACATTGACTAATCGTACTCAACTGGTGCTTCTAACTACGCCTACCCCGGTGTACCTGACCTAAGCCTAATACATGGGAGGGAGTAAGTAGCAGTTTAAGTTAAGTTTGTTTTGCCAAGAATCTGACTCAAGAATTCTCTATAAGGGTTTAGTCAGTTCAGTACCTGGGATTTAGAAGGCTGGAGGTCTGGTATCTCTTTCTCAGGACTCGGTATCCCAGTCACCCGCGAAGGTGGGCTGGAAACGCTGGAGGCTGGATTTCTCGGCAAGAGAAAAGACAGCGTCTTCCTCAGCGCGTCAAAAGGGGAGGGGCAGCGTCCGTGGGCTCTCATCAGCTGGGCTCTCCGGCAAGTAGTCACTGCTCCAAGTTCATCACCACCGTGTCTCTGCTTAGGACAGCATTGGTATATTTATACCTGAGAGGTGCTGGGTTTGACGTAAGGATGGACATAAGACGTCAATAAGGATGTCACTAAGAACTGAGTGTTCTTGCAGTGCTTTACAGGAGTTCTTGGACTAAATCAAAACATGGCAGGCGGGGATTTCCCAGGTTGCTCGAGGCTTGGATTTGTTTAAGAACTCGGTGTGCTTTTTAGGGGGCTGGAGGAATAGTGCTTGCTTAATGTGACAGCATGCGCTATGACTAATTTATGAAACGGGTTTCTGTGCCGTTGTATGGATATTAGTGATTTATAACTGGGCAAGGGTCAGAAATAGGAGTATCGATACAGCTCCCTAGATAAATACACTACAAATGAAAAGTGTTATTTTCAAGTCACATGACCAGGGCTTTCATCATTTGGAAACCAAAAGTGTTGTGAACCAATGAAAAGTGTTATTTTCAAGTCACATGACCAGGGCTTTCATCATTTGGAAACCAAAAGTGTTGTGAACCAATTAAAAGTGTTATTTTCAGATCACATGACCCGACGCGCTTATGCTACGCGCTCCGGCGCTTGCCCGGGGCACGTTGCGTAAGCGCGTCAGGACGTTTTGCGATCGTATGCGCTCGCGTGCTTCCGGGTGCGCTTACGCTGTGCGTCATATGACGAATCACGCGGCTACGTGATACGTCACGATGTTGTTTTTGTTCGCGGGAATAGTGCTAACGGGACGCTCACCAGTACGCGCCCCGGGAGCGCTCCGGGGCAAAAAAATATATATATATTACATAATTATACAATATAAAATTCGTTATAAAAAATATTACATTTCATACCTATAGAGATTTGCTATTAAAAAACCTATGAAATTCACTGAAAAAACCATAGGTTTCACACCAGTTATAGTTAGGAATTAGCATTTAAAAAACCTATTAAATTCACTGAAAAAACCATAGGTTTCACACCAGTTATAGTTAGCTGGAAATTTTACTTGCATAAAACCATTGAAATTCCCACGTTATAGTTAGTTGGACTCACTATAACTTGCGCGTGCAATGCACTGCTGATGACGTCACATAGTACATCACTCATGACATGGTCATGACATCACTGATGACACCATCCTTATGATACAGTGACAGACCTCCTTTCACTGTAATGTAACCCTTAATACACATATTCAAAAATAGAAACTAAAATTTTCAAAAAAATGGAGATACCCATACCAGTTACAACAACCAATTCAATAATTCCACCATCTATATACACATCCACTCATTCACCAACAGGTCTATATAGTCACTCATACGTATACTCACTCATCATATGTAGTGATACACCTATACATCCTGTTACACACCGATTGTCATCCAAAAGATACTCTCACACATACTCACACATGCAAATAAACTATTGAACATCCACTTATTTGCATATACAGCTATACGCACACTACCACCTTACTTCTAAGGAACCTTACACATACTTACTCTCTTAAACAATCATTTATAGAAACACATACTTATTTAAACAGGAACTCTTACAATCCCTTACTCTCACATATACTCACGTATATACATCAATATTCACATATACTACATTAAAACATATGTAGTTACTGATAAAGACACTAGTGAGACAGTCATTCAGTCAGTAACACACACATATACACAGTCATCCACCCATACAGTCCTGCACATATGCTGTCTTCAAAACACATACAAACAGAGAGTCAGTCACTCATGCATCTATGTTCTAAGTAATACCCCCACCAAACATATAGACACTCATATTGATATTAAAAAAAACATCTAATAACCCATATACATACACATGTAGCTACTCACCAACCCATGCAGCCACTTATACACAAAGTGAAACACTAATCCTTATATTTAAATATTTAAACATTACTCAGTAATATATGTATACACTAAGATACACTTAATAAGCCAGTGAACCAATCAATTTAAAAAAAAAAACATCCATGTAAACCCTTATTTAAACATTTATTCTTCCATCAACTTTTACATATACATATATAACACATATTTATTTTTTTAAAATACACACATTCACTGGATGGTGTCATCAGTGATGTCATGAGTGATGTCACTGACCATGTCATGAGTGATGTAATATGTGACGTCATCAGCAGTGCATTGCACGCGCAAGTTATAGTGAGTCCAACTAACTATAACGTGGGAATTTCAATGGTTTTATGCGAGTAAAATTTCCAGCTAACTATAACTGGTGTGAAACCTACGGTTTTTTCAGTGAATATATATATATATATATATATATATATTCACTGAAAAAACAATATGTTTCAGCCTTGATATAGTTAGGAATTAGCATTTAAAAAACCTTTGAAATTGTTGAAAAAACCATAGGTTTTAGGCCTGATATAGTTAGGAATTAGCATTTAAAAAAACCTTAGAATTTCACTGAAAAAACCATAGATTTTAGGGGTGTTATAGTTAGCTGGACATTTCACTCATACAAAACCATTGAAATTCCTCCGATATAGTTAGTTTTACAAACTACATCTCGCACGCCCGCAATCCACTGCTGATGATGTCACATATTACATCATTCATGACATGGTCAGTGACATCACTGATGACATCACTGATGACATCTCTGAGTGGTGCAAGGAGGGGGCGGGCCTAGGTACGATCGCGTCTTGTCTTTTAAAAAACAAAAACAATTTGGAAAGGAGGGATGTGTGGCCACCCTTCATTTTACTTTTTTGGGCCCTGGGGACCCCATCCCCCAGTGCCTAATCCCCAAATATTATTTTATTTCATTTTTTTATGGGAAGGGGGCCGTGTGGCTTCCCCTCCCATGGCCAATTCCAGAGCCGGGGACCCCATCCCCTGCGGCATGGCCAATTCCATTTATCTATTTTATTGAGGGGGGCTGCATAGCCCCCCTCCTCCGGACACTTAAAGGACCCAGGGACCCCATCCCCGGGGCGGCCTTTTTTCATGGGAAGGAGAGCCGCGTGGCCCCCTCCAGGGTCCACTGGTCGCCTCGGGGACCCCATCCCCTGGGGCTGGCCCACAATGTTGGGGACCGTTGGGGGGTCCCCAATCCCCCCCACAGTCCCGCCGGCTCCCTGCCCCCTGCGGGAGCCGGCTTTGCTTTTCCATATGGGGAGCAGCTAACATGCTGCTCCCCATGTGGAAAAGCAATCTGCTTTGCTTCATTGAAGTGAGAGCAGGTTTCCCTGCTCTCGCTTCAATGAAGCAAAGCAGTTTGCAATGGCAGGGTGGGAGCCCTGCCATTGCAAACAGCAATGTCCCTGGGGTGGGCACTGCAGGAGCCGGCCCTGGGGGGTGGTGGTCCCCAGGGCCATGGAGGGCTCCAGGAGGGGGGCCGTGCACCCCCTCCCACATTTGTTTGAAGCCCCAGGGGGTGGCGGTCCCCGGGGCTGGGGGGCCTCAGAGCCCCCTACATCCAATTTGACCAATCACCCCCAAACTTTCAGGGAAGGATCGGAACTGAGCTGGCCAAAAGTTTGGAAGATTCATCAAACGGCGCCAAAGTTATTCCAAATAAAATGTTGTGGATTTCCTATGCATAATAGGTCCTAACTATATCTACCTACTGGCGACCGCCAGTACAAAGTTATAGCTAGGACCTATTTTCCATAGGAAATCAGCAACATTCTATTTAGAATAACTTTGGCGCTGGTTGATGAATCTTTGCCAAATTTTCAAAACTAATGGCCATCTCCATTCCGCTCCTTTCCTGAAAAATTGGGGGTGATTGGTCTAGAGAGGTCCAAGACAAAGGGGGTCCCAAAACGTGTTTTCCCCATGCAATTTCCCCTAGGACCTTTCGCCACAGGTACAGCCCGAAGTGCTGAATGGAATTGCGCCAAATTTGGCAGAGATGTAGTCCTCAGTTCAGACTCGTGCCTTTTTCTTAAATGATGTCAATCTGTTCAGTAGTTCCTGAGAACATGACAGTTAAAAGCGTATATATATCTATGGGTGCAGTGGATCCGCGGACTCTGAGCGCACCGTGAGTGTATGATAAGC
Source organism: Lissotriton helveticus (assembly GCF_964261635.1). Lineage (NCBI taxonomy): Eukaryota > Metazoa > Chordata > Amphibia > Caudata > Salamandridae > Lissotriton > Lissotriton helveticus. The sequence goes on along the minus strand of NC_136067.1, from coordinate 1,664,025,724 downwards.
GCACCCTTCAGATCACGCGCTGAATGCTAATTGGCTGTCAAGTGGTTGTCAACATTCACAACCAGGAACTGTTGGCAGCCATTTTGTGCAGCGGTAGAAACAAGACTGAAGTGTGAAAAACGTAGAAAGGATAGAAATACTTTAACCCTCTAGACCTGCTTAAGGGGGTCCCAGAAGTATCCCAAGGGACCACTAAATCATTATTCTTTTTAAACAGCGTGGCGTAGGGTGCGCGGACCCTGCCTTAAACAAATAAGTAAATAAAACGGAGCTTTTTTCATAATTAGCACCTGGGGGTGCCAAATCATGGGGCAAAATCATTAAATAGATAGTTCCCGGGGCCCCCCCAGCCCCAGGAACAATCACCCCCCGGGGCTACAAATGAAAAATGGTTGGGGGGCCCCAAGGTCCCCAAAGCCGCGGGTACCACAACCCCCCCAGGGCTTTATGTATTGTGGGAGGGGGGCTGCGCGGCCACCCTCCTGGAGCACTCGAGGGCCCTGTGGACCGCCAACCCCCAGGGCCGGCTCCTGCAGTGTCCCGGGGTGCCCATCCCCGGGATACTGCTGTTTGCTATGGGAGGGCCGGAGCCGAGTCTCCTGCCCTCCCATCACAAAGTTGCTTTGGATTTTGAAAGAGAGAGCAGGTAAATCTGAACTTTGCTGCCATTAAAGCGGCGACAATTTTAACACCATCCTTGTAAATATGCCCCTAAGTTTTTAAATGTCGATAATCACGTCTCCCATTTAAATAGGCACGAAGTATTTATTGAAGCGCATTGTGCATTGTGAAGCAAAACTGTCTAATTGTAATTGATAAAGAATTTAAAGAGTTGTGTACTTCTTTTGCTCGTAATGTGCATAGGGGCAGATTTACAAGTTCATTACGTTAATATTGCATCAATTTTAAGATGGGAAAAGTGACACGAAAGTGGCGCAAGGGGCTTGTAAATCTGCCCCTCAGACTGTTGTAACCTATGTAGTCTCACTGCCCGGAGCTAATTGTACATTCCTACGCAGTTAAGCTGCAGCACACTACCCACTCTCTCCGCCCACAGATGGCTTGTCGTTGCTTCGGAAACAAGCTTCTTTGCTTACCTTGTGCCATTGGCATGATTTAAAAAGGGTGCACCACGTGTCGACGCAGCCTTCTCAGACGTTGTTACGATGGCCACGCATCATCGCAGAATGCATGAACGTAGAGCTTTGAAGGTGTTTGGGGGAGGGTGGACGCCAATTTGTGAAACACAACCTGTAAGATAAAAAGGAAGTTAACATTGTGTGTCATTTCTTTATCAAAGGAGAGAGGAAGCGAGAGAGTAACTGAAAAGAATATTCACAGCTCACCTTTCTGTCACCGGTGTGTTTTTCACCAAGTGCCGGCAGATAATGCACACTGAAGCTCTACATCTAAAAGATAGTAAAAGAAAGATGTTGTGATTGGTATTTGTTACTATCTTAATGTGGAGTAGAATTACATCGTCTTTTCAGACACCTACCCTCCCGCATTTAAAAGCATCTATTTGTACAGCTCGAAATAGTTTAATAGGCTTTGATTTTAGAAAAATTACTATAGTACTAATGTTGTTATGCGGTTGTGAAAGCAAGTGGTGCAAAGTGATACACGTGGTTTCAATTATCACGAGCGCCGGACATTTGACCGATTATAATAGGTAGGATTCAGTGAGAGATCAAGTCATTATGCAGGACAATATTCTTGAGCTACTTTTTTGCCTAGTGAATTCTGCTTTAATAACGCTATGGGGAGATGATTTGTGGTGCAGTAGGTTGGCGGTACCGAAAGAACTCTGGTGGGCGTACCCTGTGATGATTTGTGGTTCGGGGGTGTCGCAGTGGTGTAATATCTCATGTCTACTGGAATGCGTCATGTACAATCGTCTTTCTACCTGAATGGTGAGCCCTCACAATGTAGATTGAAGGCAGCAGTAATCAGTGACACCAAGAAATTCTTTTTGTCGTACCTTTTAACAAAATCTGAGGATATAAAGTACAATTAACTTTACCTTAAAAAAAGACAAGGCTAAATTTCATGCTGTTCGTAGTATAGATTCAAAGCTGAATTCAAAATGTGAACCCTGCTGTCCGCATTGTAGATGAAAGGCAGAAGTCAGCAGAAATATTGAGGAATGATTTTTGTTACTTATTTTAACAAAATGAGAACACATGCAGTACGATTGTCTCTGCATTACATAAACCAAGGTTGAATTCCCTACTGTCCGTAGTATACATGCAAAGTTGACTTCAAGTTGTGAACTTTGTTGTCGGCAGTGTACATCGAAAGCAGTAGTTGACACAGACATTGAGGAATGCTTTTTTTGTAACATATTTTAACAAAATCTGAGGCCACAGTGCAATTGTCTCTGCCTTAAAGAAATCGGGACTGAATGTAATGTTGTCTGTAGTGCTGATGCGCCACTTATATCAAGTGGTAAACTCTGTTGATCGCAGTGTACATTTGAAAACAGTACTCAGTACACTCATTGAGGAATGTTTTTGTGGCATCCTTTAACAAAATTATCTCTGTCTTACATAAATCAAAGATAACTTGAATGCTGTCCGTAGTGTAGATGGAAAGCTGAATTCAAGTTGTGAACCCTGCTGTTCGCAATGTAGATCTTAGGTTGCACTGCATTATCTGCAATGTACTCCATACATTTACTGTTGCATACGGGACTCATGAACTGGTATCAAGTGGTGAACTCTGGTGATCGTAGTGTACATTTGTAGGCAGTACTCATTACAGTCATTGAGGAATGTTTTTTGTAGCATCATTTATCAAAATTGTCTCTGGCTTATATAAATCAAGGCTAACTTGAATGCTGTCCGTAGTGTAGATGGAAAGCTGAATTCAAGTTGTGAACCCTGCTGTGCGCAATGTGGATCGAAGGCAGTAGTTGACACAGACATCGAGGAATGCTTTTTGTCACTCATTTAAACAAAATCTGAAGATATATATAGTACAATTGTCTCTGCATTAAATAAATCAAGGCTGAATTTCCTACTGTTCATACTTTAACAAAATATGAGGACATAGTACAATTGTCTCTGCCTTAAATAAATCAAGACTGAATTCAATGTTGTCTATAGTGCTTCTGCACCACTGGTATCAAGTCGTAAACTCTACTGACCGCACCGTAGATCGAAGGAAGTAGTCAGCACAAATACCGACTTACATTTTTATCACTTATTTTAACAAAGTCTCAGGACATAGAGTAGAATTGTCTCTGCCTTACATAAATCAAGGATATTTTCAATGCTGTGCGTAGTGTAGATCCAAAGCTGAATTCAAGTTGTGAACCCTGCTATCCGCAGTGTAGATCGAAGGTAGTAGTCAATACAGACATAAGTCTACGGTGTTGTGGCGCTGTGTTTGCAATGCGCCTTTATCGAGGAGGCACGTGGCAGGGTGAGGACCTGAGGCAGAGTCTTTTCTCTTTGCAGACGTGAACAACGCCCAAGGCGTAGGCTAATTATTTATGCTCTTACACTGGAGTTGCGTACGTTGGATCAGCCCACTACGCTTCTGCTTCAAGGGGGAGTAGACAACACAGCAACATGACAGAGATATTCCCTAGATTTATAGATAATATGGTTGTGTCTCTGCACTAAATCAAGACTGAATTCAATGTTGTCTGTAGTGCTTCTGCACCACTGGTATCAAGTTGTAAACTCTACTGACCGCACTGTAGATCGAAAGCTGTAGTCTTTTAGTCTCCTCATTTCCTCTCTTGCAAAATTTACCGGATGTTTTGTCTGAAGATGTCTCCTCATACTTGTGGTTCCACAAGAGTATTTTTTGTACTTTTACCCCTGGACAGCATTCTTCTGCATCAGAGGAAAAGTAAAACACTTCCAGACAATTGATGTATACTTCTCTGGAGAAGAGGTACAGGCACAAATTCTTCATTTCCAGAGTGTTCTGAATCAGAAGATGCTTCATTAGTAGCCATTTCTCCAACTTTGCTGAGAAACAGGTGTGCAAAATTGAAAAAGAACAGATCTTGCCAGTAGATGTCTTCTCCTCAGAAAGGTCTAACAAGTGTGATTGAAATGGGTGGGGTACTTCAATACTTACAAAAGGAAGTGTAATGGACCAATCAAATCTCTTTTTTCTGGTCACATGGTGTCTGCGCACGGAACAAACACACATCTGGAACCCACCGTGTCTGCCGCATATGATGTCACGCACAACCGAACGACCGTCATGTCGCATACTACATACATCTTGCGTATGCACCACAAGTCGCGTACCAGTTGCATAGCGTCCGCGTTCGGAAAGTTGTACTCGTCGCACACCGTACGCAGATCCTACACAACAATCCTAAAATGACGGACACGTTCCGCGCAGTGAACGAGAAGGGTGCGCATTGGGTGCACAACTCTCAAATGAAAAAGAAAAATATAAGTACATTTAAAAAAAATCATGTAAAAAAATAAGTAGATTAAAAAATATATATAAAAAAAATAGAACAGAAATATATTTAAAAATTAGTTAGTTCAGCTAACTATAACTCGCGCGCCCACAATGCACTGCTGATGACGTCACATATTACATCACTCATGATATGGTCAGTGACATCACTCATGACATCACTCCTCATGACATCTCAAATGACATCACTGATGACATCATCCAGTGAATGTGTGAATTGTAAAATTGATTATATAACTGACTTATTAAAAGTATTAGCGAATAATCTTTAAATATTTAAATATCTCTATTACTGTCTCACTTTGTGTATAACTGGCTGCATGGGTTGGTGAGTAGCTACGAGTGTGTATATGGGTTATTAGTTGGTTTTTGAGTATCAGTATGAGTGTCTGTATGGTTCGGAGGGGGATAGATGCATGAATGACTGAGTCACTGTTTGTATGTGTTTTGAAGACAGCATGTGTCAGGAATGTATGGGTGGATAAGTGTGTGTATGTGTGTGAAAGTGAGTGAATGACTGTCTCAATAGTGTATTTATGAGTAAGTACATATGTTTTAAACTAGTATATGCGAGCACTGATGTATATAAGTGAGTGTATAGGAGAGTGAAAGATTGGAAGAGTTGCTATATAAATAAGTATGTATTTCTATAAGTGATTGTTTAAGAGAGTAAGTATGTGTAAGTTTATGTAGAAGTAAGTGTAATAGTGTATGTATAGCTGTATATGGAAGTAAATGGATGTTTGATAGCCTTTTTGCATATGTGAGTATGTGTGTGAACAACCCTATGGATGATTTCTAGTGTGTAACAATATGTATAAGTGTATGAGTACATATGATGAGTGACTACATGTATGAGTGACTATATAGAACTGTTGGTGAATGAGTGGCTATGTATGTAGATTTTGGAATTACTGAATTGGTTCTTCTAACTGATATAGGTATCTCCAATGTTTTGAAAAATGTATTTTCGATTTTTCAATCTATTTATCAAAGGTTATATTGGGGTGAGCAGAGGTCTGCCACTCTTTCACAAGGATGATGTCATCAGTGATGTCATTTGAGATGTCATCAGTCATATCATGAGTGATGTCACTGACCATGTCATGAGTGATGTAATATGTGACATCATCAGCAGTGCATTGCGGGCGCGTGAATTATAGTTAGCAGAACTAACTATAACGGGGGAATTTCTATGGTTTTGTTGGAGTGAAATGTCCAACTAACTCTAATGCCCCTGGAGCCTATGGTTTTTTTCAGTGAATTTCCAAGGTTTTTTAAACGCTAATTTCTAACTATAACATGCCTGAAACCTATGGTTTTTTCAGTGAATTTCAAACGTTTTTTAAATGCTAATTCCTAACTATAACGTGCCTGAAACCTATGTTTTTTTAAGTCAATATGACCTATATATAAGTTGAGTCCTACTGTAAAGACATAAAAATCAGTGTAAACAGTTATCATAATGTTTCGCCATTGTTGCAAACAAGACCACCCTAGGAGTGGAAGAATGAGGCTCAATGGTAAGAGCCCTCAATATATTGTTTCATAGTTCCAATTATGGTGAAATTAAAAAAACATTGCTATGTGATTTGCAATATAAGTGGACCACATCAAATTTTGGGTATTGGCCCGCTAGGGCAATATTTGTATTGAATGTCACCATAATTCATCATTCTTCATCATATTTGGGCAATCCCGGTATGATTTAGGTAATAGATTCGCCTTCTGCTGGTCTTTGATTGTGCAATTGAGCGTTCTGTAAATTGGTTAGTTCTGGAAATGTTTTTTAATGAACAAAAAACTTTCAATCGTAACAATGTTAATATAGTGCACTGCCAGTTTTTAAATTGCATATTTACAACAAGGGGTGGTGAGGGACAGAGTCTCTGAATTAAGTAGAATACTCTCACCCAGTCAAAAGATCAGGGCTAGATCCAACACTGTTTTTTAGCTCATTGCACCATCCCAGTTTCAGAACCTGGCTGTATGCAAATTAGTCTGTTCCTGTCCCAGTGCATGATGGGAACAGGGCAAACCAAACTACAAAAGCCAATTCTTACACTGGGAAGGAAACAAACTTTCGGGGACCGGTTTCTGGCATTACAGCCGTCTTCGGCCCGGCTTGCTTGAATCCTGATGGTGCAATGAGCAAGGGACTCATGTCTGAGTATACCCTTCCACGCTTAGGGTGGACAAAAATATTTACAACAAGGGGTGGTGAGGGACAGAGTCTCTGAATTAAGCAGAATACTCTCACCCAGTCAAAAGATCAGGGCTAGATCCAACACCGTTTTTTAGCTCATTGCACCATCCCAGTTTCAGAACCTGGCTGTATGCAAATTAGTTTGTTCCTGTCCCAGTGCATGATGGGAACAGGGCAAACCAAACTACAAAAGCCAATTCTTACACTGGGAAGGAAACAAGCTTCCGGGGACCGGTTTCTGGCATTACAGCCGTCTTCGGCCCGGCTTGCTTGAATCCTGATGGTGCAATGAGCAAGGGACTCATGTCTGAGTATACCCTTCCACGCTTAGGGAGGACAAAAATATTTACAACAAGGGGTGGTGAGGGACAGAGTCTCTGAATTAAGCAGAATACTCTCACCCAGTCAAAAGATCAGGGCTAGATCCAACACCGTTTTTTAGCTCATTGCACCATCCCAGTTTCAGAACCTGGCTGTATGCAAATTAGTCTGTTCCTGTCCCAGTGCATGATGGGAACAGGGCAAACCAAACTACAAAAGCCAATTCTTACACTGGGAAGGAAACAAGCTTCCGGGGACCGGTTTCTGGCATTACAGCCGTCTTCGGCCCGGCTTGCTTGAATCCTGATGGTGCAATGAGCAAGGGACTCATGTCTGAGTATACCCTTCCACGCTTAGGGTGGACAAAAATATTTACAACAAGGGGTGGTGAGGGACAGAGTCTCTGAATTAAGCAGAATACTCTCACCCAGTCAAAAGATCAGGGCTAGATCCAACACCGTTTTTTAGCTCATTGCACCATCCCAGTTTCAGAACCTGGCTGTATGCAAATTAGTCTGTTCCTGTCCCAGTGCATGATGGGAACAGGGCAAACCAAACTACAAAAGCCAATTCTTACACTGGGAAGGAAACAAGCTTCCGGGGACCGGTTTCTGGCATTACAGCCGTCTTCGGCCCGGCTTGCTTGAATCCTGATGGTGCAATGAGCAAGGGACTCATGTCTGAGTATACCCTTCCACGCTTAGGGTGGACAAAAATATTTACAACAAGGGGTGGTGAGGGACAGAGTCTCTGAATTAAGCAGAATACTCTCACCCAGTCAAAAGATCAGGGCTAGATCCAACACCGTTTTTTAGCTCATTGCACCATCCCAGTTTCAGAACCTGGCTGTATGCAAATTAGTCTGTTCCTGTCCCAGTGCATGATGGGAACAGGGCAAACCAAACTACAAAAGCCAATTCTTACACTGGGAAGGAAACAAGCTTCCGGGTACCGGTTTCTGGCATTACAGCCGTCTTCGGCCCGGCTTGCTTGAATCCTGATGGTGCAATGAGCAAGGGACTCATGTCTGAGTATACCCTTCCACGCTTAGGGTGGACAAAAAATATTTACAACAAGGGGTGGTGAGGGACAGAGTCTCTGAATTAAGCAGAATACTCTCACCCAGTCAAAAGATCAGGGCTAGATCCAACACCGTTTTTTAGCTCATTGCACCATCCCAGTTTCAGAACCTGGCTGTATGCAAATTAGTCTGTTCCTGTCCCAGTGCATGATGGGAACAGGGCAAACCAAACTACAAAAGCCAATTCTTACACTGGGAAGGAAACAAGCTTCCGGGGACCGGTTTCTGGCATTACAGCCGTCTTCGGCCCGGCTTGCTTGAATCCTGATGGTGCAATGAGCAAGGGACTCATGTCTGAGTATACCCTTCCACGCTTAGGGTGGACAAAAATATTTACAACAAGGGGTGGTGAGGGACAGAGTCTCTGAATTAAGCAGAATACTCTCACCCAGTCAAAAGATCAGGGCTAGATCCAACACCGTTTTTTAGCTCATTGCACCATCCCAGTTTCAGAACCTGGCTGTATGCAAATTAGTCTGTTCCTGTCCCAGTGCATGATGGGAACAGGGCAAACCAAACTACAAAAGCCAATTCTTACACTGGGAAGGAAACAAGCTTCCGGGGACCGGTTTCTGGCATTACAGCCATAAATTGCATCATTTGCGTATTATAGTTCCGTAAAACAATTTGTGAACTGGACTACAAACTGCGATAATGTGATCATGTTAAAAACTACGAGTCTGTCATTGTGCTTTATTATTCACGTGACACAGGTGTTTTACGAATTTAAAACGGCTGATGCAACTTTACACAATTGTTAGTGAGCAAGCCTGCTGGGCAGGCGAAACACGTCTAACGTTATCGGCTGTCATTAAACTGATTTGTGTGCACGGACATGGCGTTGACTCCCTTGTTTTAAGGATTATGGCAGATATATATATATTTGTATTTCGCTGAAAAAAACATAGGTTTCTGGAACGTTATAGTTAGTTCGACATTTCACTCGTACAAAACCTGAGAAATCCAGCCGTTATAGTTAGTTGATCTAACTATAACTCGCTCCCCTGCAATCCACTGCTGATGACGTCACATATTAAATCATTCATGACATGGTCTGTGACATCATTAATGACATCACTGATGACATCTCAAATGACATCACGGATGACATCATCCAGTGACTGTGTGTTTCTGTAAACTTTAAATATGTTTTATATATATATATATATATTCACTGAAAAAACCATAGGTTATAGACCATATATAGTTAGGAATTAGCATTTAAAAAACCTTGTCATTTGAGATGTCATCAGTGATGTCATCAGTGATGTCATTTGAGATGTCATCAGTGATGTCATCAGTGATGTCACTGACCATGTCATGAATGATGTAATATGTGACATGATCAGCAGTGGATTGCGGGTGCGCGATATATAGTTAGTACAACTAACTATATATGGAATTTCAATGGTTTTGTGTGAGTAAAAAAAGGTTTTTTAAATGCTAATTCCTAACTATATATGGTCTATAACCTATGGTTTTTTCAGTGAATTTCAATGGTTTTTTAATAGCAAATAACAAAAGCTTTAAAATGTATTTTTCTTTAAATCAAAAAATATATTTTACATGTTTTTAATACTTTTTTTTTTATTATATTTTTTGTTTCGCTCCCGGTGCGCGAACCGGTTAGCTTCCCGTTAGCGCAATTTGATGCCGCGACCCGGTCCGCGAACCGGTAAACGTTCCGTTTCCGCAACTGCCGCGTTAGAAAACAACATCGTGACGCGTCGCGTCAGCGTGACGTATCGCGTTGTCGCGTAATACGTCATATGACGCGCCAAGGTAGCGTACCCGGAAGCGAACTGGTACGCGAACCGAGGCGCGAAACGCTGCTTCCCGGAAGCGATCCGGGACGCGGCCCAAAGCGTGTAACGTAAACACAACAAGTCATGTGACTCGGTAATAACACTTTTCATTGGTTCATTTCACTTTTGTTTCCTAATGATGTAAGACTAGGTCATGTGACCTAAAAGTAACACTTTTCATTGGTTTAGAACTATTGTTTTTCCCAAATGATGAAAACCCCTCCTTCTTTCCTCACTCCGACTTTCATCTTTGTGAGAGAAAGACCCTTTGTGATTAGTGAGCAATGGCTTCATTAGTAGCTTCAGCTGGTGCTTCCCCACCACCTCCACCACATCCAAAGAAGAGAGGACCACCTGCTGAAGTTATTATTCAGCAAGAGGAGGAAGAAGAGGAAGAAGAGGAAGAGCAGCAAGAGAGGCAATTTTTGCGTGAGGAGCCCAGGAGGTCTCATGTGAAAGTAAATTATATTTGGCAATTTTTTACTTATCCCCAGGGCCAAAAAAAAGTCAATGCACGGTACGTAACTTGCCTTATATGTAAAGAAAGCCTGTCCAGAGGCACCGAGAAGAAGTACAGTTACGGCAATTACACGATGCATCGCCATATGAGTAGGTGGCATCCTAACAACTACAGTGCTGCGCAGTTACGTGACCAGCAAGATAATCCTCCTTCTATGGCCAGAAGATCAGTTGTGCAGGAAGTGACGGGACCAGAGGCGAGGGAGTTGGTCCCAAATATACAGATGAGATTCGGGGAAGTGAAACAAGTGTGCGTGCATTGCAATGAGTTCATTTGCTACAGAGAAAGTAGCATCACTCTGATCAATCGACAATCATGTTTGTCCGAATCGCCGCAGACAATGAATTCTTTTTTTTTTGTTGCTCCTGTTGAGCCCTTTACAATGAATCGTTTTCGGTTCCCCCCCCCAAAAAAAACCAAAAAATATATAAAACTGTTCAGAAAATACAAAAAAAGTAAAAAAATGTTCAGAAAAATAATAAAAAAAATATAAAACAACAAAAACAATAAAAAAAAAGTTCTTTTCAGAACTACCTCCCTGTTATAAAAAAATTGGTAGAATATTTGGAACTCTGCCAACCTCTATTTCTTTTGGTTCGCTTCCCCGTTCGCTCTCCGGTACGCGAACCGGGAGCAAACCAAAAAAAATAAAAAAAATAAAAAAAGAGTAATTATAAGGGAAGGAAACAGACAGTTATGTTAAAAGAAAGACAGCTATAGGGAGTAAAGTAGAGATACTGTTTAATAGATCTATTTACTGAAGAAAAGATTTAAGAGAGTATAATTGTGAAAAACAAAATAGATAAGGAAGTGAGAAAAAAAAAGAGAGTAGAAGAATAACAAACAAGAGTTTCTTAGAGAATGTGAATGAATAATCAAATTAAGATTAAAACATCGGAATAACAGAGAGAAAAAACACAATGCAGAAAAGAAGAAGTAACAGAAAAGGAATGATTGAAACAGCAAAGAAATGTAAATAACATAGGGGCATATTATCAACATAGGCGATAAAAATTTTGCTGCTTTTATCAGCAGAAATCTGACACTAAAGACGCTTTTGCGGCAGTTTTCTGCCAATAATTACTGCTTTTATCGGCAGAAAACTGCCGCTAAAGCCGCTTTTCCAGAAGAAAACTGCTGCTAAAGCCACTTTTGCGGCAGTTTTCTGCCGATAAAAACACTGATAAATTTATTGCCTGTATTGATAATATGCCCCTTACTGTGCTTGAACTACAGAGAGAAAGCATAATGAACAAGTAGTGAAAGAGTGATCAGTCAGAAACAGTGAGAGTAATAGAGACAGAGTGAGTGAACAAGAGTGACGAAGTATGAGAAGAGAGGGACTGACAAAAATAGTGGAAGGAGTAGAGTAAGTAAGTAATAGAGAAAGGATTGAGGGAAGTAGCAAAGGCAGGAAAGTGAGGGTTAAAGAAATGAAGTAGTGAAACTAATAGAAGTTAAATGTGATAGAAATGTAACGAAAAGAGTACAAAACATTTACCTTATAATTGTCGTTAACTTAGTCACTTGTAATTTTTATACTTTCAATCTGTGAAAGAGAGAACAAACATTTGAAAAATATTAAAACATGTATTTAAAAATTAGAAAAGACAAGGGAAAAGATTGAAGGACAAACAGTTTTTCAATAACTTTGACACTTACAGAAGCCTCTGCTTCTCAATGCCCCTACACAGTCCTAAAAATATACATTTTAAACTAACAGTATCTTGATGCAGATGAAGTGAGGCCTATCTTGCAACATGGTGCATCTTTTGCACTGCTGCTGTCTCACAACAGTGATGCAATGGCAGCGCAAAAGAGGTGCAAAGCCATCATAAAATTGCCCTTAACATTTTAAATAATTGTTTCAGGATGCCAATAAGATGTGTCCTATCCAGAGGTTTGTTTCAGGTGAGGCCTACTCAGGGTTCCAAATGAAATTTCGAGTTGTTGAAGAGTACAGAGGAGATAATACATGTGAAGGCCTACCAATGAAGTAAGTCATGTCCACTTCACTCTTGAACAAAGGCCAGACCTCTTTTGTGTCCGTGGACAGAGCTAAACTTCATCTGCACAATGTCATTCGTAAACTTAGGAAACACAGGTGATGTAATTGAAAAATGTGGAGTTTCTTTTCCTCATTTCACAATCACATCACCTGTGTTTCCTTTGCTTAGGTACCTCATAGTGCAGATGGAGTTTAGCATATCAAAGAGTACACAGAAATTGAGCAGTGTATACAACAATTTTGACATTTACAGAAGACTCAGCTTCTTATCTTGTTGGAGATGAAGTGAGGCCTGTCTTGCAACATGGTGCATCTTTTGCATCACTGCTGCATCGGTTTCATGTGGCACGGGTTTTTTACAGCATGACACATCTGCCTAGATGCATCAATTTGTAATTTTGTCGCCTCATAGCAAATCTTTTGCACCGCCACTGCGTCACAAAAGTGACGCACAGTGGCGCAAAAGAGGCATACACCTATCATAAATCTGTCCCTAACATTTTAAATGATTAATTCAGGATGACGATAAGGTGTGGCCTCTCCAAAGGTTTGTTTAAGGTGAGGCCTACTCAGGGTTGCAGATCAAATTTACGCTTGTTGAAGAATACAGAGGAGATAATACATGTGAAAGCCTACCAATGAAGTAAGTCATGTCCACTTCACTCTTGAACAAAGGCCAGACCTCTTTTGTGTCCGTGGACAGAGCTAAACTTCATCTGCACAATGTCATTCGTAAACTTAGGAAACCAAGTGATGAAAGTGTTTTTTTAAAGCCTTTGCACCATTTTTGGGTCACTTTTAACATGACTATGTAACTCAAAGAATCAAAATCTAAATTTCCCAAGCACAGGTGCGAGCATATTTACAAGGAATTTGCACCACGGGGAAAGGTCTTAAATTAAAATGGGAAAAATAACATCAGAGACACTCAAATGCCTTATAAATATGCCCCAAACAACCTATGAAGCTCTAGCAGTACATATCCAGAAATGTAATTAATTTCAAAAAACGTTTTTAAACACAACATATAAATCAATTGTATACCTACATTCATGGGGAAATGACTTAAAATGTCCTTAAGACACATGAAAGCGTTTTTTGATTGCCCTTGCACCTTTTTTGGGTCACTTTTAACATGGCTATGTAACTCAAAGAATCAAAATCTAAATTTGCCAAGCACAGGTGGGAGCATATTTACAAGGAACTTTCCCCACGGAGAAAGGTCTTTTAATTTAAAATTGGAAAAATAACATCAGAGACACTCAAATGCCTTATAAATATGCCCCAAACAACCTATGAAGCTCTAGCAGTACATATCCAGAAATGTAATTGATTTCAAAAAACGTTTTTAAACACAACATATAAATCAATTGTATACCTACATTCATGGGAAAATGACTTAAAATGTCCTTAAGACACATGAAAGCGTTTTTTGATTGCCCTTGCACCATTTTTGGGTCACTTTTAACATGGCTATGTAACTCAAAGAATCAAAATCTAAATTTGCCAAGCACAGGTAGGAGCATATTTACAAGGAACTTGCCCCACGGAGAAAGGTCTTAAATTAAAATGGGAAAAATAACATCAGAGACACTCAAATGCCTTATAAAGAAGCAGACACCATTATTTCCTTGTCATAAATTTTAAAAGCATTCCTTTTCCTCAAAAACGATTTTCAAGTCATAATTTGAAAACACTCTACAGCTCCTATGTACAAAAACACCCTGTCAGTACTAATACTTCACATTATCTCCAATTACAATTTCTCAAAGAAACAAAATCTATTTGTAAAACACTTGAGACAAAGCAACATTTTAAAAACACAACTTTCCTAATAATTTTCTCCTTAAAGCATACTATTCTCTATCTAAATTAAATAAATCTTTTCTCACCTTAGCAAATACTTTATGAGTTTCAAAACAGTCTCAGAAATACACCAATTTGTCTTCAGCAGAACAAAGGGTATGCACTCCAGAGGCTGCAGCTATAGAAAGCACAGAAATGCTGTAATTCTTCACACATATCTCTCATGTCACCCAATCAAAACTCTTCCCTCACTTTTTTCAAATCAAAACCCTTCCCCCCTCTGCCCCCTCTGCCCTCTCTGCCTTTTTTGCATAGCAACCACCTCCTGGAAGACCTCTGGTGTTTGCAAGTTCACACAACAATGTTTCAATTGAACTCTGAACTCTCAGTGCACCTGCGTATCCAGTGCAATCTTTCATTAAATGATTTTTTTTGACCATTCAAATTACATCTTTCAAAGAACTCATCCATGCACCCTAACTTTCTGTTTTCAGCAATCAAAATCCACCAATCACTGTTACTGCTTCATTAACACAGAAACTCCACAGTTTTTTTCATTTTAAACTCTCATTTTTTCAACTGCCATTTCATTACAACACTTCATCTGACTGCAGCAGAACCTTCTCTCACCATGTTTTCTGTCTGGATTGTTGGACATAGTTACATCTATTGGGCTCAGAGGTATGCTGAGAACAGAAATTTACCTAACCTCAATTTACAAGATGTGGAAATTAAGTGGTTTGGCCACAGAGGATTAAAATGTCACCAATTGATACCATTGGTGAAAACCTTTATGCATTTGCCAAAACCTGACCTGTTAATTGTGCACTGTGTAGGTAATGATTTGGGCACTTTGACTGGAGTAGGTCTGGAAATGCTTTTAAAGGACACCTTTGAGCAATTAATGGCACTTTTTCCTCAAACTGCCTTAGTATATTCAAATATATGCCAAAGACAGAAATGGAGGTGGTCGAACCAATTTTGTCCACAAATTGAGAAGTCGAGGAAGCATGTAAACAAATCTGTTTCAGCTTACATGAGAGACCATGGAATGGGCTCCGTGTACAACAATAACTTGCGTTACTACATGCAAGATATCTACAGAGGAGATGGAGTTCACTTCTCAGATGAAGGGAACAGAGTTTTCATTCTGAATTTAAAAATGTGCATTGGTACCTACTTATAAGTACCTAAATGTACCATAAACCCAAAAGCTCTTCTCAGAGCTACCCTACATCTGATCACTCACAATTATTATTTTACTCTAACTTTTTTCACAAATTTTCAACAAAGTACGCTCCCCGGAGCGCTACCCGGTACTCGAACCGGAAGCTAACCGCGCGAAATTTTTTAAAAAAATGTTTTTTTTTCGCACATATGGGCCTCCTCAGCCATCCTCAGAAAACCTAGGGGGTCAAAATACGTCTACCGTGTCCCCTTCTACCCATTCTGAACATTATTTGCCCTCCATCTTGTATCTTAATTCGACCGAAACACAAAATGGTGGACTCCCGTAACGCTTAAAGTTCGCGTACCGGGGCGCTCGCCAGTTCGCGTACCGGGGCGCTCCCCGGGAAGCGCTCCATTAAAAAAGGTGGGAAAGTAATTTACAGAAGAAACCCTTGAGACACTTTCACCAAATATAGATTTGCTCATACTACATACCAATCCCTACCATTTTCATAAATTTGGTTGCAATTCAATTTAGCCATTTAGCCTGTTGACCTCTCTAAATACCCTGAGGTAAATTACTTCACAAAACACATCTAAAGTGTTGGAATTCACAACCAATTAAAATGTTACTTTCATTTTCAATTTTTTTTTTACCCGACATTTGATTGGTTATGTACCTGAATATATATAAAGGAAGAGAAGGAAACACAGCCATTTTGACTACTACTTCCTGGTGTACATTTCAATAGGATTTTCACTAATCACTTCAACTTCTTTGTAAAGGTAAGTTGTTATTTTAAAAACTGAAGTATATTGTGCACTATAAGTTAATATGGTAAACTTTTTCTGATAGTTATATACTATCCCTCTGTAGTAGTTATAGATTTAGATAGACTTCTCTGTTATAGTTATGGATGGAGTTAGGTTTCTCTTGTATAATTATGAATTTACTTACGTTAAATCACATACACTTTTTTATATTCCTACTTCCACTCTGATACTATACACTGCCCAAAGATAAATTCACTGTTAAAAACTGCCTATCTAAAATTAATCCCAACAGTGCCCTATCTCTACTAATATATTTTTTATCCAAATTTCAGACAAAATGGAAGGCGAACACAAAGTTTCATTTGAAATTGTCCTGCAAGAGACCAACCAAGAAATAATTGATCCAAATTATATAGAATTTATGGATGAAACTTGGGACCAAGAACTACTGCAATGTGTGCAAGCAGTAGATGTCCTCCTTGAAAATGAGGACATTTTACACACTCAAACATTACAAGCTATGTTCAATGAAAATAACGACATTTCAGACAGTGAAATGTTAGACATTTTATTAAATTTTGAAACACAATAAATAATTGCTTAAAAAATAAAGAAATAAAAAAATAATCAACAAAACCAACAATCAATTAACATACAGTATTTGAAAAGTCTATCATTCTTTTTTCCTTATAGTACGCTCCCCCGGCCGCTTCCCGGTTCGCAAACCGGGCGCTATCCACGAAAAAATTTGAGATGTCATCAGTGATGTCATCAGTGATGTCACTGACCATGTCATGAATGATGTAATATGTGACATGATCAGCAATGGATTGCGGGTGCGCGATATATAGTTAGTACAACTAACTATATATGGAATTTCAATGGTTTTGTGTGAGTAAAATAAGGTTTTGTAAATGCTAATTCCTAACTATATATGGTCTATAACCTATGGTTTTTTCAGTGAATTTCAATGGTTTTTTAATAGCAAATATCAAAAGCTTTAAAATGTATTCTTCTTTAAATCGAAAAATATATTTTATATGTTTTTAATACAATTTTTTTTTTAAATTTTTTTTTTTTGTTTCGCTCCCGGTCCGCGAACCGGTTAGCTTCCCGTTAGCTCAATTTGGTGCCACGACCCGGTCCGCGAACCGGTAAACGTTCCGTTTCCGCAACTGCCGCGTTAGAAAACAACAGGTTATATTAAAATAACTTTTGTATTGTCAAAACATATCAGATAGAAACCACACATGTACATTGTGCCAACTGGCACGGCAATATTCACAAGGGATTATTTACAAGACAGGGCCACATGGGCCACTGTCAGAATCAACACTTTGCAGATATAGAAATACTTGTCAGAAATTAGAATAAAAGTATATAAACTTCACTGTAACACAAAGTAACAGTTATAGATCACATCCAGTATCTACTGGGAACAGGTAAGTACCACCTACGCAACCCTAAACCCTTAGGAGACTGTCACGCAGGGGACCAGGACCTCACTAGGACCACCTGTACTAAAAAGAACAACCACCTAAGTATCACACAGCATTTTGGGGTCTAAGAAAGAACACATTACCCATGATGCATAAATATACATTCAGAGGAGTAGTAAAGAAAAACACATAATGCATGAACCTACGCATTCAGCGGTGTTAAGAATAAAGCACATGATGCAATAAAATTACATTCAGAGGTACCATAATAATACAATAGCGCAAAAGTCACATGATGTCTAAAAACATTCAGAGGTGCAGGAATAAAAACCATACAAGTGCGCACAACCTACGTAAGCCACCACCTGTGGCAGTCCCTAGGCCAACTGGCCTTGTTGGGGCGAAGATGCCCTGAGTCTCAATGTCAGGGCGTGCTGCCATGCAGCGCCAGTCTCAGCATAAGCCTAAACGTAGCAGGTGCCCACTACTTGCTGGGCACCTGGGAATCACACAAAACCTAAACGGTGCAGCTGCCCACTAATTGCGGGACAGCTGTGACAGGCCGGGCACCACTGTGCCCCCTCTGACCCACACAGGGACTCTCTCTCCAATTGCGCCTAAACGGTGCAGCTGCCCACTAATTGCTGGGCAGCTGGAGAATTTCAAAACTGTGGCATGGGCTCTCAGTAGCCCTTGAACATCAACTGCGCAACACGGAGCCACCCAGGCTCTGAAAAACTATCTATGGCCGTGGGAGCCCTCAGGCTCTGCCAACAATGCCCCTCGAGCCTTCTCATGGCTGTGGACAATGTTGGGGCGACCCGCTGCCAAACGGGGCCACCCTTAAACGCACCAAAGTTAAATATCCCCCTACGAGCCTCTCGGGGCTCGCGAAACAAGATGAGGCCCCTTGAGCCCCTCTGGACTCGCAACACACGTTGGGGCGACCCACTGTCAACCGGGGCCGCCCTTGAAGCCCTCATGGCTTCCTATTGCCAATTAGCGCGTGCTCGCGCTACTGGGGGGGGGCCGACACCGACAATGTGTCCCAGCGCCCCTCCCTTCTCTTCTGCCCGGCCCAGCCCAGACTCACCGGCAGCCCATCTCTGTTCACTCGAGGCTCTCCCTCCATGCGGGGAGCCTCGCGCCGGCCTTCTCTCTCTCTCGCCGGGGCTCCCTCCGCACCCGGGAGCCCCAGCAGCAGGCCACGCGTCTTCTCCTCTTCCCGGGGCCGCGCCGACCAGCCAATCCCGTCGCGGCTCCGATGACGAGCCTCCTCCCTTCCTCCAATCACGGCACGACAAGGGCCATGACGCTGCGCCGCACGGGCCTATCCCGTCGCGGCGTTGGTGAGGGGGCTCGGCTCTCTCAGCCAATGAGAGCGCGGCGCCTTCGGTTCTTCAGGCGATTCCCAGCCCGGGCGGCGGCGGTGAATGGGAGGCAAATGCCGGGTGGGCACCGGCTTCTTTAAAAAAAGAATAAATCGAGGTGGACACTCGATCGGCCCAATCAATCAAATAAACGGGGTAATAAGATGCCGGGTGGGCACCGGCCAAAGCCCACAAAGCGCCCTCCAGCGCTAGAACACAATAAAGCGCTCCTAAGCGCTATGGCCAAGGATAAAGCGCTCCTACGCGCTAGGGGGAAATCAAGCGCTCTAAAGCGCTAGCAAACAGGCAGAGCGCTCCCAGGCGCTCAGGGGGAAGCTCAGGGCCTCCAGGCGCTAGAAATACAGTTCCAGCGCTCTCCACAGAAAAATGCAGCTCCTCCATGCTGCAAAGGTCCCAGAGCTTCCCAGGGGGGGGGCAAAGCCAAGTCCCCCCATCAGCCCAGGCAGGGCAGAGGGGTCCCCCAGGAGTCCAGGGATCCAGGAGAGTCCATCAGGAGTCCTCCAGGCATCCAGGGGCTGGGCAGCGCCCGCCCCTGGTAGATTCAAGTCAGAAACAAGAAGAAGACAAGAACATTTTGGAAGGGGACACAGCCCCTTCTTATACACAGAAAATCCTTTGAAGCCCTTTGAAGTCTTTGTGTAAGCAGGCCCTGATCCCTGGGTGTGTCTGGTTTCCCTCTCCTGTCAGCCTCCGGTCAGAGGTGACAGTGGGCCATCAGGAGGGAGAGCCAGCATGGTGGGCAGGCAGACACAGCCCGGCACCATCTCCTCCCACTTCCCTGATAGCAGATGAGGCTTTTCATCCTTGGGATGGCTCCGACCCCCTCCGGGGGCCCTGCAGCCCCTGTCCCACTCAAACCAGACAGTAAATCCACAAGCAGGCCCAGGCACTCCTGGGCCAGGCTCATCACCCAATCACGTGCCAGCAGACTTACTACACAAATATGCCAACTTCTAAAAGTGGCGCTTCTAGACTAGACACAGCCATGCCGCATATACCATTATGCAGCACTCATTCTCACGAGTTCACACATATCAAACTCGACCCTGCACTCCCCACGCATCAGGAATCTACCATGGGCATACATATTCCCCATTCATTCCTATGGGAGGGCAGGCCACTTACCACACATACACAGAGAGCACACGCACTTTACACTGTACCACAGTGAAAAAGTGTGCAGAGGCCTAAAATCACCAATCCAGGTTCCAGAAACAGGCTAGGAAAAAGCAAAAAGTCTCGGGGTGAACCTGCCCAAAGGACCGGGTCCAACAGTTTAGAACTATTGTTTTTCCCAAATGATGAAAACGCCTCCTTCTTTCCTCACTCTGACTTTCATCTTTGTGAGAGGAAGACCTTTTGTGATCACTGAGCAATGGCTTCATTAGTAGCTTCAGCTGGTGCTTCCCCACCACCTCCACCACCTCCAAGGAAGAGAGGACCACCTGCTGAAGTTATCATTCAGCAAGAAGAGGAAGAAGAGGAAGAAGAGGAAGAGCAGGAAGAGAGGCAGTTTTTGCGTGAGGAGCCCAGGAGGTCTCATTTGAAAGAAAACTTTATTTGGCAATTTTTTAAATATCCCCGGGGCCAAAAAAAAGTCAATGCCCGGTACGTAACTTGCCTGATATGTAAGAAGAATTTGTCCAGAGGGACAGATAAGAAGTACAGTTACGGCAATTATACAATGCATCGCCATATGGAGAGGTGACACCCTATCAACTACAGTGCTGCGCAGTTACGACCAGCAAGATAATACCCCTTCTGTTGCCAGAAGATCAGTTTTACAGGAAGTGACGGGACCAGAGGCGAGGGAGATGGTCCCAAATATACAGATGAGGTTCGGGGAAGTGAAACAAGTGTGCGTGCGTTGCGGTCAGTTGATTTGCTACAGAGAAAGTAGCATCAATCTAATCAACAGAGCTATCGACAATCATGATTGTCCGAAACGCCACAGACAATAAATTCTTTTTTTTTGTTGCTCCTGTTGAGCCCTTTACAATGAATCATTTTCGTTTCCCCCCCAAAAAACCCCAAAAAAATATAAAACCGTTCAAAAAATACAAAAAAAGTAAAAAAATGTTCAGAAAAATATTAAAAAAATATAAAACAACAAAAATATTTTAAAAAAAGTTCTTTTCAGAACTACCTCCCCTTTATAAAAAAATTGGTAGAATGTTTAGCACTCTGCCAACCTCTATTTTTTAAGTTCGCGTCCCGGTTCGCTCGCCGGTACGCGAACCGGGAGCGAACCCAAAATTTTTGTTAAAAAAAAAAGAAGAGTAAGTATAAGGGAAGGAAACAGAGAGTAATGTTAAAAGAAAGACAGCTATAGAGACTAAACCAAAGATACTGTTTAATAGATCTATTTACCGAAGAAAAGATGGAAGAGGGTATAATTGTGAAAAACAAAATAGATAAGGAAGTGAAAGAAAAAAAGGAGAGTAGAAGAATAACAAACAAGAGTTTCTTAGAGAATGTGACTGAATGATCAAATTAAGATTAAAACATTGGAATAACAGAGAGAAAAAACAGAATGCAGAAAAGAAGAAGTAACAGAAAAGGAATGATTGAAACAGCAAAGAAATGTAAATAACATAGGGGCATATTATCAACATAGGCGATAAAAGTTTCGCTGCTTTTATCGGCAGAAATCTGCCGCTAAAGCCGCTTTTGCAGCAGAAAACTGCCGCTAAAGCCACTTTTGCAGCAGTTTTCTGCCGATAAAAGCATCGATAATTTTATCACCTGTGTTGATAATATGCCCCTTAGTGTGTTTGAACTACAGGAAGAAAGCATAATGAACAAGTAGTGAAAGAGTGATGAGTCAGAGATAGTGAGAGTAATAGAGACGGAGTGAGTGAACAGGAGTGAGGAACTATGAGAAGAGAGGGACTGAGAAAAAGAGTGGAAGGAGTAGAGTAATTAAGTAATAGAGAAAGGAATGAGGGAAGTAGCAAAGGCAGGAAAGTGAGGGTTAAAGAAATGAAGCAGTCGAACTAATAGAAGTTAAATGTGATAGAAATGTAACGAAAAGAGTACAAAACATTTACCTTATAATTGTCGTTAACTTAGTCACTTGTTATTTTTATACTTTCAATCTGTGAAAGACAGAACAAACATTTGAAAAATATTAAAACATGTATTTAAAAATTAGAAAAGACAAGGGAAAAGATTGAAGGAAAAACAGTTTTTCAACAACTTTGACACTTACAGAAGCCTCTGCTTCTCCAGGCCACTTACACAGTCCTAAAAATATACATTTTAAAGTAACAGTATCTTGATGCAGATGAAGTGAGGCCTATCTTGCAACATGGTGCATCTTTTGCACTGCTACTGTCTCACAAAAGTGATGCAACAGCAGCGCAAAAGAGGCGCACAGCCATCATAAAACTGTACCTAACATTTTAAATGATTGGTTCAGGATGACGATAAGGTGTGGCCTATCCAGAGGTTTGTTTGAGGTGAGGCCTACTCAGGGTTGCAGATTAAATTTAGAGTTGTTGAAGAGTACAGAGGAGATAATACATTTGCAGGCCTACCAATGAAGTGAGTCATGTCCACTGCACTCTTGAACAAAGGCCAAACCTCCTCTGTTTCCCTGGACAGACCTAAACTTGATCTGCACAATGTGATTCGTAATGTTAGGAAACACAGGTGATGTAATTGAAAAACGTGCAATTTCTTTTGCTCATTTCACAATCACATCACTTGTGTTTCCTTTGCTTAGGTATCTCATTGTGCAGATGTAGTCCAGCATATGAAAGAGTACGCAGAAGTGCAGCACTGCATGCAACAACTTTGACACTTACTGAAGCCTCAGCTTCTGCATGCCCCCTACACAGTCTTAATTATATACATTTTAAACTGATGGTATCTTGCTGGAGATGAACTGAGGCCTATCTTGCAACATGGTGCATCTTTTACACTGGTGCTACGTCACAAAAGTGACGGAACAGCGGCGCAAAAGAGGCGCACGGCCATCATAAATCTGAACTTAACATTTTAAATGATTGTTTCTAAATGCTGATAAGGTGTGGCCTATCCAGAGATTTGTTTCAGGTAAGTTCTACTCAGGGTTGCAGATGAAATTTAGGCTTCTTGAAGAGTACAGAGGAGATTATACATGTGCAGGCCTACCACCGAAGTGAGTCATGTCCACTGCACTCTTGAACAAATGTCAGACCTCCTCTGTCTCCTGGAACAGGCCTAAACCTCATCTACACAATGTGATGTGTAATGTTAAGAAACACAGGTAATTTAATTGAAAAACGTGCAATTTTTTTTGCTCATTCCACAATCACATCACCTGTGTTTCCTTTGCTTAGGTATCTCATTGTGCAGATGTAGTCTATCATATGAAAGACTACGTAGAATGTGAGCACTGTATGCAACAACTTTGACACTTACAGAAGCCTCAGCTTCTCCATGCCTACTACACAGTTCTAAATGTATATCATAAATACAAAAAGTACAGAATTAATTATACATGTTAAATGGTTTATTTTTGCTGTTCTCAGAATTTATCAAATTTCACTAAAAACAGTGACTTGAAGGTATTCATCATATAACAGCGGGGAAAAAAAAACACAATCAAAATGATTGTGTTTAAAAAACCCACATAACATAACCAATCAGAAATCAGAACTCCTCAAAAGTAACTTACTTTCCATAACGTCGAAGGATGTCCTATGAACAGCTTACACTCTGTTGTGCTGTTATTATTTTCAGCCCGCCACTTTCTGAAAGAAAAGCTCCATCGTTTTGAAAAATATGTTACATACAATAAATGACTTCTCGCTCTCTACCACACGTTTCCACAAGGCCAAATCGTGTAAGAGCCATTTATAACTCTTGGAATTCTTCTAAGCAAATCCCGTCATTTTGTATTTCCGCAACTTTCAGAAAGAAAACGTTCAAGATCACTTTCACAATCCTGGACTAGTAATATCTTACCCTTCTTGCTCACTCATGTTCTACATTTCCTATGACACTGATACTGCTTACTATGAAGCAGACTTACACTACCTCTATGACTACTACAATTATTTAATTCTCTACATCACTTTTAATCACAAAGCAATTTAAAAGAGTAGATAAAATTATATCAACCCCTAGAATCATTATATGCCAGTTACCTACCCTAAATTCTCTTTTCTGAAAACAGAAAGTAAGAATATTTTTAAGTAAAAAGGCAACATTGTATCGTAGTCAAATGGGAATAATTTCCGAAACAGCAGCTTTTTTTACATTTTCAATAAGCTGTGTAATAAGCGGATCTTGTCAAAGGACCATCATGTCATATAATAGCTGCAGTTACAAATGTTCTTCCTAAAATCAACGACTGTGTAGCCACAACATTTGTAATTAAAGTTGAAGACTTACTTTCATCAGGTTTATATAGTTGGAATTTTAAAATGACATTATAACCAAAAGTTTGGACAAATAATCTAGACAGCATTGCAGACTTACATTACCTCTACTCCATGTTTTGATTGGCTGCTTGAATTAGCTTATAAAAAGAAACAGTTTTTCTGAACTCATTCAAAGTGCAGTTATTTTTCCATGACGTCAAGTGTTATGGTAAGAACACCGTTTGCTTTGGGAAATACTCTGTTGTCCTTTAACTAATCCGTGCCCACCACTTTCTGTAAGAAAACCTTCTTTTTTTCCAGGAACTATTTAAAACTGAAAAATAACTTTTGACTCTGTACTACACTTATCCTCAAGGCCAAATTGTGTAGGAGCCATTAGAACCTCTTGAAATTCCTCAGAGCAAATCCCGAGATTCCTTCCCTAAAATTTTGGTTTTAAAAACACCAGGTAAGAATTTTTAAGGTCAAAAGGCAATTTTTTTTTGAAAGTTAAAACAGAATCATTGCAGAATGACCAGCCATTTCTAGACTTTAAATAAGCTGTGTAATGTCCTGATGTTATTGAAGGACCGTCATGATATATAATTGCTGCAGTTACAAAAGTCCTTCCTGATATTGACAACTGCGAAGCCACAACATTTTTTATTAAAGTTGTCAATTTTGTTCCATCAGGCCTACATCGTTGGAACATTAAAATGACATACTGGCCATATGTTCGTATAAATAATGTTGACAACATTTCAGATTTACATTGGCTACACTCCATGTTGTGATCAGCTGCTTTTACTAGCTTATTAAAGGACACTGATTTACTGTCTGGCAAAGTTAAATATATAAATTTTTCTGAGTCTACACTAGTAGTACTTGATACCCTACAGTTCTCGCAGTCATGCTGCCATTGATAAGAAAGCCCAAACAGGTGATCTACATCTACACCTTCATCATGCAATACATCAAGCATATACATTAAAAACTCCTGACAATCTTGCTGAATATTTTGAGAGAATTGTGTTTGACCTGAACATCTGTCTAACAAATTTCGAATTTCAGACACACTTTCTATTTTTGTTCTATCAGTGCTACATTTCTCTAACACAGAATTCAACAAACTGCAAAATCTTTGATCCGAATTGACCACAATCTCTTCTTTTACATTTTCTAGAGAAAACAAAACATTAACCACTACATTAGCATAGCAGTTGACACCAGACCTATTTTTAAATTGAAAACCAACAACATCTTCAACAGAATCCATTTTCTTTCTGCTTATAATTTCGGGTTCATCGACTTTTCGTCTTTTTGCTACAACCTCCCTACTATTGGTCACATTTCTTCGTTTCCGGCCTACCACACGTTTCTCAAACAAAGGATATTGAGGCAAATGTGGCACATACTCTCTTCTTAACCTATTGTATTCCTTAACACAATCTAGATCCGCACAAATGTTTGTGACATCACACTCAATCAAGTACAATCCCGATAAAGTTCTAACTCGTGACAATGCCACATATGCCATACCCTCCTTGAACACAGAACTGCCAATACTCACCAATGCACTGTCTACACTTAAACCTTGCGATTTATGGATTGTCACCGCATATGCCAAGCAAACAGGAAACTGCTTACGGCGAACATATAAGTCTTTTACAAGCAAAAACCTAGCAGAGCAACGACCAATTAGCTGTACTTCCTCAATGCCATCAAATTTAATTTTTAAAAATTCAATTCCATCCCTATTTCTGTATTTCACAAAATCAACAACATTACCCATTGATCCATTTACCAGACCTCTTTCAACATGTAAATTCCTTCTTAAAATTATACGGCAATTTAAGCACACATTCAGAGTCTTTTCAAAACCTGCAGTTTTAGATATAGTCTTCTCTAATGAATCCAATTTTGATTTCAAATTCTCAGACAAAATAATTGTTGATCCCATATGCTCTACTCTGTCAATAGCTTCCAGTTTCACAATCTCTTGGTTTTCTAAATGCAACATTTTGTTGTTGAAGATGGCACATTCTGCAAGAGTTGGCATCGAACATATTCCAGATTTCTTCTCAGTAATTTTCTGAAAAATATTCTCAGGCACAATGTCTTGTTCTGGATACAAATTTGACAGTAATCGTGCATGTAAAGCTTCTTTCCCATGCTCGGTCACTTTTCCGATTCTAACATCTTGTAGAATATTCTTGTAATCTTCATCCTTCGCCTGACGCATATTTTCACGCAGTTCAGCATAATTGAAGTTTAACCATATATTAACGTTGCCAATGCTCCCTAGGCACTTCCTGGTATCTTCATGCGTGAGCATTTTGAACACAGGTTGTCCTTTTACTGGTGTCAGCTGCAGAAGATCACCGAAAACAATGATGTGTTTGCCACCAAATAACACATCATACTCTGTTTTGAGAACTTCTTGCATTCTCAAATGCACAAAGGCAAGCATGAGATTGGAAACCATGCTTACTTCGTCAATGATAAGAAGTTTCATTTTCTTCAAGACTCTTGAAACTTCACAACAAGCATCTCCAGATAACTTGTGGTATTGTAATTTGTTATCATGCTCCACTGGCAGCATCAGTAGACGATGCAAAGTAATACCTTTAATGTTATGTGCTGCCAGTCCAGTTGGAGCAGTGACAACACAAGACAGCGATGACTCAGTCCTTTTCTGCAAATAACATGAAATTGCTTTAATGAGGAAACTTTTTCCAGTTCCCGCTTCTCCACTCACGTACAGTCGGACAGGCTTCAACGACGTACATGAGCACTCTTTCTTCTCATGACTTAATCCATGATCAATTTGGTTGGTAACTTCGTCATATATTTTCCTCTGCTCAACGTTGAGTTGTCTTTCCAAGTCTTCTAAGTTAACCGCATCCTCCTGAGCATTTGCCATGGCTCTTTCCACTTCAATCATGGCAGTGGCAGCTTCATTTTCGATAACTGGTCCTCCTAGTGGATCCTGACTCAATGAAACAGAACTCTGACTGTCCTGAGAATTGTCTCTAGCAATCTCGGCTGCAATCGTTGCTTCCTGCTCGATTTCCGCATTCAACATTTCTAGATATTTGAGAAAAACAGGACATTCTATGGTCTCCTTGGCGGCATTGAAAGAGTCTTTGTAACAGAGGAAATCTCCAAGCAGTTCCTCTTCTGCACGCCAAGGCTTGAAAAGTTGCAAAAGTGCTAAATAGAAAAACTCTTTTTTTTCAGGAGATTCGCCACTCAATTTTTGATGGTTTACCAAGTGGCATTTTCTTTGCTTGACCAGACATCCCTCACTTCCAATTACAGCATACACTCCTTTATCAATATCTTCTTTGATGTTCCTCTTGAATATGTAATTTTGTAGAACCTCATACAGACAAACATTCTGGAGGTGACTGCTTCTATTTGGATAATATGTATCCAACATGTTGGTCTTCAAAATATCGGTACTGTTTGGCTCCTTTTCCGCCAAATACTCAATTTCCCGCACAGGTTTCAGAACTCGATTACGCGTTGCAGCAAGACCAAGACTCGCCCAAACGATACTCCTGGATTTGGCATAGAGACTTGCTGAAGACAACCGGTTAGAACATTCGTAAGCTCCGATTTCTCGATGTGACAACATCTTCAGACTGAAACTGTACAACTTCTTACTGAGGCTCTTTTCATGGGAAATGTCCTCCCACATATCCTTCAATTCTGTCTTTTCTTTTTTGGTGATGTAAGATGTCACATACCGAGCCACAGCCATACAGTTATCAGCCACGAACTGTATATCCATGTTAGCATTCCACATGGACAAAATCACTGGGTTGTAGTCGTTGATGTACTTGGACTCTTCATTCCTTTTCAAATTGTATGTGTTTTTAGGTGATTTCTTCATCACATTATGTCGCAGCGAAGACATCAAACTGTTCACTCTTCCTTTAGAAATCACCGGTCGTGGAAAGGCGAAACGACATTTGGTGTAGAACTTGTCCTTGTTTCTGAATTTACGACGACAGTACTTTCCACAACGATGGCTTTGGAAGCGTAGAACTTGTTCTCTTAGGCTTTTGTCCTCCTTTGCGTTTGGAACAGCACATGTAGAATACTGTTCTATGAAACTCATCACTAAGTCTTCTGGATCTGTTCCAAATGTAGGTGCATCCTTGATCCACAGCAGCATATGTATATGAGGAGCACCTCTTGCTTGGTACTCCTTTCTCCAGAAGAAATCCAACACCTCTCCAAGAGGTGGATTTTTCTTGTTCATGATGAAAGACATCATAGCTTCAAATCTATGATTGAAGTACCTGCATACATTCACTGGATCCAAAGAGCACAGTTCTCTGGGTGTCTAGAATTCGATATTTTCAATGTTTCCATTTGCCTCTCGTAGAAATTCAAGCAAGTCTTCCCAGCCATACTCGGCACAGCTGAGAGTGAGGAACCATGTGGGAGTTCCTAAGTTCCTCAGCATACATTTTAAATCACCATGACGACGGTACCAGTACTCATTAGTACCACGCTGACACGCCATGAGATTAATCAGGTGAGAATCCAAAATACTGTCTTGCACATTGACTTTATCCATAAAGTCACTTGCCGAGATGTTTTGCATCTGTATACCACTTTTCAAGATGTGGTTCACTGCATATGACAGTCCAGACAGATCGCTTTCAAACAGGAGATGAAACAAATAGGGAATGCATTGTCGAAACCTAGGATCTTCTGCATACAATCGTAAAGTCCGGTATTCAGAAGCAGGAATTTGATGAGGTCGCTCATCATATCTTCCTCCTTGACCTGTTGGAAATAGCTGTGGGAAACACCGAGCTTCCAAACTTTCCTCCCAAACACTAATGGGACTCCCTTTGGCTTGTTTCATTTGAAACAACTCAATAGCATTCCCCATGACTTCCTTGGAATGCAAAGGATGAACACTATAATGTTCATATATTTCTTCACTTTTAGAGGGTTCTACTTTCTCAATTTGACCAGCACACAAATCGCTATCCTCTTCTTCACTTACTTCCTCTTCTGCAACATATACATTCTTATAGTACTTATTGCTTTTTTTCAAATACAATGTTGCCTTTTTGACTTTCCTAACATCCACTAAATCTTGCCATATTTTCTTACTCTTTGTCGGAACCCCATTAACTAAGATAACCAGAGATTCCTCTTCCACTTTTTCTACTCCAATTGTATTAATGTTTTTCTTCAAATCTAGAGGCAAATAAACAACTCTTCCCTTTAATCCTCTCTGTAAATCTGATGGAGGCAATTTCCCTGTCTTTGGCTCCATTCTTACAATAGCCTGAAAGGGATGGATACTTTGAATCAAAATAGATTCATAAGTATTTAAATCCTTCAATTCAGAAGGAATCTCAACCAATTCCAGATTATTATGAACCGCTCTAGCAGGCATCCGGTTTTGATTTAATTTGTTACAACAATATGTACACACACGTTGATCCAATCCCAAATCAAAACAATTTTCTACCATCAAGTATGTTGCGAAATCCTTCCATTCACTATTATTTTGCCTTTCACTTTTCGCATATAAATCCACTAACTTAGTCTGAATCTTATAATTAGGGCGTCGACAACACACACAAGTGAAATTAGGCCTCTCACTTGATTTCACCTGAAACGTGGCAATTTCCTTCTGAAAATTATCTGTACTGGAAACCTGTACACTATCTTCCACATTACCCTCTTCTTCTGGGTTAATTTCAACATTCTCCTCTTTACTTCCAAAGTAACAAAACTCAATTTCTTCACAAATATTCTTCACATCTATTTCAGAACCATGCAAAAGAGCAGTGCATAATTGTTTAAGCATAATTGCTGGACTCTTAGCATAATACAACATTCTAACTAATTTCCTCACTTTATTATGATGCACTGCTAGCATCCTGAAATGATGAAAAACACTCTGGCATACTCTCCTGGAAAGACAAGCCAGTGAATGACCATGCAAACCTGTCACTTCTCTCACTCTGCAAGGATCTAATTCTTGGAACATCATCATTTTCTGCTTCAAACTTTTCTTATTAAATGTCCGTACAAAATCACAAAGCAAATTGATGGAATCCTGTCGCACACTGCAAATACTACTACACTTCCAGGTGTACACAGGTCCCTTAGGACGTCTTCCTAAAACCTCATTACCTAACACCTCTTCTGCCTCTGTTGTCACAAGTTTTTCTTTTTCAACTGGATAACCATCTTTCACCTCATAAGCTCGACCACTGGTGTCAACTGCATGCACCAAATCATTATCCTGGAAATAACTCTCCTCATTAAAAAATGCCTCACAACTTGAACTATGCATCCATTCTCCTGAAAAAACTTCACAAAAATTACTACGATTAACTGTTTTCTTCCATCTACTATTTCTTTTCAAATCATAAATTGCCTTGTTTAGCTTCCTAATTCTATTGATTATCAAAATAAATAACTTTCGCTTAATTTCAAATGCCTGATCAATAACTTTCTCAACTTTTTTTTTCTCTTATAAAAAACCACTTTCTTTTGACCTTTCTTAATATTTTTTAACAAATTGCCAATTATCCTGTTGCGGAACATTCGTCTACGAATGTCCCTAAACTGTTGTTTCCTTCTACTATCATCCACAGAGTTATCTCCTGCTCTAGCAGTAACATTTTTGATTGGCCTTTCCTTTCCGTTTAAATTGCTTCTCTTTTTCTGGACTAAAACATTTTCTGTAGTACTACTTTTTTTCTACAAATGTTTCTTATGAATGATTTCGTTGTCTTACCCGGAGCTTTCTTGGTGACCTGACAAGTTTTTATTGTAGAGGACTGCTGCAACAAGTTTTTAAGCTGCTGTCTTTGACGTTTTGTAGCCTTTCGGATTCTACCCTTAGACGGCATTCTCTAATTTCGAAATGATCTCCAGTTGAATCTGTGGTACAATATAATAAAAAATGTTATTAACCACTATTACCAAACAGTAAATCAATAACAGTCGTCAAAAATTTAACACACTACTTTTCATTTTTACATAGAATAATTTTTAGTGCATTGGCAAATTTAGTAGTTACAAATAGTAGCAAAGAAATGGAATGCTTCTACATTTTACCTGTGCTGTTTTATATGTGAATCTGAACTAATTTTATGAGCATATTTGAGTATTTTATTAAAGACACTAAACACAAGCTGTTTTTGAAGTTGTGTTTAATTTTAAATGAAACGGTTTACATGTTTACTTTTCATTTCCAGTAACTTTTAAAAATAAATGTTTATAGTTCCATAGGCTCAAGCAGGTCAGCTTCCCAGCCTATGTCATACAATTCTGACAAATCGGCATCCTCATCATGTTCTTCATCATCCTCAGGATTTAAAACATCCAAGGGATCTACTTCCACTGATGTTTCAATCACAATTTCAATGATAATATCGAGATCAACGGATTGCTCATTATCACTCATGGTTGATGTTGTCGTTATCTTTAAAGAAAGAGAACAACAATGAGATGTTGCAGAGTAAGAGACAAATCTCAGAGACTATAATAGTAAAATTGTTTAACAAGAGTAACATTTTGCAGCTATTATTTAGCCATGTCCAGCGATGCTGAGGAGGTGAGGCCTATGTCCAAGTTTTCAGTGAACAGGACTCATCTCTTCTTAACCTTGGATAAGCCTCACCGACTCTGTGTCCCCTGCTCATACTTAAATGTAAAGGGGCAGATTTATGTTAACTGGCGCATCCCCACGGATGCACCAGTTAATGTGCACCGCTGCTCTGCCACCCATGGTGTGCTGCATTTACAATGTGGAGCACCATTGAGTAAAAACAGCACAGATGCGTCACGCATCTGTGCTGCAAAAGCAGCACATTGCAGGAATCACGTCGTAAGCGCGACATGTCTACTGCAATGCACAGGAGCAAGCCACACATTGCATGGTGCATCACTCCTTATGCCTGTTTCAAACAGGCGTAAGGATTTGATTCAGCAATGCTATAAAGCTGACTCAGTGAAATCTTCTAAATTTCACTGTGTTAGTTTTACAGGGCTTTCATGCAAATTAATGGCCACCCTGCAACAAAACGCCTATATGAAACCTGACGCAGGTTTCATGTGGCACAGGACTTTACAGCATGACACATCTGCCTAGATACATCAAGTTGTAAATATGTCGCAATATAGCGCATCTTTTGCGCCGCCGCTACGTCACAAAAGTGATGCACAGCGGCGCAAGAGAGGCACACACCTATCATAAATCTGTCCCTAACATTTTAAATGATTGATTCAGGATGACGATAAGGTGTGCCCTATCCAGAGGTTTGTTTGAGGTGAGGCCTACTCAGGGTTGCAGATGAAATTTACGCTTGTTGAAGAGTACAGAGGAGATAATACATGTTCAGGCCTACCAATGAAGTGATTCATGTCCACTTCACTCTTGAACAAAGGCCAGACCTCTTCTGTGTCCGTGGACAGGCCTAAACCTCATCTGCACAATGTCATTCGTAAAGTTAGGAAACACAGGTGATGTAATTGAAAAATTTGGAATTTCTTTTCCTCATTTCACAATCACATCACCTGTCTTTCCTTTGCTTAGGTATCTCATAGTGCAGATGGAGTCTAGCATATCAAAGAGTACACAGAAGTTGAGCACTGCATGCAACAATTTTGACATTTACAGAAGATTCAGCTTCTTATCTTGTTGGAGATGAAGTGAGGCCTGTCTTGCAACATGGTGCATCTTTTGCATCACTGCTGCATCAGTTTCATGTGGCACGGGACTTTACAGCATGACACATCTGCCTAGATGCATCAAGTTGTAAATATGTTGCCACATAGCAAATCTTTTGCACCGCCGTTGCGTCACAAAAGTGACGCACAGTGGCGCAAAAGAGGCACACACCTATCATAAATCTGTCCCTAACATTTTAAATGATTGATTCAGGATGACGATAAGGTGTGCCCTATCCAGAGGTTTGTTTGAGGTGAGGCCTACTCAGGGTTGCAGATGAAATTTACGCTTGTTGAAGAGTACAGAGGAGATAATACATGTGCAGGCCTACCAATGAAGTGAGTCATGTCCACTTCACTCTTGAACAAAGGCCAGACCTCTTCTGTGTCCGTGGACAGGCCTAAACCTCATCTGCACAATGTCATTCGTAACGGTAGGAAACACAGGTGATGTAATTGAAAAATGTGGAATTTCTTTTCCTCATTTCACAATCACATCACCTGTCTTTCCTTTGCTTAGGTATCTCATAGTGCAGATGGAGTCTAGCCTATCAAAGAGTACACACAAGTTGAGCACTGTATACAACAATTTTGACATTTACAGAAGATTCAGCTTCTTATCTTGTTGGAGATGAAGTGAGGCCTGTCTTGCAACATGGTGCATCTTTTGCATCACTACTGCATCAGTTTCATGTGGCACGGGACTTTACAGCATGACACATCTGCCTAGATGCATCAAGTTGTAAATATGTTGCCACATAGCAAATCTTTTGCGCCGCCGCTGCGTCACAAAAGTGACGCACAGTGGCGCAAAAGAGGCACACACCTATCATAAATCTGTCCCTAACATTTTAAATGATTGATTCAGGATGACGATAAGGTGTGCCCTATCCAGAGGTTTGTTTGAGGTGAGGCCTACTCAGGGTTGCAGATGAAATTTACGCTTGTTGAAGAGTACAGAGGAGATAATACATGTTCAGGCCTACCAATGAAGTGAGTCATGTCCACTTCACTCTTGAACAAAGGCCAGACCTCTTCTGTGTCCGTGGACAGGCCTAAACCTCATCTGCACAATGTCATTCGTAAAGTTAGGAAACACAGGTGATGTAATTGAAAAATGTGGAATTTCTTTTCCTCATTTCAGAATCACATAACCTGTGTTTCCTCAGCTTAGTTATCTCATTGAGCAGATTTAGTCTAGCATATCCAAGAGTACGCAGAGGATGAGGACTGTATCCAACAGAGCAATGCACATTACTCACCTCCTTTGACACTTACAGAAGCCTCAGTTTAATATTTCTCAGTTCAATATTTATTTACAGAAGCACACAAAATATGACCTTCTCATAAATGTGAAAAGCGTTTAAAAAAAAAAAAGATTTTCTGGTCATAATTTGAAAACACAACACAGGTCCTATGTAGAAGCACATCCTATCAGTACTTAAATTAGCCAAGCACACATGGGGGCGTATTTACAAGAACCTTACACCACAGGGAAAGGTCTTAAATTAAAATGGGAAAAATAACATCAGAGAGACTCAAAGGCCTTATAAATATGCCCCAAGCAACCTATGAAACTCTAGCACTACATATCAAGAAACCTAATTGATTTCAAAAATCGTTTTTAAACACATCATCTAAATCAATTATATACCTACATTCAAGGGGAAATGACTTAAAATGCCCTAAGACACATGAAAGCGTTTTTTTAAGGCTCTTGCACCATTTTTGGGTCATTTTTAACATGGCTATGTAACTCAAATAATCAAAATCTAAATTTGCCAAGCACAGATGGGGGCGTATTTACAAGGACCTTGCACCACAGGGAAAGGTCTTAAATTAAAATGGGAAAAATTACATCAAATGAACTCAAAAGCCTTGTAAAAAATAACATCAGAGAGACTCAAAGGCCTTATAAATATGCCCCAAGCAACCTATGAAACTCTAGCACTACATATCAAGAAACCTAATTGATTTCAAAAATCGTTTTTAAACACATCATCTAAATCAATTATATACCTACATTCAAGGGGAAATGACTTAAAATGCCCTAAGACACATGAAAGCGTTTTTTTAAGGCCCTTGCACCATTTTTGGGTCACTTTTAACATGGCTATGTGACTCAAAGAATCAAAATCTAAATTTGCCAAGCACACATGGGGGCGTATTTACAAGGACCTTGCACCACAAGGAAATGTCTTAAAATAAAATGGGAAAAATTACATCAAATGAACTCAAAAGCCTTGTAAAAAATAACATCAGAGAGACTCAAAGGCCTTATAAATATGCCCCAAGCAACCTATAAAACTCTAGCACTACATATCAAGAAACCTAATTGATTTCAAAAATCGTTTTTAAACACATCATCTAAATCAATTATATACCTACATTCAAGGGGAAATGACTTAAAATGCCCTAAGACACATGAAAGCGTTTTTTTAAGGCCCTTGCACCTTTTTTGGGTCACTTTTAACATGGCTATGTGACTCAAAGAATCAAAATCTAAATTTGCCAAGCACACATGGGGGCGCATTTACAAGGACCTTGCACCACAAGGAAATGTCTTAAAATAAAATGGGAAAAATTACATCAAATGAACTCAAAAGCCTTGTAAATATGCCCCAATTAACCTATGAAACTCTACCAGTACATATCAAGAAACCTAATTGATTTCAAAAAACGTTTTTAAACACATATTGTAAAGCAATTATATTCCTACATTCATGGAGAAGTGAGTTAAAATGCCCTAAAACACATGAAAGCATTTTTGTAAGACCCTTGCACTATTTTTGCGCCACTTTTAACATGGCTATGTAACTCAAAGAAACAAAATGTATTTCTAAAACACTTGACACAAAGCAACATTTTAAATACACAACTTTCTTCATAATTTTCTCCTTAAAGCATACTATTCTCTATTTAAATTAAATGAATCTTTTCTCACCTTAGCAAATACTTTATGAGTTTCAAAACAGTCTCAGACACACACCAATTTGTCTTTAGCAGAGGAAAAGGTATGCACTCCAGAGTCTGCAAGCAACAATGCCACAGAAATGCTGTAATTCATCACACATATCTCTCATGTCACCCAATCAAAACTCTTCCCTCACTTTTTTCAAATCAACACCCTTCCCCCCTCTGCCCTTTCTGCCTTTTTTGCATAGCAACCACCTCCTGAAAGACCTCTCATGTTTGCAAGTTCACACAACAATGTTTCAATTGAACACTGAACTCTCAGTACACCTGCGTATCCAGTGCAATCTTTCATAAAATGATTTTTTCTTCACCATTCAAATTACATCTTTCAAAGAACTCATCCATGCACCCTAACTTTCTGTTTTCAGCAATCAAAATCCACCAATCACTGCTACTGATTAATTACCACAGAAACTCCACAGTTTTTTTCATTATACACTCTTATTTTTTTAACTGCCATTTCATTGCCACACTTCATCTGACTGCAGCAGAACTTTCTCTCACCATGTTTTCTGTCTGGATTGTTGGAAATAGTTATATCCACTGGGCTCAAAGGTTTGCTGATAACAGAAATTTACCTACCCTCAATTTACAAAATGTGGAAATTAAGTGGATTAGCCACAGAGGATTAAAATGTCACCAATTGATACCATTGGTGAAAACCTTTATGCATTTGCCAAAACCTGACCTGTTAATTGTGCACTGTGGAGGAAATGACTTGGGCACTTTGACTGGTGTAGGTCTGGAAATGTTTTTAAAAGACACCTTTGACCAATTGATGGCACTTTTTCCTCAAACTGCCTTGGTATATTCAAATATATGCCAAAGACAGAAATGGAGGTGGTCGAACCAATTTTGTCCACAAATTGAGAAATCGAGGAAGCATGTAAATAAGTCTGTTTCAGCTTACATGAGAGACCATGGAATGGGCTCCATGTACAACAATAACTTGCGTTACTACATGCAAGATATCTACAGAGGAGATGGAGTTCACTTCTCAGATGAGGGGAACAGAATTTTCAATCGGAATTTAAGACTGTGCATTGGTACCTACTTATAAGTACCTAAATCTACCATAAACCCAAAAGCTCTTCTCAGAGCTACCCTAACTATGATCACCATAAACAAATTTTAAATGTAAATTTTTTTTACTAATTTTCACAATTTACGCTTCCTGGAGCGCTACCCGGTACGCGCACCGGACGCTAACCGCGCGAAAAATTTTAAAAAAATGTTTTTTTTTCGCACATATGGACCTCCGCAGCCACCCTCAGAAAACCTAGGGGGTCAGGATACGTCTACCGTGCCCCCTTCTACCCATTCTGAACATTTTTTGCCCTCCATCTTGTATCTCAATTCTATCGTAATACAAAATGGAGGACTCCCGTAACGCTGCCGGTTCGCGTACCGGGGCGCTCACCGGGAAGCGCTCATTTAAAAAAAGGTGGGAAAGTAATTCACAGAAAAACGACTGGAGACACTTTCACCAAATATATATTAACTCATACTACATACCAATCCCTACCATTTTCACAAATTTGGTTGGAATTCCATTTAGCCATTTAGCCTGTAGACCTCTCTAAATACCCTGAGGTAAATTACTTCACAAAACACATCTGAAGTGTTGGAATTGACAACCAATTAAAATGTTACTTTCATTTTCTACTTTTTTTACCTGACATTTGATTGGTTATGTACCTGAATATATATAAAAAAAAGAGAGAGAAACACAGCCATTTTGACTACTACTTCCTGAACTACATTGCAAGATCATTTTCACTCACAACTTAAACTTGTTTTTAAAAGGTAAGATATTATTTTATAAATTTGAAAACATTTTCAGATAGTTATATACTATCCCTCTGTAAGAGTTACACATTGAGAAAGGCTTGTTTATTATAATTATGGATTGATTTAGGTTTCTGTGGTATAATTATGAATTTACATAGGCTTTTTCACAGGCACTTTTTAATAGTACTACTTCATGCCTCAAAAGTACCTGTCTGAACTTAAACCCAACAGTGCCCTATCTCTACTGATATATTTATTTTTTATTCAAATTTCAGCACAAAAATGCAAGGAGAACAGAACGTTTCCTTTGAAATTGTCCTAGACATGAACAATCAGGAAATCATTGAACCCATTGACTTGGAATTCATGGATGAATCACGAGACCATGAACTTCTACAATGTGTAGAATCTGTGGATTTGTTACTTCATTATGATGACGGTCAAATGTGGGAAGTTATGTTCACTCAACAAGAGGACATATCGGACAGTCAAAAGTTAGACGTTCTATTAAATTTTGAAAAAGAATCAGAAAAATAAAATTATATTCAATATTAAAAAATTATTTGAGTCTTTAATAATTTTTATATGTAATTCATAAACTAGTACCAAATTGATTATAATGTAAAGTCAGACTTATAGTATACTGTGCACAATCCCAAAAATAAATTTATATTTAATAATCATAAATACTACTACTTAAATAAAAAAAAAACAACAAAAAGAACAAT
The DNA here is from genome assembly GCF_964261635.1 of Lissotriton helveticus. NCBI lineage: Eukaryota > Metazoa > Chordata > Amphibia > Caudata > Salamandridae > Lissotriton > Lissotriton helveticus. Next base: position 1,663,987,184 of record NC_136067.1, on the reverse strand, counting down.
CAATAAACCTACAATATTTCAAAATATCATAGTCTATCATTCTTTTTTCCTTATAGTACGCTCCCCAGACCGCTTCCCGGTGCGCGTACCGGGCGCTCCCCACGGCCCTTTTAAAGCCTCCACATCAAACCTAGGGGGTCAGGGAGGATCTACTATGCCCCCTTATGGTCATTTCCCCCTTTGTTTTGGCCTCCTCTTGTCTCTCGATCCTACCGAGAGACAAGATGGCGGCCACTCCGGACTGTTTAGAATGTTGACAGACACCTTCGCGAAGTTCCGTTACGCATCAGGTACGCGAACCGGGGCGCTGCCCGGAGCGCGCTTACAGATATATATATTTTTTTGAAGGTTAATTTATCAAAATCCACTGGAGCACATATATTGAGACCTAGCAAAGGCACATCGGGCTACCAGTCCCTACAATTTTGCCAGGTTTCGTGCAAATCCATTCAGCCGTTCGGGCTAAAAGTGAGGCCAACCGCCCTATGGAAATTAACATGGGAAAAACGCGTTTTGGGACCCCCCTTTTTTCTCGGCCCCCCCTTGACGAACCCCCCCAAATTTTCAGTGGCTGCTCAGAAACACAATGGCCCATTTTCCTGAAAATTTCAGCCAATTCCGTCCACAAACGCCAAAGTTATTAGACATAGAATTTTCAAAAATCCCATAGAGAAAAAATCCTAACTATATATACCTACTGGCGACCGCCAGTAGGTATATATAGTTAGGATTTTTTCCCTATGGGATTTTTGAAAATTCTATGTCTAATAACTTTGGCGTTTGTGGACGGAATTGGCTGAAATTTTCTGGAAAATGGAACATTTTGTTTCTGAGCAGCCCCTGGAAATTTGGGGGGGGTTCGTCAAGGGGGGGCCGAGAAAAAAGGGGGGTCCCAAAACATGTTTTTAACATTGAGTTTTCCATAGGGCGGTTGGCCTCACTTTTAGCCCGAACGGCTGAATGGATTTGCATGAAACTTGGCAAAATTGTAGGGACTGGTAGCCCGATGTGCCTTTTCTAGGTCTCAATATATGTGCTCCAGTGGATTTTGAGAAATTAACGTTTAAAAAAAGATATATATCTGTAAGCGTGCTCCGGGCAGCGCTCCGGTCCGCGGACCTTAAGCGTACCGGAACTTCGCGTAGCTAAGCTGATTGGCTCTCCGGTGTCTGTCAACATTCTAAACAGTCCGGAGCGGCCGCCATCTTGTCTCTCGGTAGGATTGAGAGACAAGAGGAGGCCAAAACAAAGGCGAAAATGACCATAAGGGGGCATACTAGATCCTCCCTGACCCCCTAGGTTTAATGTGGAGGTTTTAAAAGGGCCCCGCGGGGCAAAAAAACCAGAAAAAAATTATTATTTTTTTGCGTGGGGAGCGCCCGGTCCGCGAACCGGGAAGCGTTCTGGGCAGCGTACTGCAATGAAAAATGAATGATAGACTTTTCAAATGCTGTATGTTAATTGATTGTTGTTTTTGTTGATTATTTTTTATTTTCTTTATTTTTTAAGCATTTTGTTTAATGTGATTGTGTTTCATAATTTATTAAACTTTCTAACATTTCATTGTCAGAAATTTCATAATTATCATGGAATATACATTGTAGTCTCTGAGGGTGTAAAATGTCCTCATTTGCAAGGAGGTTATCTACTGCTTGTACACATTGCAGTAGTTCATTGTCCCAAGTTTCATCGAAAAATTCAATGTCAATTTGATTAATTGTATCAATCAATTCTTGGCTGCTGTCTTGCAGGTCCATTTCAAAAGAAACTTGGTTTTCGCCTTCCATTTTGCCTGAAATTTGAATTAAAAAAATATATATTAGTAGAGATAGGGCAATGTTGGGAATAATTTTAGATAGGCATTTTTTATCAGTGAATTTATCTTTGGGCAGTGTATAGTATCAGAGTGGAAGTAGGAATATAAAAATGTGTATGTGATTTAACGTAAGTAAATTCATAATTATACAAGAGAAGCCTAACTCCATCCTTAACTATAACAGAGAAGTCTCTCTAAATCTATAACTACTACAGAGGGATAGTAAATATCTATCAGAAAAAGTTTACCATATTAACTTATAGTGCACAATATACTTCAGTTTTAAAAATAAAAACTTACCTTTAGAAAGAAGTTGAAGGAATTAGTGAAAATACTATTGAAATGTACAGCAAGAAGTAGTAGTCAAAATGGCTGTGTTTTCTTCTCTTCCTTTATATATATTCAGGTATATAACCAATGAAATGTCAGGTAAAAAAAATAGAAAATGAAAGTAACATTTTCATTGGTTGTCAATTTCAACACTTCAGATGTGTTTTGTGAAGTAATTTACCTCAGGGTATTTAGAGAGGTCTACAGGCTAAATGACTAAATGGAATTCCAATCAAATTTGTGAAAATGGTAGGGATTGGTATGTAGTATGAGCTAATCTATATTTGGTGAAATTGTCTCCAGTGGCTTTTCTGTGAACTACTTTCCCACCTTTTTTGATGGTGCGCTTCCCAGGGAGCGACCCGGTACGCGAACCGTTGAGCGCCCCGGTTCGTGAACCTTAAGCGTTCCGGGAGTCCACCATTTTGTGTTTCGGTCGAATTTAGATACAAGATGGAGGGCAAATAATGTTCAGAATGGGTAGAAGGGGGCACTGTAGACTTATCTTGACCCCCTAGGTTTTGTGAGGGTGGCTGAGGAGGCCCATATGTGCGAAAAAAAAACATTTTTTTTAAAAATTTCGCGAGGTTAGCTCCCGGTTCGCGTACCGGGTAGCGCCCCGGGGAGCGTACTTTGTTGAAAATTAGTGAAAATGTTAGAGTAAAATAATAATTGTGAGTGATTAGATGTAGGGTAGCTCTGAGAAGAGCTTTTGGGTTTATGGTACATTTAGGTACTTATAAGTAGGTACCAATGCACATTCTTAAATTCAGAGTGAAAACTCTGTTGCCCTCATCTGAGAAGTGAACTCCATCTCCTCTGTAGATATCTTGCATGTAGTAACGCAAGTTATTGTTGTACAGGGAGCCCATTCCATGGTCTCTCATGTAAGCTGAAACAGATTTGTTTACATGCTTCCTCGACTTCTCAATTTGTGGACAAAATTGGTTTGACCACCTCCATTTCTGTCTTTGGCATATATTTGAATATACCAAGGCAGTCTGAGGAAAAAGTGCCATTAATTGCTCAAAGGTGTCCTTTAAAAGCATTTCCAGACCTACACCAGTCAAAGTGCCCAAGTCATTACCTCCACAGTGCACAATTAACAGGTCAGGTTTGGGCAAATGCATAAAGGTTTTCACCAATAGTATCAATTGGTGACATTTTAATCCTCTGTGGCCAAACCACTTAATTTCCACATCTTGTAAATTGAGGTTAGGTAATTTCCTGTTTTCAACGTACCTTTGAGCCCAGTGAATATAACTATGTCCAACAATCCAGACAGAAAACATGGTGAGAGAAGGTTCTCCTGCAGTCAGATGAAGTGTGGCAATGAAATGGCAGTTGAAAAAATGAGAGTTTAAAATGAAAAAAACTGTGGAGTTTCTGTGTTCATGAAGCAGTAACAGTGATTGGTGGATTTTGATTGCTGAAAACAGAAAGTTAGGGTGCACGGATGTGTTCTTTGAAAGATGTATTTTGAATGGTCAATAAAAAATCATTAAATGAAAGAATGCACTGGATATGCAGGTGCACTGAGAGTTCAGAGTTCAATTGCAACAAAGTTGTGTGAACTTGCAAACACCAGAAGTCTTCCAAGAGGTGGTTGCCATGCAGAAAAGACAGAAAGGGCAGAGGGGGGAAGGGTTTTCATTTGAAAAAAAGTGAGGGAAGAGTTTTGATTGGGTGACATGAGAAATATGTGTGAAGAATTACAGCATTTCTGTGCTTTTGATAGCTGCAGACTCTGGAGTGCATACCTTTTGCTCTGCTGAAGACAAATTGGTGTGTTTCTGAGACTGTTTTCAAACTCAAAGTATTTGCTAAGGTGAGAAAATATTTCTTTAATTTAGATAGAGAATAGTGTGCTTTAAGGAGAAAATTATGAATTATGTGGCGCAAATTGCTTGTAAATATGCTCCCACCTGTGCATGGAAAATTTAGATTTTGAATGTTTGTGTTACATAGCCATGTTAAAAGTGACCCAACCATGCAGGAAAGGCAATCAAAAAACGCTTTTATGTGTCTTAAGGACATTTTAAGTAATTTTCCCATGTGCAGTGTTTTGAAATTATGAATTGAAAATCTTTTTTGAGGTAAAGGAATTGTTTTTAAATTTATGACAAGGACATAATGGTGTATGCTTCTTTATAAGGCAATTGACTGTCCCTGATGTTATTTTTCCCATTTTAATGTAAGACTTTTCTCTGTGGCGCAAATTGCTTGTAAATATGCTCCCACCTGTGCATGGTAATTTTAAATTTTAAATGTTTGTGTTACATAGCCATGTTAAAAGTGACCCAACCATGCTGGAAAGGCAATCAAAAAACGCTTTCATGTGTCTTAATGACATTTTAAGTCATTTTCCCATGTGCAGTGTTTTGAAATTATGATTTGAAAATCGTTTTTGGGGTAAAGGAATTGTTTTTAAATTCATGACAAGGACATAATGGTGTATGCTTCTTTATAAGGCAATTGACTGTCCCTGATGTTATTTTTCTCATTTTAGTGTAAGACCTTTCTCTGTGGCGCAAATTGCTTGTAAATATGCTCCCACATGTGCATGGAAAATTTAGATTTTGAATGTTTGTGTTACATAGCCATGTTAAAAGTGACCCAACCATGCAGGAAAGGCAATCAAAAAACGCTTTTATGTGTCTTAAGGACATTTTAAGGATTTTTCCCATGTGTAGTGTTTTGAAATTATGATTTGAAAATCGTTTTTGAGGTAAAGGAATGTTGTTAAAATTTATGTGCGCCATATGCCCCCAAATTTCTTTTTCAGGGGTGCAGCAGGGTGTTATTGAGACACCCCTGCAGCTTTGGAAAAATTCCTAATTTGTGATGAGCACATTGTTAATCGCAAATTGCACCTTCATTTATATGAGCCTCCTAGCCCATGGAAATGAATGGGTAATTTGCAATTAGCAATTTTCTCATCGCAAATTTGGAATGGTAAAGAATCGCTATTTATTCCTTAAAATTCGCTTTTTTGGAAATGCAATATAGTTATATGATACATATGGCGGTTGATGTCTAACAAGATAAGAAGCTTAGGCATACATTTATGATGACTGGCGCAATGAAGTAGAAATCACTTACTTCATTGGTAGAGCTTTACATGTATTATCTCCTCTGTATTCTTCATCAAGCGTAACTTTAATCTGCAATCCTGAGTAGGCCTCACTTTAAACAAACCTCTGGATAGGCCACATCTTATTGTTATCTTGATTTAATCATTTAAAATGCTAGGGACAGATTTATGATAGGTGTATGCCTCTTTTGCGCCACTTAGAAAACATTGTCCATGGGGAAATGACTTAAAATGTCCTTAAGACACATGAATGTGTTTTTTTAAAACGTTTGCAATTTTTTGGGGTCACTTTTAACATGGCTATGTGACTCAAACAGTCAAAATCTAAATTCGCCATGCACAGGTGGGAGCATATTTACAAGGAATGTGCTCCATGGGGAAAGGTCTTATAATGTAATATGGGAAAAATGACATCAGAGACACTGAAATGCCTTATAGAGAAGCATACACCATTATGTCCTTGTCATAAATTTGCAAACCATTACTTTTCCCCAAAAACGATTTTCAAATCATAATTTGAAAACACTGCACATGTGGAAATGACTTAAAATGTCCTTAATTCAAAATGTGCGATTCCTTAAATGCAATGTATCAAACAAAAAATATGTAAAAAATGATATTAAGGATTTGGAAACTACCACCAACTTCTAGTTTGTGGTAATTTGCGAATTCTTTTCAAAAAGCATTTTTTTCCAAAAAACAAAAGGTCCCATATGACGCCCATACATGCCCTTAGGGCATGTAGGTGTGCCATATGCCCCCAAATTTATTTTTCAGGGGTGCAGCAGGGTGTTCTTGAGATACCCCTGCACGCTTGAAAAAATTCCTATTTTGTGATGAGCTAATTGCTAATCGCAAATTGCAACCTTCATTCCTATGAGCCTCCTAGCCCATGGAAATGAATGGGTAATTTGCAATTAGCAATTTGCTCATTGCAAATTAGGAATAGTAAAGAATTCCTATTTATTCCTTAAAATTTGCTATTTAGGAAATGCAAAATAGTTTGATGGTAGATATGGTGGTTGATCTGTAACAAGATAAGAAGCTTAGGGATACATTTATGATGACTGGCGCAATAAAGTGCACATTACTTACTTCATTGGTAGGCCTTTACATGTATTATCTCCTCTGTATTCTTCATCAAGCGTAACTTTAATCTGCAATCCTGAGTAGGCCTCACCTTAAACAAACCTCTGGATAGGCCACACTTTATCGTCATCCTGGATTAATCATTTAAAATGCTAGGGACAGATTTATGATAGGTGTATGCCTCTTTTGTGCCACTGTGCGTCACTTTTATGATGCAGCGGTGGTGCAAAAGATTTGCTATGAGGCGACAACATTACAAATTGATGCATTTAGGCAGATATGTCATGGTGTAAAAAAAACGTACCACATGAAACCGATGCAGCAGTGATGCAAAAGATGCACCATGTCGTAAGACAGGCCTCACTTGGGGCCATATGTATCAAGCTAATTAGCATTCGCAAAGATCAAAATTCTACGAATTTTGGCCTTTGCGAATGTTAATTAGACAAATGGTATGTATCAAACAAGTTTGATGCAAAATAAGGAGTAGCAAAATTTGCTATTCCTTATTTTGCAATTGCACTGAAGGATTTGCAAATTTTGTGACTACTTAAATGCAATGTATCAAACAAAAAATATGTAAAAAATGACATTAAGGATTTGGAAACTATTGTGGTAAATTGGTGGTAATTTGTGAATTCTTTTCAAAAAGCTTTTTTTAAAAAAAACAAAAGGTCCCATATGACGCCAACACATGCCCTTAGGGCATGTATGTGTGCCATATGCCCCCAAATTTCTTTTTCAGGGGTGCAGCAGGGTGTTCTTGAGACACCCCTGCACCCTTGGAAAAATTCCTAATTTGTGATGAGCAAATTGCTAATCGCAAATTAAACCTTCATTCCTATGAGCCTCCTAGCCCATGGAAATGAATGGGTAACTTGCAATTAGCAATTTGCTCATCGCAAATTAGGAATGGTAAAGAATCGCTATTTATTCCTTAAAATTCGCTATTTAGGAAATGCAAAATATTTTGATGATACATATGGCAGTTCATCTCTAACAAGATAAGAAGCTTAGGGATAGATTTATGATGACTGGTGCATCACCAGGGATGTGCCAGTCATCTTGCGCCGCTGTTCCGCCACCCATGGTGTGCTGCATTTACAATGCGGCGCAGCATGGGGCAAAAACGGCACAGATGCTTGACGCATCTGTGCCGTTAAGGTGGCGCATTGCTGGAGTTGTATCGCAAGTGCGATGCAGCTCCAGCAAGGCTCAGGGGTGCACCATCTCCACAATGTTGCGTCAAGACCTATGCCTGCTTCAAGCAGGCGCAGGGTTTTGACACAGGTTTCTCCTATCTGATTGTAAATGCGGCACACCATGGGTGGCAGAGCAGTGGTGCACGTTAACTGGTGCATGCCTGGGGATGTGCCATTTAACATAAATCTGCCCCTTTACATTTAAGTATGTGCAGGGGACACAGAGTCGGTGAGGCTTATCCAAGGTTAAGAACAGATGAGTCCTGTTCAGTGAAAAATTAGACATAGGCTTCACCTGCTCAGCATCGCTGGACATGGCTAAATAATAGCTGCAAAATGTTACTCTTGTTAAACAATTTTACTATTATAATCTGTGAGATTTGTCTCTTACTCTGCAACATCTCATTGTTGTTATCTTTCTTTAAAGATAAAGACAACCTCAACATGAGCGACAATCTGCAATCAGTTGATTTTGACCTCATCATTGAACTTGTAATTGAAACATCAGTGGATGTTGATCCATTGGATGATTTAAATCCTGAGGATGAAGAAGAGCGTGATGAGGATGCAGATTTGTCCGAATTATATGATATAGGATGGGAAGCTGACCTGCTTGAGCCTTTGGAAATATAAACATTTATTTTTAAAATGTATAATTAATAAAAAGTAAAAAGGTAAACCGTTTAATTTAAAAATAAAGACACCTTCAAAAGCAGGTTATGTGTAGTGTCTTCAATAAAATATTAAAATATGCTCATAAAATTAGATCAGATTCACATATAAAATAGCATAGGTAACATAAATATAAATGTCATTTCTTTTCTGGTATTTCTGTATTGTAAATTTGCCAACGACTAAAAAATCTTCTAATTAAAATGTCAAGTAGTGTGTTAAGTTTTTTATCACTGTTACTGATTTACTGTTTGGGAATAATGGTTAATAACATTATTTATTATATTTTTCCACAGATTCAACTGCAGATCATTTCAAGATTTCACCATGCCTACAATAGAAAGACAGAGAAAGGCTGCAAAACGTCAAAGACAGCAGGTGAAAAATAATACGCAGCAGTCCTCTAACAAAAAGATTTGTCAAGTCACGAAGAAAGCACCGGGTAAGAGCACAAAACACTTTATAAGAAATATGTGTAATAAAAAAAATATTACTACAGAAAATGTTTCAGTCCATAAAACGAGAAGGAAATCAAATGGAAAAGAAAGGCCAATGAAAAATGTTACTGCTAGAGCAAGAGATAACTCTGTGCATGATAGTAGAAGGAAACAACAGTTTAGGGAGATTCGTAAACGAATGTTCCGGAACAGGATAATTGGCAATTTGTTAAAAAATATTAAGAAAGGTCAACATAAACTAGTTTTTTATAAGACAAAAAAAAAGTTGAGAAAGTTATTGATCAGGCATTTGAAATTAAACGTAAGTTATTTATTTTGATAATCAATAGAATTAGGAAGCTAAACAAGGCAATTTTTGATTTCAAAAGAAATAGTAGATGGAAGAGAATAGTTAATCGTAGTAATTTTTGTGAAGTTTTTTCTGGAGAATGGATGCATAGTTCAAGCTGTGAGGCATTTTTTAATGAGGAGAGTTATTTCCAGGATAATGATTTGGTGCATGCAGTTGACACCAGTGGTCGTGCTTATGAAGTGAAAGATGGTTGTCCAGTTGAAAAAGAAAAACTTGTGACAACAGAGGCAGAAGAGGTGTTAGGTAATGAGGTTTTAGGAAGACGTGCTAAGGGTCCTGTGTACACCTGGAAGTGTAGTAGTATTTGCAGTGTGCGACAGGATTCCATCAATTTGCTTTGTGATTTTGTACGGTCATTTAATAAGAAAAGTTTGAAGCAGAAAATAAGGTTGTTGCAAGAATTAGATCCTTGCAGAGTAAGAGAAGTGACAGGTTTGCATGGACATTCACTGGCTTGTCTTTCCAGGAGAGTATGCCAGAGTGTTTTTCATCATTTCAGGATGCTAGCAGTGCATCATAACAAAGTGAGGAAATTAGTTAGAATGTTGTATTATGCTAAGAGTCCAGCAATTATGCTTAAACAATTATGCGCTGCTCTTTTGCATGGTTCTGAAATAGATGTGAAGAATATATGTGAAGAAATTGAGTTTTGTTACTTTGGAAGTAAAGAGGAGAATGTTGAAATTGAGCAAGAAGAAGAGGGTCTTGTGGAAGATAGTGTACAGGTTTCCAGTACAGATAATTTCCAGAGGGAAATTGCGACGTTTGAGGTGAAATCAAGTGAGAGGCCGAATTTCACTTGTGTGTGTTGTCGACGCACTTATTATAAGAATCAGACTAAGTTAGTGGATTTATATGCAAAAAGTGAAAGGGAAAATAATAGTGAATGGAAGGATTTTGCAACATACTTGATGGTAGAAAATTGTTTTGATTTGGGATTGGATCAACGTGTGTGTACTTATTGTTCTTGCAAATTAAATCAAAACCAGATGCCTGCTAGAGCAGTTCATAATAATCTGGAATTGGTTGAGATTCCTTCTGAATTGAAGGATTTAAATACTTATGAATCTATTTTGATTCAAAGTATCCATCCCTTTCAGGCTATTGTAAGAATGGAGCCAAAGACAGGGAAATTGCCTCCATCAGATTTACAGAGAGGATTAAAGGGAAGAGTTGTTTATTTGCCTCTAGATTTGAAGAAAAACATTAACACAATTGGAGTAGAAAAAGTGGAAGAGGAACCTCTGGTTATCTTAGTTAATGGGGTTCCGACAAAGAATAAGAAAATATGGCAAGATTTAGTAGATGTTAGGAAAGTTAAAAAGGCAACATTGTATTTGAAAAAAAATAATAAATACTATAAGAATGTATATGTTGCAGAAGAGGAAGTAAGTGAGGAAGAGGATAGCGATTTGTGTGCTGGTCAAATTGAGAAAGTAGAACCCTCTACTAGTGAAGAAATATATGAACATTATAGTGTTCATCCTTTGCATTCCAAGGAAGTCATGGGGAATGCTATTGAGTTGTTTCAAATGAAACAAGCCAAAGGGAGTCCCATTAGTGTTTGGGAGGAAAGTTTGGAAGCTCGGTGTTTCCCACAGCTTTTTCCAACAGGTCAGGGAGGAAGATATGATGAGCGACCTCATCAAATTCCTGCTTCTGAATACCGGACTTTGCAATTGTATGCAGGAGATGCTAGGTTTCGACAATGCATTCCTTATTTGTTTCATCTCCTGTTTGAAAGCGATCTGTCTGGACTGTCATATGCAGTGAACCACATCTTGAAAAGTGGTATACACATGCAAAACATCTCGGCAAGTGACTTTATGGATAAAGTCAATGTGCAAGATAGTATTTTGGATTCTCACCTGATTAATCTCATGGCGTGTCAGCGTGGTACTAATGAGTACTGGTACCGTCGTCATGGTGATTTAAAATGTATGCTGAGGAACTTAGGTACTCCCACATGGTTCCTCACTCTGAGCTGTGCCGAGTATGGCTGGGAAGACTTACTTGAATTTCTACGAGAGGCAAATGCTAACGTAGATAACATCGAATTCAAGACACCCGGAGAACTGTGCTCTTTGGATCCAGTCAATGTATGTAGGTACTTCAATCATAGATTTGAAGCTATGATGTCTTTCATCATGAATAAGAAGAATCCACCTCTTGGAGAGGTGTTGGATTTCTTCTGGAGAAAAGAGTACTAAGCAAGAGGTGCTCCTCATATACATATGTTGCTGTGGATCAAGGATGCACCTAAATTTGGAACGGATCCAGAAGACTCAGTGATGAGTTTCATCCAACAGTATTCTACGTGTGCTGTTCCAAACGCAAAGGAGAAGAAAAGCCTAAGAGAAAAAGTTCTGCGTTTCCAAAGCCATCGATGTGGAAAGTACTGCCGTCGTAAATTCCGAAACAAGGACAAGTTCTACACTAAATGTCGTTTCGGCTTTCCACGACCGGTGATTTATAAAGGAAGAGTAAACAGTTTGATGTCTTAGCTGCGACACAATGTCATGAAGAAATCACCTAAAAACACTTACAATTTGAAGAGGAACGAAGAGTCCAAGTACATCAACGACTACAACCCGGTGATTTTGTCCATGTGGAATGCTAACATGGATATACAGTTTGTGGCTGATAACTGTATGGCTGTGGCTCGGTATGTGACGTCTTACATCACCAAAAAAGAGAAGACAGAATTGAAGGATATGTGGGAGGACATTTCCCATGAAAAGAGCCTCAGCAAGAAGTTGTACAGTTTCAGTCTGAAGATGTTGTCGCATCGAGAAATCGGAGCGTACGAATGTTCTGACCGGTTGTCTTCAGCAAGTCTCTATGCCAAGTCCAGGAGTATCGTTTGGGCGAGTCTTGGTCTTGCTGCAACGCGTAATCGAGTTCTCAAACCTGTGCGGGAAATTGAGTATTTGGCGGAAAAGGAGCCAAACAGTACCGACATTTTGAAGACAAACATGTTGGATACATATTATCCAAATCGAAGCAGTCACCTCGAGAATGTTTGTCTGTATGAGGTTCTGCAAAATTACATATTCAAGAGGAACATCAAAGAAGATACTGAGAAAGGAGTGTATGCTGTAATAGGAAGTGAGGGATGTCTGGTCAAGCAAAGAAAATGCCACTTGGTAAACCATCGAAAATTGAGTGGCGAATCTCCTGAAAAAAAGGAGTTTTTCTATTTAGCACTTTTGCAACTTTTCAAGCCTTGGCGTGCAGAAGAGGAACTGCTTGGAGATTTCCTCTGTTATGAAGACTCTTTCAATGCCGCCAAGGAGACCATAGAATGTCCTGCTTTTCCCAAATATGTAGAAATGTTGAATGCGGAAATTGAGCAGGAAGCAACAATTGCAGCCGAGATTGCCAGAGACAGTTCTCAGGACAGTCAGAGTTCTGCTTCATTGAGTCAGGATCCGCTAGGAGGACCTGTTATTGAAAATGAAGCTGCCACTGCTATGAATGAAGTGGAAAGAGCCATGGCACATGCTCAGGAGGATGCGGTTAACTTAGAAGAGTTGGAAAGACAACTTAACGTTGAGCAGAGGAAAATATATGACGAAGTTACCATGCAAATTGATCATGGATTAAGTCATGATAAGAAAGAGTGCTCATGTACGTCGTTGAAGCCTGTCCGACTGTACGTGAGTGGAGAAGCGGGAACTGGAAAAAGTTTCCTCATTAAAGCAATTTCATGCTATTTGCAGGAAAGGACAGAGTCATCGCTGTCTTGTGTTGTCACTGCTCCAACTGGACTGGCAGCACATAATATTAAAGGGATTACTTTACATCGTTTACTGATGCTGCCAGTGGAGCATGACAACAAATTACAATATCACAAGCTATCTGGAGATGCTTGTTTTGAAGTTTCAAGAATCTTGAGGAAAATGAAACTTCTTATCATTGACGAAGTAAGCATGGTTTCCAATGTCATGCTTGCCTTTGTGCATTTGAGGATGCAAGAAGTTCTCAAAACAGAGTATGATGTGTTATTTGGTGGCAAACACATCATTGTTTTCGGAGATCTTTTGCAGCTGACACCAGTGAAAGGGGAACCTGTGTTCAAAATGCTCACGCATGAAGATACCAGGAAGTGCCTAGGCAGCATTGGCAACGTCAATATATGGTTAAACTTCAATTATGCTGAACTGCATGAAAATATGCGTCAGGCGAAGGATGAAGTTTACAAGACTATTCTACAAGATGTTAGAATTGGAAAAGTGACCGAGCATGGGAAAGAAGCTTTACATGCACGATTACTGTCAAATTTATATCCAGAACAAGATGTTGTGCCTGAGAATATTTTTCAGAAAATTACTGAGAAGAAATCTGGAATATGTTTGATGCCAACTCTTGCAGAATGTGCCAAATTTAACAACAAAATGTTGCATTTAGAAAAGCAAGAGATTGTGAAACTGGAAGCTATTGATAGAGTAGAGCATATGGGATCAACAATTATTTTGTCTGAGAATCTGAAAACAAAATTGGATTCATTAGAGAAGAGTATATCTAAAACTGCAGGTTTTGAAAAGACTCTGAATGTGTGCTTGAACTGCCGTATAATTTTAAGAAGGAATTTACATGTTGAAAGAGGTCTGGTAAATGGATCAATGGGTAATGTTGTTGATTTTGTGAAATACAGAAATAGAGATGGAATTGAATTTTTAAAAATTAAATTTGATGGCATTGAGGAAGTACAGCTAATTGCTCGTTGTTCTGCTAGATTTTTGCTTGTAAAAGACTTATATGTTCGCCGTAAGCAGTTTCCTGTTTGCTTGGCATATGCGGTGACAATTCATAAATCGCAAGGTTTAAGCGTAGACAGTGCATTGGTGAATATTGGCAGTTCTGTGTTCAAGGAGGGTATGGCATATGTGGCATTGTCACGAGTTAGAACTTTATCGGGATTGTACTTGATTGAGTGTGATGTCACAAACATTTGTGCGGATCTAGATTGTGTTAAGGAATACAATAGGTTAAGAAGAGAGTATGCGCCACATTTGCCTCAGTATCCTTTGTTTGAGAAACGTGTGGTAGGCCGGAAACGAAGAAATGAGAACAATACTGGGGAGGTTGTAGCAAAAAGACAAAAAGTCAATGAACCTAAAATTACAAGCAGAAACAAAAAGGATTCTGTTGAAGATGTTGTTGGTTTTCAGTTTGAAAACAGTTCTGGTGTCAACTGCTATGCTAATGTAGTGGTTAATGTTTTATTTTCTCTAAAAAATGTAAAAGAAGAGATTGTGGTCAATTCTGATCAAAGATTTTGCAGTTTGTTAAATTCTGTGTTAGAGAAATGTACCACTGATAGAAGAAACATAGAAAGTGTGTCTGAAATTCGAAATCTGTTAGACAGATGTTCAGGCCAAACACAATTCTCTCAAAATATTCAGCAAGATTGTCAGGAGTTTTTAATGTATATGCTTGATGTATTACATGCTGAAGGTGTAGATGTAGATCAGCTGTTTGGGCTTTCTTATCAATGGCAGCATGACTGCGAGAACTGTATGGTATCAAGTACTACTAGTGTAGACTCAGAAAGATTTATATATTTAACTTTGCCAGACAGTAAATCAGTCTCCTTTAATAAGCTAGTAAAAGCAGCTGATCACAACATGGAGTGTAGCCAATGTAAATCTGAAATGATGTCCACATTATTTATACGAACATATGGCCAGTATGTCATTTTAATGTTCCAACGATGTAGGCCTGATGGAACAAAATTGACAACTTTAATTAAAAATTTTGTAGCTTCGCAGTTGTCAATATCAGGAAGGACTTTTGTAACTGCAGCAATTATATATCATGACGGCCCTTCAATAACATCAGGACATTACACAGCTTATTTAAAGTCTAGAAATGGCTGGTCATTCTGCAATGATTCTGTTTTAATTTTCAAAAAAAAATTGCCGTATGACCTTAAAAACTCTTACCTGGTGTTTTTAAAACCAAAATTTTAGGGAAAGAATCTCGGGATGTGCTCTGTGGAATTTCAAGAAGTTCTAATGGCTCCTACACAATTTGGCCTTGAGGATAAGTGTAGTTCAGAGACATAACTTCTAACCATAGGACTGGACATTATGGAGAAATACGTGCACTTTGAATGAGTTCAGAAAAACTGTTTCTTTTTATAAACTAATTGAAGCAGCCAATCAAAACATGGAGTAGAGGGAATGTAAGTCTGCAATGCTGTCTACTGTTTTACATTGCTTTGTGATTAAAAGTGATGTAGAGAATTAAATAATTGTAGTAGTCATAGAGGTAGTGTAAGTCTGCTTGTATCAGTGTCATAGGAAAAGTAGAACATGACTGAGCAAGAAGGGGAAGATATTACTATTCCAGGATTGTGAAAATGATCTTCAACATTTTAATTCTGAAAGTTGCGGAAATGCCAAATGACGGGATTGGCTTACAAGAAATCCAAGAGTTATAAATGGCTCTGACAAGATTTGGCCTTGTGGAAAATTGTGGTAGAGAGCAAGAAGTCATTTATTGCATGTAACGTGTTTTTAAAAACGATGGAGATTTTCTTTCAGAAAGTGGCGGGCTGAAAGTAATAACAGCACAAAAGAGTGTAAGCTGTTCATAGGACATCCTTGGACGTCATGGAAAGTAAGTTAACTTTAAGGAGTTCTGAATTTTGATTTCTGATGTTGTATGGGTTTTTTAAACACAATCATTTTGATTGTGTTTTTTTTTCCCCGCTGTTACATGATGAATACCTTCAAGTCACTGTTTTTAGTGAATTTTGATACATTCTGAGAACAGCAAAAATAAACCATTTAACATGTATAATTAATTCTGTACTGTTTGCATTTATGATGTATATGTAGAACTGTGTAGGAGGCATGGAGAAGGTGAGGCTTCTGTAAGTGTCAAAGTTGTTGCATGCAGTGCTGCACTTCTGCGTATTCTTTCATATGCTAGACTACATCTGCACAATGAGATACCTAAGCAAAGGAAACGCAAGTGATGTGATTGAGAAATGAGCAAAATAAATTGCACGTATTTCAATTACATCACCTGTGTTTCCTATCATTACGAATCACATTGTGCAGATCAAGTTTAGGTCTGTCCAGGGAAACATAGGAGGTTTCTACTTTGTTGAAGAGTGCAGTGGACATGACTCACTTCATTGGTAGACTTTCACAGATATTATCTCCTCTGTACACTTCAACAAGTGTAAATCTCATCTTGAACTCTGAGTAGGCCTCACCTCAAACAAACCTCTGGATAGGAGACATGTTATTGGCATCCTGAAGCGACACTTTTCTGAAACAAGAGCAATGCAAAAGATGCACCATGTTTTAAGATAGGCCTCACTTCATCTGTATCAAGATACTGTTAGTTTAAAATGTATATCTTTAGGACTGTGTAGGGGACCTGGAGAAGCAGAAGCTTCTGTCAGTGTCAAAGTTGTTGAAAAACTATTTGTCCTTCAATCTTTTCCCTTGTCTTTTGTAATTTTTAAATACATGTTTTAATATTTTTCAAATGTTGGTTCTCTCTTTCACAGATTGAAAGTATAAAAATAAAAAGTGAGTAATTTAACGGCAATTATAAGGTAAATAGTTGTACTCTTTTCGTTACATTTCTATCACATTCACCTACTATTAGATCCACTGCTTCACTTCTTTAACCCTCAGTTTCCTGCCTTTGCTACTTTCCTCATTCCTTTCTCTATTACCTACTTACTCAACTCCTTCCACTCTTTTTCTCAGCCCCTCTGTTCTCATAGTTCCTCAGTCTTGTTCACTCACTCCGTCTCTATTACTCTTAGTGTCTGTGAATTACTTTCCCACCTTTTTTTTTGGACCGCTTCCCGGGAAGTGGCCCGGTTCGCAAACCAGCAGCGTTACGGGAGTCCACCATTTTGTGTTTTGGTCGAATCAAGATACAAGATGGAGGGCAAATAATGTTCAGAATGGGTAGAAGGGGGCACGGTAGATGTATCTTGACCCCCTTGGTTTTCTGAGGGTGGCTGAGGAGGACCATAGTTCTTCACTCTTGTTCACTCTCTCTGTTTCTATTAATGTCACTGTTTCTGACTGATCAAAAAATTTTTTTAAAAAAAAGAACAGTAACTATAAGGGAAGGAAACAGACAGTTATGTTAAAAGAAAGACAGCTATAGGGAGTAAACTAAGGATACTGTTACCCGCAATCCACTGCTGATGATGTTACTGACCATGTCATGAATGATGTAATATGTGACATCATCAGCAGTGGATTGTAGGTAACAGTATCTCTTGTTTACTCCCTAGAGCTGTCTTTCTTTTCACATAACTGTCTGTTTGCTTACCTTATACTTACTGTTCTTTTTTTTTTTAAATATTTTTTTTGGTTAGCTTCCGGTACGCGTACCGGGTAGCGCTCCGGGGAGCGAACTAAGAGAAATAGAGGTTGGCAGAGTTCCAAATATTCTACCAATTTTTTTATAACGGGGAGGTAGTTCTGAAAAGAACTTTTTTTTTTTATGTTTTTGTTGTTTTATATTTTTTTTATTATTTTTTGAACATTTTTTTACTTTTTTTGTATTTTCTGAACGTTTTTATATTTTTTTGTTTTTTTTTGGGGGGGGGGAAACAAAAACGATCCATTGTAAAGGGCTCAACAGGAGCAACAAAAAAAAAAGAATTTATTTTTAGGGGCGTTTCGGACAAACATTAACATGATTCTGAATAGCTCTCATAATCAAAATGATGCTACTTTCCCTGTAGCAGATGAAATCGCCGCAGTGCACGCACACTTGCTTCACGTGCCCAAACAACATTTGAATGTTTGGGATCATCTCCCTCGCCTCTGGTCCCGACACCTCTGGAACAACCGATCTTCTTGCCATTGGAAGGGGATT
This sequence comes from Lissotriton helveticus, assembly GCF_964261635.1. Taxonomy (NCBI): domain Eukaryota; kingdom Metazoa; phylum Chordata; class Amphibia; order Caudata; family Salamandridae; genus Lissotriton; species Lissotriton helveticus. The sequence goes on along the minus strand of NC_136067.1, from coordinate 1,663,969,303 downwards.
TTGTTGCTCATCACGTAGCTGGGCAGCACTATCATTATTTGGGTGCCACCTACTCATATGCCGATGCATAGTGTGATTGCCGTAACTGTATTTTTTTTCAGTTCCCCTTGACAATCTATCACCGCATATACGGCAAAACACGTAGCGTGCATTCACTTTTTTTTGCCCCTCAGGAAATTTATAGAATTGCCAAACGTAATTCTCTTTTCGATTGTACCTCCTGGGCTCCTCTGGCAAAAACCTTGGCTCTTCCTCCTCTTCCTCCTCTTCCTGTTCTTCCTCTTCTTGCAAAATTACTTCAGCAGGTGGTCCTCTCTTCTTTGAATTTGGTGGAGGTGGTGGGTTAGAACCAGCTGAAGCTACTAATGAAGCCATGTCAAAGTGTAAATAAAGGGTCTTTCTCTCACCAAGATGAAAGTCAGAGTGAGGAAAGAAGGAGGGGTTTTCATCATTTGGGAAAAGCAAAAGTTCTAAACCAATGAAAAGTGTTCATTTTAGATCACATGACCTAGTATTACATCATTAGGAAACAAAAAGTGAAATGAACCAATGAAAAGTGTTATTACCGAGTCACATGACGTGCTGTGTTTACGTTACGCGGTCGGCGCCGCGCCGCGGATCGCTTCCGGTTCGCGTACCGCTGCGCTTCCGGGTACGCTAACGTAGCACGTCATATGACGTATCACGCGAGAACGCGAAACGTCATGCTGACGCGACGCGTCACGATGTTGTTTTCTAACGCGACAGTTGCGCAAACGGAACGTTTACCGGTTCGCGGACCGGGTCGCGGCTCCGAATTGAGCTAACGGGAAGCTAACCGGTTCGCGTACCGGGAGCGAAACAATCAAAATAATAAAAAAAAATTGTATTATAAACATGTAAAAAATATTTTTCAATTTAAAGAAGAATACATTGTAAAGGTTTTGATATTTGCTATTAAAAAACCATTGAAATTCACTGAAAAAACCATAGGTTATAGACCATATATAGTTAGGAATTAGCATTTACAAAACCTTGAAAATTCACTGAAAAAACCATAGGTTATAGACCATATATAGTTAGGGATTAGCATTTACAAAACCTTATTTTACTCGCACAAAACCATTGAAATTCCATATATAGTTAGTTGTACTAACTATATATCGCGCACCCGCAATCCACTGCTGATCATGTCACATATTACATCATTCATGACATGGTCAGTGACATCACTGATGACATCACTGATGACATCTCAAATGACATCACTGATGACATCACTGATGACATCTCAATGACATGACTGATGACATCACTGATGACAACATCCAGTGACTGTATGTTTCTGTAAAGTTAAAATATGTCTAACATATTGAAGAATGAGTGGATGTATAAGTGTCTGGATGAAGGATTTAGTAGGTGCATGACTGACTGTATGAGTGAGTGATTAAATGTGTCTCACTGAGTGCATGGGTTAGTGACTAAACTGTCTCAATTTGTGCATCATTATGTCTGTTGTTCTGTAAACTGCTGCATGTGTTGATCATTAGCTATATGATTAACTATATGGGTTATTTATTGGTTGCCCAAGTATTTGTATGGGAGACTGAGAGTGTGTATGGGTGGCTGGGAGGTGAATGACTCTGTGCATAGATGTGTAAGCAGTTGATTCACTAGATATATGGATTCAAAAGTGCATGTGGAAACAGGTGTATGGGCGGTTGACTGAGTGCATTGGTGAGTGAATGGATATCTGAGTGCTACATGTCAAAGTAAGAACATATGTAAAACACAGTACATGTGAGAGTTGACATATATAAATAACTGTGCATAAGAGTCCGTGAATGTGTGAGTGGCTGTATTGATCATTGTGAACTTGTATCAGGGATTGTAAAAGAGAGTAAATATGTGTTAGTATATGTTTGAATAAGTAAGGTATGTATAACTGTATAGTTGAGGAAATGGAGGTGTAATTGATTCTTTGCATGACTGAGTAGGTGATTGAGTAACTCCATGGATGAGTGACAGTCTGTGAGTGTCTGTTTACACTGAGTGTATCTAAGGTTATTTTAGAGTCTGAAGAAGTTCATCGTATTATCACATGAATGATGTCATCAGTGATGTCATCAGTAATGTCAAATGAGATGTCATCAGTGATGTCATCAGTGATGTCATTTGAGATGTCATCAGTGATGTCATCAGTCATGTCATTGAGATGTCATCAGTGATGTCATCAGTGATGTCATTTGTGATGTCATCAGTGATGTCACTGACCATGTCATGAATGATGTAATATGTGACATGATCAGCAGTGGATTGCGGGTGCGCGATATATAGTTAGTACAACTAACTATATATGGAATTTCAATGGTTTTGTGTGAGTAAAATAAGGTTTTGTAAATGCTAATCCCTAACTATATATGGTCTATAACCTATGGTTTTGTCAGTGAATATATATATATATATATATATATATATATATATATATATTACCTACTGGCGGTCGCCAGTAGGTATATATAGTTAGGATTTTTTCCCTATGGGATTTTTGAAAATTCTATGTCTAATAACTTTGGCGTTTGTGGACGGAATTGGCTGAAATTTTCTGGAAAATGGAACATTTTGTTTCTGAGGAGCCCCTGAAAATTTGGGGGGGGTTCGTCCAGGGGGGGCCGAGAAAAAAGGGGGGTCCCAAAACGTGTTTTTAACATTGAGTTTTCCATAGGGCGGTTAGCCTCACTTTTAGCCCGAACGGCTGAATGGATTTGCACGAAACTTGGCTAAATTGTAGGGACTGGTAGCCCGATGTGCCTTTTGTAGGTCTCAATATATGTGCTGCAGTGGATTTTGAGAAATTAACGTTCAAAAAAAGATATATATCTGTAAGCGCGGACCGGGCAGCGCCCCGGTTCGCGGACCTTAAGCGTACCGGAACTTCGCGTAGCGAAGCTGATTGGCTCTCCGGTGTCTGTCAACATTCTAAACAGTCCGGAGCGGCCGCCATCTTGTCTCTCGGTAGGATCGAGAGACAAGAGGAGGCCAAAACAAAGGGGGAAATAACTATAAGGGGGCATAGTAGATCCTCGCTGACCCCCTAGGTTTAATGTGGAGGTTTTAAAGGGGCCCCGCGGGGCAAAAAAAAAAAAATTTTTTTTTTGTTTTTTTTCGTGGTTAGCGCCCGGTCCGCGAACCGGGAAGCGTTCTGGGGAGCGTACTACAATGAAAAATGAATGATAGTCTTTTCAAATGCTGTATGTTAATTGATTGTTGGATTTTTTGATTATTTTTTATTTCCTTTATCTTCCCAGGGAGCGACCCGGTACGCGAACCGTTGAGCGCCTCGGTTCGCGGACCTTAAGCGTTCCGGGAGTCCACCATTTTGTGTTTCGGTCGAATTAAGATACAAGATGGAGGGCAAATAATGTTCGGAATGGGTAGAAGGGGGCACGGTAGAGTTATCTTGACCCCCTAGGTTTTCTGAGGGTGGCTGAGGAGGTTTATATGTGCGAAAAAAAAACATTTTTTTAAAAAAATTTCGCGAGGTTAGCTCCCGGTACGCGTACCGGGTAGCGCCCCAGGGAGCGTACTTTGTTGAAAATTAGTGAAAAAAGTTAGAGTAAAATAATAATTGTGAGTGATTAGATGTAGGGTAGCTCTGAGAAGAGCTTTTGGGTTTATGGTACATTTAGGTACTTATAAGTAGGTACCAATGCACATTCTTAAATTCAGAGTGAAAACTCTTTTGCCCTCATCTGAGAAGTGAACTCCATCTCCTCTGTAGATATCTTGCATGTAGTAACGCAAGTTATTGTTGTACAGGGAGCCCATTCCATGGTCTCTCATGTAAGCTGAAACAGATTTGTTTACATGCTTCCTCGACTTCTCAATTTGTGGACAAAATTGGTTTGACCACCTCCATTTCTGTCTTTGGCATATATTTGAATATACCAAGGCAGTCTGAGGAAAAAGTGCCCAAAAAAAATTACTGGGGGCGGTTAGGGCAATCATGGTGTTCATACGCCAGGTTCAGTGCATTGATGCTCATGTTGCCACAAGCTATTAATGCACGACAGTGCATACATAAGTGAATCATGTGCCCAAAATTTGGTTGGATATTTGGCACAGTTTCCCGTGCCTCCTCTGGTGATAAAGAAACCGATGTTGTTGGTCTCGCCACAGGAGTTGGTCGAGGATTGTCCATCATATCCCTTAATTCCGCCCGGCTGTAATTTAGGGGATGTTTCCTCGTCATGTGCCTATGCATGGTATGATTACCATAGCTGTATTTTTTGTCCGTCCCTCTGGACAATTGTTCCTTGCATATGAGGCATGTTGCGTACCTGGCATTGACCTTTTTTTGGCCACGAGGGATGGAAAAAAACTGCCAGATGAAACTGGGTTTCTTTCTTGAAACCCGGGGCAACTCTTCCAGGAATTGTGGTTGTTCTCCCTCCTCATCCATCTCTTCATCTTCCTCCGCAGTGTTGGTAACCACCTGGGGAGGTGGTCCTCTCTTCCCATGAGGAGGTGGAGGTGGTGGTGGGGGTGCACCAGCTGAAGCAATCAGTGAAGCCATTTTCATACAATCAAAATAGGTCTTCCAAGAAGCAAAATAGGTCTTCCTCTCACAATAATGAAAGTCAGAGTGAGGAAAGAAGGAGTGGTTTTCATCATTTGGAAAAAACAATACTTCTCAACCAATGAAAAGTGTTATTTTTAGGTCACATGACCTAGCCTTCCATAATTATGAAACTAAAAGTGAAATGAACCAATGAAAAGTTTTATTAACAAGTCACATGACCTCTCACGCTCATGTTACGCGCTGCGGAACGCTCCCCGGTTAGCTTCCGGGTCGCTCCCCTTCGCGCCGCGGTTCGCGCCCCGGGACACTTCCGGGTGCGCTAACGCGATACGTCACAAGACGCATTTCGCGGCAACGCGATACGTCGCGCTTTCGCGCCGGGGATCGCTTCCGGGGAGTTGCGTTTCGCGCCTCGGTCCGCGCCCCGGGGCACTTCCGGGTGCGCTAACGCAGTACGTCATAAGACGCATTACGCGGCAACGCGATACCGTCACTATGTTGATTTGTTACCGGTTCGCGGACCGGATCGCGGAATCGAATTGAGCTAACGGGAAGCTTCCCGGTTAGCGGACCGGGAGCGAAACAAAAAAAATATTTAAAAATATTTATTAATAAACATATAAAATATATTTTTGGATTTAAAGAAGAATACATTTTACAGCTGTAGATATTAGCTTTTAAAAAACCAATGAAATTCACTGAAAAAACCATAGGTTATAGACCATATATAGTTAGGAATTAGCATTTACAAAACCTTGAAAATTCACTGAAAAAACCATAGGTTATAGACCATATATAGTTAGGAATTAGCATTTAAAAAACCTTATTTTACTCACACAAAACCATTGAAATTCCATATATAGTTAGTTGTACTAACTATATATCGCGCACCCGCAATCCACTGCTGATCATGTCACATATTACATCATTCATGACATGGTCAGTGACATCACTGATGACATCACTGATGACATCTCAAATGACATCACTGATGACATCGCTGATGACATCTCAAATGACATCACTGATGACATCACTGATGACATCTCATTTGACATTACTGATGACATCACTGATGACATCATTCATGTGATAATACGATGAAGCTCTTCAGATTCTAATATAACCTTAGATACAGTAAGTGTAAACAGACACTCACAGACTGTCACTCATCCATAGAGTTACACACACACCTAGTCAGTCATGCAAAGAATCAATCACACATCCATTTTCTCAACTATACAGTTATACACACCTTACTTATTCAAACATATACTAACACATATTTACTCTCTTATACAATCCCTGATACAAGTTCACAATGATCCATACAGCCACTCACACATTCACTGGCTCTTATGCACAGTTATTTATATATGTCAACTCTCACATGTACTGTGTTTTACATATGTACTTACTTTTACATGTAGCACTGAGATATCCATTCACTCAGCAATACACTCATGCACACAGTCAACCGCCCATACAGCTGTTTCCACATGCACTTTTGAACCCATACATCTAGTGAATCAACTGCTCACACATCTATGCACAGAGTCATACACCTCCCAGCCACCCATACACACTCTCAGTCTCCCATACAAATACGTAGGCAACCAATCAATAACGCATATAGTTAATCATATAGCTAATGATCAACACATGCAGCAGTTTATAGAACAACAGACATAATGATGCACAAATTGAGACAGTTTAGTCACTAACCCATGCACTCAGTGAGACACATTTAACCACTCACTCATACAGTCAGTCATGCACCTACTAAATCCTTCATCCAGACATTTATACATCCACTCATTCTTAAATATGTAAGACATATTTTAACTTTACAGAATTATACAGTCACTGGATGACGTCATCAGTGATGTCATCAGTGATGTCATTTGAGATGTCATCAGTGATGTCATTTGAGATGTCATCAGTGATGTCATCAGTGATGTCACTGACCATGTCATGAATGATGTAATATGTGACATGATCAGCAGTGGATTGCGGGTGCGCGATATATAGTTAGTACAACTAACTATATATGGAATTTCAATGGTTTTGTGTGAGTAAAATAAGGTTTTTAAATGCTAATTCCTAACTATATATGGTCTATAACCTATGGTTTTTTCAGTGAATTTTCAAGGTTTTGTAAATGCTAATTCCTAACTATATATGGTCTATAACCTATGGTTTTTTCAGTGAATATATATATATATATATGTATATGGACGAGAAGTACTGGTGTTATATATATATATATATATATATATATATATATATATGTATATATATATACATTTCCCTCCAAACACCTCGATAATTTCCGAAGCAGACCAGGACACACAGAATTCGTTTGCAGATTTATTAGCAGGTGAAAAAGTGCGACGCGTTTCGCCGATAAGGCTTGCTCACGCTCGTCAGGAAAATGACAACGGCCATTTTTAAAGTGCTTCTACACACACCCCCAGTGAATAATGTGTTTCATCAGGTAATAGTCGCAACCATTTTGTACATATACTGGTAACATTATTGTGTTAAATAAACACCATAAAATAATGTCATAATTCATTCTACAATCATATACGCAGAAACCATATTAGTGGGACGTCGTTGTACAAAAGCAAATGTGGCATTTCAAATTCAAATACAAATTGTACTCTGGTTGAATAATTGTTTCAATAGACCAGAAATTTGAATATACAATTCAATCGCATTTAAAGGTACTGTATGATTACATTCATTCTCTTTAAATCCAAGTTAAACATGAATGCATATCAACATGTAACATCGATAGGCATTGGTTGATGAATTAAGCCATTCCTTGCTAGATTCAATCTGATTGGTTCGCGTTGCCATGGGATACACAGTGACCCCCATGTGCCTGTTAGTTTCAATAAAGTTGTAGCAAAATGTAAACAACCGAGTGTCAACAAAGCCAAAAAGTCTTTCCACTGCCCATGTGGGCTATCATGCGGACATCGATCAAGATGTAGAAACAATTTGTAACCAAACAAATGTCCATCAAACCCGGAAGTCATATACCTGCCCATGTGGGCTATCATGTAGACTTCCGCTCTCCAAGCTGGTATTGATTATGATCTAATCCAATCAATGTGATGCGATTCTGCCCAAGTGGGCATAAATGTCTCCACACCGCGTCAGGTTAAATTGAGACAAACGGTGTCCCATACAGTATATGTTCTGGTTCCCACATTCCAATACCTCCAGTAGTGCCACACAATTCCTGAAAAAACACACAAATGTGATATAGTTCTATTAAAATTACAATTAAAATACAGACGGCATATGTTCAATTCCATTTATCAGATTCATTATTCTTCATACAGATGTACTGATAATTCCTCGCTAGTGTTCAACCCCATAGGTGTCAGACATTGAAAGTCAATTATGTACTTGGACTCAAGTTTTCTCATGGAAAGTTCATAGTTTCCCCCCCGTATTCCCAGATCAACACAATCAATAACCACCATGCGAAGTTTGGTCTCATCTTGCATGTGAAATTCAAAGAAGTGTCTCACGACCGGATATTGTTTGTTGTGGTTCCGTATCGCTCTTAAGTGTTCCAACACTCTCTTTTTGGCCTCATGTTTTGTACTACCCACATACAGTTTGTTGCAAGGGCAGATTAAAGCATACACACTGTATGGGGTATTACAAGTTAATCGTTTTTTGATGGTAAATTCTCTGGATGTACCTGGTATCAACAGAGTCTTGCAATCTCTGCTGTGTTTGCATGCCTTGCATTTCCTACAGCAAGCAAACCCAGCATTGATGGCATGTTTCGATGGACCCCCGTCAGTTACATAGTTATTGCTCAACTCATCTCGTAGGGATCTGCCCTTCCTAAACGTAATCTGTGGATTCTCTCCCAAATATTTTGAAAGATGTTCGTCAGTGTTTAGCACATGCCAATGTTTCTTGAATACCTTTCTTACATCCTGTGATTGGCCTGAAAACGTGGTTATAAATCTGATTGTTTCAGATTCTGGCTGGGTCAATTTTGGAGCTAATAGTTCATCTCTTGTTTTACTGTTGCTACGTTCTACCGCCTTTGCAATGACCTTGTTCCCGTAGCCTCTCTGTCTAAATCTGTTGGACAGGCCGCATGGTCGGGCTGCACCCCCTCCCCGCAGTAGGACCTGGACCCTGGCTCTCCCTGCATCCCCAGCCAGAGTCCCTAAACGACCACCCGAAGTACCCTGCAATCCCTCCACTACAAGACACCAGCCCCGGACCCAGCTGGCCCGGGTCACCATCCACACCACGACATCGAACCGGCCGCCATCTTGGGGCACTGCAGCACGAGGCCGCGTGGCCTCAACCCGACCCTAACCCTGGGCCCGGCCGGCCCCGACATCGGGGCACCAACCTCCCCCCAGGAGGCAGAGTGACCACTTGGCAAATCAATGGGAGATGGAATCGTCAACGGCTCCCCTCCGCCAGGTGTCGATCACCCCCGGCCGCCCTGGGCGCTGGCTCCACCCCCCTGCTGGGTGTCTGGACTCCCTCATCCCGGACCTCCCGGCCACCAGGCGCGAGGGTCCGGACATCAAAGGGGACCAGACCTATAACTGGGGCAGTGCCAGACCAGGAAGGCAGTTGTATCCTGGAGTCGAGAGACCCGAGAAGAACTCATCCGTGACTGGCCTGCTGGCGCTGCCGCGGCCCTCTGCCTCGTAAACCCATCTTGGCCTGCTGGCGCTGCCGCGGCCCTCTGCCTCGTGAAACCATCGCCTTGGCCTGCTGGCGCTGCCGCGGCCCTCTGCCTAGTGAAACCATCTTGGCCTGCTGGCGCTGCCGCGGCCCTCTGCCTCGTGAAACCATCGACTTGGCCTGCTGGCGCTGCCGCGGCCCTCTGCCTTGTGAGACTACCATCTTGGCCTGCTGGCGCTGCCGCGGCCCTCTGCCTCGTGAAACCATCGACTTGGCCTGCTGGCGCTGCCGCGGCCCTCTGCCTTGTGAGACTACCATCTTGGCCTGCTGGCGCTGCCGCGGCCCGATCCACAGACCCTCCAGCCCGAGGATTGTGAGCTCGCCCCTTACCACTACCTGTACCGATCCGGTACCAAGACTGTCCCGCTACCCCCTTTCCCTACAGAGACTAGAAGTGAGAGGACCCCCGGGTCCGAGATATCCTGTATCGCTGATATCCTTGCCTTAAGAACCGTATATAAAGCATTGAACTCGACTTGGTGTGGTGCCTGTTTGTGGGGAGGGAGGTAACTGGTCTGTACGATCACCGGAGACGGTCCCCCTCGGGGATCTCTCCCTCAGTATCCGGCCGACCCTCAGGGTCCCCGTCTAACATTGGTGGCCAGCGACGGGATCCGAACCTACGCATAATCGTACAGAAAGTCACCCGACCCACGACACACGACCACCATGACAACAGAGAGCGGAACAACGGAGAAATTCCAGATGGAAAAATTGGAAGACTACAACCACCGAGAACTGAAGCAATATTGCATGGAACTTGGTCTCCCAACCACGGGTCTGAGTACGAAAGAAGACTTCAAACGAGCCCTAGAAGCCTGGGCGGAAACGGGTACGGCCGTACCCCGAACACAAACGACCGAAACGAGCCCCGCACCAACTAAAGAAAGAGCGGGTCTCTCCCTGGAAGAGATCCGAGAAAGAGAAAAAACCAGACTCCACGAATTAGAACTAGCCCGACTTCGCTTGGATGGAGAACTCAAGCTGGCCGAACAAAAAATAACCCTGGAACACTTACGGCTCAAGGAAGAGCGAGAAGACAAGCAAAGACAGAGAGAGCTAGAGGAAAAGAAACTAGAGTACGAACATGAGCGCGATCTCAAAGCACTGGAGATCCAGAAACAGAATAAAGACCTCGGGCTCCCCGAACGACCGACCCCGCCTGCCTCGACCGAACCCAAGGTTCACATCCCCAAAGAAGTCATCCGGGAATACCACAAGAACGATGATATACAGCAGTGGTTTAAAGCCTATGAGGTGGCAATGACCTCCCACCGGATTCCCCGAAGCGATTGGGGAGCCGGATTATGGGGGAGGTTTGTCAACGAAGGGCGGGACGCCCTGCTGCAACTCCCGGACCAGCTGATGACCTCCTACGACCACATGAAGGCCGCCCTCCTCACTCGATACGGGCTCACACCTGAGATGTACCGCCAACGGTTCCGCGACTGCAAACGGATTCCGGGTACAACTTGGGTGGAGTACGTGAACTTTTTTAGCCGAGCCTTCGAGGGGTGGATCAAGGGCAACAAAGTAACCACCTACGAACAACTCTTTGACCTTATCGTATGGGAACACCTGTCGAACAACTGCTTCGTGGAGCTCCGGCAACACCTCCTGGACAGTAAGCTAACCGACCCTCGACAACTCGCCGTCGAAGCCGACCGGTGGGAAAGCACCCGAGTTGGCCGGAACGCACCCAGCGAATTATCCAGACCGTATCGCCCCCGAGGGGGAGGAGGGAGTCAGGGTCGGGGGAGAGACCCCGGCCCCTCGTCACCCCCCAGAAACCCCTCGACCCCGGTTGGCCGAGGAAGCCCTGCCGTCCGGGCCGGTTTCCGGGCCAACATTACGTGCCACAGGTGCCAGCGACCCGGCCACTACGCCAGTGATCCCAACTGCCCAAAGAATCCGAACACTACCCCCCGCCAAGTTGCAGCGGCGGCCCTAGGGGAAGAACTAATCCCGGAAGACCAAGAAGAGTACGAGACCGATCCCTCTGAATGGGCGCCCGCCGCCATGGCACTGGTCTGCTTAGGGGAGAGAGACATGATTCCGCGGGCCCCCCTTCCCGCCAACACCCAGAAGTACGGTCAATGGGTCAACATTAATGGCCGCCGGGCGGAAGCCCTCCGCGACACCGGGGCCAGTGTAACGGCGGTCCGACGCCACCTCGTCACTCCCGACCAAATCTTGCCGAACATTCTTTGCCCTGTCCGATCAGCCGACAACTCCGAAAGCCTATGCCACATGGCCTGCGTCCCCTTCGAGTGGGGAGGAGTAACAGGGATGTTAAAAGTAACTGTCCGCGATGATGCCCCCGTGGACTGCCTCCTAGGAAACGACCTTGAAAGCTCTCCATGGGCAGCTGTCGAACGGAGGGAGCACCTGGGGATGCTTGGCCTCCCCGAATGGGTCTGCGTCACGACCCGGTCCATGACCGCCCGCGCGGTCCCCAGCCCAGAAGAGCCCGAGTGGCCAGAACCTCCTCCCGCGCTCATCCCAGAGGAGGCCGCCCCAGGAGCCAGTCCATTGACCCAAACCGAAGAAGGATCCGACCAGCTTCGGGACGTCCCTGACCTGGCACAATGGCGGCAGGAGGGAGGCCCCACGCAGGAACAATTCCGGGCCGAACAGAAAACCTGTCCCTCTCTCGAAGGACTCCGGCAGCAAGCCCTGGCCCAGAGCACCGGGGATACCTCGGGGGCCCACTGGATCTACTGGGACCAAGACCTGCTCTACAGCGAGCAGAAAGTGGCGGAACTAGGGGCCAGTCGGGTGCTGGTGGTGCCCCTTCGCTTCCGAGACTTCCTCCTGAACTTAGCCCACGATGTCCCCCTTGCCGGACACCTGGGGCAGGATAAAACCTACGACCGCCTGGTGACCCATTTTTTCTGGCCCCACATGCGAAAGGATGTCACCAACCACTGCAAGGCCTGCCCCACCTGCCAGGCCAGCGGAAAAAGTGGCCGAAAAATCAAAGCACCATTGCAACCCTTTCCTGTCGTCACCACCCCGTTTGAACGAGTGGGAATAGACATTGTGGGGCCCCTCGACCCTCGAACAGCCCAAGGACACCGGTTCATCCTGGTCCTCGTAGACCACGCCACTCGCTATCCCGAGGCCATCCCTCTTCGGACGGTGACGGCCCCCGTGGTGGGCCGGGCCCTGATGGGGATCTTCTCCCGGGTGGGGTTCCCCCGGGAGGTCGTCAGTGACAGGGGCACGAACTTTATCTCCAGATATATGAAGTCTCTTTGGCAACAATGCGGGGTCACCTACAAATTCACGACCCCCTATCACCCGCAGGGAAACGGACTGGTCGAGAGGTTCAACCGCACCCTCAAGGGGATGATTATGGGCCTAGAAGAACCCCTTCGACGCCAGTGGGACATGCTACTTCCCTGCCTCCTGTTTGCCTATCGGGAGGTCCCGCAGAAGTCCCTCGGCTTCAGCCCATTTGAACTCCTGTACGGGCACCCCGTCCGGGGCCCCCTCAGCCTAGTCAAGGAAGGTTGGGAGCAGCCTCCCCAGAAAACTCCCCCGGACATCTACAGGTACCTCCTGGCTCTCCGCAACCAGACCCGGCAGTTCCGAGACACCGCCAAAGCCAATCTCGAGGCCAGTCAGGAGGACATGAAGAGGTGGTACGATCAGCACGCGTCCTCCATTGAGTTCGAACCGGGACAACAGGTCTGGGTGATGTCCCCGGTTGAACCCTGTGCACTCCAAGACCGATGGTCCGGGCCCTTCAAGGTAATCGAACGCAAAGGGCCCGTCACCTATTTAATCGACATGGAGACTGCCCGGAACCCCCTACGGGTCCTCCATGCCAACAGGCTAAAACCCCATTTTGTGCGATCCGAGCTCAGCCTCCTGATGGCTACCGATAATGGGACAGAAGAAGACTCCGAACCCCTTCCGGACTTACTGAGGGCCTTCGAGCAGGATGGCTCAGTGGAAGGGGTCCAGCTCTCCGAGGCCCTGTCCCCGGAGCAACGCCAAGACTGCCAAACGCTCCTGAGGCGGTTCGCCTCCCTGTTCTCCCTCACCCCCGGAGTCACCCCCTGGTGCCTCCACGATGTGGACACCGGGGACAGCCCTCCTATCCGACACCGGGCATACCGCGTACCAGACCGGGTACGAGCCTGCATCCAGACCGAGGTGTCCAAAATGCTGACCCTGGGAGTGATCGAACCCTCAGACAGCCCCTGGGCAAGCCCAGTCGTCCTGGTTCCCAAGGCGGCCGCCCCGGGCGTTGCCCCTGAGCTCCGGTTCTGCGTGGACTATCGGGGGCTGAATGCAGTTACCAGGACCGACGCTCATCCCATCCCCCGGGCCGACGAGCTAATTGACCGGATGGGGGCCGCCCGCTACCTGAGCATCTTCGACCTAACAGCGGGCTACTGGCAGATCGGCCTCACCCCTCGGGCCCAAGAACGATCCGCCTTCTCTACCCCAGACGGGCACTACCACTTTAAAGTCATGCCCTTCGGCATGAAAAACGCCCCGGCCACGTTCCAACGGCTGGTAAACCAGGTACTGGCGGGCCTGGAAGACTTCAGCGCCGCCTACCTGGACGACATTGCTGTGTACAGCCACCAGTGGACCGACCACCTCCGCCACCTGCGGGAGGTTCTACACGCCCTCCAGCAAGCCGGGCTCACCATCAAGGCCAGCAAGTGCCAGGTTGGCCAAGGGTCCGTGACCTACCTGGGACACCAAGTGGGAAGCGGGCTAGTGGCTCCTCTCCAACTCAAGATTGCTGCCATCCAGGCCTGGCAACCCCCTACGACCCAAACGGAGGTCCGGGCCTTCCTGGGGCTCACCGGATACTACCGGCGGTTCGTGAAGGACTATGGCAGCATCGTGGGGCCCCTCACAGAGCTCACCTCCAAAAAGGGCCCCAAAACCGTCAACTGGACCCTGGACTGCCAATCGGCCTTCGAGAAACTAAAGACCGCCATGTGCACGGCCCCCGTGCTCCAGGCTCCCGACTACAGCCGGGAATTCATTGTGCAGACGGACGCCTCCGATCATGGTGTGGGGGCCGTCCTCTCCCAACTCAACGCCGAAGGGGTCGACCATCCGGTGGTCTTCATCAGCAGACGCCTCTTGCCCCGAGAACAGCGCTGGAGCACCATTGAGAGAGAGGCCTTCGCCGTAGTCTGGGCACTCAAGAAGCTCCGGCCATACCTCTTCGGCACCCACTTCCGGGTGCAAACAGACCACCGACCCCTGCAATGGCTGATGCAAATGCGGGGGGAAAACCCGAAGCTGTTGCGCTGGTCCATCTCCCTGCAGGGGATGGACTTCACGGTGGAACATCGTCCAGGCCAGGACCACGCCAACGCCGACGGCCTGTCACGCTTTTTCCGCCTCAGCGAGGAGAGTCCCCAGGAAGATGGCTGACTCTCCCCGCCTTCAGCTGGGGGGGACGCATGTTGGACAGGCCGCATGGTCGGGCTGCACCCCCTCCCCGCAGTAGGACCTGGACCCTGGCTCTCCCTGCATCCCCAGCCAGAGTCCCTAAACGACCACCCGAAGTACCCTGCAATCCCTCCACTACAAGACACCAGCCCCGGACCCAGCTGGCCCGGGTCACCATCCACACCACGACATCGAACCGGCCGCCATCTTGGGGCACTGCAGCACGAGGCCGCGTGGCCTCAACCCGACCCTAACCCTGGGCCCGGCCGGCCCCGACATCGGGGCACCAACCTCCCCCCAGGAGGCAGAGTGACCACTTGGCAAATCAATGGGAGATGGAATCGTCAACGGCTCCCCTCCGCCAGGTGTCGATCACCCCCGGCCGCCCTGGGCGCTGGCTCCACCCCCCTGCTGGGTGTCTGGACTCCCTCATCCCGGACCTCCCGGCCACCAGGCGCGAGGGTCCGGACATCAAAGGGGACCAGACCTATAACTGGGGCAGTGCCAGACCAGGAAGGCAGTTGTATCCTGGAGTCGAGAGACCCGAGAAGAACTCATCCGTGACTGGCCTGCTGGCGCTGCCGCGGCCCTCTGCCTCGTAAACCCATCTTGGCCTGCTGGCGCTGCCGCGGCCCTCTGCCTCGTGAAACCATCGCCTTGGCCTGCTGGCGCTGCCGCGGCCCTCTGCCTAGTGAAACCATCTTGGCCTGCTGGCGCTGCCGCGGCCCTCTGCCTCGTGAAACCATCGACTTGGCCTGCTGGCGCTGCCGCGGCCCTCTGCCTTGTGAGACTACCATCTTGGCCTGCTGGCGCTGCCGCGGCCCTCTGCCTCGTGAAACCATCGACTTGGCCTGCTGGCGCTGCCGCGGCCCTCTGCCTTGTGAGACTACCATCTTGGCCTGCTGGCGCTGCCGCGGCCCGATCCACAGACCCTCCAGCCCGAGGATTGTGAGCTCGCCCCTTACCACTACCTGTACCGATCCGGTACCAAGACTGTCCCGCTACCCCCTTTCCCTACAGAGACTAGAAGTGAGAGGACCCCCGGGTCCGAGATATCCTGTATCGCTGATATCCTTGCCTTAAGAACCGTATATAAAGCATTGAACTCGACTTGGTGTGGTGCCTGTTTGTGGGGAGGGAGGTAACTGGTCTGTACGATCACCGGAGATGGTCCCCCTCGGGGATCTCTCCCTCAGTATCCGGCCGACCCTCAGGGTCCCCGTCTAACAAAATCTCTGGCACATTACCATTTCTTCCTTCTTGTATCCACTATCTGAGGAATTTTGTGGTGGCACTACCGTCCTATGTGAAGGACACCACTCAATTTTTGAGTATCATTAATGGAATCCATTGGGACAGCAGCTACACATTGGTCACACTAGATGTCAGCAGCCTCTATACCAGCATTCAGCACAAGGATGGTCTGGAGGCAGTTAGACACTATTTAAACTCAAGATCCATCTCTTTGTTGTTACATTCCCAAATGTTGCTATCCATGATAGACTTCTGTCTAACGAATACATTTTTTTTATTTCAATGACGTCATGTATCGCCAGTCACAGGGCACGGCCATGGGAACCTGCTTCGCCCCCAGCTACGCAAATTTATTCATGGGCTGGTGGGAGGAGCGGGTTGTCATGGAGATGGTAGAATTCAACAATGTGTCCCTGTGGCTGCGATACATTGACGATATTTTTTTCATTTGGAGTGGTGACGAGAACTCGGCTAAACAGTTTATCAATAAACTGAACATCAATAACCTGAATTTGATTCTTACTGAACATATCAGCAAATCAAAAATGGAATTTCTGGATGTTGAAATTGAGGTGGTTGACAACAATCTGACTACAAAATTGTTCAGAAAAAGCACGTCAGGAAACAGTCTCCTACGAGCTTCGAGTTGCCATCCTAAGAATCTTGTGTACAGCATCCCCTATGGGGAATTATTGCGTGCCAGGCGTAATTGCAGCACGCAAGAAGGATACAAGAAGGAAGAAATGGTAATGTGCCAGAGATTTAGACAGAGAGGCTACGGGAACAAGGTCATTGCAAAGGCGGTAGAACGTAGCAACAGTAAAACAAGAGATGAACTATTAGCTCCAAAATTGACCCAGCCAGAATCTGAAACAATCAGATTTATAACCACGTTTTCAGGCCAATCACAGGATGTAAGAAAGGTATTCAAGAAACATTGGCATGTGCTAAACACTGACGAACATCTTTCAAAATATTTGGGAGAGAATCCACAGATTACGTTTAGGAAGGGCAGATCCCTACGAGATGAGTTGAGCAATAACTATGTAACTGACGGGGGTCCATCGAAACATGCCATCAATGCTGGGTTTGCTTGCTGTAGGAAATGCAAGGCATGCAAACACAGCAGAGATTGCAAGACTCTGTTGATACCAGAGAATTTACCATCAAAAAACGATTAACTTGTAATACCCCATACAGTGTGTATGCTTTAATCTGCCCTTGCAACAAACTGTATGTGGGTAGTACAAAACATGAGGCCAAAAAGAGAGTGTTGGAACACTTAAGAGCGATACGGAACCACAACAAACAATATCCGGTCGCGAGACACTTCTTTGAATTTCACATGCAAGATGAGACCAAACTTCGCATGGTGGTTATTGATTGTGTTGATCTGGGAATACGGGGGGGAAACTATGAACTTTCCATGAGAAAACTTGAGTCCAAGTACATAATTGACTTTCAATGTCTGACACCTATGGGGTTGAACACTAGCGAGGAATTATCAGTACATCTGTATGAAGAATAATGAATCTGATAAATGGAATTGAACATATGCCGTCTGTATTTTAATTGTAATTTTAATAGAACTATATCACATTTGTGTGTTTTTTCAGGAATTGTGTGGCACTACTGGAGGTATTGGAATGTGGGAACCAGAACATATACTGTATGGGACACCGTTTGTCTCAATTTAACCTGACGCGGTGTGGAGACATTTATGCCCACTTGGGCAGAATCGCATCACATTGATTGGATTAGATCATAATCAATACCAGCTTGGAGAGCGGAAGTCTACATGATAGCCCACATGGGCAGGTATATGACTTCCGGGTTTGATGGACATTTGTTTGGTTACAAATTGTTTCTACATCTTGATCGATGTCCGCATGATAGCCCACATGGGCAGTGGAAAGACTTTTTGGCTTTGTTGACACTCGGTTGTTTACATTTTGCTACAACTGTATTGAAACTAACAGGCACATGGGGGTCACTGTGTATCCCATGGCAACGCGAACCAATCAGATTGAATCTAGCAAGGAATGGCTTAATTCATCAACCAATGCCTATCGATGTTACATGTTGATATGCATTCATGTTTAACTTGGATTTAAAGAGAATGAATGTAATCATACAGTACCTTTAAATGCGATTGAATTGTATATTCAAATTTCTGGTCTATTGAAACAATTATTCAACCAGAGTACAATTTGTATTTGAATTTGAAATGCCACATTTGCTTTTGTACAACGACGTCCCACTAATATGGTTTCTGCGTATATGATTGTAGAATGAATTATGACATTATTTTATGGTGTTTATTTAACACAATAATGTTACCAGTATATGTACAAAATGGTTGCGACTATTACCTGATGAAACACATTATTGACTGGGGGTGTGTGTAGAAGCACTTTAAAAATGGCCGTTGTCATTTTCCTGACGAGCGTGAGCAAGCCTTATCGGCGAAACGCGTCGCACTTTTTCACCTGCTAATAAATCTGCAAACGAATTCTGTGTGTCCTGGTCTGCTTCGGAAATTATCGAGGTGTTTGGAGGGAATTATTCGAGGCCTGTCGGTGGCCTATCCAGGACCGCGCAAGGACAGCCTGTGTGCACAAACCGGCATTGGAGGAGTGAAAAATATATATATACATATATATATATATTACCTACTGGCGGTCGCCAGTAGGTATATATAGTTAGGATTTTTTCTCTATGGGATTTTTGAAAATTCTATGTCTAATAACTTTGGCGTTTGTGGACGGAATTGGCTGAAATTTTCAAGAAAATGGCACATTTTGTTTCTGAGCAGCCCTTGAAAATTTGGGGGGGGTTCGTCAAGGGGGGGCCGAGAAAAAAGGGGGGTCCCAAAACGTGTTTTTAACATTGAGTTTTCCATAGGGCGGTTGGCCTCACTTTTAGCCCGAACGGCTGAATGGATTTGCACGAAACTTGGCAAAATTGTAGGGACTGGTAGCCCGATGTGCCTTTGCTAGGTCTCAATATATGTGCTTCAGTGGATTTTGAGAAATTAACGTTCAAAAAAAGATATATATCTGTAACAGCGGACCGGGCAGCGCTCCGGTTCGCGGACTTTACACGTTACGGAGCTTTGTGAAGCGAAGCTGATTGGTTCTCCGGCGTCTGTGAACATTCCAAACAGTCCGTAGCGGCCGCCATCTTGTCTCTCGGTAGGATCGAGAGACAAGCGGAGGCCAAAGCGAGGGGGCAAATGACCATAAGGGGGCATAGTAGATCCTCCCTGACCCTCTAGGTTTGATGTGGAGGTTTTAAAAGGGCCCCGCGGGGCAAAAAAAAATAATAATAATAATAATCGAACGGCTGAATGGATTTGCACGAAACTTGGTAAAATATTAGGGACTGGTAGCCCGATGTGCCTTTGCTAGGTCTCAATATATGTGCTCCAGTGGATTTTGAGAAATTAACGTTCAAAAAAAGATATATATCTGTAACAGCGCTCCGCTTCGCGTAACGGAGGTTTGCGAAGCTGATTGGTTCTCCGGCATCTGTAAACATTGCAAACAGTCCGTAGCGGCCGCCATCTTGTCTCTCGGTAGGATCGAGAGACAAGAGGAGGCCAAAGCGAAGGGGCAAATGACCATAAGGGGGCATAGTAGATCCTCCTTGACCTCTTAGGTTTGATGTGGAGGTTTTAAAAGGGCCCCGCGGGGCAAAAAAAATAATAATAATAATAATCGAACGGCTGAATGGATTTGCACGAAACTTGGCAAAATTGTAGGGACTGGTAGCTCGATGTGCCTTTGCTAGGTCTCAATATATGTGCTTCAGTGGATTTTGAGAAATTAACGTTCAAAAACAAGATATATATCTGTAACAGCGCTCCGCTTCGCGGAGATAAAATTATCTCTGTATTACCTAGCTGTTGCTAACACCAGTTAGCGACGGCTAGTAGGAGATAGCGACCATCTTGGGCCCCACTTTGCATGTGAGTGATATTTATCACTAATGACATGCAAAGTGGGCATGCCAAGATGTTAGCGACTGGAAACAGTCGCTAACATCGCTATCTCCTATTACCAACTTTTGGAAATATAAGCGCGAATATCTCCAAAAGCTACCACCTGCCCTGAGCAGTTCTTAGCCATGTTATCCAATGGGAGGTGGATAACATGGCTAAGAGCATTAGCATGAGTTTTCAGCGATATTAATGCATTGCGGTCGTTTTTTATCGTATTTGCGATAAACCTTGATAATAGCAAGGTTTATCTGCGATAATTTCTGAAGATGCTTAGCGGTAAAAAATTCGTTGCTAAGCATCGTTAGGGATAAATATCGCTTAACTTTGGTAATATGCCCCAACGTCTGTTAACGTTCGATTCGAAGGAAATCAGGAAGTGTTGAAAAACATTGTCTGCGCCATCTTGCCTTTTTTCAAATGCCACACTTTTGTCGTGCACGGCAGTCATTTTAGATGCCTTGACCAGACGCACTCTCTGCACGCTGTCGATCCTTAGCATGGCTCCCCACCCTCGCAAGCATCTCCCCCAGGCAGTGGTCACCCCCGCTCTCTGTCTTATGCATGGGTAATAAACCACCCCCCATCTGCGCTGCTCTTCCCTGAGAATCACACCCTGTGCCCGCCAGACACCTCCCTTTCGCCCTATTCACTACCGCACCCTCTGACACTCCTTTTCCTCTGTGTCCGATTGTCCAGGCCGGTCCTAGGCTATCAGCTAGCCCTGCAGATGTAGTTTATGGCCCCAGCTGTAAAGAATCACCCCTCTTCAAAGGAGTTATAGTAGATCAAGGCCCACACTCGATGAGATCCGTCACAGCAGACGCGTTCCTATTATCTGAAAACCATCCTGTATTGTGATTGGGGAGGGGACCGAGCCTGAAGCGGAAGATTCCAGGGATGACTCTTTGTACATCAAAGTTTTTACAATTATGTGTCACATTAAAAATATATAGCACTCCAACAAAGTAGTAAGATTATAAAACTTTAATAACTTATAAATATATACAAGAAAACAAAAACAGTAATAACATATAAACATTTTTAGGGAAAAACAACGAAGTAGCGGTCGGCTGTGCGAATAGTCCCAACGCAGCACAACGTCCAGATTTCACTGATTTCGGAATCCGCCGTGGGGCGTCGCGGGGGGTGGGTCATCAGTAGCAAACTGTTGTGCGAATAGTTCCAAGGCAGCAGAACGATGACACCAAGGTGATGTCCAGTAAGTTGCCGCACTGGTTTTGGTATCCTACAATGCTGCTCCGAATAACGGCGTGGGGCGCCCCGGGGGAGGCGGCGTGAACGGGCCTCTCCAGGTGGAGTCTCGTCTGTTGTAGTGGGGCGCCCCTTTACCGTTTCAGTTGCCATTCCGTCCGCTTTTGGTCCACTGTGTCAAAAGCCGCAATTCAGCTGAGTTGCGCCCACTCTTGCGGTGCAGCGATAGGCGGCTGTCACAGGACTCTCAAAATGGCGGCAGGCTGTTTCCTTTTTGGGCCTGGTCCACTGAAATGGCCCTGGGACACCTTGGAAATCGGACGCTTGTCTGTTAGGTCTTGGACACCATTCTCGAAAGCGTCCCCTCCGCCTTGAGGATTCATCAAAAGTTTTGGGGGCCCCCGACTCCTGCAGGCTTCTGGTGGGGAGCGGCTGCCATGATTGCTCGCGGAATGACTACGATGGAGCCACGAGATGGTGGTGCTTTCATGGTGACGCCAGCTTCAATCTGAAACATCCAGAAACAAGGTGGGGCTTTCATCGTTTGGGGAAAAAAAAAAGTTTTCATCCAATGAAAAGTGTTGTTTTTAGGTCATATGATCAAGCCTTCCATCATTAGGAAACCAAAAGTAAAATGAACCAATGAAAATTTTTATAAACAAGTCACATGACCTGTTATGCGGCATAGGGTATAAAATGCGGAGAAAATACGTTGGCACGTGAGGCGGCGTCAGTAGCGGACCGATGTGCGAATAGGCCGAAGGCAACACAACGCGCCAAGATCCGGATGGCACCGAGGTGGTGTCCAGCAAGTTGCAGCACTGGTGTGGCCATCCTACAATGCTGAAAGTCGGCGTGGGGCGCCCTGTTGGCCTGTGAGTTCGCGTCAGTAGCAGACCGATGTGCGAATAGGCCGAAGGCAGCACAACGCGCCAAGATCCGGATGGCACCGAGGTGGTGTCTAGTAAGGTGCACTGGTGTGGCCATCCTACAATGTTGAAAGTCGGCGTGGGGCGCCCCGTTGGCCTGTGAGATGGCGTCAGTAGCGGACTGATGTGCGAATGGGGCCAAAGGCAGCGCAACAATGTTTTCTGAATAGAATACACCACAAGGCGCTGAGATGCCAAGATCCGGATGGCACCGAGGTGGTGTCTAGCAAGTTGTGGCACTGGTGTGGCCATCCTACAATGGTAAAAGTCGGCGTGGGGCGCCCTGTTGGCCTGTGAGATGGCGTCAGTAGCGGACCGATGTGCGAATGGGGCCAAAGGCAGCGCAACAATATTTTCTGTATGGAAGATACCATTAGGCGTTGAGATGCCAAGATCCGGATGGCACCGAGGTGATGTCTAGCAAGTTGCCGCACTGGTGTGGCCATCCTACAATGCTGAAAGTTGGCGTGGGGCGCCCCGTTGGCCTGTGAGATGGCGTCAGTAGCGGACCGATGTGTGAATAGGCCGGAACCAGCACAAGGCGCCAAGATCCGGATGGCACCGTGGTGGTTTCATAGTTGAGAGGCACTTCATCTGCAGTGGGGCGCCGAGATCCGGATGGCACCGAGGTGATGTCTAGCAAGTTGCTGTACTGGTGTGGTCATCCTACAATGCTGAAACTCGGCGTGGGGCGCCCCATTAGCCTGTGAGATGGCGTCAGTAGCGGACCGATGTGCGAATGGGGCAAAGGTAGCGCAAGAATATTTTCTGAAGAGAAGACACCAGAAGGCGCTGAGATTCGGTTACCACCGAGGTGATGTCTAGCAAGTTGCCGCACTGGTGTGGTCATCCTACAATACTGCTCCGAATAACGGCGTGGGGTGCCCGAAGGGGGGGGGCGGCGTGAACGGGCCTTCCTAGGTGGAGGCTCGTCTGCTGTAGTGGGGCGCCCCTTTACCGTTTCAGTTGCCATTCAGCTGAGTTTCGGCCGCTCTTGATGCTACAGCGACGGGCGGCTGCAACAGGACTCTCAAAATGGCGGCCTGTTCTTTGGATTTGGGCCTGGTCTACTAAAATGGCCCTGGGACACTTTAGAACTCGGACGCTCGATTTTTTTTTTTCCTTTCCTGTACATGCAAAAAAAGGTAAATTCCCGGTACGTTACACGCTTCATCTGCCACGATGTACTCTCCAGAGGAACCGAAAAAAAATATAGTTATGGTAACTATACCATGCATCGTCATATGGAGAGGTGGCACCAATTAATTATAGTGCTGCATAAAAGAGAGATTTGGAGGAGAACCCCCGACCTGCCAGTACATTCATCAAAGAAGTGGCACTGACAGCATCAGAGGCAAGGGAAATGGTCCCAAATATTTAGAACTTTGGAAAGATTAAAATGACATGTTTAGATTGTGGCAAATTAATTTCATGTGGACAGATGAGTGTTACTCTAATAAATACTTTATTTACAACAAGGGGTGGTGAGGGACAGAGTCTCTGAATTAAGCAGAATACTCTCACCCAGTCAAGAGATCAGGGCTAGATCCAACACCGTTTTTTAGCTCATTGCACCATCCCAGTTTCAGAACCTGGCTGTATGCAAATTAGTCTGTTCCTGTCCCAGTGCATGATGGTAACAGGGCAAACCAAACTACAAAAGCCAATTCTTACACTGGGAAGGAAACAAGCTTCCGGGGACCGGTTTCTGGCATTACAGCCGTCTTCGGCCCGGCTTGCTTGAATCCTGATGGTGCAATGAGCAAGGGACTCATGTCTGAGTATACCCTTCCACGCTTAGGGTGGACAGAATTATTTACAACAAGGGGTGGTGAGGGACAGAGTCTCTGAATTAAGCAGAATACTCTCACCCAGTCAAGAGATCAGGGCTAGATCCAACACCGTTTTTTAGCTCATTGCACCATCCCAGTTTCAGAACCTGGCTGTATGCAAATTAGTCTGTTCCTGTCCCAGTGCATGATGGGAACAGGGCAAACCAAACTACAAAAGCCAATTCTTACACTGGGAAGGAAACAAGCTTCCGGGGACCGGTTTCTGGCATTACAGCCGTCTTCGGCCCGGCTTGCTTGAATCCTGATGGTGCAATGAGCAAGGGACTCATGTCTGAGTATACCCTTCCACGCTTAGGGTGGACAAAATTATTTACAACAAGGGGTGGTGAGGGACAGAGTCTCTGAATTAAGCAGAATACTCTCACCCAGTCAAGAGATCAGGGCTAGATCCAACAACGTTTTTTAGCTCATTGCACCATCCCAGTTTCAGAACCTGGCTGTATGCAAATTAGTCTGTTCCTGTCCCAGTGCATGATGGGAACAGGGCAAACCAAACTACAAAAGCCAATTCTTACACTGGGAAGGAAGCAAGCTTCCGGGGACCGGTTTCTGGCATTACAGCCGTCTTCGGCCCGGCTTGCTTGAATCCTGATGGTGCAATGAGCAAGGGACTCATGTCTGAGTATACCCTTCCACGCTTAGGGTGGACAAAATTATTTACAACAAGGGGTGGTGAGGGACAGAGTCTCTGAATTAAGCAGAATACTCTCACCCAGTCAAGAGATCAGGGCTAGATCCAACACCGTTTTTTAGCTCATTGCACCATCCCAGTTTCAGAACCTGGCTGTATGCAAATTAGTCTGTTCCTGTCCCAGTGCATGATGGGAACAGGGCAAACCAAACTACAAAAGCCAATTCTTACACTGGGAAGGAAACAAGCTTCCGGGGACCGGTTTCTGGCATTACAGCCGTCTTCGGCCCGGCTTGCTTGAATCCTGATGGTGCAATGAGCAAGGGACTCATGTCTGAGTATACCCTTCCACGCTTAGGGTGGACAAAATTATTTACAACAAGGGGTGGTGAGGGACAGAGTCTCTGAATTAAGCAGAATACTCTCACCCAGTCAAGAGATCAGGGCTAGATCCAACACCGTTTTTTAGCTCATTGCACCATCCCAGTTTCAGAACCTGGCTGTATGCAAATTAGTCTGTTCCTGTCCCAGTGCATGATGGGAACAGGGCAAACCAAACTACAAAAGCCAATTCTTACACTGGGAAGGAAACAAGCTTCCGGGGACCGGTTTCTGGCATTACAGCCGTCTTCGGCCCGGCTTGCTTGAATCCTGATGGTGCAATGAGCAAGGGACTCATGTCTGAGTATACCCTTCCACGCTTAGGGTGGACAAAATTATTTACAACAAGGGGTGGTGAGGGACAGAGTCTCTGAATTAAGCAGAATACTCTCACCCAGTCAAGAGATCAGGGCTAGATCCAACACCGTTTTTTAGCTCATTGCACCATCCCAGTTTCAGAACCTGGCTGTATGCAAATTAGTCTGTTCCTGTCCCAGTGCATGATGGGAACAGGGCAAACCAAACTACAAAAGCCAATTCTTACACTGGGAAGGAAACAAGCTTCCGGGGACCGGTTTCTGGCATTACAGCCGTCTTCGGCCCGGCTTGCTTGAGTCCTGATGGTGCAATGAGCAAGGGACTCATGTCTGAGTATACCCTTCCACGCTTAGGGTGGACAAAATTATTTACAACAAGGGGTGGTGAGGGACAGAGTCTCTGAATTAAGCAGAATACTCTCACCCAGTCAAGAGATCAGGGCTAGATCCAACACCGTTTTTTAGCTCATTGCACCATCCCAGTTTCAGAACCTGGCTGTATGCAAATTAGTCTGTTCCTGTCCCAGTGCATGATGGGAACAGGGCAAACCAAACTACAAAAGCCAATTCTTACACTGGGAAGGAAACAAGCTTCCGGGGACCGGTTTCTGGCATTACAGCCGTCTTCGGCCCGGCTTGCTTGAATCCTGATGGTGCAATGAGCAAGGGACTCATGTCTGAGTATACCCTTACACGCTTAGGGTGGACAAAATTATTTACAACAAGGGGTGGTGAGGGACAGAGTCTCTGAATTAAGCAGAATACTCTCACCCAGTCAAGAGATCAGGGCTAGATCCAACACCGTTTTTTAGCTCATTGCACCATCCCAGTTTCAGAACCTGGCTGTATGCAAATTAGTCTGTTCCTGTCCCAGTGCATGATGGGAACAGGGCAAACCAAACTACAAAAGCCAGTTCTTACACTGGGAAGGAAACAAGCTTCCGGGGACCGGTTTCTGGCATTACAGCCGTCTTCGGCCCGGCTTGCTTGAATCCTGATGGTGCAATGAGCAAGGGACTCATGTCTGAGTATACCCTTCCACGCTTAGGGTGGACAAAATTATTTACAACAAGGGGTGGTGAGGGACAGAGTCTCTGAATTAAGCAGAATACTCTCACCCAGTCAAGAGATCAGGGCTAGATCCAACACCGTTTTTTAGCTCATTGCACCATCCCAGTTTCAGAACCTGGCTGTATGCAAATTAGTCTGTTCCTGTCCCAGTGCATGATGGGAACAGGGCAAACCAAACTACAAAAGCCAAACCGGTTTCTGGCATTACAGCCGTCTTCGGCCCGGCTTGCTTGAATCCTGATGGTGCAATGAGCAAGGGACTCATGTCTGAGTATACCCTTCCACGCTAAATACAGCATATGAACATCATCATAGTCGATGGTTGGTAGAGACATTTTGACTATATCCTGGACCTGCCCGTCCTCGCCCAAAATGGCGCCGGAATAAATGGGACTCGTAACTCCTTGTTGTGTACTGGTTGCAGAACCTTGAAATCACGAGATACGTATGCAGTTTTGAAGCATATGGCGGGCGGGGACGAGAATTGATTGAATATTTCGACATCCCTATTGATATTAAGTTCTGATGTGTTATTGATTACTGTACTATTGAAAGTTCAAATTAACGTCACCCATGGTACTTGCCCGCAAATGTATATCTAGATAATTTTATTGTAACTGGCCCTGTCGTATTTTAATTATAAAATGTACGTCCACCGATTCCGCAACTGTTAGACACCTTAGTTCTTGCAACCTAATGGCCCGCCCGTTACGTTCCTCTACAGTGTAAATGTCTACTCATCATATACGATTACAGTTTGCTCCGTGGCCGGCCCACGTGGTTATAGGCTCGTATTTGTATAATGAAATTTTCACAATAAAGGTTTTTAAAAGAAAACATGGTAGTAGTATATACATTGGTAAAGTTTTTAATAATAGTCACTGTTTTAGAATCATTAAAAGGCAAGTGAAATAAAGCAGACCAATTACATGAAGGGTAAAAGGTATAATACGCAGGAACGCAGTAAAGATAAATGGTCAAGGGCTGTTGTGTTTTCTACTCCTGCAACATAAAGTGATCGATAAGAATCTCATATTCAGGCGTATCGGCGACTAAGACAGCAGGTCGACCCTCTTTTGCTCAACGGCTCCGTCATGGGACGAAGAAACGCTCTTTTTCTCGAAAAAAGAATATATTTTACTTGCAGGACAGTTGTAAATTTTCCGGGAAAGTACATTAGCCTGGAACATTATAACATATATTTAAGAAAAAATAATGTTCGGAAGTAATAAAAAGCGTAATTTTTAGGTCATATGACCAAGCCTTTCATCATTAGAATAAGAAAAGTAAAATGAACCAATGAAAAGTTTTATTAACAAGTCACATGACTTGTTATGCTTACGTTACGCGCTGCGCGTCGCGCCCCGGATGACTTCCGGATGCGCTAACGCGGCGCGTCATATGACGCATTACGCGACAACGCAGGTCCAGAATATAGTCAAAATGTCTCCACCAACCAGCGGTCGGAACACAACCCCTTTTAGCAGGCTAAATAGTTCTGTTAAATGACAACAGAAGGGACAGGCAACAAGAACCATCAGTCAAAGAGGGGAGGGCTAGTTCTTCTCTACCGGGTTACATTGGGGCGCTACCGGAACTGATCGAATTGGTAGTCTACAGTGTTTCTGGATGTTTCAAACTGAAGCTGGGGTTAGCATGAGAGCACCACCATTTCGTAGCTCCGTCGTGGCCATTCCGCAACCAATCATGGCAGCCGCTCTTTATCGTTATTTTGGGCGGGGTGGGTGGCGGAGCCGAGCTGTTTTGCAGCCATCATTGTGTGGAGTTCAGTTCATCTCACTAGTTTTGTATTTGTCATGAGGGGTTGTTCCTAATGTTTCTATTTTAGCGAGGTCAAAAAGAGATCCCATTAGTGGCCTACTGATTTTGCTCGATTCCTTTTCTTTTTTTTTACACGATTTTTCGTTATCTGCAAAGACTAAACAGAGTATTGCGACTCTGTGTTTGTTTGTACATAGAGAATGAACCAAAGAGAACCAATTCTAAAACAGTAAATGCTTGGATAACAATCAATCAAATGGAGAGAGAAGCAGGCACGACGTATTACAACGGGGGCAAAGGCCTGCGTTAACTACCTTTCACTATCTGCAAAGAGAGAGTACTCCTAATAGAAATGAGGGGGGGGCACCATTCAAAGCAGATCAGTGTGCATAAACACGAAAATGTTTTCACTTACCACGTACTTGACATTCGACAGCTTATGATATTTGCTATTAAAAAACCATTGAAATTCACTGAAAAAACCATAGGTTATAGACCATATATAGTTAGGAATTAGCATTTACAAAACCTTGAAAATTCACTGAAAAAACCATAGGTTATAGACCATATATAGTTAGGAATTAGCATTTAAAAAACCTTATTTTACTCACACAAAACCATTGAAATTCCATATATAGTTAGTTGCACTAACTATATATCGCGCACCCGCAATCCACTGCTGATGATGTCACATATTACATCATTCATGACATGGTCAGTGACATCACTGATGACATCACTGATGACATCTCAAATGACATCACTGATGACATCACTGATGACATCTCAAATGACATCACTGATGACATCACTGATGACATCTCATTTGACATTACTGATCACATCACTGATGACATCATTCATGTGATGATACGGTGAACCTCTTCAGACTCTAATATAACCTTAGATACACTCAGTGTAAACAGACACTCACAGACTGTCACTCATCCATGGAGTTACTCACACACCTAGTCAGTCTTGCAAAGAATCAATCACACCTCCATTTCCTCAACTATATAGTTATACCCACCTTACTTATTGAAACATATACTAACACATATTTACTCTCTTATACAATCCCTGATACAAGTTCACAATGATCCATACAGCCACTCACACATTCACTGGCTCTTATGCACAGTTATTTATATATGTCAACTCTCACATGTACTGTGTTTTACATATGTACTTACTTTGACATGTAGCACTGAGATATCCATTCACTCACCAATACACTCATGCACACAGTCAACCGCCCATACAGCTGTTTCCACGTGCACTTTTGAACCCATACATCTAGTGAATCAACTGCTCACACATCTATGCACAGAGTCATACGCCTCCCAGCCACCCACACACACACTCAGTCTCCCATACAAATACTTGGGCAACCAATCAATAACCCATATAGTTAGTCATATAGCTAATGATCAACACATGCAGCAGATTACAGAACAACAGACACAATGATGCACAAATTAAAACAGTTTAGTCACTAACCCATGCACTCAGTGAGACACATTTAATCACTCACTCATACAGTCAGTCATGCACCTACTAAATCCTTCATCCAGACACTTATACATCCACTCATTCTTCGATATGTAAGACATATTTTAACTTTACAGAAACATACAGTCACTGGATGTTGTCATCAGTGATGTCATCAGTGATGTCATTTGAGATGTCATCAGTGATGTCATCAGTGATGTCACTGACCATGTCATGAATGATGTAATATGTGACATCATCAGCAGTGGATTGCGGGTGCGCGATATATAGTTAGTGCAACTAACTATATATGGAATTTCAATGGTTTTGTGTGAGTAAAATAAGGTTTTTTAAATGCTAATTCCTAACTATATATGGTCTATAACCTATGGTTTTTTCAGTGAATTTTCAAGGTTTTGTAAATGCTAATTCCTAACTATATATGGTCTATAACCTATGGTTTTTTCAGTGAATATATATATGTATACGCCAAGGTGTATTAAAGAAGGAGTGGGTGTATTAGTGTCTGAATGGATTATTTAGTAGGTGTGTGACTGACTGTATAAGTGAGTGATTAAACGTGTCTTACTGAATGCATGAGTTAGTGACTAAACTGTGTGAATGCTCATATGAGTCTGTTAGTTGGTGCGTGAGCGGCTGCATGTGTTGGTGAGTAGCTACATGAGTATCTATATTGCTTATTGATTGGTTGTCTAAGTGTCTGCGTGGGTGGCTGGGTATTGTGTGACTCTGTGCGTAGATGTCTGGGTGGGTGATTCACTGGGTGTAAGGGATCACAAGTGCATCTCTGAGGGGCTGTATGGGTGGGTGATTGTGTATGGGTGTGTTGGTGAGTGAATGGATGTCTCAGTGGTACAAGTGTGAATAACTACATATGTGAAAGTCAGTATATGTGAGTGTTGGAGTATATAAATGACTACATGTGAGAGAGTGATTGTGAGAGTGGCTGTATGGATGAGTATGTGCTTGTATCAGTGATTGTAAAAGAGAGTAAGTATGTGTTTACTACCTGTATGAATAAGTGAGGTGGTGTGTGTATAACTGTGTAGGTGATTCACTAGGTATGTGAGCAACTCTATGGATGAATGGCGATGTGTGAGTGTTTGTATAGGTGTATGAGTGGAACTGATAGTGCTGTATTGATAAGTGACTCCATGTATGAATGACTGTATGGGTGAATGAGTGGACATGTAAGTAGACCTAGGAATCAGTGAGTGGGTATATAGTAACTGTTATTGGTGTGTCTATGGTTTCGAAAATGTTAGTCTGTATTTTAGATTGGGTGTTTCAAAAGTTATATTAGGGTGTGAGGAGGTGCATCAGATTATCACGTGGATGATGTCATCAGTGATGTCATCGGTGATGTAATCAGTGATGGCATCTTTGATGTCACTGACCATGTCATGAATGATGTAATATGTGACGTCATCCGCAGTGCATTGCGGGGGCGTAAGTTATAGTTAGCTCAACAAAGAATAACGGCTGTATTTCTCAGGTTTTATATGAGTGAAATGTCCAACTAACTATAACGTCCCTGAAACCTATGGTTTTTTCAGTGAATTTCTATGTTGTTTTAAATGCTAATGTCTAACTATAACGTCCCTGAAACCTATGGTTTTTTCAGTGAATTTCTAAGGTTTTTTAAATGATAATTTCAAAGTATGCCTACAGAGGTATGACATGTGAAGAATGAGGAAGAAAGACACAGAAAGAAGCTAAAGAAATGCAGAAAAATGTGACAGAAGTCCAGAAGGACGAATTAAAGTGCAGGGAGAAGCAGGAGATTTGCAGAAAGAACCAACAGAGGTGCAGAAAAAATGCCTTGTTGTAAAGTTATCCTGTGCCCCCAACTTTTTACTGACTACTACTGGTGGTAACTGACTCTGACTAACCAGGCCCAGAGCCAGGGCTATGCTGACAGACACTTAGAATACAGTGAAAACATCTACATTCACTAGGGTACACTATGGGTTGGGCTACCACTGTGATTGGCATGACCTCCCCTGTAAGTCCCTAGTACATAATAGGGCAGGAGGATTAAAACTACCTCTAATTCAGAGGTGCAAAAAGAGGCAAGAGAAGTGCATAAACAGAGGAAAGTTGCAGAAACAGGGAACAGGTATGCAGAAAGAGGCAAGTGAGGTGCAGAAAGAAGTAAGAGCAGTGCATAAAGAACCAACAGGTACAAAAAGAGGCAAGAGCGGTGCAGAAAAATGGTAGTAGGGTTGTACAAAGAGGTAAGAGATGTACAGAAAGAGACAGGAGGGTTGCAGAAAGAAGGAAAAGAAGTGCAGAAAGAGGCAAGAGAAATGCTGGAAGAAGCAACAGAGGTGCAAAAAGAAGCAAGATCAGTGCAGAAAGAGGCAAGTGGCTTGCAGAAAGAAGCAAGAGCAGTTCAGAAAGAACCAACAGAGGAGCAGAAAGAGGCAGGAGGGGTAAAGAAAGGTAGGAGAGGTGCACACAACTGCAAGAGAGATACAGAAAGAGGCAGGAGAGGTGCCAAAAGAAGAAGGAGAAGTGCAGAAAGAGGCAAGGAATTGCTGAAAGAGGCAACTGATGTGTAGAAAAAAGCAAGATAAGTGCAGAAAGAGGCAAGAGATCTGCATAAAAAAGCAACAGAGGGGCTGAAAAAGGCAAGTAGGCTGCGGAAAGAACCAAGGCAGGTGCAGAAAGTGGCAATAGATGTTCAAAGACGCATCAGAGGTGCACAAAGAGGCAAGAGGGGTGCAGAAAAAGGAGAAAGGAGTGCATAAAGAAGCAAAAGTGGCACTCTAAGAGGCAAGAGGAATACAGAAAGAGGCAACAACAGTGCAGAAACAACCAAGAAAAGTACAATAGGAAGCAACAGCGATGCATAAGGTGGCACAAGGAGTGCAGAAAGACGAAAGAGAATTGCAGAAAGAAGCAACAGAGGTGCTGATATAGGCAAGAAGGGTGCGGAAAGAGGCAAGAGAATTGCTGAAAGAAGCAACAGAGGTTTAGAAAGAAGTAAAAGAAGTGCAGAAAGAGGTCGGTGAGAATCAGAAAGAAGCAAGCGCAGTGCAGAAACAACCAACAGAGGTGCTGAAAGAGACACCAGAGGTGCAGAAGGAGTCACAAGGGGTGCGGAAAGAAGGAAGAGGAGTTGAGAAAGAAGCAAGAAAGGTGCTGAAAGAGGCACGAGGGGTGCAGAAAGAAGGAAGTGAAGTCCGGAAAGAAGTAACAGAGGTGCAAAGGGTGCACAAAGAACAAGAGAAGTGCAGAAAGAGGCAACAGAGATACAGCAAGAGTCAAAGGAGGTACAGCAAGAGGGAACAGGGGTGCAGAAAGAAGCAAGAGAGGTGCAGAAAGAGAAAAGAGGGATGCAGAAAGAGGCAAGAGATCTGCAGAAAAAACAACAGAGGGGCTGAAAGAGGCAAGTCAGCTGCAGAATGAAGCAAGGCAGGTGCAGAAAGAGGCAAGAGGGATGCAGAAACAGATAATAGAACTTCAGAAAGAGGCAAGAGCATTGCAGAAAGAAGCAACAGAGGTGTAGAAAGAAGCAAGAAAAGTGCAGAAAGAGGCAACTGAGATGCAGAAACAGGCAAGAAAGGCACAGAATGAAGGAAGACGAGTGCAGAAAGAGACAACAGGAGTGCAGAAAGAGGCAAGAGAAGTGCAGAAAGAAGCAACAGAGGTACAGAAGGAGGCATGAGAACATCAGAATGAGGAAAGAGAGTTGCAGAAACAGGCAAAAGATGTATAGAAAGAGGGAACAGAGGTGCAGTCAGAGGCAAGAGAGGTACAGAAACTGGTAAAAGGGGTGCAGAAAGAACAAGAACAATGCAAACCAACGGAGGTACAAAAAGAGGCAAGTGAGGTACAGAAGGAGGCAAGAAAACTGCACAAAGAAGCAAGAGAGATGCAGAAACAGGTAAACGAGGTACAGAAAGAGGGAACAGGTGGGCAGACTGAGGCAAGAGAGGTGGAGAAAGAGGGAAGAGGGGTGCAGAAAAAGGCAAGAGAGATGAAGAAATTTGGAACAGAGGTACAGGAAGAAGGCAGTTCAGTGCAGAAAGAACCAGCAGCAATGCAGAAAGAGGCAAGAGAGGTACAGAAACAGGCAAGTGAAGGGCATAACAAAGCAAAAGAGGTGTGAAAAGAACCAACAAAGGTGGAAAGAGAGGCAAGTGGGGTCCAGAAAGGGGTAGGAGAGGTGCACAAAAAGGTAAGAGGGGTGCAGAAAGAGAGAGGAGGAGTGCAGAAAGAGGAAGAGAACTGCAGAAAGAAGCAACAGAGGTGCTGAAAGAGGCACGATGGGTGCAGAAAGAGACAAGACAGGTGAAGAAAGAAGCAATAGAGGTACAGAAAGAGGCAAGAGTGGTGCAGAAAGAGGGAATAGAGGTGTAGAAAGAGGCAAAAGAGTTGCACAAAGAGTAGGGGTGGGCAGAATTTGCGAAATTCCCTTTTGCAAACTATTGCGAAAATGTAAAAAATGTCCACGAACACGCGGAAGTTTTTTTCCTGCCCGTTCGTGCTTTTTTCTGCGTGATCGCTTCTCGCCAACTTACCCATGCGGTCACTCATGGGCGCGGCCATCTTGTTTTCACTTGTCCTGCCCGCTCGCGATGCTTCCTTCCTGTTCCGGGTTGTGCAATGCATGCTCGCGCCCGTTCATGGTACGTATTTCCTGTTCGGGAACACTTTTACGTGTTCACAGCGCTTTTTGCGTGCTCGGGGAGAAAATATCACGGGACCTTGCGCACGTGGTCGCAATGGGCGCGGCCATCTTGTTTTTCACTCTATTGATATGGTTGAGTGGCCTGATTTTCAATCCTCCCTCTATCTTTCCAATCCTTTGTTTCAAGACACTTTTTAAAATCTATTTTATTTATTATCTCTCTGACTATTTTCCTGCTTCTATATTTTTGGTTTTTGTCTACTTTTTGTGTGTTTTTTAGCTACTTTTTTACTCTTTTTCTATTGCCTGCTATTTTAATTTCTTTTACTTACTTTTTTAATTGTATTACCTTTTCTTTCCTGCCCCGTCTCACTCTCGCACTACTCCAGAACCATGTCCAGAGCCGTGACCGCCTTCCTTGCGGAAGGCGGCGCCCACAAGGGGTGCAGGCATGGGCCTTATTTGGGGAGGTGGAGTTGGCTGCACTCATTTTCTTTGTGCAGCGCCACCTCCCCTTAACCCTAGCAGCAGGTGGCAGGTCTGGGTCCAGGTACGGGCTCCGGGAGCGTCGGCAGCAGTGGGGGAAGGTACGCCGGGCAGTGTTCCGCTGCTCTGGGGTTCGGCGCACCCAGGCCCAGCTGACGCACCGGTGGTCCGACATCCTGGACCGGGAGCAGCACCTGCTGGCCCTGCTAGGAGTGGAGGTCCAGGGTCTTGGTGAGTACTATTTAATTATTATTACTTTGTGTCTGTTCTTCTGCTCTGCGTTATATAATTATATTGCAAATATCTTTTTTTTTCCAACCAGCTAGAATGCTGCTGCTTATATTACAAGTTAATTATTACGTTTGAAAGTCTTCTGTGATTGTTATGACACAGGTGCTCTTCTGCGCTACTACTAATCTTACTTGTTTGCAACTTTGCGTTTGCGCTCGCTTAGCGTGATTATGTAAGAGTTTATTTTAGAGAAATTAAGTTACGTAATGCTATAGTGACTTTAGTCCTTACTTTGTCCTGTCACTAAGAGATAGGGGCGAATTGATACTTATGTTTAATTACTTTGTAGGAGTTTGTAATTTTTTAGTTGTATGCGTGATGACCCCTCTGTTATGTCCCGTGCTGCTAGTAACCTAGTCTTTATAAGAACCTTTTCTAGTTTGTTCAATGAGTGGTAATAGACTTGGCACTAGCAGAACATCAGCATCAACCAATCAACCAAAAATTTGGTGTATACAAAAATGTAGTCATGTGTCCTCCAATTGATCATATGCATTGTTGAGGACTAAAAGAAGTGGAAATGCATACTTAATGTACAATTGGCACACCTGGAATAGGTGGGCTAGGTCAGGTGGAAATCATACTTAGGCTTAGTTAGTATTCTGGAATCAGAATGGAACACTGGATTAGTAAGTAGTCGATCCGCGAATCCCCTGATACTACTTGTTGACCAGATGAGATTTGTCAATTTAGTTATTGCAATTGTTGTTTACATAGGTGTTTTTTGACCGTTCTTTAAAAATATTTTATTTGTTTGACACCATCCATCAATGTTTGTCTCTTTCTTACGTCTTTCCTGTTCAGCACCCAGGGGCAGGCAGACAGGGGCGCAGTCGGTGGGATACCAACATCAAGAGGAGGACACCAACGCAGGCTCTTCTGCTGGCCCTAGTAAGTCTTCTTGTTTTTAATAATAATTATTATTCCATAACTTTTACTGCACCATATTTTTCCCGAACTATTGTTTCCGTTTCCTAATGCTATTTTTTACCAACAATTATCCTTCGATCTGTACTGTTTAGAAAATCTTGTTATCCCTGCCTCTGCTACGATGACTCTCTGTACTACTACCACTATTAGGCTGTCTGTACTGTAGTAGCTAAGCTTGCCCAGTTGGCCACTCTTTATTTAAAAGGTTTTAAATAAAACTCAGATTCACCAGTAGCTCTAGCCATTGAGTCCAATCCTTTGGGTCGTCCACTTGTACTACTTCTAGTCTTATTGATCTTGAGTCTTTGTTAATCTTGAGGCTTTGACAATTCACATCAACAAATGCTCAACCAGATTTATTACTACTTTGATATGATAGGACATACTACTACTGTTGTAGAGATTTTGCACATACAGAACTTTGCACAAGAAAATAGGATGTTGGTGATTGGAGGTTGGACCTTCCTCACACACCTCAATCAGAAGTTAAGAACCCACCATAATCCCCTGCCCGACTAGTTATAGTAGTGTCTTGTCACTATTAGCTCTCCGAACCCTCCCCCCAAGATACCAAACAAGTAGACAACCCAGAACATAACACACCCAACCTCTCAGTCGTGGAAGCAATGCACATGCACACCCTTCCTTTCGCTCGCTCACTCGTGTTAGTCCACACCAAATACCACCAAGTCTATGAAAGTTCAAATTTTTTATTTTAAATTGACAAGCTCTGTACGTTATTCTATAATGCAGCACCAACAGGAAAATCAATAACAATAAAACAATAAACATTATTACACTTACTTACAGTTGGGACATAAATCATGATAACTGAACAGTGGTTGAAGCACCATCATCCCCTAGGTAGGAATATAGTTTATATAAATTTATAAATGAAGATATCTGAGTGAATTCTGGGGACCCCTCACCTTAGAAGAACCTAGTACTGGTAGTTGTTGCATAATAAGCTCTGCAAAGCTCTGGTTCGTAGAAGGGAATATTCCGTCTGTAATGCGAAAAATGAAATGGTGCGCGTTAGTATATTGCAAGCATTTCTTAGCCGTGTCAAAAAGTGTAGCATTTATGGATAAGCAATATGGACTAACAGTACACCAGAACTTCATAAAAAAGTAGCTTGTTAATGTTTTGGTTGACCTTGTACGCAGCGCTTAGACAGTAGCAGTATGAGGTCATGTGGGCTCAAAGGTGTCTTATACAACGAGCTGCAAGGTAACGTCACATGTGCAAAAATAAAAGGCACAAAGGTAAAATGGTTGCATGGCTCGGGCTAACTAAGCAAAGGCTAGAATGACCCTAGGGTCCATATATAACTACTAGTGTCTACTCTATTACTACCTGATTTGTACTAGTGATGTATGTTGTATACTCTTAACTCATTTTTCAATCTTGCTACTGACCAATAGGGGGAGGTGTATATTACGCCTAAAAAATGTGTAATGTTTTCTAGATGCACTACCGACCACCATTGCCGGGGCCATCGATGAAGGCGACGCGGATGTAGAGGATGCAGCAGTTGCCGATGGAGCGGTAGGGGGTGAGCCAGCACCAGTGGTGGGTGGTGGTAAGTTAGATTCATAATCCTTAACTATTGACATTACACTCACGGCAAGGGTGTACTGTATGTATACTGTACTGTTGAGACTATCGGCCCCATTAGGATGGCGGGTGGATTGCCCCGCCGGGCCAGCAGCAGTCACCGCCAGCCCGGCAGGGGCAAACCTAACCTTCCGCCATCCCTGTAAAAAAGACCCCCGCCATATTACAATGGCTGGGGGGTCCGGGCAAATAGAAACTGTCCGCCGATTTTTTGCGCAGTCGACATGTCGACCGGGCGGAACAGGGTTTGAATATGGTGGCGGTGTCTGAAACACACCGGCAGCCATATAATGTGCATTTTGGAATGAAAGGCATGCGGAGTATGCTTGGGGGGCCCGTTGTGGGCCCCCATGGAGGCATCGCGCGGTGCCTGTCATGTTGTGCTTGGAAAAGCACAACATGTACTTTTAGCATTGCAGTGGCGGTGCTGAAAGCACCGCCTGCCACAATGTTAAAAATACTGGATGCGCCCGTCACTGTGGCGGGTGCATCCTAATTAGCCTCCACGGGACCCCCGCCCTTATAATGTGCATTTTGGAATGCCTTTTCGTGGTGGCAATGCCACCACCAAAGGCAGTAGGGGCGGGAGCGTTGAGTAACCAATGGCCTCATCAATCTGTGATTTCAACTCCGCTTTGAAAGTTTTATGGAGAAGACTAAAAGTCAGAGGAGATCACCTGGTGTTGAACTAAAAAATAAGTATGGGCGAAATTTGCGAATTCGCGTTCCGCGGATTCACGCGAAATCGAATTCGCAATCCGCAAAATCCGCGAATTCTTGCAAATTTGTGGATTTTTGGTTTTTTGCGTGTTCACGGGGTGTTTTCCGTGTTCTCGGGGTTCTTTGCGTGTTCGCGGGCCGCTTGCATGGCGAAGTTACCCATGCGGTCGTGTATGGGCACAGCACCCTCTGGTTCACCACTGCAACCCTCTGGTTCATCACTGCCACCCTCTGGTTCACCACTGCCACCCTCTGGTTCACCCCTGCCACCATCTGGTTCACCACTGCCACCGTCTGGTTCAGCACTGCCACTGTCTGGTTCACCCCTGCCACCCTCTGGTTCAGCACTGTCACCCTCTGGTTCACCACTGCCACCCTCTGGTTCATGACTGCCACCCTCTTGTTCATCACAGGACCTCTGGCTCACCACTGCCACCCTCTGGCTAACCACTGTCACCCTCTGGTTCAGCATTGCCACCCTCTGGTTCACCCATGCCACCCTCTGGTTCACCCATGCCACCCTCTGGTTCACCACTTCCACCATCTGGTTCACCCATGCCACCCTCTGGTTCACCACTTCCACCATCTGGTTCATCACTGCCACCCTCTGGTTTACCCCTGCCACCCTCTGGTTCACCCCTGACACCCTCTGGTTCAGCACTGCCACCCTCTGGCTCAGCACTGTCACTCTCTGGTTCATCACTGCCACCCTCTGGTTCCCAACTGCCACCCTCTAACGAGACCTTTTGTGACGCAGAGGCAGCGCAAAAGATGCGCCATGGTGCTGGGTATCAACAACATGACGCATCTGAGAGATGCGTGACGTTGTAAAGCCCTGCGCCATCAGGAGGCGTTCCGGCGCAGGGGAGGGCGTTCCTGCGCAGGAACTCCTCCTAAAAGTGGCTGAGTAAAATCTACAAGATTTCACTCAGTCACTTTTAGTCCAATGCTGCGTCAAAACCCTGCGCCTGCTTGAAGCAGGCGCAATGCTTGATGCAGCATTGGGGAGATAGGGCCCCCCAGAGCATTGCTGGAGCTGTGTCGTAAGCGCGACGCAGCTCCAGCAATGCGCTGCTTTTACGGAACAGATGCGTGATGCATCTGTGCCATTTTAGCCACATGGTGCGCCGCATTGTAAATGCAGCGCACCATGGGTGGCGGAGCTGCGGCGCACAATAACTGGCGCATCCCTGGGGATGCGCCAGTTATTGTAAATGTAAATGTGTGGAAAACACGCAAGGCGGGATTCATTCTGCCCCCTGTTAGACTCATTTTTTGTGCACTTCTGCCCTCTGTTAGACTCGTTTTTCCCTTGTTTTACTGCCCTTCTGCCCCCTGTTAGACTCGTTTTTTGTGCCCTTGTGCCCTCTGTTAGACTCATTTTTCCCTTGTTTTTCTGCCCTTCTGCCCTCTGTTAGACTCGTTTTTTGTGCCCTTCTGCCCTCTGTTATTCCCTTGTTTTTGTGCCCTTCTGCCCTCTGTTAGACTCGTTTTTTTGTGCCCTTCTGCCCTCTGTTAGGCTCATTTTTGTGCCTTTCTGCCCCGTTAGACTCGTTTTTTGTGCCCTTCTGCCCTCTGTTAGACTCGTTTTTCCCTTGTTTTTCTGCCCTTCTGTCCTCTGTTAGACTGTTTTTTTGTACCCTTCTGCCCTCTGTTAGACTCGTTTTCCCCTTGTTTTTCTGCCCTTCTGCCTTTTGTTAGACTGCTTTTTGTGCCTTTCTGCCCTCTGCATCACCACATCATCACTCAGCGCTACCTCAGCATCACTCAGCACCACCACATTATCACTCAGCACCACCACATTATCACACAGCACCACCACAGCATCACTCAGCACCACCACAGCACCACTCAGCACCACCACAGCACCACTCAGTGCACCACAGCATCACTCAGCACCACCACAGCATCACTCAGCACCACCACATTATCACTCAGCACCACCACAGCACCACTCAGCACCACCACAGCATCACTCAGCACCACCACAGCATCACTCAGCACCACCACAGCACCACTCAGCACCACCACAGCATCACTCAGCACCACCACAGCACCACTCAGCACCACCACAGCACCACTCAGCGCCACCACAGCACCACTCAGCGCCACCACAGCATCACTCAGCACCACCACAACACCACTCAGCGCCACCACAGCATCACTCAGCACCACCACAGCACCACTCATCACCACCACAGCATCACTCAGCACCACCACAGCATCACTCAGCACCACCACAGCACCACTCAGCACCACCCCAGCATCACTCAGCACCATCCCAGTATCACTCAGCACCACCACAGCACCACTCAACATCACCACAGCACCAATCAGCACCACCACAGCACCACTCATCCCCACCCCAGCATCAATCTGCGCAACCATTCAACAACAACTGGTTCAAATATATTCTCTCAATGTTTCAAACTTTATTACAAATGTCACAAAAATATGTTAATATTTCACTTCTGTTCTTGGATTTTCAGCACAATAAAATACACTGAACATAATCTTCACAAAAGTTATTTGCAAACGTTTAAGCTATTGCCATTATATATTAAAATCACTTTTATTTAAGTATTAATTATTTTAAAAAAACTTAAAAGCCTTTGTAATTTGTAATATCAATACAGCCAAGTCACGTAAATACAAAACATGTTGTATTACAAATGCTATAGGTGTCACATTTGCGAAAAATATAACTATTGGCATTGTAAATGACAAAGCTATTAATTTAGCTATTTTCAAAACCAACACATAAATAAAAAAAATTGTCATTTACAAGACCAATAGCTCAAACTTTCCTAATGCGAGACCTATTGCATTGCAAATGCTTGTTTTTATATCTGTCAGTGCTTCCTGTTGAGGTTTAATTTTCGTGACAGGCGCCTCATTGCCTACTTGTAACTATTCTCCGACCCTGCCCCTTTATAGGTCTCAAGCCTCGCCTACACTGCGAATAGTCTATGCATTCTTTATCTGGACTCAAAGGGGGATGCGAATTCATTGAAAACATGTCCATTATTATTATTAATTATGCCTCCCCCAAACTTCTCTTACCTTTGCTTGATGTTTAACTTAGGCACAGCAATGGCTGCATCGTGATGATGGTTTCAGGGCAGGTGGCAGGGCAGCAGCATTTGCAATAAAAGAAAATGAGACAGTCAGTCACCTTTCAGAGACTGTTCGAGGAGTAGTAGAATGAAGTACTGTACAGAACTTACCGAGCAACAATAATATGCAAAAATATTTAACAACAAAACATAATGGTGGTGGGGATAGCCTACTAGACAGAGTTACAAACTATAGTTGTGTTGAGTCACTTGACTAGGCCTACAGCATAACAGTTAGTGCTGTGTATGAGGATGACAACAAATCCAATCAATGCCGGCAATTAATGCGGAGGTATATGTTCCTTTGTTAAATAAAAATCACCTCTAAAATATACTGCTCATGGGTGGGCAAGCAGAAGAAGATCATCGCTCTGCCTTGAAATTGAAGTACTGTTGCTTTCGCCACATCTGCCCCATTTAGTCACACCTCAATAGGTCACACAGCCCGGGGGAAGAGGGTTATGGTTTGGTAAATGGATGGGAAGGGGGGCTTTGGGAAAAGGTTTGAAAATGAAAAACAGACAGTATGCATGGACAAACGCCAAACAACAAACTCTGTAGACTAC
Source organism: Lissotriton helveticus (assembly GCF_964261635.1). Taxonomy (NCBI): domain Eukaryota; kingdom Metazoa; phylum Chordata; class Amphibia; order Caudata; family Salamandridae; genus Lissotriton; species Lissotriton helveticus. Next base: position 1,663,927,259 of record NC_136067.1, on the reverse strand, counting down.
CATATCCATATCAATATGTTAAGGGAGAAAAAGGAAATGCATGCATGATGATGATGATTGATAAGGGGACCCGAATTACATACACATCTTGTTCAGTTGTTCCGGGCTTAATACTTTTACAGATAGCAAATAAAAAATTTATAACAGAGAGCAAACCTAATGATAATAACAACAACAAGAAGAACACACTGTTGTAAAGACTGTAGACAAAAAAAATGAATCAAATTATTTAAAAGATCATGAAAGTTGATACTGTTGCTGTGTTATCCTGGTCAAAAATGTGGACTGGATTTGCATCTCGGCATTCCTCTTGGTCCTCCACTTGTCCATCAATCTTGGGTGTCGCCAGTCGCCACTGCCCGCCTGTAAAAAAAATGTAGATTCATTGGTAAGGTAAGTGTGCATTGTAATGTTTTCACAAGTATAGGGCAAGGCCTGGCCTGTAATTGTAGATGGAAAAACAAAAGGGATATTGAGAAACAAAGTTGAAAGAAATGCACAAGTTATGGTGTAGTGCAACAAGAACACTTTCCGAGGCGGCATGTATTCATCATCTCTACTCTAGTCTGTTTCCAGCATTGACGTTTAACAACAACAGGATAGAGCAGGCCCACAGTGATGGCCCGTCGCTTAGCACATCCTCCGTTTAGAGTACTTTTTTTTAAAAAGTTGCAAAAAGCACATATCCAAACATAGCATTTTACAATTTAAGTTAGTAACTCAATGCCACGCAGTCATCCCACCGCTACACTCAACTCCACTTCTACACAGACATTTGGGTCTGCTGTGGTTGTTGTTGACGTGTTTATCTTTTATGCCACTCGTGAAACGTACTCTTGACTTGTTATTATTCCATCAATCATCTCCGGTACTTGTAGTGACTGACTGTAAAGATCGGCCTGAAGTAGAAGTAAAATTTTGTTATTACACAACAAGAGTAGAAATATTGTTGACTTGAGTAACTCTTTAGTGTGTACAGTTAGACTACTAGTACACTATGACTTCACTTCATGCACAACAAACAAACAACAAAAACACAAGCACCAATCGCTCAGAGTCAGGTGTTCAATGCATGACATTCATTTTCATTACCTGTTCCTTCTCATCTTAAGTTAATGGGCCGTCTTTTTTCGCCATCATCATCAGAGACCGTGCTGTTGTATTAACTCAGTGTGCAGATTGAGTTCCCTTCCTGTATTCAATCAAAAGCAATGTATCAAGCTTCAGTAGAAGTACACATTTTTTATTAAAAATATTTACAAGGGGAAAATTGCCTTGAGTTACGTTTAGTGTGTACTGTAGAAAGATGATTAGTGCACAATGACATAACTTCATGCACAACAAACAACAATAAAATCACTCGGTCTGCGACACTGCATACAATGCATGGCATCAATCATTACCTGTTCCATATAATTTTCAGTTAATGGGCAGTCTCTCTTGGCTCTGAAAGGAGGATAGTAGTCATCATGTTCCACTTCTTTTGGCGGGATTAGGAACATTTTTATTTGTTCTTCTATTTTCCATCATCCAATCATCTTGACAGTAATGGATTTAGGGAGATTCAGTATGATGAGGAGTGGAGGAGCTGGATTTGGAGGACTGTACTGTGAAAAGCAGACACCTGAAGCTTGTACATTGAAATAAGAAGAGTAGAAGACGGTGGTAATGGATTTGTTGTGATTCAAAGTTTGTAACTGGAACGACAGACACAGAAATAAAGGAAAATAAGGGAGGAAGACAGTAAGTGCAAGCCTAATTGTCAGAGAAGTATAGCTCGTCCTCAAACTCTGGGGGTTCAGCCAGTAGTAGGGAATCATGTGACACACTACTTCCATCACTTGAGCCGCTGTCCTCATCTTCCTCCCTTGCTTCATGTATTGTGTAATTTGGTGGTATGAAGTGCTGATTCATTTTGATCATTGTTAACCTCTCCACGTTTTTGGGCGAGAGACTGTTCCTTCTCACTCTTACAATAGAACCAGCAGCACTGAAAACATGTTGGGAAGAGACACTTGCAACAGGGCAAGCCAGATAGCTTATCGCCAGCCTGCTGAGCAGTGGCCATTCAGCCCTTTTCCTATACCATTACTGTAATGGGTTTTGATCAATGTATACCTCTGTAGGGTTGTCCAGATAGGCCTGGACCATCCACTCAATGTTCAGGGGTGCTGCTGCTAACCTTTCAGGCTCTTTTCTCTGTGCATTAGCACTGTGCTTTATTAATGCCTAACTTTAAATACCAATCGTGTAACGATTCTACTGGGCCTAATGATCCAGTTGTTGTTGCTGTTGTCGATAGTGATGGTGAGTATTGTGAGCCAAACGCACTGCCCTCAGCCTCCGAAGTTGCACTTGATGCTGCATGCCCTGCTGCAGTACTTCTTGTGGGTTGATCTTGCAGGCTTTTAATTAGCAGCTGTTTATTTTCCAACTTACTCGCTGCCTCAGCTATCCAAGGTTTGTAGCGGGCAACATCCATCTCTGAAAAAGGAATGAATGTCTTCAGTCCCAATTTTGCCAATGGATCCAGAATTGTGGAAAAATGTAATGTTCTTGTGACAAAATCTTATTGTGCACCCTTGTATTTTGAGTTAAGCGACGGGCTAAGCTCTCCACCAAGTAATAGGCTTCCTTTTTTTCATCTACACCTTTATATGATTGTGAGACACCTTCTTCAGCTGATGCTCTAGCATTTGTAATAATGGGATAGCTTGGCCCATTGTACAGTCCTCCTTGCTGACTTCACGTGTGAAGACCTCAAAAGGACAAAGCATCTCAGTCAGGCATTTAACTAGGCACCATTGGTCCATCTGAAGGGTCATGCCTTTCACAGTAACATTCAGTCTTCGCATGACATATTCATTGAGAGGGCTGTACTGCTCAAACAGACGATCAAGCATGTAATACGTTGACCTCCAACGTGTTGCCACCTCCTGGGTGAGTGCTTTGACTGGCATCTTACATTCACGTTGAAGGATCCTCTGCTACTTCCCAGCTTTAAAAGAATGGCTGAAATGAGTGCATATTCTTCGGCAGGGGTCAGTAAGTTGCTGACTATGGTTTATTTTTTTCAGAAAGTCTTGAACTATAATGTTTATGCAGTGGGCCAAACACGGTACCCTGAAATATGAACCAAGGTCTATGGCCTTAAGTACATTACTGCCATTATCTGTGGCAACAAAACCAATACTTAGCCCTCTTGGGTGCAGCCATTCAAAAACCTTGCTGCGAAACTCTTCCAAAATCTTTACAGCAGTATGAGATTTCTCCATGGCGAACATGGCTACAGTTGCATGTTTCCTAGTAGCTTTAAAAATCTCAGCTCATGTCTGTTGTCAGGTGGATATTGTGAACAGCACTCTGCTGCAAAGCTTGTCCAACCAATTCCAGCACATCATGATGTAGAGCCGTAACAGCAATTCTTGCGAAATAGGACCGGCTGGGAATCTTCCATTTAGGCCAGATGGCTGACACAAATTCAAGGAAACCCACCCCTTCCACAAATGAAAAAGGGAGAAGGTCCAGTGCTAACATTTTAGCCAGCTTCGCATTGAACAACCGTGCCGATGGGTGGTTGTTTTGGAACTGCCCCTCCAACCTAAGCATGCTCTCAATGGTAGGCTGGATTACTTTCCTTTGTGGTCCTGTTGTTTTCATTAACCCACTTAGGCTCAACGACGCAGTTTGTCTCATTGCAGTACTTGGTTGCCTTGGTGTCTCAGGCTGACTCTGAGTATGGCTCTTACTGCGGTGCCACTCAGATGTTACTGAGGAGGATGTGGGCGGTACCACTGCACTACTGGGGACAGGGCTAGAAATGCCTCCCTCTTCTTCACCTTCCACTCAATAATATTGTCCCCTGATCCTTCATGCCCAACTTCAATGGGTTGAGTTTTTTTACTTTGTTTTAAGTGAAGTAGGTGATGACTTGCTTGGCCTCCGGTATCATAGTTTGTACCAAGCTTACCCTGCCGAACACCTTCTCGACAAATTGAGCATATAACAACATTCTCCTCCTTGGTGCTAACAGAAAATAAGTCCCAAACTGGGGAGAAGAACCTTCTGACACTGTTGGATGTGCCACTTTCAATACCAGATGAACTGGAGAGTGTGCTTGGAATGTGACTCTATGCAGCTACACTGTGACTTTTACTACCACTACCTACTGAGATGGTTGAGCTGGATGTAGTAGGTCCCTGCCTAAAAATATGGCAGCTGGAGATCATGATGGTGTAACCTGTGTTGGTGGTATCCGTGCTACATCCCACTCAGTAGCAGCCTTTCTGGATAGGGTGAGAATGTCGGTCTACATCCCCTTTGGGACAGGAGTGATGTGCGTGATGACTGGCTCGTCTTCATCAACATCATCCCCCTCTTCTACATCTACCTCCATAACTCTAAGTTTTTTTGGAACCTTCCTTTTCAGAAGCACTGTCTTGTGGCGTGCATCACTCTCAGACTGAGCTGGTGGCTGCCAAGTGGCATCATGATCATCAGAAGCGGGGCTTGAAGAAGAAGATGATGGACTACGCCTCCCTTTCCTTGCTGGTGGTCTGGAAGGCAATAGATCTTCTGAAACAGTGGTTTGCTCCACTTTGTCTACAGGAAGCTCAATTTCCTGAAATGCCCCTTCTTCAGGAGAAACAACTACTATTGTGGGCTGTTCTTGCGGCTGCTGCTGCTGTTCTTGTGGCTGCTGCTGCTGTTCTTGCGGCTGCTGCTGCTGTTCTTGCGGCTGCTGTTCTTGCGGCTGCCGCTGCTGTTCTTGCTGCTGCTACTGTTCTTGCGGCTGCTTCTGTTGTTCTTGCGGCTGCTGCTGTTGTTCTTTTAGCTGCTGCTGTTCTTGCGGCTGCACACTTATCTGCTGAGTTTCCGCCTGCTTTGATTGTGAACTACTTTGCGATAATGACATTTCAACATCGCTGCTCATTAGTAGACTGGCTACCTCTGCGACACTCAAGGGCTTGGGCCTAGGTTGGTGGGGTTGGACCACTGGTGCGGAGGTGCTGCTCCCGGCCTGGTTCCTGGACAACGCTGCTGCAGGCATACCTTTTTTGGTCCCAAAAAAAACATTGGCCGAGACACCAGTCGTGGTTAATGGCACTTCCTTTTTCTGTTCCTTCTTCTCACCGGCAACTTTCTTGGTACTGGACCTGGTACCTTTCTTTGGGGCCATCTTCTTCAGATGTCAAGCAGGACGCAGATGCATAACAAGTTGTTGTCACATGTGGACGTGATGCGCAGCAGGTCTTCTGTCTGGCTGGCAGTACAACGGGTGATGATGATGACACCTCCTCCTCTGGCTTTTTGTGCACCTAAAAGCAAATAAGCCAGGAGAAGAACATCCGAGAAATGTTGCATTTGTTGTTTTGATTCAGTTACTACTGTACTAGTGCAAACAAAAGATATAGTCTAGCCATTTCTGAGACTTTGTCAACAAGTGCTATGTTATACTACACTCTCAGGAATGATAGGAAAGAGAATAAGAACCACCAAAATACAAATGTAATGGAAGTGGGGTGGACCCTATTTGCCATTAAATTATTTGAGCATCACATCATTCATGAAGCTGCTGCTGGCAAAGGGGGTGGATGGATGGAAGCAGTAAGCCAATATGAAAACCATGCAGGCCTATATGGCAAAAGCAGAACACTAATAATTTCCTCCAGCCACATTGCCAGGCCCAACAACAGAAAGACCACCCCCAAAAAAACACATTTCCCAACTCAATCCAATGCCATCCATGCCCTACATGGTGTCTCAATTCAACAGAGCACACAGAAACACTTGATTAATAAAGCTGTGGCTACCTGCTCTGAGCCTACTGGATGAAAGCAAGCCCGTTGGCAGACAAGGCCAGACAAGCTTGCTGGCCTATGCTTCAAAATGGCCACCAGCCACATGGCCAGGCCCAACAACAGAAAGCCTACCCCTAAAATTCACATTTCCCAACTCAACCCAATGCCATCCATGCCCTAAATGATGTCTAAATTCAACAGACCACACAGAAACACTTGATTAATAAAGCTGTGGCTACCAGCTCTTAACCTACTGGATGAAAGCAGGCCTGTTGGCAGACAAGGCCAGACAAGCTTGCAGGCCTAGGCTTTATAATGGCCACCAGCCACATGGCCAGGCCCAACAATAGAAAGCCCACATCAGAACAAAACGCATTTGCCAACTCAATCCAATGTCATCCATGCCCTAAATGATGTCTAAACTCAACAGACCACACAGAAACACTTGATTAATAACACTGTGGCTACCTGTTCTGAGACTACTGGATGAAATCAGGCCTGTTGGCAGACAAGGCCAGACAAGCTTGCCGGCCTATCCTTCAAAGTGGCCACCAGCCACATGGCCAGGCCCAACAACAGAAAGCCCAACCCCCAAAAAACACATTTCCCAACTCAATCCAGTGCCACCCATGCCCTAAATGATGTCTAAATTCAACAGACCACACAGAAACACTTGATTAATAAAACTGTGGCTACCTGCTCTGAGCCTACTGGATGAAAGCAGGCCTGTTGGCAGACAAGGCCAGACAAGCTTGCAGGCCTAGGCTTCATAATGGCCACCAGGAACATGGCCAGGCCCAACATCAAAAAGCCCACCCCAAAAAAACACATTTCCCAACTCAATCCAATGCCATCCATGTCCTAAATGATGTCTAAATTCAACAGACTACACAGAAACACTTGATTAATAAAGCTGTGGCTACCTGCTCTGAGCCTACTGGATGAAAGCAGGCCTGTTGGCAGACAAGGCCAGACAAGCTTGCAGGCCTTTGCTTCTAAATGGCAACCAACCACAAGGCCAGGCCCAACAACAGGAAGCCCACCCCAAAAAAAACACATTTCCCAACTCAATTCAATGCCATCCAGGCCCTAAATGATGTCTAAATTCAACAGACCACACAGAAACACTTGATTAAGAAAGCTGTGGCTACCTGCTCTGAGCCTACTGGATGAAAGCAAGCCCGTTGGCAGACAAGGCCAGACAAGCTTGCAGGCCTATGCTTCAAAATGGCCACCAGCCACATGGCCAGGCCCAACAACAGAAAGCCTACCCCCAAAAAACACATTTCCCAACTCAATCCAATGCCATCCATGCCCTAAATGATGTCTAAATTCAACAGACCACACAGAAACACTTGATTAATAAAGCTGTGGCTACCAGCTCTGAGCCTACTGGATGAAAGCAGGCCTGTTGGCAGACAAGGCGAGACAAGCTTGCAGGCCTAGGCTTCATAATGGCCACCAGCCACATGGCCAGGCCCAACAACAGAAAGCCCACCCCCAAAAAAACACATTTGCCAACTCAATTCAATGCCATCCAGGCCTTAAATGATGTCTAAATTCAACAGACCACACAGAAACACTTGATTAAGAAAGCTGTGGCTACCTGCTCTGAGCCTACTGGATGAAAGCAAGCCCGTTGGCAGACAAGGCCAGACAAGCTTGCAGGCCTATGCTTCAAAATGGCCACCAGCCACATGGCCAGGCCCAACAACAGAAAGCCTACCCCCAAAAAACACATTTCCCAACTCAATCCAATGCCATCCGTGCCCTAAATGATGTCTAAATTCAACAGACCACACAGAAACACTTGATTAATAAAGCTGTGGCTACCAGCTCTGAGCCTACTGGATGAAAGCAGGCCTGTTGGCAGACAAGGCGAGACAAGCTTGCAGGCCTAGGCTTCATAATGGCCACCAGCCACATGGCCAGGCCCAACAACAGAAAGCCCACCCCCAAAAAAACACATTTCCCAACTCAATCCAATGCTACCCCTGTCCTAAATGATGTCTAAATTCAACAGACCAAACAGAAACACTTGATTATTAACACCGTGGCTACCTGCTCTGAGCCTACTGGATGAAATCAGGCCTGTTGGCAGACAAGGCCAGACAAGCTTGCAGGCTTATCCTTCAACATGGCCACCAGCCACATGGCCAGGCCCAACAACAGAAAGCCCACCCCCAAAAACACATTTCCCAACTCAATCCAATGCCATCCATGCCCTAAATGATGTCTAATTTCAACAGACCACACAGAAACACTTGATTAATAAAGCTGTGGCTACCTGCTCTGAGCCTACTGGTTGAAAGCAGGCCTGTTGGCAGACAAGGCCAGACAAGCATGCAGGCCTAGGCTTCATAATGGCCACCAGGCACATGGCCAGGCCCAACATCAGAAAGCCCACCCCAAAAAAACACATTTCCCAACTCAATCCAATGCTATCCATGTCCTAAATGATGTCTAAATTCAACAGACCACACAGAAACACTTGATTAATAACACTGTGGCTACCTGCTCTGAGACTACTGGATGAAATCAGGCCTGTTGGCAGACAAGGCCAGACAAGCTTGCAGGCCTATCCTTCAACATGGCCACCAGCCACATGGCCAGGCCCAACAACAGAAAGCTCACCCCCAAAAACACATTACCCAACTCAATCCAGTGCCATCCATGCCCTAATTGATATATAAATTCAACAGACCACACAGAAACACTTGATTAATAAAGCTGTGGCTACCTTCTCTGAGCCTACTGGATGAAAGCAGGCCTGTTGGCAGACAAGGCCAGACAAGCTTGCAGGCCTATCCTTCAACATGGCCACCAGGCACATGGCCAGGCCCAACATCAGAAAGCCCACCCCAAAAAAACACATTTCCCAACTCAATCCAATGCTATCCATGTCCTAAATGATATCTAAATTCAACAGACCACACAGAAACACTTGATTAATAACACTGTGGCTACCTGCTCTGATACTACTGGATGAAATCAGGCCTGTTGGCAGACAAGGCCAGACAAGCTTGCAGGCCTATCCTTCAACATGGCCACCAGGCACATGGCCAGGCCCAACATCAGAAAGCCCACCCCAAAAAACACATTTCCCAACTCAATCCAATGCTATCCATGTCCTAAATGATGTCTAAATTCAACAGACCACACAGAAACACTTGATTAATAAAGCTGTGGCTACCTGCTCTGAGCCTACTGGATGAAAGCAGGCCTGTTGGCAGACAAGGCCAGACAAGCTTGCAGGCCTATCCTTCAACATGGCCACCAGGCACATGGCCAGGCCCAACATCAGAAAGCCCACCCCAAAAAACACATTTCCTAACTCAATCCAGTGCCATCCATGCCCTAAATGATGTATACATTCAACAGACCACACAGAAACACTTGATTAATAAAGCTGTGGCTACCTGCTCTGAGCCTACTGGATGAAAGCAGGCCTGTTGGCAGACAAGGCAAGACAAGCTTGCAGGCCTAGGCTTCATAATGCCACCAGGAACATGGCCGGGCCCAACATCGGAAAGCCCACCCCAAAAAAATACATTTGCCAACTCAATCCAATGCTATCCATGTCCTAAATGATGTCTAAATTCAACAGACCACACAGAAACACTTGATTAATAAAGCTGTGGCTACCTGCTCTGAGCCTACTGGATGGGAGCAGGCCAGTTGGCAGACAAGGCCAGACAAGCTTGCAGGCCTATCCTTCAACATGGCCACCAGGCACATGGCCGGGCCCAACATCAGAAAGCCCACCCCAAAAAAACACATTTCCCAACTCAATCCAGTGCCATCCATGCCCTAAATGATGTATAAATTCAACAGACCACACAGAAACACTTGATTAATAAAGCTGTGGCTACCTGCTCTGAGCCTACTGGATGAAAGCAGGCCTGTTGGCAGAAGAGGCAAGACAAGCTTGCAGGCCTAGGCTTCATAATGCCACCAGGAACATGGCCGGGCCCAACATCGGAAAGCCCACCCCAAAAAAATACTTTTGCCAACTCAATCCAATGCCATCCATGTCCTACATGATGTCTAAATTCAACAGACTACACAGAAACACTGGATTAATAAAGCTGTGGCTACCTGCTCTGAGCCTACTGGATGAAAGCAAGCCCGTTGGCAGACAAGGCCAGACAAGCTTGCAGGCCTATGCTTCAAAATGGCCACCAGCCACATGGCCAGGCCCAACAACAGAAAGCCTACCCCCAAAAAACACATTTCCCAACTCAACCCAATGCCATCCATGCCCTAAATGAAGTCTAAATTCAACAGACAACACAGAAACACTTGATTAATAAAGCAGTGGCTACCAGCTGAGCCTACTGGATGAAAGCAGGCCTGTTGGCAGACAATGCCAGACCAACGTGCAGGCCTAGGCTTCATAACGGCCACCAGCTACATGGCCAGGCCCAACAACAGAAAGCCCACCCTAAAAAAAACACATTTGCCAACTCAATCCAATGCCACCCATGCCCTAAATGATGTCTAAATTCAACAGACCACACAGAAACACTTAATTAATACCACTGTGGCTACCTGCTCTGAGCCTACTGGATGAAATCAGGCCTGTTGGCAGACAAGGCCAGACAAGCTTGCAGGCCTATCCTTCAACATGGCCACCAGCCACATGGCCAGGCCCAACAACAGAAAGCCCACCCCCAAAAACACATTTCCCAACTCAATCCAATGCCATCCATGCCCTAAATGATGTCTAAATTCAACAGACCACACAGAAACACTTGATTAATAAAGCTGTGGCTACCTGCTCTGAGCCTACTGGATGAAAGCAGGCCTGTTGGCAGACAAGGCCAGACAAGCTTGAAGGCCTATCCTTCAACATGGCCACCAGGCACATGGCCAGGCCCAACATCAGAAAGCCCACCCCAAAAAAACACATTTCCCAACTAAATCCAATGCTATCCATGTCCTAAATGATGTCTAAATTCAACAGACCACACATAAACACTTGATTAATAACACTGTGGCTACCTGCTCTGGGACTACTGGATGAAATCAGGCCTGTTGGCAGACAAGGCCAGACAAGCTTGCAGGCCTATCCTTCAACATGGCCACCAGCCATGTGGCCAGGCCCAACAACAGAAAGCCCACCCCCAAAACATTTCCCAACTCAATCCAGTGCCATCCATGCCCTAAATGATGTATAAATTCAACAGACAACACAGAAACACTTGATTAATAAAGCTGTGGCTACCTGCTCTGAGCCTACTGGATGAAAGCAGGCCTGTTGGCAGACAAGGCAAGACAAGCTTGCAGGCCTAGGCTTCATAATGCCACCAGGAATATGGCCAGGCCCAACATCAGAACCACCCCAAAAAACACATTTGCCAGCTCAATCCAATGCCATCCATGTCCTAAATGATGTATAAATTCAACAGACCACACAGAAACACTTGATTAATAAAGCTGTGCCTACCTGCTCTGAGCCTACTGGATGAAAGCAGGTCTGTTGGCAGACAAGGCCAGACAAGCTTGCAGGCCTAGGCTTTATGATGGCCACCAGCCACATGGCCAGGCCCAACAACAGAAAGCCCACCCCCAAAAAACACATTTGCCAACTCAATCCAATGCCATCCATGCCCTAAATGATGTTTAAATTCAACAGACCACACTGTCACACTTGATTAATAACACTGTGGCACACCACTGGAGTCAAGCTATCCAGGCTGAATGAAGGCTGATAGCCAGAAACCGGTCCTTGGATGCTTGATTCCGGTCTGGGAAAGACATGGCTTGGTAGTTTGGACTGGACTGTTCCCATGAGGGACAGGGTCAGAGCTGATTTGCATATAGCCAGTGTCTAACCCAGGGTGGTGTGGAGTGCAAAAAAACGATGGCTTTAGGCCCAGATCCTTGTACTGGGGTGAATGTATGACATTGTTCTACATTCTGTCCATCAACTGTGTTTTTTGCAATTTTCACCCCGAGTGGGCTGGGTATGCTCAGACGTGAGTCCCAGGCTCTCCACAACACTGGAGTCAAGCTATCCAGGCTGAATGAAGGCTGATAGCCAGAAACCGGTCCTTGGATGCTTGATTCCGGTCTGGGAAAGACATTGCTTGGTAGTTCGGACTGGACTGTTCCCATGAGGCACAGGGTCAGAGCTGATTTGCATATAGCCAGTGTCTAACCCAGGGTGGTGTGGAGTGCAAAAAAACGATGGATTTAGGCCCAGATCCTTGTACTGGGGTGAATGTATGACATTGTTCTACATTCTGTCCATCAACTGTGTTTTTTGCAATTTTCACCCCGAGTGGGCTGGGTATGCTCAGACGTGAGTCCCAGGCTCTCCACACCACTGGAGTCAAGCTATCCAGGCTGAATGAAGGCTGATAGCCAGAAACCGGTCCTTGGATGCTTGATTCCGGTCTGGGAAAGACATGGCTTGGTAGTTCGGACTGGACTGTTCCCATGAGGCACAGGGTCAGAGCTGATTTGCATATAGCCAGTGTCTAACCCAGGGTGGTGTGGAGTGCAAAAAAACGATGGATTTAGGCCCAGATCCTTGTACTGGGGTGAATGTATGACATTGTTCTACATTCTGTCCATCAACTGTGTTTTTTGCTGTTGGCAGACAAGGCAAGACAAGCTTGCAGGCCTAGGCTTCATAATGCCACCAGGAACATGGCCAGGCCCAACATCAGAAAGCCCACCCCAAAAAAACACATTTACCAACTCAATCCAATGCCATCCATGTCCTGAATGATGTCTAAATTCAACAGACTACACAGAAACACTTGATTAATAAAGCCGTGGCTACCTGCTCTGAGCCTACTGGATAAAAGCAAGCCCGTTGGCAGACAAGGTCAGACAAGCTTGCAGGCCTATGCTTCAAAATGGCCACCAGCCACATGGCCAGGCCCAACAACAGAAAGCCTACCCCCAAAAAACACATTTCCCAACTCAACCCAATGCCATCCATGCCCTAAATGATGTCTAAATTCAACAGACCACACAGAAACACTTGATTAATAAAGCTGTGGCTACCTGCTATGAGCCTACTGGAGGAAAGCAGGCCTGTTGGCAGACAAGGCCAGACAAGCTTGCAGGTCTAGGCTTCATAATGGCCACCAGGCACATGGCCAGGCCCAACATCAGAAAGCCCACCCCAAAAAAACACATTTCCCAACTCAATCCAATGCCATCCATGCCCTAAATGATGTCTAAATTCAACAGACCACACAGAAACACTTGATTAATAAAGCTGTGGCTACCTGCTCTGAGCCTACTGGATGAAATCAGGCCTGTTGGCAGACAAGGCCAGACAAGCTTGCAGGCCTATCCTTCAACATGGCCACCAGCAACATGGCCAGGCCCATCAACAGAAAGCCCACCCCCAAAAAACACATTTCCCGACTCAATCCAATGCCATCCATGCCCTAAATGATGTCTAAATTCAACAGACCACACAGAAACACTTGATTAATAAAGCTGTGGCTACCTGCTATGAGCCTACTGGAGGAAAGCAGGCCTGTTGGCAGACAAGGCCAGACAAGCTTGCAGGTCTAGGCTTCATAATGGCCACCAGGCACATGGCCAGGCCCAACATCAGAAAGCCCACCCCAAAAAAACACATTTCCCAACTCAATCCAATGCCATCCATGCCCTAAATGATGTCTAAATTCAACAGACCACACAGAAACACTTGATTAATAAAGCTGTGGCTACCTGCTATGAGCCTACTGGATGAAAGCAGGCCTGTTGGCAGACAAGGCCAGACAAGCTTGCAGGCCTTTGCTTCTAAATGGCAACCAACCACAAGGCCAGGCCCAACAACAGAAAGCCCACTCCAAAAAAACACATTTCCCAACTCAATTCAATGCCATCCAGGCCTTAAATGATGTCTAAATTCAACAGACCACACAGAAACACTTGATTAAGAAAGCTGTGGCTACCTGCTCTGAGCCTACTGGATGAAAGCAAGCCCGTTGGCAGACAAGGCCAGACAAGCTTGCAGGCCTATGCTTCAAAATGGCCACCAGCCACATGGCCAGGCCCAACAACAGAAAGCCTACCCCCAAAAAACACATTTCCCAACTCAATCCAATGCCATCCATGCCCTAAATGATGTCTAAATTCAACAGACCACACAGAAACACTTGATTAATAAAGCTGTGGCTACCAGCTCTGAGCCTACTGGATGAAAGCAGGCCTGTTGGCAGACAAGGCGAGACAAGCTTGCAGGCCTAGGCTTCATAATGGCCACCAGCCACATGGCCAGCCCCAACAACAGAAAGCCCACCCCCAAAAAAACACATTTGCCAACTCAATCCAATGCCATCCATGCCCTAAATGATGTCTAAATTAAACAGACCAAACAGAAACACTTGATTAATAACACCGTGGCTACCTGCTCTGAGCCTACTGGATGAAATCAGGCCTGTTGGCAGACAAGGCCAGACAAGCTTGCAGGCTTATCCTTCAACATGGCCACCAGCCACATGGCCAGGCCCAACAACAGAAAGCCCACCCCCAAAAAACACATTTCCCAACTCAATCCAATGCCATCCATGCCCTAAATGATGTCTAATTTCAACAGACCACACAGAAACACTTGATTAATAAAGCTGTGGCTACCTGCTCTGAGCCTACAGGTTGAAAGCAGGCCTGTTGGCAGACAAGACCAGACAAGCTTGCAGGCCTAGGCTTCATAATGGCCACCAGGCACATGGCCAGGCCCAACATCAGAAAGCCCACCCCAAAAAAAAACATTTCCCAACTCAATCCAATGCTATCCATGTCCTAAATGATGTCTAAATTCAACAGACCACACAGAAACACTTGATTAATAACACTGTGGCTACCTGCTCTGAGACTACTGGATGAAATCAGGCCTGTTGGCAGACAAGGCCAGACAAGCTTGCAGGCCTATCCTTCAACATGGCCACCAGCCACATGGCCAGGCCCAACAACAGAAAGCCCACCCCCAAAAACACATTTCCCAACTCAATCCAGTGCCATCCATGCCCTAATTGATATATAAATTCAACAGACCGCACAGAAACACTTAATTAATAAAGCTGTGGCTACCTGCTCCGAGCCTACTGGATGAAAGCAGGCCTGTTGGCAGACAAGGCCAGACAAGCTTGCAGGCCTATCCTTCAACATGGCCACCAGGCACATGGCCAGGCCCAACATCAGAACCACCCCAAAAAACACATTTGCCAGCTCAATCCAATGCCATCCATGTCCTAAATGATGTATAAATTCAACAGACCACACAGAAACACTTGATTAATAAAGCTGTGCCTACCTGCTCTGAGCCTACTGGATGAAAGCAGGTCTGTTGGCAGACAAGGCCAGACAAGCTTGCAGGCCTAGGCTTTATGATGGCCACCAGCCACATGGCCAGGCCCAACAACAGAAAGCCCACCCCCAAAAAACACATTTGCCAACTCAATCCAATGCCATCCATGCCCTAAATGATGTTTAAATTCAACAGACCACACTGTCACACTTGATTAATAACACTGTGGCACACCACTGGAGTCAAGCTATCCAGGCTGAATGAAGGCTGATAGCCAGAAACCGGTCCTTGGATGCTTGATTCCGGTCTGGGAAAGACATGGCTTGGTAGTTTGGACTGGACTGTTCCCATGAGGGACAGGGTCAGAGCTGATTTGCATATAGCCAGTGTCTAACCCAGGGTGGTGTGGAGTGCAAAAAAACGATGGCTTTAGGCCCAGATCCTTGTACTGGGGTGAATGTATGACATTGTTCTACATTCTGTCCATCAACTGTGTTTTTTGCAATTTTCACCCCGAGTGGGCTGGGTATGCTCAGACGTGAGTCCCAGGCTCTCCACAACACTGGAGTCAAGCTATCCAGGCTGAATGAAGGCTGATAGCCAGAAACCGGTCCTTGGATGCTTGATTCCGGTCTGGGAAAGACATTGCTTGGTAGTTCGGACTGGACTGTTCCCATGAGGCACAGGGTCAGAGCTGATTTGCATATAGCCAGTGTCTAACCCAGGGTGGTGTGGAGTGCAAAAAAACGATGGATTTAGGCCCAGATCCTTGTACTGGGGTGAATGTATGACATTGTTCTACATTCTGTCCATCAACTGTGTTTTTTGCAATTTTCACCCCGAGTGGGCTGGGTATGCTCAGACGTGAGTCCCAGGCTCTCCACACCACTGGAGTCAAGCTATCCAGGCTGAATGAAGGCTGATAGCCAGAAACCGGTCCTTGGATGCTTGATTCCGGTCTGGGAAAGACATGGCTTGGTAGTTCGGACTGGACTGTTCCCATGAGGCACAGGGTCAGAGCTGATTTGCATATAGCCAGTGTCTAACCCAGGGTGGTGTGGAGTGCAAAAAAACGATGGATTTAGGCCCAGATCCTTGTACTGGGGTGAATGTATGACATTGTTCTACATTCTGTCCATCAACTGTGTTTTTTGCTGTTGGCAGACAAGGCAAGACAAGCTTGCAGGCCTAGGCTTCATAATGCCACCAGGAACATGGCCAGGCCCAACATCAGAAAGCCCACCCCAAAAAAACACATTTACCAACTCAATCCAATGCCATCCATGTCCTGAATGATGTCTAAATTCAACAGACTACACAGAAACACTTGATTAATAAAGCCGTGGCTACCTGCTCTGAGCCTACTGGATAAAAGCAAGCCCGTTGGCAGACAAGGTCAGACAAGCTTGCAGGCCTATGCTTCAAAATGGCCACCAGCCACATGGCCAGGCCCAACAACAGAAAGCCTACCCCCAAAAAACACATTTCCCAACTCAACCCAATGCCATCCATGCCCTAAATGATGTCTAAATTCAACAGACCACACAGAAACACTTGATTAATAAAGCTGTGGCTACCTGCTATGAGCCTACTGGAGGAAAGCAGGCCTGTTGGCAGACAAGGCCAGACAAGCTTGCAGGTCTAGGCTTCATAATGGCCACCAGGCACATGGCCAGGCCAAACATCAGAAAGCCCACCCCAAAAAAACACATTTCCCAACTCAATCCAATGCCATCCATGCCCTAAATGATGTCTAAATTCAACAGACCACACAGAAACACTTGATTATTAAAGCTGTGGCTACCTGCTCTGAGCCTACTGGATGAAATCAGGCCTGTTGGCAGACAAGGCCAGACAAGCTTGCAGGCCTATCCTTCAACATGGCCACCAGCAACATGGCCAGGCCCATCAACAGAAAGCCCACCCCCAAAAAACACATTTCCCGACTCAATCCAATGCCATCCATGCCCTAAATGATGTCTAAATTCAACAGACCACACAGAAACACTTGATTAATAAAGCTGTGGCTACCTGCTATGAGCCTACTGGAGGAAAGCAGGCCTGTTGGCAGACAAGGCCAGACAAGCTTGCAGGTCTAGGCTTCATAATGGCCACCAGGCACATGGCCAGGCCCAACATCAGAAAGCCCACCCCAAAAAAACACATTTCCCAACTCAATCCAATGCCATCCATGCCCTAAATGATGTCTAAATTCAACAGACCACACAGAAACACTTGATTAATAAAGCTGTGGCTACCTGCTCTGAGCCTACTGGATGAAAGCAGGCCTGTTGGCAGACAAGGCCAGACAAGCTTGCAGGCCTTTGCTTCTAAATGGCAACCAACCACAAGGCCAGGCCCAACAACAGAAAGCCCACCCCAAAAAAACACATTTCCCAACTCAATTCAATGCCATCCAGGCCTTAAATGATGTCTAAATTCAACAGACCACACAGAAACACTTGATTAAGAAAGCTGTGGCTACCTGCTCTGAGCCTACTGGATGAAAGCAAGCCCGTTGGCAGACAAGGCCAGACAAGCTTGCAGGCCTATGCTTCAAAATGGCCACCAGCCACATGGCCAGGCCCAACAACAGAAAGCCTACCCCCAAAAAACACATTTCCCAACTCAATCCAATGCCATCCATGCCCTAAATGATGTCTAAATTCAACAGACCACACAGAAACACTTGATTAATAAAGCTGTGGCTACCAGCTCTGAGCCTACTGGATGAAAGCAGGCCTGTTGGCAGACAAGGCGAGACAAGCTTGCAGGCCTAGGCTTCATAATGGCCACCAGCCACATGGCCAGGCCCAACAACAGAAAGCCCACCCCCAAAAAAACACATTTGCCAACTCAATCCAATGCCATCCATGCCCTAAATGATGTCTAAATTCAACAGACCAAACAGAAACACTTGATTAATAACACCGTGGCTACCTGCTCTGAGCCTACTGGATGAAATCAGGCCTGTTGGCAGACAAGGCCAGACAAGCTTGCAGGCTTATCCTTCAACATGGCCACCAGCCACATGGCCAGGCCCAACAACAGAAAGCCCACCCCCAAAAAACACATTTCCCAACTCAATCCAATGCCATCCATGCCCTAAATGATGTCTAATTTCAACAGACCACACAGAAACACTTGATTAATAAAGCTGTGGCTACCTGCTCTGAGCCTACTGGTTGAAAGCAGGCCTGTTGGCAGACAAGGCCAGACAAGCTTGCAGGCCTAGGCTTCATAATGGCCACCAGGCACATGGCCAGGCCCAACATCAGAAAGCCCACCCCAAAAAAACACATTTCCCAACTCAATCCAATGCTATCCATGTCCTAAATGATGTCTAAATTCAACAGACCACACAGAAATACTTGATTAATAACACTGTGGCTACCTGCTCTGAGACTACTGGATGAAATCAGGCCTGTTGGCAGACAAGGCCAGACAAGCTTGCAGGCCTATCCTTCAACATGGCCACCAGCCACATGGCCAGGCCCAACAACAGAAAGCCCACCCCCAAAAACACATTTCCCAACTCAATCCAGTGCCATCCATGCCCTAATTGATATATAAATTCAACAGACCGCACAGAAACACTTGATTAATAAAGCTGTGGCTACCTGCTCTGAGCCTACTGGATGAAAGCAGGCCTGTTGGCAGACAAGGCCAGACAAGCTTGCAGGCCTATCCTTCAAAATGGCCACCAGGCACATGGCCAGGCCCAACATCAGAACCACCCCAAAAAACACATTTCCCAACTCAATCCAATGCTATCCATGTCCTAAATGATGTCTAAATTCAACAGACCACACAGAAACACTTGATTAATAACACTGTGGCTACCTGCTCTGAGACTACTGGATGAAATCAGGCCTGTTGGCAGACAAGGCCAGACAAGCTTGCAGGCCTATCCTTCAACATGGCCACGAGGCACATGGCCAGGCCCAACATCAGAAAGCCCACCCCAAAAAAACACATTTCCCAACTCAATCCAATGCTATCCATGTCCTAAATGATGTCTAAATTCAACAGACCACACAGAAACACTTGATTAATAAAGCTGTGGCTACCTGCTCTGAGCCTACTGGATAAAAGCAAGCCCGTTGGCAGACAAGGTCAGACAAGCTTGCAGGCCTATGCTTCAAAATGGCCACCAGCCACATGGCCAGGCCCAACAACAGAAAGCCTACCCCCAAAAAACACATTTCCCAACTCAATCCAGTGCCATCCATGCCCTAATTGATATATAAATTCAACAGACCACACAGAAACACTTGATTAATAAAGCTGTGGCTACCTGCTCTGAGCCTACTGGATGAAAGCAGGCCTGTTGGCAGACAAGGCCAGACAAGCTTGCAGGCCTATCCTTGAACATGGCCACCAGGCACATGGCCAGGCCCAACATCAGAACCACCCCAAAAAAACACATTTCCCAACTCAATCCAATGCTATCCATGTCCTAAATGATGTCTAAATTCAACAGACCACACAGAAACACTTGATTAATAAAGCTGTGGCTACCTGCTCTGAGCCTACTGGATGAAAGCAGGCCTGTTGGCAGACAAGGCCAGACAAGCTTGCAGGCCTTTGCTTCTAAATGGCAACCAACCACAAGGCCAGGCCCAACAACAGAAAGCCCACCGCAAAAAAACACATTTCCCAACTCAATTCAATGCCATCCAGGCCTTAAATGATGTCTAAATTCAACAGACCACACAGAAACACTTGATTAAGAAAGCTGTGGCTACCTGCTCTGAGCCTACTGGATGAAAGCAAGCCCGTTGGCAGACAAGGCCAGACAAGCTTGCAGGCCTATGCTTCAAAATGGCCACCAGCCACATGGCCAGGCCCAACAACAGAAAGCCTACCCCCAAAAAACACATTTCCCAACTCAATCCAATGCCATCCATGCCCTAAATGATGTCTAAATTCAACAGACCACACAGAAACACTTGATTAATAAAGCTGTGGCTACCAGCTCTGAGCCTACTGGATGAAAGCAGGCCTGTTGGCAGACAAGGCGAGACAAGCTTGCAGGCCTAGGCTTCATAATGGCCACCAGCCACATGGCCAGGCCCAACAACAGAAAGCCCACCCCCAAAAAAACACATTTGCCAACTCAATCCAGTGCCATCCATGCCCTAATTGATATATAAATTCAACAGACCACACAGAAACACTTGATTAATAAAGCTGTGGCTACCTGCTCTGAGCCTACTGGATGAAAGCAGGCCTGTTGGCAGACAAGGCCAGACAAGCTTGCAGGCCTATCCTTGAACATGGCCACCAGGCACATGGCCAGGCCCAACATCAGAACCACCCCAAAAAAACACATTTCCCAACTCAATCCAATGCCATCCATGCCCTAAATGATGTCTAAATTCAACAGACCACACAGAAACACTTGATTAATAAAGCTGTGGCTACCTGCTCTGAGCCTACTGGATGAAAGCAGGCCTGTTGGCAGACAAGGCCAGACAAGCTTGCAGGCCTTTGCTTCTAAATGGCAACCAACCACAAGGCCAGGCCCAACAACAGAAAGCCCACCCCAAAAAAACACATTTCCCAACTCAATTCAATGCCATCCAGGCCTTAAATGATGTCTAAATTCAACAGACCACACAGAAACACTTGATTAAGAAAGCTGTGGCTACCTGCTCTGAGCCTACTGGATGAAAGCAAGCCCGTTGGCAGACAAGGCCAGACAAGCTTGCAGGCCTATGCTTCAAAATGGCCACCAGCCACATGGCCAGGCCCAACAACAGAAAGCCTACCCCCAAAAAACACATTTCCCAACTCAATCCAATGCCATCCATGCCCTAAATGATGTCTAAATTCAACAGACCACACAGAAACACTTGATTAATAAAGCTGTGGCTACCAGCTCTGAGCCTACTGGATGAAAGCAGGCCTGTTGGCAGACAAGGCGAGACAAGCTTGCAGGCCTAGGCTTCATAATGGCCACCAGCCACATGGCCAGGCCCAACAACAGAAAGCCCACCCCCAAAAAAACACATTTGCCAACTCAATCCAATGCCATCCATGCCCTAAATGATGTCTAAATTCAACAGACCAAACAGAAACACTTGATTAATAACACCGTGGCTACCTGCTCTGAGCCTACTGGATGAAATCAGGCCTGTTGGCAGACAAGGCCAGACAAGCTTGCAGGCTTATCCTTCAACATGGCCACCAGCCACATGGCCAGGCCCAACAACAGAAAGCCCACCCCCAAAAAATACATTTCCCAACTCAATCCAATGCCATCCATGCCCTAAATGATGTCTAATTTCAACAGACCACACAGAAACACTTGATTAATAAAGCTGTGGCTACCTGCTCTGAGCCTACTGGTTGAAAGCAGGCCTGTTGGCAGACAAGGCCAGACAAGCTTGCAGGCCTAGGCTTCATAATGGCCACCAGGCACATGGCCAGGCCCAACATCAGAAAGCCCACCCCAAAAAAACACATTTCCCAACTCAATCCAATGCTATCCATGTCCTAAATGATGTCTAAATTCAACAGACCACACAGAAACACTTGATTAATAACACTGTGGCTACCTGCTCTGAGACTACTGGATGAAATCAGGCCTGTTGGCAGACAAGGCCAGACAAGCTTGCAGGCCTATCCTTCAACATGGCCACCAGCCACATGGCCAGGCCCAACAACAGAAAGCCCACCCCCAAAAACACATTTCCCTACTCAATCCAGTGCCATCCATGCCCTAATTGATATATAAATTCAACAGACCGCACAGAAACACTTGATTAATAAAGCTGTGGCTACCTGCTCTGAGCCTACTGGATGAAAGCAGGCCTGTTGGCAGACAAGGCCAGACAAGCTTGCAGGCCTATCCTTCAAAATGGCCACCAGGCACATGGCCAGGCCCAACATCAGAACCACCCCAAAAAACACATTTCCCAACTCAATCCAATGCTATCCATGTCCTAAATGATGTCTAAATTCAACAGACCACACAGAAACACTTGATTAATAACACTGTGGCTACCTGCTCTGAGACTACTGGATGAAATCAGGCCTGTTGGCAGACAAGGCCAGACAAGCTTGCAGGCCTATCCTTCAACATGGCCACGAGGCACATGGCCAGGCCCAACATCAGAAAGCCCACCCCAAAAAAACACATTTCCCAACTCAATCCAATGCTATCCATGTCCTAAATGATGTCTAAATTCAACAGACCACACAGAAACACTTGATTAATAAAGCTGTGGCTACCTGCTCTGAGCCTACTGGATAAAAGCAAGCCCGTTGGCAGACAAGGTCAGACAAGCTTGCAGGCCTATGCTTCAAAATGGCCACCAGCCACATGGCCAGGCCCAACAACAGAAAGCCTACCCCCAAAAAACACATTTCCCAACTCAATCCAGTGCCATCCATGCCCTAATTGATATATAAATTCAACAGACCACACAGAAACACTTGATTAATAAAGCTGTGGCTACCTGCTCTGAGCCTACTGGATGAAAGCAGGCCTGTTGGCAGACAAGGCCAGACAAGCTTGCAGGCCTATCCTTGAACATGGCCACCAGGCACATGGCCAGGCCCAACATCAGAACCACCCCAAAAAAACACATTTCCCAACTCAATCCAATGCTATCCATGTCCTAAATGATGTCTAAATTCAACAGACCACACAGAAACACTTGATTAATAACACTGTGGCTACCTGCTCTGAGACTACTGGATGAAATCAGGCCTGTTGGCAGACAAGGCCAGACAAGCTTGCAGGCCTATCCTTCAACATGGCCACCAGCCACATGGCCAGGCCCAACAACAGAAAGCCTACCCCCAAAAACACATTTCCCAACTCAATCCAGTGCCATCCATGCCCTAATTGATATATAAATTCAACAGACCGCACAGAAACACTTGATTAATAAAGCTGTGGCTACCTGCTCCGAGCCTACTGGATGAAAGCAGGCCTGTTGGCAGACAAGGCCAGACAAGCTTGCAGGCCTATCCTTCAACATGGCCACCAGGCACATGGCCAGGCCCAACATCAGAACCACCCCAAAAAACACATTTGCCAGCTCAATCCAATGCCATCCATGTCCTAAATGATGTATAAATTCAACAGACCACACAGAAACACTTGATTAATAAAGCTGTGCCTACCTGCTCTGAGCCTACTGGATGAAAGCAGGTCTGTTGGCAGACAAGGCCAGACAAGCTTGCAGGCCTAGGCTTTATGATGGCCACCAGCCACATGGCCAGGCCCAACAACAGAAAGCCCACCCCCAAAAAACACATTTGCCAACTCAATCCAATGCCATCCATGCCCTAAATGATGTTTAAATTCAACAGACCACACTGTCACACTTGATTAATAACACTGTGGCACACCACTGGAGTCAAGCTATCCAGGCTGAATGAAGGCTGATAGCCAGAAACCGGTCCTTGGATGCTTGATTCCGGTCTGGGAAAGACATGGCTTGGTAGTTTGGACTGGACTGTTCCCATGAGGGACAGGGTCAGAGCTGATTTGCATATAGCCAGTGTCTAACCCAGGGTGGTGTGGAGTGCAAAGAAACGATGGCTTTAGGCCCAGATCCTTGTACTGGGGTGAATGTATGACATTGTTCTACATTCTGTCCATCAACTGTGTTTTTTGCAATTTTCACCCCGAGTGGGCTGGGTATGCTCAGACGTGAGTCCCAGGCTCTCCACAACACTGGAGTCAAGCTATCCAGGCTGAATGAAGGCTGATAGCCAGAAACCGGTCCTTGGATGCTTGATTCCGGTCTGGGAAAGACATTGCTTGGTAGTTCGGACTGGACTGTTCCCATGAGGCACAGGGTCAGAGCTGATTTGCATATAGCCAGTGTCTACCCCAGGGTGGTGTGGAGTGCAAAAAAACGATGGATTTAGGCCCAGATCCTTGTACTGGGGTGAATGTATGACATTGTTCTACATTCTGTCCATCAACTGTGTTTTTTGCAATTTTCACCCCGAGTGGGCT
Organism: Lissotriton helveticus; assembly: GCF_964261635.1. Classification (NCBI taxonomy): domain Eukaryota; kingdom Metazoa; phylum Chordata; class Amphibia; order Caudata; family Salamandridae; genus Lissotriton; species Lissotriton helveticus. Next base: position 1,663,903,195 of record NC_136067.1, on the reverse strand, counting down.
GGGTATGCTCAGACGTGAGTCCCAGGCTCTCCACACCACTGGAGTCAAGCTATCCAGGCTGAATGAAGGCTGATAGCCAGAAACCGGTCCTTGGATGCTTGATTCCGGTCTGGGAAAGACATGGCTTGGTAGTTCGGACTGGACTGTTCCCATGAGGCACAGGGTCAGAGCTGATTTGCATATAGCCAGTGTCTAACCCAGGGTGGTGTGGAGTGCAAAAAAACGATGGATTTAGGCCCAGATCCTTGTACTGGGGTGAATGTATGACATTGTTCTACATTCTGTCCATCAACTGTGTTTTTTGCTGTTGGCAGACAAGGCAAGACAAGCTTGCAGGCCTAGGCTTCATAATGCCACCAGGAACATGGCCAGGCCCAACATCAGAAAGCCCACCCCAAAAAAACACATTTACCAACTCAATCCAATGCCATCCATGTCCTGAATGATGTCTAAATTCAACAGACTACACAGAAACACTTGATTAATAAAGCCGTGGCTACCTGCTCTGAGCCTACTGGATAAAAGCAAGCCCGTTGGCAGACAAGGTCAGACAAGCTTGCAGGCCTATGCTTCAAAATGGCCACCAGCCACATGGCCAGGCCCAACAACAGAAAGCCTACCCCCAAAAAACACATTTCCCAACTCAACCCAATGCCATCCATGCCCTAAATGATGTCTAAATTCAACAGACCACACAGAAACACTTGATTAATAAAGCTGTGGCTACCTGCTATGAGCCTACTGGAGGAAAGCAGGCCTGTTGGCAGACAAGGCCAGACAAGCTTGCAGGTCTAGGCTTCATAATGGCCACCAGGCACATGGCCAGGCCCAACATCAGAAAGCCTACCCCAAAAAAACACATTTCCCAACTCAATCCAATGCCATCCATGCCCTAAATGATGTCTAAATTCAACAGACCACACAGAAACACTTGATTAATAAAGTTGTGGCTACCTGCTCTGAGCCTACTGGATGAAATCAGGCCTGTTGGCAGACAAGGCCAGACAAGCTTGCAGGCCTATCCTTCAACATGGCCACCAGCAACATGGCCAGGCCCATCAACAGAAAGCCCACCCCCAAAAAACACATTTCCCGACTCAATCCAATGCCATCCATGCCCTAAATGATGTCTAAATTCAACAGACCACACAGAAACACTTGATTAATAAAGCTGTGGCTACCTGCTATGAGCCTACTGGAGGAAAGCAGGCCTGTTGGCAGACAAGGCCAGACAAGCTTGCAGGTCTAGGCTTCATAATGGCCACCAGGCACATGGCCAGGCCCAACATCAGAAAGCCCACCCCAAAAAAACACATTTCCCAACTCAATCCAATGCCATCCATGCCCTAAATGATGTCTAAATTCAACAGACCACACAGAAACACTTGATTAATAAAGCTGTGGCTACCTGCTCTGAGCCTACTGGATGAAAGCAGGCCTGTTGGCAGACAAGGCCAGACAAGCTTGCAGGCCTTTGCTTCTAAATGGCAACCAACCACAAGGCCAGGCCCAACAACAGAAAGCCCACCCCAAAAAAACACATTTCCCAACTCAATTCAATGCCATCCAGGCCTTAAATGATGTCTAAATTCAACAGACCACACAGAAACACTTGATTAAGAAAACTGTGGCTACCTGCTCTGAGCCTACTGGATGAAAGCAAGCCCGTTGGCAGACAAGGCCAGACAAGCTTGCAGGCCTATGCTTCAAAATGGCCACCAGCCACATGGCCAGGCCCAACAACAGAAAGCCTACCCCCAAAAAACACATTTCCCAACTCAATCCAATGCCATCCATGCCCTAAATGATGTCTAAATTCAACAGACCACACAGAAACACTTGATTAATAAAGCTGTGGCTACCAGCTCTGAGCCTACTGGATGAAAGCAGGCCTGTTGGCAGACAAGGCGAGACAAGCTTGCAGGCCTAGGCTTCATAATGGCCACCAGCCACATGGCCAGGCCCAACAACAGAAAGCCCACCCCCAAAAAAACACATTTGCCAACTCAATCCAATGCCATCCATGCCCTAAATGATGTCTAAATTCAACAGACCAAACAGAAACACTTGATTAATAACACCGTGGCTACCTGCTCTGAGCCTACTGGATGAAATCAGGCCTGTTGGCAGACAAGGCCAGACAAGCTTGCAGGCTTATCCTTCAACATGGCCACCAGCCACATGGCCAGGCCCAACAACAGAAAGCCCACCCCCAAAAAACACATTTCCCAACTCAATCCAATGACATCTATGCCCTAAATGATGTCTAATTTCAACAGACCACACAGAAACACTTGATTAATAAAGCTGTGGCTACCTGCTCTGAGCCTACTGGTTGAAAGCAGGCCTGTTGGCAGACAAGGCCAGACAAGCTTGCAGGCCTAGGCTTCATAATGGCCACCAGGCACATGGCCAGGCCCAACATCAGAAAGCCCACCCCAAAAAAACACATTTCCCAACTCAATCCAATGCTATCCATGTCCTAAATGATGTCTAAATTCAACAGACCACACAGAAACACTTGATTAATAACACTGTGGCTAACGGCTCTGAGACTACTGGATGAAATCAGGCCTGTTGGCAGACAAGGCCAGACAAGCTTGCAGGCCTATCCTTCAACATGGCCACCAGCCACATGGCCAGGCCCAACAACAGAAAGCCCACCCCCAAAAACACATTTCCCAACTCAATCCAGTGCCATCCATGCCCTAATTGATATATAAATTCAACAGACCGCACAGAAACACTTGATTAATAAAGCTGTGGCTACCTGCTCTGAGCCTACTGGATGAAAGCAGGCCTGTTGGCAGACAAGGCCAGACAAGCTTGCAGGCCTATCCTTCAAAATGGCCACCAGGCACATGGCCAGGCCCAACATCAGAACCACCCCAAAAAACCCATTTCCCAACTCAATCCAATGCTATCCATGTCCTAAATGATGTCTAAATTCAACAGACCACACAGAAACACTTGATTAATAACACTGTGGCTACCTGCTCTGAGACTACTGGATGAAATCAGGCCTGTTGGCAGACAAGGCCAGACAAGCTTGCAGGCCTATCCTTCAACATGGCCACGAGGCACATGGCCAGGCCCAACATCAGAAAGCCCACCCCAAAAAACACATTTCCCAACTCAATCCAATGCTATCCATGTCCTAAATGATGTCTAAATTCAACAGACCACACAGAAACACTTGATTAATAAAGCTGTGGCTACCTGCTCTGAGCCTACTGGATAAAAGCAAGCCCGTTGGCAGACAAGGTCAGACAAGCTTGCAGGCCTATGCTTCAAAATGGCCACCAGCCACATGGCCAGGCCCAACAACAGAAAGCCTACCCCCAAAAAACACATTTCCCAACTCAACCCAATGCCATCCATGCCCTAAATGATGTCTAAATTCAACAGACCACACAGAAACACTTGATTAATAAAGCTGTGGCTACCAGCTCTGAGCCTACTGGATGAAAGCAGGCCTGTTGGCAGACAAGGCGAGACAAGCTTGCAGGCCTAGGCTTCATAATGGCCACCAGCCACATGGCCAGGCCCAACAACAGAAAGCCCACCCCCAAAAAAACACATTTGCCAACTCAATCCAATGCCATCCATGCCCTAAATGATGTCTAAATTCAACAGACCAAACAGAAACACTTGATTAATAACACCGTGGCTACCTGCTCTGAGCCTACTGGATGAAATCAGGCCTGTTGGCAGACAAGGCCAGACAAGCTTGCAGGCTTATCCTTCAACATGGCCACCAGCCACATGGCCAGGCCCAACAACAGAAAGCCCACCCCCAAAAAACACATTTCCCAACTCAATCCAATGCCATCCATGCCCTAAATGATGTCTAATTCCAACAGACCACACAGAAACACTTGATTAATAAAGCTGTGGCTACCTGCTCTGAGCCTACTGGTTGAAAGCAGGCCTGTTGGCAGACAAGGCCAGACAAGCTTGCAGGCCTAGGCTTCATAATGGCCACCAGGCACATGGCCAGGCCCAACATCAGAAAGCCCACCCCAAAAAAACACATTTCCCAACTCAATCCAATGCTATCCATGTCCTAAATGATGTCTAAATTCAACAGACCACACAGAAACACTTGATTAATAACACTGTGGCTACCTGCTCTGAGACTACTGGATGAAATTAGGCCTGTTGGCAGACAAGGCCAGACAAGCTTGCATGCCTATCCTTCAACATGGCCACCAGCCACATGGCCAGGCCCAACAACAGAAAGCCCACCCCCAAAAACACATTTCCCAACTCAATCCAGTGCCATCCATGCCCTAATTGATATATAAATTCAACAGACCACACAGAAACACTTGATTAATAAAGCTGTGGCTACCTGCTCTGAGCCTACTGGATGAAAGCAGGCCTGTTGGCAGACAAGGCCAGACAAGCTTGCAGGCCTATCCTTGAACATGGCCACCAGGCACATGGCCAGGCCCAACATCAGAACCACCCCAAAAAAACACATTTCCCAACTCAATCCAATGCTATCCATGTCCTAAATGATGTCTAAATTCAACAGACCACACAGAAACACTTGATTAATAACACTGTGGCTACCTGCTCTGAGACTACTGGATGAAATCAGGCCTGTTGGCAGACAAGGCCAGACAAGCTTGCAGGGCTATCCTTCAACATGGCCACCAGGCACATGGCCAGGCCCAACATCAGAAAGCCCACCCCAAAAAAACACATTTCCCAACTCAATCCAATGCTATCCATGTCCTAAATGATGTCTAAATTCAACAGACCACACAGAAACACTTGATTAATAAAGCTGTGGCTACCTGCTCTGAGCCTACTGGATGAAAGCAGGCCTGTTGGCAGACAAGGCCAGACAAGCTTGCAGGCCTATCCTTCAACATGGCCACCAGGCACATGGCCAGGCCCAACATCAGAAAGCCCACCCCAAAAAAACACATTTCCCAACTCAATCCAGTGCCATCCATGCCCTAAATGATGTATAAATTCAACAGACCACACAGAAACACTTGATTAATAAAGCTGTGGCTACCTGCTCTGAGCCTACTGGATGAAAGCAGGCCTGTTGGCAGACAAGGCAAGACAAGCTTGCAGGCCTAGGCTTCATAATGCCACCAGGAACATGGCCGGGCCCAACATCGGAAAGCCCACCCCAAAAAAATACATTTGCCAACTCAATCCAATGCCATCCATGTCCTAAATGATGTCTAAATTCAACAGACTACACAGAAACACTGGATTAATAAAGCTGTGGCTACCTGCTCTGAGCCTACTGGATGAAAGCAAGCCCGTTGGCAGACAAGGCCAGACAAGCTTGCAGGCCTATGCTTCAAAATGGCCACCAGCCACATGGCCTGGCCCAACAACAGAAAGCCTACCCCCAAAAAACACATTTCCCAACTCAACCCAATGCCATCCATGCCCTAAATGATGTCTAAATTCAACAGACCACACAGAAACACTTGATAAATAAAGCAGTGGCTACCAGCTGAGCCTACTGGATGAAAGCAGGCCTGTTGGCAGACAATGCCAGACCAACGTGCAGGCCTAGGCTTCATAACGGCCACCAGCTACATGGCCAGGCCCAACAACAGAAAGCCCACCCCCAAAAAAACACATTTGCCAACTCAATCCAATGCCATCCATGCCCTAAATGATGTCTAAATTCAACAGACCAAACAGAAACACTTGATTAATAACACCGTGGCTACCTGCTCTGAGCCTACTGGATGAAATCAGGCCTGTTGGCAGACAAGGCCAGACAAGCTTGCAGGCTTATCCTTCAACATGGCCACCAGCCACATGGCCAGGCCCAACAACAGAAAGCCCACCCCCAAAAAACACATTTCCCAACTCAATCCAATGCCATCCATGCCCTAAATGATGTCTAATTCCAACAGACCACACAGAAACACTTGATTAATAAAGCTGTGGCTACCTGCTCTGAGCCTACTGGTTGAAAGCAGGCCTGTTGGCAGACAAGGCCAGACAAGCTTGCAGGCCTAGGCTTCATAATGGCCACCAGGCACATGGCCAGGCCCAACATCAGAAAGCCCACCCCAAAAAAACACATTTCCCAACTCAATCCAATGCTATCCATGTCCTAAATGATGTCTAAATTCAACAGACCACACAGAAACACTTGATTAATAACACTGTGGCTACCTGCTCTGAGACTACTGGATGAAATTAGGCCTGTTGGCAGACAAGGCCAGACAAGCTTGCATGCCTATCCTTCAACATGGCCACCAGCCACATGGCCAGGCCCAACAACAGAAAGCCCACCCCCAAAAACACATTTCCCAACTCAATCCGGTGCCATCCATGCCCTAATTGATATATAAATTCAACAGACCACACAGAAACACTTGATTAATAAAGCTGTGGCTACCTGCTCTGAGCCTACTGGATGAAAGCAGGCCTGTTGGCAGACAAGGCCAGACAAGCTTGCAGGCCTATCCTTGAACATGGCCACCAGGCACATGGCCAGGCCCAACATCAGAACCACCCCAAAAAAACACATTTCCCAACTCAATCCAATGCTATCCATGTCCTAAATGATGTCTAAATTCAACAGACCACACAGAAACACTTGATTAATAACACTGTGGCTACCTGCTCTGAGACTACTGGATGAAATCAGGCCTGTTGGCAGACAAGGCCAGACAAGCTTGCAGGGCTATCCTTCAACATGGCCACCAGGCACATGGCCAGGCCCAACATCAGAAAGCCCACCCCAAAAAAACACATTTCCCAACTCAATCCAATGCTATCCATGTCCTAAATGATGTCTAAATTCAACAGACCACACAGAAACACTTGATTAATAAAGCTGTGGCTACCTGCTCTGAGCCTACTGGATGAAAGCAGGCCTGTTGGCAGACAAGGCCAGACAAGCTTGCAGGCCTATCCTTCAACATGGCCACCAGGCACATGGCCAGGCCCAACATCAGAAAGCCCACCCCAAAAAAACACATTTCCCAACTCAATCCAGTGCCATCCATGCCCTAAATGATGTATAAATTCAACAGACCACACAGAAACACTCGATTAATAAAGCTGTGGCTACCTGCTCTGAGCCTACTGGATGAAAGCAGGCCTGTTGGCAGACAAGGCAAGACAAGCTTGCAGGCCTAGGCTTCATAATGCCACCAGGAACATGGCCGGGCCCAACATCGGAAAGCCCACCCCAAAAAAATACATTTGCCAACTCAATCCAATGCCATCCATGTCCTAAATGATGTCTAAATTCAACAGACTACACAGAAACACTGGATTAATAAAGCTGTGGCTACCTGCTCTGAGCCTACTGGATGAAAGCAAGCCCGTTGGCAGACAAGGCCAGACAAGCTTGCAGGCCTATGCTTCAAAATGGCCACCAGCCACATGGCCTGGCCCAACAACAGAAAGCCTACCCCCAAAAAACACATTTCCTAACTCAACCCAATGCCATCCATGCCCTAAATGATGTCTAAATTCAACAGACCACACAGAAACACTTGATAAATAAAGCAGTGGCTACCAGCTGAGCCTACTGGATGAAAGCAGGCCTGTTGGCAGACAATGCCAGACCAACGTGCAGGCCTAGGCTTCATAACGGCCACCAGCTACATGGCCAGGCCCAACAACAGAAAGCCCACCCTAAAAAAAACACATTTGCCAACTCAATCCAATGCCATCCATGCCCTAAATGATGTCTACATTCAACAGACCACACAGAAACACTTAATTAATAACACTGTGGCTACCTGCTCTGAGCCTACTGGATGAAATCAGGCCTGTTGGCAGACAAGGCCAGACAAGCTTGCAGGCCTATCCTTCAACATGGCCACCAGCCACATGGCCAGGCCCAACAACAGAAAGCCCACCCCAAAAAACACATTTCCCAACTCAATCCAATGCCATCCATGCCCTAAATGATGTCTAAATTCAACAGACCACACAGAAACACTTGATTAATAACACTGTGGCTACCTGCTCTGAGACTACTGGATGAAATCAGGCCTGTTGGCAGACAAGGCCAGACAAGCTTGCAGGCCTATCCTTCAACATGGCCACCAGCCATGTGGCCAGGCCCAACAACAGAAAGCCCACCCCCAAAACATTTCCCAACTCAATCCAGTGCCATCCATGCCCTAAATGATGTATAAATTCAACAGACCACACAGAAACACTTGATTAATAAAGCTGTGGGTACCTGCTCCGAGCCTACTGGATGAAAGCAGGCCTGTTGGCAGACAAGGCAAGACAAGCTTGCAGGCCTAGGCTTCATAATGCCACCAGGAACATGGCCGGGCCCAACATCGGAAAGCCCATCCCAAAAAACACATTTGCCAACTCAATCCAATGCCATCCATGTCCTAAATGATGTCTAAATTCAACAGACTACACAGAAACACTGGATTAATAAAGCTGTGGCTACCAGCTGAGCCTACTGGATGAAAGCAAGCCAGTTGGCAGACAAGGCCAGACAAGTTTGCAGGCCTATGCTTCAAAATGGCCACCAGCCACATGGCCAGGCCCAACAACAGAAAGCCTACCCCCAAAAAACACATTTCCCAACTCAACCCAATGCCATCCATGCCCTAAATGATGTCTAAATTCAACAGACCACACAGAAACACTTGATTAATAAAGCTGTGGCTACCAGCTGAGCCTACTGGATGAAAGCAGGCCTGTTGGCAGACAATGCCAGACCAGCGTGCAGGCCTAGGCTTCATAACGGCCACCAGCCACATGGCCAGGCCCAACAACAGAAAGCCCACCCTAAAAAAAACACATTTGCCAACTCAATCCAATGCCATCCATGCCCTAAATGATGTCTAAATTCAAAAAACCACACAGAAACACTTAATTAATAACACTGTGGCTACCTGCTCTGAGCCTACTGGATGAAATCAGGCCTGTTGGCAGACAAGGCCAGACAAGCTTGCAGGCCTATCCTTCAACATGGCCACCAGCCACATGGCCAGGCCCAACAACAGAAAGCCCACCCCCAAAAAACACATTTCCCAACTCAATCCAATGCCATCCATGCCCTAAATGATGTCTAAATTCAACAGACCACACAGAAACACTTGATTAATAAAGCTGTGGCTACCTGCTCTGAGCCTACTGGATGAAAGCAGGCCTGTTGGCAGACAAGGCCAGACAAGCTTGCAGGCCTTTGCTTCTAAATGGCAACCAACCACAAGGCCAGGCCCAACAACAGAAAGCCCACCCCCAAAAAACACATTTCCCAACTCAATCCAATGCCATCCATGCCCTAAATGATGTCTAATTTCAACAGACCACACAGAAACACTTGATTAATAAAGCTGTGGCTACCTGCTCTGAGCCTACTGGTTGAAAGCAGGCCTGTTGGCAGACAAGGCCAGACAAGCTTGCAGGCCTATGCTTCAAAATGACCACCAGCCACATGGCCAGGCCCAACAACAGAAAGCCTACCCCCAAAAAACACATTTCCCAACTCAATCCAATGCCATCCATGCCCTAAATGATGTCTAAATTCAACAGACCACACAGAAACACTTGATTAATAAAGCTGTGGCTACCAGCTCTGAGCCTACTGGATGAAAGCAGGCCTGTTGGCAGACAAGGCGAGACAAGCTTGCAGGCCTAGGCTGCATAATGGCCACCAGCCACATGGCCAGGCCCAACAACAGAAAGCCCACTCCCAAAAAAACACATTTGCCAACTCAATCCAATGCCATCCATGCCCTAAATGATGTCTAAATTCAACAGACCACACAGAAACACGTAATTAATAACACTGTGGCTACCTGCTCTGAGACTACTGGATAAAATCAGACCTGTTGGCAGACAAGGTCAGACAAGCTTGCAGGCCTATCCTTCAACATGGCCACCAGCCACATGGCCAGGCCCAACAGCAGAAAGCCCACCCCCAAAAACACATTTCCCAACTCAATCCAGTGCCATTAATGCCCTAAATGATGTCTAAATTCAACAGACCACACAGAAACACTTGATTAATAAAGCTGTGGCTACATGCTCTGAGACTACTGGATGAAAGCAGGCCTGTTGGTAGACAAGGCCAGACAAGCTTGCAGGCCTTTGCTTCTAAATGGCAACCAACCACAAGGCCAGGCCCAACAACAGAAAGCCCACGCCCAAAAAAACACATTTCCCAACTCAATTCAATGCCATCCAGTCCCTAAATGATGTCTAAATTCAACAGACCACACAGAAACACTTGATTAAGAAAGCTGTGGCTACCTGCTCTGAGCCTACTGGATGAAAGCAAGCCCGTTGGCAGACAAGGCCAGACAAGCTTGCAGGCCTATGCTTCAAAATGGCCACCAGCCACATGGCCAGGCCCAACAACAGAAAGCCTACCCCCAAAAAACACTTTTCCCAACTCAATCCAATGCCATCCATGCCCTAAATGATGTCTAAATTCAACAGACCACACAGAAACACTTGATTAATAAAGCTGTGGCTACCAGCTCTGAGCCTACTGGATGAAAGCAGGCCTGTTGGCAGACAAGGCGAGACAAGCTTGCAGGCCTAGGCTTCATAATGGCCACCAGCCACATGGCCAGGCCCAACAACAGAAAGCCCACTCCCAAAAAAACACATTTGCCAACTCAATCCAATGCCATCCATGCCCTAATTGATGTCTAAATTCAACAGACCACACAGAAACACTTGATTAATAACACTGTGGCTACCTGCTCTGAGACTACTGGACGAAATCAGGCCTGTTGGCAGACAAGGCCAGACAAGCTTGCAGGCCTATCCTTCAACATGGCCACCAACCATGTGGCCAGGCCCAACAACAGAAAGCCCACCCCCAAAAACACATTTCCCAACTCAATCCAGTGCCATCCATGCCCTAAATGATGTATAAATTCAACAGACCACACAGAAACACTTGATTAATAAAGCTGTGGCTACCTGCTCTGAGCCTACTGGATGAAAGCAGGCCTGTTGGCAGACAAGGCAAGACAAGCTTGCAGGCCTAGGCTTCATAATGCCACCAGGAACATGGTCGGGCCCAACATCGGAAACCCCACCCCAAAAAAACACATTTGCCAACTCAATCCAATGCCATCCATGTCCTAAATGATGTCTAAATTCAACAGACTACACAGAAACACTGGATTAATAAAGCTGTGGCTACCTGCTCTGAGCCTACTGGATGAAAGCAAGCCCGTTGGCAGACAAGGCCAGACAAGCTTGCAGGCCTATGCCTCAAAATGGCCACCAGCCACATGGCCAGGCCCAACAACAGAAAGCCTACCCCCAAAAAACACATTTGCCAACTCAACCCAATGCCATCCATGCCCTAAATGATGTCTAAATTCAACAGACCACACAGAAACACTTGATTAATAAAGCTGTGGCTACGAGCTGAGCCTACTGGATGAAAGCAGGCCTGTTGGCAGACAATGCCAGACCAGCATGCAGGCCTAGGCTTCATAACGGCCACCAGCCACATGGCCTGGCCCAACAACAGAAAGCCCACCCTAAAAAAACACATTTGCCAACTCAATCCAATGTCATCCATGCCCTAAATGATGTCTAAATTCAACAGACCACACAGAAACACTTAATTAATAACACTGTGTTTACCTGCTCTGAGCCTACTGGATGAAATCAGGCCTGTTGGCAGACAAGGCTAGACAAGCTTGCAGGCCTATCCTTCAACAGTGCCACCAGCCACATGGCCAGGCCCAACAACAGAAAGCCCACCCCCAAAAAACACATTTCCCAACTCACTCCAATGCCATCCATGCCCTAAATGATGTCTAAATTCAACAGACCACACAGAAACACTTGATTAATAAAGCTGTGGCTACCTGCTCTGAGCCTACTGGATGAAAGCAGGCCTGTTGGCAGACAAGGCCAGACAAGCTTGCAGGCCTATCCTTCAACATGGCCACCAGGCACATGGCCAGGCCCAACATCAGAAAGCCCACCCCAAAAAAACACATTTCCCAACTCAATCCAATGCTATCCATGTCCTAAATGATGTCTAAATTCAACAGACCACACAGAAACACTTGATTAATAACACCGTGGCTACCTGCTCTGAGACTACTGGATGAAATCAGGCCTGTTGGCAGACAAGGCCAGACAAGTTTGCAGGCCTATCCTTCAACATGGCCACCAGCCATGTGACCAGGCCCAACAACAGAAAGCCCACCCCCAAAACATTTCCCAACTCAATCCAGTGCCATCCATGCCCGAATTATGTATAAATTCAACAGACCACACAGAAAACACTTGATTAATAAAGCTGTGGCTACCTGCTCTGAGCCTACTGGATGAAAGCAGGCCTGTTGGCAGACAAGGCAAGACAAGCTTGCAGGCCTAGGTTTCATAATGCCACCAGGAACATGGCCGGGCCCAACATCGGAAAGCCCACCCTAAAAAAACACATTTGCCAATTCAATCCAATGCCGTCCATGTCCTAAATGATGTCTAAATTCAACAGACTACACAGAAACACTGGAATAATAAAGCTGTGGCTACCTGCTCTGAGCCTACTGGATGAAAGCAAGCCCGTTGGCAGACAAGGCCAGACAAGCTTGCAGGCCTATGCTTCAAAATGGCCACCAGCCACATGGCCAGGCCCAACAACAGAAAGCCCACCCTAAAAAAAACACATTTGCCAACTCAATCCAATGTCATCCATGCCCTAAATGATGTCTAAATTCAACAGACAACACAGAAACACTTAATTAATAAAACTGTGGTTACCTGCTCTGAGCCTACTGGATGAAATCAGGCCTGTTGGCAGACAAGGCCAGACAAGCTTGCAGGCCTATCCTTCAACATGGCAACCAGCCACATGGCCAGGCCCAACAACAGAAAGCCCACCCCCAAAAAACACATTTCCCAACTCAATCCAATGCCATCCATGCCCTAAATGATGTCTAAATTCAACAGACCACACAGAAACACTTGATTAATAAAGCTGTGGCTACCTGCTCTGAGCCTACTGGATGAAAGCAGGCCTGTTGGCAGACAAGGCCAGACAAGCTTGCAGGCCTATCCTTCAACATGGCCACCAGGCACATGGCCAGGCCCAACATCAGAAAGCCCACCCCAAAAAAACACATTTCCCAACTCAATCCAATGCTATCCATGTCCTAAATGATGTCTAAATTCAACAGACCACACAGAAACACTTGATTAATAACACTGTGGCTACCTGCTCTGAGACTACTGGATGAAATCAGGCCTGTTGGCAGACAAGGCCAGACAAGCTTGCAGGCCTATCCTTCAACATGGCCACCAGCCATGTGGCCAGGCCCAACAACAGAAAGCCCACCCCCAAAACATTTCCCAACTCAATCCAGTGCCATCCATGCCCGAATTATGTATAAATTCAACAGACCACACAGAAACACTTGATTAATAAAGCTGTGGCTACCTGCTCTGAGCCTACTGGATGAAAGCAGGCTTGTTGGCAGACAAGGCAAGACAAGCTTGCAGGCCTAGGCTTCATAATGCCACCAGGAACATGGCCGGGCCCAACATCGGAAAGCCCACCCTAAAAAAACACATTTGCCAACTCAATCCAATGCCATCCATGTCCTAAATGATGTCTAAATTCAACAGACTACACAGAAACACTGGATTAATAAAGCTGTGGCTACCTGCTCTGAGCCTACTGGATGAAAGCAAGCCCGTTGGCAGACAAGGCCAGACAAGCTTGCAGGCCTATGCTTCAAAATGGCCACCAGCCACATGGCCAGGCCCAACAACAGAAAGCCTACCCCTAAAAAAACACATTTCCCAACTCAACCCAATGCCATCCATGCCCTAAATGATGTCTAAATTCAACAGACCACACAGAAACACTTGATTAATAAAGCTGTGGCTACCTGCTCTGAGCCTACTGGTTGAAAGCAGGCCTGTTGGCAGACAATGCCAGACCAGCGTGCAGGCCTAGGCTTCATAACGGCCACCAGCCACATGGCCAGGCCCAACAACAGAAAGCCCATCCTAAAAAAAACACATTTGCCAACTCAATCCAATGCCATCCATGCCCTAAATGATGTCTAAATTCAACAGACCACACAGAAACACTTAATTAATAACACTGTGGCTACCTGCTCTGAGCCTACTGGATGAAATCAGGCCTGTTGGCAGACAAGGCCAGACAAGCTTGCAGGCCTATCCTTCAACATGGCCACCAGCCACATGGCCAGGCCCAACATCAGAAAGCCCACCCCAAAAAAACACATTTCCCAACTCAATCCAATGCCATCCATGTCCTAAATGATGTCTAAATTCAACAGACCACACAGAAACACTTAATTAATAACACTGTGGCTACCTGCTCTGAGCCTACTGGATGAAATTAGGCCTGTTGGCAGACAAGGCCAGACAAGCTTGCAGGCCTATCCTTCAACATGGCCACCAGCCACATGGCCAGGCCCAACATCAGAAAGCCCACCCCAAAAAAACACATTTCCCAACTCAATCCAATGCCATCCATGTCCTAAATGATGTCTAAATTCAACAGACCACACAGAAACACTTGATTAATAACACTGTGGCTACCTGCTCTGAGACTACTGGATGAAATCAGACCTGTTGGCAGACAAGGCAAGACAAGCTTGCAGGCCTAGGCTTCATAATGCCACCAGGAACATGGCCGGGCCCAACATCGGAAAGCCCACCCTAAAAAAACACATTTGCCAACTCAATCCAATGCCATCCATGTCCTAAATGATGTCTAAATTCAACAGACTACACAGACACACTGGATTAATAAAGCTGTGGCTACCTGCTCTGAGCCTACTGGATGAAAGCAAGCCCGTTGGCAGACAAGGCCAGACAAGCTTGCAGGCCTATGCTTCAAAATGGCCACCAGCCACATGGCCAGGCCCAACAACAGAAAGCCTACCCCCAAAAAACACATTTCCCAACTCAACCCAATGCCATCCATGCCCTAAATGATGTCTAAATTCAACAGACCACACAGAAACACTTGATTAATAAAGCTGTGGCTACCTGCTCTGAGCCTACTGGTTGAAAGCAGGCCTGTTGGCAGACAATGCCAGACCAGCATGCAGGCCTAGGCTTCATAACGGCCACCAGCCACATGGCCAGGCCCAACAACAGAAAGCCCACCCTAAAAAAAACACATTTGCCAACTCAATCCAATGCCATCCATGCCCTAAATGATGTCTAAATTCAACAGACCACACAGAAACACTTAATTAATAACACTGTGGCTACCTGCTCTGAGCCTACTGGATGAAATCAGGCCTGTTGGCAGACAAGGCCAGACAAGCTTGCAGGCCTATCCTTCAACATGGCCACCAGCCACATGGCCAGGCCCAACAACAGAAAGCCCACCCCCAAAAAACACATTTCCCAACTCAATCCAATGCCATCCATGCCCTAAATGATGTCTAAATTCAACAGACCACACAGAAACACTTGATTAATAAAGCTGTGGCTACCTGCTCTGAGCCTACTGGATGAAAGCAGGCCTGTTGGCAGACAAGGCCAGACAAGCTTGCAGGCCTTTGCTTCTAAATGGCAACCAACCACAAGGCCAGGCCCAACAACAGAAAGCCCACCCCCAAAAAAACACATTTCCCAACTCAATTCAATGCCATCCAGGCCCTAAATGATGTCTAAATTCAACAGACCACACAGAAACACTTGATTAAGAAAGCTGTGGCTACCTGCTCTGAGCCTACTGGATGAAAGCAAGCCTGTTGGCAGACAAGGCCAGACAAGCTTGCAGGCCTAGGCTTCATAATGGCCACCAGCCACATGGCCAGGCCCAACAACAGAAAGCCCACTCCCAAAAAAACACATTTGCCAACTCAATCCAATGCCATCCATGCCCTAAATGATGTCTAAATTCAACAGACCACACAGAAACACTTGATTAATAACACCGTGGCTACCTGCTCTGAGCCTACTGGATGAAATCAGGCCTGTTGGCAGACAAGGCCAGACTAACTTGCAGGCCTATCCTTCAACATGGCCACCAGCCACATGGCCAGGCCCAACAACAGAAAGCCCACCCCCAAAAAACACATTTCCCAACTCAATCCAATGCCATCCATGCCCTAAATAATGTCTAATTTCAACAGACCACACAGAAACACTTGATTAATAAAGCTGTGGCTACCTGCTCTGAGCCTACTGGTTGAAAGCAGGCCTGTTGGCAGACAAGGCCAGACAAGCTTGCAGGCCTAGGCTTGATAATGGCCACCAGGCACATGGCCAGGCCCAACATCAGAAAGCCCACCCCAAAAACACACATTTCCCAACTCAATCCAATGCTATCCATGTCCTAAATGATGTCTAAATTCAACAGACCACACAGAAACACTTGATTAATAACACTGTGGCTACCTGCTCTGAGACTACTGGATGAAATCAGACCTGTTGGCAGACAAGGCCAGACAAGCTTGCAGGCCTATCCTTCAACATGGCCACCAGCCACATGGCCAGGCCCAACAACAGAAAGCCCACCCACAAAAACACATTTCCCAACTCAATCCAGTGCCATTCATGCCCTAAATGATGTATAAATTCAAGAGACCACACAGAAACACTTGATTAATAAAGCTGTGGCTACCTGCTCTGAGCCTACTGGATGAAAGCAGACCTGTTGGCAGACAAGGCCAGACAAGCTTGCAGGCCTAGGCTTCATAATGCCACCAGGAACATGGCCGGGCCCAACATCGGAAAGCCCACCCCAAAAAAACACATTTGCCAACTCAATCCAATGCCATCCATGTCCTAAATGATGTCTAAATTCAACAGACTACACAGAAACACTGGATTAATAAAGCTGTGGCTACCTGCTCTGAGCCTACTGGATGAAATCAGACCTGTTAGCAGACAAGGCCAGACAAGCTTGCAGGCCTATCCTTCAACATGGCCACCAGCCACATGGCCAGGCCCAACAGCAGAAAGCCCACCCCCAAAAACACATTTCCCAACTCAATCCAGTGCCATTCATGCCCTAAATGATGTATAAATTCAAGAGACCACACAGAAACACTTGATTATTAAAGCTGTGGCTACCTGCTCTGAGCCTACTGGAAGAAAGCAGGCCTGTTGGCAGACAAGGCCAGACAAGCTTGCAGGCCTAGACTTCATAATGCCACCAGGAACATGGCCGGGCCCAACATCGGAAAGCCCACCCCAAAAAACACATTTCCCAACTCAATCCAATGTCATCCATCCCCTAAATGATGTCTAAATTCAACAGACCACACAGAAACACTTAATTAATAACACTGTGGTTACCTGCTCTGAGCCTACTGGATGAAATCAGGCCTGTTGGCAGACAAGGCCAGACAAGCTTGCAGGCCTATCCTTCAACATGGCCACCAGCCACATGGCCAGGCCTAACAACAGAAAGCCCACCCCCAAAAAACACATTTCCCAACTCAATCCAATGCCATCCATTCCCTAAATGATGTCTAAATTCAACAGACCACACAGAAACACTTGATTAATAAAGCTGTGGCTACCTGCTCTGAGCCTACTGGATGAAAGCAGGCCTGTTGGCAGACAAGGTCAGACAAGCTTGCAGGCCTATCCTTCAACATGGCCACCAGGCATTTGGCCAGGCCCAACATCAGAAAGCCCACCCCAAAAAAACACATTTCCCAACTCAATCCAATGCTATCCATGTCCTAAATGATGTCTAAATTCAACAGACCACACAGAAACACTTGATTAATAACACTGTGGCTACCTGCTCTGAGACTACTGGATGAAATCAGGCCTGTTGGCAGACAAGGCCAGACAAGCTTGCAGGCCTATCCTTCAACATGGCCACCAGCCATGTGGCCAGGCCCAACAACAGAAAGCCCACCCCCAAAACATTTCCCAACTCAATCCAGTGCCATCCATGCCCGAATTATGTATAAATTCAACAGACCACACAGAAACACTTGATTAATAAAGCTGTGGCTACCTGCTCTGAGCCTACTGGATGAAAGCAGGCCTGTTGGCAGACAAGGCAAGACAAGCTTGCAGGCCTAGGCTTCATAATGCCACCAGGAACATGGCCGGGCCCAACATCGGAAAGCCCACCCTAAAAAAACACATTTGCCAACTCAATCCAATGCCATCCATGTCCTAAATGATGTCTAAATTCAACAGACTACACAGAAACACTGGATTAATAAAGCGGTGGCTACCTGCTCTGAGCCTACTGGATGAAAGCAAGCCCGTTGGCAGACAAGGCCAGACAAGCTTGCAGGCCTATGCTTCAAAATGGCCACCAGCCCCATGGCCAGGCCCAACAACAGAAAGCCTACCCCCAAAAACACATTTCCCAACTCAACCCAATGCCATCCATGCCCTAAATGATGTCTAAATTCAACAGACCACACAGAAACACTTGATTAATAAAGCTGTGGCTACCTGCTCTGAGCCCACTGGTTGAAAGCAGGCCTGTTGGCAGACAATGCCAGACCAGCGTGCAGGCCTAGGCTTCATAACGGCCACCAGCCACATTGCCAGGCCCAACAACAGAAAGCCCACCCAAAAAAAACACATTTGCCAACTCAATCCAATGCCATCCATGCCCTAAATGATGTCTAAATTTAACAGACCACACAGAAACACTTAATTAATAACACTGTGGCTACCTGCTCTGAGCCTACTGGATGAAATCAGGCCTGTTGGCAGACAAGGCCAGACAAGCTTGCAGGCCTATCCTTCAACATGGCCACCAGCCACATGGCCAGGCCCAACAACAGAAAGCCCACCCCCAAAAAACACATTTCCCAACTCAATCCAATGCTATCCATGTCCTAAATGATGTCTAAATTCAACAGACCACACAGAAACACTTGATTAAGAAAGCTGTGGCTACCTGCTCTGAGCCTAATGGATGAAAGCAAGCCCGTTGGCAGACAAGGCCAGACAAGCTTGCAGGCCTAGGCTTCATAATGGCCACCAGGCACATGGCCAGGCCCAACATCAGAAAGCCCACCCCAAAAAAACACATTTCCCAACTCAATCCAATGCTATCCATGTCCTAAATGATGTCTAAATTCAACAGACCACACAGAAACACTTGATTAATAACACTGTGGCTACCTGCTCTGAGACTACTGCATGAAATCAGACCTGTTGGCAGACAAGGCCAGACAAGCTTGCAGGCCTATCCTTCAACATGGCCACCAGCCACATGGCCAGGCCCAACAACAGAAAGCCCACCCACAAAAACACATTTCCCAACTCAATCCAGTGCCATTCATGCCCTAAATGATGTATAAATTCAAGAGACCACACAGAAACACTTGATTAATAAAGCTGTGGCTACCTGCTCTGAGCCTACTGGATGAAAGCAGGCCTGTTGGCAGACAAGGCCAGACAAGCTTGCAGGCCTAGACTTCATAATGCCACCAGGAACATGGCCGGGCCCAACATCGGAAAGCCCACCCCAAAAAAACACATTTGCCAACTCAATCCAATGCCATCCATGTCCTAAATGATGTCTAAATTCAACAGACTACACAGAAACACTGGATTAATAAAGCAGTGGCTACCTGCTCTGAGCCTACTGGATGAAAGCAAGCCCGTTGGCAGACAAGGCCAGACAAGCTTGCAGGCCTATGCTTCAAAATGGCCACCAGCCACATGGCCAGGCCCAACAACAGAAAGCCTACCCCCAAAAAACACATTTCCCAACTCAACCCAATGCCATCCATGCCCTAAATGATGTCTAAATTCAACAGACCACACAGAAACACTTGATTAATAAAGCTGTGGCTACCTGCTCTGAGCCTACTGGTTGAAAGCAGGCCTGTTGGCAGACAATGCCAGACCAGCGTGCAGGCCTAGGCTTCATAACGGCCACCAGCCACATGGCCAGGCCCAACAACAGAAAGCCCATTCTAAAAAAAACACATTTGCCAACTCAATCCAATGCCATCCATGCCCTAAATGATGTCTAAATTCAACAGACCACACAGAAACACTTAATTAATAACACTGTGGCTACCTGCTCTGAGCCTACTGGATGAAATCAGGCCTGTTGGCAGACAAGGCCAGACAAGCTTGCAGGCCTATCCTTCAACATGGCCACCAGCCACATGGCCAGGCCCAACAACAGAAAGCCCACCCCCAAAAAACACATTTCCCAACTCAATCCAATGCCATCCATGCCCTAAATGATGTCTAAATTCAACAGACCACACAGAAACACTTGATTAATAAAGCTGTGGCTACCTGCTCTGAGCCTACTGGATGAAAGCAGGCCTGTTGGCAGACAAGGCCAGACAAGCTTGCAGGCCTTTGCTTCTAAATGGCAACCAACCACAAGTCCAGGCCCAACAACAGAAAGCCCACCCCAAAAAAAACACATTTCCCAACTCAATTCAATGCCATCCAGGCCCTAAATGATGTCTAAATTCAACAGACCACACAGAAACACTTGATTAAGAAAGCTGTGGCTACCTGCTCTGAGCCTACTGGATGAAAGCAAGCCCGTTGGCAGACAAGGCCAGACAAGCTTGCAGGCCTAGGCTTCATAATGGCCACCAGCCACATGGCCAGGCCCAACAACAGAAAGCCCACTCCCAAAAAAACACATTTGCCAACTCAATCCAATGCCATCCATGCCCTAAATGATGTCTAAATTCAACAGACCACACAGAAACACTTGATTAATAACACCGTGGCTACCTGCTCTGAGCCTACTGGATGAAATCAGGCCTGTTGGCAGACAAGGCCAGACTAACTTGCAGGCCTATCCTTCAACATGGCCACCAGCCACATGGCCAGGCCCAACAACAGAAAGCCCACCCCCAAAAAACACATTTCCCAACTCAATCCAATGCCATCCATGCCCTAAATGATGTCTAATTTCAACAGACCACACAGAAACACTTGATTAATAAAGCTGTGGCTACCTGCTCTGAGCCTACTGGTTGAAAGCAGGCCTGTTGGCAGACAAGGCCAGACAAGCTTGCAGGCCTAGGCTTCATAATGGCCACCAGGCACATGGCCAGGCCCAACATCAGAAAGCCCACCCCAAAAACACACATTTCCCAACTCAATCCAATGCTATCCATGTCCTAAATGATGTCTAAATTCAACAGACCACACAGAAACACTTGATTAATAACACTGTGGCTACCTGCTCTGAGACTACTGGATGAAATCAGACCTGTTGGCAGACAAGGCCAGACAAGCTTGCAGGCCTATCCTTCAACATGGCCACCAGCCACATGGCCAGGCCCAACAACAGAAAGCCCACCCACAAAAACACATTTCCCAACTCAATCCAGTGCCATTCATGCCCTAAATGATGTATAAATTCAAGAGACCACACAGAAACACTTGATTAATAAAGCTGTGGCTACCTGCTCTGAGCCTACTGGATGAAAGCAGACCTGTTGGCAGACAAGGCCAGACAAGCTTGCAGGCCTAGGCTTCATAATGCCACCAGGAACATGGCCGGGCCCAACATCGGAAAGCCCACCCCAAAAAAACACATTTGCCAACTCAATCCAATGCCATCCATGTCCTAAATGATGTCTAAATTCAACAGACTACACAGAAACACTGGATTAATAAAGCTGTGGCTACCTGCTCTGAGCCTACTGGATGAAATCAGACCTGTTAGCAGACAAGGCCAGACAAGCTTGCAGGCCTATCCTTCAACATGGCCACCAGCCACATGGCCAGGCCCAACAGCAGAAAGCCCACCCCCAAAAACACATTTCCCAACTCAATCCAGTGCCATTCATGCCCTAAATGATGTATAAATTCAAGAGACCACACAGAAACACTTGATTATTAAAGCTGTGGCTACCTGCTCTGAGCCTACTGGAAGAAAGCAGGCCTGTTGGCAGACAAGGCCAGACAAGCTTGCAGGCCTAGACTTCATAATGCCACCAGGAACATGGCCGGGCCCAACATCGGAAAGCCCACCCCAAAAAACACATTTCCCAACTCAATCCAATGTCATCCATGCCCTAAATGATGTCTAAATTCAACAGACCACACAGAAACACTTAATTAATAACACTGTGGTTACCTGCTCTGAGCCTACTGGATGAAATCAGGCCTGTTGGCAGACAAGGCCAGACAAGCTTGCAGGCCTATCCTTCAATATGGCCACCAGCCACATGGCCAGGCCTAACAACAGAAAGCCCACCCCCAAAAAACACATTTCCCAACTCAATCCAATGCCATCCATTCCCTAAATGATGTCTAAATTCAACAGACCACACAGAAACACTTGATTAATAAAGCTGTGGCTACCTGCTCTGAGCCTACTGGATGAAAGCAGGCCTGTTGGCAGACAAGGTCAGACAAGCTTGCAGGCCTATCCTTCAACATGGCCACCAGGCATTTGGCCAGGCCCAACATCAGAAAGCCCACCCCAAAAAAACACATTTCCCAACTCAATCCAATGCTATCCATGTCCTAAATGATGTCTAAATTCAACAGACCACACAGAAACACTTGATTAATAACACTGTGGCTACCTGCTCTGAGACTACTGGATGAAATCAGGCCTGTTGGCAGACAAGGCCAGACAAGCTTGCAGGCCTATCCTTCAACATGGCCACCAGCCATGTGGCCAGGCCCAACAACAGAAAGCCCACCCCCAAAACATTTCCCAACTCAATCCAGTGCCATCCATGCCCGAATTATGTATAAATTCAACAGACCACACAGAAACACTTGATTAATAAAGCTGTGGCTACCTGCTCTGAGCCTACTGGATGAAAGCAGGCCTGTTGGCAGACAAGGCAAGACAAGCTTGCAGGCCTAGGCTTCATAATGCCACCAGGAACATGGCCGGGCCCAACATCGGAAAGCCCACCCTAAAAAAACACATTTGCCAACTCAATCCAATGCCATCCATGTCCTAAATGATGTCTAAATTCAACAGACTACACAGAAACACTGGATTAATAAAGCGGTGGCTACCTGCTCTGAGCCTACTGGATGAAAGCAAGCCCGTTGGCAGACAAGGCCAGACAAGCTTGCAGGCCTATGCTTCAAAATGGCCACCAGCCCCATGGCCAGGCCCAACAACAGAAAGCCTACCCCCAAAAAACACATTTCCCAACTCAACCCAATGCCATCCATGCCCTAAATGATGTCTAAATTCAACAGACCACACAGAAACACTTGATTAATAAAGCTGTGGCTACCTGCTCTGAGCCCACTGGTTGAAAGCAGGCCTGTTGGCAGACAATGCCAGACCAGCGTGCAGGCCTAGGCTTCATAACGGCCACCAGCCACATTGCCAGGCCCAACAACAGAAAGCCCACCCAAAAAAAACAAATTTGCCAATTCAATCCAATGCCATCCATGCCCTAAATGATGTCTAAATTTAACAGACCACACAGAAACACTTAATTAATAACACTGTGGCTACCTGCTCTGAGCCTACTGGATGAAATCAGGCCTGTTGGCAGACAAGGCCAGACAAGCTTGCAGGCCTATCCTTCAACATGGCCACCAGCCACATGGCCAGGCCCAACAACAGAAAGCCCACCCCCAAAAAACACATTTCCCAACTCAATCCAATGCCATCCATGCCCTAAATGATGTCTAAATTCAACAGACCACACAGAAACACTTGATTAATAAAGCTGTGGCTACCTGCTCTGAGCCTACTGGATGAAAGCAGGCCTGTTGGCAGACAAGGCCAAACAAGCTTGCAGGCCTATCCTTCAACATGGCCACCAGGCACATGACCAGGCCCAACATCAGAAAGCCCACCCCAAAAAAACACATTTCCCAACTCAATCCAATGCTATCCATGTCCTAAATGATGTCTAAATTCAACAGACCACACAGAAACACTTGATTAAGAAAGCTGTGGCTACCTGCTCTGAGCCTAATGGATGAAAGCAAGCCCGTTGGCAGACAAGGCCAGACAAGCTTGCAGGCCTAGGCTTCATAATGGCCACCAGGCACATGGCCAGGCCCAACATCAGAAAGCCCACCCCAAAAAAACACATTTCCCAACTCAATCCAATGCTATCCATGTCCCAAATGATGTCTAAATTCAACAGACCACACAGAAACACTTGATTAATAACACTGTGGCTACCTGCTCTGAGACTACTGCATGAAATCAGACCTGTTGGCAGACAAGGCCAGACAAGCTTGCAGGCCTATCCTTCAACATGGCCACCAGCCACATGGCCAGGCCCAACAACAGAAAGCCCACCCACAAAAACACATTTCCCAACTCAATCCAGTGCCATTCATGCCCTAAATGATGTATAAATTCAAGAGACCACACAGAAACACTTGATTAATAAAGCTGTGGCTACCTGCTCTGAGCCTACTGGATGAAAGCAGGCCTGTTGGCAGACAAGGCCAGACAAGCTTGCAGGCCTAGACTTCATAATGCCACCAGGAACATGGCCGGGCCCAACATCGGAAAGCCCACCCCAAAAAAACACATTTGCCAACTCAATCCAATGCCATCCATGTCCTAAATGATGTCTAAATTCAACAGACTACACAGAAACACTGGATTAATAAAGCAGTGGCTACCTGCTCTGAGCCTACTGGATGAAAGCAAGCCCGTTGGCAGACAAGGCTAGACAAGCTTGCAGGCCTATGCTTCAAAATGGCCACCAGCCACATGGCCAGGTCCAACAACAGAAAGCCTACCCCCAAAAAACACATTTCCCAACTCAACCCAATACCATCCATGCCCTAAATGATGTCTAAATTCAACAGACCACACAGAAACACTTGATTAATAAAGCTGTGGCTACCAGCTGAGCCTACTGGATGAAAGCAGGCCTGTTGGCAGACAATGCCAGACCAGCGTGCAGGCAGCGTGCAGGCCTAGGCTTCATAACGGCCACCAGCCACATGGCCAGGCCCAACAACAGAAAGCCCACCCTAAAAAAACACATTTGCCAACTCAATCCAATGCCATCCATGCCCTAAATGATGTCTAAATTCAACATACCACACAGAAACACTTAATTATTAACACTGTGGCTACCTGCTCTGAGCCTACTGGATGAAATCAGGTCTGTTGGCAGACAAGGCCAGACAAGCTTGCAGGCCTATCCTTCAACATGGCCACCAGCCACATGGCCAGGCCCAACAACAGAAAGCCCACCCCCAAAACATTTCCCAACTCAATCCAGTGCCATCCATGCCCGAATTATGTATAAATTCAACAGACCACACAGAAACACTTGATTAATAAAGCTGTGGCTACCTGCTCTGAGCCTACTGGATGAAAGCAGGCCTGTTGGCAGACAAGGCAAGACAAGCTCGCAGGCCTAGGCTTCAAAATGGCCACCAGCCCCATGGCCAGGCCCAACAACAGAAAGCCTACCCCCAAAAAACACATTTCCCAACTCAACCCAATGCCATCCATGTCCTAAATGATGTCTAAATTCAACAGACTACACAGAAACACTGGATTAATAAAGCGGTGGCTACCTGCTCTGAGCCTACTGGATGAAAGCAAGCCCGTTGGCAGACAAGGCCAGACAAGCTTGCAGGCCTATGCTTCAAAATGGCCACCAGCCCCATGGCCAGGCCCAACAACAGAAAGCCTACCCCCAAAAAACACATTTCCCAACTCAACCCAATGCCATCCATGCCCTAAATGATGTCTAAATTCAACAGACCACACAGAAACACTTGATTAATAAAGCTGTGGCTACCTGCTCTGAGCCCACTGGTTGAAAGCAGGCCTGTTGGCAGACAATGCCAGACCAGCGTGCAGGCCTAGGCTTCATAACGGGCACCAGCCACATTGCCAGGCCCAACAACAGAAAGCCCACCCAAAAAAAACACATTTGCCAACTCAATCCAATGCCATCCATGCCCTAAATGATGTCTAAATTCAACAGACCACACAGAAACACTTAATTAATAACACTGTGGCTACCTGCTCTGAGCCTACTGGATGAAATCAGGCCTGTTGGCAGACAAGGCCAGACAAGCTTGCAGGCCTATCCTTCAACATGGCCACCAGCCACATGGCCAGGCCCAACAACAGAAAGCCCACCCCCAAAAAGCACATTTCCCAACTCAATCCAATGCCATCCATGCCCTAAATGATGTCTAAATTCAACAGACCACACAGAAACACTTGATTAATAAAGCTGTGGCTACCTGCTCTGAGCCTACTGGATGAAAGCAGGCCTGTTGGCAGACAAGGCCAAACAAGCTTGCAGGCCTATCCTTCAACATGGCCACCAGGCACATGACCAGGCCCAACATCAGAAAGCCCACCCCAAAAAAACACATTTCCCAACTCAATCCAATGCTATCCATGTCCTAAATGATGTCTAAATTCAACAGACCACACAGAAACACTTGATTAAGTAAGCTGTGGCTACCTGCTCTGAGCCTACTGGATGAAAGCAAGCCCGTTGGCAGACAAGGCCAGACAAGCTTGCAGGCCTAGGCTTCATAATGGCCACCAGGCACATGGCCAGGCCCAACATCAGAAAGCCCACCCCAAAAAAACACATTTCCCAACTCAATCCAATGCTATCCATGTCCTAAATGATGTCTAAATTCAACAGACCACACAGAAACACTTGATTAATAACACTGTGGCTACCTGCTCTGAGACTACTGCATGAAATCAGACCTGTTGGCAGACAAGGCCAGACAAGCTTGCAGGCCTATCCTTCAACATGGCCACCAGCCACATGGCCAGGCCCAACAACAGAAAGCCCACCCACAAAAACACATTTCCCAACTCAATCCAGTGCCATTCATGCCCTAAATGATGTATAAATTCAAGAGACCACACAGAAACACTTGATTAATAAAGCTGTGGCTACCTGCTCTGAGCCTACTGGATGAAAGCAGGCCTGTTGGCAGACAAGGCCAGACAAGCTTGCAGGCCTAGGCTTCATAATGCCACCAGGAACATGGCCGGGCCCAACATCGGAAAGCCCACCCCAAAAAAACACATTTGCCAACTCAATCCAATGCCATCCATGTCCTAAATGATGTCTAAATTCAACAGACTACACAGAAACACTGGATTAATAAAGCTGTGGCTACCTGCTCTGAGCCTACTGGATGAAATCAGACCTGTTAGCAGACAAGGCCAGACAAGCTTGCAGGCCTATCCTTCAACATGGCCACCAGCCACATGGCCAGGCCCAACAGCAGAAAGCCCACCCCCAAAAACACATTTCCCAACTCAATCCAGTGCCATTCATGCCCTAAATGATGTCTAAATTCAAGAGACCACACAGAAACACTTGATTATTAAAGCTGTGGCTACCTGCTCTGAGCCTACTGGAAGAAAGCAGGCCTGTTGGCAGACAAGGCCAGACAAGCTTGCAGGCCTAGACTTCATAATGCCACCAGGAACATGGCCGGGCCCAACATCGGAAAGCCCACCCCAAAAAACACATTTCCCAACTCAATCCAATGTCATCCATGCCCTAAATGATGTCTAAATTCAACAGACCACACAGAAACACTTAATTAATAACACTGTGGTTACCTGCTCTGAGCCTACTGGATGAAATCAGGCCTGTTGGCAGACAAGGCCAGACAAGCTTGCAGGCCTATCCTTCAACATGGCCACCAGCCACATGGCCAGGCCTAACAACAGAAAGCCCACCCCCAAAAAACACATTTCCCAACTCAATCCAATGCCATCCATTCCCTAAATGATGTCTAAATTCAGCAGACCACACAGAAACACTTGATTAATAAAGCTGTGGCTACCTGCTCTGAGCCTACTGGATGAAAGCAGGCCTGTTGGCAGACAAGGTCAGACAAGCTTGCAGGCCTATCCTTCAACATGGCCACCAGGCATATGGCCAGGCCCAACATCAGAAAGCCCACCCCAAAAAAACACATTTCCCAACTCAATCCAATGCTATCCATGTCCTAAATGATGTCTAAATTCAACAGACCACACAGAAACACTTGATTAATAACACTGTGGCTACCTGCTCTGAGACTACTGGATGAAATCAGGCCTGTTGGCAGACAAGGCCAGACAAGCTTGCAGGCCTATCCTTCAACATGGCCACCAGCCATGTGGCCAGGCCCAACAACAGAAAGCCCACCCCCAAAACATTTCCCAACTCAATCCAGTGCCATCCATGCCCGAATTATGTATAAATTCAACAGACCACACAGAAACACTTGATTAATAAAGCTGTGGCTACCTGCTCTGAGCCTACTGGATGAAAGCAGGCCTGTTGGCAGACAAGGCAAGACAAGCTTGCAGGCCTAGGCTTCATAATGCCACCAGGAACATGGCCGGGCCCAACATCGGAAAGCCCACCCTAAAAAAACACATTTGCCAACTCAATCCAATGCCATCCATGTCCTAAATGATGTCTAAATTCAACAGACTACACATAAACACTGGATTATTAAAGCGGTGGCTACCTGCTCTGAGCCTACTGGATGAAAGCAAGCCCGTTGGCAGACAAGGCCAGACAAGCTTGCAGGCCTATGCTTCAAAATGGCCACCAGCCTCATGGCCAGGCCCAACAACAGAAAGCCTACCCCCAAAAAACACATTTCCCAACTTAACCCAATGCCATCCATGCCCTAAATGATGTCTAAATTCAACAGACCACACAGAAACACTTGATTAATAAAGCTGTGGCTACCTGCTCTGAGCCCACTGGTTGAAAGCAGGCCTGTTGGCAGACAATGCCAGACCAGCGTGCAGGCCTAGGCTTCATAACGGCCACCAGCCACATTGCCAGGCCCAACAACAGAAAGCCCACCCAAAAAAAACACATTTGCCAACTCAATCCAATGCCATCCATGCCCTAAATGATGTCTAAATTCAACAGACCACACAGAAACACTTAATTAATAACACTGTGGCTACCTGCTCTGAGCCTACTGGATGAAATCAGGCCTGTTGGCAGACAAGGCCAGACAAGCTTGCAGGCCTATCCTTCAACATGGCCACCAGCCACATGGCCAGGCCCAACAACAGAAAGCCCACCCCTAAAAAACACATTTCCCAACTCAATCCAATGCCATCCATGCCCTAAATGATGTCTAAATTCAACAGACCACACAGAAACACTTGATTAATAAAGCTGTGGCTACCTGCTCTGAGCCTACTGGATGAAAGCAGGCCTGTTGGCAGACAAGGCCAAACAAGCTTGCAGGCCTATCCTTCAACATGGCCACCAGGCACATGACCAGGCCCAACATCAGAAAGCCCACCCCAAAAAAACACATTTCCCAACTCAATCCAATGCTATCCATGTCCTAAATGATGTCTAAATTCAACAGACCACACAGAAACACTTGATTAAGAAAGCTGTGGCTACCTGCTCTGAGCCTACTGGATGAAAGCAAGCCCGTTGGCAGACAAGGCCAGACAAGCTTGCAGGCCTAGGCTTCATAATGGCCACCAGGCACATGGCCAGGCCCAACATCAGAAAGCCCACCCCAAAAAAACACATTTCCCAACTCAATCCAATGCTATCCATGTCCTAAATGATGTCTAAATTCAACAGACCACACAGAAACACTTGATTAATAACACTGTGGCTACCTGCTCTGAGACTACTGCATGAAATCAGACCTGTTGGCAGACAAGGCCAGACAAGCTTGCAGGCCTATCCTTCAACATGGCCACCAGCCACATGGCCAGGCCCAACAACAGAAAGCCCACCCACAAAAACACATTTCCCAACTCAATCCAGTGCCATTCATGCCCTAAATGATGTATAAATTCAAGAGACCACACAGAAACACTTGATTAATAAAGCTGTGGCTACCTGCTCTGAGCCTACTGGATGAAAGCAGGCCTGTTGGCAGACAAGGCCAGACAAGCTTGCAGGCCTAGGCTTCATAATGCCACCAGGAACATGGCCGGGCCCAACATCGGAAAGCCCACCCCAAAAAAACACATTTGCCAACTCAATCCAATGCCATCCATGTCCTAAATGATGTCTAAATTCAACAGACTACACAGAAACACTGGATTAATAAAGCAGTGGCTACCTGCTCTGAGCCTACTGGATGAAAGCAAGCCCGTTGGCAGACAAGGCTAGACAAGCTTGCAGGCCTATGCTTCAAAATGGCCACCAGCCACATGGCCAGGTCCAACAACAGAAAGCCTACCCCCAAAAAATACATTTCCCAACTCAACCCAATACCATCCATGCCCTAAATGATGTCTAAATTCAACAGACCACACAGAAACACTTGATTAATAAAGCTGTGGCTACCAGCTGAGCCTACTGGATGAAAGCAGGCCTGTTGGCAGACAATGCCAGACCAGCGTGCAGGCCTGGGCTTCATAACGGCCACCAGCCACATGGCCAGGCCCAACAACAGAAAGCCCACCCTAAAAAAACACATTTGCCAACTCAATCCAATGCCATCCATGCCCTAAATGATGTCTAAATTCAACATACCACACAGAAACACTTAATTATTAACACTGTGGCTACCTGCTCTGAGCCTACTGGATGAAATCAGGTCTGTTGGCTGACAAGGCCAGACAAGCTTGCAGGCCTATCCTTCAACATGGCCACCAGCCACATGGCCAGGCCCAACAACAGAAAGCCCACCCCCAAACAACACATTTCCCAACTCAATCCAATGCCATCCATGCCCTAAATGATGTCTAAATTCAACAGATCACACAGAAACACTTGATTAATAAAGCTGTGGCTACCTGCTCTGAGCCTACTGGATGAAAGCAGGCCTGTTGGCAGACAAGGCCAAACAAGCTTGCAGGCCTATCCTTCAACATGGCCACCAGGCACATGACCAGGCCCAACATCAGAAAGCCCACCCCAAAAAAACACATTTCCCAACTCAATCCAATGCTATCCATGTCCTAAATGATGTCTAAATTCAACAGACCACACAGAAACACTTGATTAATAACACTGTGGCTACCTGCTCTGAGACTACTGGATGAAATCAGGCCTGTTGGCAGACAAGGGGCCAGACAAGCTTGCAGGCCTATCCTTCAACATGGCCACCAGCCAAGTGGCCAGGCCCAACAACAGAAAGCCCACCCCCAAAACATTTCCCAACTCAATCCAGTGCCATCCATGCCCTAAATGATGTATAAATTCAACAGACCACACAGAAACACTTGATTAATAAAGCTGTGGCTACCTGCTCTGAGCCTACTGGATGAAAGCAGGCCTGTTGGCAGACAAGGCAAGACAAGCTTGCAGGCCTAGGCTTCATAATGCCACCAGGAACATGGCCGGGCCCAACATCGGAAAGCCCACCCCAAAAAAACACATTTGCCAACTCAATCCAATGCCATCCATACCCTAAATGATGTCTAAATTCAACAGACTACACAGAAACACTGGATTAATAAAGCTGTGGCTACTTGCTCTGAGCCTACTGGATGAAAGCAAGCCCGTTGGCAGACAAGGCCAGACAAGCTTGCAGGCCTATGCTTCAAAATGGCCACCAGCCACATGGCCAGGCCCAACAACAGAAAGCCTACCCCCAAAAAACACATTTCCCAACTCAACCCAATGCCATCCATGCCCTAAATGATGTCTAAATTCAACAGACCACACAGAAACACTTGATTAATAAAGCTGTGGCTACCAGCTGAGCCTACTGGATGAAAGCAGGCCTGTTGGCAGACAATGCCAGACCAGCGTGCAGGCCTAGGCTTCATAACAGCCACCAGGAACATGGCCGGGCCCAACTTCGGAAAGCCCACCCCAAAAAAAACACATTTGCCAACTCAATCCAATGCCATCCATGTCCTAAATGATGTCTAAATTCAACAGACTACACAGAAACACTGGATTAATAAAGCTGTGGCTACCTGCTCTGAGCCTACTGGATGAAATCAGACCTGTTGGCAGACAAGGCCAGACAAGCTTGCAGGCCTATCCTTCAACATGGCCACCAGCCACATGGCCAGGCCCAACAACAGAAATCCCACCCACAAAAACACATTTCCCAACTCAATCCAGTGCCATTCATGCCCTAAATGATGTATAAATTCAAGAGACCACACAGAAACACTTGATTAATAAAGCTGTGGCTACCTGCTCTGAGCCTACTGGATGAAAGCAGGCCTGTTGGCAGACAAGGCCAGACAAGCTTGCAGGCCTAGGCTTCATAATGCCACCAGGAACATGGCCGGGCCCAACATCGGAAAGCCCACCCCAAAAAAACACATTTGCCAACTCAATCCAATGCCATCCATGTCCTAAATGATGTCTAAATTCAACAGACTACACAGAAACACTGGATTAATAAAGCTGTGGCTACCTGCTCTGAGCCTACTGGATGAAATCAGACCTGTTAGCAGACAAGGCCAGACAAGCTTGCAGGCCTATCCTTCAACATGGCCACCAGCCACATGGCCAGGCCCAACAGCAGAAAGCCCACCCCCAAAAACACATTTCCCAACTCAATCCAGTGCCATTCATGCCCTAAATGATGTCTAAATTCAAGAGACCACACAGAAACACTTGATTATTAAAGCTGTGGCTACCTGCTCTGAGCCTACTGGAAGAAAGCAGGCCTGTTGGCAGACAAGGCCAGACAAGCTTGCAGGCCTAGACTTCATAATGCCACCAGGAACATGGCCGGGCCCAACATCGGAAAGCCCACCCCAAAAACACATTTCCCAACTCAATCCAATGTCATCCATGCCCTAAATGATGTCTAAATTCAACAGACCACACAGAAACACTTAATTAATAACACTGTGGTTACCTGCTCTGAGCCCACTGGATGAAATCAGGCCTGTTGGCAGACAAGGCCAGACAAGCTTGCAGGCCTATCCTTCAACATGGCCACCAGCCACATGGCCAGGCCTAACAACAGAAAGCCCACCCCCAAAAAACACATTTCCCAACTCAATCCAATGCCATCCATTCCCTAAATGATGTCTAAATTCAGCAGACCACACAGAAACACTTGATTAATAAAGCTGTGGCTACCTGCTCTGAGCCTACTGGATGAAAGCAGGCCTGTTGGCAGACAAGGTCAGACAAGCTTGCAGGCCTATCCTTCAACATGGCCACCAGGCATATGGCCAGGCCCAACATCAGAAAGCCCACCCCAAAAAAACACATTTCCCAACTCAATCCAATGCTATCCATGTCCTAAATGATGTCTAAATTCAACAGACCACACAGAAACACTTGATTAATAACACTGTGGCTACCTGCTCTGAGACTACTGGATGAAATCAGGCCTGTTGGCAGACAAGGCCAGACAAGCTTGCAGGCCTATCCTTCAACATGGCCACCAGCCATGTGGCCAGGCCCAACAACAGAAAGCCCACCCCCAAAACATTTCCCAACTCAATCCAGTGCCATCCATGCCCGAATTATGTATAAATTCAACAGACCACACAGAAACACTTGATTATTAAAGCTGTGGCTACCTGCTCTGAGCCTACTGGATGAAAGCAGGCCTGTTGGCAGACAAGGCAAGACAAGCTTGCAGGCCTAGGCTTCATAATGCCACCAGGAACATGGCCGGGCCCAACATCGGAAAGCCCACCCTAAAAAAACACATTTGCCAACTCAATCCAATGCCATCCATGTCCTAAATGATGTCTAAATTCAACAGACTACACATAAACACTGGATTAATAAAGCGGTGGCTACCTGCTCTGAGCCTACTGGATGAAAGCAAGCCCGTTGGCAGACAAGGCCAGACAAGCTTGCAGGCCTATGCTTCAAAATGGCCACCAGCCCCATGGCCAGGCCCAACAACAGAAAGCCTACCCCCAAAAAACACATTTCCCAACTCAACCCAATGCCATCCATGCCCTAAATGATGTCTAAATTCAACAGACCACACAGAAACACTTGATTAATAAAGCTGTGGCTACCTGCTCTGAGCCCACTGGTTGAAAGCAGGCCTGTTGGCAGACAATGCCAGACCAGCGTGCAGGCCTAGGCTTCATAACTGCCACCAGCCACATTGCCAGGCCCAACAACAGAAAGCCCACCCAAAAAAAACACATTTGCCAACTCAATCCAATGCCATCCATGTCCTAAATGATGTCTAAATTCAACAGACTACACAGAAACACTGGATTAATAAAGCTGTGGCTACCTGCTCTGAGCCTACTGGATGAAATCAGACCTGTTAGCAGACAAGGCCAGACAAGCTTGCAGGCCTATCCTTCAACATGGCCACCAGCCACATGGCCAGGCCCAACAGCAGAAAGCCCACCCCCAAAAACACATTTCCCAACTCAATCCAGTGCCATTCATGCCCTAAATGATGTATAAATTCAAGAGACCACACAGAAACACTTGATTATTAAAGCTGTGGCTACCTGCTCTGAGCCTACTGGAAGAAAGCAGGCCTGTTGGCAGACAAGGCCAGACAAGCTTGCAGGCCTAGACTTCATAATGCCACCAGGAACATGGCCGGGCCCAACATCGGAAAGCCCACCCCAAAAAACACATTTCCCAACTCAATCCAATGTCATCCATGCCCTAAATGATGTCTAAATTCAACAGACCACACAGAAACACTTAATTAATAACACTGTGGTTACCTGCTCTGAGCCTACTGTATGAAATCAGGCCTGTTGGCAGACAAGGCCAGACAAGCTTGCAGGCCTATCCTTCAACATGGCCACCAGCCACATGGCCAGGCCCAACAACAGAAAGCCCACCCCCAAAAAACACATTTCCCAACTCAATCCAATGCCATCCATTCCCTAAATGATGTCTAAATTCAACAGACCACACAGAAACACTTGATTAATAAAGCTGTGGCTACCTGCTCTGAGCCTACTGGATGAAAGCAGGCCTGTTGGCAGACAAGGTCAGACAAGCTTGCAGGCCTATCCTTCAACATGGCCACCAGGCATATGGCCAGGCCCAACATCAGAAAGCCCACCCCAAAAAAACACATTTCCCAACTCAATCCAATGCTATCCATGTCCTAAATGATGTCTAAATTCAACAGACCACACAGAAACACTTGATTAATAACACTGTGGCTACCTGCTCTGAGACTACTGGATGAAATCAGGCCTGTTGGCAGACAAGGCCAGACAAGCTTGCAGGCCTATCCTTCAACATGGCCACCAGCCATGTGGCCAGGCCCAACAACAGAAAGCCCACCCCCAAAACATTTCCAAACTCAATCCAGTGCCATCCATGCCCGAATTATGTATAAATTCAACAGACCACACAGAAACACTTGATTAATAAAGCTGTGGCTACCTGCTCTGAGCCTACTGGATGAAAGCAGGCCTGTTGGCAGACAAGGCAAGACAAGCTTGCAGGCCTAGGCTTCATAATGCCACCAGGAACATGGCCGGGCCCAACATCGGAAAGCCCACCCTAAAAAAACACATTTGCCAACTCAATCCAATGCCATCCATGTCCTAAATGATGTCTAAATTCAACAGACTACACAGAAACACTGGATTAATAAAGCGGTGGCTACCTGCTCTGAGCCTACTGGATGAAAGCAAGCCCGTTGGCAGACAAGGCCAGACAAGCTTGCAGGCCTATGCTTCAAAATGGCCACCAGCCACATGGCCAGGCCCAACAACAGAAAGCCTACCCCCAAAAAACACATTTCCCAACTCAACCCAATGCCATCCATGCCCTAAATGATGTCTAAATTCAACAGATCACACAGAAACACTTGATTAATAAAGCTGTGGCTACCTGCTCTGAGCCTACTGGTTGAAAGCAGGCCTGTTGGCAGACAATGCCAGACCAGCGTGCAGGCCTAGGCTTCATAACGGCCACCAGCCACATTGCCAGGCCCAACAACAGAAAGACCACCCAAAAAAAAACACATTTGCCAACTCAATCCAATGCCATCCATGCCCTAAATGATGTCTAAATTCAACAGACCACACAGAAACACTTAATTAATAACACTGTGGCTACCTGCTCTGAGCCTACTGGATGAAATCAGGCCTGTTGGCAGACAAGGCCAGACAAGCTTGCAGGCCTATCCTTCAACATGGCCACCAGCCACATGGCCAGGCCCAACAACAGAAAGCCCACCCCCAAAAAACACATTTCCCAACTCAATCCAATGCCATCCATGCCCTAAATGATGTCTAAATTCAACAGACCACACAGAAACACTTGATTAATAAAGCTGTGGCTACCTGCTCTGAGCCTACTGGATGAAAGCAGGCCTGTTGGCAGACAAGGCCAAACAAGCTTGCAGGCCTATCCTTCAACATGGCCACCAGCCATGTGGCCAGGCCCAACAACAAAAAGCCCACCCCCAAAAACATTTCCCAACTCAATCCAGTGCCATCCATGCCCTAAATGATGTATAAATTCAACAGACCACACAGAAACACTTTATTAATAAAGCTGTGGCTACCTGCTCTGAGCCTACTGGATGAAAGCAGGCCTGTTGGCAGACAAGGCAAGACAAGCTTGCAGGCCTAGGCTTCATAATGCCACCAGGAACATGGCCGGGCCCAACATCGGAAAGCCCACCCCAAAAAAAACACATTTGCCAACTCAATCCAATGCCATCCATGTCCTAAATGATGTCTAAATTCAACAGACTACACAGAAACACTGGATTAATAAAGCTGTGGCTACCTGCTCTGAGCCTACTGGATGAAAGCAAGCCCGTTGGCAGACAAGGCCAGACAAGCTTGCAGGCCTATGCTTCAAAATGGCCACCAGCCACATGGCCAGGCCCAACAACAGAAAGCCTACCCCCAAAAAACACATTTCCCAACTCAACCCAATGCCATCCATGCCCTAAATGATGTCTAAATTCAACAGACCACACAGAAACACTTGATTAATAAAGCTGTGGCTACCAGCTGAGACTACTGGATGAAAGCAGGCCTGTTGGCAGACAAGGCGAGACATGCTTGCAGGCCTAGGCTTCATAATGGCCACCAGCCACATGGCCAAGCCCAACAACAGAAAGCCCACTCCCAAAAAAACACATTTGCCAACTCAATCCAATGCCATCCATGCCCTAAATGATGTCTAAATTCAACAGACCACACAGAAACACTTAATTAATAACACTGTGGCTACCTGCTCTGAGACTACTGGATGAAATCAGACCTGTTGGCAGACAAGGCCAGACAAGCTTGCAGGCCTATCCTTCAACATGGCCACCAGCCACATGGCCAGGCCCAACAGCAGAAAGCCCACCCCCAAAAACACATTTCCCAACTCAATCCAGTGCCATCCATGCCCTAAATGATGTATAAATTCAACAGACCACACAGAAACACTTGATTAATAAAGCTGTGGCTACCTGCTCTGAGCCTACTGGATGAAAGCAGGCCTGTTGGCAGACAAGGCAAGACAAGCTTGCAGGCCTAGGCTTCATAAGGCCACCAGGAACATGGCCGGGCCCAACATCGGAAAGCCCACCCCAAAAAAACACATTTGCCAACTCAATCCAATGCCATCCATGTCCTAAATGATGTCTAAATTCAACAGACTACACAGAAACACTGGATTAATAAAGCTGTGGCTACCTGCTCTGAGCCTAATGGATGAAAGCAAGCCCGTTGGCAGACAAGGCCAGATAAGCTTGCAGGCCTATGCTTCAAAATGGCCACCAGCCACATGGCCAGGCCCAACAACAGAAAGCCTACCCCCAAAAAACACATTTCCCAACTCAACCCAATGCCATCCATGCCCTAAATGATGTCTAAATTCAACAGACCACACAAAAACACTTGATTAAGAAAGCTGTGGCTACCAGCTGAGCCTACTGGATGAAAGCAAGCCCGTTGGCAGACAAGGCCAGACAAGCTTGCAGGCCTATGCTTCAAAATGGCCACCAGCCACATGGCCAGTCCCAACAACAGAAAGCCTACCCCCAAAAAACACATTTCACAACTCAATCCAATGCCATCCATGCCCTAAATGATGTCTAAATTCAACAGACCACACAGAAACACTTGATTAATAAAGCTGTGGCTACCAGCTCTGAGCCTACTGGATGAAAGCAGGCCTGTTGGCAGACAAGGCGAGACAAGCTTGCAGGCCTAGGCTTCATAATGGCCACCAGCCACATGGCCAGGCCCAACAACAGAAAGCCCACTCCCAAAAAAAACACATTTGCCAACTCAATCCAATGCCATCATGCCCTAAATGATGTCTAATTTCAACAGACCACACAGAAACACTTGATTAATAAAGCTGTGGCTACCTGCTCTGAGCCTACTGGTTGAAAGCAGGCCTGTTGGCAGACAAGGCCAGACAAGCTTGCAGGCCTAGGCTTCATAATGGCCACCAGGCACATGGCCAGGCCCAACATCAGAAAGCCCACCCCAAAAAAACACATTTCCCAACTCAATCCAATGCTATCCATGTCCTAAATGATGTCTAAATTCAACAGACCACACAGAAACACTTGATTAATAACACTGTGGCTACCTGCTCTGAGACTACTGGATGAAATCAGACCCGTTGGCAGACAAGGCCAGACAAGCTTGCAGGCCTATCCTTCAACATGGCCACCAGCCACATGGCCAGGCCCAACAACAGAAAGCCCACCCCCAAAAACACATTTCCCAACTCAATCCAGTGCCATCCATGCCCTAAATGATGTATAAATTCAAGAGACCATACAGAAACACTTGATTAATAAAGCTGTGGCTACCTGATCTGAGCCTACTGGATGAAAGCAGGCCTGTTGGCAGACAATGCCAGACCAGCGTGCAGGCCTAGGCTTCATAACGGCCACCAGCCACATGGCCAGGCCCAACAACAGAAAGCCCACCCCCAAAAAACACATTTCCCAACTCAATCCAATGCCATCCATGCCCTAAATGATGTCTAAATTCAACAGACCACACAGAAACACTTGATTAATAAAGCTGTGGCTACCTGCTCTGAGACTACTGGATGAAAGCAGGCCTGTTGGCAGACAAGGCCAGACAAGCTTGCAGGCCTTTGCTTCTAAATGGCAACCAACCACAAGGCCAGGCCCAACAACAGAAAGCCCACCCCAAAAAAAACACATTTCCCAACTCAATTCAATGCCATCCAGGCCCTAAATGATGTCTAAATTCAACAGACCACACAGAAGCACTTGATTAAGAAAGCTGTGGCTACCTGCTCTGAGCCTACTGGATGAAAGCAAGCCCGTTGGCAGACAAGGCCAGACAAGCTTGCAGGCCTATGCTTCAAAATGGCCACCAGCCACATGGCCAGGCCCAACAACAGAAAGCCTACCCCCAAAAAACACATTTCCCAACTCAATTCAATGCCATCCATGCCCTAAATGATGTCTAAATTCAACAGACCACACAGAAACACGTGATTAATAAAGCTGTGGCTACCAGCTCTGAGCCTACTGGATAAAGCAGGCCTGTTGGCAGACAAGGCGAGACAAGCTTGCAGGCCTAGGCTTCATAATGGCCACCAGCCACATGGCCAGGCCCAACAACAGAAAGCCCACTCCCAAAAAAACACATTTCCCAACTCAATCCAATGCCATCCATGCCCTAAATGATGTCTAAATTCCACAGACCACACAGAAACACTTGATTAATAACACCGTGGCTACCTGCTCTGAGCCTACTGGATGAAATCAGGCCTGTTGGCAGACAAGGCCAGACAAGCTTGCAGGCCTATCCTTCAACATGGCCACCAGCTACATGGCCAGGCCCAACAACAGAAAGCCCACCCCCAAAAAACACATTTCCCAACTCAATCCAATGCCATCCATGCCCTAAATGATGTCTAATTTCAACAGACCACACAGAAACACTTGATTAATAAAGCTGTGGCTACCTGCTCTGAGCCTACTGGTTGAAAGCAGGCCTGTTGGCAGACAAGGCCAGACAAGCTTGCAGGCCTAGGCTTCATAATGGCCACCAGGCACATGGCCAGGCCCAACATCAGAAAGCCCACCCCAAAAAAACACATTTCCCAACTCAATCCAATGCTATCCATGTCCTAAATGATGTCTAAATTCAACAGACCACAAAACACTTGATTAATAACACTGTGGCTACCTGCTCTGAGACTACTGGATGAAATCAGACATGTTGGCAGACAAGGCCAGACAAGCTTGCAGGCCTATCCTTCAACATGGCCACCAGCCACATGGCCAGGACCAACAACAGAAAGCCCACCCCCAAAAACACATTTCCCAACTCAATCCAGTGCCATCCATGCCCTAAATGATGTATAAATTCAAGAGACCACACAGAAACACTTGATTAATAAAGCTGTGGCTACCTGATCTGAGCCTACTGGATGAAAGCAGGCCTGTTGGCAGACAAGGCCAGACAAGCTTGCAGGCCTAGGCTTCATAATGGCCACCAGGCACATGGCCAGGCCCAACATCAGAAAGCCCACCCCAAAAACACATTTCCCAACTCAATCCAATGCTATCCATGTCCCAAATGATGTCTAAATTCAACAGACCACACAGAAACACTTGATTAATAACACTGTGGCTACCTGCTCTGAGACTACTGGATGAAATCAGGCCTGTTGGCAGACAAGGCCAGACAAGCTTGCAGGCCTATCCTTCAACATGGCCACCAGCCATATGGCCAGGCCCAACAACAGAAAGCCCACCCCCAAAAACATTTCCCAACTCAATCCAGTGCCATCCATGCCCTAAATGATGTATAAATTCAACAGACCACGCAGAAACACTTGATTAATAAAGCTGTGGCTACCTGCTCTGAGCCTACTGGATGAAAGCAGGTCTGTTGGCAGACAAGGCAAGACAAGCTTGCAGGCCTAGGCTTCATAATGCCACCAGGAACATGGCCGGGCCCAACATCAGAAAGCCCACCCCAACAAAACACATTTGCCAACTCAATCCAATGCCATCCATGTCCTAAATGATGTCTAAATTCAACAGACTACACAGAAACACTGGATTAATAAAGCTGTGGCTACCTGCTCTGAGCCTACTGGATGAAAGCAAGCCCGTTGGCAGACAAGGCCAGATAAGCTTGCAGGCCTATGCTTCAAAATGGCCACCAGCCACATGGCCAGGCCCAACAACAGAAAGCCTACCCCCCAAAAACACATTTCCCAACTCAATCCAATGCTATCCATGTCCCAAATGATGTCTAAATTCAACAGACCACACAGAAACACTTGATTAATAACACTGTGGCTACCTGCTCTGAGACTACTGGATGAAATTAGGCCTGTTGGCAGACAAGGCCAGACAAGCTTGCAGGCCTATCCTTCAACATGGCCACCAGCCATGTGGCCAGGCCCAACAACAAAAAGCCCACCCCCAAAAACATTTCCCAACTCAATCCAGTGCCATCCATGCCCTAAATGATGTATAAATTCAACAGACCACACAGAAACACTTGATTAATAAAGCTGTGGCTACCTGCTCTGAGCCTACTGGATGAAAGCAGGCCTGTTGGCAGACAAGGCAAGACAAGCTTGCAGGCCTAGGCTTCATAATGCCACCAGGAACATGGCCGGGCCCAACATCGGAAAGCCCACCCCAAAAAAACACATTTGCCAACTCAATCCAATGCCATCCATGTCCTAAATGATGTCTAAATTCAACAGACTACACAGAAACACTGGATTAATAAAGCTGTGGCTACCTGCTCTGAGCCTACTGGATGAAAGCAAGCCCGTTGGCAGACAAGGCCAGACAAGCTTGCAGGCCTATGCTTCAAAATGGCCACCAGCCACATGGCCAGGCCCAACAACAGAAAGCCTACCCCCAAAAAACACATTTCCCAACTCAACCCAATGCCATCCATGCCCTAAATGATGTCTAAATTCAACAGACCACACAGAAACACTTGATTAATAAAGCTGTGGCTACCAGCTGAGACTACTGGATGAAAGCAGGCCTGTTGGCAGACAAGGCCAGACCAGCGTGCAGGCCTAGGCTTCATAACGGCCACCAGCCACATGGCCAGGCCCAACAACAGAAAGCCCACCCCCAAAAAACACATTTCCCAACTCAATCCAATGCCATCCATGCCCTAAATGATGTCTAAATTCAACAGACCACACAGAAACACTTGATTAATAAAGCTGTGGCTACCTGCTCTGAGACTACTGGATGAAAGCAGGCCTGTTGGCAGACAAGGCCAGACAAGCTTGCAGGCCTTTGCTTCTAAATGGCAACCAACCACAAGGCCAGGCCCAACAACAGAAAGCCCACCCCAAAAAAAACACATTTCCCAACTCAATTCAATGCCATCCAGGCCCTAAATGATGTCTAAATTCAACAGACCACACAGAAGCACTTGATTAAGAAAGCTGTGGCTACCTGCTCTGAGCCTACTGGATGAAAGCAAGCCCGTTGGCAGACAAGGCCAGACAAGCTTGCAGGCCTATGCTTCAAAATGGCCACCAGCCACATGGCCATGCCCAACAACGGAAAGCCTACCCCCAAAAAACACATTTCCCAACTCAATTCAATGCCATCCATGCCCTAAATGATGTCTAAATTCAACAGACCACACAGAAACACGTGATTAATAAAGCTGTGGCTACCAGCTCTGAGCCTACTGGATAAAGCAGGCCTGTTGGCAGACAAGGCGAGACAAGCTTGCAGGCCTAGGCTTCATAATGGCCACCAGCCACATGGCCAGGCCCAACAACAGAAAGCCCACTCCCATAAAAACACATTTCCCAACTCAATCCAATGCCATCCATGCCCTAAATGATGTCTAAATTCCACAGACCACACAGAAACACTTGATTAATAACACCGTGGCTACCTGCTCTGAGCCTACTGGATGAAATCAGGCCTGTTGGCAGACAAGGCCAGACAAGCTTGCAGGCCTATCCTTCAACATGGCCACCAGCTATATGGCCAGGCCCAACAACAGAAAGCCCACCCCCAAAAAACACATTTCCCAACTCAATCCAATGCCATCCATGCCCTAAATGATGTATAAATTCAACAGACCACACAGAAACACTTGATTAATAAAGCTGTGGCTACCTGCTCTGAGCCTACTGGATGAAAGCAGGCCTGTTGGCAGACAAGGCAAGACAAGCTTGCAGGCCTAGGCTTCATAAGGCCACCAGGAACATGGCCGGGCCCAACATCGGAA
The DNA here is from genome assembly GCF_964261635.1 of Lissotriton helveticus. Taxonomy (NCBI): domain Eukaryota; kingdom Metazoa; phylum Chordata; class Amphibia; order Caudata; family Salamandridae; genus Lissotriton; species Lissotriton helveticus. The sequence goes on along the minus strand of NC_136067.1, from coordinate 1,663,860,249 downwards.
AGCCCACCCCAAAAAAACACATTTGCCAACTCAATCCAATGCCATCCATGTCCTAAATGATGTCTAAATTCAACAGACTACACAGAAACACTGGATTAATAAAGCTGTGGCTACCTGCTCTGAGCCTAATGGATGAAAGCAAGCCCGTTGGCAGACAAGGCCAGATAAGCTTGCAGGCCTATGCTTCAAAATGGCCACCAGCCACATGGCCAGGCCCAACAACAGAAAGCCTACCCCCAAAAAACACATTTCCCAACTCAACCCAATGCCATCCATGCCCTAAATGATGTCTAAAAGCAACAGACCACACAAAAACACTTGATTAAGAAAGCTGTGGCTACCAGCTGAGCCTACTGGATGAAAGCAAGCCCGTTGGCAGACAAGGCCAGACAAGCTTGCAGGCCTATGCTTCAAAATGGCCACCAGCCACATGGCCAGTCCCAACAACAGAAAGCCTACCCCCAAAAAACACATTTCACAACTCAATCCAATGCCATCCATGCCCTAAATGATGTCTAAATTCAACAGACCACACAGAAACACTTGATTAATAAAGCTGTGGCTACCAGCTCTGAGCCTACTGGATGAAAGCAGGCCTGTTGGCAGACAAGGCGAGACAAGCTTGCAGGCCTAGGCTTCATAATGGCCACCAGCCACATGGCCAAGGCCCAACAACAGAAAGCCCACTCCCAAAAAAAACACATTTGCCAACTCAATCCAATGCCATCATGCCCTAAATGATGTCTAATTTCAACAGACCACACAGAAACACTTGATTAATAAAGCTGTGGCTACCTGCTCTGAGCCTACTGGTTGAAAGCAGGCCTGTTGGCAGACAAGGCCAGACAAGCTTGCAGGCCTAGGCTTCATAATGGCCACCAGGCACATGGCCAGGCCCAACATCAGAAAGCCCACCCCAAAAAAACACATTTCCCAACTCAATCCAATGCTATCCATATCCTAAATGATGTCTAAATTCAACAGACCACACAGAAACACTTGATTAATAACACTGTGGCTACCTGCTCTGAGACTACTGGATGAAATCAGACCTGTTGGCAGACAAGGCCAGACAAGCTTGCAGGCCTATCCTTCAACATGGCCACCAGCCACATGGCCAGGCCCAACAACAGAAAGCCCACCCCCAAAAACACATTTCCCAACTCAATCCAGTGCCATCCATGCCCTAAATGATGTATAAATTCAAGAGACCATACAGAAACACTTGATTAATAAAGCTGTGGCTACCTGATCTGAGCCTACTGGATGAAAGCAGGCCTGTTGGCAGACAATGCCAGACCAGCGTGCAGGCCTAGGCTTCATAACGGCCACCAGCCACATGGCCAGGCCCAACAACAGAAAGCCCACCCCCAAAAAACACATTTCCCAACTCAATCCAATGCCATCCATGCCCTAAATGATGTCTAAATTCAACAGACCACACAGAAACACTTGATTAATAAAGCTGTGGCTACCTGCTCTGAGACTACTGGATGAAAGCAGGCCTGTTGGCAGACAAGGCCAGACAAGCTTGCAGGCCTTTGCTTCTAAATGGCAACCAACCACAAGGCCAGGCCCAACAACAGAAAGCCCACCCCAAAAAAAACACATTTCCCAACTCAATTCAATGCCATCCAGGCCCTAAATGATGTCTAAATTCAACAGACCACACAGAAGCACTTGATTAAGAAAGCTGTGGCTACCTGCTCTGAGCCTACTGGATGAAAGCAAGCCCGTTGGCAGACAAGGCCAGACAAGCTTGCAGGCCTATGCTTCAAAATGGCCACCAGCCACATGGCCAGGCCCAACAACAGAAAGCCTACCCCCAAAAAACACATTTCCCAACTCAATTCAATGCCATCCATGCCCTAAATGATGTCTAAATTCAACAGACCACACAGAAACACGTGATTAATAAAGCTGTGGCTACCAGCTCTGAGCCTACTGGATAAAGCAGGCCTGTTGGCAGACAAGGCGAGACAAGCTTGCAGGCCTAGGCTTCATAATGGCCACCAGCCACATGGCCAGGCCCAACAACAGAAAGCCCACTCCCAAAAAAACACATTTCCCAACTCAATCCAATGCCATCCATGCCCTAAATGATGTCTAAATTCCACAGACCACACAGAAACACTTGATTAATAACACCGTGGCTACCTGCTCTGAGCCTACTGGATGAAATCAGGCCTGTTGGCAGACAAGGCCAGACAAGCTTGCAGGCCTATCCTTCAACATGGCCACCAGCTACATGGCCAGGCCCAACAACAGAAAGCCCACCCCCAAAAAACACATTTCCCAACTCAATCCAATGCCATCCATGCCCTAAATGATGTCTAATTTCAACAGACCACACAGAAACACTTGATTAATAAAGCTGTGGCTACCTGCTCTGAGCCTACTGGTTGAAAGCAGGCCTGTTGGCAGACAAGGCCAGACAAGCTTGCAGGCCTAGGCTTCATAATGGCCACCAGGCACATGGCCAGGCCCAACATCAGAAAGCCCACCCCAAAAAAACACATTTCCCAACTCAATCCAATGCTATCCATGTCCTGAATGATGTCTAAATTCAACAGACCACACAAACACTTGATTAATAACACTGTGGCTACCTGCTCTGAGACTACTGGATGAAATCAGATATGTTGGCAGACAAGGCCAGACAAGCTTGCAGGCCTATCCTTCAACATGGCCACCAGCCACATGGCCAGGACCAACAACAGAAAGCCCACCCCCAAAAACACATTTCCCAACTCAATCCAGTGCCATCCATGCCCTAAATGATGTATAAATTCAAGAGACCACACAGAAACACTTGATTATAAAAGCTGTGGCTACCTGATCTGAGCCTACTGGATGAAAGCAGGCCTGTTGGCAGACAAGGCCAGACAAGCTTGCAGGCCTAGGCTTCATAATGGCCACCAGGCACATGGCCAGGCCCAACATCAGAAAGCCCACCCCAAAAACACATTTCCCAACTCAATCCAATGCTATCCATGTCCCAAATGATGTCTAAATTCAACAGACCACACAGAAACACTTGGTTAATAACACTGTGGCTACCTGCTCTGAGACTACTGGATGAAATCAGGCCTGTTGGCAGACAAGGCCAGACAAGCTTGCAGGCCTATCCTTCAACATGGCCACCAGCCATATGGCCAGGCCCAACAACAGAAAGCCCACCCCCAAAAACATTTCCCAACTCAATCCAGTGCCATCCATGCCCTAAATGATGTATAAATTCAACAGACCACACAGAAACACTTGATTAATAAAGCTGTGGCTACCTGCTCTGAGCCTACTGGATGAAAGCAGGTCTGTTGGCAGACAAGGCAAGACAAGCTTGCAGGCCTAGGCTTCATAATGCCACCAGGAACATGGCCGGGCCCAACATCAGAAAGCCCACCCCAACAAAACACATTTGCCAACTCAATCCAATGCCATCCATGTCCTAAATGATGTCTAAATTCAACAGACTACACAGAAACACTGGATTAATAAAGCTGTGGCTACCTGCTCTGAGCCTACTGGATGAAAGCAAGCCCGTTGGCAGACAAGGCCAGATAAGCTTGCAGGCCTATGCTTCAAAATGGCCACCAGCCACATGGCCAGGCCCAACAACAGAAAGCCTACCCCCCAAAAACACATTTCCCAACTCAATCCAATGCTATCCATGTCCCAAATGATGTCTAAATTCAACAGACCACACAGAAACACTTGATTAATAACACTGTGGCTACCTGCTCTGAGACTACTGGATGAAATTAGGCCTGTTGGCAGACAAGGCCAGACAAGCTTGCAGGCCTATCCTTCAACATGGCCACCAGCCATGTGGCCAGGCCCAACAACAAAAAGCCCACCCCCAAAAACATTTCCCAACTCAATCCAGTGCGATCCATGCCCTAAATGATGTATAAATTCAACAGACCACACAGAAACACTTGATTAATAAAGCTGTGGCTACCTGCTCTGAGCCTACTGGATGAAAGCAGGCCTGTTGGCAGACAAGGCAAGACAAGCTTGCAGGCCTAGGCTTCATAATGCCACCAGGAACATGGCCGGGCCCAACATCGGAAAGCCCACCCCAAAAAAACACATTTGCCAACTCAATCCAATGCCATCCATGTCCTAAATGATGTCTAAATTCAACAGACTACACAGAAACACTGGATTAATAAAGCTGTGGCTACCTGCTCTGAGCCTACTGGATGAAAGCAAGCCCGTTGGCAGACAAGGCCAGACAAGCTTGCAGGACTATGCTTCAAAATGGCCACCAGCCACATGGCCAGGCCCAACAACAGAAAGCCTACCCCCAAAAAACACATTTCCCAACTCAACCCAATGCCATCCATGCCCTAAATGATGTCTAAATTCAACAGACCACACAGAAACACTTGATTAATAAAGCTGTGGCTACCAGCTGAGACTACTGGATGAAAGCAGGCCTGTTGGCAGACAAGGCCAGACCAGCGTGCAGGCCTAGGCTTCATAACGGCCACCAGCCACATGGCCAGGCCCAACAACAGAAAGCCCACCCCCAAAAAACACATTTCCCAACTCAATGCAATGCCATCCATGCCCTAAATGATGTCTAAATTCAACAGACCACACAGAAACACTTGATTAATAAAGCTGTGGCTACCTGCTCTGAGACTACTGGATGAAAGCAGGCCTGTTGTCAGACAAGGCCAGACAAGCTTGCAGGCCTTTGCTTCTAAATGGCAACCAACCACAAGGCCAGGCCCAACAACAGAAAGCCCACCCCAAAAAAAACACATTTCCCAACTCAATTCAATGCCATCCAGGCCCTAAATGATGTCTAAATTCAACAGACCACACAGAAGCACTTGATTAAGAAAGCTGTGGCTACCTGCTCTGAGCCTACTGGATGAAAGCAAGCCCGTTGGCAGACAAGGCCAGACAAGCTTGCAGGCCTATGCTTCAAAATGGCCACCAGCCACATGGCCAGGCCCAACAACAGAAAGCCTACCCCCAAAAAACACATTTCCCAACTCAATTCAATGCCATCCATGCCCTAAATGATGTCTAAATTCAACAGACCACACAGAAACACGTGATTAATAAAGCTGTGGCTACCAGCTCTGAGCCTACTGGATAAAGCAGGCCTGTTGGCAGACAAGGCGAGACAAGCTTGCAGGCCTAGGCTTCATAATGGCCACCAGCCACATGGCCAGGCCCAACAACAGAAAGCCCACTCCCAAAAAAACACATTTCCCAACTCAATCCAATGCCATCCATGCCCTAAATGATGTCTAAATTCCACAGACCACACAGAAACACTTGATTAATAACACCGTGGCTACCTGCTCTGAGCCTACTGGATGAAATCAGGCCTGTTGGCAGACAAGGCCAGACAAGCTTGCAGGCCTATCCTTCAACATGGCCACCAGCTACATGGCCAGGCCCAACAACAGAAAGCCCACCCCCAAAAAACACATTTCCCAACTCAATCCAATGCCATCCATGCCCTAAATGTTGTCTAATTTCAACAGACCACACAGAAACACTTGATTAATAAAGCTTTGGCTACCTGCTCTGAGCCTACTGGTTGAAAGCAGGCCTGTTGGCAGACAAGGCCAGACAAGCTTGCAGGCCTAGGCTTCATAATGGCCACCAGGCACATGGCCAGGCCCAACATCAGAAAGCCCACCCCAAAAAAACACATTTCCCAACTCAATCCAATGCTATCCATGTCCTAAATGATGTCTAAATTCAACAGACCACACAAACACTTGATTAATAACACTGTGGCTACCTGCTCTGAGACTACTGGATGAAATCAGACATGTTGGCAGACAAGGCCAGACAAGCTTGCAGGCCTATCCTTCAACATGGCCACCAGCCACATGGCCAGGACCAACAACAGAAAGCCCACCCCCAAAAACACATTTCCCAACTCAATCCAGTGCCATCCATGCCCTAAATGATGTATAAATTCAAGAGACCACACAGAAACACTTGATTAATAAAGCTGTGGCTACCTGATCTGAGCCTACTGGATGAAAGCAGGCCTGTTGGCAGACAAGGCCAGACAAGCTTGCAGGCCTAGGCTTCATAATGGCCACCAGGCACATGGCCAGGCCCAACATCAGAAAGCCCACCCCAAAAACACATTTCCCAACTCAATCCAATGCTATCCATGCCCTAAATGATGTATAAATTCAACAGACCACACAGAAACACTTGATTAATAAAGCTGTGGCTACCTGCTCTGAGCCTACTGGATGAAAGCAGGTCTGTTGGCAGACAAGGCAAGACAAGCTTGCAGGCCTAGGCTTCATAATGCCACCAGGAACATGGCCAGGCCCAACATCAGAAAGCCCACCCCAACAAAACACATTTGCCAACTCAATCCAATGCCATCCATGTCCTAAATGATGTCTAAATTCAACAGACTACACAGAAACACTGGATTAATAAAGCTGTGGCTACCTGCTCTGAGCCTACTGGATGAAAGCAAGCCCGTTGGCAGACAAGGCCAGATAAGCTTGCAGGCCTATGCTTCAAAATGGCCACCAGCCACATGGCCAGGCCCAACAACAGAAAGCCTACCCCCCAAAAACACATTTCCCAACTCAATCCAATGCTATCCATGTCCCAAATGATGTCTAAATTCAACAGACCACACAGAAACACTTGATTAATAACACTGTGGCTACCTGCTCTGAGACTACTGGATGAAATTAGGCCTGTTGGCAGACAAGGCCAGACAAGCTTGCAGGCCTATCCTTCAACATGGCCACCAGCCATGTGGCCAGGCCCAACAACAAAAAGCCCACCCCCAAAAACATTTCCCAACTCAATCCAGTGCCATCCATGCCCTAAATGATGTATAAATTCAACAGACCACACAGAAACACTTGATTAATAAAGCTGTGGCTACCTGCTCTGAGCCTACTGGATGAAAGCAGGCCTGTTGGCAGACAAGGCAAGACAAGCTTGCAGGCCTAGGCTTCATAATGCCACCAGGAACATGGCCGGGCCCAACATCGGAAAGCCCACCCCAAAAAAACACATTTGCCAACTCAATCCAATGCCATCCATGTCCTAAATGATGTCTAAATTCAACAGACTACACAGAAACACTGGATTAATAAAGCTGTGGCTACCTGCTCTGAGCCTACTGGATGAAAGCAAGCCCGTTGGCAGACAAGGCCAGACAAGCTTGCAGGCCTATGCTTCAAAATGGCCACCAGCCACATGGCCAGGCCCAACAACAGAAAGCCTACCCCCAAAAAACACATTTCCCAACTCAACCCAATGCCATCCATGCCCTAAATGATGTCTAAATTCAACAGACCACACATAAACACTTGATTAATAAAGCTGTGGCTACCAGCTGAGACTACTGGATGAAAGCAGGCCTGTTGGCAGACAAGGCGAGACAAGCTTGCAGGCCTAGGCTTCATAATGGCCACCAGCCACATGGCCAGGCCCAACAACAGAAAGCCCACTCCCAAAAAAACACATTTGCCAACTCAATCCAATGCCATCCATGCCCTAAATGATGTCTAAATTCAACAGACCACACAGAAACACTTAATTAATAACACTGTGGCTACCTGCTCTGAGACTACTGGATGAAATCAGACCTGTTGGCAGACAAGGCCAGACAAGCTTGCAGGCCTATCCTTCAACATGGCCACCAGCCACATGGCCAGGCCCAACAGCAGAAAGCCCACCCCCAAAAACACATTTCCCAACTCAATCCAGTGCCATTCATGCCCTAAATGATGTATAAATTCAAGAGACCACACAGAAACACTTGATTAATAAAGCTGTGGCTACCTGCTCTGAGCCTACTGGATGAAAGCAGGCCTGTTGGCAGACAAGGCCAGACAAGCTTGCAGGCCTAGGTTTCATAATGGCCACCAGGCACATGGCCAGGCCCAACATCAGAAAGCCCACCCCAAAAAAACACATTTCCCAACTCAATCCAATGCTATCCATGTCCTAAATGATGTCTAAATTCAACAGACCACACAGAAACACTTGATTAATAACACTGTGGCTACCTGCTCTGAGACTACTGGATGAAATTAGGCCTGTTGGCAGACAAGGCCAGACAAGCTTGCAGGCCTATCCTTCAACATGGCCACCAGCCATGTGGCCAGGCCCAACAACAAAAAGCCCACCCCCAAAAACATTTCCCAACTCAATCCAGTGCCATCCATGCCCTAAATGATGTATAAATTCAACAGACCACACAGAAACACTTGATTAATAAAGCTGTGGCTACCTGCTCTGAGCCTACTGGATGAAAGCAGGCCTGTTGGCAGACAAGGCAAGACAAGCTTGCAGGCCTAGGCTTCATAAGGCCACCAGGAACATGGCCGGGCCAAACATCGGAAAGCCCACCCCAAAAAAACACATTTGCCAACTCAATCCAATGCCATCCATGTCCTAAATGATGTCTAAATTCAACAGACTACACAGAAACACTGGATTAATAAAGCTGTGGCTACCTGCTCTGAGCCTACTGGATGAAAGCAAGCCCGTTGGCAGACAAGGCCAGATAAGCTTGCAGGCCTATGCTTCAAAATGGCCACCAGCCACATGGCCAGGCCCAACAACAGAAAGCCTACCCCCAAAAAACACATTTCCCAACTCAACCCAATGCCATCCATGCCCTAAATGATGTCTAAATTCAACAGACCACACAGAAACACTTGATTAATAAAGCTGTGGCTACCAGCTGAGCCTACTGGATGAAAGCAGGCCTTTTGGCAGACAATGCCAGACCAGCGTGCAGGCCTAGGCTTCATAACGGCCACCAGCCACATGGCCAGGCCCAACAACAGAAAGCCCACCCTAAAAAATAACACATTTGCCAACTCAATCCAATGCCATCCATGCCCTAAATGATGTCTAAATTCAACAGACCACACAGAAACACTTAATTAATAACACTGTGGCTACCTGCTCTGAGCCTACTGGATGAAATCAGGCCTGTTGGCAGACAAGGCCAGACAAGCTTGCAGGCCTATCCTTCAACATGGCCACCAGCCACATGGCCAGGCCCAACAACAGAAAGCCCACCCCCAAAAAACACATTTCCCAACTCAATCCAATGCCATCCATGCCCTAAATGATGTCTAAATTCAACAGACCACACAGAAACACTTGATTAATAAAGCTGTGGCTACCTGCTCTGAGACTACTGGATGAAAGCAGGCCTGTTGGCAGACAAGGCCAGACAAGCTTGCAGGCCTTTGCTTCTAAATGGCAACCAACCACAAGGCCAGGCCCAACAACAGAAAGCCCACCCCAAAAAAAACACATTTCCCAACTCAATTCAATGCCATCCAGGCCCTAAATGATGTCTAAATTCAACAGACCACACAGAAACACTTGATTAAGAAAGCTGTGGCTACCTGCTCTGAGCCTACTGGATGAAAGCAAGCCCGTTGGCAGACAAGGCCAGACAAGCTTGCAGGCCTATGCTTCAAAATGGCCACCAGCCACATGGCCAGTCCCAACAACAGAAAGCCTACCCCCAAAAAACACATTTCACAACTCAATCCAATGCCATCCATGCCCTAAATGATGTCTAAATTCAACAGACCACACAGAAACACTTGATTAATAAAGCTGTGGCTACCAGCTCTGAGCCTACTGGATGAAAGCAGGCCTGTTGGCAGACAAGGCGAGACAAGCTTGCAGGCCTAGGCTTCATAATGGCCAGCAGCCACATGGCCAGGCCCAACAACAGAAAGCCCACTCCCAAAAAAACACATTTGCCAACTCAATCCAATGCCATCCATGCCCTAAATGATGTCTAATTTCAACAGACCACACAGAAACACTTGATTAATAAAGCTGTGGCTACCTGCTCTGAGCCTACTGGTTGAAAGCAGGCCTGTTGGCAGACAAGGCCAGACAAGCTTGCAGGCCTAGGCTTCATAATGGCCACCAGGCACATGGCCAGGCCCAACATCAGAAAGCCCACCCCAAAAAAACACATTTCCCAACTCAATCCAATGCTATCCATGTCCTAAATGATGTCTAAATTCAACAGACCACACAGAAACACTTGATTAATAACACTGTGGCTACCTGCTCTGAGACTACTGGATGAAAGCAGGCCTGTTGGCAGACAAGGCCAGACAAGCTTGCAGGCCTTTGCTTCTAAATGGCAACCAACCACAAGGCCAGGCCCAACAACAGAAAGCCCACCCCAAAAAAACACATTTCCCAACTCAATTCAATGCCATCCAGGCCCTAAATGATGTCTAAATTCAACAGACCACACAGAAACACTTGATTAAGAAAGCTGTGGCTACCTGCTCTGAGCCTACTGGATGAAAGCAAGCCCGTTGGCAGACAAGGCCAGACAAGCTTGCAGGCCTATGCTTCAAAATGGCCACCAGCCACATGGCCAGGCCCAACAACAGAAAGCCTACCCCCAAAAAACACATTTCCCACCTCAATTCAATGCCATCCATGCCCTAAATGATGTCTAAATTCAACAGACCACACAGAAACACGTGATTAATAAAGCTGTGGCTACCAGCTCTGAGCCTACTGGATAAAGCAGGCCTGTTGGCAGACAAGGCGAGACAAGCTTGCAGGCCTAGGCTTCATAATGGCCACCAGCCACATGGCCAGGCCCAACAACAGAAAGCCCACTCCCAAAAAAACACATTTCCCAACTCAATCCAAGGCCATCCATGCCCTAAATGATGTCTAAATTCCACAGACCACACAGAAACACTTGATTAATAACACCGTGGCTACCTGCTCTGAGCCTACTGGATGAAATCAGGCCTGTTGGCAGACAAGGCCAGACAAGCTTGCAGGCCTATCCTTCAACATGGCCACCAGCTACATGGCCAGGCCCAACAACAGAAAGCCCACCCCCAAAAAACACATTTCCCAACTCAATCCAATGCCATCCATGCCCTAAATGATGTCTAATTTCAACAGACCACACAGAAACACTTGATTAATAAAGCTGTGGCTACCTGCTCTGAGCCTACTGGTTGAAAGCAGGCCTGTTGGCAGACAAGGCCAGACAAGCTTGCAGGCCTAGGCTTCATAATGGCCACCAGGCACATGGCCAGGCCCAACATCAGAAAGCCCACCCCAAAAAAACACATTTCCCAACTCAATCCAATGCTATCCATGTCCTAAATGATGTCTAAATTCAACAGACCACACAAACACTTGATTAATAACACTGTGGCTACCTGCTCTGAGACTACTGGATGAAATCAGACATGTTGGCAGACAAGGCCAGACAAGCTTGCAGGCCTATCCTTCAACATGGCCACCAGCCACATGGCCAGGCCCAACAACAGAAAGCCCACCCCCAAAAACACATTTCCCAACTCAACCCAATGCCATCCATGCCCTAAATGATGTCTAAATTCAACAGACCACACAGAAACACTTGATTAATAAAGCTGTGGCTACCAGCTGAGCCTACTGGATGAAAGCAGGCCTGTTGGCAGACAATGCCAGACCAGCGTGCAGGCCTAGGCTTCATAACGGCCACCAGCCACATGGCCAGGCCCAACAACAGAAAGCCCACCCTAAAAAAAACACATTTGCCAACTCAATCCAATGCCATCCATGCCCTAAATGATGTCTAAATTCAACAGACCACACAGAAACACTTAATTAATAACACTGTGGCTACCTGCTCTGAGCCTAGTGGATGAAATCAGGCCTGTTGGCAGACAAGGCCAGACAAGCTTGCAGGCCTATCCTTCAACATGGCCACCAGCCACATGGCCAGGCCCAACAACAGAAAGCCCACCCCCAAAAAACACATTTCCCAACTCAATCCAATGCCATCCATGCCCTAAATGATGTCTAAATTCAACAGACCACACAGAAACACTTGATTAATAAAGCTGTGGCTACCTGCTCCGAGCCTACTGGAGGAAAGCAGGCCTGTTGGCAGACAAGGCCAGACAAGCTTGCTGGTCTAGGCTTCATAATGGCCACCAGGCACATGGCCAGGCCCAACATCAGAAAGCCCACCCCAAAAAAACACATTTCCCAACTCAATCCAATGCCGTCCATGCCCTAAATGATGTCTAAATTCAACAGACCACACAGAAACACTTGATTAATAAAGCTATGGCTACCAGCTGAGCCTACTGGATGAAAGCAGGCCTGTTGGTAGACAATGCCAGACAAGCGTGCAGGCCTAGGCTTCATAACGGACACCAGCCACATGGCCAGGCCCAACAACAGAAAGCCCACCCCAACAAAAACACATTTGCCAACTCAATCCAATGCCATCCATGCTCTAAATGATGTCTAAATTCAACAGACCACACAGAAACACTTAATTAATAACACTATGGCTACCTGCTCTGAGCCTACTGGATGAAAGCAGGCCTGTTGGCAGACAAGGCCAGACAAGCTTGCAGGCCTTTGCTTCTAAATGGCAACCAGCCACAAGACCAGGCCTAACAACAGAAAGCCCACCCCAAAAAACACATTTCCCAACTCAATTCAATGCCATCCAGGCCCTAAATGATGTCTAAATTCAACAGACCACACAGAAAAACTCGATTTAGAAAGCTGTAGCTACCTGCTCTGAGGCTACTGGATGAACGGAGGCCTGTTGGCAGACAAGGCCAGACATGCTTGCAGGCCTATGCTTCAAAATTGCCACCAGCCACATGGACAGGCCCGGCCCAACAACAGAAAGCACACCCCCAAAAAACAAATTTCCCAACTCAATCCAATGCCATCCATGCCCTAAATGATGTCTAAATTCAACAGACCACACAGAAACACTTGATTAATAACACTGTGGCTACCTGCTCTGAGCTTACTGGGTGAAAGCAGGCCTGTTGGCAGACAAAGCCAGACAAGCTTGCAGGCCTATGCTTCAACATGGCCACCAGCCAGATGGCCAGGCCCAACAACAGAAAGCCCACCCCCAAAAAACACATTTCCCAACTCAATCCAATGCCATCCATGCCCTAAATGATGTCTAAATTCAACAGGCCACACAGAAACACTTGATTAATAAAGCTGTGTCTACCTGCTCTGAGCTTACTGGATGAAAGCAGGCCTGTTGACAGACAAGGCCAGACAAGCTTGCAAGTCTAGGCTTCATAATGGCCAGCAGGCACATGGCCAGGCCCAACATCTGAAAGCCCACCCCAAAAAACACATTTCCCAACTCAATCCAATGCCATCCATGCCCTAAATTATGTCTAAATTCAACAGACTACACAGAAACACTTGATTAATAAAGCTGTGGCTACCTGCTCTGAGCCTACTGGATGAAAGCAGGCCTGTTGGCAGACAAGGCCAGACAAGCTTGCAGGCCTTTGCTTCTAAATGGCAACCAGCCACAAGACCAGGTCCAACAACAGAAAGCCCACCCCAAAAAAACACAATTCCCAACTCAATTCAATGCCATCAAGGCCCTAAATGATGTCTAAATTCAACAGACCACACAGAAACACTTGATTAAGAAAGCTGTGGCTACCTGCTCTGAGCCTACTGGATGAACGGAGGCATGTTTGCAGACAAGATCAGACAAGCTTGCAGGCCTATGCTTCAAAATGGCCACCAGCCACATGGCCAGGCCCGGCCCAACAACAGAAAGCACCCCCTCAAAAAACACATTTCCCAACTCAATCCAATGCCGTCCATGCCCTAAATGATGTCTAAATTCAACAGACCACACAGAAACACTTGATTAATAACACTGTGGCTAACTGCTCTGAGCTTACTGGATGAAAGCAGGCCTGTTGGCAGACAAGGCCAGACAAGCTTGCAGGCCTATGCTTCAACATGGCCACCAGCCAGATGGCCAGGCCCAACAACAGAAAGCCCACCCCCAAAAAACACATTTCCCAACTCAATCCAATGCCATCCATGCCCTAAATTATGACTAAATTCAACAGACCACACAGAAACACTTGATTAATAAAGCTGTGTCTACCTGCTCTGAGCCTACTGGATGAAAGCAGGCCTGTTGGCAGATAAGGGCAGACAAGCTTGCAGGCCTAGGCTTCATAATGGCCACCAGCCACATGGCCAGGCCCAACACCAGAAAGCCCACCCCAAAAAAACACATTTCCCAACTCAATCCAATGCCATCCATGCCCTAAATGATGTCTAAATTCAACAGACCACACAGAAACACCTGATTAATAAAGCTGTGGCTACCTGCTCTGAGCCTACTAGATGAAAGCAGGCCTGTTGGCAGACAAGGCCAGACAAGCTTGAGGCCTTTGCTTCTAAATGGCCACCAGCCACAAGGCCAGGCCCAACAACAGAAAGCTCACCCCAAAAAAACACATTTCCCAACTCAATCCAAAGCCATCCAGCCCCTAAATGATGCTTGAAAATGAAATGCATTCAAAAAACACTTAAGAAACAGTTGCTTCATCATGCACACACCCATGAGGCCATGACTAGCTCGGGGTCTACTACCGACTACAACTACCCACAACATTAAAAAAAAAGAAATGATAGTTACCAAAATTCAATTGTAGTTGCAACAACTGCAATGACCACAATCAAACAGACACAACAACCACTTACTTGTAAAGTATCCCATTCAAAAATCCTCAAATCCAATTGCAATGATGCAGCAGACAAAAAGTAAGATCTTTCCAGCTCAAAATCCAAAGGCAGAATGAGCAGGAGATGGACAAAGCACTGGGAGGAGCCTGCTGGACAGGAACAGGAAGTTAGAGATTCTGTGGCACTTCCTCCCTCTCCCTCCATTTTAAAAAAGGACTCCTTGCACAAAAAAGACAGCCAAATGTCAATCTGAGGAGTTTTTTCATCCAAATCATCATTTGCAGAAGGTTTTATGGTGCTAGAGCTGATATTCTTCTCCAAATTGAAAATTTTACATGTTCGAGCTCTCGAGCTACACAATACTTCCGCCGGAAGTCGATGGCGCCTCCCAAAATGACGTGTTTTCGTTCTCTCGCTCCCTGTCTTGTTGGATATTATGTGTTTGGGTTCTCTCGCTCCTTGTCACGTTTGATATGACGTGTTCGCATCCTCGTGCTCTCGCTCGCAGTGGAGAATGACGTGTTCGGGTTCTCTCACTCCTTGTCGCGTTCGATATGACGTGATCGCGTCCTCACGCTCTCGCTCGCGGTGGAGAATGATGTGTTCGAGATCTCATATTCTCACGATGCATGATCGCGAGACGAATGACGTGATTGCGGGCGCGAACTCTCGCGAGATAGCGCAAAATGGCTACCAACAATTCAACATCTCGTGGAGCACGCGACCTGTTCGGGAAAACTTGTCGGCGAACACGGCAATCCAGGTAAGGCGATCGCGTGCACGAGAACGTATTTTTACAGCGCGAGCATGAAAAAATATTTCCGGTACACTGCGGATCGCGGAAATTTGGGATTTTTTCACGCTCTCCGCGGAACGCAAAAATGTCAAATTATCGCAATTTCCGCAAGTGGAACGGAATTTGACACCCAGGCCTAACAAAGAGGGAAGACGGGTGCAGAAGCAGGCAAAAGGGGTGCAGAAAGAACCAAGTAAGTTACAGAAAGAGGCAAGTGAAGTGCAGAGGGAGGCAAGAGAACTGCATAAAGAGGCAATAGAGTTACAGAAAGGTAAGTGAGGTGCAGAAAGTAGCAAGATTACGGCAGAAAGAAGCAACAGAAGTACAGAAAGAGTGAAGAGGGGTAGAGAGAGAGGCAAGAGAGGTACAGAAAGAGAAGAAAGAAACAAAAGAAGTGCAGAAAGAAGGAATAGAGGTGCAGAAACAGGCAAAAGGATACATAAAGATATAAGAGGGGTACAGGAAGAAGCAAATGAGGTGAAGATAGAGGCAACAGATGTGCAGAAAGATTGAAGAGAGGTGCAGAAAGTACAAGAGATTTGCAGAATGAGGTCAGGAGAAGTGCAGAAAAAGAAAGAAATGTGCAGAAAGAAGCAACAGAAATGTAGAAAGAGGAAAGAGAAGCGCATAGGGAAGCAAGAGTGGCTTGCACACCATTAGTACCAATTTAACACTCACATTCAGCAATAAGTAACAGGTGAACATTCTAGGTTTGCAAAGGGCCTTCCACCACACTGTAACACTTGTTGCTGAATGTTTGGTAATGTTTGAGCTAGAAACAAGGCTTTTTTCGTTCAAATCTGCATATTAGGGTGCAGACGATAAATTATGTGGCTAATGCAGAAAATGTATTACTGTACAAAAGTCGGTGAAGCCAAACAGTCACATAATTCCAGTGGCCCTGCTCATACCTCTGACTAGGTCCACAAGTGCTCCTCAGTGATTCCATCATTTTTATGTCTCACTGAGTTCATAGTTGAGCTTCCATGGAAACGAGGAAGACTAAACCTGAGATTACCACTCCACAACACAAACTACCATACCACATAATTACTCTCCATAACACATAATCCCACTCTACATAATTCCTATACACTAAATACCACATAATTTCTATCCACATAATTTCACTGCACAACATACAACATAATTCCCCTGCACACAATGTACATCCACTCCTTTACAAAAAACAATATTAAAAAACATTTACATTTTATGTCATTTGAGATGTCATCAGTGATGCCATGAGTGATGTAACTGACCATGTCATGAGTGACGTAATATGTGACGTCATCAGCAGTGCATTGCGGGCGCGCAAGTTAAAGTTAGCTCAACTAACAATAACAGGCACATTTTTCTGGTTTTATATGAGTCAAATGTCCAACTAACTATAACGTCTCTGAAACCTATGTTTTTTTCAGTGGATTTGTAAGGGTATTTTTAAAATGCAAGTTTCTAACTATAACGTCTGTAAAACCTATTTTTTTTTCAGTGAACTTCAAAGGTTTTTTAAATATCGAACTACTATTGTGTATTTGTCATTAGTACTGTTTTTTCTAACTTTTCAACTACATAAAATAAACTGCAGCAGTGCTATGTATTATAATACATTTCACAAATTACAATGAGTTTTTAAATAAAACAAAATAATTTAACATTCAGAAAACTACTTTTCTCCATGTTTTTGCTGTCATCAGCTACTACTTAACTTCACTATTCACAGTGATGTCAGAGTAGTTTCATCATAAACATCAGGGGAAAAAAAACAATCAACTAGATTGCTAAAAAAACAACAAATCCCTAATTCCCACAAATATAATACAAAATCAACAAAAATAACATATCCAATACTATTTCCAAACTTCAAATCTTACCTTTACTTCGTAGTTTCTGTGCACATTTTCCAAATACGCCAGATAATGTATCAAAATTTTGATTGAAAGCATCCAGTATGAATTCCTTAAAGTATCTTTACACCTTCCCACAAAGCCAAATGGTGTATCTAAAATCTTTCTTTCAGAAATATTAAGTATGAGTTGGGTAATTCATAAGGCAATCTCGGTTTCATTTCCAAGTGTGTATCCTTGCAATGACTAAAACCATTATTACACTTTAAATAAACTGTATAATGTCCACTTGTAGTAGTACTTCCAGCATGGAACACAATAGCAACTGTTGCAAAAGTTCTTCCAGAAGTAGATACTTGACTAGCAACAAAATGTTTAATTTTGGTTTCTACTTTTCTACCATTTGGTCTACAGCGTTACAGCATTTTAATCAAATATTTTCCATATCTTTGTAAGCATAATGTAGATGCATTGTTGATTTACAAAGAGAACACATCATCGCTAATCAGCTTCTTTTACTAATCTGGAAAATGGTCAGGTATTGTTAAATATAGAAATCGTTCTCTGTCAACTATAGTGCTTGAAGTTAATGAACACTGATTACATTTATGTTTTCATTTGTTACTGAGTCCAAATAAATTCTCAATCTGAGTTCCTTCATCTTCTAGAACTCCAAGCATAACCATCAGAAAATCTTGTGCATCTTGTTGTATATTAGCACTAAACATTAAAGCTCTAGTACATGTATCCAAAAGTTGGCGAATACCAGAAGCAGAATGGATCTTATTTCTCTCAGTTCTCAATTCTTGAAATAATGTATAAAGTGCCGAACATAATCTTTTTTCCTGACTTTCCATAATTTCACCATAAACATCTTCACGATAAAATATAACTTTTAGAATAACATTACCATAGCAGTTGACACCAGAAGCATTTTCCAATTGGTATCCAACAACATAATCACTTGTTTGTATTTTCTGCTTCTTTACATTTTTTCTTTTCTCTGGATTTTCTTTCTGGTTTTCAACCATAGTTGATTCTTCAACATGTTTGCGTTTTGAACACACAGCACATTTCTCATAAATCGGATACTCACCTAAACTTGGAGCATAAGACCTTCTCAAACGATTATATTCTCTTACACAATTAACATCAGCACTAACCTTGTTCTCATCAAAATCAATTAAATACAAACCAGACAACGTTCTAACATGAGATAATGCAACATATACCATTCCCTCTTTAAACACACTTCTTCCTACATTTACCAAAGCATTATCTACACTTCAACCTTGAGATTTATGAATGGTTATTGCATATGCTAAATAGAAGGGAAACTGTTTTCTACGAACATACAAGTCTTTTACAAGCAAAAAACATGCAGCAGAACGCGCAATCTGTCTTATCTCTGTAATCTGATCAAATATAACTTTAAAGAATTCAATTCCATTTCTATTTTGATATTTCACAAAATCAACAACTTTCCCCATTGCTCCATTCACTAAACTTTCTTCTACATTCAGATTACAGTTCAAAATTACCCGCCAGTTTAACAATACATCTAATTTTTTTCTAAGCCAGTAGTTTTTGATACAGACTTTTCCAAAGAATCCAATTTAGTCTGTAGTTGTTCTGAAAGAACAATTGTTATTCCATGATGCTCGATTTCATCAATGGCTTCAATGTGAACTATTCCTTGATTTTTGAATTTCATAAGCTCTCTATTAAATGTATAACACTCTTCCACTGTAGGCATTAAGCAAACTATAGACTTTTTTCTTTAATTTTCTTGTACATTACTTCTGCTTTTGGGTTTTCATTTGTAAACAAGTTCTTTAGTAGACGACTTTGAAAAGCTTGTTTACCATGTTTGCTTAGAACACCAATTCTTACATCTTTTAGAATATTTGCATAATCTTCATCTCTTGCTTGTTGCATATTCTGAATGAGTTCTTTATATTCAAAATGTAACCACAGTTTCACATTTCCAATACTTCCCAAAGATGTCCTAGTGTCTTCATGTACAAGAGTTTTAAACACTGGTTCTCCTTTTACAGGGATTAGTTGTAACAGATCTCCAAATACAATGAATTGTTTTCCTCCAAAGAGAACGTCGTAATCTGTTTTTAATACCTGTTGCATTCTTACGTGTACAATAGCAAGCCTTAAGTTTGAGACCATGCTCACCTCATCAATAATTAAAAATTTCATTTTCTTCAGCACTCTTGACACTTCATAAGAAGCTTCCCCGGACAACTTCTGATATTCGAATTTCTTATCCTGCTCAACTGGTAACATCAATCTATACGAAGTATATCCTTTAACATTGTGTGCAGCTAATCTAGTTAGAGCTGTTACCACACAACATAAATGTAAACAAGTTGTTTTTTGAAGATAGCTGGTCAAAACTTTTACCTGTCCCAGCTTGAACACTGATGTACATCAGAAGAGGTTTACAAGTTGAACACACACATTATTTTTTTCATGCTACAAATCATGTGCTATCCGTTCTCTCATTTGCACATATATTTCATTCTCTTCAGCATTTACTTGTTCTTCTAAGTTTTCCAATGTAATATTCTCCTTGTGTGGTTGCTGCATTGCAATTTCGACTTCATGCATAGCAATCGCTGCTTCATTTTCCAGCATTGGTTTTCCAAGAGGATCTTGACTACATGGACCACTACTTTGACTATCTTGAGAACTTCATGAGCTATTTCAGCTGTAATAGTCTTTTCCTGTTCAACTTCATCATTCAACATGTTTTAAATATGTAGGGGAAAATTCATTGTACACCCAATGCTATCTTTACATGCATTAAAAGAATCTTCGTAGCAGTCAAAGGCTCCAAGTATTTCACTTTCGCTACGCCATGGTTTAAACAGTTGCAGAAGTGCTAAATAGTACAATTCTCGCTTATCTGGAGTTTCACATCTAAATTTCTTGAGGTTTATAAGATTACCCTTTGCATGTTTTACTAAACAACCATGACATCCAACTACTGCAAATGTACCTTCTTTTAAATTCTGTTTAACATTTTCTTTGAAGCTGTAATGTTGAAGTACTTCATACAGACATAGCTGTTCCAGATGTTGACTTCTTTTCGAATAGTATGTGTCCAACATATTAGTTTTAAGAATGTTTGTACTGTCTGGTTCATTTGCTGCTTATTGTTCAATTTCTTCCAATGATTTCAACACTCTATTTCGTTTGCAGGCAAGACCTAAACTTACCCAAATGATTCCTCATGACTTTGAATATGAACTTGAAGAGCACAAGTGGTCTGAACATTCATAGGATCCAATTTCCTCGGTGGGAAAGCATTTTCTAAGTAAAGCTGTATAACTTTTTGCTAAGGCTCTTCTCTTGTGCAATTTCTCTCCACATTTGTTTTATCTCTCTTTTTTCTGATTTTGTTATGTGCGATGTATCATAACGTGCACCAGCAATTGAGTTATCTGCAACATACTGGATGTCCATGTTCGCATTCCACATTTTTAAAATGACTGGATTGTAGTTATTGTGTCAGGACTGGTCAAACAAAGCCATCAAGTTCCTCGCAGTTCTATGCAAACTTCATCAGGCCAAACATTTCAGGCATCGCAAGTACTTACAATACAACTGGTCCTCCCTTTTGTTTAATAGGCAAGAGTTACCCTCGCAGCGGAATTCCAAGATCGCCGCTGGTTCACTTTCTGATTTGCTGGTCTAGTTGTTTTGGGCTTTCTGCAAGCGCAGCTGTGCTCGCTTGCTCGCGCCCTGCAAAGTGCGTACTTCAACTGTGATACTTAGCGGAACGGTTACCTTTACTAGTGCGGCCGTTGTGAAGATTCAATTTCCCGATTTTGTGAGTAATTTAAGCTTTCCAAGGCAGGCTGTCAATTCCGCGCCTGCGGTAAGTCTGTCTAGGATTATTTGAAGTCTCGAGTGTGGGTAAAGAAGATATCAAGGAGTTACTGCATTCCTGAATTAGCCCTTAGGATAGCACCTCAGACATTTTGTAAAGCAGTACATTAGTCTAGTTGTTTTTCCCTGAATATTCTGTGAGCCTTTTCACAAGAGACTGTTTGAATTAAAGACGTATTTAGTTATGCATTTCTTCAGAGACAGTACTTACCTGAGAACTGAATATAGTGAACCACCCAGAATAATCAATCTTAACAGCAAGGAAACTTACCAACATAGATGGAAAACCCGACTGAGGTCTCAAGAGATTCTCTGGGAAAAGTCAGCTACGCCTTCAACTGTTAAAATAAAGAAAGTTAAACCACGTTACATCAGTTCCTACAGGTAGCCAAGTAGTATCTATATAAAACTTAGGAAGAGAGAGTATACAATAAGGATAGCTAGTGAATTCACCTATTGTTAAATGTTTTCAGTAGTATCAAAACATAGAAAGAACGAAGTGTAGCAGCAAACCAAATCAAATGTCAACAAGAGAAAAGATAGCCACCCAGTTAGGACAGGTAATCTAAGTATATATAGAGAGAGTGTTGTTCTAGAAATTTAGGGGCAAGTATATGTTGCTAACTTAGTTCTTTTGCAGTTAGAACACGCAAGATAGTAGCAGACCTGTCCAACAGAAGAAAGAAGTGGTGTCTTTCTCTTCTCTCCCCAATCCCCTCTTCCCCCTCTTTGCTGCCTGGGTGCTATACGTACTTGGTAGCGGAGTTTGGGAATAGTGGAATAGTCATCAGCTTCTGCGGAAGTTCAGGATTTTGGAATATGTATCTGACAGATTGAAGTGCCATTTCCAAAATTATTCCGCCTGAGCAGGATGGCCGAGGGAATTGATTTGAAGACCTTAGCGACAGTTCTAGACGGGTTACAGACGCAACTCAGTGATGCCATATCTGCTAATGAATCCCTTAGAGAGGAGATTAGAAAGTCTAGGCAAGAAACCCAGTTTTTACGACAAAGGTTAGAAGAGTTATCAGCGAGCTCTGTTTCGGAATCTAAGGAAACTAAGCCCACATCATTCGCGCCTGCCCCTTCGGCGGCAGAATTGACCACTCAGGTTATTCATGCCATATCCCCCACCATTCCACTATGTATGTAAATGTAAATGTATTGCGACTTATATAGCGCACGTATCACCCGAAGGCATCAAGGCGCTTGCTTAGGGAACCCGTCATGGTATTCCCCTGTGAGATACCCCGGCAGGGTATCCACAAGGTGAAAGCCAGGCATCCCGCCGCGAGGGGCCGTAGTGGATATTAAGCAAGCTATTGCCCAGAGTCGCAGAGTGTGACCCTGTGAGTCGAGTAGGCACCGGAGCGAGAATTGTCGAGTCCGTGGAATTTTTTTGAGCCCGAGACCCGCAGAGGCGGGGAATCGAACCCTGGTCCACGGCCGATCTCAGCTTCCGGGTCTGCCGCCTCTAACCACTGAGCCACGCTTCTCCACTATCAACCCCAGAAAGGTTTAGTGGGGATAAACATAAGGCCCAGATCTTCCTCACCCAATGCTCCTTACATTTTCTTTGTAGACCAATAATTTTTAAGGAAGATCAGTCAAAGGAGGCGTTCATGTTGTCTTACCTGAGTGGAGATGCAGTTGCTTGGTTTATGCCATTGGTGAATAACAATGATTCGATTTTGTACGATTTTGGAGAGTTTAAAAGAGAATTTTTGAGAATTTCCGACAGAAGGTCTGTATCTCTAACGACTGACAATGAATTGTTGAATTTAAAGCAGAGAAATAGAGAACTGGTAGTTTACTTGGTGCAATTTAATAAATTGATTGTCAAAACCAATTGGCCAGAAGCCAAAAGAGCCTCCATTTTTTATCGAGGGCTCAAAGATGAGTTAAAGGATGGGTTGGCACAGATTCCTAAGTGACCTACAGATGTCTCCTCAACTCATCGATTTAGTTTTGCAAATTGATCAGCGCCAGAATGAAAGAAGAAGTGAGCGCAAGAAGGATGTGAAATCTTTCCCTCCTCGCTTCGATCGAATCAGATCTGACAACTCGAAGATCAAGGAAACTTCTACGGAAGAAGAACCCATGCAGAATTGATCGGTGTGTGGTCCTTTGACAAATGAGGAAAGAGAGAAGAGGCGAATTGTCAAGCTATGTATGACCTGCAGAGATGCGGGGCATTTTGTGAAAGAATGCGCCAAGAAACCTAAGAATCTGGCATGGTTAAAAGACAGGCTCCACCAGTAAAGGGAGTTGTCTGGTGGAAGCTCCTGAAAAGTCAACTCTAGATTCCCAGCAAGTGTTGAATACATTGCAATCATCGGCTCTTCACCTAATTGTCTCCAGTTCCATAAAGTTTAGTGGTACTCAAATGGATGGCGTATCGGTAATGATTGATTCAGGAGCTACTGGCAATTTTTCTGACATTGGATTTGCGAAGTCACTGGGAATCCAGTTCGTTAAGAAAGAGAGGCAGAATCTGTTCCTGCAGTTGATGGTACAAATCTGTCTTCAGGTCCCATTGTACACGATACTGAGAAGATTTGGTTGACGAGGCCAGGTAGTCATGTGAGCATCTTGAGATTTAGTCTGATCGACGCTCCTCAAATTCAGCTCATTCTGGGTCTACCATGGTTGACAGAACATAACCCTAAGATTGATTGGGCCAGAACGGTAGAAATGGATTCTACTTACTGTAAAAGTCATTGCCACGATTGGAGTTTAGAATTTCCTTCTCTGTCACCACCCAAGATCTTGACTAGTCAAACCTATTCGGTTTGTGTAATGGAAACTCAAGAAATTACCATAAAATGCTTGGATTTGGTAGCAGTATTTGACGAAAGAGAGGCAAATAAATTACCCCCGCATCCTGATAACGATTGTAAGATAGATTTGGAACCAGGAGTCTCTTTGCCTTGCAGCCGTATTTACGCTCTTTCGGAAAAAGAGAATCAACATCTCAAAGAATACCTTGACCAGTATTTAGCTAATGGTTTCGTCCGCCCTTCCCAGTCGCCTGTTTCTTCCCCCCTTTTTTTTATTCCTAAGAAGGACGGAAGTCTGAGAAAGTGTATAGACTATCGTGCTTTGAATTCTGTCACCAAAAAGAATAGATACCCGTTGCCATTAATTTATGAAATGTTGAATCATGGATTAAACCCAGATCTTTTGACTGGGTGTGAGTGTTTGATTGATTCAGATGCTCCGTCCATCACCACCCCCTTTTGTACCGCTTTTGGCCACCATAAGTGTGGCAGGGTATGCTCAGACGTGAGTCCCTTGCTCACTTTTCCACTGGATTCAAGCAGGCCAGGCTGAAGACGGCTGGAATGCCAGAGGCCGGTCCTCGGAGGCTTGTTTCCGGTCCAGGGAAGACATGGCTTGGCAGTTCGGGCTGGACTGTTCCCATGAGGCACAGGGTCAGACTGATTTGCATATAGCCATGTCTGAACTGGGGTGGCAGAGTGGGCTAAAGAACGGTGATGGATTAAACCCAGACCTTTTGACTGGGTGTGAGTGTTTGATTGATTCAGATGCTCCGTCCATCACCACCCCCTTTTGTACCGCTTTTGGCCACCACAAGTGTGGCAGGGTATGCTCAGACGTGAGTCCCTTGCTCACTTTGCCACTGGATTCAAGCAGGCCGGGCTGAAGACGGCTGGAATGCCAGAGGCCGGTCCTCGGAGGCGTGTTTCCGGTCCAGGGAAGACATGGCTTGGCAGTTCGGGCTGGACTGTTCCCATGAGGTGCAGGGTCAGACTGATTTGCATATAGCCATGTCTGAACTGGGGTGGCAGAGTGGGCTAAAGAACGGTGATGGAATAAACCCAGATCTTTTGACTGGGTGTGAGTGTTTGATTGATTCAGATGCTCCGTCCTTCACCACCCCCTTTTGTACCGGATCAGGTTAAAGGAGCACAAGTCCATATTAAACTGGATTTAAGAGGGGCTTACCATCTAGTTCACAGGGGTGAAGGTGAGGAATGGAAGACTGCATTTCGAACTAGATTTGGTTTGTTTGAGTATCAGGTTATGCCCTTCGGACTGTGTAACACTCCTGCTGCATTTCAGCATTTTGTAAATGATGTCCTGAGGGAGTTTTTGAACCGTTTTGCTGTTGTTTACATTGACGACATCCTCATGTTCTCTGAAAATATGAAGGAGCATATCCAGCATGTTCGGGCCATTTTGAAAAAACTATTGGAACATCAACTTTTTGTGAAGTTGGATAAATGTGTTTTTGATTCCAGTCAAGTGGAATTTTTGGTATTTGTTCTTTTACCAGGCGGAGTGTCTATGGATGATGCTAAAGTAAAAACAATCAAAGAATGGCCTTCTCCGCGAAATGTGAAACAAGTGCAGAGTTTCATTGGCTTTGCCAACTTTTACAGATGCTTCATTGAAAATTTTTCTGAAAAGGTTTCTCCGCTAACTCATCTGTTGGAAAAAGGTGCAAGGTTCGAATGGACAGCTGATACAGAAGGGGCATTTTGCGAGTTGAAGAGAGTATTTACTTCTGACCCAGTGCTTTTGCATTCAAACCCAGAAGAGCCTTTCTTTGTAGAAGCTGATGCTTCCAATTTGGGAATTGGAGGAATATTAGCTCAGAGAGACAGAACAACTGGTCAGCTTCATCCTGTTGCTTATCCGTCCCATAAACTGACTCCAGCTGAGTTGAATTATTCCATTGCTAATAAGGAATTATTGGCAGTCAAGGATGCTTTTCGGGAATGGAGGCATTATTTGTTGGGTGCTCGACATGAAGTTACTGTTTACACAGATCTTCGGAATCAACAGTTTTTAAAATCTCCTCGAACCTTGACTCCCAGACAACTGCGGTGGTCTTTATTTTTCGCAGATTATAATTTCGTGTTGACCTATAAGCCGGGTTCCACCAATGGAAAAGTGGACGCATTATAACGTTTGGATGTAGGAGAGAAATCCCTGATCTTGAAGAATGAACTGATAATTCCAAAAGAAAAGATAATTGGTGTAATCCTGTTTCCGGAATTTGAAAATCAGTTGGTTCAGGTTCTCGCTCATTTTGATCTTGAAGACTGGGTCAGACAAGATGAGAACCAAGAGGTTAAGAATGGCAGACCATTTTTCAAATGATGAACTCCAAACCTTGATCATTCAACATTTTCATGATGATCTCTTGGCTGGCCACAAAGGAGTTAAGAAAACATTGGAATTGGTACAACAGGAATTTTGATGGCCAACCATGGAAACTCAGGTGAGACAACATGTTGCCTCTTGTAAACAATGTATTAAGGGAAAATCAGTGAGAATGGCCCCTCAAGGTTTACTGCTTCCATTGCCCCCGGCTCCTTATCCGTGGCACATTGTGTCCATGGATTTTATAGTGGAACTCCCCTCCAGTCAACGGTTTTCAGTCATTTGGGTGGTAGTGGACCATTTCACCAGGATGAGTTATTTTGTTCCCTCAAAGTCAATTATAAATGCCACTCAATTATCGTCTCTATTCACGCAACATGTAGTTAGATCACATGGCATTCCAAGGGTGTAAATTTCTGATCGGGATCCCCAATTTATTTCTCATTTTTGGTGGGCTTTCTTAAGAAAATTGAACATTGCCTCTCGTTTGTCTTCCAGTTTCCATCCAGAGAATGATGGCGCGATGGAAAGAGATAATCAGGAACTGGAGCAGTATTTGTGTTTGTTTCTGATGGACCATGAGGGTGATTGGCCAGATATAATTTGGGCAGCAGAGTTCGCCTATAATAACGCAGAACATTCTTCTACAGGTTACTCTCTTTTCTATTTAAACTCAGGTAGACATCCAAACACCTTTGTAGAGAAGCAGGAGAGTGAGGTACCAGCTGTAGAAGAGGTAGTTCAAGATCTACAAGAAGCGTTTCAGCAAGCTACAGAAAACCTTATCAAGGCTAAGGTCTCTTACAAGAAACAAGCAGACTTGAAGAGACGTTCTAGCCCGATTTATGGCCTCCCTCCCACAATACATAAAGCCCCGGGGGGTGATGGCCCCCGCGGCTTTGAGGACCTTCAACCCCTCCCCCCACCATTTTTTTCTTGTTAGCCCCGGGGGCTGACGATCCCCGAGGCTGGGGGGCCCCTCTGGGCCCCACATAAAATGTAATACTTTTGCCCCCGGTATTTAACCCCAGGAGATGAATTCTTAAAATAAAAAAACTTTTATTTTATTTATTTTATGGCACAGTCCATGCACCCTACATGCAACTGCCGGTTTAAACAAAACAAATGTGGGCCCTGGGGGTCCTTCTGGGACACCCTAAGCAGGTCTAGAGAGTAAAATTATTTCTACCCTGCCCCCTTTCTCCGTTTTCAACACATATTCCACTGACTTCCTCTGCCTCGCTTCTGCCGAGGCACAAAATGGCCACCAACAGTTCCTGGTTTCGAATGATTACAACCGCTTGACAGTCAATTAGCATTGAGCGCGTGATCGGGACGGTGCGCTTATGATACGATGACAATCCTCACACAATCAGCGGATCCACCGCGCCCATAGATATATAAATTACTTTAACCGTAATTTTCTCAGGAACTACTGAACAGATTAACACCATTTAAGCAAAAGGCACAAGTCTGGATTGAGGACTACCTCTTTGCCAAATTTGGTGTAATTCTGTTCAGCCATTTGGGCTGTAGCAGTGGCTAAAAGTCCTAGGGGAAATTTCATGGGGAAAACATATTTTGGGACCCCCTTTTTTTCTCGGCCCGCTTGACAACACCCCCAAACTTTCAGGGCAGGAGCGGAACTGAGCTGGCCAAAAGTTTAGAAAATTTCGAGAAGATTTGTCAATCGGCGCCAAAGTTATTGGCAATACAATGTTGCAGATTTCCTATGCATAATAGGTCCTAACTATAACTACCTACTGGCGACTGCCAGTAGGTAATATATATATATATATATATATATATATATATATATATATATATATATATATATATATATATATATATATATATATATTCACTGAAAAAACCATAGGTTTGACACCAGTTATAGTTAGCTGGAAATTTTACTCGCATAAAACCAATGAAATTCCCACGTTATAGTTAGTTGGACTCACTATAACTTGCGCGTGCAATGCACTGCTGATGACGTCACATATTACATCACTCATGACATGGTCAGTGACATCAGTCATGACATCACTGATGACACTATCCAGTGAATGTGTGTCTTTTAAAAAAATAAATATGTGTTATATATGTATATGTAAAAGTTGATGGAAGAATAAATGTTTAAATAAGTGATTACTTGGATGTTTTTTTTTTAATTGATTGGTTAACTGGTTTATTAAGTGTATCTTAGTGAATACATATATTAGAGAGTAATGTTTAAATATTTAAATATATGTATTAGTGTTTCACTTTGTGTATAAGTGGTTGCATGGGTTGGTGAGTAGCTACATGTGTATGGGTTATTAGATGTTTTTGTTAGTATCAGTATGAGTGTTTGTATGGTTTGGTGGGGGTATTACTTAACACATAGATGCATGAATGACTGACTTTCTCTTTGTATGTGTTTTGAAGACAGCATATGTGCAGGACTGTATGGGTGGAAGAGTGTGTATATGTGTGTGTTAGTGAGTGAATGACTGTCTCACTAGTGTCTTTATCAGTAACTACATATGTTTTAATCTAATATATGTGAATATTGATGTATATAAGTGAGTATATGTGAGAGAAAGAGATTGTAAGAGTTCCTGTTTAGATAAGTATGTGTTTCTATAAGTGATTGTTTAAGAGAGTAAGTATGTGTAAGTTTCCATAGAAGTAAGGTGGTTGTGTGTGTATAGCTGTATATGCAAATAAATGGATGTTCAATAGTTTATTTGCATGTGTGAATATGTGTGAGAGTATCTTTTGGATGACTGTCGGTGTGTAACAGAATGTATAGGTGTATCACTACATATCATGAGTGAGTATATGTACGAGTGACTATATAGAACTGTTGATCAATGAGTGGATGTGTATATAGATGGTGGAATTATTGAATTGGTTGTTGTAACTGGTATGGGTATCTCCATTTTTGTGAAAATTTTAGTTTCTATTTTTGAATATGTGTTTCAAGGGTTACATTACAGTGAAAAGAGGTCTGTCACTCTGTCACAAGGATGGTGTCATCAGTGATGTCATGGCTGATGTCACTGACCATGTCATGAGTGATGTAATATGTGACGTCATCAGCAGTGCATTGCACGCGCAAGTTATAATGAGTCCAACTAACTATAACGTGGGAATTTCATTGGTTTTATGCGAGTAAAATTTCCAGCTAACTATAACTGGTGTCAAACCTATGGTTTTTTCAGTGAATTTCTTAGGTTTTGTAAATGCTATTTCCTAACTATAACGTGTGTAAAACCTATGTTTTTTTAGTGAATTTCATAGGTTTTTTAAATGCTACTTCCTAACTATAACGTGTTTAAAACCTATGGTTTTGTCAGTGAATATATATATATATATATATATATATATATAAAATTTCTATGGCAAAATGAAACCCCTCATTTTGTTCCTTTTCAAATTAAATGTATTAAGTGTTACCTCTTTATTCCAATCAAGATGACTTCAGGTGTGCCATACTTTTGTCATAAGTAAGACTGTTAGCGTTCTAGTTGTTCTTTAGAACACTCTGGGACATTCTGTCATTGGGCTATAGTTGGGCTACATCTGGCTGATATTTGGGCTACATTCGTTTTTTTTTTGTCTCTGGTGGCCATCTTTGGGCTACATTGGGCTACATTGGGCTACATTGGGCTATATTTGGGCTCTAACATATATATAGCCCAATGTAGCCCAATATATATTTTTTCAAAGTTAATTTTCTCAGCAACTACAGAACAGATTTACACCATTCAAAGAAAAGCGTAATCTGTGAGCCGGACTCTACCTTCCTACCAAATTTCTTATAAATCCATTCAGCCGTTCGAGCTGTAGCCGTGTCTAAACGTCCCTATGGAAAATACCATGGGGAAAACACGTTTTGGGACCCCCCTTTTATCTCAGCCCCCACTTGACGAATCCCCCCCAAACTTTCAGGGAAGGAGCGGAGCGGAGCAGGCCATCTTCTTTGAGAAATTCACAAAGATTCGTCCACCGGCGCCAAAGTTATTCTCAATAGAATGTTGCGGATTTCCTATGGAAACTAGGTCCTAACTACTGTCATTGGGCTATAGTTGGGCTACATCTGGCTGATATTTGGGCTACATTTGGGCTCTTTTGTCTCTGGTGGCCATCTTGGGAGACTGCATATCAGAATTTTTTTAATGAAATATAAGAGGATTTGAGAAGTCACTCAAAATGTGCCCTAATTTTTCTTTCTTCAGCACTAATCATAATTTCTATGGCAAAATGAACCCCCTCATTTTGTTCCTTTGCAAATTAAATGTTTCAAGTGTTAACACTTTATTCCAATCAAGATGACTTCAGGTGTGCCATACTTTTGTCATAAGTAAGACTGTTAGCGCTCTAGTTGTTCTTTAGAAGTCTCTGGGACATTCTGTCATTGGGCTATAGTTGGGCTACATCTGGCTGATATTTGGGCTACATTTGTTTTTTTTTTGTCTCTGGTGGCCATCTTTGGGCTACATTGGGCTACATTGGGCTACATTGGGCTATATTTGGGCTCTAACATATATATAGCCCAATGTAGCCCAATATATATTTTTTCAAAGTTAATTTTCTCAGCAACTACTGAACAGATTTACATCATTCAAAGAAAAGCGTAATCTGCGAGCCGGACTCTACCTTCCTACCAAATTTCTTATAAATCCATTCAGCCGTTCGAGCTGTAGCCGTGTCTAAACGTCCCTATGGAAAATAACATGGGGAAAACATGTTTTGGGACCCCCCTTTTATCTCAGCCCCCACTTGACGAATCCCCCCCAAACTTTCAGGGAAGGAGCAGAGCGGAGCAGGCCATCTTCTTTGAGAAATTTGCAAAGATTCGTCCACCGGCGCCAATGTTATTCTCAATAGAATGTTGCGGATTTCCTATGGAAACTAGGTCCTAACTATAACTACCTACTGGCGACCGCCAGTAGGTAATATATATATATATATATATATATATATATATATATATATATATATATTCACTGAAAAAACCATAGGTTATACACCATATATAGTTAGGAATTAGCATTTAAAAAACCTTATTTTACTCACACAAAACCATTGAAATTCCATATATAGTTAGTTGCACTAACTATATATCGCGCACCCGCAATCCACTGCTGATGATGTCACATATTACATCATTCATGACATGGTCAGTGACATCACTGATGACATCACTGATGACATCTCAAATGACATCACTGATGACTCCACTGATGACATCTCATTTGACATCAATGACCACATCACTGATGATATCATTCATGTGACAATACAATGCATCTCCTCACATTTTAATATAACCTCTGTTTCACCCAGTGTTAAATACAGAGTATAATTTTTGAAACCATTGACACACCAATACTAGTTACTACATATGTACTCACTGATTCCTACGTCTACACACACATTCACTCATTCACCCATACAATCATTCATACATACAATCACTCATCTTTACAACACTATCATATGCACTCATACACCTATACAGACACTCACACTCTGCCACTCATCCATGGAGTTACTCACACACCTAGTCAGTCCTGTAAAGAATCAATCACACTTCCATTTTCTTGTCTATACAGTTAAACATAGAGCACATTACATTTTCAAACATATACTAACACATACTTACCTTGTTATACAATCATTGATATAAGTACACATTGATCTGCACAGAGTCACACACCTCCCAGCCAGCCACACACACACTCAGTCTCCCATACAAATACTTGGACAATCAATCAATAACCCATATAGTTACTCATATAGCTACTGATCAACACATGCAGCAGTTTACAGAACAACAGACATAATGATGCACAAATTAAGACAGTTTAGTCACTAACCCATGCACTCAGTGAGATACATTTAATCACTCACTCATACAGTCAGTCATGCACCTACTAAATCCTTCGTCCAGACACTTATACATCCACTCATTCTTCAATATGTAAGACATATTTAAACTTTACAGAAACATAAAATCACTGGATGTTGTTATCAGTGATGTCATCAGTGATGTCATTTGAGATGTCATCAGTGATGTCATCAGTGATGTCACTGACCATGTCATGAATTATGTAATATGTGACATCATCAGCAGTGGATTGCGGGTGCGCGATATATAGTTAGTGCAACTAACTATATATGGAATTTCAATGGTTTTGTGTGAGTAAAATAAGGTTTTTTAAATGCTAATTCCTAACTATATATGGTGTATAACCTATGGTTTTTTCAGTGAATTTTCAAGGTTTTGTAAATGCTAATTCCTAACTATATATGGTTTATAACCTATGGTTTTTTCAGTGAATTTCAATGGTTTTTTAATAGCAAATATCTATAGCTGTAAAATGTATTCTTATTTAAATCCAAAAATATATTTTATATGTTTATTAATAATTTTTTTTAAATATTTTTTTTGTTTCGCTCCCGGTCCGCGGACCGGGAAGCTTCCCGTTAGCTCAATTTGATGCCGCGACCCGGTCCGCGAACCGGTAAAAAATCAACATAGTGACGGTATCGCGTTAGTGCCCCGGGGCGCGGACTGAGGCGCGAAACGCAGCTCCCCGTAAGCGATCCGCGGCGCGTCGCGAAAACGCGACGTATCGCGTTGCCGCGTAATGCGTCTTGTGACGTACCGCGTTAGCGCACCCGGAAATGTCCCGGGGCGCGAAGCTTAGCGACCCGGAAGCTAACCGGGGCGCGTTCCGCAGCGCGTAACATGAGCGTGAGAGGTCATGTGACTTGTTAATAAAACTTTTCATTGGTTCATTTCACTTTTGGTTTCATAATGATGTAAGGCTAGGTCAGGTGACCTAAAAATAACACTTTTCATTGGTTGAGAAGTATTGTTTTTCCCAAATGATGAAAACCCCTCCTTCTTTCCTCACTCTGACTTTCATCATTGTGAGAGGAAGACCTATTTTGCTTGTTGGAAAATGGCTTCATTGGTAGCTTCAGCTGGTGGACCCCCACCACCACCTCCACCTCCTCATGGGAAGAGAGGACCACCTCCCCAGGTCATTACCAACACTGAGGAGGAAGATGAAGAAATGGATGAGGAGGGAGAAGAACCACAGTTCTTAGAAGAGGTGCCCCGGGTTTCCAGAAAGAAAGCCAGTTTCATCTGGCAGTTTTATTCGATCCCTCGTGGCCAAAAAAAAGTCAATGCGAGGTATGTCACCTGCCGCATATGCAAAGAACAATTGTCCAGAGGGACGGACAAAAAATATAGCTATGGAAATCACACAATGCACAGGCACATGACAAGGAAGCATCCACTAAATTACAGCCGGGCGGAAATAAGGGATATGCTTGACAATCCAAGACCAACTCCTGTGGCCAGACCAACAATACCGATTTCTCTAACACCAGAAGAGGCACGGGAAACTGTGCCAAATATTCAAGAAAATTTTGGGCACATGATTCACTTATGTATGCACTGTCGTGCATTATTAGCTTGTGGCAACATGAGCATCAATGCACTCAACCTGGCGTATGAACACCATGATTGCCCTAACCGCCCCCAGTAATTTTTTTTTGCTCCTGTTGAGCCCTTTTCAACGCCTGTTTTTTGTTGTTTCCCCCCCCCCAAAAAAACCAAAAAAAATATAAAATCGTTCAAAAAATACAAAAAAAACAAAAAATGTTCAAAAAATAAAAAAAAAATATAAAACAACAAAAATATTAAAAAAAAAGTTCTTTTCAGAACTACCTTCCCTTTCAAAAAAAATTGCTAGAATGTTTAGCACTCTGGCAAGCTCTATTTCTTTTGGTTCGCTCCCGGGTTAGCTTCCCGGTACGCGGACCGGGAGCTAACCAAAAAATTTTTTTTTAAAAAAAGTGTAAGTATAAGGAAAGTAAACAGAGAGTGATGTTAAAAGAAAGACAGCTATAGGGAGTAAAGAAGAGATACTGTTTAATAGATCTATTTACCGAAGAAAAGACAGAAGAGGGTATAATTGTGAAAAACAAAATAGATAACGAAGTGAAAGAAAAAAAAAGAGAGTATAACATTAACAAAGAAGAGTTTCTTGGAGAATGTGAGTGAATGTTCAAAATAAGATTAAAACATGAGGAATAACAGAGAGAAAAAATAGAAAACAGAAAACAAAAAATAACAGAAAAAGATTAATTGAAACAGCAAAGAAATGTAAGTAACATAGAGCCATATCATCAACATAGGCAATAAAAGTTTTGCAGCTTTTATTGGCAGAAATGTGTCGCTAAAGCTGCTTTTGTGGCAGAAAACTGCCGCTAAAACCACTTTTGCACCAGTTTTCTGCCAATAAAAAGAGCATTAATTTTATTGGCTGTGTTCATAATATTCCCCTTAGTGTGCTTCAACTACACAGAGAAAGCATTATGAACAAGTAGTGATAGAGTGATCAGTCAAAGACACTAAGAGTAATAGAGACGGAGTGAGTGAACAAGAGTGAGGAACTATGAGAAGAGAGGGACTGAGAAAAAGAGTGGAAGGAGTTGAGTAAGTAGGTAATAGAGAAAGGAATGAGGGAAGTAGCAAAGGCAGGAAACTGAGGGTTAAAGAAATGAAGCAGTGGAACTAATAGTAGTTAAATGTGATAGAAATGTAACGAAAAGAGTACAAAATATTTACCTTATAATTGTCGTTAAATTACTCACTTTTTGTTTTTATACTTTCAATCTGTGAAAGAGAGAACAAACATTTGAAAAATATTAAAACATGTATTTAAAAATTAGAAAAGACAAGGGAAAAGATTGAAGGACAAACAGTTTTTCAACAACTTTGACACTTACAGAAGCTTCTGCTTCTCCAGGCCCCCTACACAGTCCTAAAGATATACATTTTAAACTAACAGTATCTTGATGCAGATGAAGTGAGGCCTATCTTAAAACATGGTGCATCTTTTGCATTGCTGTTGTTTCAGAAAAGTGTCGCAAGAAACTAAAATTTTAAATAATTGCTTCAGGATGCCAATAAGATGTCTACTATCCAGAGGTTTGTTTGAGGTGAGGCCTACTCAGGGTTGCAGATGAGATTTACACTTGTTGAAGAGTACAGAGGAGATAATACATGTGAAGGTCTACCAATGAAGTGAGTCATGTCCACTGCACTCTTCAACAAAGTCCAAACCTCCTATGTTTCCCTGGACAGACCTAAACTTGATCTGCACAATGTGATTCGTAATGATAGGAAACACAGGTGATGTAATTGAAATACGTGCAATTTATTTTGCTCATTTCACAATCACATCACTTGTGTTTTCTTTGCTTAGGTATCTCATTGTGCAGATGTAGTCTAGCATATGAAAGAATACGCAGAAGTGCAGCACTGCATGCAACAACTTTGACACTTACAGAAGCCTCACCTTCTCCATGCCTCCTACACAGTTCTACATATACATCATAAATGCAAACAGTACAGAATTAATTATACATGTTAAATGGTTTATTTTTGCTGTTCTCAGAATGTATCAAAATTCACTAAAAACAGTGACTTGAAGGTATTCATCATATAACAGCGGGGAAAAAAAAACACAATCAAAATGATTGTGTTTAAAAAACCCATACAACATAGGAAATCAAAATTCAGAACTCCTTAAAGTTAACTTACTTTCCATGACGTCCAAGGATGTCCTATGAACAGCTTACACTCTTTTGTGCTGTTATTACTTTCAGCCCGCCACTTTCTGAAAGAAAATCTCCATCGTTTTTAAAAACACGTTACATGCAATAAATGACTTCTTGCTCTCTACCACAAGTTTCCACAAGGCCAAATCTGGTCAGAGCCATTTATAACTCTTGGATTTCTTGTAAGCCAATCCCGTCATTTGGCATTTCCGCAACTTTCAGAATTAAAATGTTGAAGATCATTTTCACAATCCTGGAATAGTAATATCTTCCCCTTCTTGCTCAGTCATGTTCTACATTTCCTATGACACTGATACTGCTTACTATGAAGCAGACTTACACTACCTCTATGACTACTACAATTATTTAATTCTCTACATCACTTTTAATCACAAAGCAATGTAAAACAGTAGACAGCATTGCAGACTTACATTCCCTCTACTCCATGTTTTGATTGGCTGCTTCAATTAGCTTATAAAAAGAAACAGTTTTTCTGAACTCATTCAAAGTGCACGTATTTCTCCATGACGTCCAGTCCTATGGTTAGAAGTTATGTCTCTGAACTACACTTATCCTCAAGGCCAAATTGTGTAGGAGCCATTAGAACTTCTTGAAATTCCACAGAGCACATCCCGAGATTATTTCCCTAAAATTTTGGTTTTAAAAACACCAGGTAAGAGTTTTTAAGGTCATACGGCAATTTTTTTTTGAAAATTAAAACAGAATCATTGCAGAATGACCAGCCATTTCTAGACTTTAAATAAGCTGTGTAATGTCCTGATGTTATTGAAGGGCCGTCATGATATATAATTGCTGCAGTTACAAAAGTCCTTCCTGATATTGACAACTGCGAAGCTACACATTTTTTTATTAAAGTTGTCAATTTTGTTCCATCAGGCCTACATCGTTGGAACATTAAAATGACATACTGGCCATATGTTCGTATAAATAATGTGGACATCATTTCAGATTTACATTGGCTACACTCCATGTTGTGATCAGCTGCTTTTACTAGCTTATTAAAGGAGACTGATTTACTGTCTGGCAAAGTTAAATATATAAATCTTTCTGAGTCTACACTAGTAGTACTTGATACCATACAGTTCTCGCAGTCATGCTGCCATTGATAAGAAAGCCCAAACAGCTGATCTACATCTACACCTTCAGCATGTAATACATCAAGCATATACATTAAAAACTCCTGACAATCTTGCTGAATATTTTGAGAGAATTGTGTTTGGCCTGAACATCTGTCTAACAGATTTCGAATTTCAGACACACTTTCTATGTTTCTTCTATCAGTGCTACATTTCTCTAACACAGAATTTAACAAACTGCAAAATCTTTGATCAGAATTGACCACACTCTCTTCTTTTACATTTTCTAGAGAAAACAAAACATTAACCACTACATTAGCATAGCAGTTGACACCAGAACTGTTTTCAAATTGAAAACCAACAACATCTTCAACAGAATCCTTTTTGTTTCTGCTTGTAATTTTAGGTTCATCGACTTTTCGTCTTTTTGCTACAACCTCCCCAGTATTGGTCACATTTCTTCGTTTCCGGCCTACCACACGTTTCTCAAACAAAGGATACTGAGGCAAATGTGGCGCATACTCTCTTCTTAACCTATTGTATTCCTTAACACAATCTAGATCAGCACAAATGTTTGTGACATCACACTCAATCAAGTGCAATCCCGATAAAGTTCTAACTCGTGACAATGCCACATATGCCATACCCTCCTTGAACACAGAACTGCCAATATTCACTAATGCACTGTCTACACTTAAACCTTGCGATTTATGGATTGTCACCGCATATGCCAAGCAAACAGGAAACTGCTTACGGCGAACATATAAGTCTTTTACAAGCAAAAATCTAGCAGAGCAACGACCAATTAGCTGTACTTCCTCAATGCCATCAAATTTAATTTTTAAAAATTCAATTCCATCTCTATTTCTGTATTTTACAAAATCAACAACATTACCCATTGATCCATTTACCAGACCTCTTTCAACATGTAAATTCCTTCTTAAAATTATACGGCAGTTCAAGCACACATTCAGAGTCTTTTCAAAACCTGCAGTTTTAGATATACTCTTCTCTAATGAATCCAATTTTGTTTTCAGATTCTCAGACAAAATAATTGTTGATCCCATATGCTCTACTCTGTCAATAGCTTCCAGTTTCACAATCTCTTGCTTTTCTAAATGCAACATTTTGTTGTTGAATTTGGCACATTCCGCAAGAGTTGGCATCAAACATATTCCAGATTTCTTATCAGTAATTTTCTGAAAAATATTCTCAGGCACAACATCTTGTTCTGGATATAAATTTGACAGTAATCGTGCATGTAAAGCTTCTTTCCCATGCTCGGTCACTTTTCCAATTCTAACATCTTGTAGAATAGTCTTGTAAACTTCATCCTTCGCCTGACGCATATTTTCATGCAGTTCAGCATAATTGAAGTTTAACCATATATTGACGTTGCCAATGCTGCCTAGGCACTTCCTGGTATCTTCATGCGTGAGCATTTTGAACACAGGTTGCCCTTTCACTGGTGTCAGCTGCAGAAGATCTCCGAAAACAATGATGTGTTTGCCACCAAATAACACATCATACTCTGTTTTGAGAACTTCTTGCATTCTCAAATGCACAAAGGCAAGCATGACATTGGAAACCATGCTTACTTCGTCAATGATAAGAAGTTTCATTTTCCTCAAGATTCTTGAAACTTCAAAACAAGCATCTCCAGATAGCTTGTGATATTGTAATTTGTTGTCATGCTCCACTGGCAGCATCAGTAAACGATGTAAAGTAATCCCTTTAATGTTATGTGCTGCCAGTCCAGTTGGAGCGGTGACAACACAAGACAGCGATGACTCTGTCCTTTCCTGCAAATAGCATGAAATTGCTTTAATGAGGAAACATTTTCCAGTTCCCGCTTCTCCACTCACGTACAGTCGGACAGGCTTCAACGACGTACATGAGCACTCTTTCTTGTCATGACTTAATCCATGATCAATTTGCATGGTAACTTCGTCATATATTTTCCTCTGCTCAACGTTGAGTTGTCTTTCCAACTCTTCTAAGTTAACCGCATCCTCCTGAGCATGTGCCATGGCTCTTTCCACTTCATTCATGGCAGTGGCAGCTTCATTTTCGATAACAGGTCCTCCTAGTGGATCCTGACTCAATGAAGCAGAACTCTGACTGTCCTGAGAACTGTCTCTGGCAATCTCGGCTGCAATCGTTGCTTCCTGCTCAATTTCCGCATTCAACATTTCTACATATTTGGGAAAAGCAGGACATTCTATGGTCTCCTTGGCGGCATTGAAAGAGTCTTCGTAACAGAGGAAATCTCCAAGCAGTTCCTCTTCTGCACGCCAAGGCTTGAAAAGTTGCAAAAGTGCTAAATAGAAAAACTCCTTTTTTTCAGGAGATTCGCCACTCAATTTTCGATGGTTTACCAAGTGGCATTTTCTTTGCTTGACCAGACATCCCTCACTTCCTATTACAGCATACACTCCTTTCTCAGTATCTTCTTTGATGTTCCTCTTGAATATGTAATTTTGAAGAACCTCATACAGACAAACATTGTCGAGGTGACTGCTTCTATTTGGATAATATGTATCCAACATGTTGGTCTTCAAAATGTCGGTACTGTTTGGCTCCTTTTCCGCCAAATACTCAATTTCCCGCACAGGTTTCAGAACTCGATTACGCGTTGCAGCAAGACCAAGACTCGCCCAAACGATACTCCTGGACTTGGCATAGAGACTTGCTGAAGACAACCGGTCAGAGCATTCGTAAGCTCCAATTTCTCGATGCGACAACATCTTCAGACTGAAACTGTACAACTTCTTGCTGAGGCTCTTTTCATGGGAAATGTCCTCCCACATATCCTTCAATTCTGTCTTCTCTTTTTTGGTGATGTAAGACGTCACATACCGAGCCACAGCCATACAGTTATCAGCCACAAACTGTATATCCATGTTAGCATTCCACATGGACAAAATCACCGGGTTGTAGTCGTTGATGTACTTTGACTCTTCGTTCCTCTTCAAATTGTATGTGTTTTTAGGTGATTTCTTCATGACATTATGTCGCAGTGAAGACATCAAACTGTTTACTCTTCCTTTAGAAATCACCGGTCGTGGAAAACCGAAACGACATTTGGTGTAGAACTTGTCCTTGTTTCGGAATTTACGACGGCAGTACTTTCCACATCGATGGCTTTGGAAACGCAGAACTTTTTCTCTTAGGCTTTTCTTCTCCTTTGCGTTTGGAACAGCACACGTAGAATACTGTTGGATGAAACTCATCACTGAGTCTTCTGGATCCGTTCCAAATTTAGGTGCATCCTTGATCCACAGCAACATATGTATATGAGGAGCACCTCTTGCTTGGTACTCCTTTCTCCAGAAGAAATCCAACACCTCTCCAAGAGGTGGATTCTTCTTATTCATGATGAAAGACATCATAGCTTCAAATCTATGATTGAAGTACCTACATACATTGACTGGATCCAAAGAGCACAGTTCTCCGGGTGTCTTGAATTCGATGTTATCTACGTTAGCATTTGCCTCTCGTACAAATTCAAGTAAGTCTTCCCAGCCATACTCGGCACAGCTCAGAGTGAGGAACCATGTGGGAGTACCTAAGTTCCTCAGCATACATTTTAAATCACCATGACGACGGTACCAGTACTCATTAGTACCACGCTGACACGCCATGAGATTAATCAGGTGAGAATCCAAAATACTGTCTTGGACATTGACTTTATCCATAAAGTCACTTGCCGAGATGTTTTGCATGTGTATACCACTTTTCAAGATGTGGTTCACTGCATATGACAGTCCAGACAGATCGCTTTCAAACAGGAGATGAAACAAATAGGGAATGCATTGTCGAAACCTAGCATCTCCTGCATACAATCGCAAAGTCCGGTATTCAGAAGCAGGAATTTGATGAGGTCGCTCATCATATCTTCCTCCCTGACCTGTTGGAAAAAGCTGTGGGAAACACCGAGCTTCCAAACTTTCCTCCCAAACACTAATGGGACTCCCTTTGGCTTGTTTCATTTGAAACAACTCAATAGCATTCCCCATGACTTCCTTGGAATGCAAAGGATGAACACTATAATGTTCATATATTTCTTCACTAGTAGAGGGTTCTACTTTCTCAATTTGACCAGCACACAAATCACTATCCTCTTCCTCACTTACTTCCTCTTCTGCAACATATACATTCTTATAGTATTTATTATTTTTTTTCAAATACAATGTTGCCTTTTTAACTTTCCTAACATCTACTAAATCTTGCCATATTTTCTTATTCTTTGTCGGAACCCCATTAACTAAGATAACCAGAGGTTCCTCTTCCACTTTTTCTACTCCAATTGTGTTAATGTTTTTCTTCAAATCTAGAGGCAAATAAACAACTCTTCCCTTTAATCCTCTCTGTAAATCTGATGGAGGCAATTTCCCTGTCTTTGGCTCCATTCGTACAATAGCCTGAAAGGGATGGATACTTTGAATCAAAATAGATTCATAAGTACTTAAATCCTTCAATTCAGAAGGAATCTCAACCAATTCCAGATTATTATGAACTGCTCTAGCAGGCATCTGGTTTTGATTTAATTTGCAACAACAATAAGTACACACACGTTGATCAAATCCCAAATCAAAACAATTTTCTACCATCAAGTATGTTGCAAAATCCTTCCATTCACTATTATTTTCCCTTTCACTTTTTGCATATAAATCCACTAACTTAGTCTGATTCTTATAATAAGTGCGTCGACAACACACACAAGTGAAATTAGGCCTCTCACTTGATTTCACCTGAAACGTCGCAATTTCCCTCTGGAAATTATCTGTACTGGAAACCTGTACACTATCTTCCACATTACCCTCTTCTTCTGGGTCAATTTCAACATTCTCCTCTTTACTTCCAAAGTAACAAAACTCAATTTCTTCACATATGTTCTTCACATCTATTTCAGAACCATGCAAAAGAGCAGCGCATAATTGTTTAAGCATAATTGCTGGACTCTTAGCATAATACAACATTCTAACTAATTTCCTCACTTTATTATGATGCACTGCTAGCATCCTGAAATGATGAAAAACACTCTGGCATACTCTCCTGGAAAGACAAGCCAGTGAATGACCATGCAAACCTGTCACTTCTCTCACTCTGCAAGGATCTAATTCTTGCAACAACTTCAAACTTTTCTTATTAAATGACCGTACAAAATCACAAAGCAAATTGATGGAATCCTGTCGCACACTGCAAATACTACTACACTTCCAGGTGTACACAGGACCCTTAGCACGTCTTCCTAAAACCTCATTACCTAACACCTCTTCTGCCTCTGTTGTCACAAGTTTTTCTTTTTCAACTGGACAACCATCTTTCACTTCATAAGCACGACCACTGGTGTCAACTGCATGCACCAAATCATTATCCTGGAAATAACTCTCCTCATTAAAAAATGCCTCACAGCTTGAACTATGCATCCATTCTCCAGAAAAAACTTCTACTATTTCTTTTGAAATCATAAATTGCCTTGTTTAGCTTCCTAATTCTATTGATTATCAAAATAAATAACTTACGTTTAATTTCAAATGCCTGATCAATAACTTTCTCAACTTTTTTTTTTCTCTTATAAAAAACCAGTTTCTGTTGACCTTTCTTAATATTTTTTAACAAATTGCCAATTATCCTGTTGCGGAACATTCGTTTACGAATGTCCCTAAACTGTTGTTTCCTTCTACTATCATGCACAGAGTTATCTCTTGCTCTAGCAGTAACATTTTTGATTGGCCTTTCCTTTCCATTTGATTTGCTTATCTTTTTATGGACTGAAACATTTTCTGTAGTAATATTTTTTTTACTACACATATTTCTTATGAAATATTTTGTGCTCTTACCCGGTGCTTTCTTCGTGACTTGACAAATCTTTTTGTTAGAGGACTGCTGCCTATTTTGTTTCACCTGCTGTCTTTGACGTTTTGCAGCCTTTCTCTGTCTTTCTATTGTTGGCATGGTGAAATCTTGAAATGATCTGCAGTTGAATCTGTGGTAAAATATAATAAAAAATGTTATTAACCACTATTACCAAACAGTAAATCAATAACAATGATCAAAAACTTAACACACTACTTGACATTTTAAATAGAAGATTTTTTAGTCCTTGGCAAATTTACAATACAGAAATAGCAGAAAAGAAATGACATTTATATTTATGTTACCTGTGCTATTTTATATGTGAATCTGATCTAATTTTATGAGCATATTTTAATATTTTATTGAAGACACTACACATAACCTGTTTTTGAAGGTGTCTTTATTTTTAAATTAAACGGTTTACATTTTTACTTTTTATTAATTATACATTTTAAAAATAAATGTTTATATTTCCATAGGCTCAAGCAGGTCAGCTTCCCACCCTATGTCATATAATTCGGACAAATCTGCATCCTCATCACGCTCTTCTTCATCCTCAGGATTTAAATCATCCAATGGATCAACATCCACTGATGTTTCAATTATAAGTTCAATGATGAGGTCAAAATCAACTGATTGCAGATTGTCACTCATGTTGATGTTGTCTTTATCTTTAAAGAAAGATAACAACAATGAGATGTTGCAGAGTAAGAGACAAATCTCAGAGATTATAATAGTAAAATTGTTTAACAAGAGTAATATTTTGCAGCTATTATTTAGCCATGTCCAGCAATGCTGATCAGGTGAAGACTATGTCTAATTTTTCAGTGAACAGGACTCATCTCTTCTTAACCTTGGATAAGCCTCACCGACTCTGTGTGTCCTGCACATACTTAAATGTAAAGGGGCAGATTTATGTTAAATGGCACATCCCCAGGCATGCACCAGTTAACGTGCACCGCTGCTCTGCCACCCATGGTGTGCCGTATTTACAATCAGATAGGAGAAAACTGCGTCAAAACCCTGCGCCTGCTTTAAGCAGGCATAGGTCTTGACGCAACATTGTGGAGATGGGGCACCCCTGAGCCTTGCTTGAGCTGCATCGCACTTGCGACACAACTCCAGCAATCACTACCTTTACATCACAGATACATCACGCATCTGTGCCATTTTTGCCCCATGATGCCCCGCATTGTAAATGCAGCACACCATGGGTGGCGGAACAGCGGCACAGGATGACTGACACATCCCTGGTGATGCACCAGTCATCATAAATCTATCCCTAATCTTCTTATCTTGTTACAGATGAACCGCCATATGTACCATCAAACTATTTTGCATTTCCTAAATAGCGAATTTTAAGGAATAAATAGCAATTCTTTACCATTCCTAATTTGCAATGAGCAAATTGCTAATTGCAAGTTACCCATTCATTTCCATGGGCTAGGAGCCTCATAGGAATGAAGGTTTAATTTGCGATTAGCAATTTGCTCA
This sequence comes from Lissotriton helveticus, assembly GCF_964261635.1. Lineage (NCBI taxonomy): Eukaryota > Metazoa > Chordata > Amphibia > Caudata > Salamandridae > Lissotriton > Lissotriton helveticus. The sequence continues at coordinate 1,663,815,958 of NC_136067.1, read as the reverse complement.
TCACAAATTAGGAATTTTTCCAAGGGTGCAGGGGTGTCTCAAGAACACCCTGCTGCACCCCCTGAAAAAGAAATTTGGGGGCATATGGCGCACATACATGCCCTAAGGGCATGTATGGGCGTCATATGGCACCTTTTGTTTTTTGGAAAAAAAGCTTTTTGAAAAGAATTCACAAATTACCACCAACTAGAAGTTGGTGGTAGTTTCCAAATCCTTAATGTCATTTTTTTACATATTTTTTGTTTGATACATTGCATTTAAGTAATCGCAAAATTTGCAAATCCTTCAGTGCAATCGCAAAATAAGGAATAGCAAATTTTGCTATTCCTTATTTTGCATCAAACTTGTTTGATATATACCATTTGTCTAATTAGCATTCGCAAAGGCCGAAATTCGCAGAATTTTGATCTTTGTGAATGCTAATTAGCTTGATACATATGGCCCCAAGTGAGGCCTGTCTTGCAACATGGTGCATCTTTTGCATCACTGCTGCATCGGTTTCATGTGGTACGTTTTTTTTACACCATGACATATCTGCCTAAAAGCATCAATTTGTAATTTTGTCGCCTCATAGCAAATCTTTTGCACCGCCGCTGCATCATAAAAGTGACGCACAGTGGCGCAAAAGAGGCATACACCTATCATAAATCTGTCCCTAGCATTTTAAATGATTAATTCATGATGACGATAAGGTGTGGCCTATCCAGAGGTTTGTTTAAGGTGAGGCCTACTCAGGATTGCAGATTAAAGTTACGCTTGATGAAGAATACAGAAGAGATAATACATGTAAAGGCCTACCAATGAAGTAAGTGATTTGCACTTTATTTCGCCAGTCATCATAAATGTATCCCTAAGCTTCTTATCTTGTTACAGATGAACCACCATATGTACCATCAAACTATTTTGCATTTCCTAAATAGCGAATTTTAAGGAATAAATAGCAATTCTTTACCATTCCTAATTTGCAATGAGCAATTTGCTAATTGCAAATTACCCATTCATTTCCATGGGCTAGGAGGCTCATAGGAATGAAGGTGCAATTTGCGATTAGCAATTAGCTCATCACAAAATAGGAATTTTTCCAAGGGTGCAGGGGTGTCTCAAGAACACCCTGCTGCACCCCCTGAAAAAGAAATTTGGGGGCATATGGCGCACATACATGCCCTAAGGGCATGTATGGGCGTCATATGGCACCTTTTGTTTTTTGGAAAAAAAGCTTTTTGAAAAGAATTCACAAATTACCACCAACTAGAAGTTGGTGGTAGTTTCCAAATCCTTAATGTCATTTTTTTACATATTTTTTGTTTGATACATTGCATTTAAGAAATCGCAAAATTTGCAAATCCTTCAGTGCAATCGCAAAATAAGGAATAGCAAATTTTGAATTAAGGACATTTTAAGTCATTTCCACATGTGCAGTGTTTTCAAATTATGATTTGAAAATCGTTTTTGGGGAAAAGTAATGGTTTGCAAATTTATGACAAGGACATAATGGTGTATGCTTCTCTATAAGGCATTTCAGTGTCTCTGATGTCATTTTTCCCATATTACATTATAAGACCTTTCCCCATGGAGCACATTCCTTGTAAATATGCTCCCACCTGTGCATGGTGAATTTAGATTTTGACTGTTTGAGTCACATAGCCATGTTAAAAGTGACCCAAAAAAATTGCAAACGCTTTAAAAAAACACATTCATGTGTCTTAAGGACATTTTAAGTGATTTCCCCATGGACAGTGTTTTGTAAGTGGCGCAAAAGAGGCATACACCTATCATAAATATGTCCCTAGCATTTTAAATGATTAATTCAGGATGACGATAAGATGTGGCCTATCCAGAGGTTTGTTTAAGGTGAGGCCTACTCAGGATTGCAGATTAAAGTTACGCTTGATGAAGAATACAGAGGACATAATACATGTAAAGCTCTACCAATGAAGTAAGTGATGTCCACTTCATTGCGCCAGTCATCATAAATCTATCCCTAAGCTTCTTATCTTGTTAGACATCAACCGCCATATGTATCATATAACTATTTTGCATTTCCAAAATAGCGAATTTTAAGGAATAAATAGCGATTCTTTACCATTCCAAATTTGCGATGAGCAAATTGCTAATTGCAAATTACCCATTCATTTCCATGCGCCAGGATGCCCATATGAAAGAAGGTGCAATTTGCAATTAGCAATTAGCTCATCGCAAATTAGGAATTTTTCCAAAGGTGTAGGGGTGTCTCAATAACACCCTGCCGCACCCCTGAAAAAGAAATTTGGGGGCATATGGCGCACATAAATTTTAACAACATTCCTTTACCTCAAAAACGATTTTCAATTCATAATTTGAAAACACTGCCCACAGGGAAATTACTTAAAATGTCCATAAGACACATGAAAGTGTTTTTTTATTGCCTTTCCAGCATGGTTGGGTCACTTTTAACATGGCTATGTAACACAAACATTTAAAATCTAAATTTGCCATGCACAGGTGGGAGCATATTTACAAGCAATTTGCGCCACAGAGAAAGGTCTTACATTAAAATGGGAAAAATAACATCAGGGACAGTCAATTGCCTTATAAAGAAGCATACAACATTATGTCCTTGTCATAAATTTAAAAACAATTCCTTTTCCCCAAAAACGATTTTCAAATCATAATTTCAAAACACTGCACATGGGAAAATTACTTAAAATGTCCTTAAGACACATAAAAGCGTTTTTTGATTGCCTTTCCAGCATGTTTGTATCACTTTTAACATGGCTATGTAACACAAACATTAAAAATCTAAATTTTCCTTGCACAGGTGGGAGCATATTTACAAGCAATTTGCGCCACATAATTCATAATTTTCTCCTTAAAGCACACTATTCTCTATCTAAATTAAAGAAATATTTTCTCACCTTAGCAAATACTTTGAGTTTGAAAACAGTCTCAGAAACACACCAATTTGTCTTCAGCAGAGCAAAAGGTATGCACTCCAGAGTCTGCAGCTATCAAAAGCACAGAAATGCTGTAATTCTTCACACATATCTCTCATGTCACCCAATCAAAACTCTTCCCTCACTTTTTTTCAAATGAAAACCCTTCCCCCCTCTGCCATTTCATGCCTTTTCTGCATAGCAACCACCTCTTGGAAGACTTCTGGTGTTTGCAAGTTCACACAACAATGTTGCAATTGAACTCTGAACTCTCAGTGCACCTGCATATCCAGTGCATTCTTTCATTTAATGATTTTTTATTGACCATTCAAAATACATCTTTCAAATAACTCATCCTTGCACCCTAACTTTCTGTTTTCAGCAATCAAAATCCACCAATCACTGTTACTGCTTCATGAACACAGAAACTCCACAGTTTTTTTCATTTTAAACTCTCATTTTTTCAACTGCCATTTCATTGCCACACTTCATCTGACTGCAGGAGAACCTTCTCTCACCATGTTTTCTGTCTGGATTGTTGGACATAGTTATATTCACTGGGCTCAAAGGTACACTGAAAACAGGAATTTACCTAACCTCAATTTACAAAATGTGGAAATTAAGTGGTTTGGCCACAGAGGATTAAAATGTCACCAATTGATACCATTGGTGAAAACCTTTATGCATTTGCCCAAACCTGACCTGTTAATTGTGCACTGTGGAGGTAATGACTTGGGCACTTTGACTGGTGTAGGTCTGGAAATGCTTTTAAAGGACACCTTTGAGCAATTAATGGCACTTTTTCCTCAGACTGCCTTGGTATATTCAAATATATGCCAAAGACAGAAATGGAGGTGGTCAAACCAATTTTGTCCACAAATTGAGAAGTCGAGGAAGCATGTAAACAAATCTGTTTCAGCTTACATGAGAGACCATGGAATGGGCTCCCTGTACAACAATAACTTGCGTTACTACATGCAAGATATCTACAGAGGAGATGGAGTTCACTTCTCAGATGAGGGCAACAGAATTTTCACTCTGAATTTAAGAATGTGCATTGGTACCTACTTATAAGTACCTAAATGTACCATAAACCCAAAAGCTCTTCTCAGAGCTACCCTACATCTGATCACTCACAATTATTATTTTACTCTAACATTTTTCACTAATTTTCAACAAAATACGCTCCCTGGGGCGCTACCCGGTACGCGAACCGGGAGCTAACCTCGCGAAATTTTAAAAAAAAATGTTTTTTTTTCGCACATATGGGCCTCCTCAGCCACCCTCACAAAACCTAGGGGGTCAAGATAAGTCTACCGTGCCCCCTTCTACCCATTCTGAACATTATTTGCCCTCCATCTTGTATCTTAATTCGACCGAAACACAAAATGGTGGACTCCCGTTACGCTTAAGGTTCGCGAACCGGGGCGCTCAACGGTTCGCGTACCGGGTCGCTCCCTGGGAAGCGCACCATCAAAAAAGGTGGGAAAGTAGTTCACAGAAAAGCCACTGGAGACAATTTCACCAAATATAGACTAGCTCATACTACATACCAATCCCTACCATTTTCACAAATTTGATTGGAATTCCATTTAGCCATTTAGCCTGTAGACCTCTCTAAATACCGTGAGGTAAATTACTTCACAAAACACATCTGAAGTGTTGGAATTGACAACCAATTAAAATGTTACTTTCATTTTCTACTTTTTTTACCTGACATTTGATTGGTTATATACCTGAATATATATAAAGGAAGAGAAGAAAACACAGCCATTTTGACTACTACTTCTTGGTGTACATTTCAATAGGATTTTCACTAATTCCTTTAACTTCTATCTAAAGGTAAGTTTTTATTTTTAAAACTGAAGTATATTGTGCACTATAAGTTATTATGGTAAACTTTTTCTGATAGTTATATACTATCCCTCTGTAGTAGTTATAGATTTAGATAGACTTCTCTGTTATAGTTATGGATGGAGTTAGGCTTCTCTTGTATAATTATGAATTTACTTACGTTAAATCACATACACTTTTTTATATTCCTACTTCCACTCTGATACTATACACTGCCCAAAATTAATCCCAACAGTGCCCTATCTCTACTAATATATATTTTTTTAATCTAAATTTCAGGCAAAATGGAAGGCGAACAGAAAGTTGAATTTCAAATTGTCCTGCAAGAGAGCAGCCAAGAAATCAATGATGAAAATGATATTGAATTTTTCGATGAAACTTTAGACAAAGAACTACTGCAATGTGTACAAGCAGTAGATAACCTCCTTGAAAATGAGGACATTTTACACCCTCAGAGACTACAATGTATATTCAATGATAATTATGAAATTTCTGACAATGAAATGTTAGAAAGTTTAATAAATTATGAAACACAATCACAATAAAAAAAAAATGCTTAAAAAATAAAGAAAATAAAAAATAATCAACAAAAACAACAATCAATTAACATACAGCATTTGAAAAGTCTATCATTCATTTTTCATTGCAGTACGCTGGCCAGAACGCTTCCCGGTTCGCGGACCGGGCGCTCCCCACGCAAAAAAAAACAAAACATTTTTTTTGTTTTTTTTGCCCCGCGGGGCCCTTTTAAAACCTCCACATTAAACCTAGGGGGTCAGGGAGGATCTAGTATGCCCCCTTATGGTCATTTTCGCCTTTGTTTTGGCCTCCTCTTGTCTCTCAATCCTACCGAGAGACAAGATGGCGGCCGCTCCGGACTGTTTAGAATGTTGACAGACACCGGAGAGCCAATCAGCTTAGCTATGCGAAGTTCCGGTACGCTTAAGGTCCGCGGACCGGAGCGCTGCCCAGAGCGCGCTTACAGATATATATCTTTTTTTAAACGTTAATTTCTCAAAATCCACTGGAGCACATATATTGAGACCTAGAAAAGGCACATCGGGCTACCAGTCCCTACAATTTTGCCAAGTTTCATGCAAATCCATTCAGCCGTTCGGGCTAAAAGTGAGGCCAACCCGCCCTATGGAAAACTCAATGTTAAAAATACGTTTTGGGACCCCCCTTTTTTCTCGGCCCCCCCTTGACGAAACCCCCCCAAATTTCCAAGGGCTGCTCAGAAACAAAATGTTCCATTTTCCAGAAAATTTCAGCCAATTCCGTCCACAAACGCCAAAGTTATTAGACATAGAATTTTCAAAAATCCCATAGGGAAAAAATCCTAACTATATATACCTACTGGCGACCGCCAGTAGGTAATATATATATATTCACTGAAAAAACCATAGGTTTCACACCAGTTATAGTTAGGAATTAGCATTTTAAAAAACTATTAAATTCACTGAAAAAACCATAGGTTTGACACCAGTTATAGTTAGCTGGAAATTTTACTGACATAAAACCATTGAAATTCCCACGTTCTAGTTAGTTGGACTCACTATAACTTGCGCGCCTGCAATGCACTGCTGATGACGTCACATATTACATCACTCATGACATGGTCAGTGACATCACTCATGACATCACTGATGACACCATCCAGTGAATGTGTGTCTTTCTGAAAAAGAAATATGTTTTATATATGTATATGTAAAGGTCGATGGAAGAATAAATGTTTGAATAAGTGTCTAAATGGATGTTTTTTTTAAAAAAAACTTGATTGGTTAACTGGCTTATTAAGTGTATCTTAGTGAATACATATATTAGCGAGTAATGTTTAAATATTTAAATATATGTATCAGTGTTTCACTTTGTGTATAAGTGGCTGCATGGGTTGGTGAGTAGCTACATGTGTGTGTATATGGGTTATTAGATGTGTTTTTTAGTATCAGTATGAGTGTCTGTATGGTTTGGTGGGGGTATTACTTAGCACATAGATGCATCAATGACTGACTCACTGTATGTGTTTTGAAGACAGCATATGTGCAGGACTGTGTGTATATGTGTGTGTTAGTGAGTGTATGACTGTCTCACTAGTGTCTTTATCAGTAACTACATATGTTTTAATCTAGTATATGTGAGTATTGATGTATATAAGTGAGTATATGTGAGAGTGAGATATTGTAAGAGTTCCTGTTTAAATAAGTATGTGTTTCTATAAGTGATTGTTTAAGAGAGTAAGTATGTGTAAGTTTCCTTAGAAGTAAGGTGGTAGTGTGTGTATAGCTGTATATGCAAATAAATGGATGTTCAATAGTTTATTTGCATGTGTGAGTAACTTTTGGATGACTGTCGGTGTGTAACAGGATGTATAGGTGTATCACTACTTATGATGAGTGAGTATATGTATGAGTGACTATATAGAACTGTAAGTGAATGAGTGCATGTGTATATAGATGGTGGAATTACTGAATTGGTTGTTGTAACTGGTATGGGTATCTTCATTTTTTTGAAAAGTTTAGTTTCTATTTTTGAATATGTGTTTCAAGGGTTACATTACACTGAAAGGAGGTCTGTCACTCGTCACAAGGATGGTGTCATCAGTGATGTCATGAGTGATGTCACTGACCATGTCATGAGTGATGTAATATGTGACGTCATCAGCAGTGCATTGCAGGCGCGCAAGTTATAGTGAGTCCAACTAACTATAACGTGGGAATTTCAATGGTTTTATGTCAGTAAAATTTACAGCTAACTATAACTGGTGTCAAACCTATGGTTTTTTCAGTGAATTTAATAGGTTTTTTAAATGCTGATTCCTAACTATAACTGGTGTGAAACCTATGGTTTTTTCAGTGAATTTCATAGGTTTTGTAAATGCTAATTCCTAACTATATATAGGGCCTCAAACCTATGTTTATTTCAGTGAATTTCAAAGGTTTTTTAATAGCAAATTTCTATAGCTATGAAATATAATATTTTTTATAATGAATCCTATATTGTATATTTATGTAATACTATTTTTTTTAATGTATATTGTTCATGTTTATTTATTTATTTATTTTTTATTTTTTTTGCCCTGGAGCGCTCCCGGTGCGCGTACCGGTGAGCGCACCGGTAAGCGCAGTCTTGCGGCGCGCCCCGGTGCGCATACCGGTGAGCGTCCCGTTAGCGCTATTGCCGCAAACGAAAACATCATCGTGACGTATCGCGTAGCCGCGTGATGCGTCTTATGACGCACGGCGTAAGCGCACCCGGAAGCGCCCGAGCGCATACGATCGCGCTACGTAAGCGCGTTGGGTCATGTGACCTGAAAATAACACTTTTCATTGGTTCAGAACAGTTTTTTTTTCCAAATGATGAAAGCCCCACCTTTTTTCCTCATTCTTACTTTGTACTTTGACTGAGGAAGACCTGTTTGAAGACCTGTTTGTAGTAAGTGAGAAATGGCTACAGTAGCAGCAGGAGCATCTCAACCACCACCACCACCACCACAAGGACCACCACAACACCACAATGGTGGTGAAGAAGAAGAGGAGGAGGAGGAAGAGGAGAGGCAGTTCCTGCCTGAAGATAATACCCCCTATAAACCCAAGGAGGACTTTGTGTGGGAGTTTTTTAAAATCCCAAGGGGACAAAAGAAAGTAAATGCTCCAAAAGTCGCATGTCTCATCTGTGGCACTGTACTTTCCAGGGGGAACCCTGCAAAAAAGTATTCATTTGGCAACAATACAGTGATTCGCCATATGCAACGCAAGCACCCAAACAACTATGCTGTGGCAGAGGTCAGAGAACTGACAAGAAACCCTCCCCAATCTTCTTCCAGCACCTCCAAAAGAAAACAACCCACTCCATCGGGTCCAGAGACAAGGGAGATGGTCCCAAATATCCAACCCCAGTTTGGAGATTATAAAATATTTTGTACATTTTGCGGGACTACAATTTGCTATGGAGAGCAAAGTATCAAACTGATCAACCGTGCTGGAGACAACCACAACTGCAAAAAGAAACCTTCATTTTTTCCTGATTTTTTTTGCTCCAGTTGAGCCGTTTACAATTCCCTGTTTTTTGTTTGTCCCGATAAAAATTACAAAAAAATATAAAATTGTTCATAAAAGCCAAAAAAGTAAAAAATGTTCAAAAAAACAATAAAAAAATATAAAACAACAAAAAGAATAAAAAACACAGTTCTTTTTAGAACTACCTCCAATTTATAAAAAAATGCTACATTTTTTAAAAACTCTGTCATTCTTTTTTCCCCATGGTACGCTCCCCGGTACGCTCCCCGGTGTGCATACCGGGCACTCCCCCCCGCGAAAATCTTTAAAAAAAAAGAAGAAATTTATGGCCCCCACATCAAACCTATGAGGTCAGGGGGGGTCTACCCTGCCCCCTTTTGGTCATTTCCCCCTTTGTTTTTGCCACCTCTTGTGTCTCGATCCTACCGAGACACAAGATGGCGGCCGCTCCGGACTGTTTGGAATGTTGACAGACACCCGAGAGCCAATCAGCTTTCCACTCGCGAACTCGCGTAGCGCGCTGGAGCACGCCCCGGTGCGCGTACAGGGGCGCGCATATAGATAGATATATTTTTTTGAACCTAAATTACTCAAAATCCACTGGAGCACATATCTTGAGACATAGCAAAGGCACATCGGGCTACCAGTCCCTACAATTTTGCGAAGTTTGGTGGAAATCCATTCAGCCATTCGGGCTAAAAGTGAGTCCAACCGCCCTATGGAAATTAACATGGGGAAAACACGTTTTGGGACCCCCCTTTTATCTCGGCCCCCGCTTGACGAATCCCCCCAAACTTTCAGGGAAGGAGCGGAGCGGAGCTGGCCATTTCCTTGGAGAAATTCAGCCAATTCTGTCCATCAACGCCACATAAAATGTAATACTTTTGCCCCCGGTATTTAACCCCGGAGACGAATTATTAAAATAAAAAACTTTTATTTTATTTATTTTATGGCACAGTCCATGCACCCTACATGCAACTGCCAGTTTAAACAAAACAAATGTGGGCCCTGGGGGTCCTTCTGGGACACCCTAAGCAGGTCTAGAGAGTAAAATTATTTCTACCCTGCCCCCTTTCTCCGTTTTCAAAACATATTCCACTGACTTCCTCAGCCTCGCTTCTGCCGAGGCACAAAATGGCCACCAACAGTTCCTGGCTACGTAAGCGCCCCCGGGCGTGCCCTGGGGCGCGTAGCGTAAGCGCGTCGGCTCATGTGACCTGAAAATAACACTTTTCATTGGTTCAGAACAGTTTTTTTTTCCAAATGATGAAAGCCCCCACCTTTTTTCCTCATTCTCACTTTGTACTTTGACTGTGGAAGACCTGTTTGAAGACCTGTTTGTAGTAAGTGAGAAATGGCTACAGTAGCAGCAGCAGCAGGAGCATCTCAACCACCACCACCACCACCACCACCACAAGGACCACCACAACACCACAGTGGTGGTGAAGAAGAAGAGGAGGAGGAGGAGGAGGAGAGGCAGTTCCTGCCTGAAGATAATACCCCCTATAAGCCCAAGGAGGACTTTGTGTGGGAGTTTTTTAAAATCCCAAGGGGACAAAAGAAAGTAAATGCTCCAAAAGTCACATGTCTCATCTGTGGCACTGTACTTTCCAGGGGGAACCCTGCAAAAAAGTATTCATTTGGCAACAATACAGTGATTCGCCATATGCAACGCAAGCACCCAAACAACTATGCTGCGGCAGAGGTCAGAGAACTGACAAGAAACCCTCCCCAATCTTCTTCCAGCACCTCCAAAAGAAAACAACGCACTCCATCGGGTCCAGAGACAAGGGAGATGGTCCCAAATATCCAACCCCAGTTTGGAGATTATAAAAGACTTTGTAAATTTTGCGGGACTACAATTTGCTATGGAGAGCAAAGTATCAAACTGATCAACCGTGCTGGAGACAACCACAACTGCAAAAAGAAACCTTAATTTTTTCCTGATTTTTTTAGCTCCAGTTGAGCCGTTTACAATTCCCTGTTTTTTGTTTGTCCCGATAAAAATTACAAAAAAATATAAAATTGTTCATAAAAGCCAAAAAAAGTAAAAAATGTTCAAAAAAACAATAAAAAAATATAAAACAACAAAAAGAATAAAAAAAACAGTTCTTTTTAGAACTACCCCCAATTTATAAAAAAAATGCTACATTTTAAAAAAACTCTGTCATTCTTTTTTCCCCATGGTACGCTCCCCGGTACGCTCCCCGGTGCGCATACCGGGCACTCCCCCCCGCGAAAATCTAAAAAAAAAAAAAGAAATGTATGGCTCCCACATCAAACCTAGGAGGTCAGGGGGGGTCTACCCTGCCCCCTTTTGGTCATTTCCCCCTTTGTTTTTGCCACCTCTTGTGTCTCGATCCTACCGAGACACAAGATGGCGGCCGCTCCGGACTGTTTGGAATGTTGCCAGACACCCGAGAGCCAATCAGCTTTCCGCTCGCGAACTCGCGTAGCGCGCTGGAGCACGCCCCGGTGCACGTACCGGGGCGCTCATATAGATATATATATCTTTTTTGAACCTAAATTACTCAAAATCCACTGGAGCACATATCTTGAGACATAGCAAAGGCACATCGGGCTACCAGTCCCTACAATTTTGCCAAGTTTGGTGGAAATCCATTCAGCCATTCGGGCTAAAAGTGAGTCCAACCGCCCCATGGAAATTAACATGGGGAAAACACGTTTTGGGACCCCCCTTTTATCTCGGCCCCCGCTTGACGAATCCCCCCAAACTTTCAGGGAAGGAGCGGAGCAGAGCTGGCCATTTCCTTGGAGAAATTCAGCCAATTCTGTCCATCAACGCCAAAGTTATTCCCAATAGAATGTTGCGGATTTCCTATGGAAAACAATCCTAACTATAACTACCTACTATATATATTTTTCCACACCCCAAAGATGCGGCACTCAGGATTGGGTATACTTTAACTCGATTTATTCAACCTCTATGCTGGGTTTGAGCATCGAGGTCCTGAGTGCCGCGTCTTTGGTGTGTGGAAAGATTGAATCTGGGCTAGGATCCAGCCCCCACGCTGAGCACCCGTAGGAGAGCGCACAGGTTTGAAGGATCACATTGGTGGGAAAAAATATAGATTGACAAAGGCTTCATTGAAGCCGAAACGTGTCTCTTTGGTCTGGGGGTTGAAGGTGACCTGATACAATAAAAGAAGCTGTATACCATCAACCTGATGTCCGTGCCTTCTTCATTTGGAAATTCCTGTTGAAGTTAGGTGTTCTGTTCATATACATATATATATATTCACAGAAAAAACCATAGGTTATAGACCATATATAGTTAGGAATTAGCATTTACAAAACCTTGAAAATTCACTGAAAAAACCATAGGTTATAGACCATATATAGTTAGGAATTAGCATTTAGAAAACCTTATTTTACTCACACAAAACCATTGAAATTCCATATATAGTTAGTTGCACTAACTATATATCGCGCACCCGCAATCCACTGCTGATGATGTCACATATTACATCATTCATGACATGGTCAGTGACATCACTGATGACATCACTGATGACATCTCAAATGACATCACTGATGACATCACTGATGACATCTCATTTGACATTACTGATCACATCACTGATGACATCATTCATGTGATGATACAATGAACCTCTTCAGACTCTAATATAACCTTAGATACACTCAGTGTAAACAGACACTCACAGACTGTCACTCATCCATGGAGTTACTCACACACCTAGTCAGTCTTGCAAAGAATCAATCACACCTCGATTTCCTCAACTATATAGTTATACACACCTTACTTATTGGAACATATAATAACACATATTTACTCTGTTATACAATCCCTGATACAAGTTCACAATAATCCATACAGCCACTCACACATTCACTGGCTCTTATGCACAGTTATTTATATATGTCAACTATCACATGTACTGTGTTTTACATATGTACTTACTTTGACATGTAGCACTGAGATATCCATTCACTCACCAATACACTCATGCACACAGTCAACCGCCCATACAGATGTTTCCACATGCACTTTTGAACCCATACATCTAGTGAATCAACTGCTCACACATCTATGCACAGAGTCATACACCTCCCAGACACCCACACACACACTCAGTCTCCCATACAAATACTTGGGCAACTAATCAATAACCCATATAGTTAGTCATATAGCTAATGATCAACACATGCATCAGATTACAAAACAACAGACACAATGATGCACAATTTAAAACAGTTTAGTCACTAACCCATGCACTCAGTGAGACACATTTAATCACTCACTTATACAGTCAGTCATGCACCTACTAAATCCTTCATCCAGACACTTATACATCCACTCATTCTTCAATATGTAAGACATATTTTAACTTTACAGAAGCATACAGTCACTGGATGTTGTCATCAGTGATGTCATCAGTGATGTCATTTGAGATGTCATCAGTGATGTCATCAGTGATGTCACTGACCATGTCATGAATGATGTAATATGTGACATCATCAGCAGTGGATTGCGGGTGCGCGATATATAGTTAGTGCAACTAACTATATATGGAATTTCAATGGTTTTGTGTGAGTAAAATAAGGTTTTCTAAATGCTAATTCCTAACTATATATGGTCTATAACCTATGGTTTTTTCAGTGAATTTTCAAGGTTTTGTAAATGCTAATTCCTAACTATATATGGTCTATAACCTATGGTTTTTTCTGTGAATTTCATTGGTTTTTTAACAGCTAATATCTGTAGCTGTAAAATGTATTCTTCTTTAAATCCAAAAATATATTTTATATGTTTATGAATAATTTTTTTTTAAAATATTTTTTTTTCTTCGTTCCCGCTTCGCGAATCGGGAAGCTTCCCGTTAGCTGACCTTGATGCCGCGAAATAGACCGCGAGCCGGTAAACGTTTCTTTACCGCAAGTGCCGCGTTAGAAAACAACATCGTGACGCCTCCCGTCCGCATGACGTTCCACGTTGTCGCGTGATACGTCATATGACGTGCTACGTTAGCGAACTGGTACGCGAAGCGAGTGCCAAAGCGCAGGTTTCTGGAAGCAAACCGGGAGGCCCTGCAAAGCGCTTAACGTAAACACAGCAAGTCATGTGACTTGGTAATAACACTTTTCATTGGTTCATTTCACTTTTGGTTTCCTAATGATGTAAGACTAGGTCATATAATCTAAAATGAACACTTTTGATTGGTTGAGAACTCTTGTTTTTCCCAAATGATGAAAATCCCTCCTTCTTTCCTCACTCTGACTTTCATCATTGTGAGAGAAAGACCCTTTGTGATCACTGAGCAATGGCTTCTTTAGTAGCTTCAGCTGGTGCTTCCCCACCACCTCCACCACATCCAAGGAAGAGTGGACCACCTGCTCAAGTTGTAATTCAACAAGAAGAAGAAGAAGAGGAACAGGAGGACGAGCACGAAGAGAGGCAGTTTTTGCCTGAGCAGCCCAAGACGTCTCACCGGAAAGAAAACTTCATTTGGCAATTTTTTAAAATTCCCAAAGGTCAGAAAAAAGTAAATGCAAGATACGTAACTTGCCTTATATGTCAAGATAGACTGTCCAGAGGGACCGACAAAAAATACAGTTTCGGAAACTACACAATGCATCGCCATATGACTAGGTGGCATCCTAACAACTACAGTGCTGCACAGTTTCGGAACGACCTAGATAATCTCCCTATTATGGCCAGAAGATCTGTTGTACCGGAAGTAACGGGACCAGAGGGCAGGGAGATGGTGCCAAATATACAAATGAGATTTGGTGAAGTAAAACACACCTGCGTATTTTGCGATGGATTCATTTCCTACGGAGAAAGAAGCATCACTCTGATCAACAGAGCTATTGACTATCATATGCAAGTTTGTCCGAAACGCCCAAAATAATAAATACTTCTTTTTTTTGTTTTGTTGCTCCTGTTGAGCCCTTTACAATGAATCGTTTTCATTGCCCCCTCCAAGAAAAACCCCAAAAAATATAAAACTGTTCCGAAAAATTCAAAAACAGTAAAAAAATGTTCAGAAAAATTAAAAAAAAAGTTCTTTTCAGAACTACCTCCCCGTTATTAAAAAATTGGTACAATATTTGGAACTGTGCCAACCTCTATTTCTCTTAGTTCGCTTCCTAGTTCGCTCGCTGGTACGCGAACTGGAAGCGAACCAAAAACAGTAAGTATAAGGGAAGGAAACACACACTTATGTTAAAAGAAAGACAGCTATAGGGGAGTAAACTAGAGATACTATTACCCATAATCCACTACTGATGATGTCACATATTACATCATTCATGACATGCTCAGTGACATCATCAGCAGAGGATTGCGGGTTTTTTGGCAACATGCCTTATCCACGGTTTAATAACGCTGCCTTTTGCTTTATATAAGTTTTCAAATTGTATGAAATATATACCAATAGGTCTTTATGAACCTTTAGGTAGTGCTTTTGTTCATGAGGTCTGGTCGCTTCCATACACATACAGATGCTTCAAAGATGATCAAGAAGTTTATCTGAATGGAGAGGAATGCACTGAGACGCCAGATCATTCACTAATGTGTAGGCACATACAGTTACACGATTCATGCAACAAACACCGACCAAATATGGCTTGCGTGTTGCAAGGCACGCCAGTTCCTGCTATCATCCCCACGTTCAAGTTGTTGGAAAATGGTAGTTATTTGATGCTCAATAATGAAGATTGTTCTGAGTTAATTAAAAGTATTCCTTTTATCGTAACAGTAAGTGAACGGGTTATTTGCTGCAGAAATGTTCTATTTCCTCCCACACATGAACATAGGGAGTTTTCAATCTGGCCACAAATACCAACCTTGGGACACGTTTCAACGGCATGGCAAGAATAAGAGCTCTTTTGTCTCAGAGAGAGGTGGCCTTGAGTTCGGCCCGTGAAACTTTCGTACTTCACATAGCGAACACCCGTACACAGGTTTGCCTTTCAATTTCAGCAACATGTTTCCGACTATCTTTAACGCATCCTCCACAAAATCCCTGGCACACTTTTTTAAAGTTGTTACCAGTGGTCTCGTGACTTCATTTGAGAAAATCTTTGGAGTCATCCCTGCTCCCTTTCATTGTATTTTCTGCACTCTGGTTCGTGGATTGGCATTTTTACTTGCATTACCAGCGGACGCTCTTGTGCTTTTTTACATTTTTAAATATGGATGTCCCTCCTATGCAACCTCCGACCCTGCAGCTGCTGACACTGTTCCGCAATCGCATGCTAGAATATTATGGCACAATGCCGTTGGCGATATTAAGCACGGCATATGGATTATCTTTTCGGTTCTCCTACTTCACCTGTGTCCAGCCTGTATTTCACTGCCTGACCTGTGATTTCGATTGGGCCATTGATTTGTGTCTCTGCGGACCGGTTTCTCCTGACGTCGACTTTAATCAGCTGATGACTCCTATCATTACTCACGAGTTGATTTGTCCTGGCGAAAGGATTATGGCTGTGGCATTGATGCATGGACTACTTGGTCCCTGGAATTTACTGGCGGCAGCACAGTCTTTCTTGGAACACAGCTTTCTTGAAAACCCACCGAGCTGTCCTCTGATGGTGATAGAGGATCCGGTGCTGGGAGAGCACGTATGTTCTTTTCCGCTTTTAAATTGGATGGCTGAACTGTTTTCGGATGAAGACGGTGACTTCCTATTGGAGGCTGTTGCAGCTTATTTTGCATACACAGTTATGTCATAGACCTTTTTCATGTTTGATATGCTGAGTACTAGCATTTCATTGACAATTCATTGACTTATTTGTCAAGTTTTTATTATTTACCTTGCCTATTGGCTTAAGACTCGATAAAGTACTTGGCTGTTTTATTTTTCTTTAGCATTGAATTTTCCTAGTTTTTAATGCTTTACCTTGCGGACCGTCCACATATAAACTTGCAATCTGCTCTCATGAGATGGCACTTCTATTATCTTATTCAGTTCGTTTCCGGATCATGAGGAGGTGTCATCTAGGTCCTGGATATCTTTACACCGTGTTAAGTTAGCATGGGCTCATTACCGGTTTAAACGCCATTTTTCCTTTTTTGCAACTTCTGCACACGACACTTAGTTGTTGCTTTAGCTTTCCACCTAGTAGTTCATCGTGGTTTACATGAGAATAATATGTTATTGGTCTACTATCTGCTTTACTTGTTAAACTATATCTGTACAGCGAGTGCTAAAGTTTCAAGAACAACACGATACAGAATTTTTATGAGGTCTGATCTCCACGACTTCATACTCATAACATAAGTGCAACTTCTGCCAATTCTGGGCATGAGGCGGGTTTTATATTGCTTTGCCGAACACACATACACAACAGTTGATGCGGTTCACATGAAGAGAGAGCTGGTGTATGCTGATGTGATTTCTTCAAATCTAAGACACTAAAGTATGGACACGCCCTAAACCAACACAAAGAGACCTTCTTAGCAAATAATATAATATGTGTATTAGGGAGGGTGAGATATAAGCAGCCGCGGGCCGTGGAGGGAGTTACGATGGGGCAGGGAGGCGGGGAGGGGGAGAAGCAGGGTGGAGCCCTCTCTACCTTGCCCCTCCCCCTCCCCGCCTCCCTGCCCCACCGTAACTCCCTCCACGGCCCGCGGCTGCTTATAAGTGTTGCTAACTCTTATTCATTTACAGCATGTTAACATACTATCACCATTCACTTTTTATGTACTAGTAACTATGCTGGTAATTTTGCTACTGATAATATGTGTACTTTTATTATCTAAGGTACTACGCCTGAGAAGACAGCATTAGTAAATAAACATTTCAAATACACATCTGTTCTTCTTAACTCCATGTTCTGGTTTCTAAGAAATCTATAACGACCGACTGTTCATGAGTTCCACGTATCCTGAGGTACTATAAGTTCATATTCTGGATTGTCTAAACATTGAGAG
This sequence comes from Lissotriton helveticus, assembly GCF_964261635.1. Taxonomy (NCBI): domain Eukaryota; kingdom Metazoa; phylum Chordata; class Amphibia; order Caudata; family Salamandridae; genus Lissotriton; species Lissotriton helveticus. The sequence continues at coordinate 1,663,798,247 of NC_136067.1, read as the reverse complement.
TTTGTTATATCCAATGTGACACTGTACCTAGCTTGCTAAATAGTTTTTGATTACTAACGTGAGTTTTGGGACACCCTAATTCGCCGAGGTTCCAATCCTCTGTCCACAGTTCTGTGTGAGAACAGAAACCCTGCGACAGGGGCACCCCCGACCCTTGCTGGAGCTTCATCACACTTGCGATACAACTCCAGCAATGCGCCACCTTTACGGCACAGATACATCACGCATCTGTGCTGTTTTTGCCCCATGATGCGCCGCATTGTAAATGCAGCACACCATAGGTGACGGAACAGCGGCACAGAATGACTAACACATCCCTGGTGATGCGCCAGTCATCATAAATCTATCCCTATGCTTCTTATCTTGTTAGAGATGAACCGCCATATGTATCATCAAAGTTATTTGCATTTCCTAAATAGCGAACTTTAAGGAATAAATAGCGATTCTTTACCATTCCTAGTTTGCGATGAGCTATTTGCTAATTAGCCGAATGTAGCCCAATGAAGCCCAATGTAGCCCAATGTAGCCCAAAGATGGCCGCCAGACACACAAAAAAACAAATGTAGCCCAAATATCAGCCAGATGTAGCCCAACTATAGCCCAGTGACAGAATGACCAATCAGCTTCGCAAACCTCCGTTACGCGAAGCGGAGCGCTGTTACAGATATATATCTTTTTTTGAACGTTAATTTCTCAAAATCCACTGGAGCACATATATTGAGACCTAGCAAAGGCACATCGGGCTACCAGTCCCTAATATTTTGCCAAGTTTCATGCAAATCCATTCAGCCGTTCAATTATTATTTTTATTATTTTTTTTTGCCCCGCGGGGCCCTTTTAAAACCTCCACATCAAACCTAGGGGGTCAGCGAGGATCTACTATGCCCCCTTATAGTTATTTCCCCCTTTGTTTTGACCTCCTCTTGTCTCTCGATCCTACCGAGAGACAAGATGGCGGCCGCTACGGACTGTTTGGAATGTTGACAGACGCCGGAGAACCAATCAGCTTCGCTTCACAAAGCTCCGTTGCGCGAAAAGTCAGCGAACCAGAGCGCTAACCGGTCCGCTGTTACAGATATATATCTTTTTTTAAACGTTAATTTCTCAAAATCCACTGGAGCACATATATTGAGACCTACAAAAGGCACATCGGGCTACCAGTCCCTACAATTTTGCCAAGTTTCGTGCAAATCCATTCAGCCGTTCGGGCTAAAAGTGAGGCCAACCGCCCTATGGAAAACTCAATGTTAAAAACACGTTTTGGGACCCCCCTTTTTTCTCGGCCCCCACTGGACGAACCCCCCCCAAATTTTCAAGGGCTGCTCAGAAACAAAATGTGCCATTTTCCTGAAAATTTCAGCCAATTCCGTCCACAAACGCCAAAGTTATTAGACATAGAATTTTCAAAAAACCCATAGAGAAAAAATCCTAACTATATATACCTACTGGCGACCGCCAGTAGGTAATATATATATATATATATATATATATATATATATATATATATAAATAAACAGAACAAATAGCCCAAAGGAGAGCGCTCTTTCACACAGCGGGTGCCGGTGTAGAGGACGGGCTTGTCCTCCTCGATATTTCCACATCAAAGGTTCCTTACAAAGGAAAACACCGCACTCCAGCAGAGTTTACTTCTCTCAACGGCTTATTACGTGCAGATAAACACCATAGACCACCAACTATGGTCTATGGTATTTATCTGCACGTAATAAACCGTTGAGAGAAGTAAACTCTGCTGGATTGCGGTGTTTTCCTTTGTAAGGAACCTTTTTATGTGGAAATATATATATATATATATATATATATATATTCACTGAAAAAACCATAGGTTATAGACCATATATAGTTAGGAATTAGCATTTACAAAACCTTATTTTACTCACACAAAACCATTGAAATTCGCATATATAGTTAGTTGTACTAACTATATATCGCGCACCCGCAATCCACTGCTGATCATGTCACATATTACATCATTCATGACATGGTCAGTGACATCACTGATGACATCACTGATGACATCTCAAATGACATCACTGATGACATCACTGATGACATCTCAAATGACATCACTGATGACATCACTGATGACAACATCCAGTGACTGTGTATTTCTGTAAAGTTAAAATATGTCTTACATATTGAAGAATGAGTGGATGTATAAGTGTCTGGATAAAGGATTTAGTAGGTGCATGACTGACTGTATGAGTGAGTGATTAAATGTGTCTCACTGAGTGCATGGGTTAGTGACTAAACTGTCTTAATTTGTGCATCATTATGTCTGTTGTTCTGTAAACTGCTGCATGTGTTGATCAGTAGCTATATGAGTAACTATATGGGTTATTGATTGGTTGCCCAAGTATTTGTATGAGAGACTGAGTGTGTGTGTGGGTGGCTGGGAGGTGTATGACTCTGTGCATAGATGTGTGAGCAGTTGATTCACTAGATGTATGGGTTCAAAAGTACATGTGGAAACAGCTGTATGGGCGGTTGACTGTGTGCATGAGTGTATTGGTGAGTGAATGGATATCTCAGTGCTACATGTCAAAGTAAGTACATATGTAAAACACAGTACATGTGAGAGTTGACATATATAAATAAATGTGCATAAGAACCAGTGAATGTGTGAGTGGCTGTATGGATCATTCTGAAATTGTATCAGGGATTGTATAAGAGAGTAAATATGTGTTAGTATCTGTTTGAATAAGTAAGGTGTGTATAACTGTATAGTTGAGAAAATGGAGGTGTGATTGATTTTTTGCATGACTGAGTAGGTGTGTGAGTAACTCCATGGATGAGTGACAGTCTGTGAGTGTCTGTTTACACTGAGTGCATCTAAGGTTATATTAGAGTCTGAAGAGGTTCATCGTATTATCACATGAATAATGTCATCAGTGATGTGCTCAGTAATGTTATCAGTGATGTCATCAGTGATGTCATTTGAGATGTCATCAGTGATGTCATCAGTGATGTCATTTGAGATGTCATCAGTGATGTCACTGACCATGTCATGAATGATGTAATATGTGACATGATCAGCAGTGGATTGGGGGTGCGCGATATATAGTTAGTACAACTAACTATAAATGCAAATTTCAATGGTTTTGTGTGAGTAAAAAAGGTTTCGTAAATGCTAATTCCTAACTATATATGGTCTATAACCTATGTTTTTTTCAGTGAATTTCATAGGTTTTTTAATAGCAAATATCTATATGTATGAAAAAAATAATTTTGATTGGAAATTTTAAAATGTGTAAATATTTTTTTTTATTATTTGCCCCGGTACGCACCCCGGGGCGCTCCCGGGGCACGTACCGGTGAACGTATGGGTGGGCGCCCCGGGGCGCGTACCGGGGAGCGTCCCGTGAGCGCTTTTCCCGCGAACGAAAACAACATCATGACGTTTCGCGTAGTCGCGTGATGCGCCGCGTAAACGTGATGCATCGCGTAACCGCGTGATGCGTTTCTTCGGCGCGCTCCGTAAACGTACCCGGAAGCGCTCCGTGGCGCGACCCAGAGCGCGCAACGTAAGCGCTCCTGTGCGCGTAACGTAAGCGCGTCGGGACATGTGACCTGAAAATAACACTTTTCATTGGTTCTCAACTTTTTTTTCTACAAATGATGAAAGCCCCCGCCTTTTTTCCTCATTCTTACTTTTTTCTTTGAGAAAGCAAGAGCTATTTGTGAGACATGGCTTCAGTGGTAGCTGCAGCTGGTGCACCCCCACCACCACCACCACCACCCAGAAAGGAAGGTCCACCACCCCAGATCCTTCCAGGAGTTGAAGAAGAGGAGGAAGAAGATGATGAGGACCAACAAACAAGAACATACTTGCCTGAAGATCCAAGACAAAGCCATGTCAAAGTTCATTATATATGGCAGTATTTTTCCATCCCTGCTGGGCAAAAAAAAGTGAATGCCCCGAAGGTGACATGCTTAATTTGCAACGAGGTCATGTCCAGAGGCAACCCAAATAAAAAATATTCATTTGGGAACTACACAATGATCCGCCACATGCAGAGGTGGCACCCTAACAATCTGGCACAAGCTGAGGTACGGGATCTGGCTCAGAAAAAGAGACCATCAGGCCAGCACCTCCTCAGGTGAATCTTCATTTGCAGCACCAGAAGGGCGCGAAACAGTACCAAATATACAAAAAAAATGTGGTGCAATAAAAATGGTCTGCATTTTTTGCGGAAAGACCCTCTGCTACGGGGAACTAAGCATTCACCTTATTATTGATTCCATCGACAACCAGAACTGCAGCAAGAGAAGAAAGCAGTATTTTTTTTTTTTTTTTGCTCCTCTCGAGCCACTGTTAATTCCCAGTTTTTTGTTTCTTGTTTTTTGTTGAGCCCTTTATAATGGCTGTTTTTCGTTGTTTCCCCCCCAAAAAAACAAAAAAAACATAAAATTGTTCAAAAAATACAAAAAAAACAAAAAATGTTCAGAAAAATTAAAAAAATATATAAAACAACAAAAACATAAAAAAAGTTCTTTTCAGAACTACCTCCCGTTTTAAAAAAATTACTAACATTTTTAGCACTCTTGACTTCATTTTTCTCATTGGTGCGCTTCTCGGTACGCGCACCGGTACGCGAACCGGAAGCGAAGCAAAACATTTTTTTTAAAAAAAAGAAGAGTTAGTATAAGGGAAGGAAACAGAGAGTAATGTTAAAAGAAAGACAGCTAGAGGGAGTAACAGAGAGATACTGTTTAATAGATCTATTTACAGAAGAAAAGATGGAAGAGGGTATAATTGTGAAAAACAAAATAGATAAGGAAGTGAAAGAAAAAAAGGGGAGTGGAAGAATAATAAACAAGAGTTTCTTAGAGAATGTGAGTGAATGTTCAAAATAAGAAGAAAAATAGTAAAGGATGTGGAATGAGAGGTGGGGATAGAACCGGACTAAAAGAACAATCCTGAGGGAAAGTGTTAAGAAAACAGTCAGCAAAAGTAAATAGGAATAAAACAAGATGTATGATAGTGACTAAGGTTTAAACATGTGGAATAACAGAGAGAAAAAACAGAAAGCAGAAAAGAAGAAGTGACAGAAAAGGAATGATTGAAACAGCAAAGAAATGTAAATAACATAGGGGCATATTATCAACACAGGCGATAAAAGTTTCGCTGCTTTTATCGGCAGAAAACTGCCGCTAAAGCCGCTTTTGCGGCAGAAAACTGCCACTAAAGCCGCTTTTGCAGCAGTTTTTTGCCAATAAAAGCAGCGATAATTTTATCGCCTGTGTTGATAATATGCCCCTTAGTGTGCTTGAACTACAGGGAGAAAGCATAATGAACAAGTAGTGGAAGAGTGATCAGTCAGAGACAGTGAGAGTAATAGAACAGGAGTGAGGAACTATGAGAACAGAGGGACTGAGAAAAGGAGTGGAAGGAGTAGAATAAGTAAGTAATAGAGAAATGAATGAGTGAAGTAGCAAAGGCAGGAAACTGAGGGTTAAAGAAATGAAGCAGTGGAACTAATAGAAGTTAAATGTGATAGAAATGTAACGAAAAGAGTACAAAACATTTACTTTATAATTGTTGTTAACTTAGTCACTTGTTATTTTTATACTTTCAATCTGTGAAAGAAAGAACAAAAATTTGAAAAATATTAAAACGTATTTAAAAATTAGAAAAGACAAGGGAAAAGATTGACAATCATCCAATTTTACAAAGAAATAAAGTTAGAGATAAACATGCAGAAAAAAAGAGAAAGAAACGGTGATAGACAGTCAGACACAAAAAGAAATTGAAATAGAGTAAATTACTAAGAGAAAAAAAAAGAAGATACTTTCAGTGACAGAAAAGAAGGATAGAAGAGAAAACTAAATTGAAGTTGTGTAAGCTACTAAAAGAAAGTGAGTAAGGTAAACTATATAAGGAAAGGGTGAATAAGGAAAAGAGAGTGAGGGAGAGAGGAGACAGAGGAAGTGAAGGAAAGAGTGTCAGATACAGACTGAGTGAGGCATCTACACAATGTGATTCATAATGTTAGGAAACACAGGTAATGTAATTGAAAAACGTTCAATTTTTTTTGCTCATTCCACAATCACATTACCTGTGTTTCCTTTGCTTAGGTATCTCATTGTGCAGATGTAGTCTAGCATATGAAAGACTACGCAGAAGGTGAGCACTGTATGCAACAACTTTGACACTTACAGAAGCCTCTGCTTCTCCATGCCCCCTACACAGTCCTAAATATATACATTTTAAACTGACGGTATCTTGTTGCAGATGAAGTGAGGCCTATCTTGCAACATGGTGCATCTTTTGCACCGCTGCTGTGTCACAAAAGTGACGCAACGGTGGCGCAAAAGAGGCGCACGGCCATCATAAAACTGCCCCTAACATTTTAAATGATTGTTTCAGGATGCCGATAAGGTGTGGCCTATCAAGAGATTTGTTTGAGGTGAGGCCTACTCAGAGTTACAGATTAAATTTAGGCTTGTTGAAGAGTACAGAGGAGATAATACATGTGCAGGCCTACCAACGAAGTGAGTCATGTCCACTGCACTCTTGAACAAAGGCCAGACCTCCTCTGTTTCCCTGCACAGACCTAAACCTCATCTGCACAATGTGATTCGTAATGTTAGAAAACACAGGTTATGTAATTGAAAAACGTGCAAATATTTTTGTTCATTTAACAATCACATCACCTCTATATCCTCAGCTTAGGTATCTCATTGTACAGATGTAGTCTAGCATATCCAAGAGTACGCAGAAGGTGAGGACTGTATGCAACAGAGCAATGTACATTACTCACAATAAAGCATTTCTTTTAAAAAAAAAACGATTTTCTGGTCATAATTTGAAAACACAACACAGCTCCTATGTAGAAGCACACCCTGTCAGTACTTAAATTTGCCAAGCACACATGGGGGCGTATTTACAAGGACCTTGCACCACGGGGAAATGACTTAAATTAAAATGGGGAAAATAACGTCAAAGTGACTCAAAGGCCTTGTAAATATGCCCCAAGCAGCCTATGAAACTCTAGCAGTACATTTCATGAAACCTAATTGACTTCAAGAAACGTTTTTAAACACATGAAGTAAACTATTTATTCACTCACATTCATGGGGAAGTGACTTAAAATGCCCTAACACACATGAAAGCGTATTTTTAAGGCCCTTGCACCATTTTTGCGTCACTTTTAACATGGCTATGTAACTCAAAGAAACAAAGTCTAAATTTGCCAAGCACACATGGGGGCGTATTTACAAGGACTTTGCACCACGGGGAAATGTCTTAAATTAAAATGTGGAAAATAACATCAAATTGACTCAAAGGCCTTGTAAATATGCGTCAAGCAGCCTATGAAACTCTAGCAGTACATATCAAGAAACCTAATTGATTTCAAAAAACGTTTTTAAACACATCAAAAAAACAAATTATTTTCCCACATTCATGAGGAAGTGACTTAAAATGCCCTAACACACATGAAAGCGTATTTTTAAGGCCCTTCCACCACTTTTGCATCACTTTTAACATGGCTATGTAACTCAAAGAAACAAAGTCTAAATTTGCCAAGCACACATGGCGGCGTATTTACAAAGACTTTGCAGCACGGGGAAATGTTTTAACTTAAAATGGGGAAAATAGCATCAAAGTGACTCAAAGGTCTTGTAAATATGCCTCAAGCAACCTATGAAACTCTAGCAGTACATATCAAGAAACCTAATTGATTTCAAAAAACGTTTTTAAACACTTCAAGTAAATCACTTATTTACCCACATTCATGGGGAATTGACTTAAAATGCCCTAAAACACATGAAAGCGTATTTGTAAGGCCCTTGCACCATTTTTGCGTCAGTTTTAACACGGCTATGTAACTCAAAGAAACAAAGTCTAAATTTGCCAAGCACACATGGGGGCGTATTTACAAGGACTTTGCACCACGGGAAATGTCTTAAATTAAAATGTGGAAAATAACATCAAAGTGACTCAAAGGCCTTGTAAATATGCATCAAGCAGCCTATGAAACTCTAGCAGTACATATCAAGAAACCTAATTGATTTCAAAAAACGTTTTTAAACACATCAAAAAAACAAATTATTTTCCCACATTCATGAGGAAGTGACTTAAAATGCCCTAAATCACATGAAAGCGTATTTTTAAGGCCCTTCCACTACTTTTGCGTCACTTTTAACATGGCTATGTAACTCAAAGAAACAAAGTCTAAATTTGCCAAGCACACATGGCGGCGTATTTACAAAGACTTTGCAGCACGGGGAAATGTCTTAAATTAAAATGGGGAAAATAACATCAAAGTGACTCAAAGGCCTTGTAAATATGCCTCAAGCAGCCTATGAAACTCTAGCAGTACATATCAAGAAACCTAATTGATTTCAAAAAACGTTTTTAAACACTTCAAGTAAATCACTTATTTACCCACATTCATGGGGAAGTGACTTAAAATGCCCTAACACACATGAAAGCGTATTTTTAAAGCCCTTCCACCACTTTTGCGTCACTTTTAACATGGCTATGTAACTCAAAGAAACTAAATCTATTTGTAAAACACTTGACACAAAGCAACATTTTAAATACACAACTTTCTTCATAAATTTATCCCAAAAGCATAATATTCTCTATCTAAATTAAACGAATCTTTTCTCACCTTAGCAAATACTTTTTGAGTTTCAAAACAGTCTCAGACACATACCAATTTTTCTTTAGCAGAGCAAAGGGTATGCACTCCAGAGGCTGCAACGATCAATGGCACAAAAATGCTGTAATTCATAACACATATCTCTCATGTCACCCAATCAAAACTCTTCCCTCACTTTTTTCAAATCAACACCCTTCCCCCCTCTGCCCTTTCTGCCTTTTTTTCATAGCAACCACCTCCTGAAAGACCTGTCATGTTTACAAGTTCACACAACAATGTTTCAATTGAACTCTGAACTCTCAGTACACCTGCGTATCCCGTGCAATCTTTCATAAAATGATTTTTTCTTGACCATTCAAATTACATCTTTCAAAGAACTCATCCATGCACCCTAACTTTCTGTTTTCAGCAATCAAAATCCACCAATCACTGCTACTGAATCATTAGCACAGAAACTCCACACTTTTTTCCATTACATACTCCTACTATTTCAACTGCCATTTCATTCCCACACTTCATCTGACTGCAGCAGAACCTCCTCTCACCATGTTTTCTATCTGGATTGTTGGACATAGTTACATCCACTGGGCTCAAAGGTATGCTGATAACAGAAATTTACACAACCTCAATTTACAAAATGTGGAAATCAACTGGATTGGTCACAGAGGATTAAGATGTCACCAATTGATACCATTGGTGAAAACCTTTTTGCATTTGCCAAACCCTGACCTGTTAATTGTGCACTGTGGAGGAAATGACTTGGGCACTTTGACTGGGGTAGGTCTGGAAATGCTTTTAAAGGACACCTTTGAGCAATTGATGGCACTTTTTCCTCAAACTGCCTTGGTATATTCAAATATATGCCAAAGACAGAAATGGAAGTGGTCCAACCAATTTTGTCCACAAATTGAGAAATCGAGGAAGCATGTAAATAAGTCTGTTTCAGCTTACATGAGAGACCATGGAATGGGCTCCATCTACAACAATAACTTGCGTTACTACATGCAAGATATCTACAGAGGAGATGGAGTTCACTTCTCAGATGAGGGGAACAGAGTTTTCATCCTGAATTTAAGACTATGTATTGGTACCTACTTATAAGTACCTAAATCTACCACATACCCAAAAGCTCTTCTCAGAGCTACCCTAACTATGATCACTCTAAACAAATTTTAAATGTAACTTTTTTTTTACTAATTTTCACGATTTACGCTTTCCGGAGCGCTACCCGGTACGCGCACCGGACGCTAACCGCGCAAAAATTTGAAAAAAAATGGGTTTTTTTTCACACATATGGGCCTTCTCAGCCACCCTCAGAAAACCTAGGGGGTCAGGACACGTCTACCGTGCCCCCTTCTACCCATTCTGAACATTATTTGCCCTCCATCTTGTATCTCAATTCTACCGAAACACAAAATGGAGGACTCCCGTAATGCTGCCGGTTCGCGTACCGGGGCGCGCACCGGGAAGCGCTCGCTTAAAAAAGGTGGGAAAGTAATTCACAGAAAAACCACTGGAGACACTTTCACCAAATATAGATTAGCTCATACTACATACCAATCCCTACCATTTTCACAAATTTGATTGGAATTCCATTTAGCCATTTAACCTGTAGACCTCTCTAAATACCCTGAGGTAAATTACTTCACAAAACACATCTGAAGTGTTGGAATTGACAACCAATTAAAATGTTACTTTCATTTTCTACTTTTTTTACCTGACATTTGATTGGTTATGTACCTGAATATATATAAAGAAAGAGAGAGAAACACAGCCATTTTGACTACTACTTCCTGAAGTACATTGCAAGAGCATTTTCACTGACAACTTAAACTTGTTTTTAAAAGGTAAGATGTTATTTTGAAAACTGAAGTATATTGTGCACTTTAAGTTAATATGGAAAACTTTTTCTGATAGTTATATACTATCCCTCTGTAATAGTTATAGATTTAGATAGACTTCTCCGTTATAGTTATGGATAGATTTAGGCTTGTCTTGTATAATTATGAATTTACTAAGGTTTCATCACATACACATTTTTATATTTCTACTACCAGTCTGATACCATACACTGCCCAAAGATAAATTCACTGTTAAATGTATCCCAACAGTGCCCTATCTCTACTGATATATATATTTTTTTTAATGGAAATTTCAGGCAAAATGGAAGGAGAACAAAAAGTGTCATTTGAAATTGTCCTTGAAGAGACCAATCAAGAAAACATTGAACCAAATGACATTGAATTCATGGATGAATCACAGGACCATGAACTACTAGAATTTGTACAATCTGTAGATTTCCTCCTTCAAAATGAGGACATTTCAGGCACTCAAATGTTGCAAGTTATGTTCACTGAAAATGACGACATTTCGGACAGTCAAATGTTAGACGTTCTATTAAATTTTGAAAAACAATCACAAAAAAAAACAAAAAAAAAAAACAACAAAACGAACAATCAATAAACATACAATATTTGAAAAGTCTATCATTCTTTTTTCCTCATAGTACGCTCCCCGGACCGCTTCCCGGGGCCTTTTTAAAGCCTCCACATCAAACCTAGGGGGTCAGGGAGGATCTACTATGCCCCCTTATGGTCATTTCCCCCTTTGTTTTGGCCTCCTCTTGTCTCTCGATCCTACCGAGAGACAAGATGGCGGCCGCTCCGGACTGTTTAGAATGTTGACAGACACCGGAGAGCCAATCAGCTTCGCTTCGCTAAGTTCCGTTACGCGTCAGGTACGCGGACCGGGGCGCGCTTACAGATATATATATTTTTTTTAACGTTAATTTCTCAAAATCCACTGGAGCACATATATTGAGACCTAGCAAAGGCACATCGGGCAAACCATATCTACAATTTTGCCAAGTTTCGTGGAAATCCATTCAGCCGATGGAGCTAAAAGTGAGTCCAACCGCCCTATGGAAAAATAAATGAGGAAAACGCGTTTTGGGACCCCCCTTTTTTCTCGGCCCCCCCCTTGACGAAACCCCCCCAAATTGTCTGGGGCTGCTCAGAAACAAAATGTGCCATTTTCCTGAAAATTTCAGCCAATTCCGTCCTCAAACGCCAAAGTTATTCGACATAGAATTTTCAAAAATCCCATAGAGAAAAAATCCTAACTATATATACCTACTGGCGACCGCCAGTAGGTAATATATATATATATATATAATATATATATATATATATTTATAATAATATATATATATATATTACCTACTGGCGGTCGCCAGTAGGTATATATAGTTAGGATTTTTTCTCTATGGGTTTTTTGAAAATTCTATGTCTAATAACTTTGGCGTTTGTGGACGGAATCGGCTGAAATTTTCAGGAAAATGGCACATTTTGTTTCTGAGCAGCCCATGAAAATTTGGGGGGGGTTCGTCCAGTGGGGGCCGAGAAAAAAGGGGGGTCCCAAAACGTGTTTTTAACATTGAGTTTTCCATAGGGCGGTTGGCCTCACTTTTAGCCCGAACGGCTGAATGGATTTGCACGAAACTTGGCAAAATTGTAGGGACTGGTAGCCCGATGTGCCTTTTGTAGGTCTCAATATATGTGCTCCAGTGGATTTTGAGAAATTAACGTTTAAAAAAAGATATATATCTGTAACAGCGGACCGGTTAGCGCTCTGGTTCGCGGACTTTTCGCGCAACGGAGCTTTGTGAAGCGAAGCTGATTGGTTCTCCGGCGTCTGTCAACATTCCAAACAGTCCGTAGCGGCCGCCATCTTGTCTCTCGGTAGGATCGAGAGACAAGAGGAGGTCAAAACAAAGGGGGAAATAACTATAAGGGGGCATAGTAGATCCTCGCTGACCCCCTAGGTTTGATGTGGAGGTTTTAAAAGGGCCCCGCGGGGCAAAAAAAAATAATAATAATAATAATCGAACGGCTGAATGGATTTGCACGAAACTTGGCAAAATTGTAGGGACTGGTAGCCCGATGTGCCTTTGCTAGGTCTCAATATATGTGCTTCAGTGGATTTTGAGAAATTAACGTTCAAAAAAAGATATATATCTGTAACAGCGCACCGCTTCGCGTACTTTTCGCGTTACGGAGCTTTGCGAAGCGAAGCTGATTGGCTCTCCGGTGTCTGTAAACATTCCAAACAGTACGTAGCGGCCGCCATCTTGTCTCTCGGTAGGATCGAGAGACAAGAGGAGGCCAAAGCGAAGGGGCAAATGACCATAAGGGGGCATAGTAGATCCTCGCTGACCCCCTAGGTTTGATGTGGAGGTTTTAAAAGGGCCCCGCGGGGCAAAAAAAAAAAATAATAATAATAATCGAACGGCTGAATGGATTTGCACGAAACTTGGTAAAATATTAGGGAATGGTAGCCCGATGTGCCTTTGCTATGTCTCAATATATGTGCTTCAGTGCATTTTGAGAAATTAACGTTCAAAAACAAGATATATATCTGTAACAGCGCTCCGCTTCGCGGAGATAAAATTATATCTGTATTACCTAGCTGTTGCTAACACCAGTTAGCGACGGCTAGTAGGAGATAGCGACCATCTTGGGTCCCACTTTGCATGTGAGTGATATTTATCACTAATGACATGCAAAGTGGGCATGCCAAGATGTTAGCGACTGGAAACAGTCGCTAACATCGCTATCTCCTATTATCAACTTTTGGAAATATTCGAGATAAGCGCGAATATCTCCAAAAAGTAACAGCTGCCCTGAGCAGTTCTTAGCCATGTTATCCAATGGGAGGTGGATAACATGGCTAAGAGCATTAGCTCGGTAATGCATGAATATCGCGGAGTTTTCAGCGATATTAATGCATTGCGCTCGTTTTTTATCGTATTTGCGATAAACCTTGATAATAGCAAGGTTTATCTGCGATAATTTCTGACGGTAAAAAAATCTTTGCAATGCATCGTTAGGGATAAATATCGCTTAACTTTGGTAATATGCCCCAACGTCTGTTAACGTTCGATTCGAAGGAAATCAGGAATTGTTGAAAAACATTGTGTGCGCCATCTTGTCTTTTTTCAAATGCCACACTTTTGTCGTGCACGGCAGCCATTTTAGATGCCTTGACCAGATCCACTCTGTGCACGCTGTCGATCCTTAGCATGGCTCCCCACCCTCGCAAGCATCTCCCCCAGGCAGTGGTCACCCCCGCTCTCTGTTTTATGCATGGGTAATAAACCTCCCCCCATCTGCGCTGTTCTTCCCTGAGAATCACACCCTGTGCCCGCCCGACACCTCCCTTTCGCCCTATTCACTACCGCACCCTCTGACACTCCTTTTCCTCTGTGTCCGATTGTCCAGGCCGGTCCTAGGCTATCAGCTAGCCCTGCAGATGTAGTTTATGGCCACAGCTGTAAAGAATCACCCGTCTTCAAAGGAGTTATAGTAGATCAAGGCCCACACTCGATGAGATCCGTCACAGCAGAAGCGTTGCTATTATCTGAAAACCATCCTGTATTGTGATTGGGGAGGGGACCGAGCGTGAAGCGGAAGATTCCAGGGATGACTCTTTGTACATCAAAGTTTTTACAATTATGTGTCACATTAAAAATATATAGCACTCCGACAAAGTAGTAAGATTATAAAACTTTAATAATTTATAAATATATACAAGAAAACAAAAATAGTAATAACATATAAACATTTTTAGAGAAAAACAACGAAGTAGCGGTCGGCTGTGCGAATAGTCCCAACGCAGCACAACGTCCAGATTTCCGGCGTGGGGCGTCGCGGGGGGTGGGTCATCAGTAGCAAACTGTTGTGCGAATAGTTCCAAGGCAGCAGAACGCGCCGAAATCTAGATGACACGAAAGTGATGTCTAGTAAGTTGCCACCCAGCAAATAACGGCGTGGGGCGTCGCGGGGGGTGGGTCATCAGTAGCAAACTGTTGTGCGAATAGTTCCAAGGCAGCAGAACGATGGCACCAAGGTGATGTCCAGTAAGTTGCCGCACTGGTTTTGGTATCCTACAATGCTGCTCCGAATAACGGCGTGGAGCGCCCCGGGGGAGGCGGCGTGAACGGGCCTCTCCAGGTGGAGTCTCATCTGTTTTAGTGGGGCGCCCCTTTACCGTTTCAGTTGCCATTCCGTCCGCTTTTGGTCCACTGTGTCAAAATCCGCCATTCAGCTGAGTTGCGCCCACTCTTGCGGTGCAGCGATAGGCGGCTGTCACAGGACTCTCAAAATGGCGGCAGGCTGTTTCCTTTTTGGGCCTGGTCCACTGAAATGGCCCTGGGACACCTTGGAAATCGGACGCTTGTCTGCTAGGTCTTGGACCCCATTCTCGAAAGCGTCCCCTCCGCCTTGAGAATTCATCAAAAGTTTTGGGGGCCCCGAGTCCTGCAGGCTTCTGGTGGGGAGCGGCTGCCATGATTGCTCGCGGAATGACCACGACGGAGCTACGAGATGGTGGTGCTCTCATGGTGACGCCAGTTTAGTCTGAAACATCCAGAAACAAGGTGGGGCTTTCATCGTTTGGGGGAAAAAAAAAGTTTTCATCCAATGAAAAGTGTTGTTTTTAGGTCATATGATCAAGCCTTCCATCATTAGGAAACCAAAAGTAAAATGAACCAATGAAAAGTTTTATAAACAAGTCACATGACCTGTTATGCGGCATAGGGTATAAAATGCGGAGAAAATACGTTGGCACGTGAGGCGGCGTCAGTAGCGGACCGATGTGCGAATAGGCCGAAGGCAATACAACGCGCTAAGATCCGGATGGCACCGAGGTGGTGTCATAGTTGAGAGTTCTGAGCAGCGGTTGTAACACTGTCTGAAGCTTATTTGCAGCTGCTGCAGCTTCACTACGCGCCAAGATCCGGATGGCACCGAGGTGGTGTGTAGGAAGTTGCCGCACTGGTGTGGCCATCCTACAATGCTGAAAGTCGGCGTGGGGCGCCCCGTTGGCCTGTGAGTTTGCGTCAGTAGCGGACCGATGTGCGAATAGGCCGAAGGCAGCACAACGCGCCAAGATCCGGATGGCACCGAGGTGGTGTCTAGTAAGTTGTCGCACTTCTGTGGCCATCCTACAATGTTGAAAGTCGGCGTGGGGCGCCCCGTTGGCCTGTGAGATGGTGTCAGTAGCGGACTGATGTGTGAATGGGGCCAAAGGCAGCGCAACAATATTTTCTACTATATTTCCGGAGTAGAAGACACCACAAGGCGCTGAGATGCCAAGATCCGGATGGCACCGAGGTGGTGTGTAGCAAGTTGCCGCACTGGTGTGGCCATCCTACAATGCTGAAAGTCGGCGTGGGGCGCCCCGTTGGCCTGTGAGATGGCGTCAGTAGCGGACCGATGTGCGAATAGGCCGAAGGCAGCACAACAATATTTTCTGACTGACACCACAAGGCGCTGAGATGCCAAGATCCGGATGGCACCGAGGTGATGTCTAAGTTGCGGACTGATGTGCGAATGGGGCCAAAGGCAGCGTAACAATATTTTTTGTATGGAAGATACCACTAGGCGTTGAGATGCCAAGATTCGGATGGCACTGAGGTGATGTCTAGCAAGTTGGTGTGGTCATCCTACAATGCTGAAACTCGGCGTGGGTCGCCCCATTAGCCTGTGAGATGGCGTCAGTAGCGGACCGATGTGCGAATAGGCCGAAGGCAGCACAACGCGCCAAGATCCGGATGTCACCGTGGTGGTTTCATAGTTGAGAGGCACTTCATCTGCAGTGGGGCGCCGAGATCCGGATGGCACCGAGGTGATGTCTAGTAAGTTGCTGTACTGGTGTGGTCATCCTACAATGCTGAAACTCGGCGTGGGTCGCCCCATTAGCCTGTGAGATGGCGTCAGTAGCGGACCGATGTGCGAATAGGCCGAAGGCAGCACAACGCGCCAAGATCCGGATGTCACCGTGGTGGTTTCATAGTTGAGAGGCACTTCATCTGCAGTGGGGCGCCGAGATCCGGATGGCACCGAGGTGATGTCTAGCAAGTTGCTGTACTTGTGTGGTCATCCTACAATGCTGAAACTCGGCGTGGGTCGCCCCATTAGCCTGTGAGATAGCTGTTCTTTGGATTTGGGCCTGGTCCACCAAAATGGCCCTGGGACACCTTAGAACTCGGACGCTCGATTTTTTTTTCCTTTCCTGTACATGCAAAAAAAGGTAAATGCCCGGTACGTTACACGCTTCATCTGCCACGATGAACTCTCCAGAGGAACCGAAAAAAAATATAGTTGTGGTAACTATACCATGCATCGTCATATGGAGAGGAGGCACCAATTAATTATAGTGCTGCATAAAAGAGAGATTTGGAGGAGAACCCCTGACCTGCTAGTACATTCATCAAAGAAGTGGCACTGAGAGCTTCAGAGGCAAGGGAAACGGTCCCAAATATTTAGAAGAACTTTGGAAAGATTAAAATGACATGTTTAGATTGTGGCAAATTAATTTCATGTGGACAGATGAGTGTTACTCTAATAAATACAGCATATGAACATCATCATAGTCGATGGTTGGTAGAGACATTTTGACTATATCCTGGACCTGCCCGTCCTCGCCCAAAATGGCGCCAGAATAAATGGGACTCGTAACTCCTTGTTGTGTACTGGTTGCAGAACCTTGAAATCACGAGATACGTATGCAGTTTTGAAGCACATGGCGGGCGGGGACGAGAATTGATTGAATATTTCGACATCCCTATTGATATTAAGTTCTGATGTGTTATTGATTACTGTACTGTTGAAAGTTCGAATTAACGTCACCCATGGTACTTGCCCGCAAATGTATATCTAGATAATTTTATTGTAACTGGCCCTGTCGTATTTTAATTATAAAATGTACGTCCACCGATTCCGTAACTGTTAGACACCTTAGTTCTTGCAACCTAATGGCCCGCCCGTTACGTTCCTCTACAGTGTAAATGTCTATTCATCATATACGATTACAGTTTGCTCCGTGGCCGGCCCACGTGGTTATAGGCTCGTATTTGTATAATGAAATTTTCACAATAAAGGTTTTTAAAAGAAAACATGGTAGTAGTATATACATTGGTAAAGTTTTTAATAATAGTCACTGTTTTAGAATCATTAAAAGGCAAGTGAAATAAAGCAGACCAATTACATGAAGGGTAAAAGGTATAATACGAAGGAACGCAGTAAAGATAAATGGTCAAGGGCTGTTGTGTTTTCTATTCCTGCAACATAAAGTGATCGATAAGAATCTCATATTCAGGCGTATCGGCGACTAAGACAGCAGGTCGACCCTCTTTTGCTCAACGGCTCCGTCATGGGACGAAGAAACGCTCTTTTTCTCGAAAAAAGAATATATTTTACTTGCAGGACAGTTGTAAAATTTCCGGGAAAGTACATTAGCCTGGAACATTATAACATATATTTAAGAAAAAATAATGTTCGGAAGTAATGAAAAGCGTAATTTTTAGGTCATATGACCAAGCCTTTCATCATTACAATAAGAAAAGTAAAATGAACCAATGAAAAGTTTTATTAACAAGTCACATGACTTGTTATGCTTACGTTACGCGCTGCGCGCCCCGGATGACTTCCGGATGCGCTAACGCGGCGCGTCATATGACGCATTACGCGACAACGCAGGTACAGAATATAGTCAAAATGTCTCCACCAACCAGCGGTCGGAACACAACCCCTTTCAGCAGGCTAAATAGTTCTGTTAAATGACAACAGAAGGGACAGGCAACAAGAACCATCAGTCAAAGAGGGGAGGGCTAGTTCTTCTCTACCGGGTTACATTGGGGCGCTACCGGAACTGATCGAATTGGTAGTCTACAGTGTTTCTGGATGTTTCAGACTGAAGCTGGGGTTAGCATGAGAGCAGCACCATTTCGTAGCTCCGTCGTGGTCATTCCGCAACCAATCATGGCAGCCGTTCTTTATCGTTATTTTGGGCGGGGTGGGTGGCGGAGCCGAGCTGTTTTGCAGCCATCATTGTGTGGAGTTCAGTTCATCTCACTAGTTTTGTATTTGTCATGAGGGGTTGTTCCTAATGTTTCTATTTTAGCGAGGTCAAAAAGAGATCCCATTAGTGGCCTACTGATTTTGCTCGATTCCTTTTCTTTTTTTTTACACGATTTTTCGTTATCTGCAAAGACTAAACAGAGTATTGCGACTCTGTGTTTGTTTGTAAATAGAGAATGAACCAAAGAGAACTAATTCTAAAACAGTAAATACTTGGATAACAATGAATCAAATGGAGAGAGAAGCAGGCACGACGGATTACAATGGGGGCAAAGACCTGCGTTAACTACCTTTCACTATCTGCAAAGAGAGAGTACTCCTAATAGAAATGAGGGGGGGGGGCACCATTCAAAGCAGATCAGTGTGCATAAACACGAAAATGTTTTCACTTACCACGTACTTGACATTCGACAGCTTATGATATTTGCTATTAAAAAACCATTGAAATTCACTGAAAAAACCATAGGTTATAGACCATATATAGTTAGGAATTAGCATTTACAAAACCTTGAAAATTCACTGAAAAAACCATAGGTTATAGACCATATATAGTTAGGAATTAGCATTTAAAAAACCTTATTTTACTCACACAAAACCATTGAAATTCCATATATAGTTAGTTGCACTAACTATATATCGCGCACCTGCAATCCACTGCTGATGATGTCACATATTACATCATTCATGACATGGTCAGTGACATCACTGATGACATCACTGATGACATCTCAAATGACATCACTGATGATATCACTAATGACATCTCATTTGACATCATTCTTGTGCTAATACGATAAACCTCTTCAGACTCTAATATAATCTTAGATACACTCAGTGTATACAGACACTCACACACTTCCACTCATCCATGGAGTTACTCACACACCCAGTCAGTCATGCAAAGAAACAATCTCATCTCCATTTCTTCAACTATACAGTTAAACACACCTTACTTATTGAAACATATACTAACACATATTTACTCTCTTATACAATCCCTGATACAAGTTCACAATGATCGATACAACCACTCACTCATTCGGTGGCTCTCATGCACAGTTATTTATATATGCCAACTCTCACATGTACTGTGTTTTACATATGTACTTACTATGACATGTAGCATTGAGATATCCATTTACTCATCAATACACTCATGCACACAGTCAACTGCCCATGTAGCTGTTTCCACATGCACTCTTGAACTCATACACCTAGTGAATAAACTGTTCACACATCTATGCATAGAGTCACACACCTTTCAGCCACCCCCACACAAACTCAATCTCCCATAGAAATACTTGGGCAAGCAATTAATAACACATATAGCCTCTCGTATAGCTAATGATCAACACATGCAGCAGTTTACAGAACAACAGACATAATGATGCACAAATTAAGACAGTTTAGTCACTAACCCATGCATTCAGTGAGACACATTTAATCACTCACTCATACAGTCAGTCACGCACCTACTAAATCCTTCATCCAGACACTTATACATCCACTCATTCTTCAATATGTAAGATATATTTTAACTTTACAGAAACATACAGTCACTGGATGTTGTCATCAGTGATGTCATCAGTGATGTCATTTGAGATGTCATCAGTGATGTCATCAGTGATGTCACTGACCATGTCATGAATGATGTAATATGTGACATCATCAGCAGTGGATTGCAGGTGCGCGATATATAGTTAGTGCAACTAACTATATATGGAATTTCAATGGTTTTGTGTGAGTAAAATAAGGTTTTTTAAATGCTAATTCCTAACTATATATGGTCTATAACCTATGGTTTTTTCAGTGAATATATATATATATTATCTACTGGCGATAGCCAGTAGGTATATATAGTTAGGATTTTTTTGCTATGGGATTTTTGAAAATTCTATGTCGAATAACTTTGGCGTTTGAGGACAGAATTGGCTGAAATGTTCAGGAAAATGGAACATTTTGTTTCTGAGCAGCCCCTGAAAATTTGGGGGGGTTTCGTCAAGGGGGGGCCGAGAAAAAAGGGGGGTCCCAAAACGTGTTTTTCCCATGCAATTTTCCATAGGGCGGTTGGCCTCACTTTTAGCCTGAACGACTGAATGGATTTACACCAAACTTGGCAAAATTGTAGGGACTGGTAGCCCGATGTGCCTTTGCTATGTCTCAAGATATAGGCTCCAGTGGTTTTTACGAAAATTAACTTTGAAAAATATATATTGGGCTACATTGGGCTATATATATGTTGGAGCCCAAATGTAGCCCAATGTAGCCCAATGTAGCCCAATGTAGCCCAATGTAGCCCAAAGATGGCCACCAGAGACAAAAAAAAACAAATGTAGCCCAAATATCAGCCATATGTAGCCCAACTATAGCCCAATGACAGAATGTCCCAGAGTGTTCTAAAGAACAACTAGAGTGCTAACAGTCCTACTTATTACAAAGGTATGGCACACCTGAAGCCATCTTGATTGGAATAAAGTGGTAACTCTTAAAACATATAATTTAAAAAGGAACAAAATGAGGGGGTTCATTTTGCCATAGAAAGTATGATTAGCGAATATATGACGAAATCCCGCATACTATCAGTCCGCAAAAAAAATCCCGCATGTACTATTAGGCCCCAAATTAAAATAACGAAAACATTTAGAACGAATATGCCTTTAGCATACACTAAACAACTAAACTACCCTAAACCCTAAAACACTACCCCCAGCATGACCCTACACTACACAAACACTACAACACTACCCTAAACCCTAAAACACTACCCCCAGCATGACCCTACACTACGCAAACACTACAACACTACCCAAAACCCTAAAACACTACACCCCAGCATGACCCTACACTACGCAAACACTATAACACTACCCTAAACCCTAAAACACTACCCCCAGCATGACCCTACACTACACAAACACTACAACACAACCCTAAACCCTAAAACACTACCCCCAGCATGACCCTACACTACCCAAACACTACAACACAACCCTAAACCCTAAAACACTACCCCCAGCATGACCCTACACTACGCAAACACTACAACACTACCCTAAACCCTAAAACACTACCCCCAGCATGACCCTACACTACGCAAACACTACAACACTACCCAAAACCCTAAAACACTACACCCCAGCATGACCCTACACTACGCAAACACTACAACACTACCCTAAACCCTAAAACACGACCCCCAGCATGACCCTACACTACGCAAACACTACAACACTACCCAAAACCCTAAAACACTACACCCCAGCATGACCCTACACTACGCAAACACTACAACACTACCCTAAACCCTAAAACACTACCCCCAGCATGACCCTACACTACGCAAACACTACAACACTACCCTAAACCCTAAAACACTACCCCCAGAATGACCCTACACTACGCAAACACTACAACACTACCCTAAACCCTAAAACACTACCCCCAGCATGACCCTACACTACGCAAACACTACAACACTACCCTAAACCCTAAAACACTACCCCCAGCATGACCCTACACTACACAAACACTACAACACTACCCAAAACCCTAAAACACTACCCCCAGCATGACCCTACACTACGCAAACACTACAACACTACCCAAAACCCTAAAACACTACCCCCCAGCATGACCCTACACTACGCAAACACTACAACACTACCCAAAACCCTAAAACACTACCCCCAGCATGACCCTACACTACGCAAACACTACAACACTACCCAAAACCCTAAAACACTACCCCCAGCATGACCCTACACTACGCAAACACTACAACACTACCCAAAACCCTAAAACACTACACCCCAGCATGACCCTACACTACGCAAACACTACAGCACTACCCAAAACCCTAAAACACTACACCCCAGCATGACCCTACACTACGCAAACACTACAACACTACCCAAAACCCTAAAACACTACCCCCAGCATGACCCTACACTACGCAAACACTGCAACACTATCCTAAACCCTAAAACACTACCCCCAGCATGACCCTACACTACGCAAACACTACAACACTACCCTAAACCCTAAAACACTAGCCCCAGCATGACCCTACACTACGCAAACACTACAACACAACCCTAAACCCTAAAACACTACCCCCAGCATGACCCTACACTACGCAAACACTACAACACTACCCTAAACCCTAAAACACTACCCCCAGCATGACCCTACACTACGCAAACACTACAACACAACCCTAAACCCTAAAACACTACCCCCAGCATGACCCTACACTAAACAACCACCACAACTCTACACTACACTAACACAACACTACACTACACAACACTACACTACACTACACAATCACTAACCCACGAAAAAATTAACACAAACCCACTTACCTCTCTCGTCATCGTGGTTTTCACAACGCAAATGCATTTACCATACATGCCTTTAAAACGTAATTCTTTGTAAAGGCACGCGCGATAAATGCACATGCGTTTTGAAAAAATGCGGGATAATGGTATGCGAGGTCAATGACCTTGCGGGATAATGGTAAGCGGACTGAAAGTCTGCGGGATAAAAAATGCGGGAAAATGGCTGCAAACCATGATTAGCAGCAGACTTCCCTGGTGAGCACTAGCTTTACTACAGTGATCTAATGAGCAACTAGAGTGCTAACATTCAGAATTTATGGCAAATGTGTGACACATCTGAATGCCTTCTTGATAGAACCAAAGTAAACAAGCATTGAAAATGCAATAGATCTCGCCCTCGTTTAAGTTAAAGCCATTCTGTTTGTAATGAGGTGGCTTTTTAGCTTTGCTTTTATTAGTGTTTTTAAAACTTTCATGTAAATAACATGCATATGTATGCATATATGTATATGTATGCATGCATTTATATTTATATAGATATGCAGATTATATATGTTTATATATGTATATTACCTACTGGCGATAGCCAGTGGGTATATATAGTTAGGATTTTTTCTCTATGGGATTTCTGAAAATTCTATGTCTAATAACTTTGGCGTTTGAGGACGGAATTGGCTGAAATATTCAGGAAAATGGCTCATTTTGTTTCTGAGCAGCCCCTGAAAATTTGGGGGGGTTTCGTCAAGGGGGGGCCGAGAAAAAGGGGGGTCCCAAAACGCGTTTTTCCCATTCATTTTTCCATAGGGCGGTTGGACTCACTTTTAGCTCGAACGGCTGAATAGATTTACATGAAACTTGGCAAAATTGTAGATATGGTTTGCCCGACGTGCCTTTGCTATGTCTCAATATATGTGCTCCACCAAATATGTAATCTACATCATTGAATGCCAGTGTGGTAAGAAATACGATCTCAGAACATATGAGAGCAATCTTGAAACATGATCCTAAATACCCTGTGGCCCTCCATGTAGCAAAGTGTCAACCTAACTTAGAGGATTTTCAGGTTTCTTTCTATGGAATAGAAACCGTACCCATCCATGTGAGAGGTGGTAACCGTGAACTGCTCCTAAGACGCAAGGAAGCAACTTGGATTATGCGCCTTCGGAGCATTGAATGTGGTTTAAATTATGACCCCGAATTACAATTTTTCCTGGGCGACTAAATATTAACTACTTGTTTCCAACTGTATTTATGCAGCTGTATTCCTCTCTCCCCCTCAAGTAACCGTAATGTGCATATTCATTGATATTTCCCACTGTATTTCACTTATACTATGTTGTTGTTCTCATTTTGCGTTCTATACCAGTATGTATATTAACTTGTATACAGGAGTACCCAGTTGCTCCATCTTACTACAATTGCGTAGTCAGAACCAATTCCTGATCCTCTGTGTGATGGAATGGTTCGCAAATCATAACCTACCCTTATATAGGACCAGACCCCTACCCGGGTAGGAAAATGCTAAGCTTCTTGCTCACGTCCCAACACTGAGACGTTCTGCCAATATTGACATTTATATTTAACTCATGCCGACATGTAGACACACCTACGAGTCGATGCATCTATTCACCTTGCTGGGTGTTCAGTGCAATAGTTGTATTATCCAATCACATCCCTGATGGTTTGGAATGAGGTCCGAGTCTGGGCCTCACAGCAATCTTATACATCACCTCCCCTTAGGGAGTGACATTGTACAAGGGATCTGGGTGAAACACGTCACACGTTACAACGTTGTGAGCACCAAACTAGTATGGAAAAGAGAAATTATACCTTTTTTACACATGAAAAACATGTTTTTCAACCACTAATTACCGCGCGAGATATATGCGCGCGAGTCAGATATGTACACAGTTTTTTGGAGTCATATTTTAATTTTTCATTCTACCCTTTAACTCGGGGTAGTAACTCTTCTCTTTATGGCCATGCATATTGACATCAGAGTTCTAGGGCGACGTTCTAGTCGCTGAAACTCACCGACAAGTAATCACTATTTAAAGGAGCCCCACTTCCGGTCACGTGTCCGTTTACGAAACACGGCGCCGGGAAACTCGCAGAGGGAGAAACACGTCCGCCAGGTAAGCGCTTCAAGACAGGCAACTTCTGTGTCCCCCGTATAACCAACGCTCATATATTCATACGTTCTGGTCTCTCCATATTATGGAGAGTATCTTACCCGCCTTTTTGATTTTACTTTTTCCTAAGGACAAGGCACATTGTGGTTCAAGAGCGCACCCGCCCTGTAACCACACTGACCCCGCTCCTCCCGGTTTCCACCTTACCTGCAGTGAACGAAGGTAGGATCTCTTTCACTACCATGCGTTTGCCTTTACCGGGTGGTATGGTCGTATGTCTTAGTGGAACTCGTTAAACGCGGTGTAAATCTTGCTTTCTTTACAGATGTGTTTATCCACACATCGGATACTGCGGTCCTAAAAACGCTATACTAGGTCTCTTGCCGTTACCGTGGCAATCACCTCCCCTACATTGAAGCCAAATAGACAAAATATATTGGCTGGCCGGGTGAGTTCCGAGATTTACAACAACATTAACTTCGTACTTTTTAAATGTCCAAACATGTCTTATAAAACGCCCCCTCACGAAATTAGTGGCCTGCAATCATAATTGGCTCCCCGAGTGTTCATCTTATTGAGAATTTTTGTTGGTGTAATTGTAGTTCTTGAATTTAGTAGATTAAAGTATGGCATCAAGCCATAGCCTCGCATTTTTTTTTTTTTTTCCCACTCAAAATTCTGTTCTATGGACTCTACCCTCCTTTTTTCTATAGTTCCAATCAGACGCCCAGCATGAGTCTTTCCTTGTCTTTCAATATAGACAAGCATTCTATAAATTTTTGACTTTTTACATTGTTTCCTCCGCTTCTCTTTCGTTTGTCTCCCCGTTGTTTAAATCCTTATACTGACGATCAACACAGTTCAAGTCCTGACCGGTCTCTTCGCGCCCTTTCTTGTGTCCACTCCTTACCAGCATATCCGGTCTACAAAGCCTTTTTCCAGGTATGTCTGGGTTTTCTGAACGGCAGTCCACCCTCACAGAATCAAACTATTCTAAGTGCCCACTTTGGAAGACAAACAATCTGTGATACCATACCTCACACGCACCAAGCAATTGACAACCGCAATGATTTAACATTGTCATTTTAAAAGCAAATTTAAATAACGTTCACTTATGTCACTCATGAGTAATCGTGGGACCCCGTTCTCTCTATACCACACCCCACCTGTCTCACCACTTCACTCGCACAACCGGCCAGGATGTTTGCAAAGCGACGTACTACAAGTCACATCAGTCACTTTGTTCTTGACAGATATTATAATTTTTTGCCACAAGACACAGCACCATGTCACCTATGTCACCTTAGCTATGACTTTTCCCTACATACACAAAAAGTCACATTACCACCTTCTGCGCATGCCTTTGTCCACCATGGTGACACCGTGAGTCACCCGTTTTTTTATGAATAAGTATAACCAAAACATGTGGAGTGTAAACAGACTTTGTATTTTTTATATAGCCCTGAAGATTCGCATTTGTTCCTTGCGATGAAACACGTGTTGGCTTTTTTTGAAACGGAACAATAAACAGAAAATGGACACCCTCAATACAGCCTATTGACTGACTTACCCGTCACAATAGATGAACTTTCATTGAATCACGTATCTCCACGAACTGTTTAGATTGATGCGCTATATGTCATTTTCGTATGTTACAATCATATACTAAATTTGTTACTATATGCTTTTGTGTTAGTGCAGGGACACTGTTGTTCATATGTCTCAATATATGTGCTCCAGTGGATTTTGAGAAATTAACGTTTAAAAAAATATATATATCTGTGACAGCGCTCCGGTTAGCGCCCCGGTTCGCGTACCTGACGCGTAACGGAACTTCGCGAAGCGAAGCTGATTGGCTCTCCGGTGTCTGTCAACATTCTAAACAGTCCGGAGCGGCCACCATCTTGTCTCTCGGTACGATCGAGAGACAAGATGTGGTGAAAAACGAAGGGGGAAATGAAGGAAAGGGGGCAAGGTAGACCACTCCTGACCCCCTAGGATTGATGAGGGGGATATTAAAGTGCCCCGCGGGGCAAAATATAAAAATTTACGATTTTACGCCGTAGAGGCGCGTCCCGGTACGCGAACCGGGCAGCTCACCGGGCAGCTCACCGGGCAGCTCACCGGGCAGCTAACCGGGCAGCTAACCGGCAGCGTAGCTGTCAACATTGTAAACAGTCCGGAGCGGCCGCCATCTTGTCTCTCGGTAGGTTCGAGAGACAAGATGTGGTGAAAAAAGAAGGGGGAAATGAAGGAAAGGGGGCAAGGTAAACCCCTCCTGACCCCCTAGGATTGATGAGGGGGATATTAAAGTCCCCCGCGATTTTTCGCGGTAGAGGCGCTTCCCGGTACGCGAACCGGGCAGCTAACCGGCAGCGTAACGGGAGTCCGCCATCTTGTGTTTTTGGAGCGTCCGGTTCGCGTACCGGGTAGCGTCCCGGTAAGCGTAACAAGGGGAAAACCAAGAGAAACAGTAAAAAAAAAATTAAGGGAATAGATTTCCAGCAAACTTGGCAAAATTGTAGGGACTGTTTGTTTGATGTGCCTTTGCAAGGCCTCAAGATATGTGCACGTGTGGATTTTGTCTAATTAAGGTTACAAAAATATATATATCTGTAAGCGTGCTCCGGCACGCTTACGTTACGGGTTTTGTTTGCGCTGCAGAGCCGATACGTCACGGTTATGCGACGCGTCATGAGGCGTCTCACGTGGCTACGTGATACGTCACGTAATAAAGAATATATTTTACAGCTATAGATATTAGCTTTTAAAAAACCAATGAAATTCACTGAAAAAACCATAGGTTATAGACCATATATAGTTAGGAATTTGCATTTACAAAACCTTGAAAATTCACTGAAAAAACCATAGGTTAGAGACCATATATAGTTAGCTGGACATTTTATTGACATAAAACCAATGAAATTCCATATATAGTTAGTTGCACTAACTATATATCGCGCACCCGCAATCCACTGCTGATGATGTCACATATTACATCATTCATGACATGGTCAGTGACATCACTGATGACATCACTGATGACATCTCAAATGACATCACTGATGACATCACTGATGACATCTCAAATGACATCACTGATGACATCATGACACACCAATACCAGTTACTACATACGCACTCACTGATTCCTACGTCTACACACACATTCACTCATTCACCCATACAATCACTCATACATACAGTCACTCATTATTACAACACTATCATATGCACTCATACACCTATGCAGACACTCACACACTGCCACTCATCCATGGAGTTACTCACACACCTAGTCAGTCCTGTAAAGAATCAATCACACTTCCATTTCCTCATCTATACAGTTAAACACAGAACACCATATCACTGATGACATCTTAAATGACATCACTGATGACATCTCAAATGACATCACTGATGACATCATGACACACCAATACCAGTTACTACATACGCACTCACTGATTCCTACGTCTACACACACATTCACTCATTCACCCATACAATCACTCATACATACAGTCACTCATTATTACAACACTATCATATGCACTCATACACCTAGTCAGTCCTGTGAAGAATCAATCACACTTCGATTTCCTCATCTATACAGTTAAACACAGAACACCATACTTTTCACACATATACTAACACATACTTACTCTCTTATACAATCACTGATACAAGTACACATTGATATGCACAGAGTCACACACCTCCCAGCCAGCCACACACACACTCAGTCTTCCATACATCCACTCATTCTTCAATATGTAAAACATATTTAAACTTTACAAAAACACACAGACACTAGATGATGTCATCAGTGATGTCATTTGAGATGTCATCAGTGATGTCATCAGTGATGTCATTTGAGATGTCATCAGTGATGTCATCAGTGATGTCACTGACCATGTCATGAATGATGTAATATGTGACATCATCAGCAGTGGATTGCGGGTGCGCGATATATAGTTAGTGCAACTAACTATATATGGAATTTCATTGGTTTTATGTCAATAAAATGTCCAGCTAACTATATATGGTCTCTAACCTATGGTTTTTTCAGTGAATTTTCAAGGTTTTGTAAATGCAAATTCCTAACTATATATGGTCTATAACCTATGGTTTTTTCAGTGAATATATATATATATATATATATATATATATATATTAATATATATATATATATATATATATATATATATATATATATATATATATATATATATATATATATATATATATATATATATATATATATATATATATATATATTAATATATATATATTACCTACTGGCGGTCGCCAGTAGGTATATATAGTTAGGATTTTTTCCCTATGGGATTTTTGAAAATTCTATGTCTAATAACTTTGGCGTTTGTGGACGGAATTGGATGAAATTTTCTGGAAAATGGAACATTTTGTTTCTGAGCAGCCCCTGAAAATTTGGGGGGTGTTTGTCCAGGGGGGGCCGAGAAAAAAGGGGGGTCCCAAAACGTGTTTTTAACATTGAGTTTTCCATAGGGCGGTTGGCCTCACTTTTAGCCCGAACGGCTGAATGGATTTCCATGAAACTTGGCAAAATTGTAGGGACTGGTAGCCCGATGTGCCTTTTCTAGGTCTCAATATATGTGCTCCAGTGGATTTTGAGAAATTAACGTTTAAAAAAAGATATATATCTGTAAGCGCGCTCCGGGCAGCGCTCCGGTCCGCGGACCTTAAGCGTACCGGAACTTCGCGTAGCTAAGCTGATTGGCTCTCCGGTGTCTGTCAACATTCTAAACAGTCCGGAGCGGCCGCCATCTTGTCTCTCGGTAGGATTGAGAGACAAGAGGAGGCCAAAACAAAGGCGAAAATGACCATAAGGGGGCATACTAGATCCTCCCTGACCCCCTAGGTTTAATGTGGAGGTTTTAAAAGCGCCCGGTCCGCGAACCGGGAAGCGTTCTGGGCAGCGTACTGCAATGAAAAATGAATGATAGACTTTTCAAATGCTGTATGTTAATTGATTGTTGTTTTTGTTGATTATTTTTTATTTTCTTTATTTTTTAAGCATTTTTTTTAATGTGATTGTGTTTCATAATTTATTAAACTTTCTAACATTTCATTGTCAGAAATTTCATAATTATCATGGAATATACATTGTAGTCTCTGAGGGTGTAAAATGTCCTCATTTGCAAGGAGGTTATCTACTGCTTGTACACATTGCAGTAGTTCATTGTCCCAAGTTTCATCGAAAAATTCAATGTCAATTTGATCAATTGTATCAATCAATTCTTGGCTGCTCTCTTGCAGGTCCATTTCAAAAGAAACTTGGTTTTCGCCTTCCATTTTGCCTGAAATTTGGATTAAAAAAATATATATTAGTAGAGATAGGGCAATGTTGGGAATAATTTTAGATAGGCATTTTTTATCAGTGAATTTATCTTTGGGCAGTGTATAGTATCAGAGTGGAAGTAGGAATATAAAAAAGTGTATGTGATTTAACGTAAGTAAATTCATAATTATACAAGAGAAGCCTAACTCCATCCATAACTATAACAGAGAAGTCTCTCTAAATCTATAACTACTACAGAGGGATAGTATATATCTATCAGAAAAAGTTTACCATATTATCTTATAGTGCACAATATACTTCAGTTTTAAAAATAAAAACTTACCTTTAGAAAGAAGTTGAAGGAATTAGTGAAAATACTATTGAAATGTACAGCAAGAAGTAGTAGTCAAAATGGCTGTGTTTTCTTCTCTTCCTTTATATATATTCAGGTATATAACCAATGAAATGTCAGGTAAAAAAAATAGAAAATGAAAGTAACATTTTCATTGGTTGTCAATTCCAACACTTCAGATGTGTTTTGTGAAGTAATTTACCTCAGGGTATTTAGAGAGGTCTACAGGCTAAATGACTAAATGGAATTCCAATCAAATTTGTGAAAATGGTAGGGATTGGTATGTAGTATGAGCTAATCTATATTTGGTGAAATTGTCTCCAGTGGCTTTTCTGTGAACTACTTTCCCACCTTTTTTGATGGTGCGCTTCCCAGAGAGCGACCCGGTACGCGAACCGTTGAGCGCCCCGGTTCGCGAACCTTAAGCGTTCCGGGAGTCCACCATTTTGTGTTTCGGTCGAATTAAGATACAAGATGGAGGGCAAATAATGTTCAGAATGGGTAGAAGGGGGCACGGTAGAGTTATCTTGACCCCCTAGGTTTTCTGAGGGTGGCTGAGGAGGCTTATATGTGCGAAAAAAAAACATTTTTAAAAAAAAATTCGCGAGGTTAGCTCCCTGTTCGCGTACCGGGTAGCGCCCCAGGGAGCGTACTTTGTTGGAAATTAGTGAAAAATGTTAGAGTAAAATAATAATTGTGAGTGATCAGATGTAGGGTAGCTCTGAGAAGAGCTTTTGGGTTTATGGTACATTTAGGTACTTATAAGTAGGTACCAATGCACATTCTTAAATTCAGAGTGAAAACTCTGTTGCCCTCATCTGAGAAGTGAACTCCATCTCCTCTGTAGATATCTTGCATGTAGTAACGCAAGTTATTGTTGTACAGGGAGCCCATTCCATGGTCTCTCATGTAAGCTGAAACAGATTTGTTTACATGCTTCCTCGACTTCTCAATTTGTGGACAAAATTGGTTTGACCACCTCCATTTCTGTTTTTGGCATATATTTGAATATACCAAGGCAGTCTGAGGAAAAAGTGCCATTAATTGCTCAAAGGTGTCCTTTAAAAGCATTTCCAGACCTACACCAGTCAAAGTGCCCAAGTCATTACCTCCACAGTGCACAATTAACAGGTCAGGTTTGGGCAAATGCATAAAGGTTTTCACCAATGGTATCAATTGGTGACATTTTAATCCTCTGTGGCCAAACCACTTAATTTCCACATCTTGTAAATTGAGGTTAGGTAATTTCCTGTTTTCAACGTACCTTTGAGCC
The DNA here is from genome assembly GCF_964261635.1 of Lissotriton helveticus. Lineage (NCBI taxonomy): Eukaryota > Metazoa > Chordata > Amphibia > Caudata > Salamandridae > Lissotriton > Lissotriton helveticus. The sequence goes on along the minus strand of NC_136067.1, from coordinate 1,663,766,277 downwards.
CAGTGAATATAACTATGTCCAACAATCCAGACAGAAAACATGGTGAGAGAAGGTTCTCCTGCAGTCAGATGAAGTGTGGCAATGAAATGGCAGTTGAAAAAATGAGAGTTTAAAATGAAAAAAACTGTGGAGTTTCTGTGTTCATGAAGCAGTAACAGTGATTGGTGGATTTTGATTGCTGAAAACAGAAAGTTAGGGTGCACGGATGTGTTCTTTGAAAGATGTATTTTGAATGGTCAATAAAAAATCATTAAATGAAAGAATGCACTGGATATGCAGGTGCACTGAGAGTTCAGAGTTCAATTGCAACAAAGTTGTGTGAACTTGCAAACACCAGAAGTCTTCCAAGAGGTGGTTGCCATGCAGAAAAGACAGAAAGGGCAGAGGGGGGAAGGGTTTTCATTTGAAAAAAAGTGAGGGAAGAGTTTTGATTGGGTGACATGAGAAATATGTGTGAAGAATTACAGCATTTCTGTGCTTTTGATAGCTGCAGACTCTGGAGTGCATACCTTTTGCTCTGCTGAAGACAAATTGGTGTGTTTCTGAGACTGTTTTCAAACTCAAAGTATTTGCTAAGGTGAGAAAATATTTCTTTAATTTAGATAGAGAATAGTGTGCTTTAAGGAGAAAATTATGAATTATGTGGCGCAAATTGCTTGTAAATATGCTCCCACCTGTGCATGGAAAATTTAGATTTTGAATGTTTGTGTTACATAGCCATGTTAAAAGTGACCCAACCATGCAGGAAAGGCAATCAAAAAACGCTTTTATGTGTCTTAAGGACATTTTAAGTAATTTTCCCATGTGCAGTGTTTTGAAATTATGATTTGAAAATCGTTTTTGGGGAAAAGGAATTGTTTTGAAATTATGATTTGAAAATCGTTTTTGAGGTAAAGGAATTGTTTTTAAATTTATGACAAGGACATAATGGTGTATGCTTCTTTATAAGGCAATTGACTGTCCCTGATGTTATTTTTCCCATTTTAATGTAAGACTTTTCTCTGTGGCGCAAATTGCTTGTAAATATGCTCCCACCTGTGCATGGTAAATTTAGATTTTAAATGTTTGTGTTACATAGCCATGTTAAAAGTGACCCAACCATGCTGGAAAGGCAATCAAAAAACGCTTTCATGTGTCTTAAGGACATTTTAAGTCATTTTCCCATGTGCAGTGTTTTGAAATTATGATTTGAAAATCGTTTTTGGGGAAAAGGAATTGTTTTTAAATTTATGACAAGGACATAATGGTGTATGCTTCTTTATAAGGCAATTGACTGTCCCTGATGTTATTTTTCCCATTTTAGTGTAAGACCTTTGTCTGTGGCGCAAATTGCTTGTAAATATGCTCCCACCTGTGCATGGCAAATTTAGATTTTGAATGTTTGTGTTACATAGCCATGTTAAAAGTGATACAAACATGCTGCAAAGGCAATCAAAAAACGCTTTTATGTGTCTTAAGGACATTTTAAGTAATTTTCCCATGTGCAGTGTTTTGAAATTATGATTTGAAAATCGTTTTTGAGGTAAAGGAATGTTGTTAAAATGTATGTGCGCCATATGCCCCCAAATTTCTTTTTCAGGGGTGCAGCAGGGTGTTATTGAGACACCCCTGCAGCTTTGGAAAAATTCCTAATTTGCGATGAGCAAATTGTTAATCGCAAATTGCACCTTCATTTATATGAGCCTCCTAGCCCATGGAAATGAATGGGTAATTTGCAATTAGCAATTTGCTCATCGCAAATTTGGAATGGTAAAGAATCGCTATTTATTCCTTAAAATTCGCTATTTTGGAAATGCAAAATAGTTATATGATACATATGGCGGTTGATGTCTAAGAAGATAAGAAGCTTAGGGATACATTTATGATGACTGGCGCAATGAAGTTGACATCACTTACTTCATTGGTAGAGCTTTACATGTATTATGTCCTCTGTATTCTTCATCAAGCGTAACTTTAATCTGCAATCCTGAGTAGGCCTCACCTTAAACAAACCTCTGGATAGGCCACATCTTATTGTCATCCTGAATTAATCATTTAAAATGCTAGGGACAGATTTATGATAGGTGTATGCCTCTTTTGCGCCACTTAGAAAAGAATTGCCACTGCCTGGCGGGATCAGAAAGAAACACTGCTCCCACAAGGGTACAGGGATAGTATAGTTAGACTCACATTTCACTCGTACAAAACCATAGAAATTCAGCAGTTACCTGAGTGCGCTCTCTCTCTCTCTCTCTCTCTCTCTCTCTATATATATATATATATATATATATATATATATTCACTGAAAAAACCATAGGTTATACACCATATATAGTTAGGAATTACCATTTACAAAACCTTGAAAATTCACTGAAAAAACCATAGGTTATAGACCATATATAGTTAGGAATTAGCATTTACAAAACCTTGAAAATTCACTGAAAAAACCATAGGTTATAGACCATATATAGTTAGGAATTAGCATTTAAAAAACCTTATTTTACTCACACAAAACCATTGAAATTCCATATATAGTTAGTTGTACTAACTATATATCGCGCACCCGCAATCCACTGCTGATCATGTCACATATTACATCATTCATGACATGGTCAGTGACATCACTGATGACATCACTGATGACATCTCAAATGACATCACTGATGACATCACTGATGACATCTCAATGACATGACTGATGACATCACTGATGACATCTCAAATGACATCACTGATGACATCTCAAATGTCTTACATATTGAAGAATGAGTGGATGTATAAGTGTCTGGATGAAGGATTTAGTAGGTGTGTGACTGACTGTATGAGTGAGTGATTAAATGTGTGTCACTGAGTGCATGGGTTAGTGAGTAAACTGTCTTAATTTGTGCATCATTATGTCTGTTGTTCTGTAAACTGCTGCATGTGTTGATCAGTAGCTATATGAGTAAGTATATGGGTTATTGATTGGTTGCCCAAGTATTTGTATGGGAGACTGAGTGTGTGTGTGGGTGGCTGGGAGGTGTATGACTCTGTGCATAGATGTGTAAGCAGTTGATTCACTAGATATATGGATTCAAAAGTGCATGTGGAAACAGGTGTATGGGCGGTTGACTGAGTGCATTGGTGAGTGAATGGATATCTGAGTGCTACATGTCAAAGTAAGAACATATGTAAAACACAGTACATGTGAGAGTTGACATATATAAATAACTGTGCATAAGAGCCCGTGAATGTGTGAGTGGCTGTATTGATCATTGTGAACTTGTATCAGGGATTGTAAAAGAGAGTAAATATGTGTTAGTATATGTTTGAATAAGTAAGGTATGTATAACTGTATAGTTGAGGAAATGGAGGTGTAATTGATTCTTTGCATGACTGAGTAGGTGTGTGAGTAACTCCATGGATGAGTGAAAGTCTGTGAGTGTCTGTTTACACTGAGTGTATCTAAGGTTATTTTAGAGTCTGAAGAAGTTCATCGTATTATCACATGAATGATGTCATCAGTGATGTCATCAGTAATGTCAAATGAGATGTCATCAGTGATGTCATCAGTCATGTCATTGAGATGTCATCAGTGATGTCATCAGTGATGTCATTTGAGATGTCATCAGTGATGTCATCAGTGATGTCACTGACCATGTCATGAATGATGTAATATGTGACATGATCAGCAGTGGATTGCGGGTGCGCGATATATAGTTAGTACAACTAACTGTATATGGAATTTCAATGGTTTTGTGTGAGTAAAATAAGGTTTTTTAAATGCTAATTCCTAACTATATATGGTCTATAACCTATGGTTTTTTCAGTGAATTTTCAAGGTTTTGTAAATGCTAATTCCTAACTATATATGGTCTATAACCTATGGTTTTTTCAGTGAATATATATATATATATATATGTATATATATATATATATATATATATGCATGTGAACAGCCCGAAACGCGTTATGCATTTCCTGCAACAAAACATCTAACCTGGATTAAAAGAACTGTTATCTATCTGGTGGTCCGTCTCCTGCTTGGCGCTTCGCTGATCTGTGTGGTTGGAAGTGGCGTTTTGGAGTTCCTCGTGAATAAATATATATATATATATGTATATCCTACTGGCGGTCGCCAGTAGGTAGTTATAGTCAGGACCTAGTTTCCATAGGAAATCCACAACATTCTACTTAGAATAACTTTGGCGCCAGTGGACAAATCTTCCCGAATTTCTCCACGAAAACAGCATGCTCCGCTCCATCCCTAAAAGTTTGGGGGTGATTCGTCAAGTGGGGGCCGAGAAAAAAGGGGGGTCACAAAACGTGTTTTCCCCATGCAATTGTCCATAGGGACCTTTAGCCAGGGCTACAGCCCGAAACGGCTGAACGGAATTACACCAAATTTGGCAGAGAGGTAGAGATTGTGCTTTTTGTTAAATGGTGTAAAGTAACCCTGGGCGAAGCACTACGCTACGCTCGCGTAGTTTGCGAAGTTTGTGCAACTTTGCACTACGCGAGCTGCACGTAGCACAGTGCGAACACGCGTAGCGTAGTTCAGCGGTCATGTTTTGCTTGTTCACGGTCCTCAGCGTCATTTTCGTGACCGCGAGCAAGCAAAATAACATCCCGGCGAGACTCTCAACACGGGGAGGTCAGGTTTCTCATTGCGAGTGGACGTGCATGCTCGTGTCCGCTCGCAATGAGAAACTACCAGTTCGCGTTGAGAAAGCTGCCGCTCGAGTAAAAATCTACTCGAGCGGCAGAAAACTACAGCTCGCACTGTGCAGGATGCCGTTTTCAATGATTGCACAGTGCCGGATGCTTGTTCGCACCGTGCAATCATTGAAAATGCATCTTGCACTGTGCGAACATGCTACTACGCAGCTCGCGTAGTGCTACATGAAGTTCGCGTAGTGCGAAGTGCACTTCGTGTAGCTTCACGTAGCGCTACTTCGCGAAATACGCCCACCCTTAGTGTAAATCCGTTCAGTAGTTCCTGAGAAAATCAAAAGTAAAATCATAGCGATATCTAGAGACTAAGTACAGCACGCGTACGGAAATCCATACAATTACGAGCACGAGCTGCAATTTTTTTCTATAATGGGGGCTTGGAAGTGTCCAACAGGAAGAAAGGAATGGAAAAAAAAAGTAATGTCGAGGACAGTAATTCTCCTGCTTCCTGCGTTTTATCAGGTCAATAGACTGTTTCCCATAACACAAAAGTTTATTGCAATAAATGTATAGAATTTTAACTTGAGCAAAATCAGGATGAATTTGTGGGTGTTGACTGTTTGCTGAAAATGCTGGTGCAGCAGTTGATGTGCTTGGTGCAGTTGCAGGTGGGTTGTCCTTCAACCTCTCTGTTGCACCTCGAGAAAAGTTGTTGGGGTGTAAGTTCTTCACGTGTCGCTCTATATTTGCTGTGCTGAAGGAGTATATTTGAGATGGATCACCCCTTGAAAGAGTTTGGAAAATTTAGCACGTTACTTTTGGAGCATTAACCTTTTTTTGCACATCTGTAAAAGTAAAAAACTGCCAAATTAGAACTTCTTTCCTCTTCTTTGGAGGTTCTTTAGGAATGAAATATTCCTCTGAAGAATGGCTGGAAGATGAGTCCATTGCTGTTATTATGGTAAAGTTTGTTATATTTGACAAGATTCTCAGAAGAGATGGTTCTTTTTAGAAAGTAGAATTATTAAAATGGGACGGAAGTTTCAACAGTTGTAATAGGAAGTGTTATGAACCAATCAAATATCTTCTTTTAAAGTCACATGGCTATGCGTACGGTTACGCTGTTATTACGGTGCTCTTAGGATGCGAGTACGCATGATGTTTCACCGCAATTGGTGTAATTGCTTTTAAAAGTAATATAGGATTATTGGAACTTTAAAAAAAATGTTTACAAAATTATCCGAGATAATGTGTTCTGTTAGTATGTTCAATAAATACATAAATATATGTTTTTAAACAATTAAAAACATTCGCGTCTTTGCGTACGGGGTGCCGTACATGACGTCACACGGAAGCTTTGATGCGACGTGTAACGTGAAAGCGTATTCGTAGCGTATGCTGAGAATGATTAGCAGTACAAACTATGGTGCGATCACTCTCTCACTGTCAAATCAGAGCACAGGGCGTGCTATGATAATGGTTACAAGTGGTCACTCATTGGAAATCCGATTTAGCTGTGTGGCTTATCCACGGTATCATAACGTTACTTTTTAGCCTGTATGAGTTTGAGGTTTGCATGAAATACTATGCTATAGGCAGATATGGATGTTTAGGCAGCGCTTATCTCCATGAAGCTTGGTTATTATCATGTACATATAGGTGTCTGAGGGAGGGAAAAGAAGTCTATGTGAAAATGCGAGGATTGCAAAATAGCACCAAATCACTCCTTAATTTGTAGACACATACAATTGCATGGCTCTTGTAATCAAGATTCGCCTAATTTGGTGTGAGTTTTGAAAGGCACTGCGACATCTGCTATCATACCAACGTTCATTTTACTGGAAACGTGAGTTATTTAATTTGAAATAATGCAGGTTGTTGTGCAATGTTACCAGGCATCGTTTACATGATTACGGTAACTGAGCATGTGGTTTGCTATAAAAAAAGTTGTGTTTACTCCTCTGCATGGGAAGCTGGATGTTTCCATCTGGCCGTCGATTCTGACCTTGAAAGAAGAGTCAACTAAATGAGCCGTATAAGAGCGCTATTGTCTCAAAAAGAGGTCGCTCTTACATCTGCTAGAGAAACATTTGTCCTTCATGTAGCAAACACCCGCACAGAAGTATATGATTTATTAAATACAGACGTGCCTCTGTATTTTGGGGAGTTAATTCAGAGTATCTTTAATGCTTCCTTGGCTATGGGGTTACCTTACTTTTTTAAAGTTAGAAGCAGTGGTCTTGTGACTTCTTTTCAAAGTATATTTTGTGTCTTTTCTGCATTTTTTCATTCGATGTTTTCCAGCATCTTTGGTGAATTCCGCTTAATACTCGCATTGGTTGCCGGTGTGCTTTTATTAATTTGTTTCCTTCAATATGGATGCACATCCTGCAGCATACAACAATATGTCCCGGCTGTTGCTGCTTCGCAACCGAATGCTTAGTTATTACGGAGCGCTGCCTCTGGCAACATTGAGTGCAGCTTATGGATTATCATTTCGATTTTCCTTTTTCACATGCGTTCAACCTGTCTTCCATTGCCTGAGCTGCGATTTTGACTGGGCCCTGGATTTCTGTCTCTGCAGTACGGTGTCTCCCAATGCAGATTATGACCAGCTGATGAGCCCCTTAGTTGTACATGACTTGCTCTGTTCTGGCGGCGGGATTTTGGCCTTAGCAGCGATACATGGAATAATGGGACATTGGAATGTTTTTGCAGCGGCGCTTGACTTCTTGGCACGCAGTTACATTGAAGATGACCCCAGTTTTCCTCCGATGGTGATAGAGGCTCCGGTCGTTGAGGTACATGTATGTTCATTCCCACTATTGAATTGGATGGCTGAAATGTTTTCAGATGAGAACAAAGACTTCCTCTTGGAGGCTGTTGCTACATAGTGTGCTTATACGCTGTTGGATTAAGACTCTTTAATTTTTCTACCTATTCCTTATTATTTAGTTACTGTTTTCTATCAAACAGCGAATACTTTTTTATGCAAATTTGAACTTGACTCTGCTTTTCAGGCTTGGACTCTGCGTTCCTAGTTCGCCCACGTTTATATCACATGGTTCTATCGAGGGAGGGTGTTGTGGGCTGAGCCTTGCACTCACACCGTGTTAAGTTAGCATGGGTTCATTAGAAGGTTAAACGCCATTTTTGCTTTCCTGCTCTGCTTTGCACACGACACGCAATTTTGATATTGTTTAGAGAAGTCTGAGTATTTTGTTTCACATGAGAATAATTTGTTATGCTACATTTCTAGACTGCCTCGCTAGTTTAGTGTGTATAGTGAGAGCATGGAACATCAAGGTTATCTTGGATACTGTGTCTGTTATTCGGAATGATCCTCACACGTTTGACCTATAACACATATGCAGCTGTGGCCACGTCTGATACTGGCACGTTTAATAATGTCGTGTGGAGGCATAATTAGACACAGTTGGAGAACATTGGTATCCTGACAGTTTGTGCAGAACTCAATGTGATCCACTACTGCTGAGTACCAGAGGTATGGGGCAGTCCATGTAATCCTAAGAGACCTTCTGTAATTATAAACTAACCTGGTAGGTAGGGAGGGTGAAATGTAGGTATATTTTAAACCTGTTTCCCGTTAGCAATATAAGATGCTTTCTCCCTTTGTTTTTTATGGAATAGTAACAATGCTGATAACCTTGTTTCTGTTTTTTTTTTTTTTTTAAATCTTTATTTGCATCAAATGGACACATGAAAGGAAAAAAGAGCCATCATTTACAAAATCACTCGATATCTATAACAGCAATAAGTAAACATTATATATTCCATTAACTATTCCATAAGTCATAAACAAAAGAGAGGTCATACGGAAAGAAAAAAAGGATCATAACCAAAGAAGGACATTTCAGAAAATGACAGATACTGTTATTGAGACATAAACAAACCCCAAATTCTGTCAACTTTTAGTTTAGCCTGTATACCCCTTGAAGCAGCAAGTGCAATCTCCATATTATATGTTTCCTTAACTAGGCTCCACCATTCCATAACCATAGGTGGATTTTTTTTAATCCAAGCTCTAGCAATAGTAAGTCTTGCACAGGTGACTAAAATATTCAGCAGATCCCTGAATGCGCTAATACCCCCACAAATACCCACCAACACATCAATGGGTGATAATAAGATAGTTTGAGCAAGTCTATCAGAAACCATCTTAATTATTCCATCCCAATATTCACTAAGATGAGGGCAAGAAAAAAACATGTGGACAATATCAGCACCACTCAGATCACATTTAGGACATTTCGTACGATCACCAAAATTATTATTCGTTGTCCATTTAAGAATTCTCTCAGGAGTATGGTATAATTGTCATACAGTTTTAAACATTTGCAGTTTTAGACTAGAGGATTGAACTGACACATTTAAGCTTTTAAGAGATAAAGTAATTAGATCAGATGGTACACTCAAGGCCAATTTTCTATACCATTTCTCAGTTAATTTAGCGATATCATTAGTGTTAAAGCCAGAAAGAATCTTATATCCCATGCTAATCATAGATTTGTCTACTTCTCTATAGATACAGTCCCATAGCGTAGAATCTAATACCATAGTAAGTTCTAATTTCTTCACTAGATAGTCTCTAATCTGATAGTATTTAAACCTAGCCAATTCAGGTAAATTATAACATTGCTTCATTTTTTACAATGCCATAAATCCCTGACGATCATATACATCTCCCAAGAATCTAATGCCAGAATCTGAGAATATTAGGCAGGATGTGTCATGAAAAATTAAAGGAAAGCCCGGATTGCCCCACAAAGGAGTTTTACAGTGTAGATGAGAAACATTACACTTAGCCAAAATGGATCGCCAGATATTGACGGTATCTCGTACCGTCTTGAATTTTACCCTTTTAAAATAGTTAGGGTCGTTTAGCCTGTAAAGAAACATATTAGCATCCTGTCCAAGTAAAAACTTATGAAAATAGAAGCACTTATCACTAACTATTAAACTACGAAGACGAATCAAAAAAGCCGACCAATAATAAAGCTTAAAGTCCGGAAGAGCCAATCCACCTTGACTGAAAGGGAATTTAAGTAAAGAAACAGCACGCCGGGCTTTTTTATACCCCCATATAAAACTGCTAATATTCCCCTCTAATCTTAGAAAATAAGAGTTATTGACCCGTAGGGGAATCACTCGAAATAAATATAAGTATTTAGGCAGAATTTTCATTTTCATTAAATTTATTCGGGCAATAATACTGAGTGGCAATTTATGCCATTTCTTAAATTGCATAGCAGTCTCTTTTAACAATGATTCATAATTTAATGCTACAATAGAATCAATATTCGAAGAGATTTTGACACCCAAATAGGTTGCAGCACCGCATATGCCTGGGATGGGGGTAGGCGAGTGATAATTCATAACAATTTGAGTTTTGGTAGTGTTAAGTCTATAACCAGAAACTGAACCATATTTACCTGCTTCTATTAAGATACCTTTCATTGCTTGAGGGACATCCGAAGAAAAAACTGCAACATCATCCGCATACACAGTGATATCAAGTTTATTTAAGCCATTGAAAAAAGGGCAAATTAAAGCCTGGCGTTGCAGTGTGATTAAAAAGGGTTCTATACCTAAAGCAAAGAGCAGGGGTGATAAAGGACACCCCTGTCTTGTCCCCCTCTTAATTGGAAACATAGAAGAGCATTTTTCCATATAAGATACCTTGCCCATAGGAGTATCATAAAGCGATTGAATCCATCTCAAACATTGACCTTTGATGCCAAATGCTTGTAAGACCGCCCACAAAAAGTCCCACCCCACTCGGTCAAATGCTTTTTCTGCATCCAATAAAATCATCCCGAGTGGGGCGGATTGAGTCCGTGCAGCATCAAAAGCAGTGATGGCCGTATTAATATGCGCTGTAGTGTCTCTTTTTGGAATAAATCCATGTTGTTGAGAAGAGACAAGCTGGGACATTACTGGCGCAAGCCTCCTAGCTAATATTTTGGCAAAGATTTTAGCATCGCTGTTAATAAGCGAGATTGGTCTGTATGATCCTCTCTCTTGTGATGTTTTACCCTTTTTAAAAAAAAAGATAATTTGAGTTAAATTCCATGTTTTGGGAGCTTGTTGCCCATTGCCTATAGCGCGGATCACATCGGTCAATAATGGTATCAGTTCCTCAATGCAACATTTATATAGTTCCAAAAGGAATAGAATCCTCCCCTACAGCTTTACCAGTTGCTAGGGAGTTAATAGCATCCTTAATTTCCTTACCGCTAATTGTATAGATTGTTCCGGCATTAAGACTTTAACCATATTTAACTCTATATAATTCTTAATACTATCGTCCGAAATTGCATTTTGCTGGTGTATATAAAGCATGATAAAAAGAAGCAAATTGTTGTAATATTGATTTAGAATCACAGAATAATTGATTATTATCCCCTTTGATCTCCTTAACCGTATTCTGGGAACGGTCTTCAGCAACTTTGTAGGCCAGAAGTTTGCCAATTTTTTCACCGCTTTCATATTGATCAAGCTGATATTTTTTTTATTTGCCAATACTCTTGACCCGAAGAAGACCTTTTAATGCAATTTTAAGTTCGATTAGTTTAAGGTTAAGTGCATCTACGTTCAATACCCCATTAGAAAGAGCTTCTGCCAATTGAAGTTCAATATCACGGATTTCTCCAAGCCTTTCCTCATTTAAATTTCGGCGTTCTTTATTTTGTCGCCAAATATATTGCTGAGTGAATCCACGTATGCTTGCTTTACAAGCATCCCAAACTATCAACGGTAAGCTAGAATGTATATTTATGTCAATTAATTCTTTTATGTGCTCTTTAAGTTGATTTATAAACACAGAATCAGTAAACAGATATCTTGGAAATGAGAAAAGGCGAGGAGAAAACTCTTCAATTGCAGACTCAAAGGTTAAGGAAATCGGATTATGATCCGAGGTCACCCTTGGATATATGGCCATTGAACAGTTACCGAGGATAAAGTCTGAGACCCAAATCATATCTAAACGTGAGTATAACTTATGAGCTGCAGAATAATATGTATAGCCGGCTAACTTAGAATTTAAGCATCTCCAAGCATCCTTTAAGAGATGAATAGCAGCTAAATCTAGAATTGCAGCTCTAGTTTTCCTCATTCTCTGAAAAGAATTTTTCCGAGTAGTATCGAAATTATAATTCATAATACAATTAAAATCACCCAGCACAATATATTCCCCATCCCATCCAAGTAATTCCATATTAATCTGATCCAAAATTTTAGGTTCATCTTGATTGGAGGCATACACCCCACAAATTGTATATTTTCGACTTTCCAATTTAATTTGTGCTATGGCCCATCTACCCGCTTTATCAGTTAGCGTCTTCAATATCTCACATTTAAAGCCTTTATGTTTTAAAATCGCTACCCCCCGGATTGAAGCATTAAATTCCGTGCAAACTATAATATCATATCCTAATTGCTTAAGCAAATGTTTATCTTTATAAGCTATATGAGTTTCAGTAATGACCGCAATTTGAGGGTTATACATCTTAAGCTCCTCATATACAAGACTCCGCTTTATTCTATTATTTAAACCCGACACGTTCCAAACTAAACATTTTATTTGATACATTTCAAATTATATATATCACTGTCTATGTGACCTCTATAAGAAATCAAGCAACAAATCAAAGCAACATTATATTTCCTCTTGTTTTTGTAGTTTTTGTGTCTTTTGATGCATTTTTTATCCCAAAGTAAATATTCCCCTTCCCCTAACCGGAATCTCTGCCCCAACCTCCCGCCACCCAATAGTTACCTGCAGGTCCCCCCCTTAATCCGGCTGCCGCTATATTGGCAGCCAGCAAGCGGATTTTAGCCGCTTTTAGGATCCGAGCATTCAAAAAAATAATCAAGATAGCCGTGCTTTTACAGTCGTTAACATCTAATGAAACCTATTGCTACCCAGCCAAACCAATCAGACCAATCTATAGGTAAGTTAGAATGTATAACCAAAAAAAAGGGGGATAGAGTCAAGCAAAGATAGCATTAGTCATGAGTCAATATCCAGTTCATTTTTCCAATCTCCAAGTAGCCATAGCAGATTCAACCTCGTGCTCTTCCAAAAAAAAATAAGACTGGCCATTTTTAATTACTTTCAGTTTTGCTGGCTCTTGAAGAAAAACTTGGCATCCCATTTATCCTTTATTAGATCAATAAATTGTTTCAATTTCCAACGTCGTTCGAGGGAGAGTTTGCTTAAATCAGATCTAATAAAAAATATAACTGAATCAATAGTAACTGGAGTATTTGGCCGTGCTTTTATTGAAATGGCTTGGCAAAGCAGATAATTACCTATACAGATCAAGATTGGGCGAGGAAAATTGGCACTCTTATTCCTTTGAACCAAGGGTAGCCGATGGGCACGTTGAATCTGGGAGTCCCAATCCCAATCTGATAGGTCAGGAAAGGCCTTCTGAAATAACTGGGTAATAAAAGCCCTAGGGTCAGCGCCCTCTGCTCCCTCTGCAATACCAAAAACACGTAGGTTCTGTCTCCGTTGTCTATTTTCTAAATCCTCAAGCTTAGCTTGCATCTGGAGTAATTGAGAGGTATGTTTATTCACAGCAATTTCAGAGCGGTGTGTCTTTTCCTCCGTAAGAACCACTCTTTGCTGTAATTCCTCCACATCTTGGGAGACAGCACCCAATTTACATGACATCTCTTGCAGAGAGATTTGAGTCGTATTATTGTCTTCCCTCATTTGTTGGTAATGGATCTTGGCTTCTTGTTTCTGTTCATTAAGTAGCTATAATATCGTCTGAAAAGATGCCGACACCTCCCCTTGAAGGGTCCAATCTGCTGATGAGATAGAAGGGTGATCCGATCCTCCGGAAGTAATCTCTTTAGTTGGTTCTGTTATTGAAGCCGATTCAATGCCATCCTTAGTTATTCTAGCGGTACAAGTTGTGTCTTGTGTTGAAGTATTGTTATTTAGTGATGGTGTAGGGGTATCGCCCATAGATGTTGTTGATATCGGAGAAGGCGGTTGCAAAATTGTTAACAAAGAAACAGTGGACTCTTCTAAAGTTTCTTTACCAAAGTCAGTTAATTCCTGTCTTTCCATTTCCATCACAGCCATCGAATTTTCTACATTCAGGGCAGCAGTAGGTATTTTGATTGATCGTTGGATAACACTCATCGCTCCAGATGCGTCTATCATAGAATTTGAGGTGGTTGCATCATTGGTTACAATACCTAGGTCACTGGGACTGTTACCTGAGAGTCTCATAGCCATTGATTTAACGCCGCCCTTTGCTTGCACCCATTGTCTGATAGGGCTATTTTCTACAATTGCTTTCATAGTGTTTGGATTAGATTTGCTTATAGTCTTTTTGGTTTTATTCTTAGTTTTACCTCTAAGCTTTTTGATATTAATAGTTTTATCTTTAGTCAAACCAGAAGATATGTTAGTTCCAAGATCATTAAGGTCGATATACTCCTCATCTGTCTCAATTCCATCGATATTATCACCTCCTTCAGCCCTTAACACCTCCATCTCAGCAGAATTAGAGGTTAAGATAGTAGACAACCCTTGAATGGATGAGGGGTTTTCCAAAAAAAGAATTTCAGACTGCGTGGGGTTTATACTGATGTTAGTTACTGAGTTAGTTACTGAGTTTACAGTCGGGGCAAGGGAGCCGGTAACTGAGCCAGTATTAAGATCAATTTCGTTTACTTTTGACAAAAGACCATTATTAAATGTAAGCTCAGCATTAATTTTATCATTTACCACCTTACCCCCTATAGCCATTAAAATTGTAGTATTGTCCTGGTTTCCTGCTGTAACATTGTTGCGCATTGACTCAAGCAGCACTGACTGAGCTCCAGCATTTGATAGTACAATATCGCTGTGATTAGCTTTAGTGTCATCCACATTCACTCCCTGCTTTTCTTGCCTACCAGAAAGTTGTTTGTTCGGTGTGGTATTAGCAAGTTTCTCTGGGTTGCAGGAAGTGGTGGCCGTCGCTGGCACTGGCACCGGCGTCTGCTTCCCAGTTATTGCCGTGGTCCGGGTGTTCCGCGCTGGAGGTTTCATCGCCATCCCAGGGTAACTGTTAGACGGGGACCTGGAGGGTCGGCCGAGCACAGTGATTGCACAGACAGGTAACTTCCCCCCCACAGATGGACACCACACAGAGATCAGGGTAACACCTTTTATAGGCACTTCTGGTAGTAGAGTGGTACGATACAAGGCGATCAGGACACGATGATCCTCTCAATTCTAGTCTCTAGTAAGGGAAGGGGGTAGCGGGACAGTCTTGGTACCCACGGGTACGGAGGTGTAACGGTGATAGCTCACAATCCTCGAGCTCGGTGTTCGGATGGGTCAGACCGCGGCAGCGCCGGCAGGTCCCGAAGAGGTCGTAGGTGGCAACGGGCCGCGGCAGCGCCAGCAGGTCCCAACGAGGATGAAGGTTACAACGGGCCGCGGCAGCGCCAGCAGGTCCCACGAGAATGCAGGTTGCAACGGGCCGCGGCAGCGCCAGCAGGTCCCACGAGGATGAAGGTTACAACGGGCCGCGGCAGCGCCAGCAGGTCCCACGAGGATGAAGGTTGCAGAGGGCCGCGGCAGCGCCAGCAGGTCCCACGAGGATGAAGGTTGCAGAGGGCCGCGGCAGCGCCAGCAGGCAGGACAATAGTTCACAAGGCAGGGCTGTGGCAGCGCCAGCAGTCCGTCAAGGATGAGTTCGTCGCGGTGTCTCTCGACTCCAGGATACAACTGCATTCCTGTCCTGGGGCGGCCTCAGTTATAGGTCTGGCGCCCTTTGATGTCCGGACCCTCGCTCTTGGAGGTCGGGAGGTCTGGGATGAGGGAGTCCAGACACCCAGCAGGGGGGTGGAGCCAGCGCCCGAGGAGGCTGGGGGTGCTCGGCACCTGGCGGGGGAGAGCCATCGACACTTCTTACTCCCATTGACCTGCCAAGTGGTCCGTTCACCTCCTGGGTGGAGGGTGGTGCCGGGATGTTGGGGCCTGGCCAGGCCCAGGGTTGGGGTCGGGCTGAGGCCGCGCGGCCGCGTGGTGCCGTGTCCAAGATGGCGGCTGGGCCGGGCAATGGTGCTGACAGTGGCCCGGGCCCTGTCCTGCGGGGAGGGAGCGAGCCCTTCATGTGGCCTGTCCAACATGCGTCCCCCCCAGCTGAAGGCGGGGAGAGTCACCCATCTTCTTGGGGACTTTCCTCGTCGAGGCGGAAAAAGCGGGACAGGCCATCCGCGTTGGCGTGGTCTTGGCCAGGGCGATGCTCCACAGTGAAGTCCATCCCCTGCAGGGAGATGGACCATCGCAATAGTTTGGGGTTCCCCCCCCGCATCTGCATGAGCCATTGCAGGGGCCGATGATCTGTCTGTACCCGGAAATGGGTTCCGAAGAGGTACGGCCGGAGCTTCTTGAGGGCCCATACCACTGCGAAGGCCTCTCGCTCAATGGTGCTCCAGCGCTGTTCTCGGGGCAGTAGGCGTCTGCTGATGAAGGCCACGGGTTGGTCCACTCCTTCGGGGTTCAGTTGGGAGAGGACGGCCCCAATACCATGGTCGGAGGCATCGGTCTGCACGATGAACTCGCGGCTGTAGTCGGGGGCCTGGAGCACCGGAGCGGTGCACATGGCGGCCTTCAGCGTCTCGAAGGCCGCGTGACAGTCGGGAGTCCAGTTGACTCGTTTTGGGTTGTTCTTAGACGTGAGTTCCGTGAGGGGCCCCACAATGCTGCCATAGTCCCTCACAAACCGCCGGTAGTATCCGGTGAGCCCCAGGAAGGCTCGGACCTCTGTTTGTGTTTCGGGGGGTTGCCAGGACTGGATGGCAGCTACCTTGAGTTGGAGGGGGGCCACCAGACCGCTCCCCACTTGGTGTCCGAGGTAGGTCACGGACCCCTGGCCGATTTGGCACTTGCTGGCCTTTATGGTGAGGCCGGCCTGTTGGAGGGCCTGCAGGACCGCTCTGAGGTGGTGGAGGTGGTCTGCCCAGTGGCGGCTGTATACCGCGATGTCGTCCAGGTAGGCGGCGCTGAATTCTTCGAGGCCCGCCAATACCTGGTTCACCAGTCTTTGAAATGTGGCTGGAGCGTTCTTCATGCCGAAGGGCATCACTCTGAAATGGTAGTGCCCGTCCGGGGTGGAGAAAGCGGAACGCTCTTGGGCCCTGGGGGTGAGGCCGATCTGCCAGTAGCCCGCTGTCAGGTCAAAGATGCTTAGGTAGCGGGCTGCCCCCATGCGGTCGACTAGTTCATCTGCTCGGGTGATAGGGTGAGCGTCGGTTCGGGTGACCGCGTTCAGCCCCCGATAGTCGATGCAGAATCGGAGCTCCGGCGTGGTGCCCGGTGCCGCGGCCTTGGGGACCAGGATGACCGGGCTGGCCCAGGGACTGTCCGAAGGCTCGATGACCCCGAGGGCGAGCATCTTGGAGACTTCTTCTTGGATGCATGTACGTACCCGATCCGGTACTCGGTACGCCCGGTGTCGGACAGGAGGGCTGTCCCCCGTGTCCACGTCGTGCAGGCACCAGGAGGTGACTCCGGGTGCGAGGGAGAACAGGTTTGCGAACGGCAGCAGGAGGGCCCGGCAATCTTGACGCTGCTCTGGGGTCAGGGCCTCGGAGAGTCGGACCCCGTCCACCGAGCCATCTCTTTCCCGAGTCCTCAGTAGGTCAGGGAGGGGCTCGGAGTCTCCTTCTGTGCCACTGTCGGTCGCCATCAACAGGCTGAGCTCTGAGCGCATGAAGTGGGGTTTGAGCCTGTTGGCGTGGAGGACCCGGAGGGGGTTCCGGGGGGACTCCAGGTCGATGAGATAGGTGACGGGACTCCTGCGCTCGATCACCTTGAAGGGCCCCGTCCATTTGTCTTGCAAGGCACACGGTTCGATGGGGGACATCACCCATACCTGCTGACCCGGTTCAAACTCGATGGAGGAGGCATGTTGGTCGTCCCACTTCTTCATGTCCTCTTGACTGGCCTCCAGATTGGCTTTAGCGATCTCCCTGAATTTCCGGGTCTGATTTCGGAGGGTCAGGAGGTATTTGTAGACGTCCGGAGGAGTCTTTAGGGGGGCCATTTCCCATTCCTCCTTCACTAGGCTGAGAGGCCCGCGAACGGGGTGTCCGTACAGGAGTTCGAAGGGGCTGAAGCCGAGGGACTTCTGGGGGACTTCTCGGTAGGCGAAGAGGAGGCACGGTAGTAGCACGTCCCACTGGCGGCGTAGGGGTTCTTCCAGCCCCATGATCATCCCCTTGAGGGTGCGGTTGAACCGCTCGACCAGTCCGTTCCCCTGGGGGTGATAGGGGGTGGTGAAGCGGTAAGTGACTCCGCACTGCTGCCAGAGGGATTTCATATACTTTGAAATAAAGTTCGTACCCCTGTCGCTGACGACTTCCCGGGGGAAGCCCACTCGAGAGAAGATCCCCATCAAGGCTCGACCCACTACTGGGGCTGCTATAGTACGAAGGGGGACCGCCTCAGGATAGCGGGTGGCGTGGTCCACCAGGACCAGGATGAAGCGATGCCCCTGTGCTGTTCGGGGGTCCAGGGGCCCCACAATGTCTATTCCCACCCTTTCGAACGGGGTGGTCACCACGGGGAATGGTTGTAGGGGTGCCTTGAGTTTGCGGCCGCTCTTCCCGCTGGCCTGGCAGGTCGGGCAGGACCGGCAATGGTTGGAGACGTCATTTCTCATTTTGGGCCAAAAAAAGTGAGTCACCAGGCGGTGGTAGGTCTTGTCTTGACCCAGGTGCCCGGCCAGGGGGACATCATGGGCTAGGTTCAACAGGAAGTCTCTGAAGTGGAGGGGCACCACCAGCACTCGCCCGGCCCCCAGTTCTGCGATTTTCTGCTCGCTGTACAAGAGATCATTGTCCCAATAAACCCAGTGGGCCCCGGTGGTGTCTCCTTGGCTCTGGGCGAGCGCTGGCTGTCGCAATCCCTCGAGGGAGGGGCAGGTCTTTTGCTCCTGCCGGAATTGTTCCTGGGTGGGCCCCCCTTCTTGACGCCACTGAGCCAGGTCGGGAAGCTCGGGGGGCTGTGTGGACCCCTCTGTGGTGGGGTCCGGGTGGTCGGTCTGGAGGAAGTCTTCTTCTGGAGTGATCGAGGGCGGAGGTGCTGCCCATTCTGGTTCTTCTGGTCTAGGGATGGTGCGGGTGGCATGGACCGGGTGGTTACGCACGCCCAGTCCGGGAGACCCAACATCCCCAGATGCTCTCTTCTTTCCACAGCAGCCCACGGGGAGCTCTCGAGATCGTTCCCCAGGAGGCAGTCCACGGGGGCATCGTCGCGGACAGTTACTTTCAGCATGCCGGACACTCCTCCCCATTCGAAGGGGACGCAGGCCATCCGACACAGGCTCTCCGAGTTATCTGCCGATCGGACGGGGCATAGTACGTTTGGTAGGATTTGTTCTGGGGTCACCAGGTGACAACGGACGGCCGTCACACTGGCCCCGGTGTCACGCAGGGCCTCGGCCTTGCGCCCATTGATGCTCACCCATTGGCTGTACTTCCGAGTGTTGGCGGGCAGGGGAGTCCGCAGGACCATGTCTCTTCCTCCCAGGCATGCCAGGGTCATGGCGGCGGGTTCCCACTCGAACTGCTCCGACTCATAGGTCTCCGTGTCTTCGGAGACTTGTTCTTCTCCCAGGGCGGCGGCCGCCATCTGGCGGGGCCCGGGGACCTGGTTCTTCGGGCAGGTCGGGTCACTGGCATAGTGGCCGACTCGCTGGCATCGATGACACGTCACGTTAGCTCGGAACCCCGGGCGCATCGGGGGGTTTCCCCGGCCTGCTGGGGCCGGGGTGGCGTTAGTGGGCGCGGCCGGGACGGCGTCTCTGCCCCGGCCCGGGCCTCCTCCTCCTCCTCGGGGACGATGATGACCTTGGTTGGTTCTGTTCTGCTCATTCGGCCCACTCCGGGCCACTCGGGTGCTCTCCCACCGGTCAGCCTCAGTGGCGAGCTGCCGGGGTTCAGTCAATTTACTGTCGAGGAGGTGCTGCCTGAGCTCGACGAAGCAGTTGTTGGAGAGGTGCTCCCACACAATGAGATTGAAGAGTTGTTCGTAAGTGGTTACGTTGTTACCCTTGATCCACCCCTCGAAGGCTCGGCTGAAATAGTTCACGTATTCCAACCACGTTGTACCTGGGATCCGGGTGCAGTTGCGGAACCTCTGGCGGTACATTTCGGGTGTAAGCCCATATCGACTGAGGAGGGCGGCCTTCATGTGGTCATAGGACGTCATTTGATGGTCCGGAAGCTGCAGCAGGGCATCACGACCCTCGTTGACGAATCTCCCCCATAGACCGGCTCCCCAGTCACTTCGAGCGACCCGGTGGGCGGTCATGGCAATCTCATAGGCCTTGAACCACTGCTGTATGTCGTCGTTCCGGTGATATTCTCGGACCACATCCTTGGGGATGTGGACCTTCGGCTCGGTAGGACCCGGGGAGGGCGGTTGCTCGGGCACCCCTAGGTTTTTGTTCAGTTTGCGTATTTCTATCTCCGCTAGTTTGCACTCGTGCTCGTATGCCAGTCTTTTTTCTTCGAGGTCTCTCTGTCTCTGTTTTTCCTCTCGCTCTTCTCTGAGCCGTAAGTGTTCTAAGTTTATTTTTTGTTCCGCCAGTTTCAATTCTCCGTCTAATCTGAGTCGTGCCAAGTCTAACTCGTGTAATCTATTTTTTTCCCGCTCTTGGATCTCTTCACGGGAAGGGCCTGTTCTCCGTTCCTCCGTCCGGGTGGTGTTGACTTCCGGGGCTGCGGGGTCCCGGGGGGTTGCGGTATTTGTCTCTGTCCAGGCCTCTAGGGCATTTTTGAAGTCTTCTTTTGTGCTTAGCCCGGTGGTAGCAATGCCTAAGTCCATGCAAAATTGTTTGAGCTCTCGGTGGTTGTATTCTTCCAGCTTTTCCATCTGGAACTTCTCCGCCGATCCGCTCTCTTTGGTCGTCATTGTGGTTTTAGTCGTAGGGTGAGTTACTGTCTGTACGGTACGCGTTGGTTCGGATCGCGCCGCTAGCCACCAATGTTAGACGGGGACCTGGAGGGTCGGCCGAGCACAGTGATTGCACAGACAGGTAACTTCCCCCCCACAGATGGACACCACACAGAGATCAGGGTAACACCTTTTATAGGAACTTCTGGTAGTAGAGTGGTACGATACAAGGCGATCAGGACACGATGATCCTCTCAATTCTAGTCTCTAGTAAGGGAAGGGGGTAGCGGGACAGTCTTGGTACCCACGGGTACGGAGGTGTAACGGTGATAGCTCACAATCCTCGAGCTCGGTGTTCGGATGGGTCAGACCGCGGCAGCGCCGGCAGGTCCCGAAGAGGTCGTAGGTGGCAACGGGCCGCGGCAGCGCCAGCAGGTCCCAACGAGGATGAAGGTTACAACGGGCCGCGGCAGCGCCAGCAGGTCCCACGAGAATGCAGGTTGCAACGGGCCGCGGCAGCGCCAGCAGGTCCCACGAGGATGAAGGTTACAACGGGCCGCGGCAGCGCCAGCAGGTCCCACGAGGATGAAGGTTGCAGAGGGCCGCGGCAGCGCCAGCAGGTCCCACGAGGATGAAGGTTGCAGAGGGCCGCGGCAGCGCCAGCAGGCAGGACAATAGTTCACAAGGCAGGGCTGTGGCAGCGCCAGCAGTCCGTCAAGGATGAGTTCGTCGCGGTGTCTCTCGACTCCAGGATACAACTGCCTTCCTGTCCTGGGGCGGCCTCAGTTATAGGTCTGGCGCCCTTTGATGTCCGGACCCTCGCTCTTGGAGGTCGGGAGGTCTGGGATGAGGGAGTCCAGACACCCAGCAGGGGGGTGGAGCCAGCGCCCGAGGAGGCTGGGGGTGCTCGGCACCTGGCGGGGGAGAGCCATCGACACTTCTTACTCCCATTGACCTGCCAAGTGGTCCGTTCACCTCCTGGGTGGAGGGTGGTGCCGGGATGTCGGGGCCTGGCCAGGCCCAGGGTTGGGGTCGGGCTGAGGCCGCGCGGCCGCGTGGTGCCGTGTCCAAGATGGCGGCTGGGCCGGGCAATGGTGCTGACGGTGGCCCGGGCCCTGTCCTGCGGGGAGGGAGCGAGCCCTTCATGTGGCCTGTCCAACAGTAACTAATCGCCGTTGTCGGCGAGGAGGAGAGCCGCCGATAGACTCGAAGACCGAACCAGCTGATCGTCGACCAGCCCCTCGTGGACTCGAGCGGAACGGAGCAATCTCCGCACTCGGCTCCCAATCAGCCGAAGTTGCAGCATCCAGGTAAGCTCCAGTCCGCAGCGCGCAATCCGTTATAAAAATGTTTGTAGTATACCAGTAGTATTCCAGGACCACCGGTTTTCAGTACTTTAGGGTTTTTAATAACACGTAAACACACGCCGCCAGAGCCAGCATACTGCAGTGTTAAATCCGGTGAAGAGTCGTTTAATTCGCAGTATGCACGCCAGAAACTTACTCCTAAGCCCGGATCCGTTCAGCGCTCCTCCACTCTGACGGTGTCAATCCGCCATCTTGGACCCCTGACAACCTTGTTTCTGATAATATGTTTGGTTGTATTATCTAAGGTACTGTGCATGAGATTACGGCGTTAGAAATAAACATTTCAAACTTGCACATGTTCTTATTTACTCCTTTTTTTGGACTGGTGTAAGACTATGAAATGAAATGAAATGATTACGCTCTTGTATAGCGCACGACTACCCGTAGGCATCTCAGCGCTTGCTTAGGGAACCCGTCCTGGTATTCCCCTGTGAGATACCCCGGCAGGGTGTCCACAAGGTGAAAGCCAGGCATCCCGCCGCGAGGGGCCGTAGTGGAGATTAAGCAAGCTATTGCCCAGAGTCGCAGAGTGTGACCCCGTGAGTTGAGTAGGCACCGGAACGAGAATTATCAAGTCCGTGGAATTTTTGAGCCCGAGACCCGCCGAGGCGGGGAATCGAACCCTGGCCCACGGCTGATCACAGCTTCCGGGTCTGCCGCCTCTAACCACTGAGCCACGCTCTTTTTATCTACCTTACTTGATGTAATCTAAGTCGCATGTTCTGGGTTGACTAGTCATTGGTGTTTTTGCTATAGGACGAAGAACCAATGAGTCTCTGATTGCTAGTCTGGTAGGGGGTTTGGGTACTAAGGTGGGTTTTGGTACAGTGTAATTCATTGAGGTCCTAAGTCTTTATGCACAGTTCTGTGTAGGAGCAGAATTCCTGCAACAGTAGTTACAACAAAAAGGCTCGATAAAGGTTCTTGAGTTTGAATCAGAATATGAAATTGGAGAATAATTGATAACCCCAGCCAAGAAAGGGAGCAAGTGTGCAAATTTACAATGTCTTCGGCTGGGGTACTTGTTACAATAAAAATGTTCGATAAAGGCCTGCACTTTGAATAGGAATATGAAATAGAAGAATAGTTGATAATCACAGCTAAGGTATGCAGCAAGTAGTTGTGTGTATGTGTGGATGATGTGTTGATTGAGTGGAAGATGAAAAAGGTGAAAAATAAGAAAGGCTGGAGACACACAAACTACCCACTGCCTTGTCAGTGAAGAGAATCTTTGGATTTCTAGCTCATTACACAGATAGGGTGTTGGATTCCGCAGTGGGAGCAAGAGAAACGAGTAGCACATCTAAGGAAGCAAGCTAGTGCATAAAGTACACATAGTGTGCAGTAATAAGGACGCAAGAAAGGACGGGAGTGTGGAAATTACCCACTGCTATTGATGGGTAGTAGTTACGAAGAAGGCTGAATAAAGAGCCTGCACTTTGAATTTTAATTAAAGAAGAATAACTGTTAAGCCCAGCCAAGAAAGGCAGTAAGTAGGTGTGTGTATTTGTGGATGATGTGTTGATTGAGCGGAAAATGAATAAGGTGAAAAAAAAATTATATATATATATATATATATATATTCACAGAAAAAACCATAGGTTATAGACCATATATAGTTAGGAATTAGCATTTACAAAACCTTGAAAATTCACTGAAAAAACCATAGGTTATAGACCATATATAGTTAGGAATTAGCATTTAGAAAACCTTATTTTACTCACACAAAACCATTGAAATTCCATATATAGTTAGTTGCACTAACTATATATCGCGCACCCGCAATCCACTGCTGATGATGTCACATATTACATCATTCATGACATGGTCAGTGACATCACTGATGACATCACTGATGACATCTCAAATGACATCACTGATGACATCACTGATGACATCTCAAATGACATCACTGATGACATCATGACACACCAATACCAGTTACTACATACGCACTCACTGATTCCTACGTCTACACACACATTCACTCATTCACCCATACAATCACTCATACATACAGTCACTCATTATTACAACACTATCATATGCAATCATACACCTATGCAGACAGTCACACACTGCCACTCATCCATGGAGTTACTCACACACCAAGTCAGTCCTGTAAAGAATCAATCACACTTCCATTTCTTCATCTATACAGTTAAACACAGAACACCATACTTCAGTGACATCACTGATGACATCACTGATGACATCTCAAATGACATCACTGATGACATCTCAAATGACATCACTGATGACATCATGACACACCAATACCAGTTACTACATACGCACTCACTGATTCGTACGTCTACACACACATTCACTCATTCACCCATACAATTACTCATACATACAGTCAGTTATTATTAGAACACTATCATATGCACTCATACACCTAGTCAGTCCTGTGAAGAATCAATCACACTTCGATTTCCTCATCTATAGTTAAACACAGAACACCATACTTTTCACACATATACTAACACATACTTACTCTCTTATACAATCACTGATACAAGTACACATTGATATGCACAGAGTCACACACCTCCCAGCCAGCCACACACACACTCAGTCTTCCATACATCCACTCATTCTTCAATATGTAAAACGTATTTAAACTTTACAAAAACACACAGACACTAGATGATGTCATCAGTGATGTCATTTGAGATGTCATCAGTGATGTCATCAGTGATGTCACTGACCATGTCATGAATGATGTAATATGTGACATCATCAGCAGTGGATTGCGGGTGCGCGATATATAGTTAGTGCAACTAACTATATATGGAATTTCAATGGTTTTGTGTGAGTAAAATAAGGTTTTCTAAATGCTAATTCCTAACTATATATGGTCTATAACCTATGGTTTTTTCAGTGAATTTTCAAGGTTTTGTAAATGCTAATTCCTAACTATATATGGTCTATAACCTATGGTTTTTTCTGTGAATTTCATTGGTTTTTTAACAGCTAATATCTGTAGCTGTAAAATGTATTCTTTAGGTAGTGCTTTTCTTCATGAGGTCTGGTCGCTTCCATACACATACAGATGTTTCAAAGATGATCAAGAAGTTTATCTGAATGGAGAGGAATGCACTGAGACGCCAGATCATTCACTAATGTGTAGGCACATACAGTTACACGGTTCATGCAACAAACACCGACCAAATATGGCTTGCGTGTTGCAAGGCACGCCAGTTCCTGCTATCATCCCCACGTTCAAGTTGTTGGAAAATGGTAGTTATTTGATGCTCAATAATGAAGATTGTTCTGAGTTAATTAAAAGTATTCCTTTTATCGTAACAGTAAGTGAACGGGTTATTTGCTGCAGAAATGTTCTATTTCCTCCCACACATGAACATAGGGAGTTTTCAATCTGGCCACAAATACCAACCTTGGGACACGTTTCAACGGCATGGCAAGAATAAGAGCTCTTTTGTCTCAGAGAGAGGTGGCCTTGAGTTCGGCCCGTGAAACTTTCGTACTTCACATAGCGAACACCCGTACAGAGGTGCAGACCCTTTTCAATTCAGATTTGCCTTTCAATTTCAGCAACATGTTTCCGACTATCTTTAACGCATCCTCCACAAAGTCCCTGGCGCACTTTTTTAAAGTTGTTACCAGTGGTCTCGTGACTTCATTTGAGAAAATCTTTGGAGTCATCCCTGCTTCCTTTCATTCCATTTTCTCCACTCTGGTTCGTGGATTGGCATTTTTACTTGCATTACCAGCGGACGCTCTTGTGCTTTTTTACATTTTTAAATATGGATGTCCCTCCTATGCAACCTCACACCCTGCAGCTGCTGACACTGTTCCGCAATCGCATGCTAGAATATTATGGCACAATGCCGTTGGCGATATTAAGCACGGCATATGGATTATCTTTTCGATTCTCCTACTTCACCTGTGTCCAGCCTGTATTTCACTGCCTGACCTGTGATTTCGATTGGGCCATTGATTTGTGTCTCTGCGGACCGGTTTCTCCTGACGTCGACTTTAATCAGCTGATGACTCCTATCATTACTCACGAGTTGGTTTGTCCTGGCGAAAGGATTATGGCTGTGGCATTGATGCATGGACTACTTGGTCCCTGGAATTTACTGGCGGCAGCACAGTCTTTCTTGGAACAGAGCTTTCTTGAAAACCCACCGAGCTGTCCTCTGATGGTGATAGAGGATCCGGTGCTGGGAGAGCACGTATGTTCTTTTCCGCTTTTAAATTGGATGGCTGAACTGTTTTCGGATGAAGACGGTGACTTCCTATTGGAGGCTGTTGCAGCTTATTTTGCATACACAGTTATGTCATAGACCTTTTTCATGTTTGATATGCTGAGTACTAGCATTTCATTGACAATTCATTGACTTATTTGTCAAGTTTTTATTATTTACCTTGCCTATTGGCTTAAGACTCGATAAAGTACTTGGCTGTTTTATTTTTCTTTAGCATTAAATTTTCCTAGTTTTTAATGCTTTACCTTGCGGACCGTCCACATATAAACTTGCAATCTGCTCTCATGAGATGGCACTTCTATTATCTTATTCAGTTCGTTTCCGGATCATGGGGAGGTGTCATCTAGGTCCTGGATATCTTTACACCGTGTTAAGTTAGCATGGGCTCATTACCGGTTTAAACGCCATTTTTCCTTTTTTGCAACTTCTGCACAAGACACTTAGTTGTTGCTTTAGCTTTCCACCTAGTAGTTCATCGTGGTTTACATGAGAATAATATGTTATTGGTCTACTATCTGCTTTACTTGTTAAACTATATCTGTACAGCGAGTGCTAAAGTTTCAAGAACAACACGATACAGAATTGTTATGAGGTCTGATCTCCACGACTTCATACTCATAACATAAGTGCAACTTCTGCCAATTCTGGGCATGAGGCGGGTTTTATATTGCTTTGCCGAACACACATACACAACAGTTGATGCGGTTCACATGAAGAGAGAGCTGGTGTATGCTGATGTGATTCCTTCAAATCTAAGACACTAAAGTATGGGCACGCCCTAAACCAACACAAAGAGACCTTCTTAGCAAATAATATAATATGTGTATTAGGGAGGGTGAGATATAAGCAGCCGCGGGCCGTGGAGGGAGTTACGATGGGGCAGGGAGGCGGGGAGGGGGAGAAGCAGGGTGGAGCCCTCTCTACCTTGCCCCTCCCCCTCCCCGCCTCCCTGCCCCACCGTAACTCCCTCCACGGCCCGCGGCTGCTTATAAGTGTTGCTAACTCTTATTCATTTACAGCATGTTAACATACTGTCACCATTCGCTTTTTATGTACTAGTAACTATGCTGGTAATTTTGCTACTGATAATATGTGTACTTGTATTCTCCACCCTGCTTCTCCCCCTCCCCGCCTCCCTGCCTCACCGTAACTCCCTCCACGGCCCGCGGCTGCTTATAAGTGTTGCTAACTCTTATTCATTTACAGCATGTTAACATACTATCACCATTCACTTTTTATGTACTAGTAACTATGCTGGTAATTTTGCTACTGATAATATGTGTACTTTTATTATCTAAGGTACTACGCCTGAGAAGACGGCATTAGTAAATAAACATTTCAAATACACATCTGTTCTTCTTAACTCCATGTTCTGGTTTCTAAGAAATCTATAACGACCGACTGTTCATGAGTTCCACGTATCCTGAGGTACTATAAGTTCATATTCTGGATTGTCTAAACATTGAGAGTTTGTTATATCCAATGTGACACTGTACCTAGCTTGCTAAGGAGTTTTTGATTACTAACGTGAGTTTTGGGACACCCTAATTCGCCGAGGTTCCAATCCTCTGTCCATAGTTCTGTGTGAGAACAGAAACCCTGCGACAGGGGCACCCCCGACCCTTGCTGGAGCTTCATCACACTTGCGATACAACTCCAGCAATGCATTCGCCGAGGTTCCAATCCTCTGCCCACAGTTCTGTGTGAGAACAGAAACCCTGCGACAGGGGCACCCCCGACCCTTGCTGGAGCTTCATCACACTTGCGATACAACTCCAGCAATGCGCCACCTTTACGGCACAGATACATCACGCATCTGTGCTGTTTTTGCCCCATGATGCGCCGCATTGTAAATGCAGCACACCATAGGTGACGGAACAGCGGCACAGAATGACTAACACATCCCTGGTGATGCGCCAGTCATCATAAATGTATCCCTATGCTTCTTATCTTGTTAGAGATGAACCGCCATATGTATCATCAAAGTTTTTTGCATTTCCTAAATAGCGAACTTTAAGGAATAAATAGCGATTCTTTACCATTCCTAGTTTGCGATGAGCTATTTGCTAATTAGCCGAATGTAGCCCAATGAAGCCCAATGTAGCCCAATGTAGCCCAAAGATGGCCGCCAGACACACAAAAAAACAAATGTAGCCCAAATATCAGCCAGATGTAGCCCAACTATAGCCCAGTGACAGAATGACCAATCAGCTTCGCAAACCTCCGTTACGCGAAGCGGAGCGCTGTTACAGATATATATCTTTTTTTGAACGTTAATTTCTCAAAATCCACTGGAGCACATATATTGAGACCTAGCAAAGGCACATCGGGCTACCAGTCCCTAATATTTTGCCAAGTTTCGTGCAAATCCATTCAGCCGTTCGATTATTATTATTATTATTTTTTTTTGCCCCGCGGGGCCCTTTTAAAACCTCCACATCATACCTAGGGGGTCAGCGAGGATCTACTATGCCCCCTTATAGTTATTTCCCCCTTTGTTTTGACCTCCTCTTGTCTCTCGATCCTACCGAGAGACAAGATGGCGGCCGCTACGGACTGTTTGGAATGTTGACAGACGCCGGAGAACCAATCAGCTTCGCTTCACAAAGCTCCGTTGCGCGAAAAGTCTGCGTCCTGGGCCGCTGCCCAGTCCGCTGTTACAGATATATATCTTTTTTTAAACGTTAATTTCTCAAAATCCACTGCAGCACATATATTGAGACCTACAAAAGGCACATCGGGCTACCAGTCCCTACAATTTTGCCAAGTTTCGTGCAAATCCATTCAGCCGTTCGGGCTAAAAGTGAGGCCAACCGCCCTATGGAAATTAACATGGGAAAAATGCGTTTTGGGACCCCCCTTTTTTCTCGGCCCCCCCTTGACGAACCCCCCCAAAATTTTCAGGGGCTGCTCAGAAACAAAATGTGCCATTTTCCTGAAAATTTCAGCCAATTCCGTCCACAAACGCCAAAGTTATTAGAAATAGAATTTTCAAAAAACCCATAGAGAAAAAATCCTAACTATATATACCTACTGGCGACCGCCAGTAGGTAATATATATATATATATATATCTCGTAACAGCTTCTGCAAAACGGCATTTTTCAAACCACAGAATAACGGACCACCAAGCAGCAGGTAAGTATGTAGGTAGATTTATTTCCTCTTCACACGGCTCTTTTCTGGCATGACGCGTTTCGGTTACCAAGTAACCTTGATCACATCAAATATATATATATATATTCACTGACAAAAACTTAGGTTTTAGGCATCTTATAGTTAGGAATTAGTATTTAAAAACCTTGCAAGTTCACTGAAAAAACCATAGGTTTTAGCCTTGTTATAGTTAGGAATTAACATTTCAAAAACCTTAGAAGTTCAATTAAAAAACCATGTTATAGTTAGCTGGATGTTTCACTCATACAAAACCATTGAAATTCCCCCGTTATAGTTAGTTCAGCTAACTATAACTCACGCGCCCGCAATGCACTGCTGATGCCGTCACATATTACATCACTCATTACATGGTCAGTGACATCACTCATGACATCACTCATGACATCTCAAATGACATCACTGATGACATCATCCTTGTGAAAGAGTGTCAGACCTCCGCTCACCCTAATATAACCTTTGATAAATAGATTGAAAAATAGAAAATAAAATTTTCAAAACAATGGAGATACCTATATCAGTTAGAATAACCTATTCAGTAATTCCAAAATCTGCATACATATCCACTCATTCACCAAGAGTTCTATATAGTCACTCATACATGTAGTCACTCATCATATGTACTCATACACTTATACATATTGTTACACACTAATAGTCATCCATAGGGTTGCTCACACATACTCACATATGCAAAAAAACTATCAAACATCCATTTACTTCCATATACAGCTATACATACACTACTACACTTACTTCTACATAAACCTAAACATACTTACTCTCTTAAACAATCACTTATAGAAATACATACTTATTTATATAGCAACTCTTCCAATCTTTCACTCTCATACATACTCACTTATATACATCAATGCTCGCATATACTAGTTTAAAACATACATACTTACTCATAAATACACTATTGAGAAAGTCATTCACTCACTTTCACACACATACACACACTTATCCACCCATACATTCCTGACACATGCTGTCTTCTAAACACATAAAAACAGTGACTCAGTCATTCATGCAACTATCCCCCACCGAACCATACAGACACTCATACTGATACTCAAAAAACACAACTAATAACCCATATACACACTCATGCAGCTACTCACCAACCCAGGCAGCCAGTTATACACAAAGTGAGACAGTGATAGAGATATTTAAATATTTAAAGATTATTCGCTAATACATGTATTCACTAAGAGACACTTAATAAGTCAGTTATACAATCAATTTGACAAAAAAACATCCATTTAGATACTTTTTTACCAATTTATTCTTCCATCAACCTTCAGATATAAATATATAAAAAATATTTATTTTTCAGAAAGACACACATTCACTGGATGATGTCATCAGTGATGTAATTTGAGATGTCATGAGTGATGTCATGAGTGATGTCACTGACCATGTCATGAGTGATGTAATATGTGAAGTCATCAGCAGTCCATTGCGGGCGCGCGAGTTATAGTTAGCTGAACTAACTATAACGGGGGAATTTCAATGGTTTTGTATGAGTGAAACCTATGATTTTTTCAGTGAATATATATGGATATAGATATATATATCCTCCGCTTCCAAACACCAGCCAGATGCACACGTGAGCGGGTGCACACAAAACGGGGGTGTGCCCGTTGTAATGTCCAAGCTCCTAAGTATCCAAGGGATTTACTCCATAAAGATAGTAGCACTCACAGGGGGTAGTTCCATCAATGATTTATTTCGGGAACTGCACAGCAACAACGCGTTTCGCCATAGGGCTTCATCAAATTGTGCAAAGAGCCGCGGCGGCTGTCTGCCTATAAAGACGTCATACATTACATCTTGTAATGTATGACGTCTTTATAGGCAGATCCCAACCCTGGGGACTGCTACCTCTCCGGGGAAACTAGAAAGAAAGGAGGAGGCTGCATGGCCCCCAATCTGGAGCCAAAGATGGCCCTAAGGATGGCCATTCCCCCAGGGCTGGCTACAGGTATGTCCCGGATGTCGTGCTTTCTCCACTCCTGATTGCTAGTGCACGTGGGGAGGAGCCAAGCAAGAAAAAGCAGACCGAGCAGTGTCAGAATGTGATTCGCATTCAGTTGACCTGCGTGCTGTTTGTGCCTGGCACTATCTACATCACTTACTTGATTCTCTTCCTGATCACTGACGTTTGCGGTGTTTCAGAGTCGGACCTCCGTCCTGTTGTTCCAACACTCTTCAGTGTCCTGTCAGACATTTTTCCAGATTGCTGGCGAGCTCAGTGGTCCCTCGTCGGTCCTTTATAGCACCCTCTCTCCCGAGACTCATGCAACTGCGTTCAACATGGTTTTTACTTTCTTGTTGTTCTTGCAACAAAAACAAAAAGGAAAGCAAGCAAGCTATGAAGAATCCACATGTTACAAAAGTCTGTAACATTTACTTTACAATGCCAGCTATTGCGAATTACTTATCTAATGTGTATATTCCTCAGTGAATGGAGATTCTGCTTTTTGTGCTTGCAACTCTTAATGGCTATAAAGATAATATAAATATAAATCAGTGTCCTGATGATGTAAGGAGCTGACTTATCATTTTTTCCTAGCCTTGCATGTTTTGGTGTATTATTTTATTTTCTTATCCAGTATGGGAAAATATGTTTTTTGTTTTTTCCCTGGTGTACATTGGATATGATTATATTGGGTTTGACTGGATTCAGACATGATATATTTGAGGTTAGTCACACCATTTACCTATTCTACATATATTATCTTGCTGTTACATTAAGTATACCACCTAACTAGGAGGTTTTTCCTTTCTAGGTGAATCAAACTATATCTGTTTTCTGCTATCCTATCCACAGCTTTATGGAAGAGGAACTCTACTCATGTAGTTATATTTTGTGGGAAATACATTAGTTGTTGATACTTTGTCTCAACATACGCACATACAAGTTGACAACTATAAACCTGTTTACACTACAGGAACTACATAAATGCCTCCTCACAAGGATATCAGTCTATAAAGCACAGCAGGGACGTATCTCCCTTTTATCCTTTCCTTGTTTTGTTTCCCCTCTTCCCCCATCCCCACCGAGTTGGCTTTGACATTATTGGGCTGGCTCTGGTGGGTGTGACAAGTTAGGACAGAGCACCAGTCTTTGCATCTCGCTCCTGTGGAATCATCAAGTGAGAGTTACAGAATGCGAAGCCTACGTTTAAATTCCACCTGAGCAAGATAGGAAACCACCAGCTCACCTTAGCTGAAGCTGCCCATATGATAGGGAACTTACAGAAAGAAACCAAGGCCCTTACACTTAGGGTAGATGCTATACAAAAAGGCCCCTTGCCTGCGCACACAGAAGCGGCTACAGGAGCTCATGGTAATTGTTTCTATTTCATGCCATCCTCTTCTAGTGCCAGTCCTGTATTTCACAGAACCACCCCATCCTCTATACCATTAGATCCTTCTGAGCGCTTTATTGGAGACCCTGTTCAGTCTGCTACTTTCATTACCCAGTGCCAATTGTGTTTCATGTACAAGGCATACTGTTTCCCCCCTGAACAAACTAAAGTTGCATTTGTTTCATCATATTTAGGGGGAACTGCTGCCACTTGGTCTATTCTTTTAGTAGAACGCAATGACCCCTTATTATATAGCTATACAGAGTTTAAAGAGGAATTGCGTAGAATATGTGACAGGCATTCCTTCATGCAATCAGTAGACCCAAAGCTCTTGAATCTCAAACAAGGATCAAGGGATTTAATGACTTACATCTTCAGCTTCAACAGGTTAGTGTTTGAAGAAGCGTGGCCTGAGGCTGAATGAAGTGCTCTTTTATATAAAGGATTGAAAGATTAATTAAGACGTAGCGAACCCCCCTGACACCTGTAATGCACTAATAGACCATGTGGTTAAACTGGATCATCAATTATACGAGAGGAGGAGAACCCCAAATTTGAGAGCAGAACTAGAAATTCTGCAGACGATCCTGAGCCTATTTGGGGCCCTTTGAGCAAAGAAGAGAAACAGTGCTGAAGGGACAATAATTTTTGTGCAACATTTATGGATTTTTTGCCGTAGCTGCACTGCCCACGGCCCAAAAGAAAAGTGCAGATATGCGCTGTGCCTATTTGATAAGGCACATTCCTGTCCTTTTCCCCTGCTCTGGTGCGCAATGGGCTGTCGTGCACCAATGCAGGCACCTTTGCACCACGGTGCAAGAGTGCCTGCATTGCCGGGATAATTATTTTTGTGCAGAAAGGGAAGCCTTCCTGAACAAAAACAATCACAAGAGGCTTTTCCCTCTTTCTGCAGCACACATGGAAAGAGGAAAAACGATCAGAAATAAGGATATTTCTCCTTGTTTTGCCTCCCTTACGGCTCCACTGGGGAGGCATACATTTTGGCGCTGCCTCAGACTTACGAATTCTCATAAATCTGGGGCAGTGTCAAAAAGCCATCGATGTTGCTGGGAACACCCCCAGCAATACCCATGGAATGCACCTTTCATAGAGTTTTCTGCGTAAAAGTGGCACATATTTATAAGACCATGAAATTCCACGTAACCTGGCTTTACTTGGCCTTATAAATATGCCATTGGCACATTCTGACACCGGTATGTAAAACAAGCATTAGAAATGCAATCGGGCTCAGATTTATTTGATTTTGAGCTAATGGTATTGTAAATGGCAATGTGTTTTCGTCATGTGTGATGGAGTGTGTGCATGTGGTGTGTAGTGGTATTATGTGAGTTGTATTGTAATTTTACCAATGGTGTCATGCTGTGCTTTACATGAATATGATTAAAAGTAAAGTGTATCATACTGCGATAGGTACAAAAGTTAATTGTGGATGCATTAACAATTGATGCGTGCACTGATGGCTCCCTATGCACTCTGCACTCTGCGCTCCCTATGCACTCTGCACTCCCTATGCACTCTGCACTCTAAACTCTGCACTCCCTATGCACTCTGCACTCCCTATGCACTCTGCACTCCCTATGCACTCTGCACTCTGCGCTCCCTATGCACTCTGCACTCCCTATGCACTCTGCACTCCCTATGCACTCTGCACTCTGCACTCCCTATGCACTCTGCACTCTGCACTCCCTATGCACTCTGCACTCCCTATGCACTCTGCACTCCCTATGCACTCTGCACTCCCTATGCACTCTGCACTCTGCACTCCCTATGCACTGTGCACTCTGCACTCCCTATGCACTGTGCACTCTGCACTCCCTATGCACTGTGCACTCTTCACTCCCTATGCACTGTGCACTCTTCACTCCCTATGCACTGTGCACTCTTCACTCCCTATGCACTCTGCACTATGCACTCCCTATGCACTCTGCACTCCCTATGCACTCTGCACTATGCATTCCCTATGCACTCTGCACTATGCACTCCCTATGCACTCTGCACTATGCACTCCCTATGCACTCTGCACTCCCTATGCACTCTGCACTCCATATGCACTCTGCACTCTGCACTCCCTATGCACTCTGCACTCCCTATGCACTCTGCACTCCCTATGCACTCTGCACTCCCTATGCACTCCCTATGGACTCTGCACTCCCTATGCACTCTGCACTCCCTATGCACTCTGCACTCCCTATGCACTCTGCACTCTGCACTTCCTATGCACTCTGCACTCCCTATGCACTCTGCACTCCCTATGCACTCTGCACTCCCTATGCACTCTGCACTCCCTATGAACTCTGCACTCTTCACTCCCTATGCACTCTGCACTCCCTATGCACTCTGCACTCTGCACTATGCACTCCCTATGCACTCTGCACTCCCTATGCACTATGCACTCCCTATGCACTCTGCACTCCCTATGCACTCTGCACTCCCTATGCACTCTGCACTCTGCACTCCCTATGCACTCTGCACTCCCTATGCACTCTGCACTCCCTATGCACTCTGCACTCCCTATGCACTCTGCACTCCCTATGCACTCTGCACTCCCTATGCACTATGCACTCCCTATGCACTCTGCACTCCCTATGCACTCTGCACTCCCTATGCACTCTGCACTCTGCACTCCCTATGCACTCTGCACTCCCTATGCACTCTGCACTCCCTATGCACTCTGCACTCTGCACTCCCTATGCACTCTGCACTCCCAATGTGTGTGTGTTTGGTGGAAGAGTGCACTGGCGCCTGGAGGTGTGTGTGCCTAGTGGAAGGGTACACTGACGGCTGGTGTATGTGTGCTTAGTAAAACAGTGCACAGATGGCTGATGGTGTGTGTGTTTGGTGAAAGAGTGTACGGACGGTTGCTGGTGAGTGCGCCTTGTAAAAGAATGCACTGACGGCTGCCTGGTGTTGTACGCCTGATGGTGTTTGTGCTTGGTGAAAAAGTGCATTGATGGCTGGTGGTGTTTGGCCCTGGTGAAAGGGTGCACTGATGGCTGGTGTTATGTTGTTGTGTGTGTGTTTGTGTTTCTGTTTGTAGTGGTGAGTGTGTGGGGGTGAGTGTGTGGGGGTGAGTCTGTGGGGGTGAGTCTGTGGTAGTGAGTGTGTTGTGGTGAGTGGTGACGAGTGTGTGGTGGTGAGAGAGTGGTGTGTGTGTGTGTGTTATGTGTGTATCGTGTATGATTGTGTGGTGCGTATATGGTGTGACATGCTGTTTTCAGTATTCAACTTAACTATGTCTATAGATTGTTCTAACAACACACTGATATAAGGCATAAGACAACAAATGTTTAGTTTTAAAAACATGTGAAGTTACAGAAAGTAGAAAAACAAACTCTCAAACACTCTTGGCCTCATAAAAGTGAAGAGGACATCTGTTTTCTGTTAATTACTTCTAATCTTGTCTTGTCAGAGTAGTGTCACATTCCTGCCCTCTTCCCTGGCCTCATGCTTCATGGAGACAGGAAAACAGATTCAAAGCTTTGTTTTCCCACTAACACAAGGACCCATTTAAAAAAAGCATTTACAATGCAATGGTTTCGCCTTTGGAAAAGTTAGAGTTATTGGCATTGTAAATGACAACATTTTTATTTATGTGTTGGGTTTGAAAACAGATAAATAAATGGCAGTCATTTACATTGCCATTAGCTTACTCTCTGCAGTCACTCTGCACTCTCTAGCACTCCCTAGCACTCCCTACTCACTCTGCACTCTCTAGCACTCCCTAGAACTCCCTACTCACTCTGCACTCTCTAGCACTCCCTACTCACTCTGCACTCTGCACTCCCTATGCACTCTGCACTCCCTATGCACTCTGCACTCCCTATGCACTCTGCACTCCCTATGCACTCTGCACTCTGCACTCCCTATGCACTCTGCACTCCCTATGCACTCTGCACTCCGTATGCACTCTGAACTCCCTATGCACTCTGCACTCCCTATGCACTCTGCACTCCCTATGCACTCTGAACTCCCTATGCACTCTGCACTCTGCGCTCCCTATGCACTCTGCACTCCCTATGCACTCTGCACTCTGCACTCCCTATGCACTCTGCACTCCCTATGCACTCTGCACTCCCTATGCACTCTGCACTCCCTATGCACTCTAAACTCTGCACTCCCTATGCACTCTGCACTCCCTATGCACTCTGCACTCCCTATGCACTCTGCACTCTGCACTCCCTATGCACTCTGCACTCCCTATGCACTCTGCACTCCCTATGCACTCTGCACTCCCTATGCACTCTGCACTCTGCACTCCCTATGCACTCTGCACTCTGCACTCCCTATGCACTCTGCACTCCCTATGCACTCTGCACTCCCTATGCACTCTGCACTCCCTCTGCACTGTGCACTCTGCACTCCCTATGCACTGTGCACTCTGCACTCCCTATGCACTGTGCACTCTTCACTCCCTATGCACTGTGCACTCTTCACTCCCTATGCACTGTGCACTCTTCACTCCCTATGCACTCTGCACTCCCTATGCACTATGCACTCCCTATGCACTCTGCACTATGCACTCCCTATGCACTCTGCACTCCCTATGCACTCTGCACTATGCATTCCATATGCACTCTGCACTATGCACTCCCCATGCACTCTGCACTATGCACTCCCTATGCACTCTGCACTCCCTATGCACTCCCTATGCACTCTGCACTCTGCACTCCATATGCACTCTGCGTTCTGCACTCCCTATGCACTCTGCACTCCCTATGCACTCTGCACTCCCTATGCACTCTGCACTCCCTATGCACTCCCTATGGACTCTGCACTCCCTATGCACTCTGCACTCCCTATGCACTCTGCACTCCCTATGCACTCTGCACTCTGCACTTCCTATGCACTCTGCACTCCCTATGCACTCTGCACTCCCTATGCACTCGGCACTCCCTATGCACTCTGCACTCCCTATGCACTCTGCACTCCCTATGCACTCTGCACTCTGCACTCCCTATGCACTCTGCACTCCCTATGCACTCTGCACTCCCTATGCACTCTGCACTCCCTATGCTCTCTGCACTCTTCACTCCCTATGCACTCTGCACTCCCTATGCACTCTGCACTATGCACTCCCTATGAACTCTGCACTCCCTATGCACTCTGCACTCCCTATGCACTCTGCACTCCCTCTGCACTGTGCACTCTGCACTCCCTATGCACTGTGCACTCTGCACTCCCTATGCACTGTGCACTCTTCACTCCCTATGCACTGTGCACTCTTCACTCCCTATGCACTGTGCACTCTTCACTCCCTATGCACTCTGCACTCCCTATGCACTATGCACTCCCTATGCACTCTGCACTATGCACTCCCTATGCACTCTGCACTCCCTATGCACTCTGCACTATGCATTCCATATGCACTCTGCACTATGCACTCCCCATGCACTCTGCACTATGCACTCCCTATGCACTCTGCACTCCCTATGCACTCCCTATGCACTCTGCACTCTGCACTCCATATGCACTCTGCGTTCTGCACTCCCTATGCACTCTGCACTCCCTATGCACTCTGCACTCCCTATGCACTCTGCACTCCCTATGCACTCCCTATGGACTCTGCACTCCCTATGCACTCTGCACTCCCTATGCACTCTGCACTCCCTATGCACTCTGCACTCTGCACTTCCTATGCACTCTGCACTCCCTATGCACTCTGCACTCCCTATGCACTCGGCACTCCCTATGCACTCTGCACTCCCTATGCACTCTGCACTCCCTATGCACTCTGCACTCTGCACTCCCTATGCACTCTGCACTCCCTATGCACTCTGCACTCCCTATGCACTCTGCACTCCCTATGCTCTCTGCACTCTTCACTCCCTATGCACTCTGCACTCCCTATGCACTCTGCACTATGCACTCCCTATGAACTCTGCACTCCCTATGCACTATGCACTCCCTATGCACTATGCACTCCCTATGCACTCTGCACTCCCTATGCACTCTGCACTCCCTATGCACTCTGCACTCTGCACTCCCTATGCACTCTGCACTCCCTA
This sequence comes from Lissotriton helveticus, assembly GCF_964261635.1. Classification (NCBI taxonomy): domain Eukaryota; kingdom Metazoa; phylum Chordata; class Amphibia; order Caudata; family Salamandridae; genus Lissotriton; species Lissotriton helveticus. The sequence continues at coordinate 1,663,727,518 of NC_136067.1, read as the reverse complement.
TGCACTCTGCACTCTGCACTCTCTATGCACTCTGCACTCCCTATGCACTCTGCACTCCCTATGCACTCTGCACTCTTCACTCCCTATGCACTCTGCACTCTTCACTCCCTATGCACTATGCACTCCCTATGCACTCTGCACTATGCACTCCCTATGCACTCTGCACTCCCTATGCACTCTGCACTCCCTATGCACTGTGCACTCTGCGCTCCCTATGCACTGTGCACTCCCTATGCACTGTGCACTCTTTACTCCCTATGCACTGTGCACTCTTCACTCCCTATGCACTCTGCACTCCCTATGCACTCTGCACTATGCACTCCCTATGCACTCTGCACTATGCACTCCCTATGCACTCTGCACTATGCACTCCCTATGCACTCTGCACTCCCTATGCACTCTGCACTCTCTATGCACTCTGCACTCCCTATGCACTCTGCACTCCCTATGCACTCTGCACTCTTCACTCCCTATGCACTCTGCACTCTTCACTCCCTATGCACTATGCACTCCCTATGCACTCTGCACTATGCACTCCCTATGCACTTTGCACTATGCACTCCCTATGCACTCTGCACTCCCTATGCACTCTGCACTCCCTATGCACTCTGCCCGCCCTATGCACTGTGCACTCTTCGCTCACTATGCACTGTGCACTCTGCACTCCCTATGCACTGTGCACTCTTTACTCCCTATGCACTGTGCACTCTTCACTCCCTATGCACTCTGCACTCCCTATGCACTCTGCACTATGCACTCCCTATGCACTCTGCACTATGCACTCCCTATGCACTCTGCACTATGCACTCCCTATGCACTCTGCACTCCCTATGCACTCTGCACTCCCTATGCACTCTGCACTCCCTATGCATTCTGCACTCCCTATGCACTCTGCACTCTTCACTCCCTATGCACTCTGCATTCTTCACTCCCTATGCACTCTGCACTCCCTATGCACTCTGCACTCCCTATGCACTCTGCACTATGCACTCCCTATGCACTCTGCACTATGCACTCCCTATGCACTCTGCACTCCCTATGCACTCTGCACTCCCTATGCACTCTTCACTCCCTATGCACTCTGCACTCCCTATGCATTCTGCACTCCCAATGCATTCTGGACTCCCTATGTACTCTGCACTCCCTATGCATTCTGCACTCCCTATGTACTCTGCACTCCCTATGCACTCTGCACTCTGCACTCCCTATGCACTCTGCACTCTTCACTCCCTATGCACTCTGCACTCCCTATGCACTCTGCACTCTTCACTCCCTATGCACTCTGCACTCTTCACTCCCTATGCACTCTGCACTCCCTATGCATTCTGCACTCTGTATGCACTCTGCACTCCCTATGCACTCTGCACTCCCTATGCACTCTGCACTCCCTATGCACTCTGCACTCCCTATGCACTCTGCACTCTGCACTCCCTATGCACTCTGCACGCTGCACTCCCTATGCACTCTGCACTCTACACTCCCTATGCACTCTGCACTCCCTATGCACTCTGCACTCCCTATGCACTCTGCACTCCCTATGCACTCTGCACTCCCTATGCACTCTGCACTCCCTATGCACTCTGCACTCTGCACTCCATATGCACTCTGCACTTTGCACTCCCTATGCACTTTGCACTCCCTATGCACTCTGCACTCCCTATGCACTCTGCACTCCTTATGCACTCGGCACTCCCTATGCACTCTGCACTCCCTATGCACTCTGCACTCTGCACTCTGCACTTCCTATGCACTCTGCACTCCCTATGCACTCTGCACTCCCTATGCACTCTGCACTCTGCACTCCCTATGCACTCTGCACTCCCTATGCACTCTGCACTCCCTATGCACTCTGCACTCCCTATGCACTCTGCACTCCCTATGCACTCTGCACTCTTCACTCCCTATGCACTCTGCACTCCCTATGCACTCTGCACTATGCACTCCCAATGCACTATGCACTCCCTATGCACTATGCACTCCCTATGCACTATGCACTCGCTATGCACTCTGCACTCCCTTTGCACTCTGCACTCCCTATGCACTCTGCACTCCGCACTCCCTATGCACTCTGCACTCTGCACTCCCTATGCACTCTGCACTCCCTGTGCACTCTGCACTATGCACTCACTATGCACTCTGCACTCCCTATGCACTATGCACTCCCTATGCAGTATGCACTCCCTATGCACTCTGCACTCCCTATGCACTCTGCACTCCCTATGCACTCTGCACTCCCTATGCACTCTGCACTCTGCACTCCCTATGCACTCTGCACTCCCTATGCACTCTGCACTCCCTATGCACTCTACACTCTTCACTCCCTATGCACTCTGCACTCTGAACTTCCTATGCACTCTGCACTCCCTATGCACTCTGCACTCCCTATGCACTCTGCACTCCCTATGCACTATGCACTCCCTATGCACTCTGCACTCCCTATGCACTCCCTATGCACTCTGCACTCCCTATGCACTCTGCACTCCCTATGCACTCTGCACTCCCTATGCACTCTGCACTCCCTATGCACTCTGCACTCCCTATGCACTCTGCACTCTGCACTCCCTATGCACTCTGCACTCCCTATGCACTCTGCACTCCCTATGCACTCTAAACTCTGCACTCCCTATGCACACTGCACTCCCTATGCACTCTGCACTCTGCGCTCCCTATGCACTCTGCACTCCCTATGCACTCTGCAGTCCCTATGCACTCTGCACTCCCTATGCACTCTGCACTCCCTATGCACTCTAAACTCTGCACTCCCTATGCACTCTGCACTCCCTATGCACTCTGCACTCCCTATGCACTCTGCACTCTGCGCTCCCTATGCACTCTGCACTCCCTATGCACTCTGCACTCCCTATGCACTCTGCTCTCCCTATGCACTCTGCACTCCCTATGCACTCTGCACTCTGCACTCCCTATGCACTCTGCACTCTGCACTCCCTATGCACTCTGCACTCCCTATGCACTCTGCACTCCCTATGCACTCTGCACTCTCTATGCACTGTGCACTCTGCACTCCCTATGCACTGTGCACTCTGCACTCCCTATGCACTGTGCACTCTTCACTCCCTATGCACTGTGCACTCTTCACTCCCTATGCACTGTGCACTCTTCACTCCCTATGCACTCTGCACTCCCTATGCACTATGCACTCCCTATGCACTCTGCACTATGCACTCCCTATGCACTCTGCACTCCCTATGCACTCTGCACTATGCACTCCCTATGCACTCTGCACTATGCACTCCCTATGCACTCTGCACTATGCACTCCCTATGCACTCTGCACTCCCTATGTACTCTGCACTCCCTATGCACTCCCGATGCACTCTGCACTCTGCACTTCATATGCACTCTGCACTCTGCACTCCCTTTGCACTTTGCACTCCCTATGCACTTGGCACTCCCTATGCACCCTGCACTCCCTATGCACTCCCTATGGACTCTGCACTCCCTATGCACTCACTCGGCACTCCCTATGGACTCTGCACTCCCTATGCACTCTGCACTCTGCACTTCCTATGCACTCTGCACTCCCTATGCACTCTGCACTCCCTATGCACTCTGTACTCTGCACTCCCTATGCACTCTGCACTCCCTATGCACTCTGCACTCCCTATGCACTCTGCACTCCCTATGCACTCTGCACTCCCTATGCTCTTTGCACTCTTCACTCCCTATGCACTCTGCACTCCCTATGCACTCTGCACTATGCACTCCCTATGCACTCTGCACTCCCTATGCACTATGCACTCCCTATGCACTATGCACTCCCTATGGACTCTGCACTCCCTATGCACTCTGCACTCCCTATGCACTCTGCACTCTGCACTCCCTATGCACTCTGCACTCCCTATGCATTCTGCACTCTGCACTCTCTATGCACTCTGCACTCCCTATGCACTCTGCACTCCCTATGCACTCTGCATGCTTCACTCCCTATGCACTCTGCACTCTTCACTCCCTATGCACTATGCACTCCCTATGCACTCTGCCCTATGCACTCCCTATGCACTCTGCACTATGCACTCCCTATGCACTCTGCACTCCCTATGCACTCTGCACTCCCTATGCACTCTGCACTCCCTATGCACTCTGCACTCCCTATGCACTCTGCACTCTGCGCTCCCTATGCACTGTGCACTCTGCACTCCCTATGCACTGTGCACTCTTTACTCCCTATGCACTGTGCACTCTTCACTCCCTATGCACTCTGCACTCCCTATGCACTCTGCACTATGCACTCCCTATGCACTCTGCACTATGCACTCCCTATGCACTCTGCACTATGCACTCCCTATGCACTCTGCACTCCCAATGCGCTCTGCACTCCCTATGCACTCTGCACTCCCTATGCACTCTGCACTCTGCACTCTCTATGCACTCTGCATTCCCTATGCACTCTGCACTCCCTATGCACTCTGCACTCTTCACTCCCTATGCACTCTGCACTCTTCACTCCCTATGCACTATGCACTCCCTATGCACTCTGCACTATGCACTCCCTATGCACTCTGCACTATGCACTCCCTATGCACTCTGCACTCCCTATGCACTCTGCACTCCCTATGCACTCTGCACTCCCTATGCACTGTGCACTCTGCGCTCCCTATGCACTGTGCACTCTGCACTCCCTATGCACTGTGCACTCTTTACTCCCTATGCACTGTGCACTCTTCACTCCCTATGCACTCTGCACTCCCTATGCACTCTGCACTATGCACTCCCTATGCTCTCTGCACTATGCACTCCCTATGCACTCTGCACTATGCACTCCCTATGCACTCTGCACTCCCTATGCACTCTGCACTCCCTATGCACTCTGCACTCCCTATGCACTCTGCACTCCCTATGCACTCTGCACTCTTCACTCCCTATGCACTCTGCACTCTTCACTCCCTATGCACTCTGCACTCCCTATGCACTCTGCACTCTGCACTCCCTATGCACTCTGCACTATGCACTCCCTATGCACTCTGCACTATGCACTCCCTATGCACTCTGCACTCCCTATGCACTCTGCACTCCCTATGCACTCTTCACTCCCTATGCACTCTGCACTCCCTATGCATTCTGCACTCCCAATGCATTCTGCACTCCCTATGTACTCTGCACTCCCTATGCACTCTGCACTCTTCACTCCCTATGCACTCTGCTCTCCCTTTGCACTCTGCAATCTTCACTCCCTATGCACTCTGCACTCTTCACTCCCTATGCACTCTGCACTCCCTATGCACTCTGCACTCCCTATGCCTCCCTATGCACTCTGCACTCCCTATACACTCTGCACTCCCTATGCATTCTGTACTCCCTATGCACTCTGCACTCCCTATGCACTCTGCACTCCCTATGCACTCTGCACTCCCTATGCACTCTGCACTCCTCATGCACTCTGCACTCCCTATGCACTCTGCACTCTGCACTCCCTATGCACTCTGCACTCTGCACTCCCTATGCACTCTGCACTCTACACTCCCTATGCGCTCTGCACTCCCTATGCACTCTGAACTCCCTATGCAATCTGCACTCCCTATGCACTCTGCACTCCCTATGCACTCTGCACTCCCTATGCACTCTGCACTCCCTATGCACTCTGCACTCTGCACTCCATATGCACTCTGCACTTTGCACTCCCTATGCACTTTGCACTCCCTATGCACTCTGCACTCCCTATGCACTCTGCACTCCCTATGCACTCGGCACTCCCTATGCACTCTGCACTCCCTATGCACTCTGCACTCTGCACTTCCTATGCACTCTGCACTCCCTATGCACTCTGCACTCCCTATGCACTCTGCACTCCCTATGCACTCTGCACTCCCTATGCACTCTGCACTCCCTATGCACTCTGCACTCTTCACTCCCTATGCACTCTGCACTCCCTATGCACTCTGCACTATTCACTCCCTATGCACTCTGCACTCCCTATGCACTATGCACTCCCTATGCACTATGCACTCCCTATGCACTCTGCACTCCCTTTGCACTCTGCACTCCCTATGCACTCCTCACTCTGCACTCCCTATGCACTCTGCACTCCCTATGCACTCTGCACTCTGCACTCCCTATGCACTGTGCACTCCCTATGCACTCTGCACTCCCTATGCACTCTGCACTCTTCACTCCCTATGCACTCTGCACTCTTCACTCCCTATGCACTATGCATTCCCTATGCACTCTGCACTATGCACTCCCTATGCATTCTGCACTATGCACTCCCTATGCACTCTGCACTCCCTATGCACTCTGCACTCCCTATGCACTCCCTATGCACTCTGCACTCCCTATGCACTGTGCACTCTGCGCTCCCTATGCACTGTGCACTCTGCACTCCCTATGCACTGTGCACTCTTCACTCCCTATGCACTGTGCACTCTTCACTCCATATGCACTCTGCACTCCCTATGCACTCTGCACTATGCACTCCCTATGCACTCTGCACTCCCTATGCACTCTGCACTCCCTATGCACTCTGCACTATGCACTCCCTATGCACTCTGCACTATGCACTCCCTATGCACTCTGCACTCCCTATGCACTCTGCACTCCCTATGCACTCTGCACTCCCTATGCTCTCTGCACTCCCTATGCACTCTGCACTCTTCACTCCCTATGCACTCTGCACTCTTCACTCCCTATGCACTCTGCACTCCCTATGCACTCTGCACTCCCTATGCACTATGCACTATGCACTCCCTATGCACTCTGCACTATGCACTCCCTATGCACTCTGCACTCCCTATGCACTCTGCACTCCCTATGCACTCGGCACTTCCTATGCACTCTGCACTCCCTATGCATTCTGCACTCCCTATGCATTCTGCACTCCCTATAAACTCTGCACTCCCTATGCACTCTGCACTCCCTATGCACTCTGCACTCCCTATGCACTCTGCACTCTTCACTCCCTATGCACTCTGCACTCTTCACTCCCTATGCACTCTGCACTCCCTATGCACTCTGCACTCTGCACTCCCTATGCACTCTGCACTATGCACTCCCTATGCACTCTGCACTATGCACTCTCTATGCACTCTGCACTCCCTATGCACTCTGCACTCCCTATGCACTCTTCACTCCCTATGCACTCTGCACTCCCTATGCATTCTGCACTCCCAATGCATTCTGCACTCCCTATGTACTCTGCACTCCCTATGCACTCTGCACTCCCTATGCACTCTGCACTCTTCACTCCCTATGCACTCTGCACTCCCTTTGCACTCTGCACTCTTCACTCCCTATGCACTCTGCACTCTTCACTCCCTATGCACTCTGCACTCCCTATGCACTCTGCACTCCCTATGCACTCTGCACTCCCTATGCCTCCCTATGCACTCTGCACTCCCTATGCACTCTGCACTCCCTATGCATTCTGTACTCCCTATGCACTCTGCACTCCCTATGCACTCTGCACTCCCTATGCACTCTGCACTCCCTATGCACTCTGCACTCCTCATGCACTCTGCACTCCCTATGCACTCTGCACTCTGCACTCCCTATGCACTCTGCACTCTGCACTCCCTATGCACTCTGCACTTGTTAGACGGGGACCCTGAGGGTCGGCCGGATACCGAGGGAGAGATCCCCGGGGGGGGGACCGTCTCCGGCGATCGTACAGACAAGTTACCTCCCTCCCCACAAACAGGCACCACACCAAGTCGAGTTCAAGGCTTTATATAAGGTTCTTAATGCAAGGATATCAGCGATACAGGATATCTTGGACCCGGGGGTCCTCTCACTTCTAGTCTCTGTAGGGAAAGGGGGTAGCGGGACAGTCTTGGTACCGGATTGGTACAGGTAGGGGTAAAAAGGCGAGCTCACAATCCTCGAGCTGGAGTGTCTGTGGATCGGGCCGCGGCAGCGCCAGCAGGCCAAGGTGATAGTCTCATAAAGCAGAGGGCCGCGGCAGCGCCAGCCGGCCAAGACGATGGTTTCACGAGGCAGAGGGCCGCGGCAGCGCCAGCAGGCCAAGACGATGGTTTCACGAGGCAGAGGGCCGCGGCAGCGCCAGCAGGCCAAGACGATGGTTTCACGAGGCAGAGGGCCGCGGCAGCGCCAGCAGGCCAAGACGATGGTTTCACGAGGCAGAGGGCCGCGGCAGCGCCAGCAGGCCAAGTCGATGGTTTCACGGGGCAGAGGGCCGCGGCAGGGCCAGCAGGCCAAGTCGATGGTTTCACGGGGCAGAGGGCCGCGGCAGCGCCAGCAGGCCAAGTCACGGATGAGTTCTTCTCGGGTCTCTCGACTCCAGGATACAACTGCCTTCCTGGTCTGGTCCTGCCCCAGTTATAGGTCTGGTCCCCTTTGATGTCCGGACCCTCGCGCCTGGGGGCCGGGAGGTCCGGGATGAGGGAGTCCAGACACCCAGCAGGGGGGTGGAGCCAGCGCCCAGGCGGCCTGGGGTGATCGACACCTGGCGGAGGAGAGCCGTTGACGATTCCTTCTCCCATTGACTCGCCAAGTGGTCACTCTGCCTCCTGGGAGGATGGTGGGGCCTCGATGTCGGGGCCGGCCGGGCCCGGGGTTAGGGTCGAGTTGAGGCCACGCGGCCTCGTGCTGCAGTGCCCCAAGATGGCGGCCGGGTCGATGTCGTGGGGTAGATGGTGACCCGGGCCAGCTGGGTCCGGAGCTGGTGTCTTGTAGTGGAGGGATTGCAGGGTACTTCGGGTGGTCGTTGGTGGACTCTGGCTGGGGATGCAGGGAGAGCCAGGGTCCTGGTCCCATTGCGGGGAGGGGGGACAGCTCGAACATGCGGCCTGTCCAACATGCGTCCCCCCCAGCTGAAGGCGGGGAGAGTCAGCCATCTTCCTGGGGACTCTCCTCGCTGAGGCGGAAAAAGCGTGACAGGCCGTCGGCGTTGGCGTGGTCCTGGCCTGGACGATGTTCCACCGTGAAGTCCATCCCCTGCAGGGAGATGGACCAGCGCAACAGCTTCGGGTTCTCCCCCCGCATTTGCATCAGCCATTGCAGGGGTCGGTGGTCTGTTTGCACCCGGAAGTGGGTGCCGAAGAGGTATGGCCGGAGCTTCTTGAGGGCCCAGACTACGGCGAAGGCCTCCCTCTCAATGGTGCTCCAGCGCTGTTCTCGGGGCAAGAGGCGTCTGCTGATGAAGACCACCGGATGGTCGACCCCTTCGGCGTTGAGTTGGGAGAGGACGGCCCCCACACCATGATCGGAGGCGTCCGTCTGCACAATGAATTCCCGGCTGTAGTCGGGAGCCTGGAGCACGGGGGCCGTGCACATGGCGGTCTTTAGCTTCTCGAAGGCTGATTGGCAGTCCGGGGTCCAGTTGACGGTTTTGGGGCTCTTTTTGGAGGTGAGCTCTGTGAGGGGCCCCACGATGCTGCCATAGTCCTTCACGAACCGCCGGTAGTATCCGGTGAGCCCCAGGAAGGCCCGGACCTCCGTTTGGCTCGTAGGGGGTTGCCAGGCCTGGATGGCAGCAATCTTGAGTTGGAGAGGGGCCACCAGCCCGCTTCCCACTTGGTGTCCCAGGTAGGTCACGGACCCTTGGCCAACTTGGCACTTGCTGGCCTTGATGGTGAGCCCGGCTTGCTGGAGGGCGTGTAGAACCTCCCGCAGGTGGCGGAGGTGGTCGGTCCACTGGTGGCTGTACACAGCAATGTCGTCCAGGTAGGCGGCGCTGAAGTCTTCCAGGCCCGCCAGTACCTGGTTTACCAGCCGTTGGAACGTTGCCGGGGCGTTTTTCATGCCGAAGGGCATGACTTTAAAGTGGTAGTGCCCGTCTGGGGTAGAGAAGGCGGATCGTTCTTGGGCCCTAGGGGTGAGGCCGATCTGCCAGTAGCCCGCTGTTAGGTCGAAGATGCTCAGGTAGCGGGCGGCCCCCATCCGGTCAATTAGCTCGTCTGCCCGGGGGATGGGATGAGCGTCGGTCCGGGTAACTGCATTCAGCCCTCGATAGTCCACGCAGAACCGGAGCTCAGGGGCAACGCCCGGGGCAGCTGCCTTGGGAACCAGGACGACTGGGCTCGCCCAGGGACTGTCTGAGGGTTCGATCACTCCTAGGGTCAGCATCTTGGACACCTCGGTCTGGATGCAGGCTCGTACCCGGTCTGGTACGAGGTATGCTCGGTGTCGAATAGGAGGGCTGTCCCCGGTGTCCACATCGTGGAGGCACCAGGGGGTGACTCCGGGGGTGAGGGAGAACAGGGAGGCGAACTGCCTCAGGAGCGTTTGGCAGTCTTGGCGTTGCTCCGGGGACAGGGCCTCGGAGAGCTGGACCCCTTCCACTGAGCCATCCTGCTCGAGGGCCCTCAGTAAGTCCGGAAGGGGTTCGGAGTCTTCTTCTGTCCCAGTATCGGTAGCCATTAGGAGGCTGAGTTCGGATCGCACAAAATGGGGTTTGAGCCTGTTGGCATGGAGGACCCGTAGGGGGTTCCGGGCAGTCTCCATGTCGATTAAATAGGTGACGGGCCCCTTGCGTTCGATTACCTTGAAGGGCCCGGACCATCTGTCTTGGAGGGCACAGGGCTCAACCGGGGACATCACCCAGACCTGTTGTCCAGGTTCGAACTCAATGGAGGACGTGTGCTGATCGTACCACCTCTTCATGTCCTCCTGACTGGCCTCGAGGTTGGCTTTGGCGGTGTCTCGGAACCGCCGGGTCTGGTTGCGGAGAGCCAGGAGATACCGGTAGATGTCCGGGGGAGTTTTCTGGGGAGGCTGCTCCCAACCTTCCTTGACTAGGCTGAGGGGGCCCCGGACGGGGTGTCCGTACAGTAGTTCAAAGGGGCTGAAGCCGAGGGACTTCTGCGGGACCTCCCGATAGGCAAACAGGAGGCATGGCAGCAGTACGTCCCACTGGCGTCGAAGGGGTTCTTCTAGACCCATAATCATCCCCTTGAGGGTGCGGTTGAATCTCTCGACCAGTCCGTTTCCTTGCGGGTGATAGGGGGTCGTGAATTTGTAGGTGACCCCGCATTGCTGCCAGAGGGACTTCATATATCTGGAGATAAAGTACGTGCCCCTGTCACTGACGACCTCCCGGGGGAACCCCACCCGGGAGAAGATCCCCATCAGGGCCCGGCCCACCACGGGGGCCGTCACAGTCCGAAGAGGGATGGCCTCGGGATAGCGGGTGGCGTGGTCTACCAGGACCAGGATGAACCGGTGTCCTTGGGCTGTTCGAGGGTCGAGGGGCCCCACAATGTCTATTCCCACTCGTTCAAACGGGGTGGTGACGACAGGAAAGGGTTGTAATGGTGCTTTGATTTTTCGGCCACTTTTTCCGCTGGCCTGGCAGGTGGGGCAGGCCTTGCAGTGGTTGGTGACATCCTTCCGCATGTGGGGCCAGAAAAAATGGGTCACCAGGCGGTCGTAGGTTTTATCCTGCCCCAGGTGTCCGGCAAGGGGGACATCGTGGGCTAAGTTCAGGAGGAAGTCTTGGAAGCGAAGGGGCACCACCAGCACCCGACTGGCCCCTAGTTCTGCAATTTTCTGCTCGCTGTAGAGCAGGTCTTGGTCCCAGTAGATCCAGTGGGCCCCCGAGGTATCCCCGGTGCTCTGGGCCAGGGCTTGCTGCCGGAGTCCTTCGAGAGAAGGACAGGTTTTTTGCTCGGCCCGGAATCGTTCCTGCGTGGGGCCTCCCTCCTGCCGCCATTGTGCCAGGTCAGGGACGTCCCGAAGCTGGTCGGGTCCTTCTTCGGTTTGGGTCAAGGGAATGGCTTCTGGGGCGGCCTCCTCTGGGATGAGCGCGGGAGGAGGTTCTGGCCACTCGGGCTCTTCTGGGCTGGGGACCGCGCGGGCGGTCATGGACCGGGTCGTGACGCAGACCCATTCGGGGAGGCCAAGCATCCCCAGGTGCTCCCTCCGTTCGACAGCTGCCCAGGGAGAGCTTTCAAGGTCGTTTCCTAGGAGGCAGTCCACGGGGGCATCATCGCGGACAGTTACTTTTAACATCCCTGTTACTCCTCCCCACTCGAAGGGGACGCAGGCCATGTGGCATAGGCTTTCGGAGTTGTCGGCTGATCGAACAGGGCAAAGAATGTTCGGCAAGATTTGGTCTGGAGTGACGAGGTGGCGTCGGACCGCCGTTACACTGGCCCCGGTGTCGCGGAGGGCTTCCGCCCGGCGGCCATTGATGTTGACCCATTGACCGTACTTCTGTGTGTTGGCGGGAAGGGGGGCCCGCGGAATCATGTCTCTCTCCCCTAAGCAGACCAGTGCCATGGCGGCGGGTGCCCATTCAGAGGGATCGGTCTCGTACTCCTCTTGGTCTTCCGGGATTATTTCTTCCCCTAGGGCCGCCGCTGCAACTTGGCGGGGAGTAGTGTTCGGATTCTTTGGGCAGTTGGGATCACTGGCGTAGTGGCCGGGTCGCTGGCACCTGTGGCACGTAATGTTGGCCCGGAAACCGGCCCGGACGGCAGGGCTTCCCCGGCCAACCGGGGTCGAGGGGTTTCTGGGGGGTGATGAGGGGCCGGGGTCTCTCCCCCGACCCTGACTTCCTCCTCCCCCTCGGGGGCGATACGATCTGGATACTTCGCTGGGTGCGCTCCGGCCAACTCGGGTGCTTTCCCACCGGTCGGCTTCGGCGGCGAGTTGTCGAGGGTCGGTTAGCTTGCTGTCCAGGAGGTGTTGCCGGAGCTCCACGAAGCAGTTGTTCGACAGGTGTTCCCATACGATAAGGTCAAAGAGTTGTTCGTAGGTGGTTACTTTGTTGCCCTTGATCCACCCCTCGAAGGCTCGGCTAAAAAAGTTCACGTACTCCACCCAAGTTGTACCCGGAATCCGTTTGCAGTCGCGGAACCGTTGGCGGTACATCTCAGGTGTGAGCCCGTATCGAGTGAGGAGGGCGGCCTTCATGTGGTCGTAGGAGGTCATCAGCTGGTCCGGGAGTTGCAGCAGGGCGTCCCGCCCTTCGTTGACAAACCTCCCCCATAATCCGGCTCCCCAATCGCTTCGGGGAATCCGGTGGGAGGTCATTGCCACCTCATAGGCTTTAAACCACTGCTGGATATCATCGTTCTTGTGGTATTCCCGGATGACATCTTTGGGGATGTGAACCTTGGGTTCGGTCGAGGCAGACGGGGTCGGTCGTTCGGGGAGCCCGAGGTCTTTATTCTGTTTCTGGATCTCCAGTGCTTTGAGATTGCGCTCATGTTCGTACTCTAGTCTCTTTTCCTCTAGCTCCCTCTGTCTTTGCTTGTCTTCCCGCTCTTCCCTGAGCCGTAAGTGTTCCAGGGTTATTTTTTGTTCTGCCAGCTTGAGTTCCCCATCCAAGCGAAGTCGGGCAAGTTCTAATTCGTGGAGTCTGGTTTTTTCTCTTTCTCGGATCTCTTCCAGGGAGAGATCCGCTCTTTCTTTAGTTGGTGCGGGGCTCGTTTCGGTTGTTTGTGTTCGGGGTACGGCCGTACCCGTTTCTGCCCAAGCTTCTAGGGCTCGTTTGAAGTCTTCCTTTGTGCTAAGACCTGTGGTTGGAAGTCCAAGTTCTATGCAATATTGCTTCAGTTCCCGGTGGTTGTAGTCTTCCAATTTTTCCATCTGAAATTTTTCCGTTGTTCCGCTCTCTATTGACATGGTTGTTGTGTGTGGTGGGGCGAGTGACTTTCTGTACGATTATGCGTAGGTTCGGATCCCGTCGCTGGCCACCAATGTTAGACGGGGACCCTGAGGGTCGGCCGGATACCGAGGGAGAGATCCCCGGGGGGGGGGACCGTCTCCGGCGATCGTACAGACAAGATACCTCCCTCCCCACAAACAGGCACCACACCAAGTCGAGTTCAAGGCTTTATATAAGGTTCTTAAGGCAAGGATATCAGCGATACAGGATATCTTGGACCCGGGGGTCCTCTCACTTCTAGTCTCTGTAGGGAAAGGGGGTAGCGGGACAGTCTTGGTACCGGATCGGTACAGGTAGGGGTAAAAAGGCGAGCTCACAATCCTCGAGCTGGAGTGTCTGTGGATCGGGCCGCGGCAGCGCCAGCAGGCCAAGGTGATAGTCTCATAAAGCAGAGGGCCGCGGCAGCGCCAGCCGGCCAAGACGATGGTTTCACGAGGCAGAGGGCCGCGGCAGCGCCAGCAGGCCAAGACGATGGTTTCACGAGGCAGAGGGCCGCGGCAGCGCCAGCAGGCCAAGACGATGGTTTCACGAGGCAGAGGGCCGCGGCAGCGCCAGCAGGCCAAGACGATGGTTTCACGAGGCAGAGGGCCGCGGCAGCGCCAGCAGGCCAAGTCGATGGTTTCACGGGGCAGAGGGCCGCGGCAGCGCCAGCAGGCCAAGTCGATGGTTTCACGGGGCAGAGGGCCGCGGCAGCGCCAGCAGGCCAAGTCACGGATGAGTTCTTCTCGGGTCTCTCGACTCCAGGATACAACTGCCTTCCTGGTCTGGTCCTGCCCCAGTTATAGGTCTGGTCCCCTTTGATGTCCGGACCCTCGCGCCTGGGGGCCGGGAGGTCCGGGATGAGGGAGTCCAGACACCCAGCAGGGGGGTGGAGCCAGCGCCCAGGCGGCCTGGGGTGATCGACACCTGGCGGAGGAGAGCCGTTGACGATTCCTTCTCCCATTGACTCGCCAAGTGGTCACTCTGCCTCCTGGGAGGATGGTGGGGCCTCGATGTCGGGGCCGGCCGGGCCCGGGGTTAGGGTCGAGTTGAGGCCACGCGGCCTCGTGCTGCAGTGCCCCAAGATGGCGGCCGGGTCGATGTCGTGGGGTAGATGGTGACCCGGGCCAGCTGGGTCCGGAGCTGGTGTCTTGTAGTGGAGGGATTGCAGGGTACTTCGGGTGGTCGTTGGTGGACTCTGGCTGGGGATGCAGGGAGAGCCAGGGTCCTGGTCCCATTGCGGGGAGGGGGGACAGCTCGAACATGCGGCCTGTCCAACAGCACTCTACACTCCCTATGCGCTCTGCACTCTCTATGCACTCTGAACTCCCTATGCACTCTGCACTCCCTATGCACTCTGCACTTTCTATGCACTCTGCACTCCCTATGCACTCTGCACTCCCTATGCACTCTGCACTCTGCACTCCATATGCACTCTGCACTTTGCACTCCCTATGCACTTTGCACTCCCTATGCACTCTGCACTCCCTATGCACTCTGCACTCCCTATGCACTCGGCACTCCCTATGCACTCTGCACTCCCTATGCACTCTGCACTCTGCACTTCCTATGCACTCTGCACTCCCTATGCACTCTGCACTCCCTATGCACTCTGCACTCCCTATGCACTCTGCACTCCCTATGCACTCTGCACTCCCTATGCACTCTGCACTCCCTATGCACTCTGCACTCTTCACTCCCTATGCACTCTGCACTCCCTATGCACTCTGCACTATGCACTCCCTATGCACTCTGCACTCCCTATGCACTATGCACTCCCTATGCACTATGCACTCTGCACTCCCTTTGCACTCTGCACTCCCTATGCACTCTGCACTCTGCACTCCCTATGCACTCTGCACTCCCTATGCACTCTGCACTCTGCACTCCCTATGCACTCTGCACTCCCTATGCACTCTGCACTCCCTATGCACTCTGCACTCTTCACTCCCTATGCACTTTGCACTCTTCACTCCCTATGCACTATGCACTCCCTATGCACTCTGCACTATGCACTCCCTATGCATTCTGCACCATGCACTCCCTATGCACTCTGCACTCCCTATGCACTCTGCACTCCCTATGCACTCCCTATGCACTCTGCACTCCCTATGCACTGTGCACTCTGCGCTCCCTATGCACTGTGCACTCTGCACTCCCTATGCACTGTGCACTCTTCACTCCCTATGCACTGTGCACTCTTCACTCCATATGCACTCTGCACTCCCTATGCACTCTGCACTATGCACTCCCTATGCACTCTGCACTATGCACTCCCTATGCACTCTGCACTCCCTATGCACTCTGCACTCCCTATGCACTCTGCACTCCCTATGCTCTCTGCACTCCCTATGCACTCTGCACTCTTCACTCCCTATACACTCTGCACTCTTCACTCCCTATGCACTCTGCACTCCCTATGCACTCTGCACTCCCTATGCACTCTGCACTATGCACTCCCTATGCACTCTGCACTATGCACTCCCTATGCACTCTGCACTCCCTATGCACTCTGCACTCCCTATGCACTCGGCACTCCCTATGCACTCTGCACTCCCTATGCATTCTGCACTCCCTATGCATTCTGCACTCCCTATAAACTCTGCACTCCCTATGCACTCTGCACTTTGCACTCCCTATGCACTCTGCACTCTTCACTCCCTATGCACTCTGCACTCCCTATGCACTCTGCACTCTTCACTCCCTATGCACTCTGCACTCTTCACTCCCTATGCACTCCCTATGCACTCTGCACTCCCTATGCACTCTGCACTATGCACTCCCTATGCACTCTGCACTCCCTATGCACTCTGCACTCCCTATGCACTCTGCACTCCCTATTCACTCTGCACTCCCTATGCACTCTGCACTCCCTATGCACTCTGCACTCCCTATGCACTCTGCACTCCCTATGCACTCTGCACTATGCACTCCCTATGCACTCTGCACTATGCACTCCCTATGCACTCTGCACTCTGCACTCTGCACTCCCTATGCACTCTGCACTCTGCACTCCCTATGCACTCTGCACTCTGCACTCCCTATGCACTCTGCACTCCCTATGCACTCTGCACTCCCTAGGCACTCCCTATGCACTCTGCACTCCCTATGCACTCCCTATGCACTCTGCACTCCCTATGCACTCTGCACTCCCTATGCACTCCCTATGCACTCTGCACTTCCTATGCATTCTGCACTCCCTATGCAGTCTGCACTCCCTATGCACTCTGCACTCCCTATGCACTCTGCACTATGCACTCCCTATGCACTCTGCACTCCCTATGCACTCTTCACTCCCTATGCACTCTGCACTCCCTATGAACTCTTGTCTCTTCACTCCCTATGCAGTCTGCACTCCCTATGCACTCTGCACTATGCACTCCCTATGCACTCTGCACTATGCACTCCCTATGCACTCTGCACTATGCACTCCCTATGCACTCTGCACTCCCTATGCACTCTGCACTCCCTATGCACTCTGCACTCCCTATGCACTCTGCACTCTGCACTCCCTATGCACTCTGCACTATGCACTCCCTATGCACTCTGCACTCCCTATGCACTCTGCACTCCCTATGCACTCTGCACTCCCTATGTGTTGGACAGGCCCCACGAAGGGCTCGCTCCCTCCCTGCATGACAGGGCCCAGACACTGGCTCTCCGGGGGCTACCCGCAGAAGCAACCCGCAACCCGTCCCCTCCGGGACGCCTGCTCCCGGATGTCTCTGTGTCACGGGCCCGGGCCCCCGTCAGCCCCATTGCCCGGCCCAGCCGCCATCTTGGACACTGCACCACGCGGCCGCGTGGCCTCAGCTCGACCCCAACCCTGGACCTGGCCAGGCCCCGCCATCCCGGCACCACCATCCACCCAGGAGGTGAACGGACCACTTGGCAGGCTAATGGGAGAAGAAGTGTCGATGGCTCTCCCCCCCGCCAGGTGCCGATCGCCCCCAGCCTCCCCGGGTGCTGGCTCCACCCCCCTGCTGGGTGTCTGGACTCCCTCATCCCGGACCTCCCGACCTCCCAGTGCGAGGGTCCGGACATCAAAGGGCGCCAGACCTATAACTGAGGCAGCCCCAGAGCAGGAGGGCAGTTATATCCTGGAGTCGAGAGACACCGAGAAGAACTCATCCTTGACGGACTGCTGGCGCTGCCGCAGCCCTGCCTTGTGAACTATCGCCCTGCCTGCTGGCGCTGCCGCGGCCTTCTGCAACCTTCATCCTCGTGGGACCTGCTGGCGCTGCCGCGGCCCGTTGTAACCGTCATCCTCGTTGGGACCTGCTGGCGCTGCCGCGGCCCGTTGCCATCTACGACCTCTTCGGGACCTGCTGGCGCTGCCGCGGTCCGACCCGTCCGAACACCGAGCTCGAGGATTGTGAGCTACCGCCGTTTCACCTCAGTACCAGTCGGTACCAAGACTGTCCCGCTACCCCCTTTCCCTACTAGAGACTAGAATTGAGAGGATCATCGTGTCCTGACCTCCTTGTATCGTACTACCTTACTTCCAGAACTGCCTATAAAAGGTGTTAATCTGATCTTCGTGTGGTGTCCATCTGTGGGGGGGGAAGTTACTTGTCTGTACGATCGCTGGAGACGGCCCTCACCGGAGGCCTCTCCCCTTGTGCTCGGCCGACCCTCCAGGTCCCCGTCTAACATTGGTGGCCAGCGGCGCTCTTGGACAGGCCGCATGGTCGGGCTGTCCCCCCTCCCCGCAATGGGACCTGGACCCTGGCTCTCCCTGCATCCCCAGCCGGAGTCCCCGACGACCACCCGAAGTACACTGCAATCCCCCCACCACAAGACACCAGCTCCGGACCCAGCTGGCCCGGGTCACCATCCACACCACGGCCTCGGCCCAGCCGCCATCTTGGGGCACTGCAGCACGAGGCCGCGTGGCCTCAACTCGACCCTAACCCTGGGCCCGGTCGGCCCCGACATCGAGGCACCAACCTCCCCCCAGGAGGCAGAGTGACCACTTGGCGAGTCAATGGGAGAAGGAATCGTCAACGGCTCTCCTCCGCCAGGTGTCGATCACCCCCGGCCGCCCTGGGCGCTGGCTCCACCCCCCTGCTGGGTGTCTGGACTCCCTCATCCCGGACCTCCCGGCCCCCAGGCGCGAGGGTCCGGACATCAAAGGGGACCAGACCTATAACTGGGGCAGGGCCAGACCAGGAAGGGAGTTGTATCCTGGAGTCGAGAGACCCGAGAAGAACTCATCCGTGACTGGCCTGCTGGCGCTGCCGCGGCCCTCTGCCTCGTGAAACCATCGTCTTGGCCTGCTGGCGCTGCCGCGGCCCTCTGCCTCGTGAAACCATCGTCTTGGCCTGCTGGCGCTGCCGCGGCCCTCTGCCTCGTGAAACCATCGTCTTGGCCTGCTGGCGCTGCCGCGGCCCTCTGCCTCGTGAAACCATCGTCTTGGCCTGTTGGCGCTGCCGCGGCCCGACTCACAGACTCTCCAGCTCGAGGATTGTGAGCTCGCCTCTTGCCACCCCCTGTACCGACCCGGTACCGAGACTGTCCCGCTACCCCCTTTCCCCTACAGAGACTAGAAGTGAGAGGACCCTCGGGTCCGAGATATCCTGTATCGCTAATATCCTTGCCTTACGAACCTTATATAAAGTATTGAACTCGACCTGGTGTGGTGCCTATTTGTGGGGAGGGAGGTGACTTGTCTGTACGATCGCCGGAGACGGTCCTCCTCGGGGACCTCTCCCTCAGTATTCGGCCGACCCTCAGAGTCCCCGTCTAACATTGGTGGCCAGCGACGGGATCCGAACCTACGCATAATCGTACAGAAAGTCACTCGACCCACGGCACACGACCACCATGACAACAGAGAGCGGAACAACGGAGAAATTCCAGATGGAAAAATTGGAAGACTACAACCACCGAGAACTGAAGCAATACTGCATAGAACTTGGTCTCCCAACCACAGGTCTGCGCACGAAGGAAGACTTCAAACGAGCCCTAGAAGCTTGGGCGGAAACGGGTACGGCCGTACCCCGAACACGAACAACCGAGACGAGCCCCGCACCAACTGAAGAAAGAAGAGCGGGTCTCTCCCTGGAAGAGATCCGAGAAAGAGAAAAAAGCAGACTCCACGAGTTAGAACTAGCCCGCCTTCGCTTGGATGGGGAACTCAAGCTGGCGGAACAAAAAATAACTCTGGAACACTTACGGCTCCGAGAGGAGCGAGAAGAGAAGCAAAGACAGAGAGAGCTAGAGGAAAAGAAACTAGCGTACGAACATGAGCGCAATCTCAAGGAACTGGAGATCCAGAAACAGAATAAAGACCTCGGGCTCCCCGAACGACCGACCCTGTCTGCCTCTACCGAGCCCAAGGTTCACATCCCCAAAGATGTCATCCGGGAATACCACAAGAACGATGATATACAGCAGTGGTTTAAAGCCTATGAGGTGGCAATGACCTCCCACCGGATTCCCCGAAGCGACTGGGGAGCCGGATTATGGGGGAGGTTTGTCAACGAAGGGCGGGACGCCCTGCTGCAACTCCCGGACCATCTGATGACATCCTACGACCACATGAAGGCCGCCCTCCTCACTCGATACGGGCTCACACCTGAGATGTACCGCCAACGGTTCCGCGACTGCAAACGGATTCCGGGTACAACCTGGGTGGAGTACGTGAACTTCTTTAGCCGAGCCTTCGAGGGGTGGATCAAGGGCAACAAAGTGACCACCTACGAACAACTCTTTGACCTTATCGTATGGGAGCACCTGTCGAACAACTGCTTCGTAGAGCTCCGGCAACACCTCTTGGACAGTAAGCTAACCGAACCTCGACAACTCGCCGCCGAAGCCGACCGGTGGGAAAGCACCCGAGTTGGCCGGAACGGACCCAGCGAATCATCCAGACCGTACCCAGGGCCCCATCGCCCCCGAGGAGGAGGAGGAGGCCAGGGTCGGGGGAGAGACCCCGGCCCCTCGTCACCCCCCAGCAGCCCCTCGACCCCGGTCGGCCGAGGAAGCCCTGCCATCCGGGCCGGTTTCCGGGCCAACGTTATGTGCCACAGATGCCAGCGACCCGGCCACTACGCCAGTGATCCCAACTGCCCAAAGAATCCGAACACTACCCCCCGCCAGGTCGCAGCGGCCGCCTTAGGGGAAGAACTAATCCCGGAAGACCAAGAAGAGTACGAGACCGACCCCTCTGAATGGGCACCCGCCGCCATGGCACTGGTCTGCTTAGGGGAGAGAGAGATGATTCCGCGGGCCCCCCTTCCCGCCAACACGCAGAAGTACAGTCAATGGGTCAACATTAATGGCCGCCGGGCGGAAGCCCTCCGCGACACCGGGGCCAGTGTAACGGCGGTCCGACGCCACCTCGTCACTCCAGACCAAATCCTGCCGAACATTCTTTGCCCTGTCCGCTCAGCAGACAATTCCGAAAGCCTATGCCACATGGCCTGCGTCCCCTTCGAGTGGGGAGGAGTAACGGGGATGTTAAAGGTAACTGTCCGCGATGATGCCCCCGTGGATTGCCTCCTAGGAAACGACCTCGAAAGCTCTCCCTGGGCAGCTGTCGAACGGAGGGAACACCTGGGGATGCTCGGCCTCCCCGAATGGGTCTGCGTCACGACCCGGTCCATGACCGCCCGCGCGGTCCCCAGTCTAGAAGAGCCCGAGTGGCCGGAACCTCCTCCCGCGCTCATCCCAGAGGAGGCCGCCCCAGAAGCCAGTCCCTCGACCCAAACAGAAGAAGGATCCGACCAGCTTCGGGACGTCCCTGACCTGGCACAATGGCGGCAGGAGGGAGGCCCCACTCAGGAACAATTCCGGACCGAACAGAAAACATGTCCCTCTCTCGAAGGACTCCGGCAGCAAGCCCTGGCCCAGAGCACCGGGGATACCTCGGGGGCCCACTGGATCTACTGGGACCAAGACCTGCTCTACAGCGAGCAGAAAATTGCAGAACTAGGAGCCAGTCGGGTGCTGGCGGTGCCCCTTCGCTTCCGAGACTTCCTCCTGAACTTAGCCCACGATGTCCCCCTTGCCGGACACCTGGGACAGGATAAAACCTACGACCGCCTGGTGACCCATTTTTTCTGGCCCCAAATGCGAAAGGATGTCACCAACCACTGCAAGGCCTGCCCCACCTGCCAGGCCAGCGGAAAAAGTGGCCGAAAAATCAAAGCCCCTTTACAACCCTTTCCTGTCGTCACCACCCCGTTTGAACGAGTGGGAATAGACATTGTGGGGCCCCTCGACCCTCGAACAGCCCAAGGACACCGGTTCATCCTGGTCCTAGTAGACCACGCCACCCGCTATCCCGAGGCCATCCCTCTTCGGACTGTGACGGCCCCCGTGGTGGGCCGAGCTCTGATGGGGATCTTCTCCCGGGTGGGGTTCCCCCGGGAGGTCGTCAGTGACAGGGGCACGAACTTTATCTCCAGATATATGAAGTCTCTCTGGCAACAATGCGGGGTCACCTACAAATTCACGACCCCCTATCACCCGCAAGGAAACGGACTGGTCGAGAGGTTCAACCGCACCCTCAAGGGAATGATTAGGGGCCTAGAAGAACCCCTTCGACGCCAGTGGGACGTGCTACTTCCATGCCTCCTGTTTGCCTATCGGGAGGTCCCGCAGAAATCCCTCGGCTTCAGCCCATTTGAACTCCTGTACGGGCACCCCGTCCGGGGCCCCCTCAGCCTAGTCAAGGAAGGTTGGGAGCAGCCTCCCCAGAAAACTCCCCCGGACATCTACAGGTATCTCCTGGCTCTCCGCAACCAGACCCGGCGGTTCCGAGACACCGCCAAAGCCAATCTCGAGGCCAGTCAGGAGGACATGAAGAGGTGGTACGATCAGCACGCGTCCTCCATTGAGTTCGAACCGGGACAACAGGTCTGGGTGATGTCCCCGGTTGAACCCTGTGCACTCCAAGACAGATGGTCCGGGCCCTTCAAGGTGATCGAACGCAAGGGGCCCGTCACCTATTTAATCGACATGGAGACTGCCCGGAACCCCCTATGGGTCCTCCATGCCAACAGGCTCAAACCCCATTTTGTGCGATCCGAACTCAGCCTCCTGATGGCTACCGATAATGGGACAGAAGAAGACTCCGAACCCCTTCCGGACTTACTGAGGACCCTCGAGCAGGATGGCTCAGTGGAAGGGGTCCAGCTCTCCGAGGCCCTGTCCCCGGAGCAACGCCAAGACTGCCAAACGCTCCTGAGGCGGTTCGCCTCCCTGTTCTCCCTCACCCCCGGAGTCACCCCCTGGTGCCTTCACGATGTGGACACCGGGGACAGCCTCCTATTCGACACCGGGCGTACCGCGTACCCGACCGGGTGCGCGCCTGCATCCAGACCGAGGTGTCCAAAATGCTGACCCTGGGAGTGATCGAACCCTCAGACAGCCCCTGGGCGAGCCCAGTCGTCCTGGTTCCCAAGGCGGCCGCCCCGGGCGTTGCCCCTGAGCTCCGGTTCTGCCTGGACTATCGGGGGCTGAATGCGGTTACCAGGACCGACGCTCATCCCATCCCCCGGGCAGATGAACTAATTGACCGGATGGGGGCCGCCCGCTACCTGAGCATCTTCGACCTAACAGCGGGCTACTGGCAGATCGCCCTCACCCCTAGGGCCCAAGAACGTTCCGCCTTCTCTACCCCGGACGGGCACTACCACTTTAAAGTAATGCCCTTCGGCATGAAAAACGCCCCGGCAACGTTCCAACGGCTGGTAAACCAGGTACTGGCGGGCCTGGAAGACTTCAGCGCCGCCTACCTGGACGACATTGCTGTGTACAGCCACCAGTGGACCGACCACCTCCGCCACCTGCGGAAGGTTCTACACGCCCTCCAGCAAGCCGGGCTCACCATCAAGGCCAGCAAGTGCCAGGTTGGCCAAGGGTCCGTGACCTACCTGGGACACCAAGTGGGAAGCGGGCTGGTGGCCCCTCTCCAACTCAAGATTGCTGCCATCCAGGCCTGGCAACCCCCTACGACCCAAACGGAGGTCCGGGCCTTCCTGGGGCTCACCGGATACTACCGGCGGTTCGTGAAGGACTATGGCAGCATCGTGGGGCCCCTCACAGAGCTCACCTCCAAGAAGGGCCCCAAAACCGTCAACTGGACCCCGGACTGCCAATCGGCCTTCGAGAAACTAAAGGCCGCCATGTGCACGGCCCCCGTGCTCCAGGCTCCCGACTACAGCCGGGAATTCATTGTGCAGACGGACGCCTCCGATCATGGTGTGGGGGCCGTCCTCTCCCAACTCAACGCCGAAGGGGTCGACCAACCAGTGGCCTTCATCAGCAGACGCCTACTGCCCCGAGAACAGCGCTGGAGCACCATTGAGAGGGAGGCCTTCGCCGTAGTCTGGGCACTCAAGAAGCTCCGGCCATACCTCTTCGGCACCCACTTCCGGGTGCAAACAGACCACCGGCCCCTGCAATGGCTGATGCAAATGCGGGGGGAGAACCCGAAGCTGTTGCGCTGGTCCATCTCCCTGCAGGGGATGGACTTCACGGTGGAACATCGTCCAGGCCAGGACCACGCCAACGCCGACGGCCTGTCACGCTTTTTCCGCCTCAGCGAGGAGAGTCCCCAGGAAGATGGCTGACTCTCCCCGCCTTCAGCTGGGGGGGACGCATGTTGGACAGGCCGCATGGTCGGGCTATCCCCCCTCCCCGCAATGGGACCTGGACCCTGGCTCTCCCTGCATCCCCAGCCGGAGTCCCCGACGACCACCCGAAGTACACTGCAATCCCCCCACCACAAGACACCAGCTCCGGACCCAGCTGGCCCGGGTCACCATCCACACCACGGCCTCGGCCCAGCCGCCATCTTGGGGCACTGCAGCACGAGGCCGCGTGGCCTCAACTCGACCCTAACCCTGGGCCCGGTCGGCCCCGACATCGAGGCACCAACCTCCCCCCAGGAGGCAGAGTGACCACTTGGCGAGTCAATGGGAGAAGGAATCGTCAACGGCTCTCCTCCGCCAGGTGTCGATCACCCCCGGCCGCCCTGGGCGCTGGCTCCACCCCCCTGCTGGGTGTCTGGACTCCCTCATCCCGGACCTCCCGGCCCCCAGGCGCGAGGGTCCGGACATCAAAGGGGACCAGACCTATAACTGGGGCAGGGCCAGACCAGGAAGGGAGTTGTATCCTGGAGTCGAGAGACCCGAGAAGAACTCATCCGTGACTGGCCTGCTGGCGCTGCCGCGGCCCTCTGCCTCGTGAAACCATCGTCTTGGCCTGCTGGCGCTGCCGCGGCCCTCTGCCTCGTGAAACCATCGTCTTGGCCTGCTGGCGCTGCCGCGGCCCTCTGCCTCCTGAAACCATCGTCTTGGCCTGCTGGCGCTGCCGCGGCCCTCTGCCTCGTGAAACCATCGTCTTGGCCTGCTGGCGCTGCCGCGGCCCTCTGCCTCGTGAAACCATCGTCTTGGCCTGCTGGCGCTGCCGCGGCCCGACTCACAGACTCTCCAGCTCGAGGATTGTGAGCTCGCCTCTTGCCACCCCCTGTACCGACCCGGTACCGAGACTGTCCCGCTACCCCCTTTCCCCTACAGAGACTAGAAGTGAGAGGACCCTCGGGTCCGAGATATCCTGTATCGCTAATATCCTTGCCTTACGAACCTTATATAAAGTATTGAACTCGACCTGGTGTGGTGCCTATTTGTGGGGAGGGAGGTGACTTGTCTGTACGATCGCCGGAGACGGTCCTCCTCGGGGACCTCTCCCTCAGTATTCGGCCGACCCTCAGAGTCCCCGTCTAACAGGCGCGATCCGAACCAACGCGTAACCGTACAGAGAGTAACTCACCCTACGACTAATCCACAATGACGACCAGAGAGAGCGGATCTGCAGAGAAATTCCAGATGGAAAAACTGGAAGAGTACAACCACCGAGAGCTAAAACAATTTTGCATAGAACTAGGCATTGCCACCACCGGTCTGAGCACGAAAGAGGACTTCAAACACGCCCTAGAATCCTGGGCAGAGACAAATATCGCCGGACCCCGGGACCCCGAAGCCCCGGAGACAAACACCACTCTGACGGAAGAAAGGAGAACGGATCTCTCCCGGGAAGAGATCCGAGAACGAGAGAAAAATAGACTACACGAGTTAGAGTTGGCACGGCTCAAATTAGACGGAGAATTGAAACTGGCAGAACAAAAGATGAACTTAGAACACTTACGGCTCCAAGAAGAGCGAGAGGAAAAGCAGAGACAGAGAGAACTCGAAGAAAAAAGACAGGCATACGAACACGAGTGCAAGCTGGCGGAGATAGAAATGCGCAAACAGAACAAAGACCTAGGGGTGCCCAAGCAACCGCGCCCCCCAGGGACTACCGAACAGAAGGTCCACATCCCCAAAGATGTGGTCCGTGAATATTATCGGAACGACGACATACAGCAGTGGTTCAAGGCCTACGAGATCGCCATGACTGCCCACCGGATCGCTCGAAGTGACTGGGGAGCCGGTCTATGGGGGAGATTCGTCAATGAAGGCCGGGATGCCCTGCTGCAGCTTCCGGACCATCAAATGACGTCCTATGACCACATGAAGGCCGCCCTCCTCAGTCGATATGGGCTAACGCCCGAGATGTACCGCCAGAGGTTCCGCAACTGCACCCGGATCCCGGGTACAACCTGGATAGAATATGTGAACTATTTCAGCCGAGCCTTCGAGGGATGGATCAAGGGTAGCAATGTAACAACCTACGAGCAGCTCTTCAACCTCATTGTGTGGGAGCACCTCTCCAACAACTGCTTCGTCGAGCTCAGGCAGCACCTCCTTGACAACAAATTGACTGACCCACGGCAGCTCGCCGCCGAGGCTGACCGATGGGAGAGCACCCGAGTGACCCGGAGTGGGCCAAACGAGCAGAACAGAACCAACCAAGGTCATCATCGTCCCCGAGGAGGAGGAGGAGGACAGGGCCGGGGCAGAGACGCCGTCCCGGCCGCTCCCGCAAACAACGCCCCGCCCCCGGCCGGCCGGGGCAACCCCCCGATGCGCCCGGGGTTCCGAGCCCACGTTACGTGTCACCGATGCCAACGAGTCGGCCACTATGCCAGTGACCCGACCTGCCCAAAGAACCAGACCCCCGGGCCCCGCCAGATGGCTGCCGCCGCCCTAGGGGAAGAGCAAGTCTCCGAAGAGCCTGACGAGTACGAGCAGGAGCAGCCCGAGTGGGAACCCGCCGCCATGACCCTGGCCTGCCTAGGGGGAAGAGATCTGATCCTGCGGGCTCCCCTACCAGCCAACACCAGGAAATACAGTCAGTGGGTGAACATAAATGGGCGTAAGGCCGAAGTCCTGCGTGACACCGGGGCCAGTGTGACGGCCGTCCGTTGTCACCTGGTGACCCCAGAACAAATCCTGCCAAACGTTCTTTGCCCCGTCCGATCGGCCGACAATTCGGAGAGCCTGTGTCGGATGGCCTGCGTCCCCTTCGAATGGGGAGGAGTGTCCGGTATGCTAAGAGTGACTGTCCGTGACGATGCCCCCGTGGACTGCCTCCTGGGGAACGATCTTGAGAGTTCCCCGTGGGCAGCCGTTGAAAGAAGAGAGCACCTGGGGATGTTGGGCCTCCCGGGCTGGGCGTGTGTAACAACCCGGTCCATGGCCGTCGACACCATCCCTGGATCTGAAGAACCCGAATGGCCAGCACCGCCTCCCCCGATCGCTCCAGAGGGAAGCTCCATCCCTACCGACCCCCCGGAACAAACCCAAGGAGAAGCCGCTCAGCCCCAAGACCTTCCCGACCTGGCTCAGTGGCGTCAGGAAGGGGGGCCCACCCAAGAACAATTCCGGCAAGAGCAAAAGACATGTTCCTCCCTCGAGGGACTGCGACAGCAAGCGCTCGCCCAGAGCGCAGGAGACACCGCAGGAGCCCACTGGATCTATTGGGACAATGACTTACTGTACAGCGAACAAAGAATAGCGGAGCTGGGGGCCAGTCGAGTGCTGGTGGTGCCCCTCTGCTTCAGAGACTTCCTTTTGAACTTGGCCCATGATGTCCCGCTGGCTGGACACTTGGGGCAAGACAAAACATACAACCGCCTGGTGACTCACTTTTACTGGCCGAAAATGAGAAATGACGTCTCCAACCACTGCCGGTCCTGCCCGACCTGCCAGGCCAGCGGGAAGAGCGGCCGCAAACTCAAGGCACCCCTGCAACCATTCCCCGTTGTGACCACCCCGTTCGAAAGGGTGGGAATAGACATTGTGGGGCCCCTGGACCCCCGAACAGCACAAGGGCATCGATTCATCCTGGTCCTGGTGGACCACGCCACCCGCTATCCTGAGGCGGTTCCCCTTCGAACTGTAACCGCACCAGTGGTGGGTCGAGCCTTAATGGGAATCTTCTCTCGGGTGGGCTTCCCCAGGGAAGTCGTCAGCGACAGGGGCACTAACTTTATTTCAAAATATATGAAATCCTTATGGCAACAGTGCGGAGTCACCTACCGATTCACAACCCCCTATCACCCGCAAGGAAACGGACTGGTCAAGCGATTCAACCGCACTCTCAAGGGGATGATCATGGGGCTGGAAGAACCCCTACGCCGCCAGTGGGACGTGCTACTACCGTGCCTCCTCTTCGCCTACCGAGAAGTCCCCCAGAAGTCCCTCGGCTTCAGCCCGTTCTAACTCCTGTACGGACACCCTGTTCGCGGGCCTCTCAGCCTAGTTAAAGAGGAGTGGGAAATGGCCCCCCTGAAGACCCCTCCAGACGTCTACAAGTACCTCCTGACCCTCCGTAATCAGACCCGGCGATTCAGAGAGATCGCCAAAGCCAATCTTGAAGCCAGTCAGGAGGACATGAAGACGTGGTACGATCAACATGCCTCCTCCATCGAATTCGAGCCTGGCCAGCAGGTATGGGTGATGTCCCCCATCGAACCGTGTGCCTTACAGGACAAGTGGACGGGGCCCTTCAAGGTGATCGAGCGTAAGAACCCCGTCACCTACCTCATCGACATGGAATCCCCCCGGAACACCCTCCGGGTCCTCCACGCCAACAGACTCAAACCCCACTTCGTGCGCCCGGACCTCAGCCTGCTGATGGCTACAGACGGTGGGGCGGAAGAGGACTCCGAGCCCCTCCCTGACCTACTGGGGACCGGGGAAAAAGATGGTTCGGTGGACGGGGTCCAACTCTCCGAGGCTCTGACCCCGGAGCAGCGCCAAGACTGTCGGGCCCTCCTGCTGCCATTTGCAAACCTATTCTCCCTCACACCCAGGGTCACCCCCTGGTGCCTGCACGACGTGGACACTGGCGACAGTCCTCCTATCCGACACCGGCCGTACCGAGTACCAGATCGGGTACGCACCTGCATCCAAGAAGAAGTCTCCAAGATGCTCGCACTCGGAGTCATCGAACCCTCGGACAGCCCCTGGGCCAGCCCGGTTGTACTGGTCCCCAAAGCTGCGGCCCCGGGCACCACACCCGAGCTCCGGTTCTGCGTCGACTATCGGGGTCTGAACGCTGTCACCCGCACCGACGCTCACCCCATCCCCCGAGCCGACGAACTAGTTGACCGCATGGGGGCGGCCCGCTACCTAAGCATCTTCGACCTGACGGCGGGCTACTGGCAGATCGGCCTCACCCCCAGGGCACAAGAACGATCCGCTTTCTCCACCCCGGATGGACACTACCATTTCAGAGTGATGCCATTCGGCATGAAAAACGCTCCAGCCACGTTTCAACGACTTGTGAACCAGGTATTGGCGGGCCTCGAAGAGTTCAGCGCCGCATACCTGGACGACATCGCGGTGTATAGCCGCCACTGGTCAGACCACCTCCGCCACCTCCGAGGGGTCCTGCAGGCCCTCCAACGGGCCGGCCTCACCATCAAGGCCAGCAAGTGCCAAATCGGCCAGGGGTCCGTGACCTACCTCGGACACCAAGTGGGGAGCGGTCTGGTGGCCCCCCTCCAGCTCAAGATCGCTGCCATCCAATCCTGGCGCCCCCCCGTAACCCAAACCGAGGTCCGAGCCTTCCTGGGGCTCACCGGGTACTATCGGCGGTTCGTAAAGGACTATGGCAGCATTGTGAGGCCCCTCACAGAACTCACATCCAAGACCAACCCAAGAACCGTCAACTGGACTCCCGACTGTCAAGCGGCCTTCGAGAGGCTGAAGGCCGCCATGTGCACCGCTCCTGTGCTCCAGGCCCCCGACTACAGCCGTGAGTTCATCGTCCAGACTGATGCATCAGACCATGGCATCGGGGCCGTCCTCTCCCAACTGAACCCCGAGGGAGTCGACCAACCAGTGGGCTTCATCAGCAGACGCCTACTGCCCCGAGAACAGCGCTGGAGCACCATTGAGCGAGAGGCCTTCGCGGTAGTATGGGCCCTCAAGAAGCTCCGGCCTTACCTCTTCGGAACCCACTTCCGGGTACAAACAGATCATCGGCCCCTGCAATGGCTAATGCAAATGCGGGGGGAGAACCCCAAACTATTGCGATGGTCCATCTCCCTGCAGGGGATGGACTTCACTGTGGAGCATCGCCCTGGCCAAGACCACGCCAACGCGGATGGCCTGTCCCGCTTTTTCCGCCTCGACGAGGAGAGTCCCCAAGAGGATGGGTGACTCTCCCCGCCTTCAGCTGGGGGGGACGCATGTTGGACAGGCCCCACGAAGGGCTCGCTCCCTCCCCGCATGACAGGGCCCAGACACCGGCTCTCCGGGGGCTACCCGCAGAAGCAACCCGCAACCCGTCCCCTCCGGGACGCCTGCTCCCGGATGTCTCTGTGTCACGGGCCCGGGCCCCTGTCAGCCCCATTGCCCGGCCCAGCCGCCATCTTGGACACTGCACCACGCGGCCGCGTGGCCTCAGCTCGACCCCAACCCTGGACCTGGCCAGGCCCCGCCATCCCGGCACCACCATCCACCCAGGAGGTGAACGGACCACTTGGCAGGCTAATGGGAGAAAGAAGTGTCGATGGCTCTCCCCCCGCCAGGTGCCGATCGCCCCCAGCCTCCCCGGGTGCTGGCTCCACCCCCCTGCTGGGTGTCTGGACTCCCTCATCCCGGACCTCCCGACCTCCCAGTGCGAGGGTCCGGACATCAAAGGGCGCCAGACCTATAACTGAGGCAGCCCCAGAGCAGGAGGGCAGTTGTATCCTGGAGTCGAGAGACACCGAGAAGAACTCATCCTTGACGGACTGCTGGCGCTGCCGCAGCCCTGCCTTGTGAACTATCGCCCTGCCTGCTGGCGCTGCCGCGGCCTTCTGCAACCTTCATCCTCGTGGGACCTGCTGGCGCTGCCGCGGCCCGTTGTAACCGTCATCCTCGTTGGGACCTGCTGGCGCTGCCGCGGCCCGTTGCCATCTACGACCTCTTCGGGACCTGCTGGCGCTGCCGCGGTCCGACCCGTCCGAACACCGAGCTCGAGGATTGTGAGCTACCGCCGTTTCACCTCAGTACCAGTCCTTTCCCCCTCTGACCACAGCTACACTCTTTCCTCTGCTTCAAAAGGTAAAGTCCGGCTCACCCCTAGACTTTGCCCCCGCTCGTATCTTGCGAGAGGTCTTCCTACACTGTCCTACCCCTCCCCTCACACTCTTAAATGACTCACTTAAATCCGGAGTTGTCCCCACTGCCCATAAATTTGCGGCAGTTATCCCCATTCTAAAAAAACCTGGTGCCGACCCTTCATCCCCTTTAAATTACCGTCCCATTTCCCTTTTACCCTACTTGGCCAAGGTCTTGGAGACCCACGTAACCAGCACCCTGAGCACCTACGTGGA
Source organism: Lissotriton helveticus (assembly GCF_964261635.1). Classification (NCBI taxonomy): domain Eukaryota; kingdom Metazoa; phylum Chordata; class Amphibia; order Caudata; family Salamandridae; genus Lissotriton; species Lissotriton helveticus. The sequence goes on along the minus strand of NC_136067.1, from coordinate 1,663,696,230 downwards.
AGCCAACCACTGCCTCTCCCCCCGGCAGGCGGGCTTTCGCCCCCTCCACTCGACGGAGAAGGTAGTGATCTCAGTGATGGACAGCCTACGCGAGGGCATTGATACCAACGTCCCCCAGGCCCTCATTCTTTTAGACCTATCCGCCGCATTTGACACGGTGGACCACTCCATCCTTCTCACCCGTGTCAAGGCGGCGGGTATAGAGGGCCTGGCCCTCGCCTGGCTCAAGTCCTTCCTGAGTGACAGGGCTCAGGCAGTCCATCTTGCTGGTTTCACCGCTGCCTCTCGTAAGGTCGCATGTGGAGTTCCCCAAGGCTCTTCCCTTTCCCCTCTTTTGTTTAATTTATACATCTACCCCCTCATTTTTATGTTACAGCAGCTCGAGGTCACGGTGTTCAACTACGCCGATGACCTCCAGCTAATTTTCAACCTTTCCCACCCCTCCTCCTCTGCTTCAAATGTCCAATCCGTCATGTTATTCATCCAGGATTGGATGAACTGCAACCACCTCAAACTCAACCCAGACAAGACGGAGTTAGTCTTGACTAGAGGTGGTTGCAGCCCCTGGTCCCCTTTCCACTGGCCCCCTTCACTTGGTGTTCCCCCACCCCCAGTCCCCAAGGTCAAGACCCTCGGCATCCTCCTGGATCCCTCACTTTCCGTCCACTCCCAGGTCAGCTCAGTTGTTTCCTCTTGTTTCTTTTCCCTTCGAATCATCAGAAAGATTTCTCGTTTTTTTTCTTTACCCGCCCTAAAGATTATAGTGATGGCTATGGTGCTCTCGCGCCTCGATTACGGGAACATCATTTACAACGGCGCTCCAGCTTACGCCATTCGCCGTCTGCAGCTAGTGCAGAACCAGGCTGCCCGCCTGATTCATGGCCTGCCTAAATACCACCGAGCCACTCCCTTACTGCAGGCATTGCACTGGCTGCCGGTGAAAGAGCGTGCCTTGTTTAAACTTGGTTGTACCACCTTCCAGGCTAAAACAGGCACCGCCCCGGAATTCATTTGTTCTGCCATCACCCCCTACATTCCTGGACGAGAGCTTAGGTCCACTCATCAGGCTCTGCTAACTATCCCCCGCTTCAGTAAGAAAAAGACTGGTGGTACGAAATTTGCAGTACTTGCTCCTTCGTTTTGGAACTCCCTTCCTTCGGAACTCCGCATGTCATCTTCCTACATGGAATTCCGGAAGGGTCTCAAAACTTTTCTTTTCTCTCGAGCCTACAATGCTTAATCCCCCTCTGCTCCTGCCCGCTTCTCTCAATCCAACAGCGCCATGAAACCGCATGGTAAAAGTGCGCTTTAGAAAAGTTTTTAAATTCAAATTCAAATTCAAATACCAAGACTGTCCCGCTACCCCCTTTCCCTACTAGAGACTAGAATTGAGAGGATCATCGTGTCCTGACCTCCTTGTATCGTACTACCTTACTTCCAGAACTGCCTATAAAAGGTGTTAATCTGATCTTCGTGTGGTGTCCATCTGTGGGGGGGGAAGTTACTTGTCTGTACGATCGCTGGAGACGGCCCTCACCGGAGGCCTCTCCCCTTGTGCTCGGCCGACCCTCCAGGTCCCCGTCTAACACTATGCATTCTGTTTTTCCTCCATAGGATAACATTGGCAATTTTCCCTCCAAAAAACGACTAAGTGTGGAGTTTTGAAAATTAAAGATATTCTTTAAATATCGTAAAAATAACCTAAACGTGTTTGTTGACAAAACGTAGTCATTTCAATGTACAGCTCCAAAAAGTTTCTAAGTGTGGAGTTTTGAAATCTGAAAATATTCTTTAAAAATTGCATGAGTAACAAAAACGCATTTACTCACCTGTTTACAGGAAATGTCCCAGTGCTGAATCTAGGCATCATGCACTGAGTTAGAAAAAGTAACGTAAAAGTAACTTACCTGCAATTTTTGAAAAAGACTATTCATTCCAATATACTGTATTTGCTAAGTGTTGCATACTTCTTCTCCCCTGTAAAACAAACAAAGTACCATTCCTATTGCATTTTCAAACAGTTCTATATCCAGTAACTTATTACTGAACAGTATTTAATGCGTATCTGTTCCAGGCTTTCTTGGTCCTAAAAATAAACAACAGTATATTTTATATACAAAAACAATTGGCCTAGAGTTCAGTTCTTGAATGTGTGAATGCCTTTGCTGACTGTGTGTGTACAGCAAATGCTTAACACTGTCCTCTGATACTGCCTTACTGCTCGACCAAGCTACCACTTTAGAGAGTAAGGTTCACTAACTTTAACCTCTGCCTACCTCTGGGGACACTTGGACTCTATGCACACTATACCTCATTTTGGTGTAGTATATATAGAGCCAGTTTCTTACATGTGGTGCTGCAGAAATAATTATCAGTGAACACAGAGGATGAGACATCCATTTTGAACATGATGTCGTTGAAGCCAAACTGAGGCCTAGTTAACATAAACCTGAAAAAGGCACTGTAACAAGTCATAGCCCATTTGTTTAAAATGCAATAGTACCATGTAAGTATTTGCAAGTACATTTGTGAGTAATTCCATGTTCTGCACGTTAATAATCCCCAAAAATATAAATTGCAAGAAAACTCTAATAATGATAATACCATGCTTTTTTTATATTCCAAAAAGCAAAACTCAGACTCTTGACTCCAGTCAAATTGTATCGCAAAATCTGTCCGTGGCAAAAACTGATGGGTCACTGTGAAATTTGTGCACATCTTGTAATGCTAATTGAAGGGTAAAAACTCTGGGGCTTATTTATGAGCCCCTTGCGCCATCAGTTGTCACATTGCGTGACTCAACGATGGCGCAACCTGCTGCGTGAAATTTATGAGCACATGTAAAGCCACACTGCATGGCTTTATGTGTGCACATTAATTTCGCCCCATTTCACGCGACACTTTGTGTGTTAGGGGCGTGACATGACATGGGTATTGCTGGGGGTGTTCCCATGCAGCACCCATATACACTGATGCATTTCCAGATTTATGCGCAATCGTAAACCTGGAAATACGTCAGGATGCTACGCCACCCATTTCATCTTTCAATGCGTGTTGCATTTTACAGCACGCATTGGAAGAGAAAATCACCGCAAGTGATTGTTTTTGTGCCGGAAGGTGCCCCTTCCAGCACAAAAACAATCTCCCCCATGACGCAGGCATGCTTGCACCATGGTGCAAGGGCGACTGCACCGGCGCATGGCAGCAGTTTGTGCGCCAGTGCAGGGAAAGGCACCGAGATGCAACATATTGTTGTAAGTATGTTGCATCTCTGTGCCTCGAAACTAATGCAGTGTGACTCAGCAAAATAACTTGCGTCAGCTCTCTGTGTTAGTTTCCCATAAATAAGCCCCTCTGTTTGCTCCCCTGTCAGCAGTAGCGGCCAACAGTGAATGCGTGCCAGTAGCTAGCTATATTAAAATGTCATTTTAATGACTACTGTCACTGAACTGGCTAGATACAAAAGGAAATAATAAAAACAATAAAACTTGCGATTAGCAGGAAGGAGTACAAGTATTTAAGCCAAAAAGAAAACACAAATGATGCATGTATTTGCAATTCTGATACCATTGTCCAACATTTACTGATGTTTCAGTAGGGATCTCTACTAATTACTGTTTACATGTTAATTAGTCATGCATTAACTCTGGCTTGAGTGTGTTAGTGATGTATGCATTGTTTTCATTTATCAGAGGTACACTTTCGAAAGTAGTGTGACGCAACATGTATCTTTCTAGGATTTGCCTATTTAAAACCATCTAAGTTGCACTTGAAGGCTACTGTAGTTAGCAGAAACCACAAGAGGCAATTGTTAATTGTATTCTGAAAACGCGAATCGAAATGTTTTGGCCCCCGGCCTATTTATGCAGTAGTTGATTGAGACTGATTATTGATCTTTTCAGGGTTGGCAAACTATCATTTTATGTCAATACAAATCCTGGCTAAGAATGTGCCGCCAAGCACTTACACTCATTTCAGTCTGACGTAATTGCATTTATTGCATTCTGCAACAAACTGTGTTATAACTGTCTCAGCATCGCTGCTTAATAAATATGTGCATAATTGTTGCACTGCGCAGGTTAAATCAAAAGGTAAATCTTTTCCATCTGAACTACTAAACACAATCAAAAAAGACGCACAGGTCTCGAGGGCCGCCAAAGCTGCTTTTCAGATTTTGAGAATAGAACGTGTAAAGTTGTTAACATCCACGTATTTACTACATGGGAAAGGGGCCAACAGTTGCCCATACGTAGCTATTTAAGTTAAGGAGTCAGAGAATGAAGCCAATGATTTGCAAACCTTTTTTGGGATTTACATAATTCTTTAGGCATATTCATCAACAACTGTGATTTGTCTGAGCATGGCCTATCCATAATGTGGTGGATTTTCCATTGGGGGAAATTATACCAGTATACGCTCATGGTTAAGGTACAAGTGCAACTTTTGTTTCTACTTTGACTTCACCAGGACTTTTTTTCTCCTATAACCCTGGTAAACCTTGTGGTGTTTGTGCGTCCTTTACACGCAAATGGCCCACTTTATTTAGACGTTCGGCAGTAAAGTTGAGTGTGCAAAATTGGGAGTGAAATAATTTAATGAGATATTAACACCGACAACCTATTCAATGGTTAGTTTTCTTGCACAGAACGAACTTTAAACCAAAGATTACAGAAAATCTGTCATACTTTCGGATTTCAAAGTCATAAATTCACGAACTAGTGTAACTACAATGCATTTTTCCCGTATTTCTGTGCGGGAAAGTTCCAGAATCTGTGGGTATCCACAAACCTAATACCCCACAGCAGTCCAACACTTCTCTAAACAAGCATTTACAATGCAACGGTCTCGGCATTGCAAAAGTTAGAGCTATTAGCATTGTAAATGAACGCGAGTTTAAGGTCTTGACATTGTAAATGATGTTGGACCCGGCCTCATGGCGTGGTCCTACCCCTCCCGCATGGCGGGCCCAGGACGATATCCGCCCTCCACCAGACCTCGGGCGGTCCCTTCGGCCCGATCCTGCACGCCCCAACCCCACAGGGCCGGCTACCATCCCGGTCCACCTGCGCAGGCCTGACCCCAGCGTAGGCCCATCACGGCCTCAGCACGAGGCCGTGCCCGACTCCATCTTGGACCCGCCACGTCACAACCACGTGGCCTCGGCCCCAGCCCAGGCCCCAGCGAAGCCCCGACATCGAGGCACCAAGATCCACCCAGGTGGTCGAGTAGCCACTCGACAGATCCCGGAGGAAGGGGAGTTTCGATGGGCCACCAGCCGTCCCCGGACGCCTGGTATCGATCGCCCTCCGGCCTCCCTGGGCGCTGGCTCCACCCCCCTGCTGGGTGTCTGGACACCATCATCCCGGCCCCTCTGACCCCCAGGCGTGAGGGTCCGGACTTCAAAGACCTCCAGACCTATATCTGGGGCAACCCTGGATTAAGACTTCAGTTGTATCCTGGACTGGAAGCCCTGCTGACGCTGTCACGGCCGACACCAGACGAACTCATCCGTAACCCGACGACCTTCTGAGAGCCTGCTGGCGCTGCCGCGGCCTATCTTGCTGAACCATCTGAGAGCCTGCTGGCGCTGCCGCGGCCTACCTTGCTGAACCTTCCGAGAGCCTGCTGGCGCTGCCGCGGCCTATCTTGCTGAACCATCTGAGAGCCTGCTGGCGCTGCCGCGGCCTACCTTGCTGAACCTTCCGAGAGCCTGCTGGCGCTGCCACGGCCTATCCTGTCGAACCATCTGAGAGCCTGCTGGTGCTGCCGCGGCTCGAGCATCTCGGAACCCCCCAGCTCGAGGATTGAGAGCTGTGCGTAGGGTATCCCTTCCTCCGCCCAGAGTAAGACTGTCCCGCTACCTTACCCCCCTTAAGAGACTTTCCAGATCCCTCGATCTGCTTGTACATACTGCCAAGAACCAGCAACCGTTTATTCCCTATAAAAGCTTGAGAACGTAACTTCTTGTGTGGTGTCCATCTGTAGTGTTGTGATTACTCTGCTGTACGATCCTAGGAGAGGACCCTCATTCAGGAGGCCTCTCAGCAACCGCTCGGCTACTCCTCGACGGAGAGGTGGACCTAGGGGTGGTCAGTCAGACATCTTCTGCCTCCCCCGGGGACGCCTTTCTAACATTGGTGGCAAGCGATGGGATCCGAGCCCACGCAGATCGTACAGAGAGTAATTCGCTCACTACCAAGAAAAAACCACTGCAACCATGAGCACAGAATTCCAGAAAGAGAAAATGGAAGACTACAGTCACAAGGAGCTAAAGCAATTCTGCAAGGACTTAGGCATCGCTACCACTGGCTTAAGTACTAAAGAAGACTTTAAATCGGCCCTGCAGGCCTGGGTGGACGCCGGCGAGGCGCCACCCCCGAGGGAAGATAACCCGGGCCCGAACGGAGGCACGGAGGCTGCGACGAACCCAGCGAGAGGGAGACCTGCGAACCCAGACACGGGCCTCTCCCACGAAGATGCCAGAGAACGAGAGAAGAACCGGCTCCATGAATTGGAGCTCGTTCGACTCAGGCAAGAAGGAGAGATCCAACTGGCAGAAAAGAAGTTAGCCCTCGAGCAGCTACGGCTAGAAGGAGACCTAGAAGAAAGGCGAAGACAAAGAGACCTCGAGGAGAAGAAACTCCTGCTCGAGCACGAGCGCGTCCTCAAAGAAATGGAATTTAAAGCCAAGGCAAACGAGACTGATCGCTCCGGGGGGAAGACCTCACCTCCCCCGGGGGACACAAAGGTGCACATACCTAAGGATGTCGTCAAAGAGTACTATAAGAACGACGACATCCAACAGTGGTTCAAAGCCTACGAGGTCGCCATGACCGCCCATCGAGTACCCCTCAAGGACTGGGGCGCCGGCCTGTGGGGGAAGTTTATCAACGAAGGAAGAGACGCCCTGCTAGAGCTCCCCGACGCCGAGATGACCTCGTACGAGCACATGAAGACCGCCCTCCTCACTCGCTACGGACTCACCCCCGAAATGTACCGGCAGCGATTCCGAGACTGCAAAAAAATCCCCGGTACCACGTGGGTGGAGTACGTGAACTATTACAGCAGAGCCTTCGAGGGGTGGACTCGGGGCTGTCAGGTCACCACCTACCAGCAGTTGGTCGACCTCATTCTGTGGGAACATCTATCCAATAACTGCTTCATCGAACTCCGGCAACACCTCCTCGACAGCAAACTGACTGAGCCACGAAAACTCGCTGTCGAGGCGGATAGATGGGCGAGCACCCGAGTCGGCCGGGGTCCGACGGAAGACTCCGGCCGGGGATCTCCGGGAAACCACCGACCCCGAGGCGACAGAGTAGGCCAGAGCCGGGGACGAGATGCCCCCCAGGGGTCTTCCCCTGCCTCCACGTCGCCACCCTGGGGCCAGAGAGGGGGCCCCCCAGCCAGACCAGGGCCCCGCCCGAAGGTTACGTGCCACAGATGCCAGCGACAGGGTCATTACGCGAATGACCCCCTCTGCCCGATGAATCAGCGACCCGGCACCACCGGGCCCCCAGCCCGCCAGTTAATGGCCGCGGCCCTGGGTGAAGAAGGTAGTGAGGAAGAGGACAACGGCCCCGAGCAGGCCGAGTGGGAGCCCGCCGCCATGACCTTAGCCTGCCTGGGGACTCACGACCTAATCCCCCGAGGCCCGATCCCCGGCAACACCCAGAAGTACCGCCAGTGGGTCACCATCAATGGTCGCCGAACCGAAGCCCTCCGTGACACTGGAGCCAGCGTAACAGCAGTCCGCTGCCATTTGGTGACCGCCGAACAGATCCTTCCTAACGTCCTGTGCCCAGTCCGGTCCGCAGATAACTCAGAGACTTTGTGCCAGATGGCCCGCATCCACTTCAAGTGGGGGGGAGTGTCGGGCATGCTAAAAGTGACTGTCTGCGGCGACGCCCCCGTGGACTGCCTCCTTGGGAACGACCTGGAAAGTTCCCCCTGGGCAGGCGTCGAAAGAAGAGAGCACCTAGGGATGCTAGGCCTTCCCGAGTGGGTCTGCGCGACCACCCGCTCCATGTCCGCCCGAGCCTCCACCCCAGCGGGGGAAGCTTCGACTGAAGAGCCGGAGTGGCCCGCACCGCCGCCACCCGTCATCCCCGAGGACCCTGGCCTGGAACACGGCTCCCAAGAGCCCGACCAAGAAAACCTCCCCGGGCTCCAACAACTCCCCGAACTCGCGCAATGGCACCAAGAAGGGGGTCCCACTCGCGAACAGTTCCGGCAGGAGCAGAAAACCTGCCCCTCCCTTGAGGGGGTCCGACAGCAAGCCGCTACTCAAGCCGCGGGAGACCCCGCGGGGTCCCACTGGGTCTATTGGGACAACGACCTTCTCTACAGTGAACAGAAGATTGCCGAACTAGGGGCCAGCCGGGTGCTGGTCGTGCCCCTCCGATTCAGAGACTTCCTCCTAAACTTAGCACATGATGTGCCCCTCGCCGGGCACCTGGGGCAGGACAAAACTTACAGCCGCCTGGTGACCCATTTCTACTGGCCGAAAATGCGGAACGATGTGCATAACCACTGCAGGACCTGCCCGACCTGTCAAGCCAGCGGAAAGAGCGGGGGGAAGGTGAAGGCCCCGCTCCAACCTTTTCCCGTGGTCACCACCCCCTTCGAGCGAGTGGGGATCGACATCGTAGGGCCCCTGGATCCTCGCACCTCGCAGGGGCACCGCTTCATCCTCGTCCTGGTGGATCATGCTACCCGCTATCCCGAGGCCATCCCCCTCCGAACCATCACGGCCCCCGTGGTGGGCCGAGCCCTCATGAGCATCTTCTCCCGAGTCGGCTTCCCTCGGGAAGTCGTGAGTGATCGGGGCTCCAACTTTATCTCGAAGCATATGCGGTCCCTCTGGCAGCAGTGCGGGGTCGCCTATAAGTTCACCACTCCGTATCATCCCCAAGGAAATGGGCTAGTCGAACGATTCAACAGGACACTGAAGGGGATGATCAAGGGCCTAGAGGAGCCCCTCCGGCGCAAATGGGATGTCCTACTGCCTTGCCTCCTGTTCGTCTACCGAGAGGTACCCCAGAAGTCCCTGGGGTTCAGCCCTTTTGAACTCTTGTACGGGCACCCGGTCCGAGGCCCCCTCAGCCTGGTCAAGGAAGGCTGGGAGACGGCAGTCCGAGATGCCCCACCTGATGTCTACCGGTACCTCCTGACCCTACGCAATCAGACTCGGAAGTTTCGGGAACTTGCCGAAGCCAACCTGGAGGCTAGTCAGGAGGAGATGAAACGCTGGTATGACCAGAACGCCTCGTCCATCGAATTCGAGCCGGGCCAGCAGGTTTGGGTCATGTCCCCGGTCGAACCTTGTGCCCTCCAGGACAAGTGGACGGGACCCTTCAAGGTGGTGGAGCGCAAGAGCCCCGTCACCTACTTAGTAGACATGGAAACCCCCAGGAACCCCCTCCGGGTTCTCCACGCTAACCGACTCAAGCCGCACTTTGCACGCACTGAACTAAGTCTGCTGCTGGGGACCGATGACGGAGCGGAAGACGACTCCGACCCACTACCAGACCTCCTCAGCACCTCCGAGAAAGACGGCTCCTTCGAAGGGGTCCGGCTCTCCTCTACCCTGACCCCAGAGCAGCAACAAGACTACCGGAAGCTGCTGGGGCAGTTTGCGGATCTGTTTTCCCTCACTCCGGGGGTCACCCGGTGGTGTGTCCACGATGTGGACACCGGAGACAGCCCGCCCGTGAAACACCGAGCTTTCCGAGTACCCGACCGGGTTCGGGCCTGCATCCAAACAGAAGTGGCCAAGATGTTAGCTTTGGGGGTAGTCGAACCCTCCAACAGTCCCTGGGCCAGTCCCGTTGTCCTGGTCCCTAAAGCCGCCGCCCCCGGGACAGCTCCGGAGCTCCGGTTTTGTGTTGATTACCGGGGGCTGAATGCAGTCACCAGAACCGACGCCCATCCTATCCCCAGGGCAGATGAACTAATCGATCGCTTAGGAGCTGCCAAATTCCTCAGCACCTTTGATCTCACGGCGGGGTATTGGCAGATCGGCCTCACCCCGGGGGCACAAGAACGATCAGCCTTCTCGACCCCCGATGGCCACTATCACTTCAAGGTGATGCTCTTCGGCATGAAGAACGCACCAGCAACCTTCCAGAGACTCGTGAACCAGGTGCTGGCCGGACTAGAGGAGTACAGCGCTGCCTATCTCGATGACATTGCTGTGTACAGCCTTCACTGGGGTGAGCACCTGACCCACCTCTGGACGATCCTGATGGCCCTTCGGCGGGCCGGAATCACCATCAAAGCCAGTAAGTGCCAGATAAGCCAAGGGACTGTGACCTATCTGGGACACCAAGTGGGGAGCGGCCACGTGGCTCCCCTCCAACCAAAGATCGACGCCATCCGGGACTGGGAGCCCCCAGTCACCCAGACCGCCGTCCGAGCCTTCCTGGGGCTCACTGGATATTATCGGCGGTTCATAAAAGACTACGGGAGCATTGTGGTGCCCCTGACCGAACTGACCTCCAAGAAGCTACCAAAGAGGGTGCACTGGACCCCTGCGTGCCAAACGGCCTTTGAGACTCTAAAGACTGCCATGTGCACCGCCCCTGTGCTCCAGGCCCCCGACTACAGCAGAGAGTTTGTGGTCCAGACCGACGCCTCGGAGCACGGCATCGGGGCAGTCCTGTCCCAAGTCAACCCCGAAGGAATCGACCAACCTGTGGCCTTCATCAGCCGACGCCTGCTGGCGAGAGAGCAATGCTGGAGCACCATCGAGAGGGAAGCCTTCGCCGTGGTGTGGGCCCTCAAGAAGCTCCGGCCCTACCTCTTCGGCACCCACTTCCGAGTCCAGACCGACCACCAGCCCCTGCATTGGTTGATGCAGATGCGGGGAGAAAACCCGAAGCTGCTGCGCTGGTCCATCTCGCTGCAGGGAATGGATTTCACCGTGGAGCATCGGCCCGGCAACGACCACGCCAATGCTGACGGCCTGTCCAGATTCTTCCGCCTTGGCGAGGAGAATCCCCAAGAAGATGGGTGACTCTCCCCTGCCTTCAGCTGGGGGGGACGCGTGTTGGACCCGGCCTCATGGCGTGGTCCTACCCCTCCCGCATGGCGGGCCCAGGACGATATCCGCCCTCCACTAGACCTCGGGCGGCCCCTTCGGCCCGATCCTGCACGCCCCAACCCCACAGGGCCGGCTACCATCCCGGTCCACCTGCGCAGGCCTGACCCCAGCGTAGGCCCATCGCGGCCTCAGCACGAGGCCGTGCCCGACTCCTTCTTGGACCCGCCACGTCACAACCACGTGGCCTCGGCCCCAGCCCAGGCCCCAGCGAAGCCCCAACATCGAGGCACCAAGATCCACCCAGGTGGTCGAGTAGCCACTCGACAGATCCCGGACGAAGGGGAGTTTCGATGGGCCTCCAGCCGTCCCCGGACGCCTGGTATCGATCGCCCTCCGGCCTCCCTGGGCGCTGGCTCCACCCCCCTGCTGGGTGTCTGGACACCATCATCCCGGCCCCTCTGACCCCCAGGCGCGAGGGTCCGGACTTCAAAGACCTCCAGACCTATATCTGGGGCAACCCTGGATTAAGACTTCAGTTGTATCCTGGACTGGAAGCCCTGCTGACGCTGTCACGGCCGACACCAGACGAACTCATCCGTAACCCGACGACCTTCTGAAAGCCTGCTGGCGCTGCCGCGGCCTATCTTGCTGAACCATCTGAGAGCCTGCTGGCGCTGCCGCGGCCTACCTTGCTGAACCTTCCGAGAGCCTGCTGGCGCTGCCGCGGCCTATCTTGCTGAACCATCTGAGAGCCTGTTGGCGCTGCCGCGGCCTACCTTGCTGAACCTTCCGAGAGCCTGCTGGCGCTGCCGCGGCCTATCCTGTCGAACCATCTGAGAGCCTGCTGGCGCTGCCACGGCTCGAGCATCTCGGAACCCCCCAGCTCGAGGATTGAGAGCTGTGCGTAGGGTATCCCTTCCTCCGCCCAGAGTAAGACTGTCCCGCTACCTTACCCCCCTTTAAGAGACTTTCCAGATCCCTCGATCTGCTTGTACATACTGCCAAGAACCAGCAACCGTTTATTCCCTATAAAAGCTTGAGAACGTAACTTCTTGTGTGGTGTCCATCTGTAGTGTTGTGATTACTCTGCTGTACGATCCTAGGAGAGGACCCTCATTCAGGAGGCCTCTCAGCAACCGCTCGGCTACTCCTCGACGGAGAGGTGGACCTAGGGGTGGTCAGTCAGACATCTTCTGCCTCCCCCGGGGACGCCTTTCTAACAAATGACAAGGTCTTTTATTTATGTTTTAAAAACCAAAAGATAAATAAAAGTCATTGTCATTTACAATGCCAATAGCTCAAAGTCGCCTAATGTGTACGGCAAACTACAGTAGCCTCCTGACGAGTGCCCTTTCACTTAATTTTTTACAAATGAAAGCCCTGGCACTTTTTTTTTACAAATTAAGCACGGGTGGTGTCCGTGTGTGCATGGGAGTGGTGGTGTCCGTGTGTGTATGGCAGTGGTGGTGTCCGTGTGTGCATGGCAGTGGTGGTGTCCGTGTGTGCATGGCAGTGGTGGTGTCCGTGTGTGCACGGCAGTGGTGGTGTCCTTGTGTGCATGGCAGTGGTGGTGTCCGTGTGTGAAGACCACAGAGGTCGCCCCCTTCCCAGCCCTGGCTCCGGACTCACTACAGGGGGTTATCAACCCTTTGAGTAGGGACAGTACACTGCCCATTCAGGTGTAGGTGTCAGCTCCTCACTCCCATACGGTATAGGATGAGCCATAATGATACAGATGGGCACTCAGTTACACCTACCATTCCTTTTTGTATGGCTGCCTAGAGGGAATGCACACCTATGTATCACCTACCCCAGATGTGTATTGGAGACAGTGTTGCAGGCACACAGAGCTTTAAGAGCAGAGAATGTAATTTTTCTAAAAGTGGCATTTCTAAAATAGAACTGTTTTATCCAACTTTGCTAGCAAAGAGGATTTATCATTAATATTCCAATGATATTAAACATGGTAGACCAACTCCTTTTCAATTAAGAATTACAGCTTAAAAGTGTAACAAGGAATCCCCAATGTTAACCTATGAGAGGGGTAGGCCTCAGAGAAGTGAAAAACAAATGTAGGTGTTTTTCACTACAAGGACATATAAAACCAAGCTTGCTTGTCCTACCTTTCAGTTATACAGTGCCCTGCGCTATGGGCTTCCTAGGGCCTACCTTAGGGATGACTTATATGTAATAAAAGGGGAGTTTACGGCTGCACACACAGGTTCTGAAGTGGCAGACCTGAGACATGTTAATAGTGCTACTTGATTGGGTGGCACAACATGTACTGCAGGCCCACTAGTAGCATTACATTCACTAGCCCTAGGCACAGGTAGTGCACTTTCCTAGGGACTTACAGATTAATTACATATACCAATTGTGGATAAGTCAATTCATCCATGTTTAGGGGAGATGGACATGCACTGTTCCTGAGTCCTAACGCCAACAAACAAAATGCAGCAAGAAGTGGAGGTAAGCAGGCAAAAAGTGACATTGTTCTTTTGTGCCGGAGGGAGTACGGGCATATTGTGCCCGCACTATCCTGGGCAGAAAACAGAATGTTACTCCTGCCAGGGCGGGAGCAGTGAAATCAGCGGATCCTGCTTGCCCAGAAGCAAGGTAAGCAAGCCGGCTCCCACCAGCACTCATCATGGTGCTGGCTGCTGAGCTGACAGGGACGCGAAAACAGAAAACAAGGGAAACCCTACTCACAAGGAACCAGGGTGAAGTGTTTATCCAGAAAAACAACGGTTCCTGTGGAATATCACTCAATAATTCTACGATAAAGAGGGTACTTAATACCTATCCAACTATTAGAGAGAGGGTGGCAAAGAGAAAAGACACAACTAAATCAGTCTCGAACGATTCTTTTATATGTTTCAATTGAAAAAATCAATAATGCTTTAGACTACAACATATACTACAATATATATAAACAGTGCAATGTGTCCCCAGTGGTTTGTGAAGTAACCAAAACAACGTGTGTACATTTAAGTGAGCTATACAGGTTACAATAGTGACTATTTACAGAAAGGAGACATGACTCCAAAAAACATTTAAATCAGTCATAAAACAGGGCACACTGTCTTAGACACTTGGTAGTTGTGGTATCTCTGATCCCTGGGCGCTTTACTGATTTTTTCAATTGAAACATATAAAAGAATGGTTCGAGACTGATTTAGTTGTGTCTTTTCTCTTTGCCACCCTCTCTCTAATAGTTGGATAGGTATTAAGTACCCTCTTTATCGTAGAATTATTGAGTGATATTCCACAGGAACCGTTGTTTTTCTGGATAAAGAGCTGACAGGGACAGCGGGGTCTTGGGGCTCCCCTCACAGCCCTCAACAAAGCCTGGATTGTGGGTGGCCTTGTGGGCAGTGGGGCACCACCCAAAAATCAATAAGCATCCAGCTCCTTCCCAGTGGTGGCCGGGGAGCCAGCTGAATCTGCAGGGGCCATGCGTCTCCCCTTGTTGCCCCCCACACAGCCTGGATTGTTGGTGCCCTGGATGGATGTCGATTATCGGGGCACCCACTCAAAATTCAAAAGGGGACAGCTCCCACAACAGTGGTGGTTGGGGAGCCAGCTGGGGCTGCAGGAGCCACAAGGTGGGCCTCAGGCCACACTAAATATTAAAAGGAATACTAATAAATGAGCAGCAGGAACCACTCATTTATTATTCACTGGGCCAGAAAAGAAGCGCCCCATAATTAAAAAAAACACAGTGAATCTCCTTGGTCCAGGTCAGCTTATCATATTTTAATGCACTCCAAGCTGGAGCTAGATTATCTTCAGTTGGAGTGCTGGGCCCTCTTGTGGTGGCTTCCATAGAAATTCGCTGAAAAAAACCAAAGGTTAATAGGGATATTATAGTTAGATGAAAATGTCAGTTAAAACACACTGTTTTAAACAAACAAAATCAATAAAGTTAATAGTTATAGTTATCTCAAGTAACTACAATTTGTGCCCTGAAGTAATTATAACTGGCACCCTCGCCATGTACTGCTAATTATCTACTATAACACATCACCCATGGCATGTTCTATGATATCATTGATGACGTCATTGCAACATCTGAAATGACACCATTCATAACAACTCTGTGCAGAGCTGGTGCACAATTTATAGTTACTTTAAGGTACAGGTTTTAGTTAACTGGGATACCTATAACTGGTGAATTACGGTTGTGTTGTTCATTTAAAATAGTAAGTTTTAACAGATATTTTCACTTAACTATGATGTCCCCTTATATATATAGATATATATGTGTGTGTGTGTTTCTCATATCATGCACATTTTAAAATCACTGAATCCAATGAAGTAATTTGGTCTCATGTTTGAACATTTAAAGATGATGCAGCTATGACGGCAATAAAATAGATTTGCACAGTGCCTAGTTGTGAGGCGAGAGAAAAAAATGGTTATATCAATACATTGACATGGTTGAGTCACGAACAGCCCACTTGGGCGAAACGGTAATTATATGAATGACGAAATGTGAGAAACCATATTTAGAATCAGGGAGGTTGCCATGTAATCAATGCCATTCATAAGTGAATGCCCACAGGGGCATCGGGGAGTCAAAGTTGCAATGTGAATAGCAAGAATATCATCCCCGTGTCAATTGACAATACGTTTATCATGTTTAATTGGGCACTTGTCACATATAAGGTGCAACAGTATATGCAAAAAAGAATATGTTCAATCTAGAAATCTGCACATATGAAAATGCGTTGTTTCTATATTTTTTTAATTGTTATTGAAAAGTAATTTCATTACTTGATCAAGGTGAAATGAATTAGTAATTTCAAAGTTGTGAAGAAAGGAGTTTGAATTGAATAGAGAATTTCAAAACATTGAGCACCAATGTGAATATTATAATGTGAGTCTTGTTTCTCTTTTTAGGAAATGTTAGACGAAAATAGTAACAATACAATGCATGCATGTCATGTGACCAAGGCCACTGTGTACGTCTGAAACGCGGAAGGCAAATTAAGAAGAGAAATGAACTGTATTTAAGTGTCTGTGTCAATCCATTTTTGTGGAAAAGTGGAGCAATAGCGATATAGGCGGGAGAACGGATACCACGGGCAAACCACCACAATTGGACCGGCGACATACAGCAGCAAGTCGGCTACATCGCAACGCGGTGTTCCAAAAGGGGTCGAGAAGCACCTGCAGGACCCCTTACTGGCTAGGTGAAACACCTGCAAGTCACAGAGGCGATGCTGTGAGTCTAAAGGCCCCAACAGACGCCCCAAGAAAGGAGGTGAGACAGTGTGTACCCGTGAGGGGACAGAAGTACCGGCAGTAGTTTGCATAATATTTGACTGGCAGGTAACTCAAAAAGAAAATCACCATAATGTTGGCCAACATGCTACGCAAAAGAGAAGAGGCAGCTGAGAAAATGTTTAATGAAAAGAGCTTGACAAACGAAAGGGATAATTTACCCAGTGACTCAATGGACAGTCAGGAAACTGCCTTACAAGAAAAATTGAAACTGTTGGAGAAACTACAGCACAATGAGCTCACCAAATGGTGGGAGGTGAACTAGTTGACGATAATATCTAGATGTAGAAAGAATCCCCAAGGGGCTGTGGATACTAGTGGTGCTAAGTTTTGAAAACCAGCAACTTGGAAGCTTCAGCAAGACTAGTGAAAATCTTAGTAAAATATGCAGAAAAGGACAGGTTGCGCATATACAGCAACTAGAGCAATTGGAAGTAGACCTTGCAGCTCATCAACAACAAGAGCTCATTAATAAATATAGAGCTGATGCAGAAATACATAACAAAAACATGAAGAATCCATAAAACAAAGGAAGGTACAGAAATTCACCAGGGACAAACTTTTTTTTATTTATTTTTTTAACTTTTTTATTGATTTTATGCACACAGCATACAAACTTGGTTCACAGACCTTTCCGTTCTTAGCACATACAGCCATGTCACTTCCTTGCAATCCCCAACAACAATCCCTAACCAAGAAATCCCGCCACCCCCTCTACCCCCACCCCTCCCATTGTCAGTGTGCCTCCATGCCCTTGTTACGGCGTGTCAGACCTATCCTATAGGTAGCAGGTGATACTCCTCCCCAGTCCATGTCCATACGGAAGTCCAGGTACTGCCCAGTGCTGCACAAAACCTCCACTCCAACCCTGGGCTCAATTGACCCAGGCAGTCCGCCCTCTCCCCGCACCCGGCCCACTGTCTAACTCCCCTCTTCCACAACACTAACTTCCCCCCCCCTGCCCCGTGTCCCCCTCCGGATTCGCCGGGTCGCCAGCCTCTCCACCATCATCAGCCTCTAAAAGCGATTGTAAATCCGTCACAAGCGCGCTCCATACCAGGGACAAACTTGAGTACTAACGTGGCTAAATATTCACATTTTCTAGGCGATTTGAATGCAAAAGATGGCAGCGGCAAGTCGAAGGAAACAGGGAAAAATAGGAAAAAGTCATGAGAATGAAACAGAAATAAGCTCAGAGTTGGAAACCGATAACGATTAGCCAGGTCAAGTGAGAAAAGCGACAGGAGGCACAGTAACTACAGTTACGTCCATCACAGATGAGCTGAATTTTTAAGATTAGACCACCGCCAAACTCTGAGGCTAACAAAACCAAGGCCTCAAAAGCAGAAAAACTAGAAGATAGGCAGAGGAAACAACTGAAAAGACTCAGGGAAACAAAATAAAAGCACAAAAAAGCATGGAGGTCAAAATGAAAATAGATACCAATGAAAGTTCTATAATTAACTTATCAGACCTTGTTTTGACAACATCAGAGAAAGTTATTTTAGTGTTAGGATTGGCCTACTCCCCTGAATGTCCACTAAATTATGTACAAAGAAGAATTGATGCTTTTAAATTTGTAAGGAAGTTAACACTTTTGAAGGTGCATGCTCTTGACAAAAAAAGCAATAAGCACATGGGGAAGTAGAGATTGCAACAACCTCAGAGGAAATTTCAACAATTGCGGACTTGTCCTTAATGACAACTTTGAGGCAATTACAAAGTGAAAATGAGGAAAGAAATCCTTAAGTCACGGATCTTGACATCATTCATGAATATGATTTGGATGTATAGGGGGCAGCAGCCACCCCCTTTAGACTGCATTCCAAAACAATGCCCACTACCTCTAAGGATGCTATAGATACTTTCTATCATTTAACAGTAAAAGGAATAAAAGCTTCATGTGGAAGCCAATCCAATGGGCGGGAGTAAATCGGCTGTCATGTTGAAAAGAAAAATCAGGTATTAAAGTTAAGAAAGAATAAACACATCATTGTAAGGAAGTCTGATAAAGGCAGCAATATTGTGATATGGTCTATGGACATGTACACACAAGAAGCTCATAAGCATCTGAAAGAAAGTGGCTGCTATATGAAGTGTGATTGAGCCTTACTAACCCAAGCCCAACTAAAATATAAATCACAGTTGGAAAATTGGATAAATGATGGTCTATTGTCTCATGAGGAATATATGTTTATGCAAAATGACAACCCGAGGACCCCAATTTTTTTTTTTTATTCCGAAAGTACACAAGAATGCACTAATTCCACCTGGATGCTCAATATTTTCTCTGTGAAATGACGTTTAATGGAGAACACATCCAAATGCATTGATTTATTTTAACAATAGCATGTAGAAAATGTACCTTCTAATGTGACAGGAAGTGGGGACTTTCTGTAATTGATTTATGATATCCCTATGGAAAAAGATGATGTTATGATTGCTATGGATGTCACAGATCTATATACGAGTATTCTGCATGTAGATGGTCTGAGGCCTATGCTATGCTATGCTATGCTAAGGACATTTATAATGTGCGCAGCTGCTCCAGCAAAGGAGTGTCCCGGCGCAAAACAAGATAGAGCACAGCAGCACTAAAAGCAAAACCGCAGGGGGGATAACTAGAGGGAGAAAAATTTAAAACAGAAGAGTTTTTATGGCTTTACGAAACAACATAAGGTCCTCCAGCAGGCGGACCTCAACCGGTAAAGAGTTCCAGATGGCCGCAGCCCTCACTCGAAAAGAACGACCCCCGGCCCGGCAAAGTTTGAACCGGGGAACCACGGCGAGAGCCTGGCCGGCGGATCTGAGAGAACGTGACGGGACATAGGAAAACAAAAGGTTGGTGAGAATCTGGGGGGCGGAGCCTTTCAAGATTTTAAAGGCCAGGTGTTGGACAGGCCACATGAAGGGCTCGCTCCCTCCCCGCAGGACAGGGCCCGGGCCACCGTCAGCACCATTGCCCGGCCCAGCCGCCATCTTGGACACGGCACCACGCGGCCGCGCGGCCTCAGCCCGACCCCAACCCTGGGCCTGGCCAGGCCCCGACATCCCGGCACCACCCTCCACCCAGGAGGTGAACGGACCACTTGGCAGGTCAATGGGAGTAAGAAGTGTCGATGGCTCTCCCCCGCCAGGTGCCGAGCACCCCCAGCCTCCTCGGGCGCTGGCTCCACCCCCCTGCTGGGTGTCTGGACTCCCTCATCCCAGACCTCCCGACCTCCAAGAGCGAGGGTCCGGACATCAAAGGGCGCCAGACCTATAACTGAGGCCGCCCCAGGACAGGAAGGCAGTTGTATCCTGGAGTCGAGAGACACCGCGACGAACTCCTCCTTGACGGACTGCTGGCGCTGCCACAGCCCTGCCTTGGGGACTATTAGCCTGCCTGCTGGCGCTGCCGCGGCCCTCTGCAACCTTCATCCTCGTGGGACCTGCTGGCGCTGCCGCGGCCCTCTGCAACCTTCATCCTCGTGGGACCTGCTGGCGCTGCCGCGGCCCGTTGTAACCTTCATCCTCGTGGGACCTGCTGGCGCTGCCGCGGCCCGTTGCAACCTGCATTCTCGTGGGACCTGCTGGCACTGCCGCGGCCCGTTGTAACCTTCATCCTCGTTGGGACCTGCTGGCGCTGCCACGGCCCGTTGCCACCTACGACCTCTTCAGGACCTGCCGGCGCTGCCGCGGTCTGACCCATCCGAACACCGAGCTCGAGGATTGTGAGCTATCACCGTTACACCTCCGTACCCGTGGGTACCAAGACTGTCCCGCTACCCCCTTCCCTTACTAGAGACTAGAATTGAGAGGATCATCATGTCCTAATCGCCTTGTATCGTACCACTCTACTACCAGAAGTGCCTATAAAAGGTGTTACCCTGATCTTTGTGTGGTGTCCATCTGTGGGGGGGAAGTTACCTGTCTGTGCGATCGCTGTGCTCGGCCGACCCTCCAGGTCCCCGTCTAACATTGGTGGCTAGCGGCGCGATCCGAACCAACGCGTACTGTACAGACAGTAACTCACCCTACGACTAAAACCACAATGACGACCAAAGAGAGCGGATCGGCGGAGAAGTTCCAGATGGAAAAGCTGGAAGAATACAACCACCGAGAGCTCAAACAATTTTGCATGGACTTAGGCATTGCTACCACCGGGCTAAGCACAAAAGAAGACTTCAAAAACGCCCTAGAGGCCTGGACAGAGACAAATACCGCAACCCCCCGGGACCCCGCAGCCCCGGAAGTCAACACCACCCGGACGGAGGAACGGAGAACAGGCCCTTCCCGTGAAGAGATCCAAGAGCGGGAAAAAAATAGATTACACGAGTTAGACTTGGCACGACTCAGATTAGACGGAGAATTGAAACTGGCGGAACAAAAAATAAACTTAGAACACTTACGGCTCAGAGAAGAGCGAGAGGAAAAACAGAGACAGAGAGACCTCGAAGAAAAAAGACTGGCATACGAGCACGAGTGCAAACTAGCGGAGATAGAAATACGCAAACTGAACAAAAACCTAGGGGTGCCCGAGCAACCGCACTCCCCGGGTCCTACCGAGCAGAAGGTCCACATCCCCAAGGATGTGGTCCGAGAATATCACCGGAACGACGACATACAGCAGTGGTTCAAGGCCTATGAGATTGCCATGACCGCCCACCGGGTCGCTCGAAGTGACTGGGGAGCCGGTCTATGGGGGAGATTCGTCAACGAGGGTCGTGATGCCCTGCTGCAGCTTCCGTACCAACAAATGACGTCCTATGACCACATGAAGGCCGCCCTCCTCAGTCGATATGGGCTTACACCCGAAATGTACCGCCAGAGGTTCCGCAACTGCACCCGGATCCCAGGTACAACGTGGTTGGAATACGTGAACTATTTCAGCCGAGCCTTCGAGGGGTGGATCAAGGGTAACAACGTAACCACTTACGAACAACTCTTCAATCTCATTGTGTGGGAGCACCTCTCCAACAACTGCTTCGTCGTGCTCAGGCAGCACCTCCTCGACAGTAAATTGACTGAACCCCGGCAGCTCGCCACCGAGGCTGACCGGTGGGAGAGCACCCGAGTGGCCCGGAGTGGGCCGAATGAGCAGAACAGAACCAACCAAGGTCATCATCGTCCCCGAGGAGGAGGAGGAGGCCCGGGCCGGGGCAGAGACGCCGTCCCGGCCGCGCCCACTAACGCCACCCCGGCCCCAGCAGGCCGGGGAAACCCCCCGATGCGCCCGGGGTTCCGAGCTAACGTGACGTGTCATCGATGCCAGCGAGTCGGCCACTATGCCAGTGACCCGACCTGCCCGAAGAACCAGGTCCCCGGGCCCCGCCAGATGGCGGCCGCCGCCCTGGGAGAAGAACAAGTCTCCGAAGACACGGAGACCTATGAGTCGGAGCAGTTCGAGTGGGAACCCGCCGCCATGACCCTGGCATGCCTGGGAGGAAGAGACATGGTCCCGCGGACTCCCCTGCCCGCCAATACTCGGAAGTACAGCCAATGGGTGAGCATCAATGGGCGCCAGGCCGAGGCCCTGCGTGACACCGGGGCCAGTGTGACAGCCGTCCGTTGTCACCTGGTGACCCCAGAACAAATCCTACCAAACGTACTTTGCCCCGTCCGATCGGCAGATAACTCGGAGAGCCTGTGTCGGATGGCCTGCGTCCCCTTCGAATGGGGAGGAGTGTCCGGCATGCTGAGAGTAACTGTCCGCGACGATGCCCCCGTGGACTGCCTCCTGGGGAACGATCTCGAGAGCTCCCCGTGGGCCGCTGTGGAAAGAAGAGAGCATCTGGGGATGTTGGGTCTCCCGGACTGGGCGTGCGTAACCACCCGGTCCATGGCCACCCGCACCATCCCTAGACCAGAAGAACCAGAATGGGCAGCACCTCCGCCCTCGATCACTCCAAAAGAAGACTTCCTCCAGACCGACCACCCGGACCCCACCACAGAGGGGTCCACACAGCCCCCCGAGCTTCCCGACCTGGCTCAGTGGCGTCAAGAAGGGGGACCCACCCAGGAACAATTCCGGCAGGAGCAAAAGACCTGCCCCTCCCTCGAGGGATTGAGACAGCAAGCGCTCGCCCAGAGCCAAGGAGACACCACCGGGGCCCACTGGGTTTATTGGGACAATGATCTCTTGTACAGCGAGCAGAAAATCGCAGAACTGGGGGCCGGGCGAGTGCTGGTGGTGCCCCTCCACTTCAGAGACTTCCTGTTGAACCTAGCCCATGATGTCCCCCTGGCCGGGCACCTGGGCCAAGACAAGACCTACCACCGCCTGGTGACTCACTTTTTTTGGCCCAAAATGAGAAATGACGTCTCCAACCATTGCCGGTCCTGCCCGACCTGCCAGGCCAGCGGGAAGAGCGGCCGCAAACTCAAGGCACCCCTACAACCATTCCCCGTGGTGACCACCCCGTTCGAAAGGGTGGGAATAGACATTGTGGGGCCCCTGGACCCCCGAACAGCACAGGGGCATCGCTTCATCCTGGTCCTGGTGGACCACGCCACCCGCTATCCTGAGGCGGTCCCCCTTCGTACTATAACAGCCCCAGTAGTGGGTCGAGCCTTGATGGGGATCTTCTCTCGAGTGGGCTTCCCCCGGGAAGTCGTCAGCGACAGGGGTACGAACTTCATTTCAAAGTATATGAAATCCCTCTGGCAGCAGTGCGGAGTCACTTACCGCTTCACCACCCCCTATCACCCCCAGGGGAACGGACTGGTCGAGCGGTTCAACCGCACCCTCAAGGGGATGATCATGGGGCTGGAAGAACCCCTACGCCGCCAGTGGGACGTGCTACTACCGTGCCTCCTCTTCGCCTACCGAGAAGTCCCCCAGAAGTCCCTCGGCTTCAGCCCCTTCGAACTCCTGTACGGACACCCCGTTCGCGGGCCTCTCAGCCTAGTGAAGGAGGAATGGGAAATGGCCCCCCTAAAGACCCCTCCGGACGTCTACAAATACCTCCTGACCCTCCGAAATCAGACCCGGAAATTCAGGGAGATCGCTAAAGCCAATCTGGAGGCCAGTCAAGAGGACATGAAGAAGTGGTACGACCAACATGCCTCCTCCATCGAGTTTGAACCGGGTCAGCAGGTATGGGTGATGTCCCCCATCGAACCGTGTGCCTTACAAGACAAATGGACGGGGCCCTTCAAGGTGATCGAGCGCAGGAGTCCCGTCACCTATCTCATCGACCTGGAGTCCCCCCGGAACCCCCTCCGGGTCCTCCACGCCAACAGGCTCAAACCCCACTTCATGCGCTCAGAGCTCAGCCTGCTGATGGCGACCGACAGTGGCACAGAAGGAGACTCCGAGCCCCTCCCTGACCTACTGAGGACTCGGGAAAGAGATGGCTCGGTGGACGGGGTCCGACTCTCCGAGGCCCTGACCCCAGAGCAGCGTCAAGATTGCCGGGCCCTCCTGCTGCCGTTCGCAAACCTGTTCTCCCTTGCACCCGGAGTCACCTCCTGGTGCCTGACCGACGTGGACACGGGGGACAGTCCTCCTGTCCGACACCGGGCGTACCGAGTACCGGATCGGGTACGTACATGCATCCAAGAAGAAGTCTCCAAGATGCTCGCCCTCGGGGTCATCGAGCCTTCGGACAGTCCCTGGGCCAGCCCGGTCGTCCTGGTCCCCAAGGCCGCGGCACCGGGCACCACGCCGGAGCTCCGATTCTGCATCGACTATCGGGGGCTGAACGCGGTCACCCGAACCGACGCTCACCCTATCCCCCGAGCAGATGAACTAGTCGACCGCATGGGGGCAGCCCGCTACCTAAGCATCTTTGACCTGACAGCGGGCTACTGGCAGATCGGCCTCACCCCCAGGGCCCAAGAACGTTCCGCTTTCTCCACCCCGGACGGGCACTACCATTTCAGAGTGATGCCCTTCGGCATGAAGAACGCTCCAGCCACCTTTCAAAGACTGGTGAACCAGGTATTGGCGGGCCTCGAAGAATTCAGCGCCGCCTACCTGGACGACATCGCGGTATACAGCCGCCACTGGGCAGACCACCTCCACCACCTCAGAGCGGTCCTGCAGGCCCTCCAACAGGCCGGCCTCACCATAAAGGCCAGCAAGTGCCAAATCGGCCAGGGGTCCGTGACCTACCTCGGACACCAAGTGGGGAGCGGTCTGGTGGCCCCCCTCCAACTCAAGGTAGCTGCCATCCAGTCCTGGCAACCCCCCGAAACACAAACAGAGGTCCGAGCCTTCCTGGGGCTCACCGGATACTACCGGCGGTTTGTGAGGGACTATGGCAGCATTGTGGGGCCCCTCACGGAACTCACGTCTAAGAACAACCCAAAACGAGTCAACTGGACTCCCGACTGTCACGCGGCCTTCGAGACGCTGAAGGCCGCCATGTGCACCGCTCCGGTGCTCCAGGCCCCCGACTACAGCCGCGAGTTCATCGTGCAGACCGATGCCTCCGACCATGGTATTGGGGCCGTCCTCTCCCAACTGAACCCCGAAGGAGTGGACCAACCCGTGGCCTTCATCAGCAGACGCCTACTGCCCCGAGAAAAGCGCTGGAGCACCATTGAGCGAGAGGCCTTCGCAGTGGTATGGGCCCTCAAGAAGCTCCGGCCGTACCTCTTCGGAACCCATTTCCGGGTACAGACAGATCATCGGCCCCTGCAATGGCTCATGCAGATGCGGGGGGAGAACCCCAAACTATTGCGATGGTCCATCTCCCTGCAGGGGATGGACTTCACTGTGGAGCATCGCCCTGGCCAAGACCACGCCAACGCGGATGGCCTGTCCCGCTTTTTCCGCCTCGACGAGGAAAGTCCCCAAGAAGATGGGTGACTCTCCCCGCCTTCAGCTGGGGGGGACGCATGTTGGACAGGCCACATGAAGGGCTCGCTCCCTCCCCGCAGGACAGGGCCCGGGCCACCGTCAGCACCATTGCCCGGCCCAGCTGCCATCTTGGACACGGCACCACGCGGCCGCGCGGCCTCAGCCCGACCCCAACCCTGGGCCTGGCCAGGCCCCGACATCCCGGCACCACCCTCCACCCAGGAGGTGAACGGACCACTTGGCAGGTCAATGGGAGTAAGAAGTGTCGATGGCTCTCCCCCGCCAGGTGCCGAGCACCCCCAGCCTCCTCGGGCGCTGGCTCCACCCCCCTGCTGGGTGTCTGGACTCCCTCATCCCAGACCTCCCGACCTCCAAGAGCGAGGGTCCGGACATCAAAGGGCGCCAGACCTATAACTGAGGCCGCCCCAGGACAGGAAGGCAGTTGTATCCTGGAGTCGAGAGACACCGCGACGAACTCATCCTTGACGGACTGCTGGCGCTGCCACAGCCCTGCCTTGGGGACTATTAGCCTGCCTGCTGGCGCTGCCGCGGCCCTCTGCAACCTTCATCCTCGTGGGACCTGCTGGCGCTGCCGCGGCCCTCTGCAACCTTCATCCTCGTGGGACCTGCTGGCGCTGCCGCGGCCCGTTGTAACCTTCATCCTCGTGGGACCTGCTGGCGCTGCCGCGGCCCGTTGCAACCTGCATTCTCGTGGGACCTGCTGGCACTGCCGCGGCCCGTTGTAACCTTCATCCTCGTTGGGACCTGCTGGCGCTGCCGCGGCCCGTTGCCACCTACGACCTCTTCGGGACCTGCCGGCGCTGCCGCGGTCTGACCCATCCGAACACCGAGCTCGAGGATTGTGAGCTATCACCGTTACACCTCCGTACCCGTGGGTACCAAGACTGTCCCGCTACCCCCTTCCCTTACTAGAGACTAGAATTGAGAGGATCATCGTGTCCTAATCGCCTTGTATCGTACCACTCTACTACCAGAAGTGCCTATAAAAGGTGTTACCCTGATCTTTGTGTGGTGTCCATCTGTGGGGGGGAAGTTACCTGTCTGTGCGATCGCTGTGCTCGGCCGACCCTCCAGGTCCCCGTCTAACACCAGGCATAACACCTTAAAGTGAATTCTCATCTTGACCGGCAGCCAATGCAAGGAGCGTAGAGTGTTAGAGACGGGGCAAAACCTGGGCAAGCCAACTATCGCTCTGGCTGCAGCATTTTGGACGCGCTGCAGGCGGGTGATATCAGCCTGATTGGCCCCGACCAGGAGGGAACTGGCATAGTCAAGCCGGGACAACACCGTCGCATGAATCACCAGCTGCCTGGTCGGGGCATCAAAAAATTTGAGGACAGGTCTTAGTCCCCGAAGGACACCAAAACAGCAGGCCGCAGTTCTCTTTGTGTGGCCAGCAAAATTAAGGGAGGGGTCCAGCCAAACTCCCAGGTTTCTCACTTCCGCGACCGGAGTTGGAAGTGGCCCCAATTCAGGAGGCCACCACCTGTCCCCCCAAAGCTCTGCTCTCTTACCGACAATCATGATTTCAGTTTTCTTTGCGTTGAGTTGGAGACAGTTGGCCGTCATCCAACTGGCCACTGCCCTCAGTCCACTCTGAGACCTAGGGGCATCCCGTTCCGCATCATTTTCTCCAAAGTAGGCCAGTTTGTTTATAGAAACACACTCAGATGCTACTCACTATGGCAAAGAGATATGTGGAGGGTAACTTCTTCGTATTTTGAGGGGGAGCTACACCAACAGGTTCATGGAACTGCAGGGGCACGTGTTTTGCCCCCAATTAAACAATGCTTGCATGTGGGCTGGTGGGAGGAACAGGTGCTTTTCAGGGACCACGCGGAAGCATGGGAGAATAACATCACAGTCTGGCCCAGATCTATTGATGATTTATTTGTGGTGTGGAAGGGGTCAGTAGAGTCTGTAGAACAGCTTGTCAAGGATCTGAATATCAATAACCTAAATTTACATTTTACATATGACATCAGTAAAACAAATAAAACATTTCTAGACACAGAGGTCTATGTACAAGAAGGGAGGATGGAAACAAGAGTGTACAGGAAAACAATTGCAGGGAATACAACCCTTCATGCATCCAGCTTCCACCCGAACCACACTAAGATGTGTATCCCGTTTGGCAAAATGATATGTGCAAAAAGGAATTGTAGCACAACCATTGATTTGACAGTATGCCAGAATAAAATGAAAAGAAGGATTGTGCAAAGGGGATATAGCCCAACAGTTGTGGAAGAGGCATGTAAGGCAGCAAATAAAACAAGCATTTACAATGCAACGGTCTCGGCATTGCAAAAGTTAAAGCTATTAGCATTGTAAATGAACGCGAGTTTAAGGTCTTGACATTGTAAATGACAAGGTCTTTTATTTATGTTTTAAAAACCAAAACATAAATAAAAGTCATTGTCATTTATAATGCCAATAGCTCAAAGTCGCGTGATGTGTATGGCTAACTACAGTAGCCTCCTGACGAGTGCCCTTTCACTTAATTTTTTTACAAATTAAAGCCCTGGCACTTTTTTTTTTACAAATTAAGCACAGGTGGTGTCCGTGTCTGTGCATGGGAGTGGTGGTGTCCGTGTGTGCATGGCAGAGGTGGTGTCCGTGTGTGTATGGCAGTGGTGGTGTCCGTGTGTGCATGGCAGTGGTGGTGTCCGTGTGTGCATGGCAGTGGTGGTGTCCGTGTGCGTACGGCAGTGGTGGTGTCTGTGTGTGCATGGCAGTGGTGGTATCCGTGTGTGTATGCCAGTGGTGGTATCCGTGTGTGTATGGCAGTGATGATGTCCGTGTGTGCATGGCAGTGGTGGTGTCCGTGTGTGCATGGGAGTGGTGGTATCTATGTGTGCATGGCAGTGGTGGTGTCCGTGTGTGTATGGCCATGGTGGTGTCTGTGTGTGCATGGCAGTGGTGGTGTCCGTGTGTGCATGGCAGTGGTGGTGTCTGTGTGTGTATGACAGTGGTGGTGTCCGTCTGTGCATGGGAGTGGTGGTGTCCGTGTGTGCATGGGAGTGGTGGTGTCCGTGTGTGCATGGGAGTGGTGGTGTCCGTGTGTGCATGGCAGTGGTGGTGTCCATGTGTGCATGGGAGTGGTGGTGTCCGTGTGTGCATGGGAGTGGTGGTGTCCGTGTGTGCATGGGAGTGATGGTGTCTGTGTGTACATGGCAGTGGTGCTTACGCTGAAGCATTAGTGTACATGTTCACCTCCAGTTATCACTTTCTTGTGTATGTTACATGCTCCTAGATCATCTGTGCTGACTGCCGAGGAGCTGCAAAATAGTTACACGCACTCAAAAACGTGCTTTTAAGCTGCTGGACTGCACCGTTATATACCTTCCTTTTGTTGGGTCGTGAAGGAAGCCGCTGCATCTCCTAAGATTATTTCTCTAGGAAGCACTTTAGACGGCACGGAAAAAAAAAACGAGGCGGGATATGAAGTTTTTAAATTTAAAAGTGCTCGCATTTACATTGCAAGAACCGGACCTGTGCCTGCCTGTTTATCACCGCCGCGCGCCTCTCTGCAGACGGTGCGAGCTGTGTGGCATATTCAGTTTTTGTGTATTGGTCTCCTTCGATCCTGGGTTTGTGCTTGATGGAATTGACATTTAATGCGGAGTACAAGCACGATTTTGAAACTCTCCCTTTAATGGTTCTATTTATACATTCATTTTGTTTTTATTCTGATTGGGGCACTGAAGAAATGGACTAAGAACATTGACTCAGTTATGGGTCACCGCCCAAGGATTTCCGTTATTTCATCGGTCCACTCTGTTGCCTTATGGAAGTTGTAGTTTCGTGGCGGTTTGAGCGTGCTCCTGCTGGCTTTCAATGGTGTCGAAAATTCACAATCTTGTGTTTATTCTGGCCGTGTGGAGTTGCTTACAAACATCATGACCCACTGTCTCACAATGGACATCAACTTGGACGTTGTGAGGATACCAATGGCATGAAACAGGATTGCTTTCTGCAGCATAAGAAACAGATTGAATGTAAAGCAACATCCGGCATCTAGCAGTATGGTGCTTCAAGTAAAAGAGACTAATCACTTGTAAAGCATTCTTTGACCCGGCCCACTCAAGTTTCAATTTAATTTGCAGAACTAGGGGGAACTTTGCTACAAGAATGCGGTGATAATTTGCAGCATTTATTTTATAATTTTAGTCTTATATATAGGCACATATGTATGAGCGATTGGCGTCCCAATATACATACTTCCAATATAACCGTCTATGCAGGTGAAATGAATGTTGTTAACTAATGAACGTTTATATGTTCACAGAAGGGGAAAGTGGTATTGCGTTGCCGGTTACATAGACACCGCTAATTGTAGATCTCTTCTTGTTTATTTCTTGCATTATGCAAAGTTTTCTCAGTGCCTGCCTATCACCGCCGCGCGCCTCTCTGCAGACTCCCCCTGCATTCCAGAGAGGCGCGCGACGCGATCCGGTCAGCCCTGGAATGCCTTGGAGACAAGACCTGGCCGCGCGCACAACGTTATCCTATGGAAAAACGCTGCGCGCGGCCAGGTCTTGTCTCCCTTCGGCGTCTCAGACTGCTGAGACGCCGACAATAGTTCTCGGCGAGAACGCGCTTTCAGCGCGTTATAGCCGAGCCCTAATAAAGACGGCACCCCACATAAGGAGATGTTGAATGCTTTAAAGCTGATGAACAGCAAGTGAATCAAAAATAGATTCATACTTTACTTTCAATTTATGGAAACTTGATATTGCGTACAACTCACTCCCTGAGGAGTATCTGGGTCCAAGCACAGCAGGTTCGCATGAACAGTCACCAGAGACTTAAAGAGAGACATGAAACAGCCATGTTTTTAATAGCTTTTTGGATCTGACATGATCCTCACTTAGCCGAATAAACAGGGGAAGTTTATTCCACTAAGATGGCGCAAAATAGGAAAATGATATACTGCCAAATCTGGCCGGGCGGATGCGAAGTGTTTTTAGATAGGACATGTTGGAAGATCTTAAAACCCGAGAGGGCTGATGTTATGTTATGTTATGTTATAGGGGGGTGCTTCTATAGCGCACAGCTACTCCGAAGAGTGTCCCGGCGCTGTCGGAGCCTCACAGGTCCAGAGTGAAGAAAAGGAAAAGAAAAAGAAAAGAAAAAGAAAGGGCGAGTGAGCAAAGCGTGGCTAAGAAGGGGCGGTCTTATTGTGTAAAAAGCAGAGTTTTCAGATCTTTCCTGAAGGCCAGCAGATTAGGGCTAGATCTGAGAGAGAGAGGAAGGTCGTTCCACAGTCGGGGGGGCAAGATGTTTGAAAGAGCGCCCCCCACAGCGTGCCCGATGGACCAAAGACGTGACTGCCCTGGCCTGGGTTGAAGAGCGCAGGGATCTAGATGGAAGATAGAAGCTGATCCATTTCTGAAGATAGCGGGCACCTATGCCGTGAAGGGCCTTGTAGGTGATGGTCAGGGTCTTGAAAGTGATCCGCTTCTTTATGGGCAGTCAGTGAAGGGTTCTGAGGAGCTCACTGGCCCTGGCTCTCCTGGTGAGGCCAAAGATGGCACGGGCCGCAGAGTTCTGCACCACCTGGAGACGCGATAAAAGATGTTCCGGCAGTCCTAGGTACAGAACATTGGAGTAGTCCAGGCGCGAGCCGATCAGGGCCTGTACTGTGATCTTTCTGTGCTCCAAAGATAGGAGCGGCAAGAACTTCCTCAGCATCTTCAAGATTGCAAAGCATCTGCCGGCTAGGCCCGACACGTGGGCCCTGAAGGAGAGGCAGTTGTCGATCTGAATGCCCAGGTTTTTTGCAGACCCAGAGTCGCTGTCAGGAGGGGACATGGCGGAAGGCCACCATTCTTTCCATCTAGGATCTGCGGGGCAGCCGAAGAAAAGCACTTCGGACTTATCGGAGTTACATTTGAGGCTGTGGCGACTGAGTCAGTCGAAAATAGCCCCCAGGCAGCCCCGAATGGCTGCTCCATCAAAGTCCTGGCCTCTGTCACAGGTGAACAGGAGTTGCGTGTCGTCGGCGTACGACACTATCTGGGCCCCAAAATCTTCCGCAAGTGCCGCCAGAGGGGTCATATAAATGTTGAAGAGCGAAGGGCTCAAAATTGAGCCCTGTGGCACTCCGACCTCCAAAGGTGGCATTGCGGCAGAAAAAGATGGGGCCCAGATAGTTTGCTGGCGGTTGGAGAGGAACGATCTAAACCAGCTAAACACCGTCCCCCTTAGACCCACCTCCCAGAGTCTAGATAAGAGGCGGTCGTGGGGGACGGTGTCGAAAGCGGCAGAGAGGTCGAGCAAAGCAAAGCTGTAAATGCAAATAGGTGGACAAGGCCTTGATTAAGATTTTCTGTGTCAGGCAACACATCTTGAAGAATGTGCTTTTTTTTATGGGCCGCCAGTGAAGGTCCCTAAAAATGGGAGACAGAGCAAGTTACAAATAAGCTGGGCAGCAGTATTCTGCAACACTTGGAGTTTTGATACCAACGTGTCATTAGCTACTGCTTGAAGTGCATTTCATAGTCCAGGCGACGACTGGTACGAGGAGCCTGGACTAGAGACTTTCTACATCTGGGGAGAGCCACAGAAAAGTCTTCTTTAAGAGCTGCATGGTGGCATAGCAGGTACTACAGATAAAATCAACCTGGGACTTCATCAAAAGAGATTGATCAATTTTAACCACCACATGTTTTACTACCTGTTTAGGAGAGGGAGCTGGGCCAAGCTCAAGTGGCCATTATTCAGATGAATACATTTCCAGGGTTTTTCTGAAAAGTAGAATCTCTGTTTTATCTCCGTTCAACTGGAAAGAATTATTGGTCATCCATGTCGCAATTTAACGCATACAGTGGGAGAACTGCAACTGAACTTTCTTAAAGTCAGGTCCAAAGGAGATAAGCAATTGCATATTATCCCCATAGGATATGATCTGAAATCCATACGTTCTCACTGTCTCTGCTAGAGGTGCCATGTAAATATTAAAAAGAGTCAGGCTTAGGCAGGAACCATCTGGAACTCCTTTGTTGATACTTAAGGTTTTGGACATGAAGGAGTCAAGACAGATATTTTGGGCTCAGTTCTCTAGAAAATCTCTGAGCCAAAGCAAGGCACTGCCACATATTCCATCCTCATACAGGCTATGGATAAGAATGGAATGATAGATCGTATCAAAAGCCGCAGTCAAGCCCAGTAGGACCAGCATAATCGTGGTCCTAGCATCTCACTGATAGTCTGATGTTATCAGAGACTACCACCAGAGCTGTCTCTGCACTACGGGATGCTCTGAAACCAGACTGTGAGTTGTCTGAGATTTTATACCCTTCAATAAATGACGACAACTGGAAGTTGACATGCTCTTCTAAAATCTTGGCAAATGATGGCAGCAAGGAAATAGGGCAATAGTTGGAAACAACCTCTGGGTTAGTTGAAGGTTTCTTAAGAATGGGTATTACTTGTGCACATTTCGAACTTGCCGGAAGCTTGTCTGAGGTTAAAGAGAGATCGAATAGCTCCCTTTCAATAGAAGCAATCACCATATTCCATTTACTCATTATCTTAGGGGTACACGGATCAAGAGGCCATCCCTATTTTGCTAGTGATGGCATCCTTTGCACCTGCTCCAGGGAGCATAATCCAAAAGTACTTGGTTTATTGCTGACATTAGGGGGGGCTTGATTAATGTGATTTTTGTTCATATACAATTGAAGAGCAGTAGGAAAATTCTTATATATGAGGTTGATTTTATCCTCAAAAAAGCCTACCAACGAATCACACAGTTGTTGAGAAGCCAAAATAGACTAGGTTCAAGAGTGGGGTTTTAAAAAACTGTTCAAAGATTTATAGAGATCTTTAGTTGAAAAGCTTGTATTAGCAACAGTAGCCAAGAGGTAGTCTCTGCAATCTATCTTAAGCTGCTAATGGTAACATTTTAGTATCAGCTTATAGACTTCTTTGTCAGCCAGGGATTTAGTGGTATGTCATCTACGCTCTGAGATTTTACACTTAGATTTAAAATCATGTAGATAGTTAGTATAGCAAGACCAGGCCACTAGATCAAAAACCCTAGACAGGGAGTCATGATATGTTTCTGCAGCCTCTACAATGTCCATAAATGATGAGATAGAAATGGGTTTATAGAGTTCAGCAGAAGAATGAGGTACAACCGCCCTCCATAAGCAAAGTAATTTGGAGGGTTTTGGTCCTAGAGTGGCTGCGGTAGGTTTACAAGAAAAATTGTATTAAGTGATGGTCGCTCCAATTAACCAGAAGAGGGGGATTACAAGTTAAATCCATTGGATTAGCAAAAATTAGGTCAAGGGTATGTCCTGCACAATTCATTTGGAAACAGGGGACCCCCATATTTCTAATGAACAAGCTATACATAGGGAAACATGCATTAAATAAAGGTCTATAGCTAGTTTAAATCAAACAATAAACAAAAACTGTTCGCAGCCTCTCTTTAGACAGTAACCACTAATCAATACACTAATAAGTATGAAAAAATATATTTCATTTTATTGTTCAATACGACTTGGTATTCTTTTAAATTCTCATTTTTTTCCTTTCTTTTTATATATATATATATGGGAGTTTGTTCATCTCACAGAATGCATGGATGAATACATACATATAACAGAATTCACATAACTTAATTGATTCCATAAATAATATACGATAGACGTAGAGTTGATGGAGGCAATGCGGTAGATGTGGAC
Source organism: Lissotriton helveticus (assembly GCF_964261635.1). Taxonomy (NCBI): domain Eukaryota; kingdom Metazoa; phylum Chordata; class Amphibia; order Caudata; family Salamandridae; genus Lissotriton; species Lissotriton helveticus. The sequence goes on along the minus strand of NC_136067.1, from coordinate 1,663,662,395 downwards.
TACATCTTACTTATTCGTGTATTGATTAGTGGTTACTTTCTACAGAGAGACTGCAAACAGTTTTTGTTTATTCTTTGATTTAAACTAGCTATAGACCTTTATTTAATGTATGTCCTGCACAAATTGCATGAAACCAAGTGATTCTAAATCTTCCAGAAGTTGTATTACATCGCCATTCTCCCATTTGAAAATTGAAATCACCCAAGATCAAGAGGTTGTTTGTGGCCAAAACATGCAGTGCAGGAAAATTGATGAAAGACTGACTGAAGTCACTCTTAGTGCTTGGAGGGAAGTAAGTTAGTACTCCGTGCCAGGAGTCCAAAACTGAAATTGTGATTTTAAATACACAGAGCTCCACCCACTCCAACATCAAAGTATCAATCAATTCCACCTGAAGGGAATCATGAAAAACAATGGCCACTCCACCACCAGCTCTGCCCTCCCTGTCAAGCTTACGCAGAGAGTAATGATCGGTGAATACCCAGGAGTCCAGCCGCATTTAACCAGGCTTCAGTAAAAAAATATAATATATGTGACACGGAGGAGATTAGATCCCAGATTTCAGTAGCATATGTTGTTAGGGATCTAATATTACAATAAAGGCCCTTGAGTTAGGTTCTCAAAAGTTTATCAGACAACGGGGGAGTCAACTGACTTGAGGTGGGAACCGACAAATGCAACTCATTATTCAATTGCACATGAAGCGGTTGATATAACCCCCGGCCTATAAACAAGGAAACTGAAGCAGCAATAATTCCCTGAAATTGGATCCTCTAAGAAAGTGTAGCACTGTTCGCAATCCCACTTAGAATTTTTTTTTATAGTTTTACAATTAATTTCTATATGAAAAAGCTCAGGTATAGAATATTGCATAACTGCAGGGCTTACCATGGTGCAATACCAAGAAGTACCAAGAGGCAGACCTAAAGAAACACCTGGCTCGCTCCGCAACAATCGGTGAACCTGGGGCAAATAGGAGAGCAGGTAAGAAAAACCCCTAAGCTCAGCAAAGTAAACACAATTTTTTTTTTTTTTAAAATGCCCCCAAAGTACCCACAGCTAAAATTATCACAAGAACAAATAACCACTTAAAATGAGTGCCATGGAGTAGAGAAAAACGATCCTAAAATACCATAACAGTAACAAGTTACTTATAGTTTTTGCTGGACTTGGCCCTTTCTGCAGGCTCCTCCACTAACATTTTGCCTTCAACACTCCTGTTTGCTGGCTTAGTTTTTGATGGCTTTAGGACTCTGCACACTTAACCACTGCTAACCAGGGCTAAAGTGCTTGTGCTCTCTCCCTAAAAACATAGATGAATTGGCTTATACCCAATTAACACATTTAATTTACTTGCAAGTCCATAGTAAAGCCCTCTCTTCCCCTGGAATCACATCCCACCTGGACTAGGCTAACAGTCTCTATCTGGGTATTCCTGCCTATCTGACTCGGCATCTGCAGATTGTACAAAATGCTGCCGCCAGATTGATTTGTAAAATACCTTTCTGACACTCTATTTCCCCCCACTTGAGGATACTTCACAGGTTACCTGTTATCAAGCGCATTGAATACCAGATACTTTCCCTGGCATATACAGCATCCCGAGGACTAGGCCCGGCATATGTGAGAGCTAGACTCCAACACTACCATCACGACCGGGCCCTGAGAACTAACCACCAGTGTCTCCTTGTCATCCCCCGCTTTCGTAAGGCCAGGACAGGTGGCAGAGCCTTTGCAGTTGGAACCTCTAAACTTTGGAATGCCTTCCAACTCTCCATCCACTTATCAGAGTCAGAACTAACTTTCCGGCGTGCCCTGAAAACCTGGTTGGGGGTAGCTGTGCACTATACAAACTCCTTAATAATAATTATAATATAAAGTGGCACTACTAGCCACTACATTAAATGGTACCAGTGGGTCTGAAGCACTGATTGTGCAACTCACTTAAGTAGCACTTTAAACCTGTCTCAGGTCTGCAATTGCAGCCTGTGTGTACAGTTTTTAAACTGCCATTTTGACATGACAAAATAATGCTTTTGCCAGACCCAAACTTTTTTTAATACATATAAGTCACCCCTAGAGTAGGCCCTGGAACGCCAAGAGGGCAGGGTGCAATGTAGTAAAAACTCTCACATTTTTTTTCTCACTAGTGCAAGGTTTACTTCTCCCATAGGATAACTTTGGAGTTTCCTTATTACATTTAATAGGCTGTAATTTCCAAATTAGAGCATGTGCCCATTTCATGATTGGTCTTTTTTTTGGAATTGTAATGAAACATCTCAACTTACAGTGAAGTCGAATTTTAAATTACAATTTTGAAAATGCAAATTTGAGAAAGTTTGCCTTTTCCTGCCTAAGTCATTTGGTGCCTGTAAACTTTCTTTGGGTCACCTGTCTGGGTGTAGTTGACAGTTGGGCTTTGTGTATTCCCGGTGTGCTTGGATATGCCATCACTGGCAGGATGGAAGGGAGGAGCTGGGTACAGTCAAACTTACACCTGAATTGGGTGTGTCCTGCCTACACACACAGGGCTGGATACCTCCTGTAGTTAGTCTGGAGCCATGACCAGGAAGGCAAGACACCTGTGCACTTCAAAGGCAAGCCTCAAAAAGCTTCTAGCTGCTTTAAAGGCACAACTGGGTATAGATTTTGGACCTTGGACATCAACTCTTCAGTACACTCCTGGATTTGTTTATACTCTGCTAGGAAGAGGAGTGCTGTGCTGATCAAAGGATTGCCACTCTGCTGAACTGCTGCTCTGATGGACTGCTGCCCTGCTGTGCTGACCACCTGCCTGCTGCCCTCTTGTTAGGGTGAGAAGGACGGTACCTACATCTCTTGAACCCACAATGCAGAGTGACTCCAAGGACTAGTTGGCTGGCCTACTGATCTAAAGCCTCATGGATCCAACCGGCTTACAACAACCTTGCACCTTCACCTAGACTCTGCCATCTGCGAGTCTACCCTGGCAAGTGGTGACATTCCATCCCTAAGCCTTTGGAAGTGGGTCTAAGATGCTCCACCAGCTCTGCAGATTCAGCGGAACCGACACATTCCCTCTGCTGCATGATGCAATTCCTGAGCATAACAAACCCATCTCCACTTCTGGGTGTATTAGATACATCACAAGACCCACATTGCAACACAGCCCATTGGAACCGCCACTGTGCGATGCATCTTTGACACAAGCCCTCACATCCCTCACTAACGGCAGCCTTGATGGTGATGGAGGACTTCACATGGCAGCCTCACAGCTTCTTGGAACTAACGCATCCCCGAGACTGCATAACACATCATCGAAGCCAGATTAAGCACCACAAGGCATCACCAATGGGATGCTCGATGATGAGGCAAGACCTTGAACTGCAGCCTCGCCACATCTCGAAGTCACTGCATTCCTTCGGCTGGGCAAAACATATCCGACATGGAGCCTTGCAACGTTCTGCAAACTAGGAATTAAGGTGCTTTGTTCAATGTGCCTTACTCGATCCCTGTAGCCGGGCCATGCTCCATCGTGGTTGGCCTGAACTTGTGACTTTCATTTATTTATTTATTTTGAAAGTTTTATATAGCATGAACATGACCACCGAGGGTATCAGAGCACTTAACAGATGATGCATCACGAGGTAATAAGCAAACAAAACAAAATAATACAGGCAACAAAATCAAAGTCTAATGGTCAAACATTATCCTAAGGGAAAAAACAGACACAACAGAATTGACAGTGTAACAGGTCACAATCTAGAATTGTCCAAGAAACTCATGAACCAGGTGGTTGGGATAGACTAATTGGGTATGGACCCAGAACCAAATGAAGGAGCCATGCTAAGGAAGAACATTCTTCATCAAGGGCCCTTGGACTTCTTTTTTGAAGAAGACAGTGGAGGGGTTCACCCTGACTTTCGGTGGAAGGGAGTTCCAGACCTCGGAGCCATCCCTGGGAAGGTTAGGTTATAGGGCTTTTTTTTATGAATTTTTGTGGTTTTAGCAAAAGGGTGCTGGCACTTCTGGAGGCTCTAGAACCGCAGGAGAGCTCCAGTTTTAGAGCGAGGTACAATGGGGTCTTAAAGTAGATGGCCTTATGAGCCATGCATGCAATTTTAACTGTATCTGACCTTCCTATGGAAGCCAATTCAGGTCCCGCAAGTCAGGAGAGATGTGGTGGTATTTATTTGTGCCAGTTACGAGCCTAGCAGAGGAGTTTAGGGAAGCCCTAAGAGGAGCAGTTGTCACTCTAGGCAGGCTGCAAAGTGTTGCGCTACCACAGCATTGAGATCATTAATGCTTGTACTGCAACCTTTAGGTCATGAGCAGGGAGAAAGGGTTTGAGTTACCAGAGTAGGCTAAGTTGGAAGTTAGCTCCTTTGGTGAGGGAACTGATGTGCTTCTGCATGTTCAGACTTTTGTCCAGAATGACACCCAGAGAAGAAGCCGAGTTCACAAGGTGCGGTCTACAGTTAAGAGCAGTCAGCTGAATCAGCCATTGCTCCATGACCTAGGGATTGGTTGTGGGGTGAGATCAGTAAGAATTCTGTTTTAAAAACATTTAACTTCAGGTGATTACTTGTCAACCAGCTTTGTGTTTCCATCAGGACTGAATTGAGGGACTGGATATATTCAGGGGAGGCGATCTTCAGGTATAGTTGGGTATCATCCGCGTACATATGATAATGAATGCTGGATGATTTTAGAATTTCTGTCAGAGGTACCATGAAGAGGTTAAAGAGTGTGGGGGCAGTGCTGAACCTTGGGGAACCCCCAAGGTGACTGGTGCAGGATGTGACAACAAGTGGTTCACTTTCAAGCTTTGGGATCTGTTGTGAAGGAATGAAGAGAACCAGTTTAAAACTGGCCCAGACAGCCCCAACCTAAGTTCCAGGAGGTCAATTAGGTGATCGTGTGTTGACAGTATCAAATGCTGATGAGAGATCAAGAAGGATCAATAGGCACGCTTCATTGTGATCCAGCATTCTAAGCGCATCATCCATGTGTGTTAGCGCCGACTCCGTACTGTGACCTGGGCGAAAACCAGATTGGCATTGGTCCAGGAGCTGGAAGTGGTCGATGTGATGACAGAGTTGGGCAAGCACACATTTCTCCAGGAGTTTTGCTAAGGTGGGGATGTTGGTGATTGGGTGAAAGTTAAGAAGGTTCGTGGGATCAGCTTTTGATTTCTTTACGATCGGGGTAACCTGACCTGATTTAAGGCAATCAGGAATAACACCTTGCATAAGAGAAGCATTGATGATCGTCATCCAGACAGTTAGTAAGGAGGATCTTACTTCCGGCAACCGATTCGATGGCAAAGGGTCGTTGTAGTGATTGGAAGGTTTCAACATCAACAACATTTTGTGTATAGTGGGTTCATCCAAGGTTTGGAACAGACTCCAAGATGCATTGTTTTTGGGGGGAAGGGCAGTGAAAGGTCAGTGTTAGTCAACTCTGAAGGGTGAAGGGTTTTAAGAGGACCACTCGGGAGGAGCTCAAGGGCCAAGCTTAATTCCCTCTCAATCTTAGCAGACTTATCAGTGAAGAAAACAGTGAATTCTTCGCAGTTCGCGAGTGTCACTTGACCTGGAGAGGAGAGGTTAGGATTATTGTTAGCTTCGGATTTAATGAGTTCGAAAACTTTTTTGGGATGTTTTTTTGGTTGATCTAGTTGAGATCTGAAGAAGGTGGTCTTCGAGCCTCTGATACGTTTATTGTATGTGCTTCCTATGGATCTCAAGTGACAGAGATGTTCATGGGAGCGATGCGATCGTCATTTCCTTCCTGCAAGTCTTAGATTTCTTTTTTCAGCATTAAGACTCTCATTGAACCACGGTTTGGAGCATTTGGAGGACACTTGTTTAAGCTGAAGTGGTGCTACTGAGTCAAGTACATTAAGCATTGCGTGGTGATAGTGGGCCGTCAGGTCATGGACATCCAACACGTTCAAAGGGGGTGGCAAAATGCTATCACAGAGTGCCGTAAGGTCTTGCGAGTTGATGTTCCTTAAACATCTTTTTAACTGTTTTGATTTCTTAGGTTGGGATCTGCTTGCTCTTAACGATTCGAGGACGTGGAAGGTGATGCAGTAGTGGTCCGTCCAGTCACATGGAAGTATCGGCTCCAGGAGGAGAGAATTCGGCTTACCAGATCTAGCGTGGCTCCTTTGTTATGTGTAGGGCTGTCACATAATTGGGTATGGTTAAGGTCAAATAGGAAAGATTTGAGGCTGTTGACAGTCACATCGTTCATATAATTCCAGTGGAGGTTGAAGTCTCCCAGGAAGATCTGAGTGCCCTGGAAATCCGCGTTAGATGAAATAATATCCATGATCTGTTCTGTGAAGAGAAGGTTGTCGCGAGGGGGGTGATATGATGTATGTAGTTTGCATGTGTGATTGCTGCCCCCAGTCACTTCAATGCATAAATATTCACAAGATGGCAGGAGGTCGGCATGAATGACTTTCACTGTTAGATTATTATGATGTAGACATGCAATGCTTCTCCCTTGACCACTAGTTCTATCCAACCTAATCATATCAAAGTTGGGAGGCATTAAAAGATCCAGGATAGGGGCGGCTGAGTCATTTGGCCAAGTTTCCGTCAGCATTAAAATGTCAAGAGTTTGGACAAGGATAAGATCCGCAATATCTGCAGCGTGTTTAACAGCCGGTCTGCAGTTTGGGAGCGCACATTTGAGACTAACGGGGGTGTCAGTTGATGGGGGTAGCGTGGTGGTGACTATCGTGAGGTTATTCATGTTTAAAGTTCTTGTAATTAGCTTAGGCTCCCTGAAGGGGTCAGTGGGGATTTATTTAATTAGATGCGAGTTAGAAGGGGTGGGAGAAAGTGGCAGATTATAAGACAGTAGTAGAGATTGAATATCACTCTCAGGCAGGGAGGATCTACATCTGGGGGGGTTAGAGGGGTTATTAGGGTGCAGAGCGGAGACTCAACTATGGGGTGTGTGGGTGGACTCAACAACCGCCTGACCTTCTACATTCCCACCCGCCAACTACGATCGACCAGTCACGCCCTCGCCGCCGTTCCACGCATCCGAAGAACCACCATGGGAGGAAGATCCTTCTCCTACCTGGCAGCCAAGACCTGGAATTCCCTCCCCTTCCTCCTCCGTCTTACCCAAGACCACCTCTCCTTCAGGAAGCAACTCAAGACCTGGCTGTTCGAGCAGTAGCGGACCCCCCGCCCCCAAGCGCCTTGAGACCCTCCGGGTGAGTAGCGCACTATACAAATTTCTTGATTGATTGATTGATTGATTGGTTCACCTAGGATAGGGGGAACGGCGCCAGGTACATCTGCAGTTAGGGTGCGAGCGTAGTTGGAGATTGGTCATAAGGAAGCGGCTTAATCTGGAGTGCAATCTTGTTAAGTCGGTCTACCAATGAGGTGTGTGAATAGGAATGTGAGGCTAGGACCTGTGTACCCAGCGGCAGAGGAAAACTAGTGGGGGAAGGCACAAGAAGGGCCAGTGGCGAGTGAGTAAGCCCCAGGGCAAGGGATTCTGGGAAATGGAACTGTGTGCTTGTGAGCTGGGGGACGGTATCCTGGGGAGAATCTGGGCAGCGTTGTGAGCAGTGGAACTAGGGCATTTAGGGGAATTAGAGCCAGCTAACCGTGTGAGAGGGAGACTTTGTTTTGGTCCAGCGCGACCAGATAACCACAGTTGGTACTTTGATCTTTTTGGTGCGATTTTCACCAAAACTTTTAAAACTTCATATCTCCAGTTGTACTGATTGGATGTTTGTAATTTGGGTCTTGTTTTATTTATTAAAGAAAGTTATATTTTTTTAACTTGGTGTGGGATCCATTTTGTGTGGTGTTGTCACTTTATTACTGTTGGAAGTGTTGCACAAATACTTTACACATTGCCTCTAAGTTAAGCCTTATGTGTCTGTGCCAGGCACCAGAGGGTTGATCACAGGTTAATTTAGGGTTGGCTTGTGCCTCAACCTGACAAGGACTGTGGTTGCTGTTTGACCACGGCTCACAACCGAGACAACCAACAACCCAATTACTCACAGTTTTGTAGCTCAATTTCATTAGAGGTTCATGTTCTTGCAAAAATATTAAGCAACATTTATTGTACCTACAGTCAATATGATCATTTACCTTGAGTTGCCTTATATTTTGGAAAGAACATTATCGTAAGGGTGTAATGCTTTTAACATAATCTAGCCTCCTAACTTACTTTCTGAAAGGATTGTCACTTCTACATATAGAATCAATATGTGGGTAGACAAATCTAAATAGCACTATGCTATATCCCTGCTTTCTAAACTCAAATAATTTAACCTATATCAAGAATTGTTTTCACTACTTGAAAACTGAAACAGTATCTTCTCACTCTGATCAGATTATGATTGAATTGAAACCAACCAAATAACATTATCTCTGCAACTTTTGAAAAAACAAACAGAGAATGGTATCACAGGTCCCTACTTCAGGAAGGAAGGAGATACTTTATGAATAGGGGAAAGGGAATACACTCTCCTTAATCAAGTCATATTTAAGCTCGGGAGCCGTAAAGAGAGCAGGATTCATAGGAGGACTTTTGCTGGCATGATACCCTTGTTGTCACAATGAACATGTGACTACAGGGGAATGCACCTTCCTCCCACATACTAAAATACGATTTCCTAGATGGGAATCAAAACTGAACTTCAGCAATCTGGGTGAGTAAAACCCTGTTGATGCATAAATGAGTGTGTTGCATGTTGTCCATCTTGTCTAAACAGTAGGACAGATTTAAAAAATAACCATGGGGCAGGGTATGTCCTGTCCGAAGCCCTGGTCTCAAGAGGCCTTTGATCATGGGACTAAAACATGTTGACCAGTTATTAGGGTAAAATGATCATTATATTCCTACCCCTGCATATATTTTTTATCATATCTAAATAACCGTGATTAAAGGAATACCTTGGTGGTTGAAGGTATATTCATTATGCTCTGAAGACCGTGGCTGAAGTGATATCCAAAGTGCCCCTTGGAATACGGTCAGGTCCATCCTTGTTTTTAAGGTCCAGGATGAGACCCGATGATGAAGCATACCACTACTAGAGTGGGGGAGAGTCTAACAAATACAAATATTTGTTTTCTTTTATAGCATCGGGATATCCAGAGAATATATTACTTTCTTAATATGAAATAGCTGAGTATGGGATACTTTTTGTAATGTGAACTGTGCACCCTGTCACTTACCTTCTCCTGACCATTCTGACATCACTGGCAGCTGAAATTCCCACTCTCCAATTTATCCATTAAAATCTAGAAGAAACATGTCCCACACTCTCTTCAATTTCAATTTACCAACTAGTTGCCTAAGAATCCAATGATATCAGTCCGGCAAATCACCCTCTATTAGTGAAATCACTTGTTAGGATGACTGGTTGATACTTGATTTAAAATCACTAAAAACAAAAACAGAATCCTGGAAAGATATTGGAAGAAACCATAACCATAATGACAAGCATGCACATCTTAGTTTAAAGCGAATAGCAACACATTTGCCTCTGCATAATGAGAACCTTCAAACAAAATTCACAAGCATCAATTGCACCAGGCAAAATCCCTCCTCTCTAACCTTTTAGCTCTTAATCTAGATAAACTGAGATCCTATTCTACTGAAACAGATGGACGTACAAGTGACAAAGGAATCACTCGTCCTAACCCTCAAGGCCATGACAGAAAATCATATGTCACCTTGTGTGGCATCATGTATTTTCTTCAAAATTGCCCTTCTATGCCAAGATTTTGAAGGGTAGTACATTACATGTTCCATACCAGGGTCTCAATAGTAATGCGTAGGTTAGGAACTGGGGAAAAAATGTTCAGAATGGTGTCAACGGCAATGGAGCATCGTTCCTGAACCATTACTGAGATATCTTAAATGAAAGAGAGACAGAGAAAACCACTGTACATTGTTTGGTTTTCAACACTCAAACAGCATTACAATATTCGTAACCAATAAAATTCTTATTTTTACATTTTGCTCAGTGCAAAAGTGTCCGACTAGTCCTAATGGTATCTGAAATCAGGCCTGGAGCCATAGACCCAAAGACATTTTATGGGACTGATGGGACATGTAATGTCGTACACCAAGGGAGCAGACAGGAGGCAGAGAAGCTGATGGTCTAGGCACCACTGGAAAGCAGCTGAAAAAGCAGAATGGAAGCCCTTTAACTTTGAATGGCTACACTGAAAATATATAGTCCTAGACTTCCAAAATGTCACGTCCATTCTCCATCTTTGCCAATCCTGACCACTTCTAAATATAAATGATGGTTTAACCCTACTTGTCTGTGTAGAGTTACAGAGCTAGCATGATCTTTTTACTAATCCTGACATTCTCCATTAACTGACAGCTATAGTTCTCACAAATGAAAAACATGGTCAATCAAAACTTGCAAGAATCTTTGTCTAACTACTACTCATCTCAATGTACCACTTCATTATGTAAGAACCTAATAATAATAGCCAAGCAAATCACCTGAAATCAGTCAAGGCCATCAGAAAGTAGATTGGTTAACACTGGGCTTCAAATCAATAAAAACAAACAAGATGAATCATGGAAAGAGCCAGAAAGAAATCACACAACCCTACCAAGAAGAATTCAATTCAGCAAAGCCCCTTAGTCCTGCTATGTCTCAGAGGTCATCTGTGCATCAAATGAACTATACAAAATAATCCCCGAATTCTAGAACCCAGAATGCACCACTTCCAGGGCCATTCTCTCACAAGAACTGTTTCACACTATGACTGGCAATTTCATCTCTAATGTAACCTGATAGGAAAATCAAAGATGAAAATCTAAAACTAGTCTCGTCTCTAACCTCTCACCCAAGTCAGCAACTTATGTTTCAATCTTTCAACCCTCTTTCTTCCAACAATCATACCAGTCTCATCAAGCCTTCTAGTTTAGCAGGGCATGTATTGTATTGTATTTTATTTCATTGTATTGTATTGTATTGCATTGTATCGTATTTTATTGTATTGTATTCTAATTATAATTATATAGCTCATATTACCACTGATGGGGCATTGAAGTGTTTTATGTAGAGGAACATGGTGTTCCTGAACAAAACGTTTTATTAAACCAGCGGAATTGTTGATTATTAGATTTAGAGCCACATGTACTAACATTTGTAATAGCGATTAACTAAATGCGATTTTCAGGGATTCGCAATTAGGTAATCGCCATTACAAATGTATGAAACACCAAGACTGTCATATAGGTATTTATAGGGGGCTGCAAATCGACCTACCTCATTAATGTTAATGAGGTTGGTCACAATTTGTGACCCCCTGAAAATCACTAAAATCACAAGGAAGGATGGTGGCCTGCTGGGGTCAGCAGACCACGCTGTCCAGGATTGCTTATAAATAAAGCAATCTTTTTATTTTTTAATGTAGTCCATATTTCTTCATTTTTTAAGAGCAGGCATTGGTCAGTGAGACCACTGCCTGGTCTTAAAAACGTTTTTGCATACATTCACAAAGAGGAAGGGATTATTTAGGGACCCCTTCCCATTTGCAAATGGGTTACCACCAACTTGAAGTTGGTGGTGAATTGAGAAGGTTTTGCAACCTCATTAACAGGCACAAAACACTCATACATACCGCATTGATTTGGTATTTGGAAGGGATGTCCTAAACACATAGGGTTTGATACAGGTGAAAAGCATTTTTTGCAACAAATTCTGATAATTGGCCCATTTGCAAATGCAAAAATGCTTGATACATGATCACCTTGTCTTGAGAGTTCAAGAAAAGCATTTCATGAATTTACTTCAGTTTCTCCGTGGTAAATTAAAATGAACTAATCGGAGTTAGATAGCATCCTTAGTAGGTGTTTTGTGGCATTGTGTAAGTGATAGGCGAGGTGGATAGAGAGCTAGAAGAGACTCAGTATTATTGGGTTTCAGAGAAAGAGGAGATTGTGATTCATGGAATGAGGTATGTGTAGTGTCACCATGCCGGAACATGTCCTGGAATGTTCTCTGCATTCCTTAGCATGGGGATTCTATACGGGTGGTTGGGCAGAGGTAGAAGACATTTGAGCTTTGTGGTTGTGTAAGCTGTCTTCTCCCAATAAACTCATCTTGTAACCAACACAGTGTCCACCCAGTCTTTACCACACGATTGACGACGAGTGGGAGCGTGGAGGAAGACAGCGCTCACATTATCGTTTAAATAAAAAACAGGAAAGAAAATAAGAAACCCACAGGTATTTCGTTTTATGAATAATTTTGTGCTTGAATGCACCGGCGTCTGTTTTAAATGTTATAGTGCCTTGATTGCACTTGCTGGAGAGTCTTTGCACCAAAGTATATGTAAATGCCTGAATTTAATTGTGGAAACGAAGTTTATCTTGTTGTGCTTTGATCGCACCTGTGGCTGTTATGTAGTTGCAGTGCCTTGATTGCACCAGCGGGAGTTCGACGTCTGTATTAGAACTTTTGTGAAGTTTTTTTTGCTGAATTTAAGATATTTTATTGTCATAGCACTGCCTCGTGTGAATTTCTGTTATACGTGAGTATTCATACAAAAAATACTCATGTGAAACATTCATCATTTAGGTTCTGGTGAACACGGTGATTCCAACATTCTTGGGTGTTCTCCCTGACGACCGGATACTCTCCTGGTGTATTGCGGGCTGCTGAGCATTGTGGGACCGTCATGACGTCTCACGCACAGCAGCCATCTTTGGTGAGTCATTTCTAGCTGATTTTTTCAGCGCTTTCAAGCAACGATATCTTCCAGCGATTTCTATAGGTCATTTTGTTTTTTTCTTCAAAATTCTGCACTGCAACTCCAATACCGGTGATTCGCACACCTATTTCTCTGTGTTTGTGCAAGCAAGTATGGTTTTATCCACGGTGACTCACGCACCTGTTATGTATTGGCAGTGAGTCCGTTTTTATCTGTGGTGATTAACTCACCTTTCACAATTTACTATCTTTTGCATTTTTCTTCTTTATTTCATTTATATTAATTATTTTCAAAGTTCATTTATAGTTATGTCTAACATCTCAGATCCCCCACATTTTCTACAAGTTGCTGGTGAACCAAAAATGAATGGGATTTATGGTATCCCATGTTCTTAGCTTACGTTGAAGTATTAGAAGAGGATAATTGTTCCCCTAAAAGGAAACTAGCTCTCTTAAAGCATTGTTTAGGTGGTGCAGGGTTAAAGGAGTTTGCAAATATTCCACCTATATCGACTGCACAGCTGACTCCAATGTTTTCGAAGTTGCAATTAAACAATTGAGCACTAGGTTTGGAACGAAAATTAATATTATGATGGAAAGATTTAAGTTTTACTCGCATGCACATAAAGAAGACGAGTCTATTGAAGACTATGTTTCTGCGTTGCGCACTCTAGCTGGTTCCTGTGCATTTGAGACTATCAGTTATGATGAAGTTTTAAGAGATTAGATAATGATGAAAACGAAAAGTAAGAAAATACAAGAAAGACTATGGTTAGGTACAGAATCTTCCCTGAATGCTGTGGGGAACATTGCTAAAGGTATCGAACACTCAGAAATTGCAAAATTAGAAGTCAAGTCGCAAGCCAAGCTGTGAAAGCACATGATATTGTGTCAGAAGTTTCTTTTGTAAAAAAACAGTGAGTCCCTGAAAGGTTTCTTTCTATTCCTCCTAAGAGAGATGCTGGTATAAAGGACAATCGATTAGTTGGAAAAAAATCCCATATCATTTGCTACAGATGTGGTAGTTTTGACCATGTTGGAAACTACAAAGGGTGTCCAGCGTGGGATAAAGTTTGCATCAAATGCAAGAGAATAGGCCATTTTAGTAAAGTTTGCAAGTCATCACAGAAAGACAACTACATCATACAAGAACAAGAAGAACTACAGCTTAACTCTATATTGTGCATTGGCAATACTAATTGCAAGGGTTTTCCAACTTGTGTAGTGTTAGTTGATGGAAAACAAATATCGATGATGGCTGACTCATGTGCCTGGTACACCATTATAGGCAAAAGTGTTTGCAATAACATGTGGGGAGCAGAGAACTACGACCACCTCACATTAAACCTGGTGGTTATTCAGGTCACAAGATTGATCTAGAGGGCTTCATGTGGGCAGAGTTGGATTTTGAAGGTAGGAGAACTAGAGGCAAGGTGTACGTAGCCACCAAGGGGGTATCCATATTAGGTTGGCCTCACCAACAAGAGATGGCCCTAAAGCTTCACCATCTGTTTATATCATCTCTTCCAACAATGAAGGGTTTGTTTTAAGTATAAAAAACATATTTCCTAAAATATTTAATGATACTTTGGGAAACTATGCTGACTTTCTAAACACAAAATCATTCTCAAAGATACCGCTGTCCCTGTTAGACACAGTGTACGTAATGTACCTTTAGCATACCACAACAAACTTAAAGAGATGTTAACAGATCTAGTTGCTAAAAATGTCATTGAACCCATAGAAACCTCTCCATGGGTTTCTCCGGTAGTTCTTTCACTTAAAGGTAATGGTGACCTTCGGTTGTGTGTTGACCTTTATAGAGTAAATAAAGAAATTTGGATAAACATCCCCTACCAAACATACATGAATTGTTCTCCACACTTTCTGGGGCCTGTATTTTTACAACAGTAGATTTAGCTAGTGCATATCATCAGGTTATCTTACATAAAGAGTCTAAATGTCTGACCACGTTTGTTACGCCAGAAGGAATGTTTCAATTCTTATGTAAGCCTTTTGGCCTAGCTAGTGCTGCTTCAGTATTTCAAAGACACATGCAGGAAGTCTTGGAGGGGTGTTCTGGAGGAATTGCTTTCCAAGACGATATTCTAATTTTTGGGAAAGAGTTTGAAGAACACAATAGAAATTTAGAAAAAGTGTCAAATCGTGTACTAAGAAAAGGATTGAATCTGAAATTTTCAAAATGCAGATTCAGACAGAACAAAGTTGAATATTTGGGTCATGAGATATCTAGTGAGGGCATAAAACCCAAATTCAACCATGTGGATAGTATTTTTAATGCACCTGCACCAACAACAAAAGAACAGATGTTCTCTTTTTTAGGACTAACAGAGTTCTACAGTAGATTTGTAAAAGCCTATTCCTCCAAGGTACATCAGTTAAGATTGTTGTTAAAGAAAAATGTAAAATTTGTGTCGGGTAATGATCAGCAGCTAGCTTTTAACTTGTTAAAAAATGAAATTATTTGTGCACCTTTTTTGAGACCTTTTGTAATTGGTAAATAATGCATTGTAGCTGTAGATGCTAGCAGTACAGGTTTGGGTGCTGTGTTAATGCAAAGCAACAACAGTGATGAATATATAGTGTCATATGCTTCCAGAACGCTGCGAAGTGCAGAGAGTAATTACTCCACCAACGAAAAAGAATTGCTAGCATGCATTTGGGCGGTTCAACACTTCCGCCAATTTTTGTGGGTCACCAAATTTCGCTTAAGAACGGATCACAAGCCCCTGATAAATATGCTAGCGGCTGGTGGTTGTAGAACACTTACGGCACATCTAGCTAGATAGATTAGCTGCATAGCTACAAGAGTTTCAATGTATTGTAGAATATATTCTGGGCCGTTTAAATGTTCATGCTGACTGCATGTCAAGATTATCTTTGTCAGATGTTCCTGATTCTAATAATACTTTTGAGGAGTGTGATGTAGCTTAAACTATTGATGATGTCAACATTGGCATAAACACACAATCTGAAATTATTTCTGAGAAAACGTGGAAAGATGCTATGTGTGAGGACTGCAATTTGACTGAGGTTGTGAAGTTTCTACAAAATGGTTGGCCGGAGGAAAGGAATGTAAGAGGAGAGTTAAGCTCATTTTTAAAAATCAAAGATGACTGCAAACTGTACAGAACGCCGCAGCGCGCTTCGTCCTGGCCCTTCCCATAGCATCATCTGCCACCACTGCTAGGAGAAATCTTCACTGGCTCCCCGTCCAGTTTAGAATCTCCTTTAAGCTCCTATGTCTTACATATAGAGCACTTGTGGCTGGCACTGCGGACGCACTTGGTACCCTGCTTACCCGCTATGTACCCACGAGATGCCTACGATCGGCCGTGCTACACCAATTGGTAGTGCCCCGCGCTAGGCTGACCAGATGGGGAGCGAGAGCTTTTTCTGTTGCCGCTCCCCAGCTTTGGAACTCCCTTCCAGTGGAGATCAAAACCCTTCCCTCCATCGGCCTGTTTAAAAAGGCCCTTAAAACTTGGTACTTCATCAGAGCCTACCAATGAGATACTGCTGTCTGACCTGGTTTTTTTCCTTTATTTGATGTAGGCGCCTTGACGCCCATTGGGCTAAGTTAGCGCGGTATAAGACACAATTCATTCATTCATTCATTCAACTCATGTTTTCACATGTCATTGTCACTAGAGGGGACAAGATAGTTCCTCAAAGCAAACTTAGAGAAAGAATTGAACCTTGGTCCATGAGGGACATATGGGTATGTCCAACACGAAAAGAGGGATAAGAGAATTTTATTTGTGGCCTAGTGTTGATAGTATGGTTGACAGATGGGTTAGAGAGTGTCACCCTTGTTACAATAGTGACAAGTCGGTCAAACCATTGTCTGTGGAGGTAACCCCCATTGAGTATGCTCAAGGACCCTGGAGGAAACAGTATTGATATCATTGGTCCACTGAGTGTTCCATCTGCTAAGGATGTATTTGTTTTAGACCTGGTGGATTATTTTTCTAAATTGCCGGAGTTGAAGGTTGTGGATAAGAGCACTTCGGCTCAGGTAATTGAATTTTTGGATGAGGTTTTCTGTCGTGAAGGTCTGCCTGCGGAACTCATCTCTGACAATGGCCCGCAATTTATTAGCAGGGAGGTGGATCTGTTTCTTAGTAGATGTGGTGTTGTGCATAAAAGAGTA
Source organism: Lissotriton helveticus (assembly GCF_964261635.1). Taxonomy (NCBI): domain Eukaryota; kingdom Metazoa; phylum Chordata; class Amphibia; order Caudata; family Salamandridae; genus Lissotriton; species Lissotriton helveticus. Next base: position 1,663,645,506 of record NC_136067.1, on the reverse strand, counting down.
TCTAATTATAATCCCCAGGCAAATGGTTGAGTAGAACGCTTTAATAGAGTTATAAAAGAGTCGATCTAGTTAGCCATTAAGAGTGGTTTTGAGTGGAAAAGAGCTTTACGAGCTAACATGTTGACTTATCGAACGTCTCCTAATTCTGTCACAGGTTTGTCTCCTTTTGAAATGTTGCGTGGAAGAAAACCTGATCCAAACTCATGCCTTGGTGGTTAAAAAATAAGTAACTCTTATGACTCTGCAGTGGATTTGTATCAAGTTAGGGAGCGTGTTCAAAAATATCAAGATAAAATGAAGAATGATTCTTTTAAGAATCAGCTTACTAAGCCTAGAGTCAAAGTGGGAGATTTAGTTTGTGTTAATTTTGGTAATTCTCTTAATAGGAAGTGGTCTAAATGGTCGGATCCTGTTAAGGTATTGGAAGTGTTCAGTAAAGCAGTGAGAGTGGATGGGGTAAAATTTGGAATTTCAGGCGTATTTGGACACCCATAATGGCATCAATTCTGATTCTAATGCTTCTGATTTGCATACTAATAGTACCAGTGTTGAACATAGTTTGGGTCCTATTATCAGCCATGAGAATATTGATGAACAATACACTGAACAATGCAGTAGTACTTCTCTACCTGATAGCTATGTAGTTGAACTAACGAAAAGTTCTCGTATCAGATATTTGCCTGTTAAGGTTAAAGATCTTGTACAATTTTATTTGTTATATGTTTTTTTGCCAACTATTTCTGTATTATTTTTTCCGTTTTTTTCATTTTTATTTAATGGGGAAGGTGTATAGTGTCTCCATGATGGAACATGTCCTGGAATGTTCTCTGCATTCCTTAACATGGGGATTCTATACGGGTGGTTGGGCAGAAGTTAGAAGACATTTGAGCTTTGTAGTTGTCTAAGCTGTCTTTTCCCAATAAACTCATCTTGTAACCAACGTAGTATCCACCCAGTCTTTACCACAGTATGGACAGTTCACAAAGATATAATTGAATTTAAAGGCAAAGGAGAGGGGGTCACTTAAATATATGAAAGGAGAGGGGATATTTGATATTAGTAAATCCCGGAAACATTTTTCTGCAGGGTTTTAGCAATACAAGAGAGGCTGATTCCAGACATTTCATGCAGTCTCAAGTTGTGCAAGTAGAAGCATTATGTGCTTGTGAGATATTAATTTTATTGTGAGCTTTTTATAAGGTAAACCGTCTATCTGTCAATAGAATTTATTTATTTCTCCTAGAAGGTCTTTGTCAAGTTGCACCATGCTTCTGCCAAGTTAACTGAGTAGCCAGACTTAATTTTCTGCATCCCGTCTTTATGACGATGGCTCATCAGGGTGTCCATGATGATCAGGGTATAAATAACTGGTTCTTATATTGATTCAAATTAGGCCTGGCTGCAAAACTCCACTGTTCTATAAAAAAAAGTATATGTGATGATTAATGTTTAAAAAAATATCAATTACATTTTTATTGCAAGTTCATATTTTCTTTACTTTTATTTTTGCAATACAATAAAACAAATTGACCCATCATAAGAACTTGCCAATGCAAGAACTAGGGACTCTGCCAATGCTTCTTTAATAGCTTGGCTTTTAACCCATCTAGAACTGATTGAATCTTCAATTATGAAACCCCCTGCCCCTTACATATATAACTAATGGATTTACAGCATTGATTTGGCTGGAAGGTCACTGAATTTCAAGTTAATATGTCATAGAATGTGTGCAACTGCCAGTGTATCAGAAAAAAAGTATCTGATAAAATTCTTTCGCAGGATCATTTTTTTTCAACATAAAGTCTGAGCAATCTGTAGTTTTTCACTTTCTTCTGGTTATTCCCATCTAACTCTATACAATGTTTGTTTTGTTTTTACTAAACAAAGCGTTTGATGGATTTAGCAGTAATAATTGCCAAATGATTTAGCTTATAATATTCATGCACAGTATCGATTTACCTTTGTAGTCCTATCGGCACACAATATTCAAATCCTCAGCATAAAATATATACACAAATTGCCACAACCGATCTTTGGCTTGAAACCGTGGACTCCCTTTAGAGCTTACAGTAGTCTGCCAAAAAAGGGAAAACAGGACTCAGCTTTGCTTAAGCCCATTAAAGTCCTATTTTCTTCCACCTGTCTTAATTTAATCCTACGATAACTTTAGCCTATGTATCAATAAGTAAAGCACTAACAGCCTGATTCATGTACATGCCGTTTTGCGTGGCCCTAATAGCGAATCATAGCGACTCGCTATTGAGGACACGCAAAACGGCATTCATGTAGGAATTGCTAATAAAATAGCGATTCCTACATGTTCTTTATTTGCGAGTAGCAAATTGCTACTCGCAAAAACTCCCCATTCATTCCTATGGGCCAAGAGGCCCATAGGAATGAATGGGGAGTATCCCTTATTTGCGAGTAGCAATTTGCTACTCGCAAATGAGATAGCGATTTTAAGGGTGCCAGGGGTGTCCAAAGGACGCCCTGTAGCACCCCTAAAATGCACATTTGAACAGGTGTTGCGCACACACATGTCCAAAGGACATGTGTGTGTGCAACATGCAACTTAGAAAAATGCTTTTAAAAGCATTTTTCTGAGTTTTTGCTATTTACCGACAGGTCTGACCTCTCGGTAAATAGCAGCCCCAAAAGTGCAAAATCGCTATTTCTTGATGTGTCATGAATAGCATTTGAGGAATCTCTATTAGAGATTCCTTAAATGCCATTCCTCGCAAATATGCGAATTCTTAAATAGCGATTTTTGCATTTGGGATTGTGAATACCAAATGCAAAAATCGCACTCGCAAAGGGCCAGATTCTCAGATTCTGGCCCTTTTGCGAGCGCTATTGCCTACATGAATCAGGCTGTAAGAGCCATAAGTGCGAAGGCAAATGCGCAATTTTTGGGCCATTAGGAAATGTAAAATGGCACTGCGAAATGTATGAAGGGCATTTGCGATGGTGCAAAATGAAATTTCTACCTAGAAGAAATCACATTTTGGAAATCGCTAAATAGGAAATCGCAATTGTGATTTTCAAATTTTGAATCACTAACTACATGTATAACTGATTTCCTAATTGCGACTAATCATAAAATGTCCATTTCACCATTGATTCGGATCAAGTGATAAGCAGTTGCAAACTATGACAAGGCACCCAAAATGGATCAGGCTCTCTCACAATGGCAGCTTTGTACATTCTGGCGAGGAGGAGGAGGAGGAGGATTTGGGCTGGGCAGGAAGAGCAGGAGGAGAAGACAGGAGAGGATATTTAGGGTGAGGTTCACCCTATTTAAATAGACTGAGAAGGAGAATTATAAGAGGTACAGACTCCGTAGTCAGGTAATTTTGTATTTAATTGCTGAGTTACAACCTCAGCTACAGACCCCAATACTCAGAAGTAATGCAATCCTATCACATGTGTAGGTATTGTGTTGCCTACACCCAGTCATGGCAGGCATGACTTCTGGGTGGAGGGGCAGGGGGTCAAGCGGAAAGGGGGGGTCACACAGGGGTTTAATATTAATACAAAATAAAATTAACTTACCTTCCTGCCTGCTGGGTCCCGCGTCTTCTTCGCTTTTTCTCCAGTTGTAATGGGATGTTGTGCAGACCCTACTTCATCTACGATATTGTGCAGTGCATGTGGCGATGATCTTACACCATATGTCCGGTCTGCACAGTAGTTGCCCCGCTGGTATTGTGGAGGCAGCAAAGCCAATACTTCAGGATCCCAAAGGTCCTCTCAATGATGGAGTACATTGTTCTGTGTGCGCTGTTGTACTGCTTTTCACTTATTATCCTTGAAGTCAGGTATGCTGTGAGTATCCAGGGACATAAGGCATATACACAGTCATCTTATGAGCATGATCAGGAAAACCCTTCGCTCACATTACACACCACCCTGCTGAGTGTATTCAGTGAGTCTGCTGATTCTCTTACCTAGTTGAAAAGCATCACCAAATTCACCCTGTGACAGTTGGTTTTGTTTTGCACTGTGGTGGAACATGAATGAGTTGTGGGTGCTGCCTGGGAAACTGACCACAAGGTCTGTTATGATGCAGGAGGATTCACACACTAAATGCACATTGAGCAAGTGTGAGCTTTTCCTGTTCCTCTGTATGTATTAATTTGTTGGTGTGGCACATATGTCAATATGTGTGCCATCAACACAGACAATGACATTGGGAACTGTGCTACCGTGTACAACATCAATTTAAATTGATGCAATAATTTGGGGGCTATTAGGGAAAGATATCTATTGGTTAACTTTACTGACCATAATGATGTCCATGAACCAGTGAAAAAACTAGGAAAAGACACTGTGTGCCCGTCGCCACTGCTCTGCCCCCCCCCCCTATAACAGACAGAAGCTAGGAGGTGTAGGCAGAGGCGGCTTCTCCACTGCTTTCTCACAGTGCGAGAAACTGAAACATAAAATGGTAATACCTACAATTTCATGTTTCTGCTTCTCGCACTCCAAGAAAGCAGAAGGATTTCGTTGCGGGCAGGCGGGTGGGTGGAGCTGCTCTGCAAGCAGGGCTGGGCAGGGGACGAGTGGTGTGCCCACTCCTCAGTGTAAATGACTGCTGTGGTCTGGCCTCTGGGGCCGACCAAACCAGTCATGCCAACTCTGCCCTTCTCCATGCGGGCCACTACCCCTGGCTAGGCAGGTTCCCGACCAATCACAGTGCTGCTTGCAGCGTTGTGATTGGCTTAGCAGTGGGAACCTAGCTGCCTGTTTCCTGTTCCTGCCGGAGGCAGGCGAGCAGGAGCAGCAGCAGAGATGATGCAGGACCCGGCCGGTGTAAAGGTAAGTTTAATTTATTTTTATTATTAAATTAAACCACCACTTCACGAACCCCGACCCCCCATCTGTTAGTCATGCGGGCCATGACTAGATTCAACCTTTGCCGGACTCCTCTGCAAAATACACTGCAGTTGTCACCTTGATTTGATCTCCTTCAATCTCAAATGCTGTAACTTTCAAGTTACACTAAAGCTTCAAAACGCAGTTGGGCTGGGGATGGGAATGTTAGTGTTTTTTTATATGGTATAGCTTAATGTAGATCTTACAGATGGCAGGTACAAAAAGCATAATGGTGTTGTTTATCCAGTCTGTATGTACATACAGCAGGACTACCCTTATAGCTCTAGCAAACCAAGCTAAAAACAACGAAAAATTTGTCAAACTCTATGCCTAACATTCCCTTACCTGTGTTTCCTCCATATATTACATGCTACCATCTTAACTACGCCCACAATCTATACTTCGGAGCCCCACCTGCTCTGCAGGTGGCAGTAAATCCATAATCCATATTCATGGCAACTCCAATACAAGATGGTACCACATCTACACTCTCTGTTTTCTGCACACCTCGTGCTTTTGTGACCCTTTGTAGCCAAATCCGGTGCATGAGGCCCTACATAAATTCTACAATACAATACACATTTTTGTAGGGAGTTTGCATAACGCATTGGTGTCCACTGAAAAGTATTGATATTATTTCGCAATGTGGAGATTTGTAATTAAAGGACAACAAATCACATATGCAATATTGTTACCACAAAACTATTTTTGTCAATGTGTGCTTTTCTACATCCCAGAGAATATGTATTTCTGAGAGTAAGGATGCATTCATGATGGTTCTGGATCCATTTCTAGTGAGATTTCAAGATCAATTCACAATCTAGCCATCACCTTTTACTAACAATTATTTGAAGATATACATTTATAATAATGGGAATAGTATCAAAGCTGTCACTTCCTCTAGCCACACATGTAGTGAGCAATGGAATCAAGCATCATTGCCTGCAGGCTATAAAATATGACACATGAATCAAAATTATTCTATAATAATTAAACGAGCATAAATGACAAAACTCTAAAAGAACAAACAAATCAGTGTGATTTGCACCAAATCGTTCACATACTTGAAACAATAAATTCAAAAGAACTACTATATTGATAGATGCTCTACTATGAGTCAGTCTGAAAAACTGAAGGCATCCCATCATCGCGTGAGCAGAGACCCTAATGTATAAAACTACTTCATTGGTGCGATAACATTGTAAAATACATCCACTGCCGAGTTGCATTGTACTCATAGCACCTTTATTTGTGGTCCCAGTAATAATTTTGAGTCAATTGTAAAATCAAAATCGTCAACCTTCTTGCCCTATTCAGAGGTGCCTCCCAGTATGCGCCATGGAAACTTATAGATTGAATTATCAAATGTCATAAATGTACTCAAATTGAGTTCTAAATATTATACACATTCAAAGTCGTCAATAGGTGCTACAGAAAGAAGTTCAACGGAAATACAATCGTTTGCATAGGTCAACATACTGTCCTGCAAACCACACAATACGAAGGAAAACTGTAAAAAGGCTGCCGTTTTGTCAAGTAGATCAAACATATAAGTTAAAGAGGCAAAACACCAAAATGCTACTTTGCCTACGTCCGTTCCTGGTCTAGGGCCACCATGGCTCATTTGAATTCTTACCTAGGTGTTACTATTCAGCCCTCGACTCAAGTGTAGCAAATTAAAATCAATATTGTAAGATGTACGTGTTAGATATTTTTCGATCAAATTTGTCTAAATCAGCTATATAATTTATCCTATAGCCCACTCTAAAACACATTTAAAACCAAGGTGTAACCTCCTTGCAGTTTGGTGATAAGGCATGCCAAGTATTTGGCAAATAATGTAACCTCTGCATCTCAACCTGCAAGCAGGCGAAAGTATCTGAAAATAATGCATCGTGGCTTTCGATTTCTCGTATTATTAATCATGACAATTCTGATTTGTAAAGCGAATAATTGGATTTCAGTCCTCAACTTTCCATTGAAATGTATTTCTTACATAGCGACAATCCAATACAATTGAGATATATGAAGGACCACTGAAATTATGCAGTAGTGGTGGGCCAATGTATGTGGCAGGGTTGAGTAAATTATGCAGCAAATTATGCGATATCCTGTGGTATATTTTGTGAAATCATGATTTCATTATTTTATCAATTCTAAACTGTCTGGGAATTAATTGCATCCCTTTAGTGCCAGTTTAGATCCCAAATATAGCAATAAGCAACAGAAAGGTGACTAGTACAACTTTGCAAAGGGCCTCCCACTGCACAGCAACATGTGACTTAGTAACTTTTGAACCATTTGAGATAGAAACAAAAATTATTATAGATTACTATTCAGAAATTACCACAGCCGCACAATCGCATAATTCCAGTGGCCCTGGATATATGCAACTCAGTCCAGCTTGGCTATCGATTTCTCAGGAAAAGAGTGGGTATGTGTAGTATCTTGGTATTCTCTATGCTATCCTTCTCTACCTCTAATAGAATGTTCATGTGATGCATCTATCAGAATGGTGATGATCTGCCTGAGAGATTACAGTTGGCTGGGCTGAGCACCATGATGGATGCTCCTGGTGGGGTCTCTCTATACAACTTGGAATAAAGCATCTCTTAAATACTACATCACTTGTAGACTTCTCATCATTACATATTGGCGACGATCTTAAGAAAGAACCTACACCTGTTAAGTCTGGAAGTACTTCAAACCGTTTGAAATTAAGAAAGGAGACTACAAACCATGAAAGGACCGCCTGTAACAAGAAGAACTACCCCAACTGCCAGCATGACCCCACCAGTGACCTACAACCGGTCGCCCACAGCAGTCTGGCAGTCGTCCTGTGTACCAGTAAGTCTACAAAATTTAAGTTGGAGCTGTGCCCTGACGCTGGGTAAGCCTCTTTTTTGTGACTTTGGGACTCACGCTCTATCTTCACATGAAGGTGAGCATTCCTCTTGCCAACTCTGCCTGTTGTCCTATTTACAAGGAGAGCCTATTACATGCTGTGTTGGAGCTGTGCCCTCTTATGAGTTAAACCTGTTTCACTTCTGCTCCTGGCTCATCCTGTGTTATGCCTTCACTTGACAGTAGACATTGACTTCCTTCCAATCTTTCTACGCTCTTTGGGGAAGAATTGTGTCTGACCTAGTATGGATATACATGCAACAGTGACTTTTAATTACAAAACCCTTGAAGGTGATCTTTATCTGTTTCAAGCTTTTTATGACAGGTTGCTGATTCAGTGCCTCGAACAGTGGTAATTCCATCGTTTTTATTACAATTTAAATGGTGGTGTAATTTCAATAGCTTTGCCAGCTTGAGGAAATGAATTCTTGCTACAACCTAACGGAGGAATATTTAAGTTTATGTTGCCTTCACCTTCATTTTAATGTATGCAGAACTTGAGCTGGAAGGGAAACGTCTTGTGACGGCTCATTTTTCTTTTGCGTACAAGTGGAGAACTTTGGCTTTTCTGTTCCATGTTACTGAGTGAGTTTTGCCTTTTTTTTTAGCAAATTTCACCGAAAGTCGAGCCACTGAAGCCATTGACAGTTTAACTGCTTCACTCTGTTTAAATATGCAGCGCGTGTGTCACGCTCTCACCTGCTGTCTTCATCGAAGCCTTCATTGGAGTTTCTATGACGCTGCCTTCCTCTGACATTCTCTGACGTGCCGTCCTCTTTACCGCATCTCCTCATGTAATTTGGTGTACTGAAGCGCTGTGAGCCACCCTGCTATACGTCACTGTGCGTCCCGCAATGTTTGTTTTCAGCGCTGTTTACACCTCAACGCCTCAAGTTCTAAGCTGTCTCCCTGCTGTTGAGTCACTGTAATGCAGCGGACGGCGAGACTAGAGACATTTTCCCTTTTTGTTCTGTGACTAATCCAAGGTACTGTACATTCCCTTCTTGATAATGCCGGAAATGGGAAATAGAAGGTTTTTATTTTCGTTTCGTCTCAGCTCATTCTTCTCTGCAGTGAAGATATTCTTCTCGGGGACATGGATCGAGCTCTGACGATCAAAAACATTATTTGTTTGCACTTCTGTGTTGCACTTTTTCACGCATTTATCTGTGTTTACATTAAGGGGAAGTGCAGCGTGTACATTTGTGATAATGCAGTGTTTAAATGTCTAAGAATTGCACTTTGAAGGCGCAGGGCGGCACGAAGTGTGTTTCTTTTTTTTTCTTACTTGTTTAGTATTGTAGTTTTCCTCCTCACCAGCCACATATTTTTGTCCCAGCTGTTTACTTTTAATGTTCTGCATTGGGTCCCAGTCCCATTCGTTTACAGAGGGTTTTAGTCCCATCTGTTTATTTTTCATTGTCTTTGCAATGGGTTTCAGTCCCATTAGGCTGCAGTGGGTTTTAGTCCCACCTATGTTATTTTAATGTCTTTGCAATGGGTAACAGTCCCATTTGCTTGGAGAGGGTTTTAGTCCCATCTGTTTTATTTGAATGTATTTTGCGATGGGTCCTAGTCCCATTTGCTCACAGTGGGTTTCAGTCCCACCTGTTTAATTTGCTATGGGTTTTAGTCCCATTTGTTTAATTTGCAATGTTTTTGCAATGGGTTCAAGTCCCATTTGCTTGCAGTGGGTTTTAGTACTACTTGCGCTATTTCTATGTATTTGTGATGGGTTATAGTCCCATTTGCTTGTAGTGGGTTTTAGTCCCATCTACTTTATTTAATGTTTTGTAGTGGGTTTTAGTCCCATCTACTTTATTTAAATGTTTTTGCTATGGGTTTCAGTCCCATTTGTTTGTAGTGGGTTATAGTCCCATCTACTTAATTTAAATTACTGTAGTGGGTTTTAGTCCCACCTGACTCTATGTCAGTTGTCCACACGCACCTCGTCTATTTTTGTTTTATGCCCTGTTGGGTGTGCGTATTTTGTCTCCTTCAGGGGAGCTATGCTTCGGTTATAGTCCTATAGCATTATTGTGTTTTTATTCACATATGTTAGTTTACCAGTCACTTTTAAGAATCTTGGTTTTTAAAGTTTTACATCCACATATTTAGTTTATGTTTTCTCTATTTATGTGCATTGATGTTTTCAATACTAAATATGTTTGGATTTGATGTATTTTTATTGCAACTTTTTGCACTGTTATCTCTTGCATTACGTAATTGTATTTTGCATAGAGGTAATAGTGTTTTGATGAGGTTTCACTTCTACTTTTCCTCATCTTCTTTTTTCTTGAAGCTAAGGTTTCTTTTGTTCTTTCTCTTTTCTATTGCATTCTTCTGTTTTCTTCTTTTTAAAGTTCTGTAAGAAGAGAGGATGGTTTATATGGTGTAAGAAGGGAGGATGGTTTAACCGTTTTTTCCATTCTTCTTTATTTGTTCGGGAGGATGGTTTATACGTTTTTTTTCATTCTTCTTTATTTGTTCTCTTTTTATGAGTATTTTCTCTTTGCTGTTTCTTTTTCTGCTTTTGCTCAATTTACTTGCTTTCATTTTCTCATGTTCTCCGTTGCTGTTTTTAACTTTTTGTTTTCTGTTTAAGGAGAGAGGATAATGTAGTATCTTGGTATTCTCTATGCTATCCTTCTCTACCTCTAATAGAATGTTCATGTGATGCATCTATCAGAAAGTTGATGATCTGCCTGAGAGATTACAGTTGGCTGGGCTGAGCACTATGATGGATGCTCCTGGTGGGGTCTCTCTATACAACTTGGAATAAAGCATCTCTTAAATACTACATCACTTGTATACTTCTCATCATTACAGTATGTCCATCTGATTTTGTTACAGCTCCCAGAATGGTCAGCTACCTTTGTTTTTATTGAATTTACATCACTAATACTCCTCATATTTCTGTTTAAAACAGTTTCTATACCTTAAACAAGCTTTAGTCTTGAGTATCATTTAACCAGTTGCTTCAGAAAACTGAGCATTTGATTAAATTGGACATTTGGAAAAGCTGAACATTTACAGCAATCATATAAACATTGTAGGAAGCTTCATGTAAAGGAGGGTTGTCAAGTCAAGATTTGAAACTGCGCTATTTGGATGTTCTTCATAGTCTGATCAATTTTATACTAAGAGCCTCATCTTTGTTTCCACTTCTCGAAACACAAATTTACCAGACTGATGAAAATGAGATAAAATTAAGATTTGGTTTACATTAATATTACATAAACAGTAACCAAAAGATGGAAATGTCACTATACCCCATTCGCAAAATATAAGTAGACCCCAAAACAGTGTACATCAACAAAACGCTAATTTGAAGAAAAAAAAATCCCACTCTCTTTTTTTTTTGCAATTAGAATGTCGAGCTCAATTAAGTTATTTTTTGTGGGCGTGGCATTTTAATTTATATTTAATTTTTGATTGAATATTAGTTTGGCAAGAAAGGTCTCCATTTTACAGTACCTTAAACAGTGTCGTTTTTCAGAAATTGGCTTTTACTTTTGTATACTTTGACATCCATTTAATGGTTAACAAAATTTACACTAATAAAAAGTAGCCCACATCTGTCAGTTACAAGTCAGGACATTGCTGGGGTGAGATGTCTATTGTCAGGAGGACAATTTGACTATGTTCAAATTAGGCTTTGTTCTCATACCTTGGCTGTCAGTATTATCACTCTGGCGGTTCACTTTCCTTGCCCAAAGCCAACAAACATTAGCTTAAAGTTCCATGAGCCACAGATCGAACCTGTTGGAAGTATAGTAGGAAAAGTTGGGAATTCTTCTCAGCTTGGGGACTTCAGGCAATAAGAGAACTGACTGGACTCCTCCCCTCTGAATCTTTCCTCTGTTCCACCATTCTATTCATAGGAATGGACCATTCATTCCTGGAACACAGCTGGTTTGAAGTCCAAGAGAGGTGATCCTGACAGCCGTGGCCTGTGGAGGGAGTTACGGTGGGGCAGGAAGGCGGGCTGGGGGAGGGGCAGGGTGGGGGGTGCTAAAAACTGGAGTATAGATAATTGGAGGTGAGTAAACAATGTAATAAATAAAACGAATTTCGTAGTGCGCACTGCTTCGCAAAATGTGAGGCAGTGCGCGCTACGAAATTCGTTTTATTCATTAAATTGTTTACTTACCTCCAATTATCCATTCACCGGTTTTTAGCTGACAAAGCTGTTGTCCATACTTTTAAAAGACTCCAGCAATCAAGTATTATTGATTATATATTTTTATCTCTTCAAATGTGGCCTTCCTTGTTTGATATGATGGTCATTGATCCCTATGACAATGATCATAATACACTTGCCTTTCAAACTTCAAACGGGCACAAAAATGGGCATCTGTGTCTAGCAACCGGAGTTTTCTAGCAAAAGTGTACAATACAGTTACAGACACTTTAGTAGATTTGACAAGTACTGGTGCAATTTGCTCTGACACTTTGCAAATACTTAATTGACATGCTATGTTATTTATCAGGAGCCATGATGTTCTAACTAGGAGTTGCACCACCACATTCTCAAGTAAATTCTCCTTGTACCATTTGCGGTATAACAATCAATATAGACTAACTAAAAAATATCTTATTAAACTTATTGGATCTGAGGACCAAGCAGAAATTTCCCAGGCAAGAAAACTTTATAAAGTTATCTTGTCTAAAGTCAAAACTAACTGGGAAAATTACGTGTAGAATGACTTGGTGGAAGCTGCAATGAAGGGTGATACTAGATCATTTTGGGCCATAGTTGCTCATGAAAACCGACAAGCAATAACGTGTTGACTTCCATCTGCAACCGGAGGTGTGGGTGCAACCTTTTAAGAGTCTGTATACCGATAAAATTATTTACTAGTCCCTTGACCTAAACTTGAACTAAAGGTCCTTTTTTGACCTATCCAATGACTTAGAGATCTTATTAACTGAGATCCAAGAGGCCTTGAAAGCGATAGTTCTAAGTAAGGCACCACACTCTGACAGCATTCCTGGGGGAATGTTTGAAAGCTTCAGAATTTTGGTAAGATGTTCCATGAGGAAGCTGAATAACATGGGTGAGAGTGTGGATCCTTGAGGCATTCCATCAAGACTGGAGTAATGTTAGAAACGGTTTGATTCTTTGAGCTCTGTTATGTAAGAACGAGGCACACCACTTTAGAACTGGACCAGATAGAATCATCATATTCTCCAGAAGGTTCATCATGTTGTCATTTTTGACCACATCAAAAGGAGAGTAGATATCCAGCAGCATAAGCAGACAAGGTCTGTTCTAATTAAGCAATCTTAGGGCATCATCTACAATTTGTGTTAGAGCCATTTCAGTGCAGTGTTCCGTTCTGAAGCTGGATTTGCAATGATCAAGGAGATGAAAATACTCAATGTGTTTGCAGAGTTGCAGGTGCACACATTTCTCAAGTAAGTTTGCTAATGTTGGGATGTTGATATTTGGACTGTAATTGTTAAGGGCAGACAGGTCCGCATTTGGTTTTTTAGGATTGGGGTAAGCTGTCCTATCATTTGTGGCTGCATTTTGTTAAAAAAAATAATAGGGAGAAGCGTATCTGACATCTAAAATGTGTAATATTTCTTCTGGCCACACAGACCACCAGTGCCAGGGTCAACAGCAATAGCGCCAGCGGAGCAGATGCGGCGGCAGTCCAAGGGGGAGTCCCTGCAGTAGCAGGGACGGGCAGTGGTAAGTAACTTTGCTTGCTTATTGACAGTTAGTAGTATATTCCATGCAAGGGCATCGACTTGTGAACCCCCAGCTTTAGCAGGTACAGCGGGTTTGAGTCAATGAACTCTTCTATCTTCAACTCAGCCGACAAAAGTTCATAATGAAGGAAAATGGAAAAAAGGATGGAAGGATAAAGAATGGGTGAAATGCTATATGAGTGAAAGGCTGCGTCTGTGATAGGATGCATGCATAGGTGGGTGATAGGATGCATGGATGTGTGAAGGATGGATGAAAGGGTATAAGGGAGAAAGGATGCCTGTCTGGGTGGGTGAAAGGGCTGTTAGGTGAAAAGAATGCTCAGTGGGTTAAAGCAGTTGGGGAATGGGTGAAAGGATGCATAGGTGGGTAAATGGATGGTGGGGAAAGGTTTGTTGATAGCCGTGTTTGGATGGATGGTTTGGTTTTTAATGCTGAAATACTGGATGAGGAAATGTAAAGCTTAAATGGTGTGTATCAAAGCCAAAGGGTGAAGAATACTAGAGCAATGAAATGATGAATGGATAATTGCTTAGTTGTAAAAACAAGGGAGCTCATCTCGAGAGGGGTGTTCTCACTTCTTTCTCTTGCTTGGAATGGTTTTATCAAAACTTTTATTCCACTGTCCACTCCCTTGATTCACTGCATTTGCTAAGCGAGGCAGATATTATGCATCCCACCCATCATTAATCATCACCTCCTGTCCCTACCCATGGCATTTTGCCAGTGAAAACATGACCTAACTGCTGCATGGTTCAATTTGGCACTGCAGTGTTGGCTGTGCAATGAGCGTCTGCTTCAGTTAATGTGGCATTTACAAAGTTTTAAATGCATGGCAAAGCCAAAACACGGTATGTTTCCATTCCTTCCAATGCCCACTCACTCACTAGATCTTCACTGCTTCATTCTTTCCTAAGTCCTGTCCCAGCATTGCAAAAAAACTGAAAATCCATTCTTGGCATGCACCACATTGTTCTGGCCAAGTGGTATATTTCCTGATTTTCGTAACAGATGTATGCCTGTTGAAATTGTTCCCTTTCAGCATTTTTCAACCGCAGTAACTCTCTAGCCAAAGGTTAGGGACCGAATGATGATCAGTAACACCCCAATATTCTGCAGTATAACAATGTCTCCTTACCTGGCCTAATCCCTCAAACCTACCCTGCAGTAGAGTAAGTTAGTTTTCTTTCCTTACCGCCAAGCAAATGTATTTGTTGGAAATAATTATAAAATTTGGTGGAGGGTGAGACCAGGGAGTAAAGTGGGACTCAGTGCCTTGACTTTTGCAGATGGGATAGCCTGTAATGAACAATCTATGTCCTGTTCCTTAATCCTTTTCCAGTTCTGCAGTGCATCATTATTCCCACCGTCTACTTGCGGCAGACAGGGTAGCCGCTTGATTTTATATGTGACATGCATCATTATTCATCCTCTTTGGAGTCAGGGTAAAATTAAAAGGCATTTTAAAGAGGAGCTGAGCCATTGGAATAGAACAATTGTCCATTACAGCTGCCCCAGCTGCAGACTGCAGAGAGCAGGAAAGTACAACAACTAACTAGGGCGCCAGCTATGCTGCCTCCATTAATTTAGCACAACAAGAATATTTGTACTCCATTGTGCATAATGCTTTGCTCATTAATAAGCAGTAGTTTATTTTTATTTTTGCACACAAAGTGTCTTTTTTTACTAGGAAATCCTTTAAAAATACAATAAAAAACTGTTTTTTTCAACTGGTGTGCAATTATTCGGCCTTAATTCCTTTCAGCCAGTTAATGCAGTTGCCCTAGATGTGAGGCATGTATGATTAAAGGGTATTATTCTAATCACCTCTAATTCGAATTGCCTTAGGGAACCAGCAAAGAATGTATTTCTACAGTGTTACTACTACAAATGCTGCACACAGAGCATTGTTAACAAGTTATCTTTTTTCTTTATTGATATTGCTTCTCTTGCTGTTCGAGCTATTACCAGATAGGAGATAGCGGCCTGGTTGTGGCAGTAGAGGATCAGGGCTATTCCTGTGGAATTCATTTTGGAACTGGTTAGGGATTGGGATATTTGTTTGGCGAGATGGTTGTGCCTGTTGTGGGTGGATGGGTGGGTACATTTGTTTAAAATGGGTAAAAAAGAGATACATATTTTAATTTATTTATGCCTCAAAACCTTTTTGGGGGCGTTTTACTTTGCACTGCTGCCTTTTAGTGCAGCCTGTTTTTTAAATCTTCTTAAACAATGTATAGCTAGTTATACGGTACCCTTACTACCCTCTGTAACTTTATTGAGCACTAGAATGGATTACCATTGCCTATAATGCCTACAACAACACTCTATAGTTCACTTCTCTTACCTAAATGGATGAAGTGAGGGCTTCTACCTCTCTCAGTGTTCTCACTGCAGGGTTTCCCAGGGTGCCATGGTGTTATTAGTAGTAGTAGCAGGTTAGGGCGCGAGCCAGGAAGTAATCACAAGCGAGGTCACATTCCCACCTTGGTGTACTCCAACTGTAGGGTGAATCAAAGTATTATCCATCACAGGCAACTACATTGAAAGGAAACACAAAGTTAGAGGGTTATTAATATATTATAATAACTTTAGAAAACGTTTTTGAGTCAGGAGGAGTGGAGTCAGAAGTGGACAAGGTTAAGAATTTATGCAAGATAAGGCCTGAATGATGATGCTGACTAATGATGTTCTTCTATATCTAAAATATGGATCACTTTTATGGGTGGATGGGTAAAATGGGGCCAGCAAGGACTATTACCCAGGTAATAACCAAACCAACTGTGAGTTGGTGTCGCTTTCACCACATCCTCCCTACCAAGTGTGTGATCTTTTTATGGTGTAAATTAAGTCACATCGCAATAAATAACACAACCTGGGGGAAGAGGGTTATGAGTTTAATGAATGGATGTTAAAGGGGATTTCGAGAAAGGTGTGACAAATACAAACACTACACAAGGACAATATTCATCTGGGGAATTAGCAGCACATGACCATCATCCATATGTTGTGGAAACAAAGGAATGAATATGATACAGTACAGTTAAATGCATTGCAAATAGTCATTCTGCCCCTCAGACCAAACCGAGTTTGAAAAAACAAATTATGGAGGAGTGAACCCACTCAGTTCTAAAAAAACGATTGTTAAAAGAATCGGGATAAATGATACTGTATTCTAAAATTAAGTGGCACATCTGCATTCTCCTCTGGAATGTCCATCACTCTTGAGTGCCTGTGTGAACTGCTCTGGTAGGTAAGCAGGAGTGTTAAGCTCAGCGTTTGCCTTTCATTCTTGCAGCAGGCGAGAAGGCCTTAATTTTAGTGTGCTACGTGGAGCTAATTGGCGCCAATGCTATTTTTGAGCAAAATGGCTATTATATAGAACCCCACAGTTCTTTTCCAGAGTAACCCTAACCAGTCCAGTCACTGCTTTCATTGTTTAAATCAATCGGCTGCCAACGGGATGCATATAAGCGCTCAGTGGCCTTTGGTTCAGGGTTCTGGAATTAAATATTTGGATATTTGAAGATCAAGAGCTTAACCAAATGGCATCCAATAGTTTTCTGAAAGTCTTAGGTTATGATCCATCTCTCTACCTATCTCATAAATGGGTGAAACTAATATATATTACAGTGGCGGTGGCTAGGTCCCTTTTACTTCAAAAATGGCGATCTTGTTAGGTTCCAACAATGTGTGAGTGGGCTTGGAAAATGAAGCAAGTTAGAAATAGTGACAAGCTATAGGCAATGTGAAATGTGGGGGTCAGGAAATTGAAATTGTGGGAATGGTATTTTGATTAAAAAACGAAGGTTAGAGTAAAGGATCTTAATACCATCCTGCAAATTTGTATTTTACATTATTAACTTTTTCTGTATTTTAGAGCGAAGTACCCTGTCTATTTTAGGGTACTGTTGGTATGATGATTATATATACAACATATGTATACTTGGTTTGATACTTGGCACATTTGCACATCCCTTTTTAGTTTGCACTATATGCACCTTATTAGTCCTTTATCGCATAATCAGTATTGTATTAGGTTTCTAATGATTCTTAAAACAGTGTTACTCTTGCTGGTATTCTGCTCTGTATATTATTTTATATTCCTGAATATGTATGCTGCGTTTATTGATTCACGGTGTATAGTCAAGAAACTATACTGTATTAAATGGATGAATTGGAAATGTTGATGGGTCTCTATAAAAAATAAAAAAAGAGAGAAGACCTGCGGATTGTAAAACAGAAACTATATTTTACACTCAAGGAGAAGGACAGCAAGAAGGTAAGATTCATGAGGAGTCTACCAAGAAGACTCAGAGTTTCACCTTTGGCACCAGTGCAACACACACATTGGGCAGCATTTCACAAATTAACGTACCTCTCTCCATTCCACATTGCTGAGTACTTGGCCTCATAGTCATAGATTTCCTTTGAAGTCAAAACTTCTTCCTTCTAGCTGTTGATGAGGTAGTCCCAACCTGAGGGCTTCCTTTCTCCTCCTGACTCTGAGTTACTCCATCTTTAGTCACGACTGAGCAAGATAGATGTATAGTGCACTGCTGTGAGAAACAAGGAGAGGAACAGAATTGCAGTTCTTTGTACAGGTTTTTTATTTGTTAACTAAAGTGACTGGTCTGGTCTCTGAAGAACCAGAAAAAATGAGTGGAGCCTGCAAGTAAATCTGGCTAGGTGTGTAAGGGCCATTCACCTTCAGGAAATATGACCCCTCATCATTCAGGCCTCAACATTGCAAATCATCTCAATCAAGTACCCAAATTACAGTTGAACACCCTCTCTCACTGTCTGCCACCACATGAATCATCAATCACTCCCAATCACTCAATATTATATCACTCATGGGTGCTATGGTTACCTGTTCTCATACAAGCATGGTGGTAAGAACACAATTGTATCTACTCTTTGAAGAAAGCAACAGATTCGAATTTGGCAGCCTTATAAATCAAAAATTCGCTGGGGCAGCCCTTTTAGATGGTGAGAAAAAGAAGGATCATGTAAGTGGAATGTACAGGTAAATTTTCACTAAGTAAGTTTGAAAAGGGCAATCACCTCCAGGAAAAAATATCACCCATCATTCAGGCTCCAAACATTGAAAATCATCATAATCAAGTTGACAAATTACAGTTGATTATCCTCCCTCGCAGTCTGCTACCACATGAATCATGAATCATCAATCATCACTTACACTTACACACTCACTGTTGCAATAATTGTAGTTACCTATTTCAATCCAAGCATGGGTAGTAGGTACACAACTGTAATTGCAACTCATTGGAATTTGGTATTGGCACTCCTGTAAATCAACAATCTTCTGGGGCAGCCCTGCTAAGTGATGCAAAAAAGGATAGGCTTGCGAGGGAGGCAGGTATTATCTCCAATGTCATGAAGGAATAGTGGAGGCGTCTTCACTGCACACTGGTCTAGCTGCAATCCGGCAATATATGAGACTAAAAAATGGTGGGGCAACATAAATCTGACACAAACAAAGTATTCCAATAGCTATTTTCTTTTGCAAAGAAAGGAGTTCAACGAGAAATAATAAAAAAAGTTCTAAGAAGGCATTGGCATACTTAGTCCTGGAAGTAGAGTTTGTCCTCAAACTCCGGTGGTTCACCGAGAAGTTGGCCAGCTAATATACTTAATTCTGACCAATCCCATTCCTCTTCCTCTTCTGCTGTTTCAGTAACGGTGTAATTGTGTGATATGAAATGTTGATTTTTTCTGATCATGGTCAAACTCTCCACATTTTGGGTTGAAAGACAGGTACTTCTTACTGGGACAACGATACCAGCTGTGCTGAACACATGCTCTGCAGACACACTGGCTACAGGACAAGTCAGATAAATTATTGCTAGCCTGCTGAGCTGTGGCCATTATTAGAAATGGGGTAACCCAACGGTTTTAGGACCTGGGTACAATTTGATATGAGAGGCAATGGTCCTTAACCAATATTTCACACAAAATAATACTTATTTATGTTATTTTACAATTTAGAGCTAATTAATTTCAAGCTGCTGGAGATCAATCCAAAGAATGTGCAACAGCCAAGTTTTTTGCAGGAAATCCATACATTTATTCCGTAGCATTAAAAGTTATTTTGCTTCTTTAGAGAGTGAACACAAGAAACAGTTTCAACAAACAGGTTGTTCTCAACGAACGTGCAAAGGAGAGTGCTCAAGGATATTGAGTGGGGATAGAAATCCCAAGCATTGGGTAGAAAGGAGAAAGAATTTAGAAAGTTGGACGTAGTGAGATTGATAAAGAATTATCAATCAATGATGCAATGCCCAGAGGTATTTTACATGGTCTATTTACAATAACTCTTCCCCACAGTGAGCCTGGACCAAACTGCATGACAATTATCTAAACTGAACCACATATGCATATTCACCTTGTTATCCTGAGGTTGCCTCAATGTGTCTTGCTTTTAATCAACATTGGTTTAATTGTTTCTATCTTGCAAATTGTTCTCCAGATAAATGCATTATGTACGAGATACCCGCTCACATTCAGCGATATGTATACCAAATGTATTGATCATACAAATGTATAGCATTAGGTACAGAATTATCTTCTCTACCAGAATACATTTATGGATTGTCGTAAAAAAACTTGGCTGTTGCACATTCTTTGACATTTCTATCTCCCTTCTTTGGATTGATCTCCAGCAGCTTGAAATGAATTAGCTCTAAATTATAAAATAACATAAATAAGTATTATTTTGTGTTAAATATTGGTTAAGGACCATTGTCTCTCATATCGAGCTCTGGCCATTGGCACATCTCCCCATAGCAATACTTCAATGGGTTTTGATCCACATAGACCTATTTTGGATCATCCAAATGCTTCTGGAACATCCTCTAGATGGTCATTGGTGCTGCCACTTGCTCAAACTCTTTAGCCTCCGCCTCTGCACTGGACTTAAGTCCTGCTGATTAATACCTACACAATGCAGTGGTTGGGTCTGGTCCTTCTGTTGCTGTTGTTGCCAGTGTTCTTGTTGATGGTGTTGGTAGCTGCTGTGAGACAAGACTGCCCTCTGTGGCAGTTGAAGGCAGCACCCCAGAACTGCGGGGTAGGACTCTTCAAGGTCTCTGGCATCCTTAACAATACACCTCTTGTATTTGCAAACATCTCCTTCACAAAAAAGAATTAAAGTGGGCACAATTCTATTTGGGCAGTGGATCAAGTAGTGTGGTACAGATGTACTGTGTGAACAAGATGATGTTGTCTTGTAGTCTTGCATTGGGAACCAATCAAAAGAGTAAACACTCAACCCAGGCATGCGAATCTGAGTTTTTGTTGGGCCAAACCTTTCAGACACCTTCTTTAGCTGGTCCTGTAGCAAATGCAACAATGAGATAGGTTGGCCCATCGTACAGTCCTCCTTGCTAACTTCCTGTGTGAAAACCTCAAAAGGGAGTAGCATCTGTGTTAGGCATTTGACTAGGCCCCATTACTCTGTATCCATGGCCATAGATTTTGCAACTTCATTTCATCCTATTTGAATGACATAGTAATTGATATGATTGTATTACTCAAAAAGATGTTGCAACATGTACTAGGTGGAGATTCAATGTGTTGGCACCTCCTGTATCCGGGCTTTAACCGGTACTTTTAGTAGTACGCTGAATAGTTTGCAATTGCGTATGGGCTTTAAAAGAATGGCTGAAATGAGTGCAGATTCTTCTACATATGGCCAGTATGTTACTGACTATGTTTTCTTTTTTGAGAAGGTTTTGCACCACCAGGTGGATACAATGGGCCAAACACAGGACCCTGGCATAGCCACGTTCTGCCATGACCTTGCCTATGTTACTGCGATTGTCCATAGCAACAAATCACATTCTGAGCCCTCTGGGTCACATCCATTTAAACACTTTACTGTTAAATTTATCCAAGATGCTTACAGCTGAATATGATTTCTCCATGGTGTAAATGGCCACTGCTGCATGCTGCTGAGTGCTCTTAAAACCTTCTTTAGGGCCAAGACCTGTAGATATATTTTGCTTAACCCCTGCAAAAGAGTGCAGTGATGCACATGTAATCAGTTGCGTGACATCTGGTCCACATGTCTGTCATCAGGTAGATAGTGTGAAAAACCCTTTGCTGCAAAGCTTGTCCAACCCATTGCAGCACATCATGCTGCAGCGCTGAAACAGCAACTCTGGCAAAGGTCCAAATTGGAACCTTCTATTTCAGGCAGATGGCTGCCACAAATTCTAACAAACCCACTCCTTCCACAAAAGAAAAAGGAACATTTTTGTCAGCTTCCCATTGTACAAATGTGCTGTTGGGTGGTTGTAGATCCTATGCAGAATCTTAAGCTGGACTAACCGCAGGCGGGCTGGGATGGCAACTTCCCTTGGGGATGACACTGCTTCCTGCCAGTCTTCGTCTTCCAGCTTTACCCCATCTTGTACAAATTTCTCTCTTAACGCCTCAAGGGGATCAGCTTTGTGCTTGATTAGTTTTTTATAAATCAAGGAGATCATTGTGTCGGGAAGGTGGCCATCCAGTATTCTATCCTCTAGAGGTGACGCCTCTGGGGGCTCCATACCTCCGGGCAACACTGAGAGAAGCGCGTGCCGAACTTGTATATAGCGGAAGTATTCTGCGTTTGCCAGTTCATATTTCTTCTGCATTTCCTCGAAGGATTTAATCCTCCCCTTCCCCCAGATATCCTTGACAGTGGAGATACCTATAAGGTCCCACTTGTCGAAACCTTTTGTCCTCCAGAGTTTACCCAGTCTCTCGGAATCCCAGAGCGGGGTGGCCATGGTCAATGTATCCTTCCAACCCAGGGAACTCATGGCAACATGCCAGATCCAGACTGCATGCTTCATTGGCTCTGTCAAGGCCAGTTTCTTTGGTCGGGTATAAAGGGCCCTGTGATACCTACCCCCAGGGAGAAACCTTCTATCCATGGCATAACCGTCAACTCAGCCATATTTGCCATGGTTAATCGCAGCCAGCTGTGAGGCTCAGTAGTATTGTCTAATATCCGGGAGGCCAATGCCCCCTTCATATCAAGTAAGTGTCTGTTTGTTCAGAGTAATGCGAGGTCTGCCATTTCACAGCAGACTTCGCTGAAGGCTCTCAATCTCACGAAGGTAGCTAGCTGGTACAACATCTAAGTTATTTTGCATAGAGAAAGCGAGGCAGAGCCATCATCTTAAAGAGGGCTGCCCTACCCAATAACGAAAGAGGAAGCTTCCTCCAGTGGGCGATGTCACCCTTAAGCCTCTGCAGGGGGGGAGGAGATTCCTGCCATATCGAACCACGGGATCCAGAGAGATGAAGACTTCCAGATATTTTAACCCCTCTGTATTGACCTGTATAGAACAATTTTGTGGAGGGACCAGGGGATCCCGACTTAATACATATAACAAGGATTTCTTCCAATTGATAGAGAGTCCCGAGTATTTCCCAAAGGAGGCCGGGACATCGAGGATCACAGTAAGGGACTTACGGGGAGTGGTCAGGGAAAGCAACATTTTGTCTGCATATAAAGATATGCGATCCTCCCATAGGGGGGACCAACGCATGCCCCTAATCGTCGGTTCCCTTCGTATCCAGGCAGCCAGAGGCTCCAAGGCCAGTGAAAAGAGGAGAGGGGACAGCGGGCAGCCTTGACGAGTTCCCCGACTAAGCAAGAACGGAGTTGAGGCTCTGTTGTTTACCACTACCTGGGCCATGGGTTCTGCATATAACAGGCGCACCCACCCGATGAATTGGGGGCCGGACCCAAATTTGGCCAAGGCAGCCCACAGATAGGGCCATTCAATCGTGTTGAAGGCCATTGTTGCGTCTAGCATCGCGATTATGGCTGGTTCCGCAGAGTGTGAACTCTGTCTATTACTCAGTGCAGTCTGCGTAAGTTTAGGGCCGTATTTCTATGGGACATGAAGCCCAATTGATCGGTGTGGACCAGACAGCTGATCAATTTCACCAGTTTATTTGCAAGGAGCTTGGCCAGGATCTTCGGTTCAGCATTTAAAAGAGAGATAGGCCTGTATGAGGCGCAGTCTGTTTTAGTCTTGCCCTCCTTATAGATCACAACCACAGTAGCTATTCTCTGTTCCCTGGGTAACACTCCTTTGTCTCCCGATTCCACAAACATTGCTTTCAAATAAGGTGCCAGTTTGTCTGGTTTGAGTTTGATGAGTTTGATTGGAAGCCCGTTGGGGCCTAGTGCCTTACCAGAATTTAATGAACGGATCGCTTGGGCAATCTCGTCCACTGCTAGTGGGCTATCCATATAGTCCCGGGCTTTGGAGGAAAGACATGGGAGCTGCACGTCCCGGAGTAATCTCTGGGAGTCAGTTTCAGAGTGAGGGGACACCGATTCATAAACCATGCAAAAATGGTCCGCAAACTTGTCTACTATGTCCTGTGGATCGGTAAGTGATACCCCTCCCCCATTATAAGCTCCGGGACAAGACGGCTAGCCCATTCCCTCTTGTCCAGCCATGCGATTAGTTTCCGAGCCTTGTCCCCAAGATCATATAACCTGCCATGTTTTTCCCTGCCAATAGCCTTAGCCCTGTCAGTGACCAGTTCTTTGTAATCGTGTTGCTGCAGACTCAACAAATGAAGTTGAGCTTGAGTTACCCCGGTTCCGACTCTCCCTCAAACCTACTAATTTCAATCTCCAGCTCCACCACCTCACTTTGTCATTCCCTTTTAGAGCCTGCTATCGGGGACAGAGCCTGACCCCTGACCACTGTCTTGAAGGCTTCCCACAGGGACCGGGAGGAGGACACTGGCCCCACATTATTTGTGAAATATTTATCTAGCGTTGCAATAAGGTATTTCCGAATTTTGGGATCACGCAGATACCAGGGGTTGATGGGGGCCACCCTCCCTGCAGTGCCCCAACTTACCACAATGTGGACCCAAAGTGGAGAGTGGTCTGAGATGCCTCTGGCCAAGTGTGTGGCGTCTGTTATGTAGGATGCTTGTGCGGCTGGAACTAAAGTGAAACGTGTAGTGATTTTGATCCGGATGAAGCAATCTCCAACTATCAACCAGGTCCATTGCATCAATAAAGTCCGGTAGCCACCGTGTCGCCTGCCCTGTCTCCCGCGGGGGACGTCTGTCCGTCATACTGGAGTTGACTGTGTTAAAGTCACCACCCAGGATTAAAAGTCTCTCAGGGACAGTGAGCAGGACTGCCCCCAAGTCCGCAAATGTCGTACCCTGCAGCCCGGGAGGAATATATATAGATAGGAATGTTATGTGTCAACCTTCCCACATACCTGTAATGCCAGTATATCTGCCTCTCCCGTCTTCCCACGTGGAAGTCACTGCCATTGGGACCGCGTTACGAATCAAAATGCCCACCCCCCTGAAACTTGATGTGAACCCTGAGTGTGCAACTAATTTGTATCCCATTCTGTGTAGAGCTTTGCACGAGTTCCCGACTATGAAATAGTCAGTCCCTATTAAATGAAAAATAGCAATCTAGAAAAATCTTGCAACCCCTTAATCCTAGCGCAAATGTTACATTCTCCCCGACCCCCCAAAAACCAAAGTCTACCATGTGATCAAATCGAGCATTCAACAGGTCTAAGCTTCAGGATGGCTGACTGTCCACCATCTCACCATCGCCACGGTCTGCTGGGGCCCGATTTCCTTGATATTCGAGCCACTCCGCCACTGCCTCCGGCTGATCAAAGAACCACGGCCGGCCCTCCACTTCAACTCTGAGACAGGCCGGGAACAACATTGAGTATTTCAGGCCTTTATCCCTTAGGTCTCGCTCACCGATAAAAAGGATCTCCTCTGTTTTTGTACTCTCTGTGTGAAGACTGGGAAAAGGGAGATAGTAGCATTCTCATACCTGAGTGGGGCATTGGCTCTCGAGTTCTGGAGGATTACGTCCCTGTCTCGTTAGTTAAGGACTCGGGCCAGCATAGGCCGCGGAGGAGCGCCCACTCTGCGACGGCCGCCCGGGACCCTATGTGCCCGTTCTATCACGAAAAACTTACTGAGGCCCTTTGGCTTTAGATGCTTAAGACTGAGGGCTCCAACAAATAGATCAGGAGCCTGCCCCTCTGACCTCTCCGGCACTCCCAGGATACAAAGGTTGTAACGACCATAGTCATCCAGCTTAAGTTCAACAGAGTCCTGTAGTTCTCGGACTTCTTTTTGTAACTGCGAGACGTCCTCCAATAGACTGGGGGCTGTTATTTCTACTTCACCTTCTCATTGAGTTTCGGCCCTGATAAGATTAATATCAATGGCCATGGAGTCCATTTTGTGTTCTAATGAGGTTTTAACCCCGGTGATAGCTGACATGACGTCTTTCAGGGAAAGCTCCGGCTCTTCCTCACTTGAGTTTCCCCTCACCGTCTCCTCAGACAACCTGCTCCGCTGCGTCTCCTTAGCAATCGTGTAACAATCCAGCTTGTTAGCCTGGACCGTCTTTGGCCCCTTGGCACCAGAACCCCTTCCGCGGCCAGGGCAGGACTCAGTCGAGGGCAGGCCGCTAGGGGTAGTATAGAACGCTGCCGCGTTTTCAGGATGTCAAGCCTAGGGGCTGGCAGTCCGGTCATACACTTCGGAGGATCTCACTGCAGGGATGGAGAAGCTGTAGGGCTTGATGATAGCAAGAGCATCCTCAGACAGCTGGCCCAGTGTGGGGCATCACACCCCTTATCGCCTTGCCATCCAGGGGAGTGTTTCCTTAGCAACCTACGCCTCCACAGACACAGTGTTGATGGACTCTGTCTCTATTTGCAGGAGACCTGGTCACTGCAGGGAAGGCCGCCAACACACCGCATCCAGACCCTCGTAGTACAGCCCCCAACCAGGCGGTCTCGGGGTGAGCCCAACTCCCAGAGTTATTCTTCCAGAAGATTAGAGGACCCGCTGCTGGGGTGGAGGAGGATGAGGCGGGGCCCCACCCAACAGTCAAGTCACAAAAGTACTACCAGCTGTGAGACCCACCACTTATAGGTCACGATGTTCACAATTAAACACCAGCATGAGAAAGTTCAGACTCACCCCCTCCTTGCCAGGCAATGTCACACCAATCCATTAGCCTCTGGCCGCATTGAGGCACCGGCTAGAAGTCAGCATTTGTCCCGCGGATATTCACCATAGGCCGTTGGGGGAGAGATGCAGGGCCTCAAAATGCACCCGTCTGACGCTCCCAGGGCCGAGCCTAGTGTGCTGCAGCTCTCTGCCGTAATGGCGGTCGCCACTCCGCCTCCGTCCTTTTCGGCGCTGCGATGCCACTCCGCCGCTTTTTCTTCTGCCCTCACGGCTCGCAGAGACGATCAGGGCCACCAGGGCGATGACCGGTGAACTGCCTCAGTGGCCGCGATCTCGCAGCTGGGGCGGGCCGGGAGGCACGACCGCCAGGTCAGATCTCCCACTGTGGGCCTGGCTTCGAGGCCCGTACAGGCCGGCAGTTGTAGACCGGCCAAAGGAGTCACAAGCCCCGAAGCAGGCCTGCCGGGCTCCGCTATCGCTTAGGGACAAGGGGCTTCACTTTGGACTGCCGGATGGACTTTCAGGATAGATGTTTGGGGCACTCGGGCGACGGAGCTCACATCCTACGCGGCCATCTCTGCTCGAGCTCGGCCATGCCCCGTTGTTCTTCTTTTCTTGGGCCACAGACTCAGGAGACATTTGAAAAGTAGGTATTGGTAGACTCAGTGCTCATTGTGCTGGAGCAATCACTCTATGCTGTTGTGTCTCCATCTGACTCAGAGTTTTGTGCCATTGTGAATTCGCTGAGGTGAGTGATGCTGCTCACACACTGCTGGGGTCAGGGCTGCTTTCTGTAAGAATGTCACCCTCTTCTTCCTCATCATCACGTCCACCATGATTAGACTTGTAGCTGATGTTCCCCGGCTTGCTTCACCTTCACAACCATGACTTCTTTCAGCAATTTTTTAAAGCTGCTTTTACCCCCAAATTGTGTGGTGTTTTTTAATACAGGTTGTTTGCCCTCCAGACCCATAATTTGTACCAGGCTTACCTAGAGGAACATGGGTGTTGCAAGTGCTGCATACTGCAAAGTGCTCCCCTCTTTGCTAACAGCAAAAAAAGTCCCAACTGAGGCGTTGTACTTTTTTACTGGCCACTTGCAAAGCCTCATGAACTGGAGGTAAGTGGACGTGTCATTGATTGCCTCTCTGCAGTGCACACTTCAACTCAGGTAGTGGTTAGTGCGGTGCTCAGCTGTGCCTTTGCAAATATGAGAGCTTGATGCTGATACAAGTGCCACATGCCTCGAAGCCTGTTGAATAGCAATGCCAGACTCTTCTGTTTCACCTTTCACAATCACTGGCTCGTCATTGTCATCCTCTTTCTCACCCCCTTCCATAATTCAAAGGTTTTCAGGAACTTTTCTTTTCCCTTGCCTCTCCTGGCATCTCCCAGACTCTGTTGGGTTCCACTCCATGTCCCTATCATCATCATCATCATCAGAAGTGGTGCTTGGAGAAGATAGCGGGGTAGTACCCTTCCTTTACCTTGCTGGAGATCTGGGAGCCAATGATTCTAAAATAAGAAGTTCTTGCTCATCAGGAAGCTCAACTTTCTGTTCTGCTCCAACCTCAGGAAGATGTACTATTGCTGCCTGTGGTGCTGTCCACTTAGCTCTGTTTTCTGAAACTATTGGGTATTATTTTGCAAAAGGGACTGATCCAATTCAAAGTCACTGCTGGTCGGTGTCACCATGATTGCAGTGACCACCACACTGACAGACATGGTCTTGGGCTTAGGTTGGGGTGGTTCTATTGATGTGGGAGTACTACTCTCAGCTTGCTCCCCGGAGGTCGGAGAGGCACGTACACAATGTGGTCCAAAAAAGGTTTGGGCCGACACTTCTCTGCTGGGAAGCTGCTTCTTCTCACTGACCACTTTCTTTTGAGCAACTTTCTTCTTTGGAGCACTCTTAAAGCTCTCAGTTGGCAGGTGCACTAAGCTGCATATGCAGAGGAGATTGGAGGACTGAATTGTGATGTCACTGTACAGGCCTTCTGTTTGGCAATACTGCGGGTGATGTCTCTTCTCATGTGCACCTAATAGAAAACAAGCATGAAAAACCTTTAGTGAATGCTGCATTGTTGCAGTTTGAATTAGGACAGACAAAGCCAATATTAGTGTGGTTGGTTGCTTAGGTAATAATAACCACTACAAATTCAAAAAACAACACCATACCATAAAATGTAATTCCCCATCATGATAACACAGACAAGATACAGAGGGAGCTCTTTCCTTTATGCCCATATATAGTAAAGGAGACACCTCTGGCACTCATGGAACTGCATGGGAAAATGAATAATATTATAAAAAATACAGACATGTTTGGGTGTGTATGGCAGGTAATGTGATCCAGTGAATGGGGAATGGAATAATCATTATAAAAATGGATGATGCTGAATCTGATGTGTTGCAGTGCACAATAGCCTTGGGGTCCAGTAG
Source organism: Lissotriton helveticus (assembly GCF_964261635.1). Lineage (NCBI taxonomy): Eukaryota > Metazoa > Chordata > Amphibia > Caudata > Salamandridae > Lissotriton > Lissotriton helveticus. Next base: position 1,663,616,546 of record NC_136067.1, on the reverse strand, counting down.
GAAATGAAGTTCTACTTAAAAAAAAATTGAATGCTGGTGCGTGGCTTTGCACCCATAGCGGATGGACGGATGAATGAATGGATGCATGCATGAATGGATGGATAAATAGATCAACTAAGGCAAATAAAAAAACACATTTAAGAAAGTAAATACATGTATTTTTTTAAAGAATATTAAAAAAAATTAAAAAAATGTAAAAACAAATTAAAAACAAACGTACATATTTTTTTAGAAACATTGCAAAAATAAAATAAAAACAAATAAAAATTTGAAAAATTGAATAAATCATAAATGTAAATACAACAAATTAAAAAGATAAAATACAATTTGAAATTGAAAAACAATATCAATAATTGCCAATATTTGTGTGGGTGGAAGAGAAAAATCCTATTATGAGGCAAAGAGGTGCAAAATTAAAAAAATATCAAAAAATGCATGTAATTTATGAACAGTGATCATCAAAATAATATTTTTAATATACATACTAAAATGATCCTCAAGCATATTATTACAATGATATCACATCCATTAATGCAAACCTATGGCACAAGCACACTGGCTGGGTGGACAAAATGTCTGTCAGCCAGTGCCACATGGTCAAACACCAACACTGTGCAAGGAGGCATGGGGAGCCAAGAACACATGCAAGCCTATGGCAAAGGCACACTGGCTGGATGCACAAAATGGTAGCCAGCCAGTACCACATATTTAAGCAGCCATACTGAGTAAGGAGGCATGGGGAACAAAGAGCACATGCAAACCTATGGCAAAGCACACTGGTTGGATGCACAAACACTAACCATTCCATTCAAATAAGTCTTTATTTCGACAAAAGTCATAAAAGACAACATTCTAAAAACACAAAAAACCAACAAGCCAACAAGCCTCACTTGCACAGCCCATGGCAGGGGCACAGGGGCGCATTGCAATCGATATCAGCGCCGTGAGGGGAACGGCCGCGCTGACCAGGAAAGCCGTGAGGGGAACCGCGGTAGTTCCCATCGGTGAACTACACTACCCAGCAGCCCCGGGACCGGCCCACAACCGAGGAGTCACCAGCGCGCCCGGAGGCGCTTCATAGCTCGCGTCCTCCACTCGCCTCGCGAGTCGCGCGCGGGAGCTGCCCGGGAGAAGCCCGGGGCAAGGGCGGGGCAGTCTTTGGCAGTCCGAGGCAGAAGGAGGCGGGCGGGGCCACCCCCTAACATCATCACCACAGCTACAAACAATGGGTAAGCACAAGATAACACCAGCTTGTGAGGATGAGGGGAAACATGCAAAAATTCCAAGACATTCAAAGTCCATTTTGTCATATCTTTCATCAGCAGTGGGGGCCCTTACCAAAGAAATAGCTAGTGCCGAACAAGAACTGGGCCTAACACCACCTGCGGTAGTGGAGTCTTCCACCCTCGAGCCCCCCTCCACCAGCATAGTGGCTATCACGTCAGAGGCTGCCCCATACCCCTGGACCCCGTGGTAATTATCAATAATAAACCCGGTCCCAAAGTTAACCAACAACCAAGCCCAGCACTCCCACAACCCATTTGCAGTCATGTCAGCAGGTAGTCAAACAACCAAGGGGGGCTAGGGGGAAAAAAAACAGAACAGTGGCTTCAGACACTTTACTACCCGAGCCCCTCGGAGACCAACTGGAGGAGCTCTTTGTTGCTAGAATAGAGCCTCTGTTAACGGGGATCGCTAAAGACATTGTTGACACACTTAATTCTTGTCTGTCCGATCTCCTCAAGAAATGTGCACAGCTGGACAAAATTATCACCTCCTACACGACAACTGTGGAGCAGCCTAAGAGGGCCACCTCGTACCTAGACCCTGGCAGGGTTGGAGGACTAAGTCCCAGTGCTACAGTTCCGTCCCAGATGGAAGCGGACACTTCTCTTAGAGACTAGCCTACCGAAGTTACCGCACTTACAAGTCAGGCGCACCGAATTACATCCACCGTCCACCTACGTGCACCACCATCTATGCCCTTACACAGGGACCCAAAACCAAGCAAATATATCTTGAACCTACCCCCAGCCGCTGCCCCCTTAGTGGCAGTGTTCATTGGTGTGCCACCGCTCGAAGAGGGCGAATTTGAATCCACCAGGAACCTTTTACACGAAGCAAAAGCCTGGTGCATTGACTCCTCTAGTGGGGAGAACCCTGCAGACTCGCTTATCTTCGCAAGGAGAGTGGGGTAGGTTGGGATAAGACCTAAAATTACTAAGGGGGACTGTGTGGTATTAAACTTTAACCGGCCCAATTTGGCAGAGAAACTTTTTTGGGACGGCTCTGACATAACTTCTAAAGACCATGTGAGACCCGTACCATTGGGCTTTTTCTATCCCCCCTTGAAGAGAACATATATCAGCCCTACCCTCACCCCATGTCCAAGGACAGGCCCCGCCGTATCAATCACCAGGGCCCCCCCAACGCCTTGCCCAAAATCCGGATCCTATACTATTGCCATCTACAGCTCAAGGGGCGGGTGACCCTCTAATAGTTAGCGGGATACCCACTACTAACCGATTTGCCCCGCTATCAGGCATGGAGGGCCTGGAGAGTATGGAGGGACTGGAGGACGTTGATTGACCACTAACATCTGTGCGACCCCCCCAGTTTGCCTAGTGGAGCGGGGGAAGGAGTTGGTATGTAAACTAGCTAGTTGGAACGTGGCAGGCATTAAAAGTAAGGCAATAAATGAGGACTGGGTGAGTGTGGTCAGAGGATATGAAATTATTGCCATGCAGGAGACCTGGGAGACATCAGATAGCTTCTTCCTGGACGGCTTTACTAGCTTTGTTAGGGCCGCACTCCCAAGCAGCTCAGGCAGAGCAAGGGGTGTCCTTATAACCCTTTTTTCTCTGAAACTCAAAGGTTCTCTAAAATTGGTTAAAAATCCTTTCCCAAACCTGCTAATAGTTGAAAGACAAGTTTTCCCTTCCATGAGCACCTTTTACATCAATTTTTATAATTCAAAGAATAAGGATACTAGCATCAATAGTATCGCTAGCCTAAATTCTTTTTTAGCCTCAGTCAGCCAAAACACACATTTTAGTCATGAGATTATTATCCTAGGAGATTTTAACATCCATCCATGTAATGGTCCGTGCGGCTTAATGATGGGGGCAGATTCCGAAGGGCTAGCAGTGCCTCATTTTGAGCATTTTTCCGAGGGAGCAGAACTAGAAGATCTAGTGGCTCATCATAATCTCTACGAATCAAATCTACCCGTAGGCATCATTAGACCCCATACCTATAAAGGCACTACCACAGGGTCCACTATTGACTATACATTTGTGTCCCCAGGGATCCTGAGCAGGGTAAGGTCATACAATACGCAGGAGTCGGTACACAGTGACCATAACCCGGTTGTAGCAGAGGTAGCTTGGGGTCAGTATATTGGACCTATGCCTTAAACATCAGAGGCCCATATCTTAGTACGCCCAACTGACCAGGGGAGAAGGCTCAAGTGGGCTAACATAGTACCCAATAGTTTCCATGCTGAGCTCCTACCCAAAATTAACTGCTACCTTGAGGTTTGCCAAAACAATTTGTCCCCGCCTGAGGAAATTAAGGTGGCCTTTGAAGCAATCTGTAACCAAATCGTGTTGGACCTCACGGCCAACACGAGGCGGGGAACCAGCAAACCCCATCGATGGTTCGATTCAAATTGCTCCAAGGCCCATAGGCTGTTGATGCTCGCCTTAAAGCAACCCACAAGGGACACAAGGAATATAGCCTACCTGAGGAAACAATATAAGTTGGCCATTAAATCAAGGAAAGAAACAATCAAGTCAACTGCTTGGGATAATCTATTGAATGTAAATATCCTTAGGGACAGCAAAGAATTTTGGAAGGTAATTAACCAGCCCTCTTTCACGGACGCACCAAATTCAGTCATGGATTGCGTGATTCCGGACGAAAAATGGATTAGTCATTTTAGTGCAGTTTATGGCGGTGTGAGCATAGATAGTACCCCCCATCCACCCACTGCCCCGGAGTCTTACGCCCTGAATTTAAATATAGGTGAAGTGGAAAAAGCCATCCACGATACCTCTAATAATAAAGCACCAGGCCCGGATGGGGTGCCGGCCGATTTATATAAATCCTCCCCTGGTACATGGGCAGCTGTTCTGACAAATGTATTTAATGCGGCAACTAGCTGCTGCTACCCATCTTCCTGGGCCACTTCCATCATCATCCCAATCTTTAAGAAAGGTAACCCAGGTTGTTATAGGCCTATATCTCTCCTGGACTCTGCCGTTAAAATCCTTGGCAGAGTCCTGTTAACAAAGCTCAGGGAGAGTATAGAGACCCATGGAGGGCTAGCCGATATACAATACGGCTTCAGGGAAAAGAGGGGTACAGTAGAACAGTGCTCAAATCTACACCTTTTGCTCGCCAAGTATACGGTCGCCAAGGAGGGGTCCATATTTCTAGCATTCATGGACCTCTCCTCGGCTTTCGACTTGGTGAATAGAACCAAACTTTGGACCATGTTACGGAAGATCGGGATAGATGAGGCCCTGGTTGGTTTCATGTCCTCACTACATCAGGATCTGTCCGCTAAGGTTAGGGTCACTAGGGAGGGAAGATGCAGCGCCAGATTTGACTCCAGGCGGGGTGTAAGGCAGGGATGTATATTAGCTCCCCTCCTGTTCACTATTTACATCAATGGGCTAGGGAAGTGCCTAGAGCAGACAGGGGGTGACGTTCCGCGTGTAGGAGCAGCTAAGATCCCTGCACCCCTATATGCGGACGACGCAGTCCTTATTGCGCGTACCGGTAATGCCCTACAGAGGCTGCTTGACGCATTTGGCGCCTTCATGGATGACCTAGATATGAAGGTTAATGTGGGTAAATCTCACACAATGATAGTAGCAGCACACAGGCATAAACGAATGATTAAATCTTTCAGTTGTAAGGGCCAGGAGGTCTCTAGAACAGCAGTCTTTCCCTACCTGGGGGTGCTCTTTGACGAGAGGGGAGCTTGGGGTCCACAGGTTAGGGCAAAGACCTTATTAGTGACCAGGTCATCGGCTGCTCTTATGGCCTTCTCTAAAAAGCTGGGCGCCAGACCTATGGAGGCCCTACTAAAGGTTTACACCTCGAAATGTCTGTCAATTGCCATGTATGGCGCCCCAATCTGGGGATATGCACAAACTGAACCAATCCTCGCCACATCCTGAATTCGCTGACAGCCCAGGTCCAAATACAGGGGTATCAGTGGGGTAGATGTTGGAAGCCTCGTCAGACACCTTATACATTTATTTTGAGCGTTAGTTAATACAGAAATGTCAGAGGATCCCCACAATTCTGCCCCATATAACATTGATGCCCGAATTTTCGTGTCATATATTTTGAGAGCTGGTGCTATCGGTTGTGTGGCTGAGGAACGTAGTTCTCTCAGAAGAACTCCTGCCAACTGTGCATGTTTAGTAGAAAGAAATGTCAGATGTGGTTTCCACTCCATTCTAGACCCCAGGGTGATTCCCAGGTAGCTAAAACAATGAGTTTGTTCCAGGAGCTCTCCATTCATAAAGACTGTGCCTCTCACCTTCTTGTGTCTATGCATTACCATAAATTTTGTTTTTGACACGTTAATAATTAGCCCACAATCTTTACAGAAGGCCTCAAAACACCCAATTGCTTTTTGTAGCCCTTCTTGCGTCTTGGAGATTATAAGGGTGTCGTCTGCAAACATTAGCAGTGGTATAGGGACGCCATTTAATCTCGGTGCATCAGTGTGTACATCCCTATAATATTCAATAACTTTATTTATGTACAGTGTAAACAATGTTGGAGCCATGACGCACCCTTGTCTTACTCCTCTTTCAGTGGGGAATTTGTCGGTAACCTCCCCCTGATTTCCCCACCTCACCTGTGCAAAATTACTGTCATGAAATTTAATCAGAAAGGCAATAAGTTCTATTGGCATACCTTGCTCCTGGAGCGCTCTCCACAGCCTAGTGCGAGGCACAAGATCGAAAGCCGATTTCAAATCGACGAACGCTGCGTACAGAGTGCCACCCCCAAGAACTACCCTTTTCCAATAAATAGTAGCAAATCTAAAAACCTGATCCATGGTACTCGTAAATGGACGAAAACTGGCTTGCAATGGTGACATAACCCCTGAGTGGCCTATCCAACTCTAAATCCTATGGAGCACAAGTCTGGCCACAACCTTTTGAATACATGCTGTCAGGCTAATTGGCCTATAATTCGCGGGGTCCGCCCGGTCACCTTTTTTAAAAATAGGAATTATTTCAGCTCCCTTCCAAATATCTGGAATGGGGGAGCCCTTGGAGATAGCATTGGCAAGTAGCTGTATGTATGGTATCCATACCTCTTTACTGTGCACGAATACATCTGCTGGCATCATATCCGGCCCCGGGGCTCTTCCTCTAGGAATTGTATTTAGGGCGTGTTCAATCTCTTTCCCACTAAATTCCAGAGGAATACTACTTACAATGTTGGTAGATAAGTTCCACTCTTCACCCCTTGTCTGATCAGGGTGCGTAAACTGAGCTTAAAAATGCAACACCCACAGTTCAGGAGGGACAGAGTTCATTGGATGGGCCCTATGACATCCCTTGCCCCATTTGACTAGATTCCAGAAGCCTACCATGTTCCTTGACTTGCTGGCTTCGTATAGCTCTTCCCAATAGATGTTATCCCAGGACTTTTTAGCTTCCTGCTGGATTACTTTGTACTTTCGTCTAGCCTCTAGTATTAGGTCCCTGTTTTTTTAACGTACTGCTACTGCTAGTGATTTGTATGCGACTCTACAACTTTTACCATACCAGGATTCTGCCTGTTTTCTGTCCTTGCGACGTGGACCAGTTGTCTCTTTTAAAAAGTATTTACTAAGATTTAAAAATAATGTTGTGTGGATTGGAACCACCTTGGTCATAAGATCATTGTCATTAGTACATCCCTGGAGCTCTGTGGTTGCATTCAATACTACTGTGTCCATTTCACTGATACAATGATGTTTCTGAAGACAGTCAGCCCATTTTAGTCTTCTAGTTTAATTTGTAGGGCTAATATCATTAGTAGTGACACTATCGTCAGCTTAATTTCCCTTAAATAGTTGTAACTCTAAGCTGAGAGGGTTATGATCACTTTCGATTCTTTCGACAATGGTCATGTCTCTGATGGCTGTCCAGAATTCCAAATTAACTAGAATATAATCTATCCTACTAGTACTCACGCCGTTATCGAAAGTAGGTCTTCCTTCCTTATCCGCTATTGTCCTGCCATTGACTGCTCTAAGTCCTTGTTCAAGACATAGTGTCTTGAGCTGTAGAGTAGCCTGAGTCCACCTTTTTATGGGGGGTATAGTTAGTTGGGGTATCAACCAGCTTCGATCTTCTACCTCAGTAAGATCAATGTCAAACTGATCCAATGGCTCAAAGGAGCAATTAAAATCGCCTGCTACCAAAAAGTTTACCTTGCCATTGTATGCTTCCAGAAGATAACCCAAGTGACTAACTATTTCTGCTGGTTTACCTCCCAGCACTCCCCTTGCCTAGACATTAAAAATAACTAGATCTCCAAAAACTGGGGACTGTGGGGCATATTACCAACGTTAAGCGATATTTATCGCTAACGATGCTTAGCAACGAATTTTTTACCGCTATTATCGCAGATAAACCTTGCTATTATCAAGGTTTATCGCAAAAGCGATAAAAAACGGCCGCAATGCATGAATATCGCTGAAAAGTCAGCGATATTCATGCATTACCGAGCTAATGCTCTTAGCCATGTTATCCACCTCCCATTGGATAACATGGCTAAGAACTGCTCAGGGCAGGTGTTAGTTTTTGGAGATATTCGCGCTTAGCGCGAATATCTCCAAAAGTTGGTAATAGGAGATAGCGATGTTAGCGACTGTTTCCAGTCGCTAACATCTTGGCACGCCCACTTTGCATGTCATTAGTGATAAATATCACTGACATGCAAAGTGGAGCCCAAGATGGTCGCTATTTCCTACTAGCGGTCGCTAACTGGTGTTAGCGACAGCTAGGTAATAGGGAGATAATTTTATCTCTGCTTTCTTGGCTTTTAAAGCCTAAAAAGCAGAGATAAACCCCCTTGATAATATGCCCCTGTATTTTTACCATAAGAATGTCATTTGAGTTGGAGTTTAGTTGTTGGGTGGTATACCTATCATCCTGCTTAACCCACTAACCTTTATTCATTAATGTTAAAAACAAAAATTAACTGAGCTATAAAATTTTGACAACACACATCCTCCCAAGGCATCGAATATTACTCTACAGTTACGCTTTTTGTGCACAATAAAAGTGAAATTAAAAAAAGTCACAATTTTAATTTAATGCAATGCTGTCCCAGCCATAAATGATGTTTAAAACAACAAATATCACAGAAACAGTTGTTTCATGCAGCTATGACTAGCACTCTCCTGGGCTTACTGGCCGGCCCCTTGGCAGACTAGGTCACACAGTAAAATAAATAAATATTGCACATTTAACAAATATAGAGAAAATGTACTGACCTGTGCAACATTGTTCCATCACAAAAGAAGAATGCAAAAATATAACTAGGCCCCTACTGAAAAAATGCAGGCCACTCAGCACAATAACTTTGAAAAGTCAAATGAAAGTGCAAACAAATACTGGTACATGCCCTCCATCAAACAAAAAACACACTTAGACAAGAGATGTTGAATTTAATGGTGAAATCTCAAATATTTGAGTCATTAAATCCAATGGTACATATACAGCAGACAAGGAGTGAGCCTTCCAGCTCCAAATCTAAATGAAATATGACCAGGAGAGGAGCCCGCTGGATAGGAACAGGAAGTTGGAGTCTCTGAGGCACTTCCTTCCTGTTGGGGATTTTTTTTAAGTCTTTTGCACAAAAAACCAAGTCCAACAGTCAGTTGGAGAAGAGAGTCCCCCTCCAAAAGCTGCTTCTTGAGCACAAAAGGTATCTGAGTGGTGCGTTGGCAACTGCTATTGGCACTATCATGACAGGAAGCCGTGCAAGTGAGTGTGAAGTCTCGCCCGCATGCGCTCCCTAGCAGTCCAAGAGTATCGTGACACAATGTCATCATCCATACATACACATAGTCCTAAGACATGGGTCAAACTTAGTAGTGCAGACTCTGTCTGTGCACTTTCACTGGCAGATTAACTAGGCATGTAAAAGCTGTTTGTCAAGAATTAAATCCACGTTAAGTATAAATAACTCACCTCTTAGATAAGCTGTAGGTATGCCATAAAACCCAGTGCTTTGTGCTTAAAAGATAAAAGATGTCCTTTTGAGTTTCAATAAGTTACTCATGCACTTGCAGACCCCTATGTCGACTTCTACAAAGATTATATCCCCATAATGCAACTGACATACATGTTCACATAAGCATATAAAATCTCTCTCACCCAGTCAGACAGCGACAGAGGGACTAACACATTCGCTCACATACTCATAAACTACTCGTGTATGCAGCACTCTCAAAAGCAGTTACAGACACACTTACATACCCCTCTATTCCCTAACAGAGGCAATGAGGTATTCATTCAGGCATTCAGGCATTTACCTACACATTAAGAAAGCTATAGACATCACAAAATAGAGACTCATACTCTCACTCAGATATGTAGAAAAGTACTGACACAACCTAGTCATCCATTCAGACAAGCATTTACAATGCAACGGTTTCGCCTTTGAAAAAGTTAGAGCTATTGGCATTGTAAATGACAACATTTTTTTGTATGTGTTGGTTTTGAAAACAGATAAATAAATGGCACTGTCATTTACAATGCCAATAGCTTAATCTCTCGCAAATGCCACACACAAACACACAGACCCACACAGAGTCCCACACACATACATACCTACAGAGCCACACACAGAGCCACACACACACAAAGAGCAACACACACACATACACAGAGCCACATACACATACACAGACACACACAGCCCCCCCCCCCCGTCGGGATGCACCCTCCAGGGCCAGCATGGACGGGAAGTCCTTGCAGTTTGAGATGCCGGTGGAGTCGGTGATACAGGTCTTCCACAAGTTGGACCAGAAGGTGGCCGTGGTGATGACCGTGCCGTCGATGCTCGACACCTTCTAGTAGTCGGTGGGCAGCGTGGAGCAGACCAGCACCCAGCCCGGTCATGAATCCTTCAATGCCCTCTTTTCCCTTTGCTTGAGACCCTTTCAGCAGGATGTACAGAAGTTCCTATTTTGTGTCAGAATCCTGTATACTTGAAGCGTTGCCTATTCTTTGCAGAGTGTTAGAAACTTTTGTGCTACGATTAGATACTGCTGTGCTTGGAGTTATGATTTTAGGTGCTTGTGTTGTCTCGCACAGTTATTCGTTTGATGAAATTCACCTAAAATCGTTTTTTTTTTTAATTAAGCCAAATATAAAGAAAGGCAGTACAAAACAGAGATTATAGAGCCATCTTTAAATATGCTACCACAAGTAGATCATTATAAATAGTGAACTGGCTACACAGGAGAGACAATGATCATGGACAGTGTAGACCATGAGACATGGTGCACTGAACACGCGAAGTGCTGGCCACACAGGACAGCCGTAGCAAAAAGAGGCAAATGACAGAGGCCACAGTCAGTTCCGACCCGTACGGTACAAAAAATATCACACAATATTTGCAATTCACAGGAAAGGCCATCCAACTGGCCTGACATTTTTTACGTGGAAAAAACGGCTGGCAATAAATTCTCAAAGCTGACAAAGAGGAACTGTGTCATTTCTATATACACTTCTAAAAGAACAAGTGTCCCACACCGTGATTGCTAAAGTTGCTTCTCAAGAAAAAAACGCATTGGAAACCCCTAAATCAAATTCACATACAACAATAGACAGCTTGAGATTCATGGAAATCACTGCTACAAAGGGGAAGATGTTTCACAAAACGACCAAGAGTTTAAAAAAAACATGTAACAGCTTGTTTCTCAATGGCAGCAAATCGGTTTCACGCATCACAAGTTACAACTGCAGACAAAACGTAGAACTACTGAAAGCAATCGCAAATGAGCTCTTCCTTATGCTTTGTGTCGAAAGCGCCAGAGATGAACAATGAGGAAGTCAACTGTAACTGGGAGGTGGTGCTAAAGGGATTCCTCTCCCACACACCTGTTCTTTTTAAAAGAAACCCCGCGACAGACAACCGTGGCGTCCTTACCCAATACAATGCCACAACTCTTTAACCATTTGTGGCTTACATCTTTTTTTATGGGTCCCTATTCAACTGAACCATGCATTTCTGTGTATATAACATTGCAAACATACACAAAACCTTTGTGTTGACCTAAAATATATTAACTACATGCCGTTGTGTCCCACGTGCTTCCTCACTTTGGAAAAAACATAGACGCTTTGGCACCCAGAATAAACAAGAAGCACGGGCACATGGACAGCGGGGAGGGGAGGGCCCGGGAACGGACAGCGGGAGGGGGGGTGGGAAGGCAAGGAAAAACAAGCACTCACCTGGACTTCCTCCGTCGGCGGTCGGCCGCAGAATGGCCAAAACAAACCTGGACGACAAAAAAAATAAACCCCGCCCACCGCCGCACTGACGTGTCCAAAGGGGCAGGATGAGTAAAAATGGCCGGAACGCCCCGGAATCTGCTCCGCAATTGACGGACAGATCTCTGTTCCAATGGCTAGCCTCCATTTATGGAGCTAGCCAATGGGAAACAGAGGCGGGACGAACATCCATACTGTTAACAAAAGTTTTCGCCTGGGCGGAGCACTGCGTGCTACGGCCAGGCGAAACCTAATAAAGGCTCCTTTAAACCTAGGTCAGGCCTTATAGTGCAGAGCATGTTTCTGCACTCTCACTGCCAGCTCGACTTTGCATGTAAAAGCCCTTCATCAAGTCTTAAACCCATGTTTTTGTATACATAACTCACTTCTGAGATAAGCTGTAGGTATGCCATAAAGCACATTGCTTTTGGCTTAAAAGATGAGCGATATCCTTATGAGTTTGACTAAGATACTCATGCATTGGCAGACCCCTATGCCATGTACTACATAGAGTATGCCACCCATAGTGCAACTGACATATATGTTCACAAAAGGATAAAGACTCACTCACACAGTCTGATAGCAACAAAAAGACTTATACATCCACTCACATAAACTGCTCGTGTATGCAGCACTATCAAAAGCAGTTACAGACACACTTACATAACCTGCTATTCCCTAACGGAGGCACTGAGGAATTGATTCAGGCATTTACATACACATTAAGAAAGCTAAAGACGTAACATAACACAGTCATATACTGACACACTTAAACTTCCCATGGCACTGCTATAGGTGCATACCTACTCTTACTCAGATATGTAGCCAAGTACTGACACAGCCTAGCCATCCATTCAGACAAATAGTATTTTAAACATAAGTCAGGCCCACTAGTGCAATGCCAGCTTGGCTTGGCATGTAAAAGCCCTTCATGAAGCCTCAAACCAATGTTGTAGTATACATAACAAACCTCTGAGATAAGCTATAGGTATGCTATAAAGCACGGTGCTTTGTGCTTAAAAGATTAGAGTTGTTCTTTTGAGTTTCAATAAGTTACTCATGCACTTGCAGACTCTTATGCCAAGTACTACATACAGTATACCACCTATAATGCAACTGACATACATGTTCACAAAAGCATAGAGACACTCAGTCAGATAGCAACAGAGGGACTTATACTAACTCTCTATGCACCAGTATCAAAGGCAGTTGCAGACACACTTGCATACCCTTCTATTGAGCAACACAGGCACTGAGGTATTCTTTCAGCCACTCACATACACATTTTGAGAACCATAGACTTGGTAAAACCATGAGTCATATACTTGCACATTTACTTAAACATCGGATGGCACTTCTACCGCTCGACTCATACACTCACTCACATATCTAGCTAAGTACTGACACACCATAGTCACCCATTCAAACAACTAAACCTTTAAACATGGCTAGAGATAGAGCAACACAGTAATGGATATGGTAGTATACCCAGTGAGAAACTAATTAATACAGTGACACAGAAAAGACACAGATATATAAACATGTAATAGGACAACTGTTTTAGTTGGTAATTAATAACTTAAAATATGTCATGTGCATGCATTAAAAGGTAAATGAAGTTCTTTTCTTTTCAGGCATCAATTTGTAGTTACGTACAGACAGTTAAAATACCATCAAAATATGAGAGGAGAAAGAAACAGAAGCAAGAATACCATATCCTAACAACTGAGAAACAAAAGGAGAAAGTGGTGAAAGAGAAAAGAGCTGCTGGTAAGAGAACAAAGCTGTTTCTTAAAATAGTATGTGGACAGCTGAAAAGTCAGCTAAATCAAGTAAATAAATAACACATTTTGAGATCAACTAAGAAAGCAGAAAAAGTACATGATATAAAGAGTAGAAAATGGTACAAAAACAGCACCGAGTTTAACTAGAAGGCAGAGGCAGTTTAAGGAAATCCAAGTTAGTATGTTCCAAGGAAGAGTAATTCAGAATCTAATAAGAACTATGAATAAGTATTGAAGAAGAAGTGAAGCAGTCAGACAAAGGAATGTGTTGATAGTATAGTCAATAAGGCTTTGCTTTCAAGAGGAAGCTAATTATGTTGATTCTAAACAGAATGAAAACACTGGGTGAAATACTGTTGTGTATGAGGAGAAGAATCCGAAAGAAAAGACTTGTCAAAAAATCTAACTTTTGCAAAGTTTTTATTAGTGAATGTAGACATACTTCTAGTAATTAGCCTTTTGTTAACAAAGAAAGCTACTTCCAAGGGAACACATAAGTGCATGCAGTTGATGAATCTGGATGATGTTATGAGATGAAGGATGGAAATTCTATTCCAAAAGAGGTGATGGTAGCTAGAAATGTAGTGGTAGTGATAGATGAAGAGGTACAGAGAAGGCATAGTTAGGCCCCTGTATACAAATGGAACTGTATTAGTGTTTGCAATATTCAACAGCAATCAATTGATATATTGAGAACTTTCCTACGTAAGTTTCCAAGCAGAAGTCTAAAACTGACAACTGTGGCTTTAACAAGGATTAGATCCATTCAAAGTAAGAAATATACTCATTTACAGGGACACTCACTAGCATGTCTATCTAACAATTTGACAAAGCACCTTTCATCATTTCAGAACGTTATCTATACATGACTCGGAAATGCAAACATTAGTTAGGAGACTTTACTCTGTCAAAACTCATGCTCTATGTTTAAGAGAAATTAGTAGAGCTCTTTTGCATTATACAGTAGAAGAGGTAGAAAATGGTTGTCATTATGTTCAGTTTTGTTTCTTTGGTACTGAAGATGAGTGTAGGGAAAATGAAGGCTTGCTATCTGCATGTGTAGTGGAGCAAGTCACAGGTGGTACTGTTGATAACTTTGAAGAGGAGATTACAAAGTTTAACACAGTCTGTCCAGAGAAACCAAGCGTTGTTTGTATATGTAGTCAACACACTCACTACAAAAGTTAAACTTGTTATGTTGTTCTGTCTTCAAAAAGTGAAGAAAAGAACATAGATAAGTGGTAAGAATTTACAGCTTATTAATTTGTAGACGAACCCTTTGATTGTTGCACACTACACATTATTTGTAAGTACTATTATAATAAGTTAGAGAATAATAAAATGCCAGCTACATCAGTACATAACAAGTTAGAACTAGTTTCAATTTCACAAGAAATTTCAGATTTAAATGTTTATGAATCAGTTATAACACAATGTATACATCCATTGCACACTATAGTCCATATGGAGCCAAAGGCAGGGAAGTTACCTCCAACAGAGTTACAGAAACGTCTTAAAGGTTAAGTTGTATACTTGCCATTGGATTTCAAGCAGAATATTGAAACTATAGGGGTGCAGAGAGATTTTGAGGAACCACTTAATATTCTAGTCAATGGTGCCCCTACCAAGAATAAAAAGATATGGCAAGAGTTAGTGGTTGCTTCTAAAGTAAGAAAAGCAACCGTGTTTTTGGTCCAAAACAATTTTTATTATAAAAATGTAAATGTCCTTTAAGATGTAACACATATTGAGGATGACACATTACCATCAAGAGGTCAGATTGAAAAGGTGAATTTATCAAGATCAGAAGAAATCTATGAACACTACAGTATCCATCCCCTGCATTCTATATAGCTAATTGGTGATCCTATCGATCTCTTTCAAATAAAAGAAGCAAAAGGAGGTCCCTTGAGTATGTGGGAAAAAAGTTCAGAAGCTTGCTGTTTTCAGGAAAATGAAGGAGATTTTGGAAGTTACCATTTGGAAAACAGTTCAGGTGTCAACTGCTATGTAAATATTATTCTGAATGTACTGTTGCATTTACCACATCTAGTAAACCACATTAAAATTAATCAGAAGAGACAATGTGTTCTGCACTATATAATTTGCTCCAATGTTTACTGGCTGACAGAACTGTCATACATTCTGCTTCAGGTATTCAAGCTCTTTTAGATATAAGTAGTAGATCACTAATATTACACTCCACAAGAAGCACACGTATTTATTATGCTTATTGTTGAAGTTTTAGAAGAAGAAGAAGTAAATATTGATGATTTATTTGGACTGGAGTAACAAATGGAACCACGACTGTGAAGATTGCTCATTTACATCTACCACTCAAATAAAGGCTGAGCGTCTTCTGTATTTAACATTACCAGATTCCAAAACTGTGCCTTTTGAGAAATTGTTAAAAAATGCTAACCAAAATATGATCTACCCGCACTGCAGATCAGATGTTATGCCTACGCTGTTTTTAGGAACAACTAGAAAATACCTTGCTACAATGATGAAGAAGAGATGGTTTCGAATTGGAAACTCAAATTATAAACTTCAAAGCTGGACAAATATACATTTTGTAAAGAACTTTTACTACTTTAGCTATCATTTTTCACAAAGGGGTTAATACAACCTCTGGAAACTACATTTTCTATTTAAAGAGCAAAACTGGATGGACGGAATACAATTACATCAACCTAAATCCAAACCTGAACTTCATTTCATTCTACAAAACTGTTATCTTTTCTTTCTTCAAATGAAATTCTGCTGAGGAATTCTGCATATAAAAGTAGTGTATGGTGTTTCTTCTATGTGGTTCATGTGTGTTTTAGGCATTATTCGGCCTATCGGGGGATAATGTCTTTAAAAAGTTCTCAAAATTCAAGAGTCCTTTTATCTTCCAGAAAGTAATTAATATAGCATCTAATTACTACACTCTCTAATTAAAGTCTGAAGCGGGATGGCCATAATCCAATTGCAGCAGCCTTAAATTGAAACGCAAAACTGCTTTTTGTTTCTTCTACCATACTTCTGCATACTATTTGTTGAAAAGAACTACTGGGAAAAGATTTTGTCTATATGGATCATCAGCAGTTTGTACATCAATTGGCCGACCAGAGGTATGTTTTCAAGAGGATCTCCAAAATTAAAGAATGGTTTAATTTTAATTGGGTTATTGTATGAGATATAATATTTAAAAAAATATTTCTTACATAGGTTTGTTTAGATTAGTGTAGTAACTCCAGACAAAACAACTGAATAATGAATTGTAGGGAGTGCAAAGCATAGTGTCACTTATTTATCGTGAAATACTTTGCAGCTTTGTTTTTTTTTTAACAATCCATTGATTCTTTTTTCCTCACTGTTCAAAGATAACGCTTCATACAGACAATATGATGAAGAAGCATGAAAGCTGGGAATAGTACAAAAAGGAAATGAAATGTTTTACTATATTGTAATATCATATTATAGTATAACCAATATGTATTGTTGTTTCTGTAATTTTGAAAATGAAATACCAACATATATTTATGTTCTTTCTCTTTTTATTCATAGAGTTTTGTATAACACGAACAAGACCCAAACAGGTATCAGAACGCTTCACATTTAGGGTAGGTAGGATACAGAAGTAGAAGGAAAAAAAAACACATTTGTTATATATATGTGCAAAGCATGCCAAAACTGGGATTCCCAGTTGTACAACTATGTAGTAGTCAATAAGAGCATCAAAATAGAGGGCAGGTTAGTAAACATAGAGCTAAGGTGTTTTAGGGCAGAAACTTGTTCATTAGGATTTTTTTCACTTCCTTTTTGAAAGAATCGGTGGATGAGATTCGACGGACTTCCAGTGGAAGAGAGTTCCAGATCTTTGAGGCAATGCCTGAGAAAGCTCTGTGACTCATTCTCTTTTTGTGGAAAATCTGTGGTTTCAGAAGCAATGAACTTGCGCTTCGTGACTGTATGCATTCTCCTGATAATTCTAGCTTTTGAGCCAAATAAATAGGGGTCTTGAAATGTATTGCTTTGTGAATTATGCAGGCAATCTTTAGCTGTATTCTTGCTTCATATGGCAGCCCGTTTAGGATATGTGATCATTTCGTTTTGTACCAGTAGTTCAGTTCAGTTCAGTTACTTTATTCGGATAAACCATATCCATGAAAGGAAAAAAACACACAGTAATATGTAAAAACGAATATGACACATTTCAACACCTACTAATACCACACATGTCAATCACCATGACCTACCATTATAACGCATACTTTTACCATGAATATGCCTTTACCACGCCTGCCATTACAATACAAAGGCATGCGTGGTAAAGGTATACTCTTGGTAAAAGTATCTAAGGTAAGTTACACTACCCGCTGTACCCTAAACCCTAATTCAGTACCCCTGCACAACCCCCCGAGCCTCAATCCTTTCCCTAAACCGTAAATCACTACACCTGCATCCTCCAATCCTTTTCCTACCCTGAAACACCACCCCTGCATGACCCTCCTCCCAACCCCAGTCCTCTCCCTACCATAAAACACTACACTACATGACCCCCTCGAACCTACCCTAAAACAGTACCCAGCATGACACCCACCGACCCCCAGTCCTCTTCCTATCCTAAAATACTACCCTGCACGACCCTCCCCCTGACCCCCAGTCCTCTCCCTACCCTAAAACACTACCCTGCATGACTCCCCACCCTACCCTAAATCCTAAAACAGTACCCAGAACGACACACACAACCCACCCCGAACCCATTTTACCCTAAAAAGATAACCCCCAACCCAGGTCCAACCCCCTTACCTCCCTCCCCTGGTGGTTCCCTCTGGTCGTCTGAGGGTGGAGCATGTTGTTGTGAGGAAAGGGAAGTGCCTCTGTTTCCTCACCATGATGTGGAACGCCTAAATTGTTTTTACAAGGTATGTGCTTTTACCACACATACCTTTACAACCAAATTCGTTGTAAAGGCATACGTGGTAAATCACATACATTGTAAACAAATGCATAGTAATGACTATGTGTTGTTACAAAGCATGGGTGGTAACGCTTGTGTTGTAATGGTATGCAGGGAAGCAGCTGTATTGTAACGGCTGTTTCTCATCATGGCATGGTCAGTGACATCACTCATGACATCTCAAATGACATCACTGATGACATCATCCAGTGAGTGTAAGTATTTTCTAAGAGTTTATAACTGTTAAACATATATACTAAGCTACAACAAAAGCTAAATTAGTTTACTAGGTGAGCTGCTTTGACAATATTACACATATTGCCCTAACACTTTATGTATTATTGTATTACATTACACAGGAGATTTTACTTTAAAACTATTTAATATAAACATGTGTTATTTAGATCCATTGGGCTATATTTTTTGAGAAATCTACAAATTATGTGACAAGTGAGATAGATACATAAGGATTTTGTAAATGCTGCAAGCTGGTATTGCGTAATTCTCCTGTCCCTGACTTCTGCCTAGTTTTATTTTTATTGCCAGAAGGTTAGGCTTAGTTACAATATACTTTGCAATCCAAGGAGTACAATCAAATGTTCTACCGTCTGCTATGAAATAATTCCTCTAAATATTAACGTCTGAAATGCAATATCTGAGCCTAATCAAGGAGCCCCTCAATACCCAACAGGCTGTTGGGCTATTTTAAATGTCCATTCTAGATGGTGAGAAATGTAAACAGATCTCTAGTAGTTCAATTGAGCCCTATCATTATGAGAATTGTATTAGGAGTAGTTAGTTGACCCCTAGCTGCTCTAACCTGGCTAAACACCTCCTCTCTACATTTTCTTAAAACTGGACATGCAGAAAACATGTGGGTTCAGTTCTGATAACTTACACCTCGGCCACTGGCCTGATTTATGCCCGACCCACTCAGCAGCTTTGGTGAGAGTTATATAGACATCAAAGTTATCATGTTGAATCCTATATTTAGTAACCCTCATTGCTAAAATACTCATTCCTATTTATTGGTCAGCATGTTCTGGATTATTTCCTACCCCACTAATCTAGACTTTTTCTCTGCCTACCTGGGTATGTGATCTTGTCGTTCATTAATACAAATTTGATAATAACCTGAATCTTCAATACGCCCTTTTTTGGGAATAGTTTCACAAATATGAAGAGAGCAAAGCAGTACAAGGCACAGATTAATTTTGTATTATTTTTACTTAACCAATCACATAATTGTAAATACTGAAAAACTCAGGGCCTCATTTATGAGGCCTTGTGTCAGTTTTGCGCTTCCGATGCGTCACTTTTTGTGACGCATCGGCGGCGTAAAACATGCCTCCTGTTGCGCATTATTTACAAAGTGACGCCTCTAAGCAGATGTGTCACTTTGTAAACCCCTGCGCTACATTATACCTGCGTCAGGTATAATGTATGCAGAGGGGGCGTTCCCCCGTAAAAAGCCTCGTAATAGTGACGAAGTGAAATCTATGAGATTTCACTGCGTCCCTTTTAGGACGCTGTTGCGCCAAAATCTTGCGCCTGCCTCACAGCAGACGTAAGACTGACGCAAGCCCTTTCACAAAGGGCTTTCCCCATGTGAAAGAACGCATTGCTGGAGTTGCGTCACTTTTGTGACACACCCCAGCAATGCGTGACTTTTGCGCTTACAGATACGTCAGAAATACTGACGTATCTGTAACTCCTTGCAACATGATGCGTCATACTGTAAATATTCATAAAAGGGGGTGGTGATGGACAGAGCATCTGAGTTAAACAGAACACTCATACCCAGTCAAAAGATCAGGGCTTGATCCATCACCATTTTTTAGCTCACTGCACCATCCCAGCTCAGAACCTCGCTATATGCAAATTAGTCTGACCCTGGCCCAGTGCATCATGGGAACAGGGCAGACCAAACAACCAAGCCAATTCTTTACTGGAAAGGAAACAAGCTTCCGGGGACCGGTTTCTGGCATTACAGCCGTCTTCGGCCCGGCTTGCTTGAATCCTGATGGTGCAGTGAGCAAGGGACTCACATCTGAGCATACCCTGCCACTCCTATAGTGGCCAAAACGATTCAGAAAAGGGGGTGGTGATGGACAGAGCATCTGAGTTAAACAGAACACTCATACCCAGTCAAAAGATCAGGGCTTGATCCATCACCGTTTTTTAGCTCACTGCACCATCCCAGCTCAGAACCTGGCTATATGCAAATTAGTCTGACCCTGGCCCAGTGCATCATGGGAACAGGGCAGACCAAACTACCAAGCCAATTCTTTACTGGAAAGGAAACAAGCTTTTGGCCGAAGACGGCTGCAATGCCAGAAACCGGTCCCCGGAAGCTTGTTTCCTTTCCAGTAAAGAATTGGCTTGGTAGTTTGGTCTGCCCTGTTCCCATGATGCACTGGGCCAGGGTCAGACTAATTTGCATATAGCCAGGTTCTGAGCTGGGATGGTGCAGTGAGCTAAAAAACGGTGATGGATCAAGCCCTGATCTTTTGACTGGGTATGAGTGTTCTGTTTAACTCAGATGCTCTGTCCATCACCACCCCCTTTTCTGAATCATACTGTAAATACGACGCATCAATCATGTCGCATGGAGTGTGCACTGAGAAGTGACGCATCGCTGCTTTCACGCAGCGATGCGTCATTTCTCATAAATGAGGCCCACTGTATATAGGATATTAGACCCAATACTGACCTGCTGAAATGTTGGAAAATATTCATAGTGACATTAGCCCTTTATGATGTACGGGGAAATTGAATGATATTATCTATCTTGTCATTGATGAAAAGTTACCCGTGAAATTTCTGCAGCTTTAAATATCAAAATATGCCCTTCCGCACAATCCCCAGTTCTAGCATTCTTGTATGCACTTATATTTGACATGTGTGTAATACTGTACAGGGTAGGAATGCCTTAATAGTGTTAAACAAGGTGTTTTGGACTGCCAAAAGGCCTCCTCAGAAATCTTCTCCTGTTCATGTAGCTTAAGCAGCTTAGTTAAGTTATGACACATTACTTCCCAGAAGTATAACAAGAAATTTGGAATAACCCATCCCCCTCTCTGAAACTGGCAATTGAAGATATCTTAAGGCTCTTCTAGACCTATAAGATACCCTGATAAAGAATATAATAATAGCATCAAGCACCGGAAAGAAGCATGCTGGTTGCTTTGTTCACCCTAAGTTGGCGTCCCTACGTCCCTGAGTCCATTGCTCACTTTGCCACTAGATTCAAGCTAGCCTGGCTGATGAGGGCTGTTAGCCGAAACCGGTCCCAGGATGCTTGTTTCCGGTCCAGGGAAGACATGACTTGGCAGTTCGGGCTGGACTGTTCCCATGAGGCACAGGGTCAAGACAGACTTGCATAAAGCTGTGTCTGAACTGGACAGCGAAGTGAGCTAAAGAACGATGAAGAATTAAACCCAGATCTGTGACTGGGGTGAGTGTCTGAATAGTTTCAGCACTCCGTCCATCATCTCCTTATGTTTGCTTTGAATATTATGATAATAAAACAGAATTTGCTAGTTATATAATCATTATTAAGGATCCATCCCCTGTGTGAGTATGAATTTCAAAAAATGTTGTTTTGCTATACATGAGTTTGTTTGTGTAGTGAAAAGTGGGCCTATTTTATACCTACAGTCCATTCTTATTTTTGTTTAATTCTAATTCAGTTTTCTTTTTTTTTATTTACTAAGTGGTTTAATGTGTTTACTTAGCCTTTCAACCTCGCTCCAAATAAGTACAGTTTTGTTATTCATATTGGTTACTGAAAAGGCATGATAATGCTCTAATGTCATCTGCTTGGCTTATGGATACACTTCTTGTTTCTCCAATTTTATCTGTTGACTACATATTCCTTCGTACAACCTCTCATGCTCAACTTTAAGACATCCAATATGATACTCAAACTGGCTACAGCAAGATTTATTCAAATAAAATCTTTCACAAACTCCCTAATCTCACAATATATTCTTCTTCTTGCAGTACAAACATCTATATTTAATTGCAAGTGACCTCTACCTCAACCCCTGAGAGCATGTTGTTGCGATTTATGAAAGGCTAACTGGAAGGTAACTCTTAATATTACTATGACCTCTTCTTCAACAGTCAATCCTTCTGCAATATCAATACAATAAAGGGGACCTAGCGACTCGTATATTGATTAGTTCTTCCTAGTTTCTTGTAAGCACGCAATGCATGGTTTGAAGTTATTAATTTCCTCTTTACATTTTTACAGCGTCTGCCTGTAGTTTCGACCTTGCATTTAAGGTGAGAAACATAAGTCATACTGTCACGGTTAGTGACCTTTATTTTGACTCTACAGCACTCCTGAAGCTTAAGTATAATCCTCAATCTCCTGCCTTCTTTTGCCTGTTTCCCTTCCTCCTCTGCAACATTCCCTTCACCCCTCCACTTCTCCCCAATCCCTCTACCCCATATCACCTCCCTTTTCCAGGATCTGGCAGGAGGCAGACTCTTACTCTGCTTCTCAAAAATGGATACTGTTGTCTGCATTCTAGAAATGTGGCTCCTGCCACAACCCCCTCCAATCCAGCGCTTGAGATTTTAATCATGATATTAAAAAAAGTTATTTTTAATGAATATCCTACATTAGGCATTCATTTAAGCCCTAGTCCTTAATCCCTACTTTGTGGACTTCCACTCTATAAGGAATTGGTTAACGTCAGAAACATCCATGACATCACAGAAGGCTCTGTGCCAATTTCTTTTTATGCAGGCTGTTCCTACTGTAGCGGCGATCTCTAACAGTCTAACCTCTGATAGTAGGGTTTGCATAGCTCATTGTTTCCTTTTTGTTTCCCAAGCAAGGTCAGCAAAAATAGGAAAACTAAGCCATGCTCAGATGTTATTTTCATTCTTTGTAAAGCAATCTGGAGGATTTCCTCTTTCATCCGAAAGTCTAGAAAATAGCAGATAATTGGTCTTGGTTTACTCCCTGTCACTTTGGCAGGAACATGATGCGTTCAATTGGTTGAGCGATCAAGAGTGGTCTTCCATTTCCCCAGGTCATCTTCCAAATTGTTAGTCAGTCATAGGACTATTCAGGTCACCCACCTCAGATCCTGCAGGGACGTTAACAATCTAAATGTTGGAGAGTCTATATCTGTTTTCAAGGTCCTCACATTTTCAAGTCAAATTACGACTCTGCTTTTCAAATGTCATAGCCACGTGTTCCTCTAGTCTGATTGTCTACTTGTTGATGTTTCTTTATGAAGACTCACAGCCTATCATCCAGTAGCTCTATTTTCCTTGTCCGGTCTTCCATCTTTGGAGCTTTTGTTCCTGTGCTCTTCTTATGCCTTTGATATACCTCAGAATGGCAGTGAACATAGATTAGGTTGAGGAAGTAAATATCTGTGAAGCCTGCAACTTCTGGGGCCATTCAGATTCTTCCGGGTCATCAGACTCCAGAGGGGTCTCTGTGGGTATGGACAGAGAATATTTAGTATCCTGGTGCACTTCCTCTACTCTCACTAGTGAATCATGATCAAAATTACGTCCATGCCTGAGTAGGCTATATCTGGATTTGCAAATACATTCCCAGATTCTGCACAGAGGCTCATGGTCATATTGGGCATGGTGCAGTTGGTCTAGAGCAGGTGTGACTCTGAGTAGTCTGGTTTTCCTGAACATGAATAGTTATTGGGTTAGCCACTAGTTCCCTTCCATTTGCCTTCTCAAGATGAGCCATTTCCGATATGTTTGCTCTCACTATAGCATGGTTCTCATTATGGTCACTGATTTGACTTTTGAGACCCTCCATGGCTGATTGAAGATTTAGCCTTATTTCCAAAGTACAAAACCACATTGTTGCCAACTGTGTCTTTGAGTGAGCAAGATGGTCTACTTGAATTGCCTGGAGTCTGATTCTGATCTTGGATCAAGATGCCCTTCATGTATGCTCCAAGTCTAAATGCTGAGTTGAGAGGCTGGGCCTCAAACTCCTACAGGGGCACAAGCAATACATCACTACAGTTCAGTTGCAGTATCTCTTCTATCAAAATATCACATCAGATATTTTGTTGGTTGGAAATGTTTGAAAAGCTAGGTAGTGAAGTCAACCAAGAAAAGCCAGGTATTCAAGCCAACCAACAACATTTTGAAATGGATGGGCAAAACTATGATGACCCTAAGTCATTGAAGGGGTTTGCAAATGCAATGGGGCCATCCTCATACTAGTTTCCAGTCATGCTGCATCATCAAAACTGCTCGTATACTTAGATAATAATACATATGCAACATTGGGGTGTTCACAATGACCATGGTCACGCCCTCGTTTTACTATTTGAACATGAGCAAGAGAAAGAAAGCCTTCTCGACAAACATGCATAGAATACCTTACTTAGACAAGCAATCTTCACAGTAGAGTACCTGACCTAAAATCAGTACTCTGAGTCTTACATTACCATCCCCAAGATGTATAAGGGGAAAGGAAAGATTACTGACAAAGCAGAAAAAAAGAAGCTACAGACTCGTACAGACAGTTTGAATTCAAGTGCAGAAACTTAAAATATAGAAAATAATTAAATAGGATAATGCATGGACAAGAAGAATTTTTGCAAACATTAGATAGAATGAAGAGAAAGTGGAAAAAATTAGAAGACAGGCAAAGTGAAACAAATAAAAAGGGAAAATGTGGGGGAGGTAAAAATTAGGGAAATAATAATAATGTTAACAGGAAGACTTACTGGGCACAGAATATTCATCTGCCGTGGCACTTGTAGAGGCACCCCGGCTCCCTCACCTGTCTCTGAGGTAGTTACAGCCCTCTTATTGCTTCTGGATGCTGATGCATGTAAGAAATAAATAAAATAAAATAAAAAAGATTAGTGGTTCAGTTAATAATCTTCCCCAAAATATTTTGACAGGCAAAAGTTAATGCAGTAACATTGAACTGTTCTAAATCAGATCGCCTATAGCACTAGTATTGTGGATCTTTTCCTAATTTCTTAAATCCTAACCCTATTCCAAATTTCCTAAACTACATTTTGGAACTACTAAAGCATTTTAACAAATGATTTTTACTTCTCATGTCATTCTCAATCTCAACCCACTTTGAAAGGCCAACTGAATCTGCATTTTTTTAAATGCAAAAGTGCATATTACACACCACTGGGTGATTGCTTGGGGCTGTGCGAGCTGCAAAAGGAAAGGCATTGGGGAGTGAGAGAAGGCTACCTCACTAATACTATTAACTACCACTATCTTAGTGACAGAACAGAGGAGTCTCTGCATGACTTCTTAAATAAGTATGGGCGAATTTTGCGGGTCTCCTGTCCGTGTTGCGCAAAATCGCAAACAAATCCGCGGATTCGCGGATTTTCCTGCGAATTCGCAGATTTGTTTGCGATTTGCACTGGAGTACATTTATTCTACTGGCTAATCCAGTAAGTGCTACCTCGTTGGGTAAATGTAAAGTGCTTTTCCTACACTACAGCTGCGTAAATGTAAATGTAAATGTAGTATACTTGTAAAGCGCACAGCTGCCCCAGCAACGGGGCGTCCCGGCGCTGTATAACTCTGGGGAACCCGTCCTGGCTTTCCCTGTGGGATGGTCCCTTGCTGGGAGTCCCCAAGGTGGAGCCAGGCATCCCCGGAATTGGTGGGGCCGTTGTGGAGATTAGGCAAGCTAATGCCCAGAGTTGCCGAGTGGAACCCCTGATTAGAGTAAGCACCGAAGCGAGAATTATCAAGTCCGCTGACCAAGGTCCACGACCCTGCCGCGTTGGGAATTGAACCCTGGTCCCAGGCTGACTTCTGCTCTCAGGCCTGCCGCCTCCAACCAGTGAGCCACACTACTCCACTAAAGGGCCAGAAGATTTGTTTCCACTGACCATGTGTGCCTGTAACTTTGCTACCGCGCCAAAAGGCGCTGAGGTCCCTTGAGTGAGCTGCCCATCATAGTTGGGAAAGGGCAGGAAGACGTTTGATACTGCTAGTGTGTGGTGCGGGGCCAAACGGGCGGGGCTTCTATGCGTGTCAGCATGCCTCTTGTGTATAAAGGGTCAGAGAGCAAGCACTTCAGCAGGTGAAGAGAAAGCAGCCTCCTGGTCACAGGAATTACCTCGTACCAGAATGAATCCTGCCCTGCGTAGTTATCCGCGAAGATGCCACCGTTTTGTGCAATACCTCTACTCAACTGGAGTACTTTCTACTGGCTAATCAGTAAGTGCTACCTCGTTGGATAAATGTATAGTGCTTTTCCTACACTGCAGCTGTGTAAAGGGCCAGAAGATTTGCCTCCAGTGACCGTGTGTGCCTGTAACTTTGGTCCCTTGAATGAGCTGGCCATAACAAAAAAAAAAGAAAATCCGCCCGCGAGCGAATTTGCGAATTTTGCAGCAATTTCGCGGGATTCGCAGAAATTGCTGAAAATACACAAATTTCACGAGCGGAACGGATTTTTAGCTCATACTTATTCTTAAACAATCGGCCCAAGCAAGCACCAACGAGTATGATTAGGTAGTGCTCTCCACCTGGCTAGATGATGATCACATAATATTTTTAACATTACCTTAACTTACTTCCAAGTGTGAGCAGCATGCTTGCAATTTGTATTAAAATTATTAGCATAGAACAGAACAAAATAAATAATTATTACTTACCGAGCCCCAGCAGGTCGAGAAGGTCCTGTTCCCTGTCTAGTAAATAGGCTCACAGGTGCATCAGCTCTTGTTGGGTGCAGAAAACCCCCGGAGCTGTGGCACCCATACCAACGCAACCTGCCCCACTGATGCAACACTCCCACTGCCAGGCCTGCCACCAGCCGCTAGCATGGAGAGGAGGTGGCGCCACACATAAAAAAACTAGTGCAGCCACCTCCATCTCTGAAAAAATGGGGCAGGGCCACACTCCTTTGCTGAGCTGCCAAGCACAAGCTAGGCAGCTGATGCTGCTGGTAGTTTGGGGGGCCCTGGCTCTGCCACTCCCCTGATCTGCCATGGCGCTGGGTGAGGGGAAGAAAAGAAAAAGGAAGGAAGGAAGGAAAGAAGGAAGGAAGGAAGGAAGGAAGGAAGAAGCAAGTAAAGCAAAATATGAAAAAAGTACAAAAGTCATAAAAACACTTGAAAGAAATTGCAAAAAAACGTAAAATACACAAATACAAAGACAGGCACTAATATATTAAATACAAATTATGGGTAGATAAGTTTGATAGTAGAGGATTTAAAAAAAATTAAAGGATTGAAAAATAGGTTCAGCTACATAAACAGAGAATAAACAAGATGACCGCACCCATGTGAACCAGGTGCTGACGTTCGTGTGTGATTTTTATTACGAGAATGCACTTCACGCTACATATAATGTAAAACGTCACACGAACAGGCATGACAAGCAGCTCGACCCACTCGCGGAACTCCACGTCGCGAAGCATAGTTTTTTTGACACTACGTTGAGTTTGGCGTAGCATGACTCTCCAAACTCTGCCCAGGCCTACTTTTATGCACAACGCACCTTGCTATATGGCAGACATCTTATCTCAGACGTGAGTTAAGTATACTAAAACATGGGTTTAGGATGTGATAAAGGGTGTTTACATGCCATATCAAGCTGGCATTGAGAGTGCAAAGACAGACTTTGCACTAGTAGGTCTGCCCCATGTTTAAAGAAATATTTGTCTGAATGGATGACTATGTTGTGTCAGTATTTGGCTACATATCAGATTGAGTGTAGGGGTCCACCTATAGCAGTGTCATGAGGTGTTTAAGTAACTGTGCCAGTATATGACAGTCTGTTTGAATGAATGAAGTGGGATTTACACATGCGCAACTTAGCAAGTCTAAGGCTCTGTAAATGTATATAAGTGCCTGAGTGAATACCTTAGTGCCTCTGTTAGGGAATATAGGTGTATGTAAGTGTGTCTGTAACTGCTTTTGATACTGCTGCATACACAAGTTGTTTATGAGTACATGAGTGAATGTATACGTCCCTCTGTTGCTGTCTGACTTGTTGAATAAGAGTCTCTATGCTTTTGGGGACATGTATGTAAGTTGCATTATAAGTGGTATACTTCATGTAGTACTTTGCACATGGGTCTGCAAGTGCACAAGTTACTTATTGAAACTCAAAAGGGCATCTTTCATCTTTTAAACAGAATAATGGCTCTCTAAATGTGTATGTAAGTGGCTACAAAAAATACCTCAGTGCCTGTGTCTGCAACTGCCTTTGATACTGAATGTGCAAGTTCCTCTGGCTCTCTCTGAATGGGTGTGTGAGTAGCTCTATGTTTATCTTAATGGGCAAGTGAGTTGAAGCATGGGTCAGATACTGCATGTATAAATTGACATATTGTTATATAACTACACATATGACTTAGTAAACTTAAAACTACATGCATGTAGAAACCTCTCTGTCCTTTAGCCATTCTACAGTATACCATAGGAATCAGTTATATGTAATTAGTGCTGCATACATAAGTTCTGTATATGTCACTGAATATGTACATACCTCTGACTCTCTCTCACAGACTAGATGAGTAATAATTTATTCCTACATATGTACAAAACTTGTACTATATGTGTAACACTGAATATTTAACAACCCTAGAAGTCTCAAACTATACATGTGACTCAGTATTACGTAAAAGGGCATATCTTACCATATAAGTACATACAAACTTGTCCTATAACTTACCAACACCCATCTTAAAGGGTCTATGATACCTAAGATAGCTATGTTTCACAGGTTATTACATTATGTACTGCTCCAGTGAATGTTTTTCCCTTTTAATTCTGTGACTTGTAGTCCTCTTTTAAAAATGGAATAAATAAACACTACAAGTCCCAGCGTTCAAAGGAAATTATGCTTTTTATGCAGCATATTATGTATGGACCTGTAAAACTTTGTATACCTTGTAGTACATCGTTAAGTATAAGTTTAAAGCTTAGCAAGCAGTTTTTAATACCAACTAGAGCATGCAGTAAAACAACGTAAGGGCAATATACAGTTCCAAGGCAATGCATTGTTAAGCAACTTTTCATACTGCTAGTCTAATCCTCAGACAGTCACACACCTAGAAACAGGCTTACTCACCTATGAAGACAAATATAAAAACACAGCCACTCAGATCCCCTAATAAAGTTACATTTCTTTTCCATATATCATATTGACTTTTATCAACCTCATATACACAAATATCTTTTCAATCAAATGTCTTTTTTTTATTCACATTCCTGAAATTTGAGTTTGTTGGTCATTTTTGTTTGTTGCTCTTATTAGATTGATTCAATGCTCTCAGAAAATGTGAAAACTAAGCATTAGAATGGCACTGCAATCTCATAAAAAACAACCATTAATGGCAACCTTTTCAACTTTGCACTCTAATACTGCATAAGGCAGCAAATAAAAACATGCCTTTCATAATTTACTGTTGTAACTCTACTTCTGAATGGTTAGTATGTGTTAACCCTTTCAAGCACTTCTATAAAGAAGCCAAATATGGAAGGGTATTTGTGAAAATTTGTGAAATTGTGTGCATTATTCACAATAGTCGCGATGAATGAGGGAAAAGTTACAGAAATCCAAAAACACATTTAGCTTGGTAGTTTTATGAATTTAAGACTACACTACACTTTATAAGAGAGCCTTACATCAGAAACAAACCCTTAGTCTTCAAAAATGAATCTACACACTTCCAATTTCCAAAAAACCGATGACACTATCTTTAAGTCCCTTCACTCGACATACTCTCTTAGCAGAGATTCTGTTGGACTTGACCCTTTTTGCAGAGTTATCCCCAAACTTTTTGCTTCTTCCTCCTATTTTTACCTGACCTGTTGTTGATGGCTATAGGACTCTGGGAACTTTACCACTGCTGATCAGTGCTAAAGTGCATATGCTCTCTGTGTAAATTGTTATTATGGATTGGTGTTTCCATGATTGGCATATTTGATTTACTGGTAAGCCCGTAGTAAAGTGCACTAAGTGTGCCATGGCCTGTAAATCAAATGCTACAAGTGGGCCTGCACCAACCAATTGTGCCGCCCACATGAGTAGCCCTGAAAAGGTATCTCAGACCTCCCACGACAGTGTCTGTGCGCAGTTTTTTGACTGCCATGTCGACCAGGTATGTGCACCCACTTTCCAGGCCCTAACCTTCCCTTTTCTAGGCACCCCTATAGTAGGCCCAAGGTGCCCCCCTGGGCAGGGTGCAGTGTATATGAAAGTTAGGACAAATACAGGGGTGTGTGACTGATAGTGAAATACTACCAATTCTTTTTCTCACTATTGAACGTCGATCTGACTCATAGAATAGATTGGGAGGTACTTTGTAACACCTTACTATTGGGACCAGATAAAGAAATAAAGTTTAGGCTCTCTGAACTCAGAATTTAATAACACATCTTTTAGTAAAGATGTTTTTTTAAATTATGTGTTTGAAAATGCCACTTTTACAAAGTATTAGTAATGCAAGTGGTGGGCCCTAGAGAATGAGGAGTGTGTACTAAAACAATACACATCAATCAATAAGGGGATTGTAAGCACTCTACTCACCCGCGAGGGTCTCAAGGCGTGTGTATATTGGTTTTGCCATGGCCTATAAATCAAATGCTACAAGTGGGCCTGCAGCACCAATTGTGCCACCCACATGAGTAGCCCTGAAAAGGTATCTCAGACCTCCCACTACAGTGTCTGTGCGCAGTTTTTTTACTGCCATGTCGACCAGGTACGTGCACCCACTTTCCAGGGCCTAACCTTCCCTTTTCTAGGCACCCCTATAGTAGGCCCAAGTACCCCCCTGGGCAGGGTGCAGTGTATATGAAAGTTAGGACAAATACAGGGGTGTGTGACTGATAGTGAAATACTGTCAATTTTTATTTCACTATCGAACGTAGATTTGACCCATAGAATAGATTGGGAGGTACTTTGTAACACCTTACTATTGGGACAAGGTAAAAAAATATATTGTAGGCTCTCTGAACTAAGAATTTATTAACACAAATTTTAGTAAAGATGTTTTTTTAAATTATGTGTTTGAAAATGCCACTTTTACAAAGTATTAGTAATGCAAGTGGTGGGCCCTAGAGAATGAGGAGTGTGTACTAAAACAATACACATCAATCAATAAGGGGGAATGTAAGCACGCTACTCACCCGCGAGGGTCTCAAGGCGTGTGTATATTGGTTTTGCAGAATCCAGTCACAGCCCTGAAGAGAGCCCCCAAAAATAGAGTGGGACTTGAAAAGCATTGGCACTTTCAACCAACAGGGAAAGTATTTAAATCAGAATGTGTAGCAACTTAGGGAAATATATGTATTCAATACTGTACACCTTTGTTACCTGAAATGTTGTGTACCCCCATTGTGTGGTAATCCCAGTGCTTCTTAAAAATATGATTCATGGTTGACTTGTTTTTTCTGTTTTAGGACTGGAAACCATCTAAAAAATGTTTTTGTTATTTGTTACTTGTCACTATGTTACAATTGTGTTTGGTTTGAAGTAATGTGAACGTTGTGTGTATCTGAACTCTGTCTTGAGGATTTATAAAAATGAAATGATTGAAAAAGAATAAGTAAACGTAATAGACCAAATGATTTGTGAATTTGGTCTGACTCTGTCGAAAAGTTAGCAGCCAACAAATGGTCAGCTAGATGTTTTGACTTTTCTAACTTTTATAAAGAAGGCATTTTCTTGTTTAACCATTCTCTGTGCCTCTGTCTGTTTTTGGGTTGACTGTCTGGTTTTGGAGTGACAGGGACTGGGGTTGTGCGTTTACTGTGGACAGTCACTGTGGAGGGCGTTGAGGTGTGCCTGGCCCTTCCTGGATGACTCAGAGCTGAGCTGAATGGGGCTTGGCTGCATTCAGAGTAGTGGGAAGAGTTTTCTTACACATGAATAGGGCCTGTCTCCCTTACACAATGCTGTCTTCACCCCCTATGTTCATACTGCACCAGTGGGGACATAACTGGTGTGGACTGGGCTCAGAGACCCTTGTACAAAGAGAAAACAGATAGAATGGGGTATAAGCAGTAGACCTTAAATGCCAGAACTTTGGATCACTTCTGGACTAGTCAAAAGGAACTTTTGCCAAGGAGAAGATGTGAAGAGCTGTGTGAAGGAGTACTACCCCTTTGCTGTGTGGGGTTGGCCTGTAGTTGCTGGTCTGCCAAGGAAAGGACAAAGACTGGAACTTTGCTCTGAACCTATTTGAAGAAGATCCCCAAGTGCCTGTGTGTGCTGGCCTCCTATTATGAAGGCCCAAGGACACAAAGACTTCACCACCACCTCCCCTGAATTCTCCTGTTGAGAGTTCTGACCTGCCAGGAGGTGCCTATTCCAGTTCTGGGCCTCTGGCGTTTATTCCTGCTGTTGGGAGCTTTAAGAAAAGAAGAACTGAAAAAATCAATGCATCGCTCTTTTTGCAGCTGTTTTTCTGATGCAGTACCGCTGTGCAAGAAGAATCTCCACGTTCGACGTGCCATTGCAGAACCAACGCAGCACCTGTCGCGGCTGTAGGAACCAATGCATCCAGGGATCGCGGCTGAAGAAACTGACACAGCGCTGCTCGGTGCCGCCGCATCAATCGCCAACTCATCCTGGATTTCCACGCATTACACCTTTGCGGCCAGATTTCCCGACGCATCACCCGTGGACCAGAATTGTGTTGGAGTTGATGCATCACATCCCCCTCAGGCCAGATTCAACGCATCACTTCTGCGTGCAGCAGAACTGTTGATTCATGCCCCCAAGGTCTCAGGAACTGACAAATCTCTTTGTTTTCGACGCTTCCCATCTCTGCGACTGTTTGGCCTTGTGAATTTGTTTTAAAGAATATCTTTATTTTTCAAATTCACAGGTGTTAAATTCATGCAAAGTGCGATACTGAACAACATTTAGAAATGTGAAACAAGTACCCATTCCACCCCATCCAATACGGTTATTAATAATATGTTTTCATCTTTTAAAGGTTCTCAAGTAATACAGGTTATATGTTGAATATAGATAATATATCAAGTTGTAACATTTTTAGTTCCGCAGTCTCCCACAGCCGAAGTGCATCTCTCCTCGTCAGATCCTGAGTTCACTGACTCCCGCCCTCCCACTGCTGCTTCAAACTCCGCTATGACTTCTCTCCATGTCGTCAAATCTTCCTCAGCATGTTCATCTACTCTACACCCACGTAGCCTGGCCTCCTCTGCTACTGCTTATTTATTCACATCTCTACCCCATCTTTGCAGGTTGGGTCCTCCTGTGCCCATCCATGTTAAATGCAACTCGCCTTTTAACCAGTAATAGTGCCAGTTGTACAAATCTCCAGTGCATTTTCCCCTCCTTGTGTGTTTTGAGTGTCCTCAATAAACAGGTTGTGGTTTGTAGCCTAAGTAATGCACCTCCCACATTCTGTAGGTTTTCGTCCACCCATTTCCAGTAAGTGCATACATTAAGACATTGCCATTTCAGGTGTAGAAATGTTGCCGATGTGGTTTGACATCAAAGGCATGTATTTGGTTTCGTAGGGTCTATGCGATGCAGCAACGCCGGGGTGACATATGTGCAAAAAATGTAAATGGCCCAGTGTAGTATGCTGTACTTCTAGCCTTTGTAAGATGTTGAGTAAAATACTGTGCTCACACAATTCTAAGTGTCAAGGCTCACTGTCCAGAATGTTCATTGAAGAGTAAGCAGTTGGATGGACTGGAGCTGTGTAAGCAGGCTGAGGTTGAAAGGACCTTCTGAATAAATTCTTCTTGGATTTAACTACTTTCCTGTTGCAGTGGTCTCTACACCCAGCTTAAACTGTGTGTTACATGAGCCCCTTTTTACTAGTCTGCAGGCTTCCTTCCACTCTGTGTCTGTCATTGGTGTACCCAGATCCTCCCCCCAGACTATTCTCGCTTTTGGTTTTGGTCTAGGCATGTCCATAATCATAGCATTGTATAAGTGGGAGATCAAGTGTCTTCCACCTCCTAACTCCAGTAGCGTCCTGAACAGGGCTGAGGATTCTGGGGCGACTGGGCACGTAGGCCAAATGTCTCAGACTTTCAACAATGCTTACGTAGATAAGGAACTAACCCCTTCCTACCCCACAACCCTCCCGCCCTGCACCAAAGGAAATCAGTTTGCCTTTGGGGAAAAGGTCTGCTAATGTCAGGCATACCCTTTCTTTCCATCTAGTAACATTCACCTCCGATTCCAGATGGAGAAACGTCAGGAGGTCCCAGAACTCAAACTCGGTGGCGAAGGCGGCGCATCTCAGAACCACTCTACTACTCTTTCCCAGAGTGCCGCTGTGTGCTTAATCAAGTAAGGTCCTGCACCTTACCCCTCCCACCTCCATGCAATTGCTGGGGCAAGGTTTTTTCCTCTCGTCATCTGTCAATAGTTCTTTCTCTCTATTGGTCTCTTCAGTCAGCCAGTGTGCTGCATGTTGGAGCTGGGACACTAAGTAATAGAGTTCCATATTAGGGACCACCAACCCTCTCTCTTCCTGCGGCAGCTGCAGCGTTTCTCTGCTCACGTTATTTCTGCCATTTGCCCATACCAGGATTAATAGCAGGGAGTGAAGTTGTTTAAACACTGACCGCGGAAGCCTGTCCAACGAGCGCTGAAGGGCATAAAGGCATCGCGGCAGGAACACCATTTTGGCTACCTCCACCCGTCCCATGAGAGACAAGGGGAGGGCTTTAGAGAAGGTGCCAGACCAGGTCAACCCCTCTATCACTTGGTCTCTATTAAATTTGTGCTGTCTCTGGGCAGTGTGTGACTACAATATCCAGATATCGGAACTGGTCCATTTCTCAATGTAAGGGCAGCGGGGGAAATGTGGGTCCCAGCAGTGCAAGGCGCCGAGCAGAAAAATAAAGGACTTTGTTATAGTTATACGCAGTACGGAAATTTCCCCAAAGGCCTTAACATGTTACAGCAAGCATGGCAGTTAAAATAAGGTATCATAAGCGTATAAGGAGATCAGATGCTTCCTTGTCCAAATCTGTATCCCATAATTATCCATGTTCCTCCTAATTTTGATAGCTAGGGGTTCCAGCACCAATGCAAATAGCAGGGGAGACAATGGGCACCCCAGCCTGGTACCCCTATGGACCTCAAAGGGTTCAGAAGTTAATCTCCCCAGCCTGACCCTGATGGTAAGCTTGGTATAGAGTAGGCGTACCATGGACCGAAATCGAGATCCCAACCCCATTCTCACCAGAACCGCCTAGAGATAATACCAATTGACTGTGTCAAAGGCCTAGGCTATATCAATGGATACCAAAGCAAGATCCTGATCGCTGTCCTCTACTTCATGAATGACATGCATGAGCCTCCTAATGTTCATTGTGGCATTTCTGCCAGGGTTTACTAGTCTGCCCATTACTGGCCCCAATCTCTGGACCAACGTCCTGCACACAATTTTGGTATCTAAGTTTATCATTATGATTGGGCGATAGGAGGTTGAATCTGAGGGTTCTGCTCCTGGTTTAGGGATCATAGCTATAACGCCCTCTCTAAATGTGAGGCGAAGGGCCATCTTGTCCAGGGCCTCTGTATAAACCTTCTGGATGCACGAGGCCACAACTGCCGAGAATGTCCAATAAGATTCTATAGTAAACCCATCGATATCCGACGCCTTCCTGGATGGGAGTGAATTAATGGCCATCTGTATCTCTTCTACCAGTAGTGGTTTCTCCAGGGCTCTTCTCCCTTCCTCCCCCAGTTGTAGGACCAAGACATCTTCTAAATACTCAGCTGACTGCTCTGGGGTACGGTCACCTGAGTTTGCGTATGCCTGTTCAAGATGACCCTTGAATACCTACACTATTGCACACTGGGTGTGAGCCTCAACCCCTCCAGGATCTACAAGATGGAGCACCTCGACGTCAGGTGCTTCTCGCTTAAGAATTCAGGCTAGGAGTTGTCCCGATTTGTCCGCCTGTGGATGTAGAAACTAACGGTATGATGATAGTGTATAGTTTTCTAATCTGTCCGGACAGATTTAAGTACTGCCAACTCTATCGCGTGGCTTCCCGCCTTTGTCCAGTTTTGTTCAAGGTAGTCTCGCAAAGCTTTGCAATTTCTTCTTTCCCTACTTGGTCTTGCAATATGTCAGATGGGAAACTCCATGAGTATAGGGTTCTGATCCCCGCCACCGAAAACCACATGTCACCGGTGCATGGTTAGACAAGTATCTTGGCAAGTGCATGAACTCTAGGACTTTGAGAGCCAACTGACGAGGCACCAAGACTCTGTCAAATCTACTAAAAGTTCCATGTGTGGGCGAGTAGCAGGTGTACTCCTGTCACGCGGGGTGTGTGTCCAGCCAAACATCCTCAATCCCCATTTAGAACATCACTTTTGATAAACTCACTGTCGTTCTTGGTTTAGTGAGATGTTGGGGTGGGTGACGATCCAATCTTCCGTCCAAAACACAATTGAAGTCCCCCACCCAGAAGTTATCTATGCCCAATGTCGGGGTCATTACGTCCATCAATGTAGCATAAAAAGTAAGTATGGGCGAATTTTGCGAATTCGCAATTCGCGAATTTGCTTATTTACGGATTCGCAATCCGCAAAATTCGTGAACTTTCGCGAATTTGCAGGGTTTTTTGTGTTCGCAAGGGTTTCTGCCAGTTCGCGAGGGTTTTTTACGAGTTCGCAAACACGAACTTATTTGTCGGGTCGCAACGGTCGCGACCATGTTATTTCTACGTCTGGTTCATCACAGCACCCTCTGTTTCACCACTGCCACCCTCTGGTTCACCCATGCCACCCTCTGGTTCATCACTGCCACCCTCTGGTACATCACTGTAGATTATGGAGGGAAAAGCACACCTGCCCTGCCTCAACTGACATCAATTAATTTGGAGCTGATTAATGTGTCACTGAATTAGAGCTGGCACCTGCTTCCTTAGCTGTAAGTGCTTCCTGATTAATGATGAGCATGAACTTTTGCACCTGCTAAGTGCTTTCAGTTTTGCAAAATTCGTTAGCACACCTGCCCTGCCTCAACTGACATGAATGAATTAGGAGCTGATTAATGTGTCACTGAATATGAACTTCCAGTCTGGCACCTGTTTCCTTATCTGTAATTGCTTTCTGTTGCAGTGTAATTTTTTTTAACAGGACCTTTGTGGCATACTTGTAGCTATTCTCTGAGCCTGCTGTGAGGGTCAGAGCAGGGTCATAGAATAGTTGCAAGTAGGCAACTGAACTCTGGAGGGGCCCCTCAGGAAGCACTACAGGGAATGGTTATTAATGATGAGCTTGAACTTTTGCACCTGCTGAGTTCTTTCAGTTTTGCAACAATCGTTTTTCTGCAATTTCACGCGATTCGCGGGGCGCGAATTTGCGCGAGATCGAATTCGGAATCCGCGAATTCGTGCGAATATGCGATTTGTTTTTTGCGGCGTGTTAGTTCCCGTGTTTTTTTGCGTTTTCGCGAGTCGCTTGTAGCGCAACGACGTGAAGTTACCCTAGCGGTCATACATGGGCGCGGCCATCTTGTTTGCGTGACGTATTTCCGTTTTCGGGTGCTATGTGTAATCTCGCGAAGTGTGCGGCTCGCTAGTACAAGTTCGCGTGTGATCGCGGGGGAAATCTCCCGCAAACTTACCCACGCGGTCGTGAACGGGCGTGGCCATCTTGTTTTTCATTCATTGCTATCGTTCTGGGCATCCTTTCTGTATCCTCTCTCAATCTCTGCCATCCTTTGCTTGTTTGAAGTTTTTTTTGATCTATTTTACTTATTATCTATCCCTCTATTTTTCTAGCTCTATATTTTTGTGTTTTTTGCTACTTTTGGTTAATTTTAAACTACTTTTTTAAACTCTTTTCTTTTCTTCTTACCTATTCTATTTCTTACTTATTATTTACCTTCCTTTCTGCCCAGACCATGGTAAATGGAGCCGGGAAGCAGCCCGAGAAGGGGAAGGGGTGGCCGCACTAGTGTACTATGTACAGCGCCGCCTCCCCAGGACCATCGCGGCAGGCGGCAGGATCGTAAGCGGCTCCGGGCTCCGGGAGCGCCGGAAGCGGTGGGAGAAGGTGTGCCGGGCCATGTATGAACACTCTCAGGTCCGGCGCACCTACAACCAGGCCACCCACCGTTGGACGGATCTCCTGGACCGGGAACGCGACCTGCTCGGCGTCGAGATCCCCGGGCTTGGTGAGTAGTAGTAGCTATTTCATCACTACTCTGTTTTCTCCTGCTCTGTGTGTTATTATATTGCAAATTTTTGTTTTTTACCAAGAGCAATAATGCTGCCGATTACATTGTAGGTAAATTATATTTCAAAATCTTCTGTGCATTTCAGGTGCACTTCTCTCCTTCTCAGTAGCGTTGCTACTATGCTTATTTGTTTTCGATTTTGTGTTCATTTCATTGGCCTGAGAAATTATGTATGAGTGTAGTTTACATAACTGCGTAATGCTAGACACTAAGGGGCAGATTTGCAATTACCGGCGCATCCCTGTAAAGTAGCAGGGATGCGCCAGTAATTGTGCGCCACGCCACCACCACCCATTGTGCGCTGTACTTACAATGCGGCGCACCATGGGCCCAAAACTTCACCGAAGCATTACGCATCTGTGCCGTAAAGGCGGCGCATTGCTGGAGTTGCGTCGCAACGATGGCGCAGCTCCAGCAATGCTCTGGGGTGCCCTATCTCCCCAATGCTGCGTAAAGCCGTACGTCTGCTACAAGCAGGCGCAGGGTTTGAGTGACGCATCATTGTCCTAAAAGTGACTGATTTAAATCTTGTAGATTTCCCTCAGCCACTTTTAGGATGCGTTCCTGCGCAGGAACGGCCTCCCTTGCGCCGGAACACCCCCTGATGGCGCAGGGCTTTACAACGTGATGCATCTCCCATATGCGTCACGTTGTTAATATACGCCGCACCATGGCGCCTCTTTTGTTCTGCCGCTGCGTCACAAAAGTCACGCAACAACGGAGCAAATGAGCCGCAAGGGGCTTGTAAATCTGCCCATACAGACTCAAGTCCAGTCCTTCCTTTGTACACCTGGCAGTAAGAAGAAATAGTGGTGGTGGATTGATAGTTTGAGTATTTTAATGACTGGTTAATGTAGTAGGAAACTTTTTAGTGTTGTCACTGATCTGCAATCACGATGGAGTTTGTGTGTCACTTCGCGTGCTGCGGACTGCTGCCTGCCAGTCCTAGGCGAACCTTTTTAGTAGTTTGTTTAGTGAGTTACATAACTTTCCAAGTCGACGGTCCGCAAATCAAGCAATACTAATATCGTAGTAGACCACATGAGATAGGTCAATATATCCCGTGGAATAGTTGTCTATTTGCTATTTCGCATGTTTTCGGGTCTTTCTTTCTTTCATGTTGTACATCAGCTCCCCCCAGGGTCAAGAGGACAGAGGAGGAGGTGGTATCGGCTGCTGCTGCTGTAGAAGGCCAGGATCGGTCAGGCGAGGGCTCCTTTGCTGGCCCCGGTAAGTTTTCATTTTAATATAGGGTACCTATTTTTTCCTAGCGTTCCTCATTCGATTTTTTCTAAATCGTCTTTGATCTTCTTGTAGACTGTATCTAAATTCTTATCCTGTCTCTACTATGACTCCCTGTGGTATTACTAGATTATTCTTATTAGTCTGTCTGTGTAGCTAACTAAGATTGCACAGTTGGCAAAAGGTGTTAAACGACACTCCCATTCTAGTCAGCAATAGCTCTATGCACTGAGTGCAGTCCTCTGGGATTGTCCATAATGTCTTTTCAAGTCTTCTAAATGTTTATGCTTTGACAATTCCCAACAATAAAATGTGAATGACCACCAAGAAAGAATAAGATACTACTTTACTTTTGGTTTGGATAGGGGGACAATCCATACTACTACTGTTGCAGGGACAAATCTGCACAAACAGAACTATGGACACTAAATAGTGCATTGTTTATCAATTATAATAGGTGCAGGTAGACTTTCCACATACCTCAGTGATAACAGACTTTGAAGAACCCCCAATCTCCTTACTGACTAGATAGTGTGGCAGAGTCATTTAGCTCCCGAATTCATCGATGATTGATTCCCAATGATGACTATCCAACGCAGGGCAAGAGTACGGAGTCAGAGTCCAGAAGTGTCAGAGGCACGGACTCATGCTTGCAAATTGCAAAACCTTTTGCTCAGTCACTCTTGACCAAAAACCACAGAGTCTATTTAAGTTTTAAAGCTTTATTAAAAGTAAAAACATTTATTAAAATCAAGTTTGTCATAAAACATAAACGGTTGATTAAAAATGGAAAAGTGCTTAGTGATTTATTTCACACATTTAGGGGCCGATTAGGATGGCGGACGGACTTGCGTCCGTCCGCCACCCCTGAGTAGGAGGGACCGTCCGCATGGGCAGCGGCGGTCCCTCCATGGCAATTAGGATGTGACCGCCAGGGAGGCGGTCACATCCTCTATTTTTAACATTGCGGCAGGTGCAGCTTCAAGCTGCACCCGCCGCAATGTTAAAAATGCATGTGTTGCATTTACATGCACAAAGCGGCAGGCACCGCACGGTGCCTGCTGCTTTGTGTACGCAAATGCAGGGGGGTACCATAGGTACCCCCCATGTGCACCCCTCACCCCCCATTCACCCAGGGGGCCCGCAACGGGCCCCCAAAGTGAATGTCCGTATGCTTTTCCATGGCGGAAAAGCCGCTGTGGAAAAGCATATTTACACCAACATCATAATATGGCGGACGGTGTCTCATAGACACCGCCTGCCATGTTATAGCTTTTCCGCCGCGGTCGGAAGCCGACCGCGGCGGAAAAGCGGCGGACGGAATTCCAGACCCACCAGCCATCCTAATTTGGCGGTGGGTCTTTGGAGTCTCCGCCGCGGTTTTTCCGCATCCTCCAGGCCGGCGGACACTTCCGCCGGCCCGGAGGATGCGGAAAAACCGCCATCCTAATCGGCCCCTTATTGTGGGCGAGCCGAGCCCTCACCTGGTTTGAACTTTAATTTTTCTTTTTGGTGCTGAATCGTTGGTCTCTCCGTCCTAGTGATGATGATCTGATCTTGCTCTTGTTCTTAGAAGTGAAGCTTCTGTCTGTTATGAGAAAAATGGTGCGTGTTAAAAAGCAAGCATTCATCAGTTGTGCCAAAAAGTGCAGCAAGACAACACCCTTCCCTGGAAAAAGGGCCATTTTTACTTTAGAGTAGACAGTCACAAATTATTAGATTGGTTTCTGTATTCACATTTCTTCATTCCTAGACAAAATACTAGTGAGTGGTGTATGTCTATTACATCTAACATTCTTAAATGTACTTTGTAGGTGGAACATCTGGTGCCGGGGCCAGCGCTGAGGTGGAGGAGGACACTTCTGGGGAGGAGGCGGTGCAAGTGCCGGAGGAAACTGCTGTGAGGGTTGCCACGGTAGTGGCGGGCAGTGGTAAGCTCTTATATTCCTTACTTATTGAGATTGCAGACTGCAGAGTGTGCTCTCTGCATGGGTGTAGTATATATGTTGTACAGTTAAGTTACTATACTGTTAAGAAGACTTTCAAATTTAGAACAAAGTTTTTATCAACCAGGTAGTAGCCTCCTCTAAATTTACTTCAACTCAGCGGTGATTTTTTTTTCGAGAATCCAAATCAGATCTGAGATGAACTTGATGGATGGGATGAACGAAAAGTGAAAGAAGGGTGTAAGTAAGTGTGGAAG
Organism: Lissotriton helveticus; assembly: GCF_964261635.1. Taxonomy (NCBI): domain Eukaryota; kingdom Metazoa; phylum Chordata; class Amphibia; order Caudata; family Salamandridae; genus Lissotriton; species Lissotriton helveticus. The sequence continues at coordinate 1,663,574,635 of NC_136067.1, read as the reverse complement.
GACGAGCAAGTTAAAAGTAATGATGACTGACAAAGAAGAATGATACGTGTTTGATTGGTGCCCGAGGTGGCTGGGAAGGAATATGATGCATGGTGGGGTGAAGGTTGAAGCAAGGATGGGTGGAAGGAGAACAGCCTGGGTGGGTGAAACAGAAACTGTGTGTGTGCGCAATATATCCTTTGGTTGAAATTCAAATGCAAGTCAAGCACGGATGTATGGCTTGCGGTTTCCCAAATAAAATGAAAAGGTTGTTTTCCCGTGAGAAAACGTAAGTTTGTCCAGATGAGAGACATGAAGAAGAATGATTGACATATAGTTTGAATGGATGGATGCCTGGATCATGGTACTATCTGACTCTTAGATAGCATATATGTATCTAGAGAGAGTAGACTGTCACTGGATGAACTAAGTGTTACTTTGAAGAGCATGTAACACCGCACCCGCACGTCCATTCCAGTGTGGGAAAGGCAAGGAAAAGAAGTTTTAATTTTGTCCAAATACTACCATGAATAGTAGCAGTAGTTTGTATTGCAAGCACAGCATATATCCGGCTATTACGATGGCCACTCACTACCTCTGTTAATAAGTTTAGTAGAACTCGGTCATTCATGTGTGGATGTATCACTGTTCACTCAAGAAAAAGCAAAGCACCTAAAGTCATCCCATATGTAAGCAAATACATACCATGTGCAGTGATAGATAATCCGATTATTTATCTTCTTCATTTTCCTTTTCTAGTATTCATTGGCACTGTATGGTGAAAGTTAAATTAATTAAGCAGTAGCCCTTGTAACAGAGTATTCTCAGTGCCACCCATAATAGAAAAGTAAGAGCATCACCACCTGCATGTACTGGACCGGTACAGTAACGCAAGTCTGTCTCACTCATCATGGCGGGCGTCTGTTTGTCTCGGGTGCAAGTTGACTGCGCTGGCATTATGCCGGCTTGCAGAAGTTAACGTACCAATTTTGCTAAACAAAAGAGTAGAATAAGAATAAGACTGGTGTACTGTCATAGTCGACTCTAATAGAGTGAGTCCATAGTGCTCGTAGAATTGATGTTAGAGCAAGGTTGAAGAAGTGGGAGGTTAGATAGATACTGGCCGCAATAGTTATGTACTGCGCTTGCAAGTTGCTAGTTCTACTGTAACACAACTTTATGCTGAATCATTTTGTGTTAATCTTAAAGAGCATTGGTTACAGGCTATGTCTTTCTTTCTTCATATAGATGCTCCTTCCAAACCAACACGGAAGGAGCTGGCTAAAAGGGCCCGGCAACGAAGGCTGGAGGCGACTATCGCCGAATATCGGCGGCTGGTGGCCCAGGAGGAGGGGGACACGCAGTCGACCACATCATCGACCGGGACAGCTGCATCCTCCTCCGCGCTCCCTGGGTCAGCCAGTCAGCGCAGCAGGTCTCCAGCGGTACGGAGCCGGGGTACCGCAGCCACCCGCCACCGCCGAGCAGCAAAAAAATCAGCTGCCCCCCACAGCAGTACCAAAAAAAGGTAGCACCGCCTTTCACTCAGGGTGTCCTCCCTCGAGCAGGAGCTGTTGAACACCAAAACCCTGCTCGAGACCCTCCGCAAGGAGCATGCCGACCTGGCCCGAAAAGTGAACAGCAGCCAGCAGTAGGAGGAGACTGTCCCTTGGCCCTTTTTTAAAGACTTCTGGGTGGTGGGAATTGGGAGTTGTTTTTTTTGGACTTTTCACGGACATTCGTTGGGGTTAGGGAAGGGGGTGGGTTGGGTCTTGCTGGAGATTATTTATGTTAGGGATATAAATATACTTTAAACTTTATCTTAGCATACGTGTTTTTTACTGCTTTTGAGGCTGGTGGGTGGGGGTTTAACAGTAAGTTTGTTTTCCTGAAACTTAAGTGGCATCTTGATTTAAGTTGTGTAAGTAATTGCCCAACTGTTTTAAAAACTAAGTGCCTCTCACAGAGTAAGTGAATTCAATAGTCCTAGGACTTTACTAGTACTACCGTCAGTCTCTCGTCTCTCCTAATACTCCATTATACTACCTCCCCCCAAACGCTTATCTTACCTGTAATTTGTGTTTGGAAATAGGGCTAGGCACAGGGCTGGCTGCACGGGAAATGGCGATTAAGGTTGGCAATCCTGGGCGGATGAAATGTCATCATTGCGGTGGGACTAGTGGTGTTACATAGAGGCAGTTGCAGCATATGAAAAAGAAGAAAATGAAACCTTGTTTTTCCTTACCGTAGCATTCGAACGGTACGATAGAGAATATAGCAGGTGACAGTACACTAGAACAGTGCCACAATGCAGCCTAACAAATGGTAAAGTACTAAAAGTATAACTACTACTTGCGTTGAATTTCTTTCACATTGGCTACTACTACAAGAAATAGTACTGAAGGTGAAGGACACAGCAGCGTAATCATTTGCCACGTCTAGGAGGACGATGTTCTTGATGATCAATCAAGTTGATGGCGCACATGAAAATCTGCTTTCATTTGCCAATATGTTTAAAGGTCAACAAGGGCGCCCAAACGAGTCAGCGCAGGACCTCGGGGAACATATTTTTGAAAACAACAGTGGTCCCATGCACATGAAATATTCACACAGCAATCAATATAGACACAATGGATACTATATTCGTTATGACATGTCCAGCCGGACAGAGGTCGCAATCTTTTACTTGGTAGAAAAAATGAGAAACAAAATTCCTTCAACAGTTCTTCATAGTGGGGCACAAGCCTGTACCCTAACACATACAAATTGGCATGGTGAAGAAAATCACAAACAGAGCAGGGCTTTTAGGCAAAAAGCTACAGATTCCTGTGGTTGATATTTATAACAGAAATTCCAGTGGCACCATTACAGCTATATAACACATAGTATACGTTTTTTGTATATGGTGTCGACGGCGACGGCGTTTCGATCCCACTATATAATCATGGGGGTCATCATCAGGACACTAATAATGCCTAAAGAATAAAAGCCTCTATAGCCGAGAGCGCCCTACCGAATGAGTCAGGGCAGGGAGGGAGGAATTGGTTAAGTAACCAAGCGGTCCAACAATCTGGAGCCTTGGATGAACGCGTCAGCGATATGCTCGATTGCGTTCCAGGGGGGAAGGGTCCGGGTCAGTCGGAGCGTCAGTCTTCCTGGCAATGCATTGTCTCTGGCCACACATCTCTTTTCCCATGCCAGTACACCAATGGGTCATGATGAACATAGACCCCTGGTGAGTCATTCAGATAGGCCTGCACCATCGACTCAAGGCACTCCAGGGTTCCTCCACTTTGCTTACTTTTTTCTGGGACCTTTCGAGAAGCAAACCCAAGCCAATCCTCTTCTTCACCCAATATTACTGTTGTGTCTGGTGCAGATGATACGGTTGCTGGTGTCGTTAACTGCTGAAAGGGAAAATCACTCACTTCTGCCACAGATGCAGAAGTGGATTTTTTTGACTCCGGATGGCCTGCTGATGCTGATGTACTGCCTTTTCCTTCAATTTCCTGCCGTTCTCTTTCAAACCGAGTGGCTGACACAGCTAGCCAATGTTTGTACTTTGTAACATCTGCGTCTTCAAAAGGAAAGAATACTCTGCCTGCCGCTGCCTTTTTGTACCGTGGATCCAGAATAGTAGCAGAAATGTAATGCTGTTCTGTGTGGATCTTTTCAAGACGTTCATCGCAAAGTAGGCGCTGTAATAACTTCTACGCCAACACAAATGCTTCTTGCTTTCCATCTTTTTGAAACGTAGAAGACACCGCCTTCAGTCGGTGCTCTAGCATGCGCAACAATGGGATAGCTTTTCCCAAATTACAGTCCTCCCTGCTGACTGCACGCGTGAAGACCTCAAAAGGACGAAGCATGTCTGTCAGGCTTTTAACTAGCTCCCATTGCTCCACCTGTATCCTCAGGTCTATCATAGGTGTACCCAGTTTAAAGAAATACTGATCGAATACCGCATACTGCTCATACAGACGCTCAAGCATGTAGAAGGTTGAGTTCCAACGTGTTACCACCTCCTGGATGAGTGCTTTCACTGGCACATTACGTTCATGTTGCAGGCACCTCAGCTGCGTCCGGGCCTTAAAAGAATGGTTGAAATGTGTACACATTCTTCGGCAGGTGGTCAATAACTCGCAGACTGGACTTTCTTCAAGCAAGAATTTTTTAACAACCAGGTTTATACAGTGCGCCAAACACGGCACTCTGAAATAGTTACCCATATCCATGGCCTTAACTACATTGGCGCCATTATCCATGGAAACATACCCAATCATGCATTTTCTTGGGAACAGCCATTGAAAGACCGTTGTGTTAAACTCCTGCAAAATGTTTTCTCCTGTTTGAGTTTTCTCCATGGCAAACATGGCTACTGTTGCATGTTTCCGAGCAGCTTTATAAACTTTGTCCGTGTCAACACCTGCGTTTAGCTTTGCTTTATCCCCTGAAAAAGAGACCCAGTGTGCAGTGATGCACATGTAATCAGTGGCTTGGCAACTGGTCCACATGTCTGTTGTCAGATGTATAGTGTGAACAGCACTCTTCTGCAAAGCTGCCCCAATCGCCTCCAGCACATCTTCATGTAGTGCTGGAACCGCAACTCTGGCAAAATAGAACCGGCTAGGAACCTTCCGTTTAGGGCAGAGCGTTGCCACCATTTCAAGAAAACCCACCCCTTCCACAAAAGAAAAAGGGAGAAGGTCCAGCGCTAGCATTTTAGCCAGCTTAGTGTTATACAGACGCGCCGTTGGGTTGTTGCGTTCAAATGGCGCATCTGAAAACAACATGCTTCTAATGGTGGGCTGGACCATTTTACGGGATGATGATGACTTCTTCGACCCAGTTACGCTCAGTGATGATGATGAACTTTTTCGCATTGGTGTCTCACTCTCTCCCACACTTTTAGTGTGGCTCATATATCTTGCAGGGGGTGTGCTGCTGACAGGGGTACTGGGTGTAACTGAAGAAATGTTTGACGCTTCATCCTCCTCGTCATCATCAGATGAAACATCAACGGATACAATTTGTTGACTTGCAATTCGGGCATCCTTGTTCTCCCTTAGGTGCGCATGCCATTTGACAGTGTGCTGTCTCTCAAGATGACCTCTCTGGGTTCCGGTACCATAGTTGGTACCAAGCTTACCACGACTAACTCGAACCTTACAAATGGTACAAATGGCTATGTTTTCCCTTGTTGGTCTAACACTAATGAAGTCCCAAACTGCGGACTTCAAATGTCTGTGGGGGGCGGAGGAGGCGATACTGGGAATGCTAATGCCAGATGAAGTGGAGGATGTGTGTTGCCGAAATGTACTACGTTGTGCACTTACAGCACCACTAATTGAGAAAATGAAGGTCGAGGTGGATGGAGGTCCCTTCTGGCGAGAAAATATGGAAGCTGTAGGTGGTGGTGTACTAGTTAACTGCATTGGTGGTGGTCCCATTGACACGTCGCCAACATCACGCTCAGCAGCATTTCGGGATAGGGTAATAATGTCTGTTTGCTGCATGCCCGCTGAGGCTGGAATGACGTCTATGATGACTGCGTCGTCGTCGTGAGAGTCTTCATCAGCAGGAGTGTACGCCACTTCTTGTTCAGCATCATCATCACACTCCATAACTATGAGACTTTCGGGGACCTTCCTTTTATGCTTAGCTACCTTTGTCAGATCATGGTGTGCCTCACTCTCAGACAGCACTGGTGGTTCCCAATTTTCATCCATATCATCAGAAGGAAGGGGGCTTGAAGAAGATGTAGACACCATCCTTGATCTTTTCCTTGCTGGGGATCTGGAAGACAATGAATCATCAGGAGGAGTGGCTTCCTTAGATGATACCTCGGCTTGAATGTCGATTTCCTGATGTGCCCCTACTTCGGGAGGAACAACTATTGTGGGCACTTGTGCCGCTCCATGCACCTCTGCTTGCGCCTCTCCTTGCGCCGCCTCTCCTTCCACATGTACTTGGGCTTGTACTTGCACATGTGGTTATTGTTGCGGCTGTGGTTGTTGAACACTCGTCAAGTGAGTTACAACAACCTGTGTTGATTGAGGGATGCTGCTACTTTCTTGCGATGAGCCAACATCACTGGTCGATGGTGATTGAACAACTATACTGGCTGCCTCTGCAGCACTCAAGTGCTTGGACCTAAGTTGGCGTGGTGGTGGTGGCACTGAGCCCAATGGAGCGGAGGTGCTGCTCCCAGCTTGGTCCCCAGCAGACCCCGCTGCTGCTGCAGGCATACTTTTTTTTCCCAAAAAATGTGGCGGTCGGCACACCAGTCTCCTTGTTAAGTGGCGCCACTTGCTTCTTCTGCTCCTTACTGGCAACTTTCTTGCTAGAGGAGCTGCGGGCAACTTTTTTTGGGGCCATCTTCTTCAGATGTCAGAACAGAGGGCCGCAGTTGCACAAGTTGCAGAGTACTCTGTGGCCACATGTGACGTTGTGCTGCACACACCGCAGCAGGACTTCTTCCTGGCACTGATGAGCAACGATGATGCTGATGATTCGTCTTTCTGCACCTAAAAGCATACGAAGCCAGAGGGACATCAGTTAAATAAATGTTGCATATGTAGCGCTTCAATTAATAGTTTGCAAGTAAGCATTTTTATTATACCCACCACCCAAAATGGAAAGACCAATAATATGCACCACTGACAGAGTACCCCTGGGCATAATGGATGAAAGCATGGCAGACTGGGTGCAGGCCTATGGCACAACAAAGCACACTGCCTGGCTTCAAAATGGCCCCTTAACCCCCACCACATGGCCAGGCCCTGCCTGTACCAGTCCTCAAAATGGCCCCCACCCACATGGCCATGCCCCATCAACACCCCAAAAAATCGAAAAACACACAAAAATCATCACAATCCAATGCCATCCATGCCCTCGATGATGTTCACATTCAAGACACCCCACAGAAAGACTAGGCCCATGCACCACTGAGTAACCCTGGGCATAATGGATGAAAGCAAGGCACATTGGATTCAGGCCTATGGCACAAAGCACACTGCCTGGCTTCAAAATGGCCCCTTAACCCCTACTACATGGCCAGGCCCTGCCTGTACCAGTCCTCAAAATGGCCCCCACCCACATGGCCATGCCCCATCAACACCCCAAAAAATCAATAAACACACAAAAATCACCACAATCCAATGCCATCCATGCCCTCAATGATGTTTACATTCAAGACACCCCACAGAAAGACTAGGCCCATGCACCACTGAGTAACCCTGGGCATAATGGATGAAAGCAAGGCACATTGGATGCAGGCCTATGGCACAAAGCACACTGCCTGGCTTCAAAATGGCCCCTTAACGCCCACCACATGGCCAGGCCCTGCCTGTACCAGTCCTCAAAATGGCCCCCACCCACATGGCCATGCCCCATCAACACCCCAAAAAATCGAAAAACACACAAAAATCACCACAATCCAATGCCATCCATGCCCTCCATGATGTTTACATTAAACAGACCCCTCAGAAAGACTCAGTCCATGCACCACTGAGTACCCCTCGGCAAAAGGCCCCAACAACAGCCACAAAAATCGAAAAACACAAAAATCACCACAATCCAATGCCATCCATGCCCTCCATGATGTTTACATTAAAGAGACCCCACAGAAAGACTCAGTCCATGCACCACTGAGTACCCCTGGGCAAAAGGCCCCAACAACAGCCAAAAAATCGAAAAACACAAAAAAATCACCACAATCCAATCCCATCCATGCCCTCCATGATGTTTACGTTAAAGAGACCCAAATCAAAGTGACCAGGACATGAACAAAGCACTGGGAGGAGCCTGCTGGACAGGAAGAGGAAGTTGGAGACTGTGGGGCACTTCCTTCCTCCCACCCCCCGAAATGGACTCCTTGCAAAACAAAGTGCAGGCAAATGGTAACCTGAGGAGTTATTCTGATAAAAATCATCATTTTCAGAAGGTTTATGCTGCCTGCTGGTGGATTTCTTGTGCAGAATTGCAAATTTTGCAATTTCGCGAGTGCGAGATTGTTGCTGCCTGCCGCATCTACGTGTTCGCAATTGTTTACTCTCGCGATGCGTGATCACGGGCCTTTATGACGTACTCGCATTGACAAACTCTCGCTGTGCAAGGTGGCGGGCCGCCATGACGTAATCGCGGTTGACAAACTCCCGCGGGATCACGCAGAAAAATCCAAAATGGCGCGGCACACGCAAACATGGAGAAGAACAACTCTTCAAACGCTGAATGACGGTAAGTGAACGCCGCGCGCCGCAATATTGTATTTGTCAAGAGCGACCAAGCACAAAAATCTGCTGCGTGCGAATTTTCGGGAAATTCACGAGAATTCGCGGATTGCGAATTTGCCGAAAATCCACAAATTCCGCGAGCGGAACGGATTTTACGCCCATGCCTAATAAAAAGCCACATCATCTATAATCGGGCCATAAGAGTTCAGGATGACTATCTCTTGCCTAGCTAGTATGCCCTGGATCAGTATGTACCTGACCTCCATGTCAGCTTCCATATATTTCAGTGCAAATGGAACCCCGGGCTATCCAAATAGATACTCCCCTTGAGAAAGATGAATAAGTGGCACAATAGGTCTGTCCTCTCGATTTTTACGCTAGTTTTGCTGCTTCATCATCTCTCAAATGCTTCTCCTGAAGACATGCCATGATAGTTTTCAGTCTTTTGAGGAACGACAGTACCAAGCCCTCTTACATTCCAAGTAGTTATCTGGTATTTACTAAAGACCTCCATTATGTTCATTAGTGTGGTTTTTCAACCCCGCACAATCCCGCGCAGTAAAATGGCTATGTTCCTTCAAGAACACACCATAAACCATGCAAATATAACCATTTAACTTTAAACTCACTGTTCCCCCCTCCCACAAATGATCATAGTAACAACATCCGCCTACGGAAGTCCACCCTCTGTTGCATGAAGACTGTCACAACTTCCCTGCTGATCCAACGTGAACCAGCTAAAACAAGGCAAATTCCTCTAACCATGCTCTCTTCCCCCCGTGTCAACCATAGATCCCCCATACAAGCTTATTCTTTTGCACGGGAACCTTTGTCTGGGAAGCTCACCCCTATACTACATAGCACAAGTGGGCCGGTTCCTGACCCCTTATTCATTATCATTATCATTACAGTGCAAATGTAACAAGCTTATCTATCAACTGCACAGTGTCTCAACTTCTAATGTACCCCCTCCCTGGTTTACCAGTTCTTCAACTGTGCCATTCATTGTCCCCTTCTAATCCCTCTTCACCTCCCTCCTCATTCATAACCATATCAGGAATCATTCCACATGTAGGGCATGGTGCCCTCAACGCAGGGTCCCCTCCTGACGCCGCCATTGCGTCCGTCCCCAGGGATCCTGACCCAGAAAGCTGCATTGTCCCTTCCTCCGCAATACGAATCCTTTCAGGAGTTCCTTGGGAACAGGCCCACTGCTCCAGGCCAACAGCTTTCTTCACAGGAGGTCTCCAAGAGTGTCCGCATGTTCCTCAGCCACAGGGGCCCCCGGCCTGGCTCCCCCATGTCTCAGATCTCCAGCCATTCCCACACCTCCTCTGGTTGTTCAAAGAAGTATCCTTTTCCTTTTACTGTACCTTTAATGTGGCAGGGTATAGTAGTATGTACTTGAGTCCCATTACCCTGAATTTCTAATTAACTGACAAGAAGGACTTTCGTTGCTCCTGGACCAGTTTTGTGTAATGTGGATCCAGTCTTCAAGGAACCGTTCAACAGACACTGCTTTTGCCTGTTCTGGAAAACCCAACACCCTGATGTTGCTTTGGCGAGAGCGGCCTTCCGCGTCCTCTGCACTCCTACCCAGCTTTGCCACTGTGGTAGACATTGGGGATACCTGTAATTTCAGTGTGGTGATCTCTCCCTGGAGCACATCGATGTTAGATTCCGCAGTCACTACCTTGTCAAAGTCTTTACGCAAGTCAGCTCTTAGGAGGATCACATCAATGGAGACTGTTTCTATCTGATGCTCTTGTGCTGATCGGGATCCATGTATGGCCACCAGGATCTCAGCCCTGGATGGCTCCGAAGCCGGGGGCCCCTCTGAGTCCACCTCCTCTATCGGGCTCATCTGCCTTGTCAGTCTATGTGGGGGCTGTTTGGGGGTGGTATACTGAGTAATACTATTGGTGACCGGGGACGAAGCTGCTCTGTACTTGCCCATATTGAAATTTCTTCTGCTGCTCAGGGAGGTCCCCCAGGTGGCACAGTTGTGGGAGCTTTTCCTTTAAATGTACCCACAGATTAACCCACCCGGCTACATATGTCCACCCTCAAGTGTTTCTCCAAGACGCACACTGTTGCTTTCTGGGGATATACTGCTGCTTTACTCACTGCATAGTCTGGTCTTCTTGAACTTATCAATGGCCAAGGGTCCACGCTGTTTGTTTTTATTTCAGTTCCAGCCTTCTTCCTTGTTATTCTGTATTCTTCTTCTTTTGTTTTTTTATTGCATTTTCCTCGATCCTTTATGAGTTTCTTTAATTATTTAAGTCCCTTGTGCTTCTTTCTTTATTATAATTTCTCTCTTTCCTTTTGAATTATCTGTCTTCTACCCCTTCCTGGGGTGGGTGCAGCAGTTCCTCAATGCCCCCAGTGCCCCCAACCTCATTTACTTTGTTTTCCCTGCTGCTCACGGATCTTCGCTCCGGACCAGCTCCACTCACCAGCAGGGCAGTAGCCTCCCTCAGAGGCCTCACTTGCTGCGTCTACCTAGCGAACCCAGCCGCCAATGAAGGCACTCACGCAGTCGCCTTTCTTCCCCTCCGTACTGCGGTCCCGGGCTCATTGGCTCGCCTTGGTGTAGGTCCTGGGCAGAGCTGCTCTCTTTCCCGTCTCTAGCTCCTGCTGGCTGGGACAGCTTCACCCTGGGCCTTTGGATTAGGCAGGCACAACTGACGTCCCAACAGGAGCAATCCTTGGGTCTGTCATTCTTTTCCGCACGTCCGCAATCTCAGTAGGGACCAGGCCACACCCCCAGCCTCCTTGAGCCGGATCATCGTTGCTGGCCCACCTTACTCGAGCGATTTGAACCCTCCCTTCTCTAGCTGATGTTGGCCCACCGCTGACTGCTCTCCGTAGTGTCCTCGATTCAGTCGTGCTTCGTCCAAGCGTGCGGCTTGTGAAAGCTCTAGTTCCTTGTCACAATGAGTCACAGGCCTCCAAATCACAGCGCTTCCAGAGCAAGCCACTGGCCCCAAATATTCCTGGCTCCAAAAAACCCACGTACTAGGGTCATCCAGGTCCCTTGTTTCATTGCTTTACTGCTACTCTATTGTGTAACTCAGGATCACTTTCTGGGATAGGATTTTGCAGGATTTCGGGGTCCCCTGAGACCCGGTCAGGAGAGAGCTCGGGAACTCACGTCTTCTAGGCCATGTTGCCAGGCCACACCCCTGGTCTTGTGATTTTTGACTTATCTACAGGTACTTTGTGTAGAATCATGCATCTATAGTTTTATATGGACCCAGTTTCTTGAAACCTTTGAAAAGTCATATTCTTATCACGTGTAAGTTGGATTTTTTTCGTTTTGGTCTTGTTGAGTTTAGATAAATATACAGTATTTGTCTAAACTGGTATGATGTCCATTTGTGGTGTTATCACTGTATTACTGTGCATTTTGAGGCATATTCTCAAGAATGTGTGATAACCATCGCAAAAGTAACTTAATGCAACTTCCAACATCGCAGTCTTTCGTGGGAAAATTACGCTGTGGTAATGAAGCATTCTCAACACAGTGGTACCCTGCAATAGTCTCCAGAAAAAGTGTCAACGGACCACGTTAAAATCAATGCCGCGCCGTAGAAATGCGAAACGCAATAAATCTTGCGATGAGGCCAATCGAAGTACAAAAAGCACTGAAAACCAGTGACCAGCCTGCAAATCCCAAGCGTCTGGCGGAAAATGCATCACCATAAAAGCAGAGTAAATAAAACAAATGACGATTTTCCAAATCAGATAGGCATTTCCCCACAAACAGCCACAATGTACATTGACATGCATTCAGTATGTAACCTGCGACAATGCGGAAACAAACATGCTACACACTGTGAAACCACATCTCCCCCTCACATTGCAGTGAGACAAAGAAAAGCCCCTGCACACCAACGTGCAATATCCATGATCAAACAAGAATGAAAGCATGGACTAATGTAGGGGCAGTGACTCCCCCTTACGTACATGTTGCCCATGTCATGGGACTTGAGTCACAGGGTGCATCCCTGCATCATGGCAGCACATATCAGAGCACAAAAGAATCCCTTTTGTCACTTGTAGGCCACAAATGACAGCCAAAATGGAATTAATTGGGACACATGTGAAACGCCAAAGAGTGGGATACCGTAACAACTGTGACAGGGAGAACTGCCAGTTCGAAAACGTGACACCATAAACAGCTTCACTGCACAGAGGTGACACACCCACCATCCATTAACAAATTCCTCAATTGACAGCACAACGTGTCACACTCACACTTGTCTGATTGAAATGCCTGTACAGATGAGTGACATGCATGCAGGGAATGTGTATCGGAATGCTTTTATTAGCACCTGCAGTGCCTGTGGTCAGTCAACGTACTGTGCCATTACTGCTAAGGACCCACACAATGTGACGTCAACCAGAGAAGAAATTGTCAATGATGTAGTCCCTATGGGCTATTCCTGTTGCAGCTGCAGTGGGGGGTGGTCCACCTGCCTCATCTTCATCATCATCATCTGGTGCATCTGGCACTCGTATCCATGGGGCTTTGCTGCATACACATATGTTGTGGAACACACAACAGACAACGATTATCTAGCACACGAGGTCTGGGCTGTACAGGAGCTTACCACCTGTGATGTCCAGGCACCTGAAACATGACTTCAACACGCCAAATGTGTGCTCCACGATGCCCCTGGTGCATTTGTGGACCACATTGTACTGCCTCTGGACCTGTGTGTTTGGGGCTCGGAGGGGTGTCATTATCCAAGCGCAGAGTGCATAGTTTTGGTCACCTGAATCAGTGCAGAGAGACATGAGTCGCGACTACATACTGCATGATGTGTTGGCAGGCTCACTAGTTCATTGATGTGTGATATGTGTGACATAGTGATTCCTATATGACATGTACTGCATGTTGCAAATGAGCTGCATCACTGTGTACTACGTAGCCTCACTGCTGCACTTTCCCCCGAGCACATTCACTGGTGTGTGCAGCGCGATTACATCACATGCACCCCTACGGCACACCATTGACATGCCTCTATGTGCATGTCTACAAGCCTGAGTACGACACAGTGATGATGCGGTGAAGAATGTGGCTGGCCATGTGTGTGTAGGTCCATTGCAACGACAAGGCTGACAAAGATGTAGAGCACCTGCCTGGCTGAACTCGATATGCAGTTGAGGGTAAATCTTTGGCTAATGCTGTACTAATATCAACACACTCAACAGTTGGCATGTGTGATCCCTGACCCCGAGCAGGCATGCCCTCCCCATGTACCCCTTCGGCCAACCACGCACACCGGGGACATGCCACATAGCAACATTGTCGATTGCATGATGGGTGGCCCAGATACTACAACAGAGACACACGCATCAGCCATATCCTTGGCAAGGCCCACACAGAACCACACCCAGATCCACGTGTAGAGGAACCACACCCCTACGCAGTACTGTCGTGTGCCTGTCCACCCCGCTTATGCTCACATGAAGATACAATTTGGTTACATGTCCCAGGTCTATACCACTGCCTGCGGTGACATGGGTGTGCACGTTGTACACAGCACAATGTAATGTGGAATGACCCCAGTCCCACATGCATACGTAATGACCACACAAACACACTGAGTGAGTTTGTGGGACTGGCTACGGGCATGTGCACCGGGCCCCTTCATCGCCAGGGTCACATCTCCAGTGACGCCAGTGCTGGATGGGTGTTGGGTAGTGTAAGCCACCACTCAGGGTTTGGTTGGTGCTGGCAAAAACCACAACGGTGAGCAGACAATCAGCAGTACAAGGTATGGACATCATGGGTCCCTGACTTAAGCAGCACAGAGTTTGTGGCCCCGGATGCACAGTGGGCAGCACAGGCACACCCCCACGGGACGGTCACTTGCGGTGCACTGAGGTAGGGCCATGCTAGGTGAGTGTGTACTTGTCAATGTCCAATGGGAATGTCACTGAGGGTTGCGGGGGACAGTGGAAGGTGTCCCTCCAGGGGATGATGCAGAGGGCAGAAGCGAGCAGGAACAGGCAAATGGCGTAGTTGAATGCTACAGTCTCCACTTTTCCGCCGTGTCAGTATCATGTAGAGGAAGACAACCTCCAGCCCATGGGCCCAGATGCCACCCACGTACAAGCAGAGATCGACCATGAATTTCAGGGCACGCACTCAGGGGCAACAGAGCTGGAAGGGGATGCAGTCTGAGATGAGGCTTGTACAATGACATGGACTCTGCCATGTAGAGAGCAAGATTCAGTTCAAAATGTGTGACCTACTCCACCGCAGTGTGTGCCAGAGCCAGCGGTCATCAGGGGCTCACAGCAACATGTGGTAGTTATGCGCTGCACAGAGTCAGTGGCACCAGTGCAGTTGTTGGTAGTGTCCCATCACCTCCATAAAGGTGAGCCTTTTCTCCTCTGGACTGAAGCACGTCTTCCTCTTACTCCACTCCTTGCGTACCATGACATGTACACTGCCATGAAGAAATCAAGACTCAGTTCCAAAAAATGCAACCTAGTTGGCCATAGTGTCGGACGGAGGCTGCGGTCAGCGCAGGTTAACTGATGTCCAGCCATCTCCTCAAGGATCTCTAACACACAACATTGGAATGGCATGTGTATTAGATTTGTGGCTGACAGAGGTAGTGGCACCAGAGCTGGGCGGGTATGCAGCCGGCGACAATGCAGTGTCCTGCCTGTGACGGACTGCCTTGGATTGGTTTGTGGCCTTCAGGACCGCAGTGTAGGCCGAAGGCCGCAGTCAGCAAGTGCCCACAAATGTACTCTGCCATGGTGTTATCAAGACTCAGTTCTAAATGTGTGTCCTACTTGTCCACTGTGTATGCCAGTGGAGTACATCAACGAGAATGGAGTTCAGCGGGCCTGTGTCACGGAGGCTGTGATAGTCCGAGGAGGCTGCCAAGTTCGTGGGCCTCGAGCTTGGAGCTTGCACCGTCACGTGGTGGGCCCTATTCAACACACGCCGGTGTCAGCAGTTTGGCATTGAGGCCTGGGTGCGCAGGGGCAGGCAAGACTGGTTTGTGGACCAGTGGCCTGGGGTGCAGCATTCCCACAGGATCGCAGGCAACACCGCTCATGGCGATGGAGTCGGCCTTGTGGCGAGGTGAGTGGCGCTGCCCTGGCAGAGACGTTGGGCATTTTGAAGATGACCATGCCCAGAGTTACGTGCCTTTTATTCACACCCTTTAGCTGGCCTGGCTCCGAGCTGCATGATCAGTAGCTCCATGGCATCTGTTGTTCTTCAGGTGTGGCTCGGGGCTGGGCTCTCTTTTCTGGTGTTGGCTGCCGTCCAACTTTACACCAGGTCAGGGCAGGTGTTAATTTCCTACTGCTAACGTGCCTTATCACATGTTTTGTGGTCTTTTCGCTGATCTAGCTGGTCGTTGAGAATGTTGCGGAGTGGTGTTGTCACAGCTTTTTGCACGGGAACGCCTACTCTGCATCTCATTAGCGATTGTTGTGGGGGTCATCTGTGATGATGTTTTTTGCGGCTGCTATCACAGGTAAACTGGTGCTATGTGCTCTCAGCCACCAGCTTGTGAAAGGGGTGATACATTTAGTGAGACTTTGGCTGCGATAAAGTGCCGTTAACTCTGCAATAACTCCTTGAGAATATGCCCCCTTGAGTACAAATACTTTACACATTGCCTTTGGGATAAGTCTATATCATCAAGTAGGAGAATGGACACTAGTGACTACGAAACCGTAGGTTCGTTGGAAACACCCTCATAAACGCTATGTCTATAGTGCGGTGTATATTGGTTCTCCGCCCCACATACGCGTTATGGCATTATCATTGGGTGTCCAAATTAGTGTGGTATGCCAGCCTCAACCAGAGGCAACCTCTGGTTTAAGTAGTAGTGTCCAAAGATGAAGGGTGGCACCTCCCAAAAAATAAGGTGAGAGGTATTGGCCAATTATAGTTAAAACACAAAACTTTTAGGAGGCGTTCCTGCGCAGGAACGCCCTCCCCTGCGCCGGAACGCCTCCTGATGGCGCAGGGCTTTACAACGTGACGCATCTCTCAGATGCGTCATGTTGTTAATACCCAGCAGCATGGTGCATCTTTTGTGCTGCCGCTGCGTCACAAAAGGTCTCCGTAGAGGGTGGCAGTGGTGAACCAGAGGGTGGCAGTGATGAACCAGAGGGTGACAGTGATGAACCAGAGGGTGGCAGGGGTGAACCAGAGGGTGACAGTACTGAACCAGAGGGTGGCAGTGCTGAACCAGAGGGTGGCAGGGGTGAACCAGAGGGTGGCTGTGATGAACCAGAGGGTGGCAGTCGTGAACCAGAGGGTGGCAGTGGTGAACTGGAGGGTGACAGTGCTGTACTAGAGGGTGGCAGGGGTGAACCAGAGGGTGCTGTGATGAACCAGAGGGTGGCAGTGGTGAACCAGAGGGTGGCAGGGGTGAACCAGAGGGTGGCAATGGTGAACCAGAGGGTGGCAGTGCTGAACCAGAGGGTGACAGTGGTTAACCAGAGGGTGGCAGTGGTGAACCAGAGGTGCTGTGATGAACCAGAGGGTGGCAGTCGTGAACCAGAGGGTGGCAGTGGTGAACCAGAGGGTGACAGTGCTGTACCAGAAGGTGGCAGGGGTGAACCAGAGGTGCTGTGATGAACCAGAGGGTGGCAGTCGTGAACCAGAGGGTGGCAGTGGTGAACCAGAGGGTGACAGTGCTGTACCAGAGGGTGGCAGGGGTGAACCAGAGGGTGCTGTGATGATCTCGAGGGTGGCAGTGGTGAACCAGAGAGTGGCAGGGGTGAACCAGAGGGTGGCAGTGGTGAACCAGAGGGTGGCAGTGCTGAACCAGAGGGTGACAGTGGTTAACCAGAGGGTGGCAGTGGTGAACCAGAGGTGCTGTGATGAATTAGAGGGTGGCAGTCGTGAACCAGAGGGTGGTAGTGGTGAACCAGAGGGTGACAGTGCTGAAGCAGAGGGTGGCAGGGGTGAAGCAGAGAGTGGCAGTGCTGAACCAGAGGGTGGCAGTGGTGAACCAGAGGGTGGGAGGGGTGAACCAGAGGGTGGCAGGGGTGAACCAGAGGGTGGCAGTGGTGAACCAGAGGGTGGCAGTGATGAACCAGAGGGTGGCAGTGGTAAACCAGAGGGTGCTGTGCCCATACACGACCGCATGGGTAACTTCGCCATGCAAGCGGCCCGCGAACACGCAAAAAGCCCCGCGAACACGCAAAAAAACCACAACCCGCAAATTTGCACAAATTCGCGGATTTTGCAGATTACAAATTCGATTTCACGCGAATTCGCGGAACGCGAATTCGCAAATTTTGCCCATACTTATTCACTGATTGGACTAGGACTGGAAATCCAATGAGGATGCCTTTGCACAATTAATGTCACTTCTCCCTCACATTACCTTGGTGTGGTCAAATCAACACTGTCCACAGATTGACAAAGCCAGGAAACATGTTAATAATACTGTTTCTGCATTCCTTAGAGACTATATGATATGGGGTCCATCTACCACAACAACTTGCGTTTTAACACGCATGAAATTTATAGAAGTGATGGAGTTCACTTCCCAGATGAAGGCAACAGGATGTTTCTCGTCAACTTTAAACTCTGCATCCTGTTTAGTGCATAGCTGTCACAAACACCATAACAGCTTTTCTCAGAGCCATCCTATTTCCCAAAATGTTGTCTTTTTTAATATCTTTTTTCAATTTTTTTAAATATTCATGAATGCATCGCGAATTAACGAAACTAAAGCAGGCATTTAATAGACACTAGTATGTTCCTAATTCATAACTATGTAAGTGATTCTGTGCATCACACAGGGTAAATAACTCTATAAAAACATGCATGAGTCTCTGAGTGTGTCTGTGAGTGTGTGTATGGGTGTTTGAGTCGGTCTGTTAGTGTGTGCATAACTGAGAAGGTCTATCAGAGGGTGTTTTGAGTGTCTGAGTAGGTCTGTGAGTATTTGTGGGTGTCTGGGTGAAAATGTGAGTGGGTGCCTGAATCTCTGAGTAGGTCTGTGAGTGGGTACATGAGTGTCTAAGTCAATCTTTGAGTGGGTGCATGAGTCTCTGAATGGGTTTGTGAGTGGATGCATGAGAGTCTCATTAAGTGAGAGAGCTGGTGCATGAGTATCTGACAAAGTGTATGACTAGGTGCAACAAGTGTCACACTGGGACTCTGAGTAAGTGGGTCAGCATCTAGGTGGGCCTGTGAGTGGATGTTTAAGTCTCTGAGGGGGTCTGTGAGTAGATGTGTGAGTTCCTGAGTGGGTCTGTTCTTGGGTACGTGAGTGTCTGAGTGGGTCTCTGAGTGAGTGTGTATGATTTTGAGTAGGTCTGTGAAAGGGTGCATATGTCTTTGAGTAGGTCTGTGACAGGGTGCATGTGACTTTGATTAGGTCTTTGAGTGGGTGCATGAGACTATAAATTGGTCAGTATATATATATGTATATATATATATATATAGTAGAGCAAATTGCGCAAGCGCTTCGGGAGGGCTCACAGCTTCATCCGACCCTCCGGTCTGTGTTTGGCTCCTCTGTATTGTTCACAGGTTCCCTTGGATTAAAAATTAGGTCCGACGCGTTTCGGGGCCACAAACGCCCCTTCCTCATGGACTGTGCGCAGTTCAACACCCTATACTCTTCACGCTAGTCAAACGCTTTTTAGTTTAACAGCTGGCGTCGTCCTCCCTGAGTGGGTGGAGTTTGTCAACACCGGGACTCATGGTTGTCGTAGTCCTGTGAAGTGAAATTGCATAAAGACCTTAAGTAGGTTGGCATGTCTGCACTTTTATTAATGTCATTATAATCCTTAAGTAGGATTGGAGGGAAGCTGCGGGCATTACGTTTTATTCAAATGGATGTTGCGCTGGCAGGCGAGTGTGTTTGACCTCGCCTCAGTTTCTTAGGACAGGATACATCAGAGTGGAGCTCCTCACCGCGACCAAGGCTGGCCGCCTGAATATAGTAGAGCAAATTGCGCAAGCTCTTCGGGAGGGCTCACCGCTTCATCCGACCCTCCGGTCTGTGTTTGGCTCCTCTGTAATGTTCACAGGTTCCCTTGGATTAAAAATTAGGTCCGACGCGTTTCGGGGCCACAAACGCCCCTTCCTCATGGACTGTGCGCAGTTCAACACCATATACTCATATGGGTTGGAGTGAGGCCTCCCGAAGCGCTTGCGCAATTTGCTCTACTATATTCAGGCGGCCAGCCTCAGTCGCGGTGAGGAGCTCCACTCTGATGGCGGAACACGTATCCTGTCCTAAGAGACTGAGGCGAGGTCAAACACACTCGCCTGCCAACGCAACATCCATTTGAATAAAACATAATGCCCGCAGCTTCCCTCCCATCCTACTTAAGGATTGTAATGACATTAATAAAAGTGCAGACACGCCAACCTACTTAAGGTCTTTATGCAATTTCACTTCACAGGACTACGACAACCATGAGTCCCGGTGTTGCCAAACTCCACCCACTCAGGGAGGACGACGCCAGCTGTTAAACTAAAAAGCGTTTGACTAGCGTGAAGAGTATATGGTGTTGAACTGCGCACAGTCCATGAGGAAGGGGCGTTTGTGGCCCCGAAACGCGTCAGACCTAATTTTTAATCCAAGGGAACCTGTGAACAATACAGAGGAGCCAAACACAGACCGGAGGGTCGGATGAAGCGGTGAGCCCTCCCGAAGCGCTTGTGCAATTTGCTATACTATATTCAGGCGGCCAGCCTTGGTCGCGGTAAGGAGCTCCACTCTGATGGCGGAACACGTATCCTGTCCTAAGAGACTGAGACGAGGTCAAACACACTCGCCTGCCCGCGCAACATCCATTTGAATAAAACGTAATGCCCGCAGCTTCCCTCCCATCCTACTTAAGGATTGTAATGACATTAATAAAAATGCAGACACGCCAACCTACTTAAGGTCTTTATGCAATGTCACTTCACAGGACTACGACAACCATGAGTCCCGGTGTTGCCAAACTCCACCCACTCAGGGAGGACGACGCCAGCTGTTAAACTAGAAAGCGTTTGACTAGCGTGAAAAGTATATGGTGTTGAACTGCGCACAGTCCATGAGGAAGGGGCGTTTGTGGCCCCGAAACGCGTCGGACCTAATTTTTAATCCATGGGAACCTGTGAACATTACAGAGGAGCCAAACACAGACCAGAAGGTCGGATGAAGCGGGGAGCCCTCCCGAAGCGCTTGCGCAATTTGCTCTACTATGTATATATATATATATATATATATATATATATATATATATATATATATATATATATATATGTATATATATATATATATATATATATATATATATATATTCACTGAAAAAACCATAGGTTATAGACCATATATAGTTAGGAATTAGCATTTAAAAAACCTTTTTTTACTCACACAAAACCATTGAAATTCCATATATAGTTAGTTGTACTAACTATATATCGCGCACCCGCAATCCACTGCTGATCATGTCACATATTACATCATTCATGACATGGTCAGTGACATCACTGATGACATCACTGATGACATCTCAAATGACATCACTGATGACATCACTGATGACATCTCAAATGACATCACTGATGACATCACCGATGACATCTCAAATGACATCACTGATGACATCACTGATGACATCTCATTTGACATTACTGATCACATCACTGATGACATCATTCATGTGATAATACGATGAACCTCTTCAGACTCTAATATAACCTTAGATACACTCAGTGTAAACAGACACTCACAGACTGTCACTCATCCATGGAGTTACTCAGACACTTAGTCAGTCATGCAAAGAATCAATCACACCTCCATTTCCTCAACTATACAGTTATACACACCTTACTTATTCAAACATATACTAACACATATTTACTCTCTTTTACATTGCCTGATACAAGTACACAATGATCCATACAGCCACTCACACATTCACTGGCTCTTATGCACAGTTATTTATATATGTCAACTGTCACATGTACTGTGTTTTACATATGTACTTACTTTGACATGTAGCACTGAGATATCCATTCACTCACCAATGCACTCAGTCAACCGCCCATACAGGTGTTTCCACATGCACTTTTGAACCCATACATCTATTGAATTAACTGCTAACACATCTATGCACAGAGTCATACACCTCCCAGCCACCCACACACACACACTCAGTCTCCCATACAAATACTTGGGCAACCAATCAATAACCCATATACTTACTCATATAGCTACTGATCAACACATGCAGCAGTTTACATAATAACAGACATAATGATGCACAAATTAAGACAGTTTAGTCACTAACTCATGCACTCAGTGACACACATTTATTCACTCACTCATACAGTCAATCATGCACCTAATAAATCCTTCATCCAGACACTTATACATCCACTCATTCTTCAATATGTAAGACATATTTTAACTTTACAGAAACATACTGTCACTGGATGTTGTCATCAGTGATGTCATTTGAGATGTCATCAGTGATGTCATCAGTGATGTCATTTGAGATGTCATCAGTGATGTCACTGACCATGTCATGAATGATGTAATATGTGACATGATCAGCAGTGGATTGCGGGTGCGCGATATATAGTTAGTACAACTAACTATATATGGAATTTCAATGGTTTTGTGTGAGTAAAAAAAGGTTTTTTAAATGCTAATTCCTAACTATATATGGTCTATAACCTATGGTTTTTTCAGTGAATTTCAATGGTTTTTTAATAGCAAATAACAAAAGCTTTAAAATTTATTTTTTTTAAATCAAAAAATATATTTTACATGTTTTTAATACATTTTTTTTAATTATATTTTTTGTTTCGCTCCCGGTACGCGAACCGGTTAGCTTCCCGTTAGCGCAATTTGGTGCCGCGACCCGGTCCGCGAACCGGTAAACGTTCCGTTTCCGCAACTGCTGCGTTAGAAAACAACATCGTGACGCGTCGCGTCAGCGTGACGTATCGCGTTGTCGCGTAATACGTCATATGACGCGCCAAGGTAGCGTACCCGGAAGCGAACTGGTACGCGAACCGAGGCGCGAAACGCTGCTTCCCGGAAGCGATCTGGGACGCGGCCCAAAGCGCGTAACGTAAACACAACAAGTCATGTGACTGGGTAATAACACTTATTATTGGTTCATTTCACTTTTGGTTTCCTAATGATGTAAGACTAGGTCATGTGACCTAAAAGTAACACTTTTCATTGGTTTAGAACTATTGTTTTTCCCAAATGATGAAAAACCCTCCTTCTTTCCTCACTCTGACTTTCATCTTTGTGAGAGAAAGACCCTTTGTGATTAGTGAGCAATGGCTTCATTAGTAGCTTCAGCTGGTGCTTCCCCACCACCTCCACCACATCCAAAGAAGAGAGGACCACCTGCTGAAGTTATTATTCAGCAAGAGGAGGAAGAAGAGGAAGAAGAGGAAGAGCAGCAAGAGAGGCAATTTTTGCGTGAGGAGCCCAGGAGGTCTCATGTGAAAGTAAATTATATTTGGCAATTTTTTACTTATCCCCAGGGCCAAAAAAAAGTCAATGCACGGTACGTAACTTGCCTTATATGTAAAGAAAGCCTGTCCAGAGGCACCGAGAAGAAGTACAGTTACGGCAATTACACGATGCATCGCCATATGAGTAGGTGGCATCCTAACAACTACAGTGCTGCGCAGTTACGTGACCAGCAAGATAATCCTCCTTCTATGGCCAGAAGATCAGTTGTGCAGGAAGTGACGGGACCAGAGGCGAGGGAGTTGGTCCCAAATATACAGATGAGATTCGGGGAAGTGAAACAAGTGTGCGTGCATTGCAATGGGTTCATTTGCTACAGAGAAAGTAGCATCACTCTGATCAACAGAGCTATCGACAATCATGATTGTCCGAAACGCCCCAGAGAATAAATTCTTTTTTTTTTGTTGCTCCTGTTGAGCCCTTTACAATGAATCATTTTCGTTTCCCCCCCCCAAAAAAAACCAAAAAAAATATAAAACTGTTCAGAAAATACAAAAAAAGTAAAAAAATGTTCAAAAAAATAATAAAAAATATATAAAACAACAAAAACAATAAAAAAAAAGTTCTTTTCAGAACTACCTCCCCGTTATAAAAAAATTGGTAGAATATTTGGAACTCTGCCAACCTCTATTTCTTTTGGTTCGCTTCCCCGTTCGCTCTCCGGTACGCGAACCGGGAGCGAACCAAAAAAAATATTTTTAAAAAAAAGAAGAGTAATTATAAGGGAAGGAAACAGACAGTTATGTTAAAAGAAAGACAGCTATAGGGAGTAAAGTAGAGATACTGTTTAATAGATCTATTTACTGAAGAAAAGATTTAAGAGAGTATAATTGTGAACAACAAAATAGATAAGGAAGTGAGAAAAAAAAAAGAGAGTAGAAGAATAACAAACAAGAGTTTCTTAGAGAATGTGAATGAATAATCAAATTAAGATTAAAACATCGGAATAACAGAGAGAAAAAACACAATGCAGAAAAGAAGAAGTAACAGAAAAGGAATGATTGAAACAGCAAAGAAATGTAAATAACATAGGGGCATATTATCAACATAGGCGATAAAAATTTTGCTGCTTTTATCAGCAGAAATCTGACACTAAAGACGCTTTTGCGGCAGTTTTCTGCCAATAATTACTGCTTTTATCGGCAGAAAACTGCCGCTAAAGCCGCTTTTCTGGAAGAAAACTGCTGCTAAAGCCACTTTTGCGGCAGTTTTCTGCCAATAAAAACACTGATAAATTTATTGCCTGTGTTGATAATATGCCCCTTACTGTGCTTGAACTACAGAGAGAAAGCATAATGAACAAGTAGTGAAAGAGTGATCAGTCAGAAACAGTGAGAGTAATAGAGACAGAGTGAGTGAACAAGAGTGACGAAGTATGAGAAGAGAGGGACTGACAAAAATAGTGGAAGGAGTAGAGTAAGTAAGTAATAGAGAAAGGATTGAGGGAAGTAGCAAAGGCAGGAAAGTGAGGGTTAAAGAAATGAAGTAGTGAAACTAATAGAAGTTAAATGTGATAGAAATGTAACGAAAAGAGTACAAAACATTTACCTTATAGTTGTCGTTAACTTAGTCACTTGTAATTTTTATACTTTCAATCTGTGAAAGAGAGAACAAACATTTGAAAAATATTAAAACATGTATTTAAAAATTAGAAAAGACAAGGGAAAAGATTGAAGGACAAACAGTTTTTCAATAACTTTGACACTTACAGAAGCCTCTGCTTCTCCATGCCCCTACACAGTCCTAAAAATATACATTTTAAACTAACAGTATCTTGATGCAGATGAAGTGAGGCCTATCTTGCAATATGGTGCATCTTTTGCACTGCTGCTGTCTCACAACAGTGATGCATGGCAGCGCAAAAGAGGTGCAAAGCCATCATAAAATTGCCCTTAACATTTTAAATAATTGTTTCAGGATGCCAATAAGATGTGTCCTATCCAGAGGTTTGTTTCAGGTGAGGCCTACTCAGGGTTCCAAATGAAATTTCGAGTTGTTGAAGAGTACAGAGGAGATAATACATGTGAAGGCCTACCAATGAAGTAAGTCATGTACACTTCACTCTTGAACAAAGGCCAGACCTCTTTTGTGTCTGTGGACAGACCTAAACTTAATCTGCACAATGTCATTCGTAAACTTAGGAAACACAGGTGATGTAATTGAAAAATGTGGAGTTTCTTTTCCTCATTTCACAATCACATCACCTGTGTTTCCTTTGCTTAGGTATCTCATAGTGCAGATGGAGTCTAGCATATCAAAGAGTACACAGAAGTTGAGCAGTGTATACAACAATTTTGACATTTACAGAAGACTCAGCTTCTTATCTTGTTGGAGATGAAGTGAGGCCTGTCTTGCAACATGGTGCATCTTTTGCATCACTGCTGCATCGTTTCATGTGGCACGGGTTTTTTACAGCATGACACATCTGCCTAGATGCATCAATTTGTAATTTTGTCGCCTCATAGCAAATCTTTTCCACCGCCAATGCGTCACAAAAGTGACGCACAGTGTCGCAAAAGAGGCATACACCTATCATAAATCTGTCCCTAACATTTTAAATGATTACTGCAGGATGACGATAAGGTGTGGCCTCTCCAGAAGTTTGTTTAAGGTGAGGCCTACTCAGGGTTGCAGATCAAATTTACGCTTGTTGAAGAATACAAAGGACATAATACATGTGAAAGCCTACCAATGAAGTAAGTCATGTCCACTTCACTCTTGAACAAAGGCCAGACCTCTTCTGTGTCCGTGGACAGACCTAAACTTCATCCGCACAATGTCATTCGTAAACTTAGGACACACAGGTGATGTAATTGAAAAATGTGGAGTTTCTTTTCCTCATTTCACAATCACATCACCTGTGTTGCCTTTGCTTAGGTATCTCATAGTGCAGATGTAGTCCAGCATATGAAACAGTACCCAGAAATGCACACTGCATGCAAGAACTTTGACACTTACAAAAGCTTCAGCTTCTGCATGCCCCCTACACAGTGCTAATTATATACATTTCAAACTGATGGTATCTTGCTGGAGATGAACTAAAACCTATCTTGCAACATGGTGCATCTTTTGCACAAAACTGACCCACAGCGGCGCAAAAGAGGCGCACGGCCATCATAAATCTGATCCTAACATTTTAAATGATTGTTTCAAGATGCCGATAAGGTGTAACCTATCCACAGATTTGTTTCAGGTAAGTCCTACTCAGGGTTGCAGATGAAATTTAGGTTTG
The DNA here is from genome assembly GCF_964261635.1 of Lissotriton helveticus. Classification (NCBI taxonomy): domain Eukaryota; kingdom Metazoa; phylum Chordata; class Amphibia; order Caudata; family Salamandridae; genus Lissotriton; species Lissotriton helveticus. The sequence goes on along the minus strand of NC_136067.1, from coordinate 1,663,548,680 downwards.
TTGAAGAATACAGAGGAGATAATACATGTGCAGACCTACCAACGAAATGAGTCATGTCCACTGCACTCTTGAACAAATGTCAGACCTCCTCTGTCTCCTGGAACAGGCCTAAACCTCATCTACACAATGTGATGTGTAATGTTAGGAAACACAGGTAATATAATTGAAAAACGTGCAATTTTTTTTGCTCATTCCACAATCATATCACCTGTGTTTCCTTTGCTTAGGTATCTCATTGTGGAAATGTAGTCTATCATATGAAAGACTACGTAGAATGTGAGCACTGTATGCAACAACTTTGACACTTACAGAAGCCTCTCCTTCTCCATGCCTCCTACACAGTTCTAAATGTACATCATAAATACAAACAGTACAGAATTAATTATACATGTTAAATGGTTTATTTTTGCTGTTCTCAGAATGTATCAAATTTCACTAAAAACAGTGACTTGAAGGTATTCATCATATAACAGCGGGGAAAAAAAAACACAATCAAAATGATTGTGTTTAAAAAACCCATACAACATAACAAATCAGAATTCAGAACTCCTTAAAATTAACTTACTTTCCATGACGTCGAAGGATGTCCTATGAACAGCTTACACTCTGTTGTGCTGTTATTACTTTCAGCCCGCCACTTTCTGAAAGAAAACCTCCATCGTTTTGAAAAATATGTTACATACAATAAATGACTTCTCGCTCTCTACCACACGTTTCCACAAGGCCAAATCATGTAAGAGCCATTTATAACTCTTGAAATTCTTGCAAGCCAATCCCGTCATTTTGTATTTCCGTAACTTTCAGAATTAAAATGTTGAAGACCATTTTCACAATCCTGGACTAGTAATATCTTACCCTTCTTGCTCACTCATGTTCTACATTTCCTATGACACTGATACTGCTTACTATGAAGCAGACTTACACTACCTCTATGACTACTACAATTGTTTAATTCTCTACATCACTTTTAATCACAAAGCAATATAAAACAGTAGACAGCATTGCAGACTTACATTCCCTCTACTCCATGTTTTGATTGGCTGCTTCAATTAGCTTATAAAAAGAAACAGTTTTTCTGAACTCATTCAAAGTGCAGTTATTTTCCCATGACGTCAACTGTTATGGTAAGAAGTTATGTCTCTGTACTACACTTATCCTCAAGGCCAAATCGTGTAGGAGCCATTAGAACCTCTTGAAATTCCTCAGAGCACATCCCGAGATTCTTTCCCTAAAATTTTGGTTTTAAAAACACCAGGTAAGAATTTTTAAGGTCATACGGCAATTTTTTTAAAAAAATTAAAACAGAATCGTTGCAGAATGACCAGCCATTTCTAGACTTTAAATAAGCTGTGTAATGTCCTGATGTTATTGAAGGACCGTCATGATATATAATTGCTGCAGTTACAAAAGTCCTTCCTAATATTGACAACTGTGAAGCCACAAAATTTTTAATTAAAGTTGTCAATTTTGTTCCATCAGGCCTACATCGTTGGAACATTAAAATGACATACTGGCCATATGTTCGTATAAATAATGTTGACATCATTTCAGATTTACATTGGCTACACTCCATGTTGTGATCAGCTGCTTTTACTAGCTTATTAAAAGAGACTAATTTACTGTCTGGCAAAGTTAAATATATAAATCTTTTTGGGTCTACACTAGTAGTACTTGATACCCTACAGTTCTCGCAGTCATGCTGCCATTGATAAGAAAGCCCAAACAGGTGATCTACATCTACACCTTCAGCATGCAATACATCAAGTATATACATTAAAAACTCCTGACAATCTTGCTGAATATTTTGAGAGAATTGTGTTTGACCTGAACATCTGTCTAACAGATTTCGAATTTCAGACACACTTTCTATTTTTGTTCTATCAGTGCTACATTTCTCTAACACAGAATTTAACAAACTGCAAAATCTTTGATCAGAATTGACCACAATCTCTTCTTTTATTATTATTATTATTATTTCTGAATTTGTAAAGCGCATGGTTACACTTTCAGTGTGTCCCCGCGCTGTCAGAAGAGCCATCTACTCCGTCAGTCAGACAGACGGGTTAATCTTTAGGGAAGAGGAAAGTTTTGAGCTTTCTACGGAAGATGAGCTCCGATGTTTCCAGTCTTAAGCTCAGGGGGAGAGTGTTCCATTTCTGTGTTCCATTTCTTTTTACATTTTCTAGAGAAAACAAAACATTAACCACTACATTAGCATAGCAGTTGACACCAGAACTGTTTTCAAATTGAAAACCAACAACATCTTCAACAGAATCCTTTTTGTTTCTGCTTATAATTTCAGGTTCATCGACTTTTCGTCTTTTTGCTACAACCTCCCTAGTATTGGTCACATTTCTTCGTTTCCGGCCTACCACACGTTTCTCAAACAAAGGATATTGAGGCAAATGTGGCGCATACTCTCTTCTTAACCTATTGTATTCCTTAACACAATCTAGATCCGCACAAATGTTTGTGACATCACACTCAATCAAGTACAATCCCGATAAAGTTCTAACTAGTGACAATGCCACATATGCCATACCCTCCTTGAACACAGAACTGCCAATATTCACCAATGCACTGTCTACACTTAAACCTTGCGATTTATGGATTGTCACCGCATATGCCAAGCAAACAGGAAACTGCTTACGGCGAACATATAAGTCTTTTACAAGCAAAAATCTAGCAGAACAACGACCAATTAGCTGTACTTCCTCAATGCCATCAAATTTAATTTTTAAAAATTCAATTCCATCTCTATTTCTGTATTTCACAAAATCAACAACATTACTCATTGATCCATTTACCAGACCTCTTTCAACATGTAAATTCCTTCTTAAAATTATACGGCAGTTTAAGCACACATTCAGAGTCTTTTCAAAACCTGCAGTTTTAGATATAGTCTTCTCTAATGAATCCAATTTTGTTTTCAAATTCTCAGACAAAATAATTGTTGATCCCATATGCTCTACTCTGTCAATAGCTTCCAGTTTCACAATCTCTTGCTTTTCTAAATGCAACATTTTGTTGTTGAAGATGGCACATTCTGCAAGAGTTGGCATCAAACATATTCCAGATTTCTTCTCAGTAATTTTCTGAAAAATATTCTCAGGCACAACATCTTGTTCTGGATATAAATTTTACAGTAATCGTGCATGTAAAGCTTCTTTCCCATGCTCGGTCACTTTTCCAATTCTAACATCTTGTAGAATATTCTTGTAAACTTCATCCTTCGCCTGACGCATATTTTCATGCAGTTCAGCATAATTGAAGTTTAACCATATATTGACGTTGCCAATGCTCCCTAGGCACTTCCTGGTATCTTCATGCGTGAGCATTTTGAACATAGGTTGTCCTTTCACTGGTGTCAGCTGCAGAAGATCTCCGAAAACAATGATGTGTTTGCCACCAAATAACACATCATACTCTGTTTTGAGAACTTCTTGCATTTTCAAATGTATAAAGGCAAGCATGACATTGGAAACCATGCTTACTTCGTCAATGATAAGAAGTTTCATTTTCCTCAAGATTCTTGAAACTTCACAACAAGCATCTCCAGATAGCTGGTGATATTGTAATTTGTTGTCATGCTCCACTGGCAGCATCAGTAAACGATGTAAAGTAATCCCTTTAATGTTATGTGCTGCCAGTCCAATTGGAGCGGTGACAACACAAGACAGCGATGACTCAGTCCTTTCCGGCAAATAACATGAAATTGCTTTAATGAGGAAACTTTTTCCAGTTCCCGCTTCTCCACTCACGTACAGTCGGACAGGCTTCAACGACGTACATGAGCACTCTTTCTTCTCATGACTTAATCCATGATCAATTTGCTTGGTAACTTCGTCATATATTTTCCTCTGCTCAACGTTGAGTTGTCTTTCCAAGTCTTCTAAGTTAACTGCATCCTCCTGAGCATGTGCCATGGCTCTTTCCACTTCATTCATGGCAGTGGCAGCTTCATTTTCGATAACAGGTCCTCCTAGTGGATCCTGACTCAATGAAGCAGAACTCTGACTGTCCTGAGAACTGTCTCTGGCAATCTCGGCTGCAATCGTTGCTTCCTGCTCGATTTCCGCATTCAACATTTCTACATATTTAGGAAAAGCAGGACATTCTATGGTCTCCTTGGCGGCAGTGAAAGAGTCTTCGTAACAGAGGAAATCTCCAAGCAGTTCCTCTTCTGCACGCCAAGGCTTGAAAAGTTGCAAAAGTGCTAAATAGAAAAACTCCTTTTTTTCAGGAGATTCGCCACTCAATTTTCGATGGTTTACCAAGTGGCATTTTCTTTGCTTGACCAGACATCCCTCACTTCCAATTACAGCATACACTCCTTTCTCAGTATCTTCTTTGATGTTCCTCTTGAATATGTAATTTTGTAGAACCTCATACAGACAAACATTCTCGAGGTGACTGCTTCGATTTGGATAATATGTATCCAACATGTTGCTCTTCAAAATGGCGGTACTGTTTGGCTCCTTTTCCGCCAAATACTCAATTTCCCGCACAGGTTTCAGAACTCGATTACGTGTTGCAGCAAGACCAAGACTCGCCCAAACGATACTCCTAGATTTGGCATAGAGACTTGCTGAAGACAACCGGTCAGAACATTCGTAAGCTCCGATTTCTCGATGCGACAACATCTTCAGACTGAAACTGTACAACTTCTTACTGAGGCTCTTTTCATGGCAAATGTCCTCCCACATATCCTTCAATTCTGTCTTTTCTTTTTTGGTGATGTAAGATGTCACATACCGAGCCGCAGCCATACAGTTATCAGCCACAAACTGTATATCCATGTTAGCATTCCACATGGACAAAATCACTGGGTTGTAGTCGTTGATGTACTTGGACTCTTCGTTCCTCTTCAAATTGTATGTGTTTTTAGGTGATTTCTTCATCACATTATGTCGCAGCGAAGACATCAAACTGTTTACTCTTCCTTTAGAAATCACCGGTCGTGGAAAGCCGAAACGACATTTGGTGTAGAACTTGTCCTTGTTTCGGAATTTACGACGACAGTACTTTCCACAACGATGGCTTTGGAAATGTAGAACTTTTTCTCGTAGGCTTTTCTTCTCCTTTGCGTTTGGAACAGCACACGTAGAATACTGTTGTATGAAACTCATCACTGAGTCTTCTGGATCTGTTCCAAATTTAGGTGCATCCTTGATCCACAACAGCATATGTATGTGAGGAGCACCTCTTGCTTGGTACTCCTTTCTCCAGAAGAAATCCAACACCTCTCCAAGAGGTGGATTCTTCTTATTCATGATGAAAGACATCATAGCTTCAAATCTATGATTGAAGTACCGGCATACATTGACTGGATCCAAAGAGCACAGTTCTCCGGGTGTCTTGAATTCGGTGTTTTCGATGTTTCCATTTGCCTCTCGTAGAAATTCAAGTAAGTCTTCCCAGCCATACTCGGCACAGCTCAGAGTGAGGAACCATGTGGGAGTTCCTAAGTTCCTCAGCATACATTTTAAATCACCATGACGACGGTACCAGTACTCATTAGTACCACGCTGACACGCCATGAGATTAATCAGGTGAGAATCCAAAATACTGTCTTGGACATTGACTTTATCCATAAAGTCACTTGCCGAGATGTTTTGCATGTGTATACCACTTTTCAAGATGTGGTTCACTGCATATGACAGTCCAGACAGATCGCTTTCAAACAGGAGATGAAACAAATAGGGAATACATTGTCGAAACCTAGCATCTCCTGCATACAATCGCAAAGTCCGGTATTCAGAAGCAGGAATTTGATGAGGTCGCTCATCATATCTTCCTCCCTGACCTGTTGGAAAAAGCTGTGGGAAACACCGAGCTTCCAAACTTTCCTCCCAAACACTAATGGGACTCCCTTTGGCTTGTTTCATTTGAAACAACTCAATAGCATTCCCCATGACTTCCTTGGAATGCAAAGGATGAACACTATAATGTTCATATATTTCTTCACTAGTAGAGGGTTCTACTTTCTCAATTTGACCAGCACACAAATCGCTATCCTCTTCCTCACTTACTTCCTCTTCTGCAACATATATATTCTTATAGTACTTATTATTTTTTTTCAAATACAATGTTGCCTTTTTGACTTTCCTAACATCCACTAAATCTTGCCATATTTTCTTATTCTTTGTCGGAACCCCATTAACTAAGATAACCAGAGGGTCCTCTTCCACTTTTTCTACTCCAATTGTGTTAATGTTTTTCTTCAAATCTAGAGGCAAATAAACAACTCTTCCCTTTAATCCTCTCTGTAAATCTGATGGAGGCAATTTCCCTGTCTTTGGCTCCATTCTTACAATAGCCTGAAAGGGATGGATACTTTGAATCAAAATAGATTCATAAGTATTTAAATCCTTCAATTCAGAAGGAATCTCAACCAATTCCAGATTATTATGAACTGCTCTAGCAGGCATCTGGTTTTGATTTAATTTGCTACAACAATAAGTACACACACGTTGATCCGATCCCAAATCAAAACAATTTTCTACCATCAAGTATGTTGTGAAATCCTTCCATTCACTATTATTTTCCCTTTCACTTTTTGCATATAAATCCACTAACTTAGTCTGATTCTTATAATAAGTGCGTCGACAACACACACAAGTGAAATTAGGCCTCTCACTTGATTTCACCTGAAACGTCGCAATTTCCCTCTGAAAATTATCTGTACTGGAAACCTGTACACTATCTTCCACATTACCCTCTTCTTCTTGGTCAATTTCAACATTCTCCTCTTTACTTCCAAAGTAACAAAACTCAATTTCTTCACAAATATTCTTCACATCTATTTCAGAACCATGCAAAAGAGCAGTGCATAATTGTTTAAGCATAACTGCTGGACTCTTAGCATAATACAACATTCTAACTAATTTCCTCACTTTATTATGATGCACTGCTAGCATCCTGAAATGATGAAAAACACTCTGGCATACTCTCCTGGAAAGACAAGCCAGTGAATGACCATGCAAACCTGTCACTTCTCTCACTCTGCAAGGATCTAATTCTTGCAACAACTTCATTTTCTGCTTCAAACTTTTCTTATTAAATGTCCGTACAAAATCACAAAGCAAATTGATGGAATCCTGTCGCACACTGCAAATACTACTACACTTCCAGGTGTACACAGGTCCCTTAGGACGTCTTCCTAAAACCTCATTACCTAACATCTCTTCTGCCTCTGTTGTCACAAGTTTTTCTTTTTCAACTGGACAACCATCTTTCACTTCATAAGCTCGACCACTGGTGTCAACTGCATGCACCAAATCATTATCCTGGAAATAACTCTCCTCATTAAAAAATGCCTCACAACTTGAACTATGCATCCATTCTCCGGAAAAAACTTCACAAAAATTACTACGATTAACTATTCTCTTCCATCTACTATTTGTTTTGAAATCATAAATTGCCTTGTTTAGCTTCCTAATTCTATTGATTATCAAAATAAATAACTTACGTTTAATTTCAAATGCCTGATCAATAACTTTCTCAACTTTTTTTTTTCTCTTATAAAAAACCACTTTCTGTTGACCTTTCTTAATATTTTTTAACAAATTGCCAATTATCCTGTTGCGGAACATTCGTTTACGAATGTCCCTAAACTGTTGTTTCCTTCTACTATCATGCACAGAGTTATCTCTTGCTCTAGCAGTAACATTTTTGATTGGCCTTTCCTTTCCGTTTAAATTGCTTCTCTTTTTCTGGACTGAAACATTTTCTGTAGTAATACTTTTTTTACTACAAATATTTCTTATGAATGTTTTTGTGGTCTTACCCGGTGCTTTCGTGGTGACTTGACAAGTTTTTTTGCTAGAGGACTGCTGCATTATTTCATGGACCTGCTGTCTTTGACGTTTTGCAGCCTTTCTAAGTCTATCCTTGGTTGGCATGCTGAAATCTTGAAATGATCTGCAGTTGAATCTGTGGTAAAATATAATAAAAAATGTTATTAACCACTATTACCAAACAGTAAATCAATAACAGTCATCAAAAACTTAACACACTACTTCACATTTTTACATAGAATATTTTTTAGTGCTTGGCAAATTTAGAATACAGAAATAGCATAAAAGAAATGGAATTCATATTCATTTTACCTGTGCTGTTTTATTTGTGAATCTGATCTAATTTTATGAGCATATTTTAATATTTTATTGAAGACACTACACATAACCTGTTTTTGAAGGTGTGTTTAATTTAAAATTAAACAGTTTATATTTTTACTTTTCATTTATTCTAAATTTTAAAAATAAATGTTTATAGTTCCATAGGCTCAAGCAGGTCAGCTTCCCACCCTATGTCATACAATTCTGACAAATCTGCATCCTCATCATGTTCTTCATCATCCTCAGGATTTAAATCATCCAAGGGATCTACTTCCACTGACGTTTCAATTACGAGTTCAATGATGAGGTCAAGATCAACTGATTGCTGATTGTCGCTCATGTTGATGTTGTCGTTATCTTTAAAGAAAGATAACAACAATGAGATGTTGCAGAGTAAGAGACAAATCTCAGAGATTATAATAGTAAAATTGTTTAACAAGAGTAACATTTTGCAGCTATTATTTAGCCATGTCCAGCGATGCTGAGGAGGTTAGTCCTATATCCAAGTTTTCAGTGAACAGGACTCATCTCTTCTTAACATTGGATAAGCCTCACCGACTCTGTGTCCCCTACTCATACTTAAATGTACAGGGGCAGATTTATGCTAAGTGGCGCATCCCCACGGATGCACCAGTTAATGTGCACCGCTGCTCTGCCACCCATAGTGTGCCGCATTTACAATGTGGAGCACCATTGAGCAAAAACAGCACAGATGCGTCACGCATCTGTGCCGCAAAAGCAGCACATTGCAGGAATCACGTCATAAGCGCGACATGTCTACTGCAATGCACAGGAGGAACCCTCACATTGCATGGTGCATCACTTCTTATGCCTGTTTCAAACAGGCGTAAGGATTTGATTCAGCAATGCTATAAAGCTGACTCAGTGAAATCTTCTAAATTTCACTGTGTTAGTTTTACAGGGCTTTCTTGCAAATTAATGCATACCTTGCAACAAAACACCTATATGAAAACTGACGCAGGTTTCATGTGGCACAGGACTTTACAGCATGACACATCTGCCTAGATGCATCAATTTTTAAATATGTCGCACACATAGCAAATCTTTTGCACCACCGCTGCGTCACAAAAGTGACGCACAGCAGCGCAAAAGAGGCACACGGCTATCATAAATCTGTCCCTAACATGTTAAATGATTGATTCAGGATGACGATAAGGTGTGGCCTATCCAGAGGTTTGTTTAAGGTGAGGCCTACTCAGGGTTGCAGATCAAATTTACGCTTGTTGAAGAATACAGAGGAGATAATACATGTGAAGGCGTACTAATGAAGTAAGTCATGTGCACTTCACTCTTGAACAAAGGCCAGACCTCTTTTGTGTCCGTGGACAGACCTTAACTTCATCTGCACAATGTCATTCGTAAACTTAAGAAACACAGGTGATGTAATTGAAAAATGTGGAGTTTCTTTTCCTCATTTTACAATTACATCACCTGTGTTTCCTTTGCTTAGGTACCTCATAGTGCAGATGGAGTCTAGCATATCAAAGAGTACACAGAAGTTGAGCAGTGTATACAACAATTTTCACATTTACAGAAGACTCAGCTTCTTATCTTGTTGGAGATGAAGTGAGGCCTGTCTTGCAACATGGTGCATCTTTTGCATCACTGCTGCATCGGTTTCATGTGGCACAGGTTTTTTACAGCATGACACATCTGCCTAGATGCATCAATTTGTAATTTTGTCGCCACATAGCAAATCTTTTGCACCGCCACTGCGTCACAAAAGTGACGCACAGTGGCGCAAAAGAGGCATACACCTATCATAAATCTGTCCCTAGCATTTTAAATGATTAATTCAGGATGACGATAAGGTGTAGCCTATCCAGAGGTTTGTTTAAGGTGCATGAAGCTCTAGCAGTACATATCCAGAAATTTAATTGATTTCAAAAAACGTTTTTAAACACAACATATAAATCAATTGTATACCTACATTCATGGGGAAATGACTTAAAATGAAATTAAAATCGTTTGTGAGGAAAAGGAATGCTTTTAAAATTTATGACAATGAAATAATGGTGTCTGCTTCTTCATTTCATTTCTCTTCAGCATTTTTGGGTCACTTTTAACATGGCTATGTAACTCAAAGAATCAAAATCTAAATTTGCCAAGCACAGGTGGGAGCATATTTCCAAGGAACTTGCCCCACGGAGAAAGGTCTTAAATTAAAATGGGAAAAATAACATCAGAGACACTCAAATGCCTTATAAAGAAGCAGACACCATTATGTCCTTGTCATAAATTTTAAAAGCATTCCTTTTCCTCAAAAACGATTTTCAAGTCATAATTTGAAAACACTGCACATGGGGAAATGACTGAAAATGTCCTTAAGACACATGAAAGCGTTTTTTGATTGCCTTTGCAGCATTTTTGGGTCACTTTTAACATGGCTATGTAACTCAAAGACTCAAAATCTAAATTTGCCAAGCACAGGTGGGAGCATATTTACAAGGAACTTGCCCCACGGAGAAAGGTCTTAAATTAAAATGGGAAAAATAACATCAGAGACACTCAAATGCCTTATAAAGAAGCAGACACCATTATGTCCTTGTCATAAATTTTAAAAGCATTCCTTTTCCTCAAAAACGATTTTCAAGTCATAATTTGAAAACACTGCACATGGGGAAATGACTGAAAATGTCCTTAAGACACATGAAAGCGTTTTTTGATTGCCTTTGCAGCATTTTTGGGTCACTTTTAACATGGCTATGTAACTCAAAGACTCAAAATCTAAATTTGCCAAGCACAGGTGGGAGCATATTTACAAGGAACTTGCCCCACGGAGAAAGGTCTTAAATTAAAATGGGAAAATAACATCAGAGACACTCAAATGCCTTATAAAGAAGCAGACACCATTATTTCCTTGTCATAAATTTTAAAAGCATTCCTTTTCCTCAAAAACGATTTTCAAGTCATAATTTGAAAACACTGCACATGGGGAAATGACTTAAAATGTCCTTAAGACACATGAAAGCGTTTTTTGATTGCCTTTGCAGCATTTTTGGGTCACTTTTAACATGGCTATGTAACTCAAAGACTCAAAATGTAAATTTGCCAAGCACAGGTGCGAGCATATTTACAAGGAATTTGCACCACGGGGAAAGGTCTTAAATTAAAATGGGAAAAATAACATCAGAGACACTCAAATGCCTTATAAAGAAGCAGCCAACATTATTTCCTTGTCATAAATTTTAAAAGCATTCCTTTTCCTCAAAAACGATTTTCAAGTCATAATTTGAAAACACTGCACATGGGGAAATGACTGAAAATGTCCTTAAGACACATGAAAGCGTTTTTTGATTGCCTTTGCAGCATTTTTGGGTCACTTTTAACATGGCTATGTAACTTAACGACTCAAAATCTAAATTTGCCAAGCACAGGTGGGAGCATATTTCCAAGGAACTTGCCCCACGGAGAAAGGTCTTAAATTAAAATGGGAAAAATAACATCAGAGACACTCAAATGCCTTATAAAGAAGCAGACACCATTATTTCCTTGTCATAAATTTTAAAAGCATTCCTTTTCCTCAAAAACGATTTTCAAGTCATAATTTGAAAACACTGCACATGGCTGAAAATGTCCTTAAGACACATGAAAGCGTTTTTTGATTGCCTTTGCAGCATTTTTGGGTCACTTTTAACATGGCTATGTAACTTAAAGACTTAAAATCTAAATTTGCCAAGCACAGGTGGGAGCATATTTCCAAGGAACTTGCCCCACGGAGAAAGGTCTTAAATTAAAATGGGAAAAATAACATCAGAGACACTCAAATGCCTTATAAAGAAGCAGACACCATTATTTCCTTGTCATAAATTTTAAAAGCATTCCTTTTCCTCAAAAACGATTTTCAAGTCATAATTTGAAAATACTGCACAGCTCCTATGCACAAAAACACCCTGTCAGTACTAATACTTCACATTTTCTCCAATTACAATTTCTCAAAGAAACATAATCTATTTGTAAAACACTTGAGACAAAGCAACATTTTAAAAACACAACTTTCTTCATAATTTTCTCCTTAAAACACACTATTCTCTATCTAAATTAAATAAATCTTTTCTCACCTTAGCAAATACTTTATGAGTTTCAAAACAGTCTCAGAAATACACCAATTTGTCTTCAGCAGAACAAAGGGTATGCACTCCAGAGGCTGCAGCTATAGAAAGCACAGAAATGCTGTAATTCATCACACATATCTCTCATGTCACCCAATCAAAACTCTTCCCTCACTTTTTTCAAATCAAAACCCTTCCCCCCTCTGCCCTCTCTGCCTTTTTTACATAGCAACCACCTCCTGGAAGACCTCTGGTGTTTGCAAGTTCACACAACAATGTTTCAATTGAACTCTGAACTCTCAGTGCACCTGCGTATCCAGTGCAATCTTTCATTAAATGATTTTTTTTTTTACCATTCAAATTACATCTTTCAAAGAACTCATCCATGCACCCTAACTTTCTGTTTTCAGCAATCAAAATCCACCAATCACTGTTACTGCTTCATTAACACAGAAACTCCACAGTTTTTTTCATTTTAAACTCTTATTTTTTCAACTGCCATTTCATTACCACACTTCATCTTACTGCAGCAGAACCTTCTCTCACCATGTTTTCTGTCTGGATTGTTGGACAAAGTTACATCTATTGGGCTCAGAGGTATGCTGAGAACAGAAATTTACCTAACCTCAATTTACAAGATGTGGAAATTAAGTGGTTTGGCCACAGAGGATTAAAATGTCACCAATTGATACCATTGGTGAAAAGCTTTATGCATTTGCCAAAACCTGACCTGTTAATTGTGCACTGTGGAGGTAATGATTTGGGCACTTTGACTGGAGTAGGTCTGGAAATGCTTTTAAAGGACACCTTTGAGCAATTAATGGCACTTTTTCCTCAAACTGCCTTGGTATATTCAAATATATGCCAAAGACAGAAATGGAGGTGGTCGAACCAATTTTGTCCACAAATTGAGAAGTCGAGGAAGCATGTAAACAAATCTGTTTCAGCTTACATGAGAGACCATGGAATGGGCTCCGTGTACAACAATAACTTGCGTTACTACATGCAAGATATCTACAGAGGAGATGGAGTTCACTTCTCAGATGAAGGGAACAGAGTTTTCATTCTGAATTTAAAAATGTGCATTGGTACCTACTTATAAGTACCTAAATGTACCATAAACCCAAAAGCTCTTCTCAGAGCTACCCTACATCTGATCACTCACAATTATTATTTTACTCTAACTTTTTTTACTAATTTTCAACAAAGTACGCTCCCCGGAGCGCTACCCAGTACGCAAACCGGAAGCTAACCGCGCAAAATTTTTTAAAAAAATGTTTTTTTTCGCACATATGGGCCTCCTCAGCCATCCTCAGAAAACCTAGGGGGTCAAAATACGTCTACCGTGTCCCCTTCTACCCATTCTGAACATTATGTGCCCTCCATCTTGTATCTTAATTCGACCGAAACACAAAATGGTGGACTCCCGTAACGCTTAAGGTTCGCGTACCGGGGCGCTCGCCAGTTCGCGTACCGGGGCGCTCCCCGGGAAGCGCTCCATGAAAAAAGGTGGGAAAGTAATTTACAGAAGAAACCCTTGAGACACTTTCACCAAATATAGATTTGCTCATACTACATACCAATCCCTACCATTTTCACAAATTTGGTTGAAATTCCATTTAGCCATTTAGCCTGTAGACCTCTCTAAATACCCTGAGGTAAATTACTTCACAAAACACATCTGAAGTGTTGGAATTCACAACCAATTAAAATGTTACTTTCATTTTCTATTTTTGTTTTACCTGACATTTGATTGGTTATGTACCTGAATATATATAAAGGAAGAGAAGGAAACACAGCCATTTTGACTACTACTTCCTGGTGTACATTTCAATTGGATTTTCACTAATCACTTCAACTTCTTTGTAAAGGTAAGTTGTTATTTTAAAAACTGAAGTATATTGTGCACTATAAGTTAATATGGTAAACTTTTTCTGATAGTTATATACTATCCCTCTGTAGTAGTTATAGATTTAGATAGACTTCTCTGTTATAGTTATGGATGGAGTTAGGTTTCTCTTGTATAATTATGAATTTACTTACGTTAAATCACATACACTTTTTTATATTCCTACTTCCACTCTGATACTATACACTGCCCAAAGATAAATTCACTGTTAAAAACTGCCTATCTAAAATTAATCCCAACAGTGCCCTATCTCTACTAATATATTTTTTATCCAAATTTCAGACAAAATGGAAGGCGAACACAAAGTTTCATTTGAAATTGTCCTGCAAGAGACCAACCAAGAAATAATTGATCCAAATTATATAGAATTTATGGATGAAACTTGGGACCAAGAACTACTGCAATGTGTGCAAGCAGTAGATGTCCTCCTTGAAAATGAGGACATTTTACACACTCAAACATTACAAGCTATGTTCAATGAAAATAACGACATTTCAGACAGTGAAATGTTAGATATTTTATTAAATTTTGAAACACAATAAATAATTGTTTAAAAAAAAATAATCAACAAAACCAACAATCAATTAACATACAGTATTTGAAAAGTCTATCATTCTTTTTTCCTCATAGTACGCTCCCCGGGCCGCTTCCCGGTTCGCGAACCGGGCGCTATCCATGCAAAAAAAACATATATATTTTTTTTTTTGTTGCCCCGCGGGGCCCTTTTAAAGCCTCCACATCAAACCTAGGGGGTCAGGGAGGATCTACTATGCCCCCTTATGGTCATTTTCGCCTTTGTTTTGACCTCCTCTTGTCTCTCGATCCTACCGAGAGACAAGATGGCGGCCGCTCCGGACTGTTTAGAATGTTGACAGACACCGAAGAGCCAATCAGCTTCGCTTCGCGAAGTTCCGTTACGCGTCAAGTACGCGAACCGGGGCGCTGCCCGGAGCGCGCTTACAGATATATATTTTTTTTGAACGTTAATTTCTCAAAATCCACTGGAGCACATATATTGAGACCTAGCAAAGGCACATCGGGCTAACAGTCCCTACAATTTTGCCAAGTTTCGTGCAAATCCATTCAGCCGTTCGGGCTAAAAGTGAGGGCTAAAAGATATATATCTGTAACAGCGGACCGCGCAGCGCTCCGGTTCGCGGACTTTTCGCGGTACGGAGCTTTGTGAAGCGAAGCTGATTGGTTCTCCGGCGTCTGTGAACATTCCAAACAGTCCGTAGTGGCCGCCATCTTGTCTCTCGGTAGGATCGAGAGACAAGAGGAGGCCAAAGCGAAGGGGCAAATGACCATAAGGGGGCATAGTAGATCCTCGCTGACCCCCTAGGTTTGATGTGGAGGTTTTAAAAGGGTCCCGCGGGGCAAAAAAAAATAATAATAATAATAATCGAACGGCTGAATGGATTTGCACGAAACTTGGTAAAATATTAGGGACTGGTAGCCCGATGTGCCTTTGCTAGGTCTCAATATATGTGCTCCAGTGGATTTTGAGAAATTAACGTTCAAAAAAAGATATATATCTGTAACAGCGGACCGGGCAGCGCTCCGGTTCGCTGACTTTTCGCGGTACGGAGCTTTGTGAAGCGAAGCTGATTGGTTCTCCGGCGTCTGTGAACATTCCAAACAGTCCGTAGCGGCCGCCATCTTGTCTCTCGGTAGGATCGAGAGACAAGAGGAGGCCAAAGCGAAGGGGCAAATGACCATAAGGGGGCATAGTAGATCCTCGCTGACCCCCTAGGTTTGATGTGGAGGTTTTAAAAGGGTCCCGAAGGGCAAAAAAAAAAAATAATAATAATAATCGAACGGCTGAATGGATTTGCACGAAACTTGGTAAAATATTAGGGACTGGTAGCCCGATGTGCCTTTGCTAGGTCTCAATATATGTGCTCCAGTGGATTTTGAGAAATTAACGTTCAAAAAAAGATATATATCTGTAACAGCGCTCCGCTTCGCGTAACGGAGGTTTGCGAAGCTGATTGGTTCTCCGGCGTCTGTAAACATTGCAAACAGTCCGTAGCGGCCGCCATCTTGTCTCTCGGTAGGATCGAGAGACAAGAGGAGGCCAAAGCGAAGGGGCAAATGACCATAAGGGGGCATAGTAGATCCTCCTTGACCTCTTAGGTTTGATGTGGAGGTTTTAAAAGGGCCCCGCGGGGCAAAAAAAAAAATAATAATAATAATCGAACGGCTGAATGGATTTGCACGAAACTTGGCAAAATTGTAGGGACTGGTAGCTCGATGTGCCTTTGCTAGGTCTCAATATATGTGCTTCAGTGGATTTTGAGAAATTAACGTTCAAAAACAAGATATATATCTGTAACAGCGCTCCGCTTCGCGGAGATAAAATTATATCTGTATTACCTAGCTGTTGCTAACACCAGTTAGCGACGGCTAGTAGGAGATAGCGACCATCTTGGGCCCCACTTTGCATGTGAGTGATATTTATCACTAATGACATGCAAAGTGGGCATGCCAAGATGTTAGCGACTGGAAACAGTCGCTAACATCGCTATCTCCTATTATCAACTTTTGGAAATATTTGCGATAAGCGCGAATATCTCCAAAAGCTAGCACCTGCCCTGAGCAGTTCTTAGCCATGTTATCCAATGGGAGGTGGATAACATGGCTAAGAGCATTAGCTCGGTAATGCATGAATATCGCTGAGTTTTCAGCGATATTAATGCATTGCGGTCGTTTTTTATCGTATTTGCGATAAACCTTGATAATAGCAAGGTTTATCTGCGATAATTTCTGACGATGCTTAGCGGTAAAAAAATCGTTGCTAAGCATCGTTAGGGATAAATATCGCTTAACTTTGGTAATATGCCCCAACGTCTGTTAACGTTCGATTCGAAGGAAATCAGGAAGTGTTGAAAAACATTGTCTGCGCCATCTTGTCTTTTTTCAAATGCCACACTTTTGTCGTGCACGGCAGCCATTTTAGATGCCTTGACCAGACCCACTCTCTGCACGCTGTCGATCCTTAGCATGGCTCCCCACCCTCGCAAACATCTCCCCCAGGCAGTGGTCACCCCCGCTCTCTGTCTTATGCATGGGTAATAAACCTCCCCCCATCTGCGCTGCTCTTCCCTGAGAATCACACCCTGTGCCCGCCCGACACCTCCCTTTCACCCTATTCACTACCGCACCCTCTGACACTCCTTTTCCTCTGTGTCCGATTGTCCAGGCCGGTCCTAGGGTATCAGCTAGCCCTGCAGATGTAGTTTATGGCCCCAGCTGTAAAGAATCACCCCTCTTCAAAGGAGTTATAGTAGATCAAGGCCCACACTCGATGAGATCCGTCACAGCAGACGCGTTCCTATTATCTGAAAACCATCCTGTATTGTGATTGGGGAGGGGACCGAGCCTGAAGCGGAAGATTCCAGGGATGACTCTTTGTACATCAAAGTTTTTACAATTATGTGTCACATTAAAAATATATAGCACTCCGACAAAGTAGTAAGATTATAAAACTTTAATAACTTATAAATATATACAAGAAAACAAAAACAGTAATAACATATAAACATTTTTAGGGAAAAACAACGAAGTAGCGGTCGGCTGTGCGAATAGTCCCAACGCAGCACAACGTCCAGATTTCCGGCGTGGGGCGTCGCGGGGGGTGGGTCATCAGTAGCAAACTGTTGTGCGAATAGTTCCAAGGCAGCAGAACGATGGCACCAAGGTGATGTCCAGTAAGTTGCCGCACTGGTTTTGGTATCCTACAATGCTGCTCCGAATAACGGCGTGGGGCGCCCCGGGGGAGGCGGCGTGAACGGGCCTCTCCAGGTGGAGTGTCATCTGTTGTAGTGGGGCGCCCCTTTACCGTTTCAGTTGCCATTCCGTCCGTTTTTGGTCCACTGTGTCAAAAGCCGCAATTCAGCTGAGTTGCGCCCACTCTTGCGGTGCAGCGATAGGCGGCTGTCACAGGACTCTCAAAATGGCGGCAGGCTGTTTCCTTTTTGGGCCTGGTCCACTGAAATGGCCCTGGGACACCTTGGAAATCGGACGCTTGTCTGCTAGGTCTTGGACCCCATTCTCGAAAGCGTCCCCTCCGCCTTGAGGATTCATCAAAAGTTTTGGGGGCCCCCGACTCCTGTAGGCTTCTGGTGGGGAGCGGTTGCCATGATTGCTCGCGGAATGACCACGACGGAGCTACGAGATGGTGGTGCTCTCATGCTGACGCCAGCTTCAGTCTGAAACATCCAGAAACAAGGTGGGGCTTTCATCGTTTGGGGAAAAAAAAAAGTTTTCATCCAATGAAAAGTGTTGTTTTTAGGTCATATGATCAAGCCTTCCATCATTATGAAACCAAAAGTAAAATGAACCAATGAAAAGTTTTATAAACAAGTCACATGACCTGTTATGCGGCATAGGGTATAAAATGCGGAGAAAATACGTTGGCACGTGAGGCGGCGTCAGTAGCGGACCGATGTGCGAATAGGCCGAAGGCAACACAACGCGCCAAGATCCGGATGGCACCGAGGTGGTGTCCAGCAAGTTGCAGCACTGGTGTGGCCATCCTACAATGCTGAAAGTCGGCGTGGGGCGCCCCGTTGGCCTGTGAGTTTGCGTCAGTAGCGGACCGATGTGCGAATAGGCCGAAGGCAGCACAACGCGCCAAGATCCGGATGGCACCGAGGTGGTGTCTAGTAAGTTGCCGCACTGGTGTGGCCATCCTACAATGTTGAAAGTCGGCGTGGGGCGCCCCGTTGGCCTGTGAGATGGCGGCAGTAGCGGACCGATGTGCGAATGGGGCCAAAGGTAGCGCAACAATATTTTCGGAATAGAAGACACCACAAGGCGCTGAGATGCCAAGATCCGGATGGCACTGAGGTGGTGTCTAGCAAGTTGTGGCACTGGTGTGGCCATCCTACAATGGTAAAAGTCGGCGTGGGGCGCCCTGTTGGCCTGTGAGATGGTGTCAGTAGCGGACTGATGTGCGAATGGGGCCAAAGGCAGCGCAACAATATTTTCTGACTGACACCACAAGGCGCTGAGATGCCAAGATCCGGATGGCACCGAGGTGATGTCTAGCAAGTTGCTGTACTGGTGTGGCCATCCTACAATGGTAAAAGTCGGCGTGGGGCGCCCTGTTGGCCTGTGAGATGGTGTCAGTTGCGGACCGATGTGCGAATGGGGCCAAAGGCAGCGCAACAATATTTTCTGTATGGAAGATACCACTAGGCGTTGAGATGCCAAGATCCGGATGGCACCGAGGTGATGTATAGCAAGTTGCTGTACTGGTGTGGTCATCCTACAATGCTGAAACTCGGCGTGGGGCGCCCCATTAGCCTGTGAGATGGCGTCAGTAGCGGACCGATGTGTGAATAGGCCGGAACCAGCACAAGGCGCCAAGATCCGGATGTCACCGTGGTGGTTTCATAGTTGAGAGGCACTTCATCTGCAGTGGGGCGCCGAGATCCGGATGGCACCGAGGTGATGTCTAGCAAGTTGCTGTACTGGTGTGGTCATCCTACAATGCTGAAACTCGGCGTGGGGCACCCTATTAGCCTGTGAGATGGCGTCAGTAGCGGACCGATGTGTGAATGGGGCAAAGGTAGCGCAAGAATATTTTCTGAATAGAAGACACCACAAGGCGCTGAGATGCCAAGATCCGGATGGCACCGAGGTGGTGTCTAGTAAGGTGCACTGGTGTGGTCATCCTACAATGCTGAAACTCGGCGTGGGGCGCCCCATTAGTCTGTGAGATGGCGTCAGTAGCGGACCGATGTGCGAAAGGCCGAAGGCAGCACAACGCGCCAAGATCCGGATGTCACCTTGGTGGTTTCATAGTTGAGAGGCACTTCATCTGCAGTGGGGCGCCGAGATCCGGATGGCACCGAGGTGATGTCTAGCAAGTTGCTGTACTGGTGTGGTCATCCTACAATGCTGAAACTCGGCGTGGGGCGCCCCATTAGCCTGTGAGATGGCGTCAGTAGCGGACCGATGTGCGAATAGGCCGAAGGCAGCACAACGCGCCAAGATCCGGATGTCACCGTGGTGGTTTCATAGTTGAGAGGCACTTCATCTGCAGTGGGGCGCTGAGATCCGGATGGCACCGAGGTGATGTCTAGCAAGTTGCTGTACTGGTGTGGTCATCCTACAATGCTGAAACTCGGCGTGGGGCGCCCCATTAGCCTGTGAGATGGCGTCAGTAGCGGACCGATGTGCGAATGGGGCCAAAGGCAGCGCAACAATATTTTCTGAAGAGAAGACACCAAAAGGCGCTGAGATTCCAAGATCCGGATGGCACCGAGGTGGTGTCTAGCAAGCTATGCAGTTGAGTTGTGTGCGCACTTGCGGCGAATAGGTCGAAGGCAGCATAACAATGTTTTCTGAATAGAAGACACCACAAGGCGTTGAGATTCGGTTACCACCGAGGTGATGTCTAGCAAGTTGCCGCACTGGTGTGGCCATCCTACAATACTGCTCCGAATAACGGCGTGGGGTGCCCGAAGGGGGGGGGGGGGGAGGCGGCGTGAACCGGCCTTCCTAGGTAGAGGCTCGTCTGCTGTAGTGGGGCGCCCCTTTACCGTTTCAGTTGCCATTCAGTTGAGTTTCGGCTGCTCTTGATGCTACAGCGACAGGCGGCTGCAACAGGACTCTCAAAATGGCGGCCTGTTCTTTGGATTTGGGCCTGGTCCACTAAAATGGCCCTGGGACACCTTAGAACTCGGACGCTCGATTTTTTTTTCCTTTCCTGTACATGCAAAAAAAGGTAAATGCCCGGTACGTTACACGCTTCATCTGCCACGATGAACTCTCCAGAGGAACCGAAAAAAAATATAGTTATGGTAACTATACCATGCATCGTCATATGGAGAGGTGGCACCAATTAATTATAGTGCTGCATAAAAGAGAGATTTGGAGGAGAACCCCTGACCTGCTAGTACATTCATCAAAGAAGTGGCACTGACAGCATCAGAGGCAAGGGAAACGGTCCCAAATATTTAGAAGAACTTTGGAAAGATTAAAATGACATGTTTAGATTGTGGCAAATTAATTTCATGTGGACAGATGAGTGTTACTCTAATAAATACAGCATATGAACATCATCATAGTCGATGGTTGGTAGAGACATTTTGACTATATCCTGGACCTGCCCGTCCTCGCCCAAAATGGCGCCGGAATAAATGGGACTCGTAACTCCTTGTTGTGTACTGGTTGCAGAACCTTGAAATCACGAGATACGTATGCAGTTTTGAAGCACATGGCGGGCGGGGACGAGAATTGATTGAATATTTCGACATCCCTATTGATATTAAGTTCTGATGTGTTATTGATTACTGTACTATTGAAAGTTCGAATTAACGTCACCCATGGTACTTGCCCACAAATGTATATCTAGATAATTTTATTGTAACTGGCCCCGTCGTATTTTAATTATAAAATGTACGTCCACCGATTCCGTAACTGTTAGACACCTTAGTTCTTGCAACCTAATGGCCCGCCCGTTACGTTCCTCTACAGTGTAAATGTCTACTCATCATATACGATTACAGTTTGCTCCGTGGCCGGACCACGTGGTTATAGGCTCGTATTTGTATAATGAAATTTTCACAATAAAGGTTTTTAAAAGAAAACATGGTAGTAGTATATACATTGGTAAAGTTTTTAATAATAGTCACTGTTTTAGAATCATTAAAAGGCAAGTGAAATAAAGCAGACCAATTACATGAAGGGTAAAAGGTATAATACGAAGGAACGCAGTAAAGATAAATGGTCAAGGGCTGTTGTGTTTTCTATTCCTGCAACATAAAGTGATCGATAAGAATCTCATATTCAGGCGTATCGGCGACTAAGACAGCAGGTCGACCCTCTTTTGCTCAACGGCTCCGTCATGGGACGAAGAAACGCTCTTTTTCTCGAAAAAAGAATATATTTTACTTGCAGGACAGTTGTAAATTTTCCGGGAAAGTACATTAGCCTGGAACATTATAACATATATTTAAGAAAAAATAATGTTCGGAAGTAATAAAAAGCGTAATTTTTAGGTCATATGACCAAGCCTTTAATCATTAGAATAAGAAAAGTAAAATGAACCAATGAAAAGTTTTATTAACAAGTCACATGACTTGTTATGCTTACGTTATGCGCTCGCCGCCCCGGATGACTTCCGGATGCGCTAACGCGGCGCGTCATATGACGCATTACGCGACAACGCAGGTCCAGAATATAGTCAAAATGTCTCCACCAACCAGCGGTCGGAACACAACCCCTTTCAGCAGGCTAAATAGTTCTGTTAAATGACAACAGAAGGGACAGGCAACAAGAACCATCAGTCAAAGAGGGGAGGGCTAGTTCTTCTCTACCGGGTTACATTGGGGCGCTACCGGAACTGATCGAATTGGTAGTCTACAGTGTTTCTGGATGTTTCAGACTGAAGCTGGGGTTAGCATGAGAGCAGTACCATTTCGTAGCTCCGTCGTGGCCATTCCGCAACCAATCATGGCAGCCGCTCTTTATCGTTATTTTGGGCGGGGTGGGTGGCGGAGCCGAGCTGTTTTGCAGCCATCATTGTGTGGAGTTCAGTTCATTTCACTAGTTTTGTATTTGTCATGAGGGGTTGTTCCTAATGTTTCTATTTTAGCGAGGTCAAAAAGAGATCCCATTAGTGGCCTACTGATTTTGCTCGATTCCTTTTCTTTTTTTTTACACGATTTTTCGTTATCTGCAAAGACTAAACAGAGTATTGCGACTCTGTGTTTGTTTGTAAATAGAGAATGAACCAAAGAGAACCAATTCTAAAACAGTAAATACTTGGATAACAATCAATCAAATGGAGAGAGAAGCAGGCACGACGTATTACAACGGGGGCAAAGGCCTGCGTTAACTACCCTTCACTATGTGCAAAGAGAGAGTACTCCTAATAGAAATGAGGGGGGGGGCACCATTCAAAGCAGATCAGTGTGCATAAACACGAAAATGTTTTCACTTACCACGTACTTGACATTCGACAGCTTATGATATTTGCTATTAAAAAACCATTGAAATTCACTGAAAAAACCATAGGTTATAGACCATATATAGTTAGGAATTAGCATTTACAAAACCTTGAAAATTCACTGAAAAAACCATAGGTTATAGACCATATATAGTTAGGAATTAGCATTTAAAAAACCTTATTTTACTCACACAAAACCATTGAAATTCCATATATAGTTAGTTGCACTAACTATATATCGCGCACCCGCAATCCACTGCTGATGATGTCACATATTACATCATTCATGACATGGTCAGTGACATCACTGATGACATCACTGATGACATCTCAAATGACATCACTGATGACATCACTGATGACATCTCATTTGACATCAATGACCACATCACGGATGATATCATTCATGTGACAATACAATGCATCTCCTCACATTTTAATATAACCTCTGTTTCACCCAGTGTTAAATACAGAGTATAATTTTTGAAACCATTGACACACCAATAGTAGTTACTACATATTTACTCACTGATTCCTACGTCTACACACACATTCACTCATTCACCCATACAATCATTCATACATACAATCACTCATCTTTACAACACTATCATATGCACTCATACACCTATACAGACACTCACACTCTGCCACTCATCCATGGAGTTACTCACACACCTAGTCAGTCCTGTAAAGAATCAATCACACTTCCATTTTCTTGTCTATACAGTTAAACATAGAGCACCTTACATTTTCAAACATATACTAACACATACTTACCTTGTTATACAATCATTGATATAAGTACACATTGATCTGCACAGAGTCACACACCTCCCAGCCAGCCACACACACACTCAGTCTCCCATACAAATACTTGGACAATCAATCAATAACCCATATAGTTACTCATATAGCTACTGATCAACACATGCAGCAGTTTACAGAACAACAGACATAATGATGCACAAATTAAGACAGTTTAGTCACTAACCCATGCACTCAGTGAGACACATTTAATCACTCACTCATACAGTCAGTCATGCACCTACTAAATCCTTCGTCCAGACACTTATACATCCACTCATTCTTCAATATGTAAGACATATTTAAACTTTACAGAAACATAAAATCACTGGATGTTGTTATCAGTGATGTCATCAGTGATGTCATTTGAGATGTCATCAGTGATGTCATCAGTGATGTCACTGACCATGTCATGAATGATGTAATATGTGACATCATCAGCAGTGGATTGCTGGTGCGCGATATATAGTTAGTGCAACTAACTATATATGGAATTTCAATGGTTTTGTGTGAGTAAAATAAGGTTTTTTAAATGCTAATTCCTAACTATATATGGTCTATAACCTATGGTTTTTTCAGTGAATTTTCAAGGTTTTGTAAATGCTAATTCCTAACTATATATGGTCTATAACCTATGGTTTTTTCAGTGAATATATATATATATATATATATATATTACCTACTGGCGGTCGCCAGTAGGTATATATAGTTAGGATTTTTTCTCTATGGGTTTTTTGAAAATTCTATGTCTAATAACTTTGGCGTTTGTGGACGGAATTGGCTGAAATTTTCAGGAAAATGGCACATTTTGTTTCTGAGCAGCCCTTGAAAATTTGGGGGGGGTTCGTCCAGGGGGGGCCGAGAAAAAAGGGGGGTCCCAAAACGTGTTTTTAACATTGAGTTTTCCATAGGGCGGTTGGCCTCACTTTTAGCCCGAACGGCTGAATGGATTTGCACGAAACTTGGCAAAATTGTAGGGACTGGTAGCCCGATGTGCCTTTTGTAGGTCTCAATATATGTGCTCCAGTGGATTTTGAGAAATTAACGTTTAAAAAAAGATATATATCTGTAAGCGCGGACCAGGCAGCGCTCTGGTTCGCGGACTTTTCGCGCAACGGAGCTTTGTGAAGCGAAGCTGATTGGTTCTCCGGCGTCTGTCAACATTCCAAACAGTCCGTAGCGGCCGCCATCTTGTCTCTCGGTAGGATCGAGAGACAAGAGGAGGTCAAAACAAAGGGGGAAATAACTATAAGGGGGCATAGTAGATCCTCGCTGACCCCCTAGGTTTGATGTGGAGGTTTTAAAAGGGCCCCGCGGGGCAAAAAAAAATAATAAAAATAATAATTGAACGGCTGAATGGATTTGCACGAAACTTGGCAAAATATTAGGGACTGGTAGCCCGATGTGCCTTTGCTAGGTCTCAATATATGTGCTCCAGTGGATTTTGAGAAATTAACGTTCAAAAAAAGATATATATCTGTAACAGCGCTCCGCTTCGCGTAACGGAGGTTTGCGAAGCTGATTGGTCATTCTGTCACTGGGCTATAGTTGGGCTACATCTGGCTGATATTTGGGCTACATTTGTTTTTTTGTGTGTCTGGCGGCCATCTTTGGGCTACATTGGGCTACATTGGGCTTCATTGGGCTACATTCGGCTAATTAGCAAATAGCTCATCGCAAACTAGGAATGGTAAAGAATCGCTATTTATTCCTTAAAGTTCGCTATTTAGGAAATGCAAATAACTTTGATGATACATATGGCGGTTCATCTCTAACAAGATAAGAAGCATAGGGATAGATTTATGATGACTGGCGCATCACCAGGGATGTGTTAGTCATTCTGTGCCGCTGTTCCGTCACCTATGGTGTGCTGCATTTACAATGCGGCGCATCATGGGGCAAAAACAGCACAGATGCGTGATGTATCTGTGCCGTAAAGGTGGCGCATTGCTGGAGTTGTATCGCAAGTGTGATGAAGCTCCAGCAAGGGTCGGGGGTGCCCCTGTCGCAGGGTTTCTGTTCTCACACAGAACTGTGGACAGAGGATTGGAACCTCGGCGAATTAGGGTGTCCCAAAACTCACGTTAGTAATCAAAAACTATTTAGCAAGCTAGGTACAGTGTCACATTGGATATAACAAACTCTCAATGTTTAGACAATCCAGAATATGAACTTATAGTACCTCAGGATACGTGGAACTCATGAACAGTCGGTCGTTATAGATTTCTTAGAAACCAGAACATGGAGTTAAGAAGAACAGATGTGTATTTGAAATGTTTATTTACTAATGCCGTCTTCTCAGGCGTAGTACCTTAGATAATAAAAGTACACATATTATCAGTAGCAAAATTACCAGCATAGTTACTAGTACATAAAAAGTGAATGGTGATAGTATGTTAACATGCTGTAAATGAATAAGAGTTAGCAACACTTATAAGCAGCCGCGGGCCGTGGAGGGAGTTACGGTGAGGCAGGGAGGCGGGGAGGGGGAGAAGCAGGGTGGAGAATACAAGTACACATATTATCAGTAGCAAAATTACCAGCATAGTTACTAGTACATAAAAAGCGAATGGTGACAGTATGTTAACATGCTGTAAATGAATAAGAGTTAGCAACACTTATAAGCAGCCGCGGGCCGTGGAGGGAGTTACGGTGGGGCAGGGAGGCGGGGAGGGGGAGGGGCAAGGTAGAGAGGGCTCCACCCTGCTTCTCCCCCTCCCCGCCTCCCTGCCCCATCGTAACTCCCTCCACGGCCCGCGGCTGCTTATATCTCACCCTCCCTAATACACATATTATATTATTTGCTAAGAAGGTCTCTTTGTGTTGGTTTAGGGCGTGCCCATACTTTAGTGTCTTAGATTTGAAGGAATCACATCAGCATACACCAGCTCTCTCTTCATGTGAACCGCATCAACTGTTGTGTATGTGTGTTCGGCAAAGCAATATAAAACCCGCCTCATGCCCAGAATTGGCAGAAGTTGCACTTATGTTATGAGTATGAAGTCGTGGAGATCAGACCTCATAACAATTCTGTATCGTGTTGTTCTTGAAACTTTAGCACTCGCTGTACAGATATAGTTTAACAAGTAAAGCAGATAGTAGACCAATAACATATTATTCTCATGTAAACCACGATGAACTACTAGGTGGAAAGCTAAAGCAACAACTAAGTGTCGTGTGCAGAAGTTGCAAAAAAGGAAAAATGGCGTTTAAACCGGTAATGAGCCCATGCTAACTTAACACGGTGTAAAGATATCCAGGACCTAGATGACACCTCCTCATGATCCGGAAACGAACTGAATAAGATAATAGAAGTGCCATCTCATGAGAGCAGATTGCAAGTTTATATGTGGACGGTCCGCAAGGTAAAGCATTAAAAACTAGGAAAATTCAATGCTAAAGAAAAATAAAACAGCCAAGTACTTTATCGAGTCTTAAGCCAATAGGCAAGGTAAATAATAAAAACTTGACAAATAAGTCAATGAATTGTCAATGAAATGCTAGTACTCAGCATATCAAACATGAAAAAGGTCTATGACATAACTGTGTATGCAAAATAAGCTGCAACAGCCTCCAATAGGAAGTCACCGTCTTCATCCGAAAACAGTTCAGCCATCCAATTTAAAAGCGGAAAAGAACATACGTGCTCTCCCAGCACCGGATCCTCTATCACCATCAGAGGACAGCTCGGTGGGTTTTCAAGAAAGCTGTGTTCCAAGAAAGACTGTGCTGCCGCCAGTAAATTCCAGGGACCAAGTAGTCCATGCATCAATGCCACAGCCATAATCCTTTCGCCAGGACAAATCAACTCGTGAGTAATGATAGGAGTCATCAGCTGATTAAAGTCGACGTCAGGAGAAACCGGTCCGCAGAGACACAAATCAATGGCCCAATCGAAATCACAGTTCAGGCAGTGAAATACAGGCTGGACACAGGTGAAGTAGGAGAACCGAAAAGATAATCCATATGCCGTGCTTAATATCGCCAACGGCATTGTGCCATAATATTCTAGCATGCGATTGCGGAACAGTGTCAGCAGCTGCAGGGTCGGAGGTTGCATAGGAGGGACATCCATATTTAAAAATGTAAAAAAGCACAAGAGCGTCCGCTGGTAATGCAAGTAAAAATGCCAATCCACGAACCAGAGTGCAGAAAATACAATGAAAGGGAGCAGGGATGACTCCAAAGATTTTCTCAAATGAAGTCACGAGACCACTGGTAACAACTTTAAAAAAGTGTGCCAGGGATTTTGTGGAGGATGCGTTAAAGATAGTCGGAAACATGTTGCTGAAATTGAAAGGCAAACCTGTGTACGGGTGTTCGCTATGTGAAGTACGAAAGTTTCACGGGCCGAACTCAAGGCCACCTCTCTCTGAGACAAAAGAGCTCTTATTCTTGCCATGCCGTTGAAACGTGTCCCAAGGTTGGTATTTGTGGCCAGATTGAAAACTCCCTATGTTCATGTGTGGGAGGAAATAGAACATTTCTGCAGCAAATAACCCGTTCACTTACTGTTACGATAAAAGGAATACTTTTAATTAACTCAGAACAATCTTCATTATTGAGCATCAAATAACTACCATTTTCCAACAACTTGAACGTGGGGATGATAGCAGGAACTGGCGTGCCTTGCAACACGCAAGCCATATTTGGTCGGTGTTTGTTGCATGAATCGTGTAACTGTATGTGCCTACACATTAGTGAATGATCTGGCGTCTCAGTGCATTCCTCTCCATTCAGATAAACTTCTTGATCATCTTTGAAACATCTGTATGTGTATGGAAGCGACCAGACCTCATGAACAAAAGCACTACCTAAAGGTTCATAAAGACCTATTGGTATATATTTCATACAATTTGAAAACTTATATAAAGCAAAAGGCAGCGTTATTAAACCGTGGATAAGGCATGTTGCCAAAAAACCCGCAATCCTCTGCTGATGATGTCACTGAGCATGTCATGAATGATGTAATATGTGACATCATCAGCAGTGGATTATGGGTAATAGTATCTCTAGTTTACTCCCCTATAGCTGTCTTTCTTTTAACATAAGTGTGTGTTTCCTTCCCTTATACTTACTGTTTTTGGTTCGCTTCCAGTTCGCGTACCAGCGAGCGAACTAGGAAGCGAACTAAGAGAAATAGAGGTTGGCACAGTTCCAAATATTGTACCAATTTTTTAATAACGGGGAGGTAGTTCTGAAAAGAACTTTTTTTTTTTTTTTTCTGAACTTTTTTTACTGTTTTTGAATTTTTCGGAACAGTTTTATATTTTTTTGGGTTTTTCTTGGAGGGGGCAATGAAAACGATTCATTGTAAAGGGCTCAACAGGAGCAACAAAACAAAAAAAAGAAGTATTTATTATTTTGGGCGTTTCGGACAAACTTGCATATGATAGTCAATAGCTCTGTTGATCAGAGTGATGCTTTTTTCTCCGTAGGAAATGAATCCATCGCAAAATGCGCAGGTGTGTTTTACATCACCAAATCTCATTTGTATATTTGGCACCATCTCCCTGCCCTCTGGTCCCGTTACTTCCGGTACAACAGATCTTCTGGCCATAATAGGGAGATTATCTAGGTCGTTCCGAAACTGTGCAGCACTGTAGTTGTTAGGATGCCACCTAGTCATATGGCGATGCATTGTGTAGTTTCCGAAACTGTATTTTTTGTCGGTCCCTCTGGACAGTCTATCTTGACATATAAGGCAAGTTACGTATCTTGCATTTACTTTTTTCTGACCTTTGGGAATTTTAAAAAATTGCCAAATTAAGTTTTCTTTCCGGTGAGACGTCTTGGGCTGCTCAGGCAAAAACTGCCTCTCTTCGTGCTCGTCCTCCTGTTCCTCTTCTTCTTCTTCTTGTTGAATTACAACTTGAGCAGGTGGTCCACTCTTCCTTGGATGTGGTGGAGGTGGTGGGGAAGCACCAGCTGAAGCTACTAAAGAAGCCATTGCTCAGTGATCACAAAGGGTCTTTCTCTCACAATGATGAAAGTCAGAGTGAGGAAAGAAGGAGGGATTTTCATCATTTGGGAAAAACAAGAGTTCTCAACCAATCAAAAGTGTTCATTTTAGATTATATGACCTAGTCTTACATCATTAGGAAACCAAAAGTGAAATGAACCAATGAAAAGTGTTATTACCAAGTCACATGACTTGCTGTGTTTACGTTAAGCGCTTTGCAGGGCCTCCCGGTTTGCTTCCAGAAACCTGCGCTTTGGCACTCGCTTCGCGTACCAGTTCGCTAACGTAGCACGTCATATGACGTATCACGCGACAACGTGAAACGTCATGCGGACGGGAGGCGTCACGATGTTGTTTTCTAACGCGGCACTTGCGGTAAAGAAACGTTTACCGGCTCGCGGTCTATTTCGCGGCATCAAGGTCAGCTAACGGGAAGCTTCCCGATTCGCGAAGCGGGAACGAAGAAAAAAAAATATTTAAAAAAAAAATTATTCATAAACATATAAAATATATTTTTGGATTTAAAGAAGAATACATTTTACAGCTACAGATATTAGCTGTTAAAAAACCAATGAAATTCACAGAAAAAACCATAGGTTATAGACCATATATAGTTAGGAATTAGCATTTACAAAACCTTGAAAATTCACTGAAAAAACCATAGGTTATAGACCATATATAGTTAGGAATTAGCATTTAGAAAACCTTATTTTACTCACACAAAACCATTGAAATTCCATATATAGTTAGTTGCACTAACTATATATCGCGCACCCGCAATCCACTGCTGATGATGTCACATATTACATCATTCATGACATGGTCAGTGACATCACTGATGACATCACTGATGACATCTCAAATGACATCACTGATGACAACATCCAGTGACTGTATGTTTCTGTAAAGTTAAAATATGTCTTAGATATTGAAGAATGAGTGGATGTATAAGTGTCTGGATGAAGGATTTAGTAGGTGCGTGACTGACTGTATGAGTGAGTGATTAAATGTGTCTCACTGAATGCATGGGTTAGTGACTAAACTGTCTTAATTTGTGCATCATTATGTCTGTTGTGATGTAAACTGCTGCATGTGTTGATCATTAGCTATACGAGAGGCTATATGTGTTATTAATTGGTTGCCCAAGTATTTCTATGGGAGATTGAGTTTGTGTGGGGGTGGCTGGGAGGTGTGTGACTCTGTGCATAGATGTGTGAGCAGTTGATTCACTAGGTGTATGAGTTCAAGAGTGCATGTGGAAAAAGCTACATGGGCGGTTGACTGTGTGCATGAGTGTATTGATGAGTGAATGGATATCTCAATGCTACATGTCATAGTAAGTACATATGTAAAACACAGTACATGTGAGAGTTGGCATATATAAATAACTGTGCATGAGAGCCACTGAATGTGTGAGTGGCTGTATGGATCATTGTGAACTTGTATCAGGGATTGTATAAGAGAGTAAATATGTGTTAGTATATGTTTGAATAAGTAAGGTGTGTATAACTGTATAGTTGAGGAAATGGAGGTGAGATTGTTTCTTTGCATGACTGACTAGGTGTGTGAGTAACTCCATGGATGAGTGACAGTGTGTGAGTGTCTGTATACACTGAGTGTATCTAAGGTTATATTAGAGTCTGAAGAGGTTTATCGTATTAGCACAAGAATGATGTCAAATGAGATGTCATCAGTGATGTCATCAGTGATGTCATTTGAGATGTCATCAGTGATGTCATCAGTGATGTCACTGACCATGTCATGAATGATGTAATATGTGACATCATCAGCAGTGGATTGCGGGTGCGCGATATATAGTTAGTGCAACTAACTATATATGGAATTTCAATGGTTTTGTGTGAGTAAAATAAGGTTTTCTAAATGCTAATTCCTAACTATATATGGTCTATAACCTATGGTTTTTTCAGTGAATTTTCAAGGTTTTGTAAATGCTAATTCCTAACTATATATGGTCTATAACCTATGGTTTTTTCTGTGAATATATATATATATAAATATATGCATGATTCTCTGAGTAGGTGGGTGAGTGGGTACATACTTCTCTTAGTGAGTCTGTGAGTAGTTGTGAGAGTCTCTGAGTGAGTGTGTTAATGGGTACATGTGTATCAGAGTCAGTCTGTGACTTGGTGCATGAGTCTCTGAGTGCGTCTGTGAGTCGATGTGAGTCTCTGAGTGGCTGCCTGAGTACATGATACTGTGAGTGGGTTATGGGTGGGTGAATGAGTATCTCAATAGGTACGTGAATCGGTGCATGAGTCCCTGAGTGAGTCTGTGACTGGGTCCATGAGTTTCTGAGTGGGTCTGTGAATGGGCATGAGTCTTTGAGTGGATCTGTGAGTAGGTGCATGAGTGTCTGAGTGGGGTCTGTGAGTGGGTGCATGGGTCTCTCAGTAGGACTGTGAGTGGATGTATGAGTCTCTGAATGTATCTGTGAGTGGGTGCATCAGTCTGAGTGTGTCTATGTGTGGGTGTATGAGTCTCTGTGTGGGTCTGTTTGTGGGTGTATAAGTGTCTGAGTGGGATCTGTGAATGGGTATATGAGTGTCTAAGTGAGTCTGTGGATGCATGAGTCTGTGAGTGGGTCTGTGAGTGGGTTCATGAGTGTCTGAGTGGGTCTGTGGTGAGTGGGTGTGTGAGTCTCAGAATGGGTCTGTGAGTGGGTACATGGGTATCCGAGTAGGGCTGTGAGTAGATGTGTGAGTCTCTGAGTGAATCTGTGAGTGGCTGCGTGAGTGTCTGAGTAGGGTCTGTGAGTGGGTGTATGAGTCTTTAAGTGGATCTGTGAGTAGGTGCATGAGTGTCTGAGTGGGGTCTGTGAGTGGGTGCATGTGTGACTAAGTGGATCTGTGAATGGGTACATGAGTCTTTGAGTGGGTCTGTGAGTTGGGGCATAAGTTTCTGAGTAGATATGTGAGTGGATGATGGAGTGTTTGATTGGGGTCTTTGAATGGATGCATGAGTGTCTGAGTGGCTCTGTGAATGGGTGTGAGTCTGAGTGGGTATATGAATGAGTGCATGAGGGTCTGAATTGGGTCTATGGATGGGTGCATGAGTTTCTGAGTGGGTCTGCGAGTTATTGTGTGAGTCTCTGAGTGGGACTATGAGTGGTTGTATGAGCCTCTGAGTGGGTCTGTGAGTAGGTGCATGGGTCTGTGGGTGGGACTGTGAGTGGATGTGTGAGTGTCTCAGTGGGTGTGTGAGTAGGTGCATGAGTGCCTGAGTGAGTCTGTGACTGGATGCATGAGTCTCTGAGTTGGTCTATGAGTGGGTGTATGAGTCTCTGAGTAGGTCAATGTGGGTGTATGAGTGTCTGAATGGGGTCTGTGAATGGGTGAATGAGTATCCAAGTGGGTCTGTGAGAGGGTGTGTGAGACTCGCAGTAGGTCTGTGAATGGGCATGTGCATCTCTGAGTAGGTGTGTGAGATAGTATGTGAGACTTTAAGTGGATCTGTGGGTGCATGGGTCTCTAAGCGAGACTTTGAGTGGGTGTATGAGTCTTTCAATGGGTACATGAGTGTCTGAATGGGATCTGTCAGTGGGTGCAAGAGTATCTCAGTAGGTATGTGAGTGGGTACATGAGTGTATAAGGATAGATACAGTCACACCACCACTCACATGATATATATCAAATGTCGCATCACTCATTAGTAGTCCCCCTATTATGCTGCTTTAAGTTTTGTAATACCTTAGTATATATCTTTAACAATCATAAACTCTTACAAAATACTTACACTCACAGGATGGTGTCATCAGTGATGTCATTTGCCATGTTACAGTGATGTCACTAACTATGTCATGAGTGATGTAATATGTAACTCGGGCACATAACTCTGCTCTGCCAGTGGAATATACACATTTTTGCCTACTCCGTGCTCCGTTGCGAACGTGGAGTTTAGGCAAAATTCCCCTACGGGGCAGAGAGGAGTTAGCCTGCCCCTCCACTCTCCCAAATATATTAAAAATTCAAAAAGAAGGCACTTACTTGCATGGCTGCCTCCTCCTCTGCCTCGCTGCTCTCCTTCCTGCTCCTTGCTGTCCTCATAGGTAACTATAACCGCTGAATTTCTATGCAATGGCATGAGTGAAATCTGAGCCTAACTATAACGTCCCTGTACCCTTCGTTTTTTTCAGTGAATTTCGAAGGTTTTTTAAATTCCATTTCCTAACTATAATCTCCATGTAACCTTTGTTGTTTGAGTACATTTCTATGTTTTTTAAACTACTAGGTGCGTTTGCAGAATGGTGGCGAAAGAGGGCGGGTCATCTGACCTGTTCAAAGCAATCCGGCTAAGTGAGACTTGCGGGAAGTAACAGGAGAGGGTTGTGGCCTCAAATGCCCCTCAGCATCCAAGAGGACTTTATGCCCCAACCAGTAGTGTGCCAGGAGGGGCATTTTCAGAGTGGTGGAGAAAGGGGGTGGGGCCTCCAACCAGCTCTCTCTCAGTAATCCCACTGTGTGGGACATACTGGAGGTAACAGGAAGTGTTATTGGCCCCCAAGGACCCTCAGCATCCATGGGGACTTCATCCACCAACCATCAGTGTGCCAGGAGGCACGTTGGCAGAGTGTTGAACATAGGGGCGTTGGTCACCAAGGACCTATCAGCAATCTCCCTGTATGGGATTTACTGGAGGTAACAGGAGGTGTTCTTGGCCCCCTAGGATCCTCAACAGCCAATGGACTTCATCCCCCAACCAGTAGTGTGCCAGGAGGTGCCTTTGAAGAGTAATGGAAAAAAGGGGTAAAGTTTCCCATGACCTCTCAGCAATCTTATGGGATTAACAGGAGGGGTTCCTGGCCCCCAATGATCCTCAACATCCAAGGGAATTTCATTCTCCAAAAAGTAGTGCACCAGGAGGTGCTTTTGCAGAGTGGAGGAAAGGGGCCATGGTCTCTGACAACCTCTTAGCAATCCCACTGTGTGGGATATGCTGGAGGGAATAGGAGGGGTTGTTGGGCCCCAAGACAGTCACCAGTCAAGGGCATTACAGCCTCAAACATGTTGGGCACCAGGAGGTCCCCTTGCTGAGTGGTTAAGAAAAGGGGGACGGCCTCCGGCGATTTTCCCTTGGGCGGCCTTTTTTAAAAATGTTTTTCTTTTATTGGCGAAGGGTGGCCATGTGGCTCCCTCTTCCCCAGGCTGATTTCAGCCCCTGGAACCCCATCACCCAGGGCCAGGCCTTTTTTGTAATGGTGGAGTGGGGCCACATAGCCCCCTCTATGGCTGATTTCAGCCCCAGGGACACAATCCCCTGGTCCTAGCCTTTTTAAAATTAGTTTTTGTTATATAAGGGAGGAGAGCAGTGAGGCCCTCTCCCCAGGCCAAATTTGACACCGGGCGCCCCATCCCTGATGCCTGGCCATTGTTTTGTGGGTGCCCCTAGGGCACCCACTCTCCACTGTGACTGCGGAGGGAGCTTGAAGGCCTCTGCAGCCCTTGCCAGCTCCACACCTCCTGTGGGAGCCGACATTGCTTTCAAACACAGGGAGCTGCTAAACATGCAGCTCCTTGTGTCTGAAAGCAATGTTGCTCTGCTTCCAGGAAGCAGGAGCATTTCTGACTTCTTGCTTGCTAAAAGTGGACCATTTGGGGTGGCTTGGCAGAAGCGGTAAAGCTCCTGCCAAGCTACTGCAAACAGCTATGTCCCGGGGTGGGGACCCTGGGACATAGCAGGAGCTGGCCCTGTGGGGAGGAGGTCCCCATGGCCATCTGTGGCTCCAGGAGGGGGGCTGTGCAGTCCCCCTCTTTTCTTGAATTAGGGCCTGCCCCGGAGAGTTGGTGGTGCCCGGGGCTGAGAATGGCCCAGGAGAGATAGCCGCTTAACCCTGCCTCCAATTTTGAAAACCTGAATTTGGCCCAGGGAGTTAGGGGTCCATGAGGTCCCAATTACAAAATCAAACAGCTCCAGGAAAGTGGTGGTCCCATGGGCTGCAGGGGAGGACGTACAGGCCTCCCCCACATTAATTTGATAAATAGCCTCAGGGAGTTGGGATCCCCGGGAAATGGGGATCTACCAGACCCCCATTAGTCATAAAAAAGCCCAGGGAGGAGGTGATAAAAAATAACAATCAATGCATGCCCGAGACCTGGAGACAATAGAGAAGTGCAGGAGCCCATGCTTCTCTTTTTTTCAGCGGGAACCACGTCTCCAGTGCATTTCCTGCCAATTTTTTTAATAAAAAAAAAGTTTTTTTTGCCCTGGCAGAGTCACTCTGGGCCCCCCTCCCCAAGAGGACTAGGGGATCAGGGTTTTCCTACCCTTCCTCCTTCTCTTGTTTTCTCTGGGACACAGCTCAAGCTTGTTCCCAAGATGGCTGCCAACACTTCCTGGTTTGAAGTGGTGGCAGCCCATCAGATTTGAGCATGGTTACTGTCAGATCCTAGGAGGATTTGCGTCCCTATATATTCAAATTTGGATTTCGATTGATAGTTCTAAAACTACTGAACGGATTTATGCAAAATCACAAAAAGGTACTTCCCCGGACAAATATCTACCTTTCTGCCACATTTGGTGTAATTCTGTTGAGCATTTCGGACTGTAGCTGTGTCTAAAGTTCCTATGGCAATTAAAATTGGGAAAACGCATGATGGGATCCCCTTTTTCTCATCCGCTGGTTGACGGAGGACCGCAAAACTTTCAAGACAGCAGCTGGAGTGAGCATCACAATAGTTTTGAAAATGTTGCAAGGATTCGTCAAATAACGCCAAATTTATGTGCGGATGAAAAAACTATCTTCCTATGGAAACTACATCCTAACTGTACCTACTGGCGACTGCCAGAAGGATATATATATATATATATATATATATATATATATATATATATATATATATATATATATATATATATATATATATATATATATATATATATTACCTACTGGCGGCCGCCAGTAGGTAGTTATAGTTAGGACCTAGTTTCCATAGGAAATCCGCAACATTCTATTGGGAATAACTTTGGCGCCGGTTGAGGAATTTGCTTGTAATTTTCGAAAATTTTGGTCAGCTCCGCTGCGCTCCTTCCCTGAAAGTCTCGGGTAGATTCGTCAAGCTGGGGCCGAGAAAAAAGGGGGGTCCCAAAATGTGTTTTCCCCATGTTAATATCCATAGGACCTTTAGACACGGCTACAGCCCGAACCGCTGAACGGAATTACACCAAACTTGGCAAAATGGTAGAGTCTGGTACGCAGATCACGCTTTTGGTTAAATAGTGTAAATCCCTCCAGTAGTTCCTGAGAAAATTAAAGTGGAAATCAATTATATATCTAATAGCGCGCACCGTGCGTGCACCGTGCGCGCACCTTGCCGTGCACGAGCTTCATGCTGATTGGCTGCCACTGTCTGTCAATACTCCAAAACAGAAATGGATGGCAGCCATCTTGTGCCTCAGTAGACTGAGGCACAAGAAAGCAGAAAAAAAAGTGTAGAACTCAAAAAGGGGGCAGGGTAGAAGCACCCTGACCCCCTAGGCCTGCTCAGGGGTCCCACAGGGACCCTAAAGGCGAAAAAAATATTATTTTTTTTTGCTTTGGGGGTCCTTGTGGGAACCCCTGAGCAGGCCTAGGGGGTCAGGGTTCTTCTACCCTGCCCCCTTT
The DNA here is from genome assembly GCF_964261635.1 of Lissotriton helveticus. Taxonomy (NCBI): domain Eukaryota; kingdom Metazoa; phylum Chordata; class Amphibia; order Caudata; family Salamandridae; genus Lissotriton; species Lissotriton helveticus. The sequence continues at coordinate 1,663,511,229 of NC_136067.1, read as the reverse complement.
TTGAGTTCTAAAACTTCTCAAGCACGAGCTGCATGCTCAATGGCTTTCAACACTTCAAACCAGGAAGTGTTGGCAGCCATCTTGTGCTCGGTAGACCGAGGCACAAGAAAGCAGAAAAACAAACGTGTAGAACACAAAAAGGGGGCAGGGTAGAAGCACCCTGAACCCCTAGGCCTGCTCATGGGACCCCCAAGGCCAAAAATGTTTTTTTTTTAAAACGGTATGTTTATTTAAAAATTACCCCCCAGGGGGACCAAATTGTGGGGGCATAGTGATAAAGAAGTGTGGGGGGTGCCCAATCCCCCCCCCGCACTGCCCCGGGGACTGCCGCCCTCCGGGGCAAAGCAACGCAGCCCCCTGGCGCATACTGGAGGCTCCTTGTGGGCTAGTTGCCTCCCAGGGAATTAGTTCCCCCTCTGCAAATGCGCCCGTGGGCTGCGCTGCAGAGAGGTGTAAAAAAGGGTGTGGCCTCATTACACCTCTCTGCAATGCAGCCCCCTGGGAAATACTGGAGGTTCCTGGTGGGCTAGTTGGCCCCCAGGGACCCCCAGTATGCAAGGGGAATTAGTTCCCCCTCTGCAAACGCGTCAGGGGGCTGCGTTGCAGAGAGGTGTACAAACATTTTTTATCAATTTATATTAAAAATATGTAATGTATTTTAAAAAATAATATATCTAAAAATAAAAAAATTATAATAATATAGTAAATCAGTATAAAAAAGATAACAATTATTACATTAAAAAAAATTCATTTACAAAACCATTGAAATTCACTGAAAAAAACATAGGTTACAGCCACGTTATAGTTGATAACAAATAAGTCTCCCAAGATGGCCGCCAGAGACAAAAGAGCCCAACTGTAGCACAAATATCACCCAGATGTAGCCCAAGTATAGCTCAATGACAGAATGTCCCAGAGTGTTCTAAAGAACAACTAGAGCGCTAATAGTCTTACTTATGACAAAAGTATGGAACACCTGAAGCCATCTTGATTGGAATAAAGTGGTAACACGTAAAACCTTTAATTGTCAAAGGAACAAAATGAGGGGCTTCATTTTGCCATGGAAATCATTATTAGTGCTGCAGAAAGAAAAATTAGGACACATTTTGACTTCTCAAATCCTTTTCTATTTCAGTAAAAAAATTCTAACATGCAGACTAAAACATGCACTTTGAAGACCAGCAGCAGACTTCCCTGGTGAGCAGTAGTTTTACTACAGTGATCTAATGATCATCTAGAGTGCTAACATTCTGAATTTATGGCAAATGTGTGACATATCTGAATGCCTTCTTGATGGAATCAAAGTAAAAAAACTGAAAGTATTTCCTACTGAGGACACTGCAGTAAATGAGGAAATTAGGATACTTCATAACAAATAAATCTCCCAAAATGGCCACCAGAGACAAAAGAGCCCAACTGTAGCACAAATATCACCCAGATGTAGCCCAAGTATAGACCAATGACAGATGTCCCAGAGTGTTCTAAAGAACAACGAGAGTGCTAACTGTCTTACTTATGACAAAAGTATGGAACACCTAAATCCATCTTGATTGAAATAAAGTGGTAACACTTAAAACATTTCATTTGCAAAGGAACAAAATGAGGAGCTTCATGTTGCCACAGAAATTAGGATTAGTGCTGCAGAAAGAAAAATTAGGGCACATTTTGACTTCTCAAATCCTCTTCTATTTCATTAAAAAATTCTAACATGCAGACTGAAACATGCACTTTGAATACCAGCAGCAGACTTCCCTGGTGAGCAGTAGCTTTACTACAGTGATCTAATGAGCAACTAGAGTGCTAACATTCTGGATTTATGGCAAAAGTGTGACACATCTGAATGCCTTCTTGATGGAATCAAAGTAAAAAAAACTGAGAGTATTTCCTACTGAGGAGACTGTAGTAAATGAGGAAATTAGGATTCTTCATAACAAATAAATCTCCCAAGATGGCCACCAGAGACAAAAGAGCCCAAATGTAGCACAAATATCACCCAGATGTAGCCCAAGTATCGCCCAATGACAGATGTCCCAGAGTGTTCTAAAGAACAACTAGAGTGCTAACAGTCTTACTTATGACACAAGTATAGAACACCTGAAGCTTCTTGATTGGAATAAAGTGGTAACACTTAAAACATTTAATTTGCAAAGGAACAAAATGAAGGGCTTCATTTAGCCATAGAAATCATGATTAGTGCTGCAGAAAGCAAAATTAGGGCACATTTTGACTTCTTAAATCCTCTTCTATTTCATTAAAAAAGTCTAACATGCAGACTGAAATATGCACTTTGAATACCAGCAGCAGACTCCCCTGGTGAGCAGTAGCTTTACTACAGTGATCTAAAGAGCTACTAGAGTGCTAGCATCCAGAATTTATGGCAAATGTGTGACACATCTGAATGCCTTCTTGATGGAACCAAAGTAAAAAAACTGAAAGTATTTCCTACTGAGGAGACTGTACTAAATGATGAAATTAGGCAACTTCATAACAAATAAGTCTCCCAAGATGGCCACCAGAGACAAAAGAGCCCGAATGTAGCACACATATCACCCAGATGTAGCCACATGTAGCCCAATGACAGAAGTGTGCAAAACACTTTTTATTTTTTTTTGTTGTCAGGTATTGGAGTGGTTTACAAGAGCATTGGTTACATCACACAAGAACAAATTCATTTTGGTTGTAGACATGGGGAGATTAAGTGATTTGACCAGAATAACAGAATGTTGAGCTGAAGCAGAAATTCCAACCTGGTTCCCCAGCTGCAAAGTCTGCAGCTCTGGAAGTAACACCACATCCTCTCCCCTAAGTGCAACATTTAATCAAGTGGTCAACTGGATTAAAAAATATAAAGATAACAAATAATTTAAAAGTGCTTTGTCGCTATTTGAAAACTCAGAAAATATGTCCTCATTTTAGTGTTTTAGAGCACTAACCATAATTTTGATGCAAATAAGGCCCTCTTATATATGTATTTTCTAAAGAAAATGCTCTAGGTATTACACTCTTGCTTACATCAAGATGACTTCAGGTGTTCCACACTTTTGTAATAAATATAGTATGTTAGCAATCTAGTTGTTCATTAGGATACTGTTGAGAGGCAAAAGCCAGGGGCATGGACTCTGAAAATGTAAGGCAAATAGGAGGGTGCAGAGGCAACAATTTGACCACACTGGGCAGGCAGGAAGGGTAGTGGCAGCACAACAGACTATGGAGGTGAGTGGAACGGGGGGCAGGGGCAACAAACCAACAATACAGGACTGGCAAGAGAGGCTGTGGCAATATAATAGACCATTGTGGGCAGAAGGAAGAGGCAGTGGTAGTACAACAATACTTCCAACAGACCCGATTCAGCCAGGAAACGTCCAACGGTTTTAAGCCCAAACGGGCTTTATTTGATCTGTCTCCTGTCTACAATCTCCTCTTTTTCAATGTAAGTCAAAGGGGAAAATCAATACCCCAGTTTTTTTTCAAAATCTCCCTCTTACCAAGTACAAAATGTTAGCAAGTATGGTACATTGGATTATGGAAGACAGGAGGAACTGGGGTAGGGACATGGACTTGGATAACAGAGAACATAGAGAGGGACATAGAGAGGTGCACCAAACTGACCCTACAGGGTTTGCAGCAGCACAATACACCACACAGGGCATGCAGGACGGGAGTTCAGCACAAAAATCCATAGAAACCAATAGGGAGGGGACAGGACCATGCACATGGACAACAGAGAACTGAGGAGAAAGAGGCAATGGTAGCTAGCTGACCATAATGGACAGACAGGAGAGAAATCTGCAGCATAACGGATCATAAAGGGCAGGAGGGGCGGATCAGGGGCATTACAATGGAACAGACAAGGCAGGAAGGAGGGAATTGGGGTCAGCACATGGAAACAGAGGGCTGGGGGCAAGGAGGCAGGGCAGGAGCAGCAAGATGACCATGGAGGTCAGGCAGGATGGGCACTAGAAGCACGACACACCATGGAGAGAAACAGTGAGACTATAATGGCATACACACAGACCATGGAGGGAAGGTGGGAGGGGTCAGGGGCAGGAGGCTGATCACACAGGGAAGGAGGGAAGGGGCCGTGGCAGCACAGAAGACCATGCATGACAAGCGGGAGGGTTAGTGGCAGTACAATGGCTATGATGGGCAAGAAGGAGGGTGCAGGGGCTTGCACAAAGGTCCTTGGAGGATAGAAGGGAGGGTCAGGATCAGGATCAGGGCACAGACAAGAGAGTTCAAGGGAAGGGGCCTCACAACAGACCACACGGGGAATGGCGGGAGGAGCAGTTGCAGCACAACAGACCAGGGAGAGCAGAGGGTGTGGCAGTAAAATGGACCATGGAGAACAGGAGGAAAGGTATTTGGGCATGGAATGTGGACTGGCAGGGTGGAGGTGGCAGGAACAGGTTACGGTCATCTGACAATGCTAGGCAGGTGGGAGGGGAATGGCAGCTCAACAGAACACTCAGAGTAGATAAGAGTGGCAGGCCCATAGAACTGGGTGGGCAAAAAGGATGGAGCAGGGGCATGCATACAGACATCGGAGGGTAGGGGGAAGTAGAATAGGGGCATCAAGCTAAGCACAGAGGCTAAGCAGGAGGTCAATGATGGGGCATAGAATTGGGCAATGGAGAGCAGGAGGAGTGGGCTGATACATCATGCTAAATGGAGTGCAGTGGCAGTACATCAGCCCATGCATGGTAGGAGGGAGGAGGCTAGTCCTTGGATTCAGAAAAGGGAGGAGGTGGGTGGGGCAGCAAGCTAACTGTTCAGAGAAGGCGGGAAGGCCAGTGGCAGAACAACAGCCACCCAGGGCTGTAATAAAGGAGCAGGGACATGGATGTGGACAAAGGATGGCTAGGAGGAGGGAAGGCAGGAGCAACAAGCTTAGGTGGGGGCAGCACAATGCCAGGCCATGCTTCTAATCCTGCACCATCCATTGTGATATGCATCTTACTTAACGTTAAAAAAAAAGTAAACATTTTCTGGAAAAGAAAGATTACAGGGACAGTATACTTAGACTCAGATTTCACTCATACACAACCAGTGAAATTCAGCAGTTATTGTTACTTGAGCTAACTATAACTTACGCCCCCGCAATGTACTGCTAATGACCTCAGACATTCCAACATTCATGATATGTTCAGTTACAGCACTCATGACATCACTCATGACATCTCAAATGAGCTGTGATTGGAAAGGAACTATAATCGCTATAACTTTATTTAGGGATAGTGTGTGTACATTAACACACCTTTTTGTTCTTTTCTTTCGTGTAAGAACCATTATAATATGCAACATGCCCAGATTAATATGGCCGATAGCCTTTCACTTTAAAGGAATGTGTAGTCCATTGTTTATGTTGATGTTTGCAATCCTAAGTATGTTTATTATGAATAAGTCACGTTGATGAACATACAGGTATGGGGGTCACGGGGCAAGATATGCTGAAATGACATTGAGTAAAAACAACAGTTGATGGACAGAATGCAGAACAATGTCTTACATTCACCCCAGTACTGAGATATGGGCCTAAATCCATTGTATTGTTGCTCACCATGCCATTCCAGTTTGAACCCAGCTATATGCAAATCAGTCTTGACCCTGTGCCCCATGGGAACAGTCCAGCCCGAACTGTCAAGCTAGGTCCTCCCTGGACCGGAAACAAGCATCCTAGGACCGGTTTCAGGATTTCAGCCCTCATTAGCCAGGATAGCATGATTCCAGTGGCATGGAGGGCACAAGACACACATCTGAGCATACCCGTCCCATTCGGGGTGATAAATGCAAAAACAACAGTTGATGGACAGAATGCAGAACAATGTCATACATTCACCTCAGTACAGAGATCTGGGCATAAATCCATCGATTTGTTACTCACCATGCCATTCCAGTTTGAACCCAGCTATATGCAAATCAGTCTTGACCCTGTGTCCCATGGGAACAGTCCAGCCCGAACTGTCAAGCTAGGTCCTCCCTGGACCGGAAACAAGCATCCTAGGACCGGTTTCAGGATTTCAGCCCTCATTAGCCAGGATAGCATGATTCCAGTGGCATGGAGGGCACAAGACACGTCTGAGCATACCCGTCCCACTTGGGGTGATAAATGCAAAAGCAACAGTTGATGGACAGAATGCAGAACAATGTCATACATTCACCCCAGTACAGAGATCTGGGCCTATATCCATCATTTTTTGCTCACCATGCCATTCCACTATGAACCCAGCCATATGCAAATTAGTCTTGACCCTGTGCCCCATCGGAACAGCCCATCCCGAACTGCCAAGCCAGGTCCTCCCTGGACTGGAAACAAGCATCCTAGGACCGGTTTGGGGCTTTCAACCCTCATCATCCAGCATAACTTGAATCCAGTGGCATAGAGAGCAATGGGACTCACGTCTGATCATACTCGTCCCATTTGTGGTGACAAATGCAAAAACAACAGTTGATGGACAGAATGCAGAACAATGTCATACATTCACCCCAGTACAGAGATCTGGGCCTAAATCCATCATTTTTTTGCTCATCATGCCATTCCACTTTGAATACAGCCATATGCAAATCAGTCTTGAGCCTGTGCCGCATGGGAACAGTCCACCCCGAACTGCCAAGCCAGGTCCTCCCTGGATTGGAAACAAGCATCCTAGGACCGGTTTCGGAGTTTCAGCCCTCTTCAGCCAGGATAGTTTGATTCCAGTGGCATGGAGAGCACGGGACTCACATCTGAGCATACCTGTCCCACTTGGGGTGACAAATGCAAAAATAACAGTTGATGGTCAGAATGAAGAACAATGTTATACATTCACCCCAGTACAGAGATCTGGGTGTTTTTTTGCTCACCATGCCATTCCAGTTCGAACCCAGCCATATGCATTGTGTGCATATTAACACTTGTTTTCTTTTCTGTATTGTATCAATTCCAGAATTTTCACATCTGACCAGGCCAATATGATGCACCTCCTCACACCCTATAATACAGACTACCATTTTCGAAACCATAGACACACCAATACTAGTACAGCTACAATATTTTGTGCACTATGCATGCAGACCTCTAATCAGCTATATATCATTGTTACAGTCTTTTAAATACTCAGTTAGTACCTATGAAGTCTAGGAATCCTTCTGTCTGTCCCATGCACTTGCCCATTCACCCATCCAGCACTATGTATGTATCCTATCACTCTTCCAATACCTAAGCACTTATAAATTTAGCATGCACTCTCTTTGCAGCACGGAAATTATTCCAGTTATTAGTCATATACTTAAGGAATGGCATAGCCACTAACCCAAGTACAGGTACAATGTTTTGTACACTATGCATGCAGATCTGTAACAAGCTACATACTATTAATACGCTCTTCTAAATATCCAGTTAATGCCTATGCAGGGTTGGAATCCTTCTCTCTGTGTCATGTATTTCTCCAATCACCCACACAGCACTATCTACGTAACCTATCACTCCGCCAATACCTAAGCACTTATAATAACTGAGTTTTTTTTAGCATTTTCTGATATGTACTACTGTCAAGGTAAGATTAAGTAATCCAAAAACTATCAATGCTAACTACATTCAGCTGTGCACTATATATATAAACTTCTAACCAGCTACTTAGTGAAGTACTACCCATGCAACCTAGGAATCCTCCTGTCTGTCCCATGCACTTCTCCAATCACACATCCAGCACTATCTACGTATCCTATCACTCTGCAATACCTAAGCACTTATAAATTCAACATGTACTCCCTTTGCAGCACTGAAATTATTCTAGTTATTAGTCATATACTTAAGGAATGGCCTAGCCACTAACACAAGTGCAGGTACAATATTTTGTACACTATGCATGCAGACCTCTAACCAGCTACATACTATTGATACGCTCTTCTTAATACCCAGTTAGTACCTATGCAGTCTAGGAATCCTTCTGTCTGTCCCATGCACTTCTCCATTCACCCAGCACTATCTACATATCCTATCACTCCACCAATACCTAAGCACTTATAAATTTAGCATACACTCTGTTTGTAATATTGTAATTACTCTTGTTACTAGTCATGAACTTATGGAATGGCCTAGCTACTAACACAAGTACAGCTATAATATTGTGTGCACTATCCAAGCAGACCTCTAACTAGCTACATACTATTGATGCACTCTTCTAAATACCCAGTTAGTACTCATGCAGAGTAGGAATCATCTAGTGTGTCCCATGCACTTCTTTAATCACGTATCTACCTCTATCTACTTATTCTATCACTCCACAGTACGTAAGCACTAATAAAATAAGTGTTCACTCTGTTTGCAGCACTGTCATCATTACAGTTAATAGTGGTATTCTTATAAAATAGCCTAGGCACCAACACAAGTACACATAAAATATTCTGTGCCTAATCCCTACAAATCTCTAAGCAGATACATACTATTGGTCCACTCCATTAAATACTGAAGTAGTAGCCATGCAGCGTAGGATACCTCCTGTCAGTCTCATGCAATTCTTCAATCACCCATCCAGCACTATGCTCTTATTGTATCAGTCTGCCAATACCTAAGCACTTATGGGGCAGATTTACAAGCACCCTGGCCACCAGTACGTCACTTTTTGTAACATAGTGATGGTGGCAGGCACTCCTTCATATTTACAAGAAGAGGAAAAGCCACCCTGCGTGGTTTTTCCTCTCCTTGTAAATACGACTCCTTCATACACAGAACTTTGCGTTGATGGGGGTTCCATAGGTGTTGCTGTGGGTGTTCCCATGCAACACCCGTAGAACAAGACACATCTCCAGATTTATGAGAAATCGTAAATCTGGAGATGGGTGTGAATGCTGCGCCATCCTAGAGTTGGTGTAGCAAGGCGCAACGAGGAGAATTGTTTTCATTTCTCCTAATTTTTTCCTCTTTCAATGCATGCTGCATTCCACAGCATACATTGAAAGAGGAAAATGCCTTTACTGATTGTTTTTGTGCAAGAAGGTGTCGTTTTCTGCATAAAAACAATCTCCGCGCGACACAGACATCGTTGCACCATGGTGCAAGGGTGCCTGTGCCACCGCATGGCTACAGTTTGTGCTGCAGTGCAGAGGGAAGCACAGAGTTGCAACATATTCATGTACATATGTCACATCTCTGTGCTTCGGAAGTGCCACAGTGCAGTGCAGCTCAAGAGCTTGCAGTGTCACGCTGCAGTACTTCCTCATACATTTTTCAACTATAAATTCACCATACACTACTAATGCATTCTTTCAGTCAATCATGCTGTATACATATATTCAAACTTTCACACATTACCTTGCACTTTTAGTTCTTTCTTTAACCAGGTAAGGTAGTTCTGATGAGAACTTTTTTTTCTTTTGTTTCTTTTTATTTTTTTGAACAATTTTGTATTTTTTTGGTGTTTTTTCAAAAATGGAACAAAAAAAAAGAACAAATAAAACAGGAAACTTTTGGAATTACTTATCATTCCAAAAACCATCAACAACGATGGTTGCGTTGCACAGCACAAACTGCATCCAGCGACTGCATATAAATTTCTTACACTTCACGCAGTGCTGCTTGAGAAGGTGAATTCTGGCCTAATGTCCATTGCAGGGGTTCCTGAGGACACTCCAGACGTACTTGCCACAGCAGGTGAGGGGTTCAAAGCAGGTCGCCTCATTTCCTCCCGAGCAAGATTGAGAGGATGTGGGGTCCGGAGATACTTGTACATAGAAGCAGTGCCACAAGAGTATTTTCTTTTCACTGCCTCTTGACAGGACATATCATTTTAGAACATAAAAAAATTAGCTGGAGTCACGCACCCAGCGCACCCCTGCACGCATATGACGTCACGCGGGACCTGCTGCCGCGCAAGCGTCGCATACCATATTGCGCATGTGTCGGAAATGCGCAGGAGTCGCGGACTGGTCGCATACGAATCGCGCACATCACGTAATATTAAATGTATATGATGTAACTGAAAAACACGCAGTCGTTGCACACCGTACGTGGATCCTTCACAACTTTTCTAAAATGGTGGCTAGAATCCCCGCACCCACCGTGATGTGTATGCTTTGGGTGTGCAACTCAGAAAAAATTCGGAAAATAATTTTTTTAAAGGAAAATAATATAAATATATTAAAAGAAAAAAATAAAACAAAAATGTAAACAATATTTCAGTTTGATTTTTTTTTAAATGTTTGCAATTTTCAGAAAAATATATCATGTTATTTAATTAATAAAATATTTATAACTAAACAGGTAAAAAACTGTAGAAAGTCAGTACAAAAAATAGGTATAACTACTATTACACTTAAAAATTAGCATTTGAAAAACTTTTGAAATTCACTGAAAAAACCATAGGTTTCAGAGACGTTATAGTTAGAAAGTAGAATTTCAAAAAAGCTTTGAAATTCACTGAAAAAAACATAGGTTTCAGAGACGTTATAGTTAGAAATTAGCATTTAAAAAACCTTAGAAGTTCACAGAAAAAAACATCGTTTTCAGGGGTTTTATAGTTAGCTGGACATTTCACTCATACAAAACCATAGAAATTCCTCCGTTATAGTTAGTTCTGCTAACTATAACTCACTGCTCATGATGTCACATATTACATCATTCATGACATGGTCAGTGACATCACTGAAGACATCCCTGATGACATCTCAAATGACATCACTGATGACATCATCCACGTGACAATCTGATACACCTCATCATACACTATATAACCTTTCATCACTCACTGTAAAACACAGAGTACCATATTTGAAACCATTGACACACCAATAATAGTTACTACATACCCACTGACTGATTCCTAAGTCTACACACACAACTACCCATTCAACAACAGAATCACTTATACATGCAGTCACTAATTAATAGAACACTATTAAGTGCACTTAACACATATATAGACATTGGCACATCAGCAGTCATCATAGTCGGTTATGCAGTCATCCTACTCACTTATGAAAAAAATTCATCACACTTACATTTATGCACTTACACAATTATACACACAACACCTCATTTATTCAAACACATAGTAACTTATAGTCAATATCTTAAAAAATCACAATTACAATTATACACTCATTCATATGGTTACTTTCACAATCACTGACTCTTACATATACTTATTTATATACACCAACTCTCACATGCAATGCCTTTTATCTTTTTTATTTTTTGAAGATGTACAAATAAAACATATATTCGCTCACCAAAACACAAATAAATACACTCAGTAACCCAAACAACTGTTTCCACATGCACTCTTGAACCTATACACCCAGTCAATCAACCATTCACACATCTATGCATAGAGTTACACACACCCCATCCAACCACCCACAAACTCAGTGTCCCATCCAAATACTCACCTAACTAATCAATAACTAATATAAACACTCATGTAGTTAGTGACCAACTGATGCAGCATGTTAAACAACAACAGAGACAGTGATGCACACATTCACATAGTTTAGTTACTAATCCATGTATTAAGTGAGACATTTTTAATTACTCACTTAAACAGACAGTCAGACAGCTACTAAATCCTCCATCCAGACCGTTATATATCCACTCAATCTTCAATACAGATTGATATATAGATATAATATATATTTATATTTCAAACTAAACCACATTCACTGGATGATGTCATCAGTGATGTCATCAGTGATGTCATTTGAGATGTCATCAGTGATGTTATCAGTGATGTCACTGACCATGTCATGAATGATGTAATATGTGACATCATCAGCAGTGCATTGCGGGCGTGCGCGTTATAGTTAGCAGAACTAACTAAACCGAGGAATTTCTATGGTTTTGTACGAGTGAAATGTCCAGCTAACTATAACACCCCTGAAACCTATATTTTTTTCTATGAATATATATATATATATATATATATATATATATATATATATATATATATATATATATATATATATATATATATATATATATATATATATATTACCTACTGGCGGTCGCCAGTAGGTATATATAGTTAGGATTTTTTCTCTATGGGATTTTTGAAAATTCTATGTCTAATAACTTTGGCGTTTGTGGACGGAATTGGCTGAAATTTTCAGGAAAATGGCACATTTTGTTTCTGAGCAGCCCTTGAAAATATGGGGGGGGTTCGTCAAGGGGGGGCCGAGAAAAAAGGGGGGTCCCAAAACATGTTTTTAACATTGAGTTTTCCATAGGGCGGTTGGCCTCACTTTTAGCCCGAACGGCTGAATGGATTTGCACGAAACTTGGCAAAATTGTAGGGACTGGTAGCCCGATGTGCCTTTTGTAGGTCTCAATATATGTGCTTCAGTGGATTTTGAGAAATTAACGTTCAAAAAAAGATATATATCTGTAACAGCGGACCGGGCAGCGCTCCAGTTCGCGTACTTTTCGCGCAACGGAGCTTTGTGAAGCGAAGCTGATTGGTTCTCCGGCGTCTGTAAACATTCCAAACAGTCCGTAGCGGCCGCCATCTTGTCTCTCGGTAGGATCGAGAGACAAGAGGAGGCCAAAGCGAAGGGGCAAATGACCATAAGGGGGCATAGTAGATCCTCGCTGACCCCCTAGGTTTGATGTGGAGGTTTTAAAAGGGCCCCGCGGGGCAAAAAAAAAAAATAATAATAATAATCGAACGGCTGAATGGATTTGCACGAAACTTGGTAAAATATTAGGGACTGGTAGCCCGATGTGCCTTTGCTAGGTCTCAATATATGTGCTCCAGTGGATTTTGAGAAATTAACGTTCAAAAAAAGATATATATCAGTAACAGCGCTCCGCTTCGCGTAACGGAGGTTTGCGAAGCTGATTGGTTCTCCGGCGTCTGTAAACATTGCAAACAGTCCGTAGCGGCCGCCATCTTGTCTCTCGGTAGGATCGAGAGACAAGAGGAGGCCAAAGCGAAGGGGCAAATGACCATAAGGGGGCATAGTAGATCCTCCTTGACCTCTTAGGTTTGATGTGGAGGTTTTAAAAGGGCCCCGCGAGGCAAAAAAAAAATAATAATAATAATCGAACGGCTGAATGGATTTGCACGAAACTTGGCAAAATTGTAGGGACTGGTAGTCCGATGTGCCTTTGCTAGGTCTCAATATATGTGCTCCAGTGGATTTTGAGAAATTAACGTTCAAAAAAAGATATATATCTGTAACAGCGCTCCGCTTCGCGGAGATAAAATGATATCTGTATTACCTAGCTATTGCTAACACCAGTTAGCGACGGCTAGTAGGAGATAGCGACCATCTTGGGCCCCACTTTGCATGTGAGTGATATTTATCACTAATGACATGCAAAGTGGGCATGCCAAGATGTTAGCGACTGGAAACAGTCGCTAACATCGCTATCTCCTATTATCAACTTTTGGAAATATTCGCGATAAGCGCGAATATCTCCAAAAGCTAGCACCTGCCCTGAGCAGTTCTAAGGCATGTTATCCAATGGGAGGTGGATAACATGGCTAAGAGCATTAGCTCGGTAATGCATGAATATCGCTGAGTTTTCAGCGATATTAATGCATTGCGGTCGTTTTTTATCGTATTTGCGATAAACCTTGATAATAGCAAGGTTTATCTGCGATAATTTCTGACGATGCTTAGCGGTAAAAAAATCGTTGCTAAGCATCGTTAGGGATAAATATCGCTTAACTTTGGTAATATGCCCCAACGTCTGTTAACGTTCGATTCGAAGGAAATCAGGAAGTGTTGAAAAACATTGTCTGCGCCATCTTGCCTTTTTTCAAATGCCACACTTTTGTCGTGCACGGCAGTCATTTTAGATGCCTTGACCAGACCCACTCTGTGCACGCTGTCGATCCTTAGCATGACTCCCCACCCTCGCAAGCATCTCCCCCAGGCAGTGGTCACCCCCGCTCTCTGTCATATGCATGGGTAATAAACCACCCCCCATCTGCGCTGCTCTTCCCTGAGAATCACACCCTGTGCCCGCCCGACACCTCCCTTTCACCCTATTCACTGCCGCACCCTCTGACACTCCTTTTCCTCTGTGTCCGATTGTCCAGGCCGGTCCTAGGGTATCAGCTAGCCCTGCAGATGTAGTTTATGGCCCCAGCTGTAAAGAATCACCCCTCTTCAAAGGAGTTATAGTAGATCAAGGCCCACACTCGATGAGATCCGTCACAGCAGACGCGTTCCTATTATCTGAAAACCATCCTGTATTGTGATTGGGGAGGGGACCGAGCCTGAAGCGGAAGATTCCAGGGATGACTCTTTGTACATCAAAGTTTTTACAATTATGTGTCACATTAAAAATATATAGCACTCCAACAAAGTAGTAAGATTATAAAACTTTAATAACTTATAAATATATACAAGAAAACAAAAACAGTAATAACATATAAACATTTTTAGGGAAAAACAACGAAGTAGCGGTCGGCTGTGCGAATAGTCCCAACGCAGCACAACGTCCAGATTTCTGGTGTGGGGCGTCGCGGGGGGTGGGTCATCAGTAGCAAACTGTTGTGCGAATAGTTCCAAGGCAGCAGAACGATGGCACCAAGGTGATGTCCAGTAAGTTGCCGCACTGGTTTTGGTATCCTACAATGCTGCTCCGAATAACGGCGTGGGGCGCCCCGGGGGAGGCGGCGTGAACGGGCCTCTCCAGGTGGAGTGTCATCTGTTGTAGTGGGGCGCCCCTTTACCGTTTCAGTTGCCATTCCGTCCGTTTTTGGTCCACTGTGTCAAAAGCCGCAATTCAGCTGAGTTGCGCCCACTCTTGCGGTGCAGCGATAGGCGGCTGTCACAGGACTCTCAAAATGGCGGCAGGCTCTTTCCTTTTTGGGCCTGGTCCACTGAAATGGCCCTGGGACACCTTGGAAATCGGACGCTTGTCTGCTAGGTCTTGGACCCCATTCTCGAAAGCGTCCCCTCCGCCTTGAGGATTTATCAAAAGTTTTGGGGGCCCCCGACTCCTGTAGGCTTCTGGTGGGGAGCGGTTGCCATTATTGCTCGCGGAATGACCACGACGGAGCTACGAGATGGTGGTGCTCTCATGCTGAAGCCAGCGTCAGTCTGAAACATCCAGAAACAAGGTGGGGCTTTCATCGTTTGGGGAAAAAAAAAGTTTTCATCCAATGAAAAGTGTTGTTTTTAGGTCATATGATCAAGCCTTCCATCATTAGGAAACCAAAAGTAAAATGAACCAATGAAAAGTTTTATAAACAAGTCACATGACCTGTTATGCGGCATAGGGTATAAAATGCGGAGAAAATACGTTGGCACGTGAGGCGGCGTCAGTAGCGGACCGATGTGCGAATAGGCCGAAGGCAATACAACGCGCCAAGATCCGGATGGCACCGAGGTGGTGTCCAGCAAGTTGCAGCACTGGTGTGGCCATCCTACAATGCTGAAAGTCGGCGTGGGGCGCCCCGTTGGCCTGTGAGTTTGCGTCAGTAGCGGACCGATGTGCGAATAGGCCGAAGGCATCACAACGCGCCAAGATCCGGATGGCACCGAGGTGGTGTCTAGTAAGTTGCCGCACTGGTGTGGCCATCCTACAATGTTGAAAGTCGGCGTGGGGCGCCCCGTTGGCCTGTGAGATGGCGGCAGTAGCGGACCGATGTGCGAATGGGGCCAAAGGCAGCGCAACAATATTTTCGGAATAGAAGACACCACAAGGCGCTGAGATGCCAAGATCCGGATGGCACCGAGGTGGTGTCTAGCAAGTTGTGGCACTAGTGTGGCCATCCTACAATGGTAAAAGTCGGCGTGGGGCGCCCTGTTGGCCTGTGAGATGGTGTCAGTAGCGGACTGATGTGCGAATGGGGCCAAAGGCAGCGCAACAATATTTTCTGACTGACACCACAAGGCGCTGAGATGCCAAGATCCGGATGGCACCGAGGTGATGTCTAAGTTGCGGACCGATGTGCGAATGGGGTCAAAGGCAGCGCAACAATATTTTCTGTATGGAAGATACCACTAGGCGTTGAGATGCCAAGATCCGGATGGCACCGAGGTGATGTCTAGCAAGTTGCTGTACTGGTGTGGTCATCCTACAATGCTGAAAGTCGGCGTGGGGCGCCCCATTAGCCTGTGAGATGGCGTCAGTAGCGGACCGATGTGCGAATAGGCCGAAGGCAGCACAACGCGCCAAGATCCGGATGTCACCGTGGTGGTTTCATAGTTGAGAGGCACTTCATCTGCAGTGGGGCGCCGAGATCCGGATGGCACCGAGGTGATGTCTAGCAAGTTGCTATACTGGTGTGGTCATCCTACAATGCTGAAAGTCGGCGGGGGGCGCCCCATTAGCCTGTGAGATGGCGTCAGTAGCGGACCGATGTGCGAATGGGGCCAAAGGCAGCGCAACAATATTTTCTGAAGAGAAGACACTAAAAGGCGCTGAGATTCCAAGATCCGGATGGCACCGAGGTGGTGTCTAGCAAGCTATGCAGTTGAGTTGTGTGCGCACTTGCGGCGAATAGGTCGAAGGCAGCATAACAATGTTTTCTGAATAGAAGACACCACAAGGCGTTGAGATTCGGTTACCACCGAGGTGATGTCTAGCAAGTTGCCGCACTGGTGTGGCCATCCTACAATACTGCTCCGAATAACGGCGTGGGGTGCCCGAAGGGGGGTGGGGGGAGGCGGCGTGAACGGGCCTTCCTAGGTGGAGGCTCGTCTGCTGTAGTGGGGCGCCCCTTTACCGTTTCAGTTGCCATTCAGCTGAGTTTCGGCTGCTCTTGATGCTACAGCGACAGGCGGCTGCAACAGGACTCTCAAAATGGCAGCCTGTTCTTTGGATTTGGGCCTGGTCCACTAAAATGGCCCTGGGACACCTTAGAACTCGGACGCTCGATTTTTTTTTTCCTTTCCTGTACATGCAAAAAAAGGTAAATGCCCGGTACGTTACACGCTTCATCTGCCACGATGAACTCTCCAGAGGAACCGAAAAAAAATATAGTTATGGTAACTATACCATGCATCGTCATATGGAGAGGTGGCACCAATTAATTATAGTGCTGCATAAAAGAGAGATTTGGAGGAGAACCCCTGACCTGCTAGTACATTCATCAAAGAAGTGGCACTGACAGCATCAGAGGCAAGGGAAACGGTCCCAAATATTTAGAAGAACTTTGGAAAGATTAAAATGACATGTTTAGATTGTGGCAAATTAATTTCATGTGGACAGATGAGTGTTACTCTAATAAATACAGCATATGAACATCATCATAGTCGATGGTTGGTAGAGACATTTTGACTATATCCTGGACCTGCCCGTCCTCGCCCAAAATGGCGCCGGAATAAATGGGACTCGTAACTCCTTGTTGTGTACTGGTTGCAGAACCTTGAAATCACGAGATACGTATGCAGTTTTGAAGCACATGGCGGGCGGGGACGAGAATTGATTGAATATTTCGACATCCCTATTGATATTAAGTTCTGATGTGTTATTGATTACTGTACTATTGAAAGTTCGAATTAACGTCACCCATGGTACTTGCCCGCAAATGTATATCTAGATAATTTTATTGTAACTGGCCCTGTCGTATTTTAATTATAAAATGTACGTCCACCGATTCCGTAACTGTTAGACACCTTAGTTCTTGCAACCTAATGGCCCGCCCGTTACGTTCCTCTACAGTGTAAATGTCTACTCATCATATACGATTACAGTTTGCTCCGTGGCCGGCCCACGTGGTTATAGGCTCGTATTTGTATAATGAAATGTTCACAATAAAGGTTTTTAAAAGAAAACATGGTAGTAGTATATACATTGGTAAAGTTTTTAATAATAGTCACTGTTTTAGAATCAGTAAAAGGCAAGTGAAATAAAGCAGACCAATTACATGAAGGGTAAAAGGTATAATTCGAAGGAACGCAGTAAAGATAAATGGTCAAGGGCTGTTGTGTTTTCTACTCCTGCAACATAAAGTGATCGATAAGAATCTCATATTCAGGCGTATCGGCGACTAAGACAGCAGGTCGACCCTCTTTTGCTCAACGGCTCCGTCATGGGACGAAGAAACGCTCTTTTTCTCGAAAAAAGAATATATTTTACTTGCAGGACAGTTGTAAATTTTCCTGGAAAGTACATTAGCCTGGAACATTATAACATATATTTAAGAAAAAATAATGTTCGGAAGTAATAAAAAGCGTAATTTTTAAATCATATGACCAAGCCTTTCATCATTAGAATAAGAAAAGTAAAATGAACCAATGAAAAGTTTTATTAACAAGTCACATGACTTGTTATGCTTACGTTACGCGCTGCGCGCCCCGGATGACTTCCGGATGCGCTAACGCGGCGCGTCATATGACGCATTACGCGACAACGCAGGTCCAGAATATAGTCAAAATGTCTCCACCAACCAGCGGTTGGAACACAACCCCTTTCAGCAGGCTAAATAGTTCTGTTAAATGACAACAGAAGGGACAGGCAACAAGAACCATCAGTCAAAGAGGGGAGGGCTAGTTCTTCTCTACCGGGTTACATTGGGGCGCTACCGGAACTGATCGAATTGGTAGTCTACAGTGTTTCTGGATATTCAGACTGAAGCTGTGGTTAGCATGAGAGCAGCACCATTTCGTAGCTCCGTCGTGGCCATTCCGCAACCAATCATGGCAGCCGCTCTTTATCGTTATTTTGGGCGGGGTGGGTGGCGGAGCCAAGCTGTTTTGCAGCCATCATTGTGTGGAGTTCAGTTCATCTCACTAGTTTTGTATTTGTCATGAGGGGTTGTTCCTAATGTTTCTATTTTAGCGAGGTCAAAAAGAGATCCCATTAGTGGCCTACTGATTTTGCTCGATTCCTTTTCTTTTTTTTTTACACGATTTTTCGTTATCTGCAAAGACTAAACAGAGTATTGCGACTCTGTGTTTGTTTGTAAATAGAGAATGAACCAAAGAGAACCAATTCTAAAACAGTAAATACTTGGATAACAATCAATCAAATGGAGAGAGAAGCAAGCACGACGTATTACAACGGGGGCAAAGGCCTGCGTTAACTACCCTTCACTATGTGCAAAGAGAGAGTACTCCTAATAGAAATGAGGGGGGGGGCACCATTCAAAGCAGATCAGTGTGCATAAACACGAAAATGTTTTCACTTACCACGTACTTGACATTCGACAGCTTATGATATTTGCTATTAAAAAACCATTGAAATTCACTGAAAAAAACATAGGTTATAGACCATATATAGTTAGGAATTAGCATTTACAAAACCTTGAAAATTCACTGAAAAAACCATAGGTTATAGACCATATATAGTTAGGAATTAGCATTTTAAAAACCTTATTTTACTCACACAAAACCATTGAAATTCCATATATAGTTAGTTGCACTAACTATATATCGCGCACCCGCAATCCACTGCTGATCATGTCACATATTACATCATTCATGACATGGTCAGTGACATCACTGATGACATCACTGATGACATCTCAAATGACATCACTGATGAGATCACTGATGACATCATCCAGTGACTGTGTGTTTCTGTAAAGTTTAAATATGTTTTACATATTGAAGAATGAGTAGATGTATAAGTGTCTGGACGAAGGATTTAGTAGGTGCATGACTGAATGTATGAGTGAGTGATTAAATGTGTCTCACTGAGTGCATGGGTTAGTGACTAAACTGTCTTAATTTGTGCATCATTATGTCTGTTGTTCTGTAAACTGCTGCATGTGTTGATCAGTAGCTATATGATTAACTATATGGGTTATTGATTGATTGTCCAAGTATTTGTATGGGAGACTGAGTGTGTGTGTGGCTGGCTGGGAGGTGTGTGACTCTATGCAGATCAATGTGTACTTGTATCAATGATTGTATAAGAAAGTAAGTATGTGTTAGTATATGTTTGAAAATGTAAGGTGCTCTATGTTTAACTGTATAGACAAGAAAATGGAAGTGTGATTGATTCTTTACAGGACTGACTAGGTGTGTGAGTAACTCCATGGATGAGTGGCAGAGTGTGAGTGTCTGTATAGGTGTATGAGTGCATATGATAGTGTTGTAAAGATGAGTGATTGTATGTATGAATGATTGTATGGGTGAATGAGTGAATGTGTGTGTAGACGTAGGAATCAGTGAGTACGTATGTAGTAACTAGTATTGGTGTGTCAATGGTTTCAAAAATGATACTCTGTATTTAACACTGGGTGAAACAGAGGTTATATTAAAATGTGAGGAGATGCATTGTATTGTCACATGAATGATATCATCAGTGATGTGGTCATTGATGTCAAATGAGATGTCATCAGTGATCTCATCAGTGATGTCATTTGAGATGTCATCAGTGATGTCATCAGTGATGTCACTGACCATGTCATGAATGATGTAATATGTGACATGATCAGCAGTGGATTGCGGGTGCACGATATATAGTTAGTGCAACTAACTATATATGGAATTTCAATGGTTTTGTGTGAGTAAAATAAGGTTTTTTAAATGCTAATTCCTAACTATATATGGTCTATAACCTATGGTTTTTTCAGTGAATTTTCAAGGTTTTGTAAATGCTAATTCCTAACTATATATGGTCTATAACCTATGGTTTTTTCAGTGAATATATATATATATATATACACAGACAAACACAGACACACAAACACACACACAGTGGCAATACCAGTATCAGGCAACTTAATATATTGGAGTGATCAGATTGGCCATGGGGCTTTTTTACCTCTCAACTACCTCACTCTTGCTGAAGCTCACACTCTGATTGGCTGTCGGCAACATGAAAAGAAATGTTGATGTGGTCATTAAAGGACTCTGGAACTTGGTCTCCTAGTCCTAATTTAAAAACATAATAATAATGATATAAGGGAACAGGGCAGCAATAAAAAATGTTGCTCTGATATTGTGGTTCTCTTGCGGGATCAAAAGACAGGTGGCAGTGTTTTGTTAAACTACCTCTTAGTGGGCCACCTACCAGGGTCAGTGATTTGCATTTTTTTTGCAGAGAGGGTCATGCTGCCCCCCCCCATCTCTGAGCCTTCCTTAGGCCCTGGCACCACAAACCTCAGGCCACCTAATTTTATGTTGGTAGGAGGGGTGTGCAGCCCATTGTGATTACCCCAGGAGTGCATCTGGGCACCTAGCTAACAAAATATGCAGACTCCTGCAGGCACCCCCTATGGATACTTAATGGGATCCCACAGGGGCATGCGGGCTTTGGGGCTCTCCCGCACCACCCAACAGTAAAACGTGTGGGTGCCCCAGGTTGGCACCAGGGCAATCACATAATAAACAAAAAATAAAATAGAATAATAAATGAGTAGCAAGAGCCCTCATTTATTATCACTAGACACCAGAATGCCCTAGGGAACTTTTAAACTATACATTTTCTTTTGGGTGGTGCCCATAGAAGGGGCAGGGGCACCACCAAACATTTTGTTTAATGTTGTGGGGGGAAATGCAGGGAGAATAGGACCCCACAAAATGATTACTAACAACAGTCTCCTGGGTCATTTACTTCATGACCCCACTAGTGCTTACCATATTTTTTCAAACATTCCTAACTCAGTATGCAGACTATGCATAGAGCCTGATCTATCTAGACATGCAAGAGCTTTTATGTGGTTAAACCTCTACTATATACAGTCAGCACTATGTATGCAGCATGTGTGTAGTGCCAGCTCACTAAAAAGACCTATGCCCCATTAGCTGGACAAGCCTCTTCTATAAACAGTCTGCACTCAGTGTGCGGAATGTGCATAGAGCCCTCTCCCTGCAGACACCCAAGTCCCATTAGGAGTGTGAGCCCCCATTATGAACAGCCTGCACTTTCGGCACAGCTCTTCATAAAGAACCCACTCCCTCCACACACCCAAGCCAAATTAGGTGGGTGAGACACTACTATAAAGAGGCTCCGCACTCTGTGCAGATCTTCAAGGACCTTTCACTCCCTCCACATACTCAAGCTTCCTTACATAGCAACAGACGTACTATGTAAAGTTATGGTTAGGTGAAAATGTCAGGTAAAAATATAATTTTAAACAAAAAAAAAACAGCAATTCACCAGTGACACTTTACTGAGCTAACTATAACGTGTGCCTCATCATGCACTACTTAATACCTTGCATATTACATCACTCATGGCGTTCTATGACATCATTGATGACATCAATGATTACATCTCAAATGACATTATTAATATGACTGTCATCACTGATTACATAATCCACCATGTTGCAGTTCAATTTGCTCTACGTATCAGTAAAGGTTCAATTACGCTACAAATCAGTAAAGCCTTTAAAGATGTAAATAAGTTCTAAGTGGCACAGGTTCATGTACAGCATAAATTACACAAATATATACATGTTTATATAAAATAAATATGCACTTGTCCACTGTCTCTAAACAGACAAGCGCAATTAGTTGCCCAAACCCCTACTATGCACATCCTTCGCAATGTGTGCAAATTTTCACAGAAAGACAACTACCTCCAGACACCCTCGCCACATTAGGTGGTCCAACTTCTAGTATGTGCAGCCTTAGTCCTCAGCAGAAGTCTTTACGGAGAGTTCTCTCTCTCCAAGCACACAAATCCCATTAGTTGGCAATCCCCCTACTATGCATAGCCATCTCCTTAAGCACACTATTCACTGAGAGCTCATTCCCTCCAGACAACCAAGCCCTTTTAGGCCTCCAAGCCACTACTATGCACAGGCATCGCCTTGTGCACAACTACTTACAGACTCCTAAACCTTGTTAGGTAGGGAAGGCTCTACAAAGCACAGTCTTTGTCCTGTATACAACTCTTTACAGCGAGCCCACACTTGCTCTAGATGTAGCTCATACTTTTCAGTGTCAGAAGCATGTATCAAACCGTCACTCTCATTGGATGAAATCCTCAGAGATGCATTAATGATCTCATTTGAGGTGGAGGGTGTCCACCGGCAATGACATTTGAGATGGCGGTTATCCACCTGCTGTGGGTGAGGCCCAGACCTAACCATCTCTGTGCATGGCTAACCGTCATGGCTGAAAATGTTTGGGCATCTGAAGGGCGTGGGCGAATTAATTTGTATGATATTTATCTTTTCTAAACAAATGAAAAGTTAAATATATGTTTAATACAGCTTTTTGTCTTTCTTTTAAGTAATTGTAAAAAACGTTTTCACAACCTTGCTGCTCTTGGAGCATTAGTGAGCACCCCAGACAAGGTTACCCTTGCCAGTCCTTTCCTGATGCAAGAATCTAGTAATACATCCTCCCTAGTGTCTGAAAATCCTGTCAGCAAAAAGTTAAGCTATCTCACATTGCACTTTATTTTCTTTCTAGATGTATTGCAAAGAAAGCACATTTTAAAATGCATTTTTCAATTACCTTACAATGTGCTTTGCATTTAAATATGTGACTTATAATAATAAACTGTGTTGCCTAAAAGACATTTTAAATATTAGCACATTGTTCCTAACAAAAGCACACATTTCCCAGTACATTGACAGATATATCTGTAATCTCAGAGAAACAATGAATACTAAACGAATGACGCTCAAATGTTATAAAATCTTCTTAAGAGTGATAAATCAAGTAATAATTCATGTAATATATCAAAATACATAACGAGCAACATGTGTTGGATGGTCTTATGTTGCCATCTCAGTGTTCAAGATATATTTATAAACCACTCGGGCTTTGGCCTCGTGGTTTATAAATGTCACAGTTACCCTTTATGTATTGTCTGCATGTATGCATCGTTAAATGGAACGTCAAACTGCATTTTTTGGTTATACCTTTTAATCTACGATTTTTGCATAGTCTTATGCGATGAACCACTTAGTCTCATACTTTTAAGATGCATTAACCTTTCTCCTTGGCTAGGGTAATGGGCCATAATATTTAGACTGCGGAATTCCTGTATGTATGTGGCATATTAGCATTCTTTTGTTTTCCCAAAGTAAACCCGAGGCAAGAGAGAGCAGATGTCTAATGTTATAGATGCTGCAGATTGTAGCTTGGTTGAAATTCTGAAGGGCTATGACTAGACTTCAAGAGGTATCCCTATTTACCAAATGTTTGCTCTCGCTTTTTTGTCTGTGGCAAGAATACTCTGTTAAGAAAAAAGCCCATAGTTGCAAACCTTCACCACATAACATAAACAAGCAGCAACAAGTCCGTTCAGTGAAAGATATTATGCAACAGCACTTTGTTTTGTGTGCCACACTTAACCCGAGGTTCTTTCCCCCTGTGCATTGGGAGCTATAAATCAGTGCGCTGAGACAGTTTATTCATGTTGCAGTGGAGTTTAAAAGATGTATCTGCTTAACCTTCTTCTCATTACATTCAAAGGGCATTGAAACTTTGCTCGCAGCGTTGGACGTGTGTCATCATAATACATCTGGGTATCGGCTACGGCTAGAGAGAACCAATGGAATCAATGCGTTTCTCTTCTAAAATAGAACAAAACCTGGCTTCGCATCTGCTCTACAAAGAAATACCCTGAAAGCTTGAAATATGGATTTATTTATTTGCAGAGCATGGCCCCACCACAAGCAGTGTCTGGGCGCAATACACAGTTAATAAACAGGCATTAAGGTAGATAGACTTGTATCTTTATGAGATGCACTGAATGCAATTAGACAAGTGCATTAGAGACCACACAAGCAGATTTAAGAAACAGATGAAATGAGAATTAGTCAGTTTCGCTTGCTTACGTATCAGCGGGAACGGGAAGAAACTGCTGCCGAGCACAGCTTAAATCTTTTTTTAGTGCAACAAATCCTTCAAGATTGTGCTCGCTTAATAGGGCGGCATTGTCGCTTTTTTCATAACCACCGCTAAGCTGTAAAAACAATTGTAATCAATTCTTAAATACTTTTCTAATAATGAGAGGCCGAGAAATATTAATTTAACACATCGTAAATGGTTTGGGAAAAAAGGGCAACTGACCTGCCTTGTCAAATAACATTTTTAAAAAGACAGGTTTTTGTGGTAGGTATAAGTTTGAGGTCTTGGAGAACCCTAGACAGTTTCACAAAGTTTATCTCCAAGAGTAGATGATTTACTTCTGGAGTTCTGTGAGTAAGTCAGGAGCCAAGAAGTAAAGGAAAAGCTGTGAGAATTGTGGACGGTGCGCTCAAATTAAATATTGAGGGTCTCTATCTATTATAAAATTGTCTACCATAAGCAATCCGACTCAGAGTTTGCAACCACAAAACTTAATTTTTCAATGCAAAAATCCTATTTGTGGAGTCAGTAAAGTTTTTCCTACTCGTAGAACGGGATTGCGCATGGATACCAATTTGGTATTTGCAGATGGCATGTTGTGAGCGTTCCTTTCAAATGAACAAATCTGTATCCAATATATCAAAAATGTTCTATCATAAATCCAAGTTGGGGTGGTAACACGTTTTACGAAGAGGAAAGAGTCCCCATTGTATCCGTGCCCCTTTGAGAGACTTTATGAGGCAGATTTACGAGCCCTTTGCGCCACTTTTGCGCCACCATTGCGTCACTTCTGTGATGCAGCGGCGGCGTAAACCATGCGCCACGTTGAGCCCTATTTACAACATTACGCATTTAGGGAGATGCGTCACGTTGTAAAGCCCTGCACCACATGATACCTGCGTCAGGTTTCATGTAGGCGTTCTGGCGCGGGGTGTGGTGGCGTTCCGGCGCAGTAAAGACTCGGTAAAGTGCCGGAGTGAAATCTACAAGATTACACTCAGTCACTTTTCCGACACCGCTGCGTCAAAACCTTGCGTCTGCTTGAAGCAGGCACAAGGCGTGACGCACCAATTTATGAATACTGGACACGACTCCAGTAATGCACCACCCTTCCGACCGGAGATGCGTCACGCATCTGTTTATCCTTGCGCCACAATGCGCCACATAGTAATTGCGCACACCTATGGTGGCTCAAGGGTAACCTTGTGTGATGCATCTTATCTGGCGCATCCCTGCTGATTTGCAGGAATGCGCCAGTAGTCATGAATCTGCCCCTATTAACTTTTCAAGGAGAGCAGGCAGTGGTCCAAAAGAAAAATAAATCTTAACAGACATTTTTCATGGTTTTCAGGCAGAACCCGCAATTCATACAGGTCTAGGCCCAATGAGATTTACAGCCATCTTGATAAAGAAGACTTTGACGATGGATATTTACTTGGTAAGTTAAAGAGACAACCCATATATATTATTAACCATGTGTTCATGCTGCTAAAAATTTAGAAACAATCAAGTGCACACAAAAGAACTTGTGTAGTTGAACGAATAGTTTGACATTTAAAGGTTTATGTAGGTGTCCTCGTAAGGGCTGTGGCGTTCTGCAATATACCCCTGAAATGTCTGCCAAAATTATATTCACTTGTGCTACCTTGCACAATATAGCGACAGGAATTCCTGTCTGATGAAAAAGAACTCAGTCGCCCATCAATGACATCAAGAATAAGATGCATAAAAGGCAGCAGAAGAAACAGCATAGTATGAAGACAAATACAAAATGAAACTGTTTTGAGGCTCTTCAATAAATATACCTTTCTTATCAGACATTTGTATATCTAA
This sequence comes from Lissotriton helveticus, assembly GCF_964261635.1. NCBI lineage: Eukaryota > Metazoa > Chordata > Amphibia > Caudata > Salamandridae > Lissotriton > Lissotriton helveticus. The sequence goes on along the minus strand of NC_136067.1, from coordinate 1,663,484,757 downwards.
GAACAGTGTCACTTGACAATCCTGTTTTACATAATAAATGTTGCTTACATGTTTTAAATTATAGTAGCCAAACAATAGTACAAGAAAAAACAAACAAACATTTTCTAGGCTTTCTTTTTCCACGTTGTACGCTGACCCTTTCAGACATTGCCCTGCCAGTAGCTACTGTCCCATCTCTATTAGTACTATGGCTACGACTGCCAAACACTCACTGCTTCACTCACCAATAAATTACTAAGGCTTAAAGCCTCTTCTCTTTTTCCTCCTGCCAGTTGGACCCCACTAGATTTTGCCTTGTCTGCAACTTTTCCAACCCTATAGTGACTTGCACAATTCCACTAGCAACATTCCCAATATAGTGAGTTCACCCTGTGACAATATAATTATGTAGTAGGATGGCCAGGTGGTTCACTGATCTTCTTAAGTCATTTATGCATAATAAGTATTGGATTTCTCGATGCTGCATCTGTGACAAACTTTATTGCCGAATCACACCACATAGAATAGTGACTGCCTCTCCATTAAGGTAAAGTTGTTCTCCCTTTTCAACAGTGTGAGATGATTTTTAATAGACATTGCTTATTTAATGCTATCTAATTGTTAGCTAATTCCTTTAATGGATGTATACATAAATGCTGAATATTTAACATCAACGTCTCTAACCCACCAACAATCCAAGCATTTGGTACACCAGCATCATAGTTGCAGAAGAATGTGCTCTTATTTGACTACAACACCTTTGATAATCCTCATGTGAAATTGTGCAGGCCTCACAGCTGTGTCGTTTACTGCCTTCCTCACTCTCTCCTCACGCCTTTAATCCTCTGTCTCTTGCCCTCAATTTGAATTTAAATCTGTATAGAAACAGCACTGTCAACTAGTATTTTGTTATATAGACTCAATTTTATATTTATGATTATGCGTATTTTGTAAATAATTATGAAAACTCTTGCAATAAAATCTTTGAAAATATTGTCAAAAAATGAATGTATCCTAATGGCAGCAAACGAGCATGCATGCTTCTATAAATACCTGACCCGAAAATTGGCAACACTACAAGCCATATAATGCACCACAAAGTATAATACTACATAAAGATAAGACTAGACATCTCCTATGTTCTAAATTCTTCTTGATTTCAACTTTATAAGAAAACAAATACACATTAACTACTTCTTTATAGCTAACTGTGCATGAACAAGACTATTAAGTCTGTCACTGAACTTCAGCAACTGTGGACGATGTGCAGGTGTCAACTGAATCGAATTCATTAATATTCTCTGGTTCAGAGGCTCATTTTATTATGGGTGGTAGTTGAATTGAGGGTCCTCCACCTCACATGCCTCACTTACCCAGCGTCCTACTTGCTCCTTGGTTCTCGATCAGAAGTCATTCCATCTCTTTATTTCTGTGCAGGACCTGTCAGTAAGTATACCAATCAATCAATCAATCAGTACATTTGTATAGCGCACTGCTCACCCGGAGGGTCTCAAGGCCTTTGGGGGGGGGGGGGGGTCCGCTACTGCTCAAACAGCCAGGTCTTGAGCTGCTTCCTGAAGGCGAGGTGGTCCTGGGTCAGGCGGAGGTGGGTCGGGAGGGAGTTCCAAGTCTTGGCGGCCAGGTAGGAGAAGGCCCTTCCTCCTGTGGTGGCTCTTCGGATGCGGGGGACGGCGGCGAGGGCGTGGCTGGTCGATCGAAGCTGGCACGTGGGAGCGTAGAAGTTGAGGCGGCTGTTGAGGTATCCTGGTCCTTGGTTGTGTAGGGCTTTGTGTGCGTGGGTGAGGAGCCGGAAGGTGATTCTCTTGTTGACCGGGAGCCAGTGCAGGTCTCTCAGGTGTCCGGAGATGTGGCTGCGGCGGGGGATGTCCAGGATGAGTCGTGCTGAGGTGTTCTGGATCCGCTGGAGTCTCTTCTGGAGTTTGGCGGTGGTGCCAGCGTAGAGGGAGTTGCCGTAGTCCAGCCGGCTGGTGACGAGGGCCTGGGTGACCGTCTTCCTGGTTTCGGTGGGGATCCATCGGAAGATCTTGCGTAGCATTCGCATGATGTTGAACCACGACGAGGAGACGGCGTTGACTTGTCTGGTCATGGAGAGGGAGGAGTCCAGGATGAAGCCCAGGTTGCGTGCGTGGTCAGTTGGTTTGGGTGCGCTGCCCAGGGCGGGGGGCCACCAGGAGTCGTCCCAGGCGGAGGGTGAGGATCCCAGGATGAGGACTTCCGTCTTGTCCGAGTTCAGTTTCAGGCGGCTGTTCAACATCCATTTGGCTACGTCTGTCATCCCTTCGTGCAGGTTGGCTCTGGCGGTGGCGGGGTCGTTGGTGAGGGAGAGGATCAGCTGGGTGTCGTCTGCGTAGGAGATGATGTTCAGGTTGTGCTGGCGTGCGATGGCTGCGAGGGGGCTCATGTAGACGTTGAAGAGAGTTGGGCTGAGCAAGGAGCCTTGAGGGACGCCGCAGATGACTTCGGTGGCTTCCGATCTGAACGGGGGGAGGCGGACTCTCTGTGTCCTTCCGGCGAGGAAGGAGGTGATCCACTCCAGTGCCTTCTCCTGGATTCCGACGTTGCTGAGGCGCTGTACTAGGGTGCGGTGGCAGACAGTGTCGAAGGCCACGGAGAGGTCCAGGAGGATGAGGGACGCTGTTTCTCCGTTGTCGAGCAGGGCTCGGATGTCATCTGTAGCTGCGATCAGGGCGGTCTCGGTGCTGTGGTTGGCCCGGAAGCCAGACTGCGAGAGGTCGAGGGAGCCGTTCGTCTCGAGGAAGGCGGCCAGTTGCTTGTTGACGGTCTTCTCGATGACTTTGGCTGGAAACGGGAGCAGCGAGATGGGGCGGTAGTTCTTGAGGTCGGTAGGGTCTGCTGATGGTTTCTTGAGTAGAGCGCTGAGTTCGGCGTGCTTCCAGCTCTCCGGGAAGGTGGCGCTGTCGAAGGAGGTGTTGATGATGTCCCGCAGGTGGGGTGCGATGACAGCGTCGGCCTTGTTGAAGACGTGGTGAGGGCAGGGGTCTGTTGGAGATCCGGAGTGGATGGAGTTCATCGTGCGGATGGTGTCTTCGGTGCTGATCGGGGTCCAGGCGCGGAGGGTGGCGGTGGGGGGCGGTGGTTCGGTCGTGGCGTGCGTTGGTTGAGTGCTGAAGCTGTTGTGTATGTCCGCGATCTTGTTGTGGAAGTAGGAGGCGAGGGAGTTGCAGAGGTCTTGCGAAGGGGTGATGTCGTTGTTTCCGGCGTTGGGGTTGGAGAGCTCTTTCACGATGTTGAAGAGTTCCTTGCAGTTGTGTGCGTTGTTGTCCAGTCGTTCCTTGAATGCGGTTTTCTTGGTGGCGCGGATCAGCTGGTGGTGTTTTCGGGTGGTGAGCTTGAGGGCAGTCATGTTGTCCGGTGTTGGGTCTCTGCGCCAGGTTTTCTCGAGTGCTCTGCAGTTCTTCTTGGAGCTCTTGAGTTCGTCGTTAAACCATGGGGCTTTCTTGCTGCCGGGTCTGCTCGGCTGGGTCTTCAGAGGGGCGAGGTCGTCTGCGCAGTCGCTGATCCATTTCGTGAGGTTGGTGGCCGCTTGGCTGGGGTTCGTTGTGCTTGTGGGAGGGTTCTTGCTCAGGGAAGTAGTGAGCTGGTCTGCAGTGATCTTGTTCCAGCTTCTGCGGGGAGCCTGTTGCTGGAGATGGTGGAGCGTGGTCCTTCTGTAGCTGAAGTGGACGCAGCTGTGGTCCGTCCATTGGAGTCCCGTGGCGTGGCTGAAGGCGATGTCCTTGCTGGAAGAGAAGATCGGGTCGAGTGTGTGTCCGGCGTAGTGGGTGGGGGTGGTCACCAGTTGCTTGAGTCCGAGGTTGGCGAGGTTGTCCAGCAGGGTGGTGGTGTTGCGGTCGTTGTTGTTCTCCAGGTGGAAGTTGAGGTCTCCGAGGAGGATGTAGTCGGTTGAGGGGAGGGCGAGCGGGCTGACGAAGTCGGCGATGTCCTCGCTGAATTGTGCGCGTTGTCCCGGGGGTCTGTAGATGAGGGTGCCTCTGAGGATGGTCTTGGGGTTGACGTGGATCTGGAAGTGCAGGTGTTCGGCGGGTGCGAGGTTGTCGTTGGTGTTGGTCGTGATGCGGATGGAGTTCCTGTGGATGATGGCGATGCCTCCTCCTGTCTGGTTGACGCGGTCCCTCCGGATGATCTTGTAGCCGTCCGGGATGGCGATGGCGATGTCGGGCGCTGAGGAGGCGTTCATCCAGGTTTCCGTGAGGAAGGCGACGTCTGGGTCTGTGGTGTCGAGCAGGTTCCAGAGCTCGACGGCGTGTCTGTGGACGGAGCGGGTGTTGAGCAGGATGCACTTCAGGTGGGTGCTGCTGGAGTTCGGCTGGTGGGTGCTGGTGTAGCGTGGGTCCGGTTGCAGGTGAACTTGCAGGAGTGGCAGCTGAAGGGTCCATGGGTGCGTCTCGGTCCATGGGTGCGTCTCGGTGTGGCTCGGTAGCAGCGCGGGGTTCGGCCGGTGTTGAGAGCGTTGAGTTCGGTGGAGTCGTAGGTTCGTCTGGTCGGCTTCCGGCGGTGGGGGCCAGGGGTCCTGGCACTGGGCGCGGTCCAGGCGCGGACGGGCGCAGACGGGCTTACCTTTGGCGCACCTTCGGCGCTCAATCGGTGCTCCCGCTGCGCGCGTCCGCTGCGCGGTCGCTCAGGGGGCGTCATAAGAAGGGGGACGGGAGGGCGGGTCTGCTGGGCTGGGCGAGCGTCCGGGCCAATGGGCCGGTGGTGGGCGGGGCCGCAGGGGCCAGCGGCGGGAAAAGTGGCGAGCGGCCGGCTCCGCTGTGGCTGGGCCGCTCGGGGGTGCTGGGGGGGCGGCGGTGGCGGCAGGCAGGCGGCAGGAGGCTGGCAAGGAGGCTGGCTAGCAGGGCAGCAGGCGAGTGAGGGGGGTGACCCGGCCTCGAGAGGCACAGTGGTCACCAAACATCTCTCCAGTATTACTCACAGATTATTCTTAAGGAATTTCCATTTCCTTCTCACAGAATTTTAATTTCTTTTTCGGCCTCCGACATTCCTTTTAGGTTCCTGCCTTGCCATTTTCCATGGATTTTAGAATGGATTGCAAAGTAACACTTTAGATGCAGCCAGATTGAGCAATGACTGCCTTCTTCTGTGCCCTACAGGTAACAAGACAAAATATTGAATTCAAAATATAGAATTACCAAAATATCAAAGTCAAAATGTAGACTGGACAAAATATCGAATGGACAAAATATAGTGGTGAAAAATATCGAATTGAAGGTAAGTAATTTAATATCGAATAGTAATTTTTACCCCTACGCTATCCAATGCTTTCCCTACTGTTGCACTCTATGGAGTGGGAATAGTAATTTTTACCCCTACGCTATCCAACGCTTTCCCTACTGTTGCACTCTCTGGAGTGGGAATAGTAATTTTTACCCCTACGCTATCCAACGCTTTCCCTACTTTTGCACTCTCTGGAGTGGGAATAGTAATTTTTACCCCTACGCTATCCAACGCTTTCCCTACTGTTGCACTCACTTGAGTGGTAATAGTAAATGTTATATTTATTATTTCATTAATTTTAAATTAATTTTAAGACATTTAAAAAAAATCGATATTTTGACTAACTATATTTTTTAAAACTATATTTTGTATTCAATATTTTTGTACTTACCTGTTTGTAGATAGAAATTCGATATTTTTGCATACAATATTTTTTCTTCGATATTTTGGTAATTCTACATTTGTGAATTCGATATTATGTCAGTGATCCGCTCTCCAAGCCTCTACAGAACATGTATTATTAATCTTCCTGTTTGTGAGAGATCACTGACAGAATATCAACGGTCCGAATATCGACCTACAAGAATATTGAATACAGAATATCGATGGACAGAATATCGACATCCTATCTCTACAAAGGTTAGAACAAAAATATCGGAAACAAATGTTGTTGTTTAAAATATCCCTGTTTAAAATATCGTGTTTTAAAAAAAATATTTTAAAATGAATATGAAATAATTAAATAATTATTATAATTAATACAAACAGAGGGCTCGATTAGGATCGCGGTTTTCCCGCATCCTCTGGGCCGGCGAAAGCCACAGCCGGTCCGGAGAAAACCACTGCGGAGGCACAGAAGACCCACCGCCAAATTAGGATGGCGGTGGGTCTCAAAATCCGTCCGCAGATTTTCCGCCACGGTCGCCTTCCGACCGCAGCGAAAAAGCTCTAACATGGCTGGCGGTGTCTATCAGACACCGCCAGCCATATTAGGATGGCGGAAATCATATGCTTTTCCACGGCGGCTTTTCCGCCGTGGAAAAGCATACGGACATTGACTTCGGGGGGCCCCTTGCGGGCCCCCTTGGTGAAGGGGGGGTCGGGGTGCACATGGGGGGTACCTATGGCACCCCCCTGCGTTTGTATGCAGAAATCGGCAGGCACCGCACGGTGCCTGCCGCTTTCTGCATACAAATGCAATGTATGCATTTTTTACCATTGCGGCGGGTGCAGCTTGAAGCCGCACCCGCAGCAATGGTAAAAATAGAGGATGTGACCGCCAGGGTGGCGGTCACATCCTATTTGCACAGGAGGGATCTCCGCAGGCAATGCGGATGTTCCCTCCTACTCTATGGTGGCGGACGGACTTAGGTCCGTCCGCCATCATAATCGGCCCCATAGTTGGATAGCGGGTGAGTAAAAATGACAATTCCCACTCCAACGAGTGCAACAGTAGGGAAAGTGTTGGATAGCGGGTGGGAATAATTTACTATTCCCACTCCACCAAGTGTGACAGTTAAGGGTGGGCGTAGTTCGCGAAGTAGCGCTACGCAAAGTGCACTTCGCACTACGCGAACTTCACGTAGCACTACGCGAGCTGCGTAGTAGCATGTTCGCACTGTGCAAGATGCGTTTTCAATGATTGCACAGTGCGGACAAGCATCCGGCACTGTGCAAGCATTGAAAACGGCATCTTGCACAGTGCGAGCTGTAGTTGTCTGCTGCTCGAGGAGATTATTACTCGAGCGGCAGCTTTCTCAACGCGAACAGGTAGTTTCTCATTGAGAGCGGTCACGAGCATGCACAACCACTCACAATGAGAAACCTGACCTCCTCGCGTTGAGAATCTCGCCAGGATGTCATTTTGCTTGCTCGCGGTCGCAAACATGACGTTCAGGACCGCGAACAAGCAAAAAATTAGCGCTGCACTACGCTACGCTGCACTACGCATGTTCGCACTGTGCTATGTGCCGCTCGCGTAGTGCGAAGTTGCAAAAACTTCGCAAACTCCGCGAGCGGAGCGTGGTGCTTCGCCCAGGGTTAGTGACAGTAAGGAAAGTGTTGGATAGTATATGGGAATAATTTACTATTCCCACTCCAGCAAATGCAACAGCAGGGAAAGTGTTAGATAGCGGAGGGGAATCATTTAGCATTCCTACTCCTGCAAAATAATTAACATTAATGAAGAAATAATTAATCGGTCAAAAATAATTTACCTCCCACCATATTCTCCTATAAACAATCAATCAATCAATCAATCAACAATTTGTATGGCGCGCTACTCACCCAGTAGGGTCTCAAGGTGCTGGGGGGAGGGGTTCGTTACTGCTCGAAAAGCCAGGTCTTGAGTTGTTTCCTGAAGGAGAGGTGGTCCTGGGTCAGCCGTAGGTGGATGGGGAGGGAGTTCCATGTCTTGGCCGCCAGGTAGGAGAAGGATCTTCCTCCAGCGGTGGCTCTGCAATGCGTGGTACGGCGGCGAGGGCGAGGCTGGCCGATCGTAGCTGGCGGGTGGGTGTGTAGAAAGTGAGGCGGCTGTTGAGGTACTTCGGGCCCATGTCGTGGAGAGCCTTGTGTGCGTGGGTTAGGATTCTGAACGTGATCCTCTTGTTGACGGGGAGCCAGTGCAGGTCTCTCAGGTGGGTAGAGATGTGGCTGCGGTGAGGGATGTCCAGGATGAGTCGTGCGGAGGCGTTCTGTATGCGCTGGAGTCTTTTCTGTAGTTTGGCAGTGGTTCCCGCGTAGAGGGTGTTCCCGTAGTCCAGTCGGCTGGAGACGAGTGCCTGTGTGACTGTCTTCCTGGTTTCGGTGGGGATCCATTGGAAGATATTACGGAGCATGCGCAGGGTGTTGAAGCACGATGACGATACGGCGTTGACTTGTTTGGTCATCGAGAGGGAGGAGTCCAGGATGAAGCCCAGGTTTCGTGCGTGGTCCGTTGGCTTGGGGGTGGTGCCCAGGGCAGGGGGCCACCAGGAGTCGTCCCAGGCGGAGAGCGATGATCCCAGGATGAGGACTTCCGTCTTGTCTGAGTTCAGTTTCAGGCGGCTGTTCTTCATCCACTCGCGACTTCTTTCATCCCTTCGTGTAGGCTGGCTCTGGCGGTGGCTGGATCGTTGGTGAGGGAGAGGATCAGCTGAGTGTCATCAGCGTAGGAGATGATGTTAAGGTTGTGTTGGCGTGCGATGGCTGTGAGGGGGCTCATGTAGATGTTGAAGAGGGTGGAGCTGAGTGAGGATCCTTGTGGTATGCCGCAGATGACTTCGGTGGCCTCAGATCTGAACGGGGGGAGGCGGACTCTCTGGGTTCTTCCGGCAAGGAACGAGATGATCCACTCCAATGCCTTCTCTTGGATTCCGATGTTGCTGAGGCGCTGTACTAGGGTGCAGTGGCAGACAGTGTTGAATGCTGCAGAGAGGTCCAGGAGGTTGAGGGCCGCTGTTTCCCCGTTGTCGAGCAGGGATCTGATGTCGTCGCTGGCTGCGATGAGGGCGGTCTCGGTGCTGTGGTTGGCTCGGAAGCCGTACTGCGAAGGGATCCGTTTGTCTCGAGGAAGGCGGCGAGCTGTTTGTTGACGGTCTTCTCGATGACTTTGGCAGGAAAAGGGAGGAGCGAGATGGGGCAGAAGTTCTTGAGGTCGGTGGGGTCCGCTGTTGGTTTCTTCAGGAGGGCGCTGAGCTCGGCGTGCTTCCAGCTCTCCGGGAAGGTGGCGGTGTTTAAGGAGGTGTTGATGATGTTCCGGAGTTGGGGTGCGATGACCGAGACAGCCTTGTTGAAGACGTGGTGGGGGCAGGGGTCGGTTGGTGATCCGGAGTGGATGGTGTTCATCGTGCGGGTGGTGTCTTCGGTGCTGACCGGGGTCAAGTTCCAGAGGGTGGTGGTGGGGGGCGTTGGTTCGGTGGTTGGGTGCGTGGTCTGTGCGCCGAAGCTGTTGTGTATGTCGGCGATCTTGCGGTGGAAGAAGTTGGCGAGTGAGTCGCAGAGGTCTTGTGAGGGTGTGATGTTGTTGTTTCCGGCGTTGGGGTTGGAGAACTCTTTGACCATGCTGAAGAGTTCCTTGCTGTTGTGGGTGTTGTTCTCCAGTCGTTCTTTGAATGTTGTCCTTTTGGTGGTGCGGATCAGCTGGTGGTGTTTGCGGGTGGCGTTCATGTTTTCTGTGGTCTGGTCGTGGCACCAAACTTTTTCAAGGGTACGGCAGTTTTTCTTGTTTTGAGTTTGTCGGTGAACCAAGAGGCTGTCTTGCTGCCGGGTCTGCTGGGAGGGTTCTTCAGTGGTGCGAGGTCATCGGCGCAGTTGGTGAGCCACTGTGTGAAGCTGCGGGCTGCTTCGTTGGGGTCCGTTGTGCTGGCGGGAGGGTTCTGGCTGAGGGAGGTGGTGAGCTGGTTGGCGGTGATCTTGCTCCAGCTCCTGCGAGGAACCTGTTGCGGCTGGTGGTGGGTCGTGGTTCTTCGGAAGCTGAAGTGAACGCAGCTGTGATCCGTCCGATGAAGTCCGGTGGAGTGGCTGAAGGAGATGTGCTTGCTGGAGGAGAAGACGGGGTCAAGTGTGTGGCCGGCGTAGTGGGTGGGGGTGCTCACCATTTGCTTGAGTCCGAGGTTGACGAGGTTGTCCAGCAGGGCAGTGGTGTTGCAGGCCTTGTTGTTCTCCAGGTGGCAGTTGAGGTCCCCTAGGAGGATGTTGTCGGGGAGGGGAGGGCGTGAGGGCTGATGAAGTCTGCGATGTCTTCGCTGAATTGTGTGCGTGGTCCCGGGGGTCTGTAGATGAGGGTGCCTCTGAGGGTGGTTTTGGGGTCAGTGTGTATCTGGAAGTGAAGGTGCTCGGCGGCGGTGAAGGTGTTGTTGGAGTTGGTTGTGATGCGGATGGTGTTCCTGTGGACGATGCCGATGCCTCCTCGGGTCTGGTTGACGCGGTCCCTCCGGGTGATCTTGTATCCGTCCGGGATGGCTATGGCGATGTCGGGTGCTGAGGAGGCGTTCATCTAGGTTTCCGTGAGGAAGGCGACGTCTGGTGATGTTGTGTCGAGCAGGTTCCAGAGTTCGACGGCGTGTCTGTGGATGGAGCGGGTTTTGAGCATGATGCACTTGAGGTGGTTGTTGCTGGTGCCTGGCCTTTTGGGTGCGGTGCAGGTCTGGAGGCAGGTGAACTTGCAGGCTTGGCAGGTGAAGGGTCCGTGGGTGCGTTTCGGGGTGGCTCGGTAGCAGGCGTGGTTCCGGTCGGGTTTGAGTGCGTTGAGGGTGGCGGCATCGTAAGTCCGTCGTGTGGGCTGGCATCTTCGGGGCCAGGGGTCCTGTCGCTGGGCACGGACGGGCGTAGACGGGCTTGCCTTTTGCGCACCTTCGGCTCACAATCGGCGCGCCCACTGCGCGTGAACACTGCGCGTACGCGCGGACTCTGCCATAAATGGCCAAGTGGGAGGGAGGAGCAGCTGGGAGGCGGGAGCGGGGCGGCGAATGGGGGTACAGAAGGAAAAAGGGGTGGGGCCGCAGGGGCTCAGAAGCGAGGAGCGGGGAGCAGGGGAAGAGAAGAGCGGGAAAAAACGGGCGAGGGGGCAGGTACACAGGACAGAGAATGGGCAGTACAGTGGGCACAGAGACAAGTTCAAATACAGAATACAAACAAAATACAATACTTAGCAACAGAATACAATACTTAGCAACAAAATACAATACTTAGCAACAAAATACAATACTTAGCTGGAGCGGCGCAAAAAACAGGGGCGGAAAACCGGCACAGGAAAAAACCAAGAGCTCAGCTGCGGGCAGCGGGCAGCGGGGAAACTCGAGGCAGCAGCGGGGGAGCCTGGCACACTCCTGGGGAGTCGCGCGGTGTGTGGAGCGACCGGCCCTGAGCAGGGTCAGGGTCACAGCTCACCACCGCGCGGACTCTGCCATAAATGGCCAAGTGGGAGGGAGGAGCAGCTGGGAGGCGGGAGCGGGGCGGTGAACGGGCCGCAGGGGCTCAGCGGCGAGGAGCGGGGGGAGAGAAGAGCGGGAAAAAACGGGCGAGGGGGCAGGTACACAGGACAGAGAATGGGCAGTACAGTGGGCACAGAGACAAGTTCAAATACAGAATACAAACAAAATACAATACTTAGCAACAGAATACAATACTTAGCAACAAAATACAATACTTAGCAACAAGATACAATACTTAGCAGGAGTGGCGCAAAAAACAGGGGCGGAGAACCGGCACAGGAAAAAACCAAGAGCTCAGCTGCGGGCAGCGGGGAAACTCGAGGCAGTAGCGGGGGAGCCTGGCACACTCCTGGGGAGTCGCGCGGTGTGTGGAGGGACCGGCCCTGAGCCCACCAACCGGCCCACCAATATGGTAAAATATTACACAATTAACAAAATTAATTAATACAAATTAACAAGCAATTTAAAAACCATCAAAAATAAATTATATCACACAATTAACACTATAAAATAACTTTAAATAAATATTATATAAAAAAATAATAAAAATGTTATTAAAATTAAATTACTTCCCACCCTATCCCCCTATCAACCAACAACCCACTCCTAAAGACATTTCACAATTAACATATTTACTAATTAATTATTAATAATCAACATCCAATTAATACCTGATGAATAACATTTTTTTAAACACAACTAACAATATAAAATACTAACTACATGAATAGTAATTAATAACATTATGAATTAATTAATTATAATTATATTTCTTCCTACCCTACTCCCCTATAAAACCAAAACTCGCTCCTCAAAAAATTACACAATTAACATATTTACAAATTAATTATTAAATATTAATAACCAATTACATTACTTCCCACCTTATTCCCCTATTACCCTACAACCCGCTACGGAACTAAAACTCAATATTATTATTTTTTAAATGAATACCTTCTAAAAAAATAATAATTCTTACATTATAATTAAATTACTTCCCACCCGATTCCCCTATAAACCCACATCCCGCTACAGAACTAAAATATGCAAAATTAATCACTTGTAAAAAAATCAAACATACATTCGAAAAACTAGCTATACTTTTAACACATGTACTAACATGCAAAACACCATTTATTTCGATAATATAAACAACAATATTTTTACTTACTATATTACTAACTTTGATAATAAGTAAAACGATATTTCTCACCTGGATGTCGATATTTTTGTTGCGATATTCTTGCAGGTCGATATTCTGTCACATCGAATTTTAAACATCGATATTATGACATACCGATATTTAAAACTCGATATTATGTCTGCATACCGTTTGTGAGGTCACCACCCAATGCCAGCGTATAACATTCACAATTTGCAAATCTTACACATTCATAAATAGCAGTTTTACATTTTGTGATTCCTTAAATATTACACACAGGTCACACAGTTTATTAGTACTTATTACATACCATTTGACAAACTGCTATTTCTTAATGTTCTCAATTAAGGAATCACTGATTGTATGTTTACTACATCTGGACCCTGGTGCTTTGGGAGCCATTAATAAGGTGAGCTGCGGATGTGTGAGTAACGCTCCCAAGCTTTTCCTTGACTGTTTTTCCCCGAGTGCTATGGGTTTCAGGCATGTTGCAAGATAGACCTGTTTTTCATTGTATGGGTCACATGAGGATACAGTTGGTTGAAAGAAACAATGTCTCTTGCTAGAGAACACCTTGTTGATTGGGTTACCTTGGGGTCCCAGGGACACGTCTCATGATTAATGGAAAGCACAGAATGAAATACATTTGTTGCTAATTCTGTATACATTGTAGTTTTTGCTTGGCATTACCAATTACAAGGTCTGAATGACTCCTTTCGTGTTTCTTCCTACTTGTAGGCAGACTAAAAAAAAAAATGCCAGATAACAGAAAAACACTTTGCTCAAGAGAAAATTAAACCTAAAAAGAAGCTGTAGCACAATTAAAGTGCTCACTTTCACATGTCACTTTCACAATTCTCAAGAGTACTACCAACATGTCACAGTTTGGAATCAAGGTCTCTGCATTCAAGAGGGGTATGCAGCATGGCATACCTGTTGCATTCAGCCTTACAGGCAAAGAAGTGATGCGTCCCCGATATGCCATTATCTTTCATCACTGGGAGGAAATGTGTTTCTTTCAGGCTTAGCAAAAGGGGGAGATGATCATGTGTACCCATGATTCTGGAGAATGCAAGGAAACAATGCAGTTAGGATAAGACCAATAAATCAATATCTCCATTAGTAGAAGAGGAGCATCGTTGTGAAGAAAGGGTGATTGGTGATCAGAATAATGGTGCACATTTATCTTCACCATCCAAAAATAGATCCCCAAAATTCAGCAAACCACCTTCTAGATTACAAACTACAAAATAACAGTGCCAGTGAACATTTAAAAAAGCCAATTTCCCCCAATCATGAAATATCTCATACATTGCTGGCCAACTATCTTGCAGCTGAGGATTTTATTTTTGAAAAAGCAAAAAGCATGCCTAGAAGAAGGAGAGAACTGATGTAAATAGTTGTCTAGCTTTAGAATCCACACCACCATTCTTAGCTAAAAGAGAGAATGGTGCCCAAAGTAGCATACCATGTCTGGATGCTAGCACACAAAGATCAATCAAACTTGACCTGGCATGAATTTATTACACATGCTCTAAGCACTCATTCTGCTGGTGGCGGGTCACCTTCTTACTGCCAATTGTTCCACCAGAAAGAACAAAAAACAATATAAGGTCTTTGTTCAGCAAGGAAAGAAAATATTACTGAAAAACTCAACCTGGTCTCAGATGGGAGGAGAACCTAAAACAGATAATTTGAGTGTTGATGATTTTGTCACTGATAATGGCAGGCCCCATCATTTTTAGAATTACACGTCATTAAGAGGAAAAAGAGAAAATACCACTGCGAGCATAAGTTGCAGGTCTGGAGTGACGATATGGGCAGGTGAATGTAATTGCCATCATTGTCTTCCCTCCATCAAAGCAGGTGCGTGACTTTGTGGATAATATAAATGTGGGCCAATTTCATTTTGAGCACACTGTATGTGGGGAAGCCCTGCATGCTATTTTCTTATAACATGGGATGATTCTCACTTTTGAGTTAAATCAATCGAACCACCATTACTAGTATTTTGGAATGCAAAAATACCCAAAAGGATATTTAATAACTTGTTACTGAATGGCAATTGGCTTTTGCGAATTGGTATTTGGAAGGGGCATGTTTAGGGAGTCTCTTCCAAATATCAATGCACAGAGATATGTTGTTAGACCTGGCATCCTTGGTGTAGTTCTCCCCCTAACTTTTTTCCTTGAACCCTCCTGTTTGCTGATCTCCTTTTTGCTACCTTTAGGACTCTGTGTAACTTACCACTGATAACCAGTGCTACAGTGCTGATGCTCTCTACTTAAAACACGTACAATTTGCTTACACCCAATTGGCATACTTAATTAACTTGTAAGTCCCTAGTAAAGGGACACTACCTGTGCCCAGGGACTGTGAAATATATGTTACTAGTGGGCCTGCAGCACTGATTTAGCCACCCACTTAAAGATCACTGTAAACTTGCCCCAGACCTGTCATTGCAGCTTGTTCATTCAGTTTTAAACTACCATTTCAACCTTGCAAAATAAACCATTTGCTAGGCCCAAATCTTCCTTTTTAATACACGTAAGTCACCCCTAGGGTAGGCTCCGGACAACCCATAGGGCAGAGTGCAATGCACTTAAAAAGCCAGATATATACTTTTTAGTTTGACATGTCCTGTTAGTAAAAAAACAAAACATTTATTTTTCACTGATAAACTCTAATTTCCAAACGGGAACAGGTAACCAGTTCATGTTTGGTATCTTTGGAATTGTAATGGAAAATCCTAACTCATGGTGGAGTCGGATTGTAATTTAAAATTAGGAAAATTCCACTTTTAAAATGTTGCCATTTTCCTGCTTTACTTATGTGATGCCTACAGCTTGTGTCTGGGTCACATGACTGGGTGTAGCTGACAGTTGGACTTTGTGTATTCCTCCTAGACAGGCACACATAATAGGGTGCTTGGTGTGCCTGGATGGACCATCACTGGCAGGATGGGAGAAAGTAGCTATGCAAAGCACCACATATGCTTGAATAGGCTGTGTTCTGCCTCCACACAAATGGCTGCATACACCTTGTAGTTAGTCTGGAGCCAGGGCAAGTAAGCAGGGTACCTGTACATTTCAAGGGCATGTCTCTAGAAGCTTCTCCTCATGTCGAAGTAAGCAAGCAAGTAACTACAGTTTATTGTTTCCAGTTATTTAAAACCATAACAATTTACAAAACAATAATGTAATCATAGAGAAAAAACATGTAGTCTTAATATAAATGTTTAATCTTAGGCAAATAAGTTCATACATTGTTTCCTCAAACCAGTAGACTGTAATGCCTAACCACCCATTTGAGTCTGTGTAAAGTACTTATGGTAAGAGTTTGCAGAAACGTGACCATGATTCACCAATATGTATGTAACATTCATTTGTTCCTTAAAAACTGTTCAACCTTCAGCATCAATTGAAGCCATCTGGATAACGAACATTGTGCAGTAAGGAAAAGTGCTATTTTTAAAGGAGTACACTGTGGCTCAATCGCTATTCATCAACATATTCGTAAAGTGCCTTAATTACTGAGAACCTACTCAGCATTCAGCAACAGATGAGGCCAATTAGATAAAGTGCATTATTCTTTAAATATTAGTGTGATTCTTGAAATACCAGGAGACAAGTCATTGTAGATATAACAGTAGAAACAAGACATTCACAGCTTAATCTAGTATATAGTGGCTCAACTGCTGATCATCAACATATACATAAGATACAATAATTACTGAGGACCTGCTCAACATTCAGTGACAATTGAAGCCAACTGGATGAATGGCATTATGGTTTAAATATTAGTACCATTCTTAAAGTAATCGTAAAGACAAGACATTTGCAACTAATCTAGTTGAAAGTGCATTGTGCTTTAAATATTAATACTGTTCTTAAAATAATGGCACAGACAAGACATTCACAACTTAGTCTAGGAACATCACTCTTGTTAATGAACTAATAGACCTCCTTCATGCAATAAACAATCCTAAGAGTTGACTTTGTATTGTTCCCAGCTAAGATGCATATTACTGAAGCCTAATGAGAAGACAGCAACAGTTAAAACAGCTTGGTAAAGTGCAGTATGCATTAGACAACAAAAGTATTCTTAAAATAGCAATAAAAATAAATTACTTCATATTTATCCAGAAACAGCATTCATTAAATATCTCGTAGGCATCCCTCAGGAACTTCAAAAACATAGATGAGAGCTGAACATTATCCCCACTCAGGCACATTGTTTGTTGTTTTACTTTACCTTATTCCGAGTAGAAATACTGATTTAAGCCAGTAGTGCCTTGAATCCATTCAGCTGCTACAACGGCACACCAAATGCAACAGTGATTCTTGCTTATAGTCACACAGTCTGCTGTTGAGGGCGGTGGACCCTTTCAGATTCCTTTTTGTATGCCTTCAATGGCAC
Source organism: Lissotriton helveticus (assembly GCF_964261635.1). NCBI lineage: Eukaryota > Metazoa > Chordata > Amphibia > Caudata > Salamandridae > Lissotriton > Lissotriton helveticus. Next base: position 1,663,468,029 of record NC_136067.1, on the reverse strand, counting down.
AGCTGGGCATAAATAATGGAACTCAGACACTAAATCGGGTTCTCCTCTTGATACACTTCCACCTAAGTTTTGGAAGGTATTTCAGGATGAACTCTTCCAGCCTTTGTACTCCATCTGCCTCCAGTCGTTTGACACCGCAACGGTTCCGGAGTGCTGGAAACTGGCAACTGTGTCTCCTCTCCTCAAGAAATCCACCTTGGACCCCGCCTGTCTGTCTAATTACAGACCGATCTCCTTGCTCCCCTTCCCCATTAAGATCATGGAGAAGTTAGTGACTCGCTCTCTGTCTGGCTTCCTGGAAGAAAACACCTGGTTCGATGAGGTACAGTTTGGCTTCCGCCCAGCACATGGGACGGAATCGGCACTGGTGACCGTGCTTGACAACTTACGTTCGCGGGTCGACAGTGGGCGGGCAGCCTTCTTGGTTTTGCTCGACATGTCGGCCGCGTTCGACACGGTCTGCCATCGCATCCTCATCAGGAGACTGGAGGAGTGCGGGGTCACTGCAGGTGCAAGGGACTGGCTGGTCTCCTATTTGAACAACCGGCAGCAGGTGGTGGCGTTGCCTCCTTTTAGCTCGGAGGTGCGGAGAGTAGGGCAGGGGGTTCCTCAGGGCTCGGCCATCAGCCCTATACTTTTCAATCTCTACCTCCGCCCTCTGGTCCAATTAATTAAATCATTTGGTATCTCCGCATTTAACTACGCGGATGACACCCAGTTGGTCTTTTCACTGGAGGGGAAGGATGCAATCCCGCTGGAAGTTTTTCATCGCTGTATGTCAGCCACAGCGGATTGGCTTCGGGCCAACTCCTTGCAGTTCAATAGCACAAAGACCGAGGTGCTATACTGTTCCATGGACCGGATCCCTCGTGAACTCCCGGAGAATTTCTGGCCCCCGACCTTCCCCGAGACTGTGTCAGCTGCTGAATCGGCACGCAACTTGGGGGTGACTTTCGGCCCCAACTTGCAGCTGGATCTGTACGTGAACAAGACTACATCCACGTGCATGATGCTGCTCCGTATGCTGCGTAAAGTCCTGCCCCTCCTCCCCGAGCAGGCCAGGCCCGAAGTAGTGCGTGGTACCATCTTGAGTCGTCTTGACTATTGTAATGCGCTACTTCTGGAGGCCCCAAAAACACTGCTGGGGAAGCTGCAGAGGGTGCAGAACTTGGCCGCCAAGCTGGCACTTTCCCGCCCTACGCACAGTTCCTCAACAGCAGCCTTGCAAGATCTACACTGGCTGCCGGTGCACCTTCATGTCTGTTACAAGGCTGCATGCCTAGTGTTCAGGGCGGTTCATGGACAAGGCCCGGTTCCATTGCGGAATATGTTTGTTTGGTACTCTCCTTCGCGGTCCTTACGCTCTTCTTCGGCTCAATTGCTCGTGGTACCGAGATTCCAGAGAGTGAGGATGGGTGGCCGGTCGTTTAGTGTGGCAGCGGCCAAGCTCTGGAACTCCCTACCACTGGCCTTAAGAAGCCAGAGGGACCTTCTTCCGTTTAGGAAGGCCCTGAAAACTCATCTTTTCCCCAGGGCTGTCTGAGTAGCATATATGGTGGTTATATTGATTCAAGCGCCAGGATGCCCTTGGGGGTGACAGGACCGCGCTATATAAGTACACAAAATAAATAAATAAATAAATAAACCTTGTAAACCTTGAGAACACCTCTGAACCAGTGGATACTCTACCAGGGAGGAGGACTGCTCTGCAGCTGAAAGGACTGCCACTTTTTTGGACAGGTGCTCTGAAGAACTGCTGCCATGCTGTGCTGCCCTCTTGTTTGGGTGAGAAGGACTTGAACCGCATTTGATGAACACAGTACACCAAAGTGACTCCACAGGCTAGTTGGCTGACTTTCTAACATGAGCCTCGGGGACAGAAGGCTCCAATAAACTTAACCACATCACCTGAACTCTGCTGCCTGTGAGTCTACACTGCCAAGTGGTACCACCCCAGTCCTGTACCCTTGGAAGTGGGCCTTAGGTGCTCTGCCAATTTCTCTGGATCCAGCAAAGCAGACTCATCTCCCCTGCACATGGTGCAACCCGGAGCAGAACCAATGCATCACTGGTCACCGGTGTGTGTAGGTCGGTACAAAGACAAGCAACACATTGCAGCCCGTCACCATCAAAACCATTGCTGCATGATGCATCCTAGGCATGGGACCTCGTATCTGTTGTTGATGGTAGCCTTAGCTATGATGCTAGACTCTGCATTGCAGCCTCGGAGCTTCTTAGAACCTATGCGTAGCCCCGACTACACAATGGTTTCCTGACCACCTGACTTCGAATAGTAATCCCACATCAACAGGATCCTCAACGATGATGCAGGATCTTACACTGCAGCCTCGTCATACCTTGGGACCGACACACCACTTCCACTGCATGACAAATCATCAACCCAACCTTACAATTCTATGCAAAAATAGGATTTAAATTCCTTTGTTCAGCGGGCTAAATGTGGCCCTGTGCTTTTTGGTGCTATTTTCACTGAAGTCTTTAAATTTACATAGCTCCGGTTCTAATGTTTGTATTTTTGTCATTTTGGTCATGAATCATTTATTTAAAATGATTCTGTTATTCTTATTTGATGTGGAACCCTTTTAATGTGGTATTTGCCAATGCATTACTGCTTGAATTGTTGCACAAATACTTTATACATTGCCTCTAAGTTAAGCCTGGCTACTTTGTGCTAAGCTACCAGAGGGTTAAGCACAGTTTAATGAAGAGTTGGCTTGTGCCTCACCCTGACAAGGATTGTGGTTACTGCTTGACAAGGGCACACACCCCAGTCAATCAACAACCCAATTTCTTACATACGTATTAATATTTTTCGATCAAACTCCAGTTGTAAAACATTAATATTTTACTGACATCTTGAAGGAGGTAGAACCCAATCGCGAATGGGAAGAGGTCCCAAAGGTGTGGTGGTGGGCCTCAGCAAGGCCTACCAGTGCTAGGGGTTCGCACTTCTCTGCACAAGTCCTCAGACCAATAGGAAGAAGTTGGCACAGAAATTGGAACAGAAAATACAAAATGTATTAAACCTCATGAGGTGGAACTACATTCACACAACACCCTTCGGCAATGTATGAAGTAGCACACTAAATGGAAGGAGCTTGGTCCTTTTTTACCCACACAGGGGCTCAAACGAAGGTGGTAAAAGTACAAGAGAAGGTTTCAGGTACATATAAGGTCATACAGAAAATGCACAGTCAACAAGTGGGAGGAGCTAACAGTTGCTAATTCTGGTGAACACATCCTGACATTTACAGACTAGGGACAGCTGCAATGACAGCTGCAAGCTCAACTGAGCATGTGCGAAGCAGAAGAGGTTAAATATAACCTGTCTCTAGGCAGATTTCAAGAGCAGACAACAGCAAGGTAGTACAGAGCACATGGCATGCACGTGGTAGCACATGGCAAACAAGATGGCTGCCAGAAATACAAAATGGATTCCACTAAACAGACAAGATAGCCTCTAAATACAGGAAGCCTTCTGCTAATGCTTACCCAATCGCTTCCAAATTACAACAGACGACCCTTTTAGCATTAGCTGGAGACATTCGTTCATCTGGGGGTAATCTAGATATGCATCCTGTACATCGATGCTCATCAGTTCAGTGACCTCTTTTTTTAGCATTTGTTGGGCTTTCATTTCTGCAACATTTCTCTTAGTAGGTGTACAAGCAGTGATGCACATGGAGCAAAGCATAGGACCACATTGTGTACATGCACAGCATGTAAATAGTATCACCAGTAGTATATATAGAACAGTCAGTAGCTTCCAGCCCCAAGTAATAAAGAGTGTCCACATCCAGTTAGAAAAAGTCCAAGTACCAGTCTCTGGGTGAATCTCCGCAGCAATCTTATGCAGTTTAGAGATTGCATCATATACTGAAGGCGAGTGATCCGGTATAAAGACACAACAACTGCTACCGATGATGCGACATGCACCACCTCGATCAGCCAAAATCACATCAAGTACCATGCGATTCTGGAGTGCTACATTCCTCGCAACTTGCAGCTCTTCTATAATGTTCCAAAGTGCCATTGCTGTCTGATTGTTAACAGCTTCTGCAACACGAGTCAATCGCCTTATCTTTCTGCTGTTCAATGCAGCACCCATGTAGAACAATAAGCCCAAGTTAAAGTCGACATATTGTTGCAAAGCGGTGTCAGTTTGGTCAACTTCATCCATACTTATTGTCCTCTTATGTCCTCTTATTTCCGTTCTTGGAAATGTCCTATTCATAGGACACCCCCGCGCCGCACGGCCACCAGCTGTCGTGTGTGCCCCCGCCTGCCGCTGCTCTCAGCCCCGCTGAGCCTTCCCGCCTTCGGGCCACGCCCCCCGCCGCCGCTCATTGTTTCCGCATCTCTGCCTGGTGCTGCCTCGTTTTTACATTGTACTGTATATTTGTTGCTGCTCCGTTTTTACATTGTACTGCTTCGTTTACATTGTACTGTATCTTTGTATTTTAATTTCTTTGTCCCCCCCCTGTGCTGCTGTCCCTTGCGCCCACCCGCCCCGCTCCCCGGCTCCCGCTTCCCGCCGCCGGGAGTGTGGACACGCCCCCTTCCTCCCCGCTCCCGCCTCCCAGCTGCTCCGCCCTCCCTGCACTTCGCCATAAATGGCGACCGTGCGCACGCGCAGCGTTGACGCGCAGCGGGCGCGCCGATTGTGCGCCGAAGGCAAGCCCGTCCGCGCCTGGACCGCGCCCAGTGCCAGGAGCCCTGGCCCCCGCAGTTTCCAGCCCACCCGTCGGACTTACGATGCCACCAAACTCTACGCACTCAACGCCGGCCGAACCCCGGGTTGCCACCAGGCCACCCCGAGACGCACCCACGGACCCTTCTGCTGCAACTCCTGCAAGTTCACCTGCAGCCGGACCTGCACTACTCCAGCACTGCCCAAGACCACCGCGACGAGCAACAGCGACAGCCACTTGATGTGCATCCTGCTCAACACCCGCTCCGTCCACAGACACGCCGTCGAGCTCTGCAACCTGCTCGACACCACAGCCCCAGACGTCGCCTTCATCACCGAAACCTGGATGAACGCCTCCTCAGCGCCCGACATCGCCATCGCCATCCCTGACGGCTACAAGATCACCCGGAGGGACCGCATCAACCAGATTGGAGGAGGCATCGCCATCATCCACAGGAACACCATCCGCATCACGACCAACACCGACGACACCCTCGCACCCGCTGAGCACCTGCACTTCCAGATCCACATCAACCCCAAGACCACCCTCAGAGGCACCCTCATCTACAGACCCCCGGGGCCACGCACACAATTCAGCGAGGACATCGCCGACCTCATCAGCCCGCACGCCCTCCCCTCCGCTGACTACATCCTCCTCGGGGACCTCAACTTCCACCTGGAGAACAACAACGACCGCAACACCACCACCCTGCTGGACAACCTCGCTAACCTCGGACTCAAGCAGCTGGTGACCACCCCCACCCACTACGCCGGACACACACTCGACCCCGTCTTCTCATCCAGCAAGGACATCGCCTTCAGCCACGCCACCGGACTCCACTGGACGGATCACAGCTGCGTCCACTTCAGCTTCAGAAGGACCACGATCCACCACCACCAGCAACAGGTTGCACGCAGAAGCTGGAACAAGATTACAGCCGACCAGCTGGCGACTTCCCTGAGCAAGAACCCACCCACCAGTGCAACGAACCCCAGCCAAGCGGCCACCAACCTCACGAAGTGGATCAGCGACTGCGCAGACGACCTCACCCCTCTAAGGACCCCGCCTATCAGACCCAGCAGCAAGAAAGCCCCATGGTTCACCGACGAACTCAAGAGCTCCAAGAAGAACTGCAGAGCCCTCGAGAAAGCCTGGCGCAGAGACCCAACACCAGACAACATGACTGCCCTCAAGCTCGCCACCCGAAAACACCACCAACTGATCCACGCCACCAAGAAGACTGCATCCAAGGAACGACTGGACAACAACGCACACAACAGCAAGGAACTCTTCAACATCGTTAAAGAGCTCTCCAACCCCAACGCCGGAAACAACGACATCACCCCTTCGCAAGACCTCTGCAACTCCCTCGCCTCCTACTTCCACAACAAGATCGCGGACATACACAACAGCTTCAGCACTCAACCGACGCACGCCACGACCGAACCACCGCCCCCCACCACCACCCTCCGCAACTGGACCCCGATCAGCACCGAAGACACCATCCACATGAATAACTCCATCCACTCCGGATCTCCAACGGACCCCTGCCCCCACCACGTCTTCAACAAGGCCGACGCTGTCATCGCACCCCACCTGCGGGACATCATCAACACCTCCTTTGACACCACTACCTTCCCGGAGAGCTTGAAGCACGCCAAACTCAGCGCTCTACTAAAGAAGCCATCAGCCGACCCCACTGACCTCAAAAACTACCGCCCCATCTCGCTGCTCCCGTTTCCTGCAAAAGTCATCGAGAAGACCGTCAACAAGCAGCTGGCCGCCTTCCTCGAGACGAACGGATCCCTCAACCTCTCACAGTCTGGCTTCCGAGCCAACCACAGTACCGAGACCGCCCTGATCGCAGCAACCGACGACATCCGAGCCCTGCTCGACAACGGAGAAACAGCGGCCCTCATCCTCCTAGACCTCTCCGCGGCCTTCGACACTGTCTGCCACCGTACCCTTGTGCAGCGCCTCAGCAACGTCGGAATCCAGGAGAAGGCACTGGAGTGGATCATCTCCTTCCTCGCCGGAAGGACACAGAGAGTCCGCCTCCCCCCGTTCAGATCAGAAGCCACCGAAGTCATCTGCGGCGTTCCTCAAGGCTCCTCGCTCAGCCCAACCCTCTTCAACGTCTACATGAGCCCCCTCGCAGCCATCGCACGCCAGAACAACCTCAACATCATCTCCTATGCCGACGACACCCAGCTGATCCTCTGCCTCACCAACGACCCCGCCACCGCCAGAGCCAACCTACACAAAGGGATGAAAGAGGTAGCCGAATGGATGAAGGACAGCCGCCTGAAACTGAACTCGGACAAGACGGAAGTCCTCATCCTGGGATCCTCACCCTCCGCCTGGGACGACTCCTGGTGGCCCCCCGCCCTGGGCACCACTCCCAAGCCAACGGACCACGCACGCAACCTGGGCTTCATCCTGGACTCCTCCCTCTCCATGAACAGACAAGTCAACGCCGTCTCCTCGTCGTGCTTCAACATCCTGCGCATGCTACGTAAGATCTTCCGGTGGATCCCCACCGAGACCAGGAAGACGGTCACCCAGGCCCTCGTCACCAGCCGTCTGGACTACGGCAACTCCCTCTACGCCGGAACCACCGCCAAACTCCAGAAGAGACTCCAGCGGATCCAGAACGCTTCAGCACGTCTCATACTGGACATCCCCCATCGCGACCACATCTCCGGACACCTGAGAGACCTGCACTGGCTCCCGGTCAACAAGAGAATCACCTTCCGTCTCCTCACCCATGCACACAAAGCCCTACACAACCAGGGTCCAGGATACCTCAACAGCCGCCTCAACTTCTACGCTCCCAAACGCCAGCTTCGATCAACCGGCCACGCCCTCGCTGCCGTCCCCCGTATCCGAAGAGCCACCACAGGGGGAAGGTCCTTCTCCCACCTCGCCGCCAAGACTTGGAACTCCCTCCCGACCCACCTCCGCCTGACCCAGGACCACCTCGCCTTCAGGAAGCAGCTCAAGACCTGGCTGTTGAGCAGTAGCGGACCCCCCTCCCCTAGCGCCTTGAGACCCTCCGGGTGAGTATTGCGCTATATAAATGCCTTGATTGATTGATTGATTATAAAGTTTAAAGTTACGGTGATATGATGCGGGTGCCAGAAACACAGGGGGCAACAGAAAGGACACGTAGCAGACCCTAGACCACCCCACAGGTAGTTGGTAGTATCCCTTATTACCGCAAATGAAGTATTTATTATGTCAAGACGTACAACTGCTGTTATTGGTACCTTCAATTGTCAGAATTACAGTACATTCACTTCTCCCCACTGGAATTTTCCCAACACTACTAATACATAAGTCTGCTTCAGCTCTTGTCACTGAAATTACAAAGGTCCATTGTTCTTCATAGTATTTGTGAAGACATGTGGCATAGAAATATTGTCAGGTTGGTACTCCTCCCATTCCCATTTACTTCCTCGAGCTTGAGGGTAACCATTCTCATCAGGATAACACTCTTTATTAAGGTGATAATTGATCTGTCCTACTGTCATCTCTGTAATGTTGGCCCTTTCAGAGGCAAACAAAAGTGCAAACCAGGCTTGACAAGAACCATTTGTTGTAAACGTATCTAGGACCCTAATCAAATATTCCCGATTCATGCCCTTATGTGGTTATAACAAATAATATCCTTATAAAGGCATAAGAATCATATCCATATTTAGTCATAGCCAATGCAGTCCAAATACCGAAAGGCTACTCCCATGGACTCCTAGAAAGCACAACGTGTTCTTTAAACAAACCAAGCCTCCAGCAGCCCGGGAAATCCCCCTGCTTTTGTTTTGATTTGAACAAGAACTCCTGGAGTCCAGAAAGAACTGTAAGTTCTTAGTGACATCTTATGTCCAACCTTACGTCAAACTCGGCACCTTCCAGGTATAAATGTACCAACGTTGCCTTAAGCAAACACACGGTGGTTTGGAGCAGAGCGGCTATCTACTTGCCCGAAGCCCAGCTGATGCGAGAGCCGAAGGAAGCCGATCCTCCCATTGACGCACTGAGAGAGACGCTGTCTTTTCTCCTGTCGAGAAATCCAGCCCCAGTGTTTTCAGTCACCCATGCTGGTTTCTGGGAGATCGAGTCCTGAGAACGAGATACAAGACCTCCTTCATTCTATAACCAAGGTATGGAGCTGATTAGATCCTTAGAGAATTCTTGATTCAGATTCTTGGCAAAAACGAACTTAACTTAAACTGCAGCTCACTTACTCCTTCCCACGTACTAGGCTTAGGTTAGGTACACCGGAGTAGGCGTATCTTAGAAGGATGTATGACGTTATAACGCATACTATTACTCCGCAGACCATTACAACGCGACTTTTACTCCGCATACCGTTACAACGCATAGCGCCTTGGGGCGCTGGATAGTGGTAAGTATAATTTACTATTCTAACTCCAGTCCCCGTGGACCCTAGGGAAGGTGTTGGATAGTAAATTATACTTATTCCCTATCCTAGAGCGCCCCCCAGCGCAATGCGTTGTAATGGTATGCGGAGTAATGGTCGCGTTGTAATGGTAGTGCGGAGTAAAAGATCCGTTGTAACGGGTGTATACCATCTTAGAAGCACCAGTTGAGTACGTTCAGTCAATGATTTTATGTATGTATATATTTTATCCGTTTTAAGTATCATATGGCTCAGAAACCATATAAAGGCTTTTACAGTATTATTTCATAATACTCCTTTTACTGTACGCACTTTACTTTATAACAAGTATTGCAAATGTGGCAATTCACTTCTCTTGCATGAGAAAGAGGACTGCTCAATAAATAACAACGTTTATTGAAAACACCCGTCTCTCTATTTCTGTGCACTCTGGTGAAACTAAGCATGCACGATTGACTGAGTGAAATAGCTGTCTATTGTTTTCACACGACTCTGGAGATATACTCCTTATTCTGGAGGGAGCAAAGTTGTCATGTTAATGCGGTTGTCAGAAGCTAATCCCTTCTTGTCTATTCATGGAAGTTAACTCATTCCTGTTTACTTGAGAAAGTTTCTAGTGACCTCTGAGCTAGCTGGCATTCATAATTAAGTCTAACATATTCAGTAGAGACCTAGTCGACCTCAGTCCTACGTCTAAACTATCGTTTATGTTATTCCAATGCGCAGAGCCTATTGGGAATATAGGAACTTCACTACACATTATGAGAGAATGGAAGAGGAATGAAAGGTGTACCTCCTTTCTTTTGGTGTGCAGGTATCATCCCACACACCCAACAGTTGGTAGTATTCATGGCATTATGAGTATGATGCAACATCTGGATGAACGTATTGTTTAGGTAGGATTGTCGATGCTTCTGCTCATGGTATGGAAGCGTAAAGTAGTGGTGCTCAACTGGTACTGGAGTAGTGGCGATCAAAAGCTCTCGAACAGGAGCCACTTTCTCAACATACCAGGTAATTGCTGCCATAACCACCATAGCACCAATAAACCCTACAGCACAAATGATTTTCTCATTGCATATCTTAGCAACTTTTGATCTTTCAGCAGACATGATTATTTCGTCGTCAAAAAATCATTTGTTGGAGCTCTTATCCCTGGGCAACCGTTGATTTCTTCACCGAGGGTCAAGAAGGGTGTCACTTCGCAGGACTGATCCCTCCCCTTGCCACATCGGCACTCCGTTTCACCAACCCAGGGCGGTAGCTCAACCTGTCCTTTTCGACAATGCAGGCTCTTTCCGTGGTCTCAGTTGGTATCGCGATACTCCAGAAATCGTGTGGTCCGGGAGAACTTCCTCAGATTCGTCAGGTGAGATGGCTTGGTTTTTCTCCGTATCCAGGATCTCTCGATGGTCGGTCAGCACAGCAGGTTCCACCAAGGTAGGCGACACACATTTGCAGTGTGTGCTATGGATCCAATTCTTTCTGTTCTTCACTCGAACTGCTAGCCTCGTAGCCAAAAGCACTTGCTCTGGTTCTCACCACCTCGGCTCCAAGCTGTTCGACCTCTCAAATATTTTGACCATAACCTGGTCTCCAGGCCGGAGATCATGGGCCTCACATGGAGATCTGTCAGGAAGTGCTTCTCGAACCTGTTGATGAATAGAGATCAAACTGTCGGTTAATTGTGCCAAATATTCATTCATCAGAACACAAGGTACATCATGTATGGGGCGTGGCTTATGAACTCCCCAAATGTTCATTGGTCTCCTAAACACCACTTCATATGGTGTAAGTCCAGATCGTGAATGTGGCACCGATCTTATGGACAACAATGCCAGATGTAGTGCATCTGGCCATTTCAGAGACGTGGAAGCAAGTATTTTCGCTAATTTCAGCTTTAGTGTTGCGTTGTACCTCACCACTAACCCTGCTGATTGCAGGTGGAAGACTGCATGGAATTTCTGTTTGATCCCTAATCCTTTCAGGACATGGTCAACAACTTGCCCAATAAAATGAGGTCCGTTGTCACTCCACAAAAGTTTGCAAACACCATATCTAGGAAAAAACTCCTTTAGAAGCACCTTCGCTGTAGTGAAAGCTGTATTATCCTTTGAAGGGTATGCCTCCATCCATTTACTGAAGGCACATACCACCACTAGGACATACTTTAAGTTATTGACGCGTTCAAGTTGGATGTAATCCATCTGCAAAACTTCAAAAGGTGCAATCGGTGTAGCAAACCCTCCAGTAGGAATTTTCTCCCTTTACCAGGATTATACTGCCAACAGATCAAACAGGACTGTACTACTCTCTTAGCTGTGCTGGCAATTTCAGGATGCTCCCAAACTCACGTAAGCAATTTCGTTATTGCTAGAGCTCCAACATGTGCCAGCCCATGTGCCATTTGAACAATAGGTTGTAAATAAGCAGCAGCCAATTTCCACGTATCCTTTTCTTTGTTACGCCAACACCCCTCATCGTCTAACATTCCTTCTTTAGACCATTGCTCCAGCTCCTTCACAGAGGCAGATCTCTGTATATCTAATACTTCTTCTCTAGCATCATGCCAACGTTCAGCTTGTGATTTCGCTACGTACATGGATGTAGTGCTTCGTTGCATCGCAGTCTCACGAGATACGCAATCTGCAAAGGCGTTGCCTTGTCCTATCTTATCGATGACTTTCTTGTGCACGCTACACTTAATAATAGCAATTTTCTTTGGATATGTAAGTGCAGTCAAAAGACTATGCACTAGTTCTCCGTGCATTATCTGCATCCCGTGGGATGTAAAAAAGCCTCTTTCCTTCCAGAGTAGGCCAAAATCATGGGCCACTCCAAAAGCATAGCGGCTGTCTGTATAGATGTTCACACGCAAGTCAGTGCTAAGTTCACACGCTCATCTTAAAGCTATTAGCTCAGCTGCTTGAGCCAACTTCTGTGGTATGCGAGCTGTCTCCACTACTCTCTTAAGTGTCGTAATTGCGTATGCAGCTGAGGTCGGGCCATCTGGTAACTTCAAACAGGACTCATGAACCCACTGTTCCCCATCTACATCTGAAAGGGGCATATCTTGCAAATCGATGCAACCCTTTGTCTGTTCCTCAGTAAGGAATATACAATTGTGAGATTCTTGTGACTGAGCCTGAGTCGCTGGATATGGCAACAAAGTAGCTGGGTTTAGAGTCACACACCTCTTTAGGGTAATGTGAGGGGCCAAAAGTGTTAATTCGTATCCTTTCAGGCGAGCATTAGTTAAGTGCTGGGTTTTAGTCTGATTCTAAAGGGCATCTACTGCATGGGGTACTAGCACCAACAGTTTATGTGACAAAACTATCCCTTCACTCTGACATATGGACACAGCTGTTGCTGCAACTGAACGGAAGCACCAAGGCAATGCACGAGCAACAGGATCAAGAACTGCTGAAAAGTACCCACAGGGACGCTGCTTGTCACTGTGTGTCTGTACTAAAACCGACAATGCGCAAGCCATCTTTCTCGTGTATATAGAGTGTAAAGGCCTTCGTGTAATCTGGAGTGCCTAACACTGGTGCAGAACAAAGACCTTGACATAACTGATGAAAAGCATTCTGACATTCATCTGTCCATGGAAGGGGCATTGGAGTATCTTTAGTCAAAAGCGCTAGCAGGGGTTTAACAATGTGTGAAAATCCTAATATCCATTGCCTGCAGAACGAAGTCAACCCAATGAATGCACAGACATATTTCTGACTGGAAGGCACAGGTGTATCTATAATTGCTTGAATGCGATCTGGTGTAAGTGCATGGCCCTCCTTAGACAGAAGGTGACCTAAAATGGTTACCAACGGTCTACAATATTGCAATTTCTTCCGTGACACTTTATGATGGTGTGTAGCAAGAAAAGAAAGTAGAGACAAAGTACATTTTTCACACTGCTCAGGCATATCTGCTGCCAACAAGATGTCATCAACATATTGTATGAGAGCCACTCCTTCAGACAAACTAAAGGAATCAAGTTGTCTTTTCAATGCTTGACTGTAAATGCTAGGACTCTCAGTGTACCCTTGAGGAATTCTACAAAATCTATAAGTGCTTCTTCACCTTCTCGAGAAATTTTATATTGAGGCAATCGTGGCAATGAAGCACCCTTCTTGACACTAATATGTACAGGCGGAATAACCATTTGCCCTACATCAGTGTCTGAAGTAGCCCACAAAGTACTAGGGAGTGAAGCTAATGTAATATCCTCTCTAACAAGACAAGATCTCTCAATCACGGGGTAGTTGTCATTCAAAATAACACGTACACCTTCAGGAGAACATCGTATCGTAGCCCGGAAATATTTAAGCATATCACAACCCACAATATTATCTGGTGTGTTTGGAGAAAGCAAAAACGGACATGGAGCAGTAAACTTATCAACATGAAATGCAAGTGGTTGTGATAGTGGGCTAAGGGAAGGTGTTCCATCAAAACCTATCGATGAAATAGTTAAGCCAGACAGGGGAGCCCTTGGAACCAAGTGTTTAGATAAGGCGCTACGAGTATCTCCTGTATCAACCAGAAACTGATCAGTAGAACCCAAAACATGTGCTGTAACATAGGGACCCTTCCGATCTACTGGAACTTCAATTGATTCCTTACCCCATCCTAGGCAATCCTAGGCATAAGCAGAATCTTTCAAATCAGACGGCACATAATCAGACATTTGATATTGATTTTGTCTATCAAAAGTGTTAAACCCATCCTGTCCACGTGTATTAGATTCAAGCCTAGCTCGATCATCTGTGCTTCCTCTAGGCCCTGAATATCCTGAACGATTTCTCATTTGTCCCCGTCCACGTGGATACTGCTGAGCACGCAATACTGGACAATCAGAAGCCCAATGTCCAAATTTCCTGCAGTACGCACACTGGTCAATAGACACAGTAATTTCGGCCGTTACCGACCGGTATTGGGCCACCTACATCTGGCCAATTATGTGTTAAATATGTGATTAATATGCAAGATATGCACCTTTAGCATTCACTATTTTTGAAAAGGGAGACTAGATCTAAAAGGGCATACATATATGCCTGTTATAACTTGATTTTGATTTAAGAACCCATGGCCTAATTTTATTAGGCATTTGCACATAACGATAGGTTTATCAATGTAACATTTGGATGTAAATTCTTCCTTAATAGTGCAAAAAGTGAAATTGAAATGGAGGTTAAAACAAGTATAATCAGAGAGAGACTAGACAGAGAAGTTGTTAAGCGCACAGTTATGCCGTATTTGCCATTGATCCCACTAGAAGGTATTCAGTCCTACTTAGGAGAGGAATTTATTCTATAACATCATTCTGTATTGACTCATTTTAGCTTGAATATTATTCACTATTTGGTGATCTTCCTTAATATGGGCAATTGGTTTCAGGATGAAAGGGTCAGCCCCTTGTGATGGGCACTCACTACAGAGCACTGTGTACTTTATTCTTTTTTTAAAATCTTATTCAATATGCTGGCTACATTTCTTTAAACCATTTTTTTTACATTTTAATCAGTGGAAATAAAGCATTTTATATGTGCAAACTCTGGATCATTTACCAATATGTTTGGCTGCTGTAAGCTTTTTTAGCCGGGCTGTAAGACATAAGACATAGAAAAAGCATGACAATAAGAGATTTTTAAAATAGGAATTCATTTTTAATGTATATATCCCAATACTCCTGTTGTTTAATTTGTGGTATGTTTTAATGGTTTATGTTGTATCCTGTATGGTTTGTCACATACAGAATACAGATGATTAAAGAGTTTAAGGACAGAGCAGTGAATGATTTTCACATCAAAGTGTAAGTTAATACAGTAAGAAGTTTACCACCTCAAATTTATTATGTTTACTTTATTGATTCCCAATACAAGCTGCACCTTGGTGTGCTTTGACATCAGAATTGTATTAGAATGCAGTAAAGAGAACACTGTAAGAATAAACAAGTGAGATGTAATTTAAGCAATGTATTGTCTTCTTGGTGAAACCTTTTAAAGACCCCTATTTTGGCCAGATGTTTAGACTTTCTATTTGATCAGTTTCCTTCTAACCCTATATAATGTATCAATAATTTATGAAACCACATTTGTGTCATATTAAGATCTGGAATTTTTGTCAGTAGTAGGGAACTCAAATCCGATTTAATGATTTTAAAAAAACAGTTGCAGCAGTGCTCATAGTGCTACTTTCTTTGTAGAAAAAAGGGAGAGCAAAATCTGAACTGTATGACTTTGTACAGTTGATCTGAGTCCCACGGCTTCCCCCACAAGGTGTGTCCACATAAAGCAAAGCAGGAACATGCAACTGTACAAATCTTTGGTGAAAATTGTTTTTTCTCACAAAATTCTTGAGGTAAATCCGCTATAAAGCTTTTTAAAAAAAGATGTACTTAGACCCAAACCTGCTTAAAGCCCCTTGATGTACTTGTCAAAGCAGTGATTCCAAATCACATTTAATGGATGTTGAGTTGAATCCCCCCTCTAACCTGCCCCACCACTCTTACCTGCACCGGTCATCACTATGAGAAACTGTCAGACAAATGTCCTCATGAGGAAGTAATAGCAGGTTTATAAATCATATGTTATTCAGGGATGGCTCAATGGCCTATTGTTCTAGTTTACAAAAGGCAAATTATGGGTAAATGCTGTGACTTTCTCACATAATTGTCTTATTAACACCCTTAAGAATGGAACAGTTACGGTTCTTTATTAAACAATTATTTATTAAACTATAGATTTTGGTTTCATGATGAGCTTAAAGGTCCTAGTAGTTAATCACCTGATTGATTCTGAGGATACTGCATTTCAGATGTAATGATAAGACAGGAGAAAAAAGTGTGTACCTGACTTTGAAAGTTGGATAGTGATCATAGACAAGGTTGCACTTTAATAATTCCATCATTACCCATTGATCCAGTAGAAGGATTTTACCTGAGGCCTCCTTGAATCATTCCAAAAGAGAACAGAATACTTATGCCCTCCACATGAATAAACTCAAGATTACAATGTGTCAATTTCACAACTACCTTGCTTGCAAATGCAACCCTAGATTTAACAAGTCCCATCAGCCTTTAGACATGCCACAATTGCAATATCCTAATTCCTGAGTGACAACCATTTGTGAGAGAGTAGAATAACTCCAGTAATCTTGAATGATTTAGAAACCAGCTATACTCTGAGAGAAAAAAAAACAAATCAAGACAAATAGTAATTATGGTATCAGACAAGGATACAGTTATGTTTGTCTTACAAAGATCAGCATAACTGACAGAGTTGTTCAAGCCAACCTTCCAATTAACAAGACCTCAGGAGGAGGTGTTATTCAGTAATGCAGACTTATGGATGAAGACCTGAGGAACTGGATTTAATACTTGACTTGAGATCAGTTTCTGATAGACATGCAATGTTGGTTAAATAGAAGTCTCTGTTGTATTCCTATTATACTCCAGTGGAGATAAAGTTGGAGAGGAGATAGAATTCACTCTTGTATCTTGACGCATTTGCAATTCCACAGGTGGTTTCACTGCGTATAGTAGAGGGCATGTCTTAGTAATGTGTCAGCGTTTGATCTTTCCTTGAAATTATGAATATTTTTTTGTTTTTTTTACTATTACTTTAAAATTTAAAGACAGTTTATACTTGTTAATTAAGGGGCGTTTTGTTGGTTCTTCCCTAGTCTGACTTATAATTAAATCATTATGTTTATTCTTATCATACTGCAAAAAGAAGAAACTTTTACATTATTGGGTTTTATCCAGCCAAATGGAGAATACTGAAGCACTCTAAATGGCTCGGATTGGAATCACAACTGCAAGCTATTCCAAATGATATGGTCATATCAGGCCTGAGTTGATTTCTCAGTTACATTAGAGAATTATTGTATGGATGTGTAAGTGCATTATTTATTAGTACTTTTGATAGGGCCAAATAGAGCTTGGCAGATGCCAGTGTTTACTGTTTTTTTTCTCCATTATATTTAACAAGGAACAAATATCTTGATTCCATACAATCAGAGCTTCAGATGCTACAGATAAATATCCAGGAACAAATGTGAGTCTGACACTTTCAATTTTGGGCAAAGAAGTACTGATTGAGCTAGCCATTTCAATATGAAAGATCTTTCAATATTAGAGATACTGATAGATATGGCCAATCTTCCTAATCTGCTGCGTTTGATTAAATATTGTCATTCGATTATTCTAGTGCAGGAGAATTTCATAAAAGTTGTGTAAAACATCTGGATCATCTGATATGTTTTGCTCAGTGGTTGCATATCAGGGTGAATAAAATCATGAGAACAAATATGTATAACTTGTATTGAGTTCACAGCCTTTGAATCGGAAAGATACTCAAAAGTGTAGACTTGCTCATCTCCACCCCTTGAATAATGGGGTGAAGAGAAATTTATGAGAGTAAGATGTTACTGCCAAAAAGAAACTGCTGTAATTTAGCACCACATATGGCCAACTACTGATACAGTGCTCTGATACCCTCTTGGGTCAAGTTCGCGCTATATAAAACTTTATGAATAAATAAATAAATAAATACTGCAGCAGTTCCCATAGAAAATAATGGAGACAGGGACTTAAAATAAAACCCTTTAGGAAATACTGTCAAATTAAATTACATTATTTAGAATAGTTTTAAATATAATTGAATGTAAAAAAATATTTTATAAATATTTTATAAAAATCTTTTATAAAAATTTTTTATAAATATTTTATAAAAATATATTATAAAACATATTTTACTATTAAAATATTTTTGCAACGTTTTGAACATATAAATGAATGTAATATTAACCTTTATTAAAATATAATGAAATTCATTTTAATTAAATCTACATATTTTTTAATAATTATTAATGCATAATAAAATATGTTTTTAATTTATGTTAGGATGCACTGTTTAGTGCTAACTTCAGAAAAAGAATACAATTGAGTTTAATATATTTGAATTATTTAAAGAGCCAATTCTAAATTAAAGTAATAATACTGTAGCATAGACTACTGTGTGTATGTATCATTTACGGCACATTCCACGCCACACTTCTCCTGCGGCCTTGATTGTGCGAGACCTCTTCACAAGCGTAAAGGAAGGAATGAGACTGTTGGGCGGCAGAGAGAAGCATGCCATGCTAGACTATTGCCTTTTCTGGGGTCCGGGCACACAGTAGATTTGTGTGCAGCAACACTGGGCAGAGGAATGTGCCAAGAGCGAGCCCGTCACCTCCAAGATCGGGTCCATCTGCATCTTTCCACAGCCTCCAGAGGCCGTGCCGGGCCCCTCCTCTTGGTTGCTCAGCAGAAATCCACTGGAAAAAGGTGAGATTATGTCTAATCCCTCATCATGGCAAAGCAAAGGACTGAGGGAGGTCTGAGAGGGGATTGTGCAGGCCTTTCAGTGTCTCTAGACTCAATGCTAGAGAGAGCAGTGGGGATCGTTACCACTGAGATTAAACTCACAGAGTACAAATGTCACTTGACTATGGGGCCCCACATCCACCGCTGCTCTTAGGGGATGCTGTAACTACTATAACTACCATTACCCCAACTGAGGGCAAACTTCTATCATCAAGTATTTCACCCCATAGCAATGGGACTAGAGATTCCAACATAAGTCATAGCAACAAGCTTGCTCCATCTAGCCTAGCAAAAGAATGCATAGACCCTCCTCCACCAAACAATACAGCAGTTAAAAGAAAAAGGGCATCCAGCAAACAGCCAGGCAACAAGAGGAAATAACTGTTTATAGTAGCATCTAGTAACAACCAATTATTCACATGGGCACAACCAATCCAGGTGGATAGAGTCTCACTACCCTTACTGCATCCAGATTCAGAAACTCTGCACAGTATTAAAATGTCCAGTAATGCTATCATAGGCTTCTCACAAGTGGACTCTCAACCAGACTCCTCTTTTTCTGAAGCCCTCTGTGACAGACTTGGCAACGTTTTGTTATTAAAACCATTATTGGAGCAATTGACTGCCCTCGAGAAGAAACTAGATTCTGTCTCTAGCCCTGCTGAGATGCACAATGCCGACCAAATTGTTGTCTGTAACTCTTGCACAGCACTCTATTTGTTATCTCTACCTAGTGACAACGTATCGCAAAGATCCTCTAATGCTCCCCAATTTGATAACACCTCGAGCAACCCACGGGAACGGCCCCTATTGCATGGATGTAATCCTTTATGGGATACCACGCCAACAACCACATACCAACCGCTGAAGGGCCCAGCCACTAACCTCCCATGCACCACACACAGAACAAGCCACAATACGTCCACAGACAATAGTAACGATCTATGTGCAACCAAATCTCGAGAAATTCGGAGGTCCTCGAACATCCTGAACCTTCCTTCAGCAGCCTTTCCATATGTTGGTAGTTCTGGCTGGAATACCACCTCTGAGGTCTAACCAAAGAGAATCTTAGGAGGAACCGAGAAACAAAAACATTGACTGGCTAACCAAGAGTAAAGGCTTCAAGTTCACCAGTAGTAATAACCTATGAATAGTCCGGAGGGTGGGTTGGATTGGTCACTCCGAGAAACCATTGCAGGTGACTGTATTGTGATTAACCTCTGCAGACCAGCAATTGCTTGCAATCGTCTAAGACATCAGGAAGATAGCCAAGTTGTTGCCACAAATATGTGTGGCCTCCCACTTGGTTACTTTCACAAACCCATGTTGGCCATGCCCCCAACACACCCCTGCCACTTTATACTTGGAAATAAGTTTGCCACCCTAGAGGGCTTAGACGAATAGGATTGACTGAGGTCTACCCTTAGAAATGGCCCAGCTATTACAGAGCAATCTCCAGATCTTGTCCCCAAGAACATGCTAGGTCTCAGCATAATGGAAAGGTCTAAAGAAAATACAGTGAAACAAGAATGGTTCCGTCGGGTAGAACAAACGTAAGTACAAGATGCTATTAATGCAATCTGAAAAGTAAGTCCTCTGACACACAGCGATAACACAAGATCCTTAATAATTAATGAATAAGGCATAGAGAAACAAGATACTTTGATAAGGAGGTTTATCTCAGAATTACTTCATTCATTGATATATACAATACAATAATGTGGACTGTCAAGATCAGTACATACAAGTGACAAGTGTGCATGGTGCTTAAGTGGTGAACATTTTATACAGTGTAGGCATTTACATATATACAGGTTGTAATGAAGGTAGGCCTGATGACTGTTTCAATCCAAAGATTCCTATCTATCCAAGTATAGAATCATGGTGATACTGTACCTAAAACAATGCGTCGACATTTCAACCCTGTGGTGCCCCAATTGGAGGTCATGACGGGTCTTTCTCAAGACCTGTGAGTGTGGGGGAGGGGAGGGGGGATACAGCCAAGTTGTTTGTATGACAGTCCTACTGGGGCCTGATGTCTCAGCCTGGAAAAGTGGACACAATGGGCACAATGGCCCAGTATCTTTTAGAGCTGGATAATTCAGGGACCCTGACTGATAGCAGGAATAGGATGGGACTTCGGCCCTTCCCATGATCGCATTGAAGAGGTTGGATACTAATCTTAACTAACTTTTATAATAAGGGTTTTATCAGTGTGCCAATTTATCTCCTTATATGAGCATATCTCTACTCTCCAGAAAATCAAAGCCGAGAGCAGTCAAACTGCAGGCTTTTGCATAGGGGAGATTTCAGTGCTAGACTTTGTCCAATACTTCCCTTTTCATATCCATAAAAGGAATCCTCAATTCTGTGGAGGACATAGCTGCTGTAAATAGCCCTATTGCAAGAGGATGCAAGCTGGTCTCCCTCATGGCCTCTCATGATTTAGTCAATGTCATGAATATTGTATGCAGAGAGTATGAAATACCCCCTACTTTCAAAGGTCGAGGCCAGAACTCCACAATAGATTACATTTTGTTATCATCTAATTTAATAGACTCTCTGTTACATGGCAAAGTAATCTCCTCTAGCAATAGCGACCACAACCCTATTGAAACACTTTTTGTGCTAGCGCCTAAGCCAATATTTACGAAGGAGATTGTGGCCAGCCATCTTGAAACCTCCTCAGACAGTCTGAGGTTAAGATGGAGAGCTGTAGCACCTGAGCATTCATTTCAGACAGTGATTACTGAAAACCTCCCCTTGTTACAGGCATGCCTCACATAGGCCAATACGGCTAACCCTGCAGTGGTTGCCCACCTCTGCAATAAAATTTAAAAATAGCTTAGGGTACCAAACCCCGAACCACCCAGTAGCCCACGATGATTCAACCGGGAGTGCTCTCTTGCTGATCGCCAGCTGCGACATACACCAAACGAATTACCCGACTGCGGCTGAAGCTCGCAAGCAGTATAAACGAACCATAAGCATCCGGAAAGTGACACTATTAGACCAGCAATGGGATTTCCTTACCTCAGTGGCAAATAGTAAGAATAGCAAACTTTTCTGGGTTGCATTAAAAAGATTAAACAACCCAATAAATCAAGAATCTATGCCCAGGATAGTCGAGATACCACCATGATGCCCAATTTTAACTTTATTCCAGTACAACTGATCTTGGAGGAGGTAAATGAGGCATTGTAGCAGAGTGTCGGGGCAAGGCAACCAGTCCTGATGGGGTCCCCATCGATCTCCTGAAGAATAACCCCGACTTTTGGGTGCCATTATTGCTGAACATATTCAATAGCCTCGCCTTTGCCCCTGTTCCTACTTCATGGTCAACTTCCATTATAGTACCTATTTTTAGAAAGGGGGACGCTCTCTGCCCAACTGTTATAGACCCATTTCACTTATCGACACTACCTCAAAATGTTTGGGTAGGGTCTTATGCGACCTTATCAATGAATGGGCCAAAATTAAGTCAATACTGCATCCAAAGTGGGCACTACAGAGAAGTGCCTTAAGCTTAAGTTAATTACAGGGAACTATACCATTGCCAAAAATCTCCCATTTACCTGGCTTTTAAATATCCATCAACAGCATTTGATAGTATAAATCGCTCAAAGCTTTGGCTCGTTTTAATCTCCCTTGGCCTGGATGAAGCACTTGTGCACTTTTTGGCATACCCGCACAGAGGTATAAAAGTAAGATTAAGAATTATTACCAATAGGAAGTGTCAGAAGACGTCAACATTCTGAGAGGTGTGAGGCAAGGTTGTGTTTTAGCTCCCCTTTATTCATTTGATATATTACGGATCTTCAATCTTTTGTAACTACCATTACCCCTGATGTCCCGAAAATCCAGGGTTTCGTTTTACCTGCACTATTTATTACACACTGATGATGCCATTCTAATGGCTCGTTCTCCAAAGGCCATATCTCATTTAGAAGGTGACATTGTAAAGTTTATTGCATCATTAGACCTCAGGAAGAATTTTACAAATCCTTTATCATGTCTTGTGGTGCAAAAAATATAATATATCATCCTTAACCCCTTGCCTGCTAATGACGAGCCCAGCTCGTCATGAGGCACAGTGGAGCTGTGCTCATGACGAGCTGGGCTCGTCATAACGGAAGCGCTACTCCCCCGTGCGGCAAATTCCACACCTGTGCGGACATTTTCCACTGGAGTGGGCGGAGTCATGACAAGCTCAGCTCGTCAAGAGCACAGCTCCACTGTGCCTCATGATGAGCTGAGCTCCTCACGAGCACAGCGGCGCCGCGCGCGGCCCCTCCCCCCGCCCCAAGGGGGAATTACCCCCGCAGCTAAGGGGTTAAAAGTAGGTGACTAGTTTACATTGCACAAGCATGATAGTGGTTCTTGGAAAGCACATATAGCAAACAGTGGGAGCAAACTTTCCAGAGCAATAAGCTTGTTACTAAACTTACCCCTCCCAAGGAAAGGGAGAGTCTTAGTCTCCTTACTCCAGATCTACAAAACACTGTGCCTGCCTATTGCTACCTAAGGGTCTGAAGTCTGGGGAACTGAGAATTGTCATCAAATCCAACTTGAGGAACAAAGATTCTGTAGGAAGATATTGGGGCATCAATTTCTAGCTCTAGTTTTGTATGTCACAGTGAGCTAGGCATCCTTTATGTTGAGGATTATATTAGTGCCCGACACTGCTTGTTTGATTTGCAATCTGGCATAATGCGTAGGGAGCCTTTAAAAAAGACATCATTGCCTTTCCTGTGACAAAGGTAGTAAAATTCCAAGGTTGAAGTATATTGAATCATGCATGCACAAGGTAGGATATAATCAAATGTTTCGAGAACCCAGGGGGCTCCTACACTGTTAGTAATAAACAGTTGCAGGCCTGCTGGTTCAAGTTTGCGGTGCAAAATGGGGTGGTGATGGACGGAGCATCTGAACCAATCAAACACTAACACCCAGTCAACAGATCTGAGTTTAATCCATCACCGTTCTTTAGCCCATTCAGCCACCCCAGTTCAGACATGGCCTTACGCAAATCTGTCTGACCCTGTGCCTCATGGGAACAGTCCAGCCCGAACTGCCAAGCCATGCCTTCCCTGGACTGGAAACAAGCTTCCGAGGACTGGTTTCTGGCATTTCAGCCGTCTTCAGCCCGGCTTGCTTGAATCCAGTGGCAAAGTGAGCAAGGGACTCACATCTGAGCATACCCTGCCAACTTATGGTGAACAAAGCGGTGCAAAAGGGGGTGGTGATGGACGGAGCATCTGAACCAATCAAACACTCACACCCAGTCAACAGATCTGAGTTTAATCCATCACAGTTCTTTAGCCCACTCTGCCACACTAGTTCAGACATGGACTTACGCAAATCAGTCTGACCCTGGGCCTCATGGGAACAGTCCAGCCCGAACTGCCAAGCCATGCCTTCCCTGGACCGGAAACAAGCTTCCGAGGACTGGTTTCTGGCATTTCAGCCGTCTTCAGCCCGGCTTGTTTGAATCCAGTGGCAAAGTGAGCAAGGGACTCACGGCTGAGCATACCCTGCCAACTTATGGTGAACAAAGCGGTGCAAAAGGGGGTGGTGATGGACGGAGCATCTGAACCAATCAAACATTCACACCCAGTCAACAGATCTGAGTTTAATCCATCACCGTTCTTTAGCCCACTCTGCCACCCCAGTTCAGACATGGCCTTACGCAAATCAGTCTGACCCTGTGCCTCATGGGAACAGTCCAGCACGAACTGCCAAGCCATGCCTTCCCTGGACCGGAAACAAGCTTCCGAGGACCAGTTTCTGGCATTTCAGCCATCTTCAGCCGGATTACTTGAATCCAGTGGCAAAGTGAGCAAGGGACTCACGTCTGAGCATACCCTGCCAACTTATGGCAAAAAAAGCGGTGCAAAAGGGGGTGGTGATGGACGGAGCATCTGAACCAATCAAACACTCACACCCAGTCAACAGATCTGAATTTCATCCATCACCGTTCTTTAGCCCACTCTGCCACCCCAGTTCAGACATGGCCTTACGCAAATCAGTCTGACCCTGTGCCTCATGGGAACAGTCCAGCCCGAACTGCCAAGCCATGCCTTCCCTGGACCGGAAACAAGCTTCCGAGGACCGGTTTCTGGCATTTCAGCCGTCTTCAGCCCGGCGCGCTTGAATCCAGTGGCAAAGTGAGCAAGGGACTCACGTCTGAGCATACCCTGCCAACTTATGGCGAACAAAGCGGTGCAAAAGGGGGTGGTGATGGACGGAGCATCTGAACCAATCAAACACTCACACCCAGTCAACAGATCTGAGTTTAATCCATCACCGTTCTTTAGCCCACTCTGCCACCCCAGTTCAGACATGGCCTTACGCAAATCAGTCTGACCCTGTGCCTCATGGGAACAGTCCAGCCCGAACTGCCAAGCCATGTTTTCCCTGGACCGGAAACAAGCTTCCGAGGACCGGTTTCTGGCATTTCAGCCATCTTCAGCCCGGGTGCTTGAATCCAGTGGCACAGTGAGCAATGGACTCACGTCTGAGCATACCCTGCCAACTCATGGCGAACAAAGCGGTGCAAAAGGGGGTGGTGATGGACGGAGCATCTGAACCAATCAAACACTCACACCCAGTCAACAGATCTGAGTTTAATTCATCACCGTTCTTTAGCCCACTCTGCCACCCCAGTTCAGACATGGCCTTACGCAAATCAGTCTGACCCTGTGCCTCATGGGAACAGTACAGCCCGAACTGCCAAGCCATGTTTTCCCTGGACCGGAAACAAGCTTCCGAGGACCGGTTTCTGGCATTTCAGCCAACTTCAGCCCGGCTTGCTTGAATCCAGTGGCAAAGTGAGCAATGGACTCACGTCTGAGCATACCCTGCCAACTTATGGCGAACAAAGCGGTGCAAAAGGGGGTGGAGATGGACGGAGCATATGAACCAATCAAACACTAACACCCACTCAACAGATCTGAGTTTAATCCATCACCGTTCTTTAGCCCACTCTATCACCCCAGTTCAGACATGGCCTTACGTAAATCAGTCTGACCCTGTGTCTCATGAGAACAGTCCAGCCCAAACTGCCAAGCCATGCCTTCCCTGGACCGGAAACAAGCTTCCGAGGACCGGTTACTGGCATTTCAGCCGTCTTCAGCCCGGCTTGCTTGAATCCAGTGGCAAAGTGAGCAAGGGACTCACGTCTGAGCATACCCTCCCAACTTATGGCGAACAAAGCGGTGCAAAAGGGGGTGGTGATGGACAGAGCATCTGAACTAATCAAACACTCACACCTAGTCAACAG
Source organism: Lissotriton helveticus (assembly GCF_964261635.1). NCBI lineage: Eukaryota > Metazoa > Chordata > Amphibia > Caudata > Salamandridae > Lissotriton > Lissotriton helveticus. The sequence goes on along the minus strand of NC_136067.1, from coordinate 1,663,442,239 downwards.
ATCTGAGTTTAATCCATCACCGTTCTTTAGCCCACTCTGCCACCCCAGTTCAGACATGGCCTTACGCAAATCAGTCTGACCCTGTGCCTCATGGGAACAGTCCAGCCCAAACTGCCAAGCCATGTTTTCCCTGGACCGGAAACAAGCTTCCGAGGACCGGTTTCTGGCATTTCAGCCATCTTCAGCCCGGCTCTCTTGAATCCAGTGGCAAAGTGAGCAATGGACTCACGTCTGAGCATACCCTGCCAACTTATGGCGAACAAAGCGGTGCAAAAGGGGGTGGTGATGGACGGAGCATCTGAACCAATCAAACACTCACACCTAGTCAACAGATCTGAGTTTAATCCATCACCGTTCTTTATCCCACTCTGCCACCCCAGTTCAGACATGGCCTTACGCAAATCAGTCTGACCCTGTGCCTCATGGGAACAGTCCAGCCCGAACTGCCAAGTCATGCCTTGTCCAGGGATAAGTTTGTGCATGCAGAGAAACTGAAGAGGGAGTCCAGCAAATCCAGAGAGACAGCCTATCTGGCCAGAAACCAGGAAGGGCACATCCCACCCCAAAGATATTTGACTACTCCTATGGGTCACTGGGAACGCAGTCTTTTATTTCGCCTTATGGAAAGCACAATAAAGTAACTGCTAAACTTCTCGTTAGGCTTTCAAGTAAACCTAGACTCTTGTTCCTGTCCATGTAATGAGAGGTTGTCCAATCTACATTACATTTTTGTAGGGTTTCCCGAATAGAATTCTATTACCATTAATTAAGAGGATACACATGAATAATTACAGAGAAGCTTACAATGCATAGCCTCAGTTGAATAACAATGATGTTTTTAACTGTGTTGGTTTGTTTTCAAAAATTGCTGTGTGAGCGCAGCAATCCATACCTATGCCACAATTTTAGCACACTTCCTTAGGGCTTTTTTTAGACTGCCTAGGAAGATAATATCAGATGCACTTACTTTAAATAATGTATCAGTTCTCTCACAATTGTAATTTTCAGGGTTGTTCATGTAGCTGAACAAAGACTTTTGGGCACTGAACGGAACTAATCGGAATCATGTGAGAGCAGCACTAGGCTAATATAAACACTAACATAGTGTAGCAAGGATTCCGTTCTCCTACAGAACTGTGCATAGAGATTTGGAACCTCAGTGAATTAGGGTGTGCCAAAACTTACCTTAATACCCAAAATACCCTTACCGAGCTAGCTACAGTGTCTCATTCGTCATTACACACTCCCAATGTTTAGACAAACCAGAACATGAACTTAGAATACCTCAGGTCATGTGGAATACATGAGCACTCTTTCGTTATACAATCATTTCAAACCAGAACGTGGAGTAAATGAGGACGTGTGCATATTTGAAATATTTATTTACTAATGCAGTGTTCTCAAACGCAGTATCTTAGATAATACAAGCATACATATAAGCAAAGTTATCAGCATAGTTACTAGTCCATAGAATGCAAAAGGTGACAACATACTAATTATGCTGAAATAAATAGGGTTTAACAACACCTATTTCTCATCCTCCCTATCTAGCATATTATATTATATCTAAGAAGGTCTCACTGGGTTTTAGCAGGGCGGCCCCATACCTCAAGATCCTAGTGTGAAGGGATCACATCATCTTCCACCAGCTCTCTGCATGCGAACAGCATCAAGTGTGTATCGTGTGCTGTATGCAAAGCAATATAAATCGCGCCTAAAGCCAGATTTTGGCAGCAGCTGCATTTATGTTATGTCTAGGAAGGTGCAAAGATCAGACCTGACAACAACACTATGTCGAGTTATCCTTGAAGGCTTCAGCACTCACTGTACAGACACAGTTTACTAAGCAGAGCTGATATCAGAGCAATACCATATTTTTCTTGTGTAAATCACAACGCTCTTCTTGGCTGAAAGCTAAAACAACAATTATGTGTCGTGTGCAGAAGCAGCCAAAGGTAAAATGGCGTTGAAACATTTAATAAGCTCATGATAACTTAACACGGTATATAGGCAAGCAGTAACTATATGACATCCCCCCATGATCCGAGCACGAATAAGATAAGATAAGATAAGATAAGGCAAGGGGCACATCATGAAAGCAGAGTTCAAGAACAATGAGCCAGGTCAAATTTAAAAAATGGTCGAAGAAACGTTTTCATAAGTCAATTTTAAATAATTTCAACTTGCCAATCCATTGTTCACTTTTACTCAAGTCAATAGGTCTGGATGGTGAAAAATGTATGCATAATTTGCCAAAAATTATGTAAGTACGAAACGGGTTGTCATCAAAAACCTGGAAAGCCTTTAGGACAAGACTGAATATGCAAAATATGCAGCAACAGCCTCCAACAGGAAGTCACTGCCATCATCCAAAAACAGTTCAGCCATCCAATTTAACAGTGGGAAAGAACATACGTGCTCTTCCAGTACCGGAGCCTCTAGCACCATCAGAGGACAACCCGGTGGGTTCTCAATAAAGCTCTGTGCCAAGAAAACTTGTGCTGCTGTGTGTATGTTCCAACGACCCATTAGTCCATGCATCGCTGCCAAGGCCATAATCCTTTCATCCGAACAAAACAACTCATGAGCAACTAAGGGACTATACAGATGATTAAAATCGATGTCAGGAGACACCGTCTTGCAGAGACACAAATCAAGGGCCCACTCGAAATCGCAGCTCAGGCAATGAAACACAGGCTGGACACAGGTGAAAAAGGAAAATCGAAATGATAATCCATATGCCGCGCTTAAATTCACGAGCGGCAATGTGCCATAGTACTCAAGCATCCTGTTGCGAAACAGTGCCAGGTGGGGCTGTGCGGCATGTAACACAGGACAGGCATCCATTTTTAATAAAACAAAATATCACCAGGACGCCTGCAGCCAGTGCCAGCAAAACAGGAAATCCACCAAACAGGCTTGAAAATATAGAATGAAAGAAAGCAGGAATGACTCCAAATATCTTTTCAAATGAAGTCACAAGGCCACTAATAACTATCTTAAAAAAGTGTGCGAGGCCAGAAGTGGAGGACGCGTTAAAGATTGAATGTATCAGCTCGCTGAAATGCAACGGCAAGTCAGTATTTAAAAGAGCCTGCACCTCTGTGCGGGTGTTAGCTACGTGAAGGACGAATGTTTCACGAGCCGAACTCAGGGCCACTTCTCTACTCATATCATTGAACTCTGCCGTCAAGGTTGGCATTCGCGGCCAGATGGAAACATCCAAGTTCCCATGCGGTGGTGGGTACAAACCACTCGTTCAGATACGGTAACGACATAAGGAATACCTCTAATTAACCCACAACATACTTCGTTATTCAAAAGTAAATAACTGCCGTTTGCCAGTAACGTGAAAGTGGGGACGATTGCGGGAACTGGAGTACCTTTCAAAACACAGGCTAAATTAGGCCGGTCTTGGTTACAAGAACTGTGCAATTGAATGTGTCTACACATCGATGAGTGATCTGGTGTTTCTGTGCACTCCTCACCTTTAAGAAAGACCTCTTTCCCATCTTTAAGACATCTATAAGTAAATGGAAGTGACCAGGCTTCATGGAGAAATGCACTACCCATTGGTTCATATCGGCCTATTGCAATATATCGCATACAATTCGTAAATTTAAACAGAGCAAATGGTAATGTGATTAACCCGTGGATAAGCCACGTAGCAGCAGTAGCTTCTGCCACAGAAAACGGTAAAGACTATAACCTTTCAATGTGTAACATAGAAAAAGAGGCATCTCTCATTGAAAGTAAGCGCTGCTTGTCAGTCAAATTAAAAGGGGCAAAAAGGGAGGTGACATTCATGTAATTCCAAGGCACCTTCCCCGACTTAAGCGTCTGCAGGGTCCCCGCAAATTGCATAATGGAACGCAATTGATTTTGACCATGATATAACACAGACACTTCATCTTGCACAATATCAAGAACAGAAGACACAATATTGTCTAACGTGTAAATGCAGGAAGAAAGCATGTTAATGCTATTATCTACAACTGCAAGCACTTTTTCTAAATTAGCTTGATCAATAGCTCTAAGGCGCTCTAAGGCGCGTAGCCGCCTCAATTTGTGATGTTTTCAAGATTTCATTGTAAATCGCATATATCCATCTTTTAGATCTACCACTAGCCGGGCCTTTTATGAAATCATTTAAATCCATATCATCAGCTTGGATAGATGTAGTTTAACCGCAGCCAATGTAGAATGTTTTAGCCAATTCTGACATAATTTGCCTACTGAATAAGTGGTGACAGAATGGTCAGTATCAAAACGGGGATCAGGCCTGACTTGTGTAATCCTTTAGCTAAACCCAGAAAACGACGTTGCCATGAATCAGAACTTCTTTGCCACATCAGCCAACCTTTTGGATCCAAACTGGATATGTTAAAGGACGAATTATGCAATAGAGTTTGCAATTCCCTAATGGAAAACTGTGTAATATTACTCCAACCAGAATATTCTTCTAAATCAGGGACGGTAGGTGCATTTAATTTTTTAGAAGTAGCCAATCCAAAGCATGTTGTTTGCGAAATGGTAGAATTCAAAAACAACATATGATTTGGGATGAGACGTGCTCGGTGCAAAGCCTCAGTGCCTTATACCTGCCAGCTTTTAGAACCCCAAACAGATTTAATGTCAACAATTTCCTTCCACAACTCGTAGCCTTCAATAGCTAGCTTGTCTAGAAAGAACTTCGAGTACAATAACTTAGTATCGGAAAGTCTAACCTTGGACATGGACTTCTGTGTCAATTTAAAATAAAAAGATGCGGGATTGGACTGATTAAAGTCAGTAAAATAAGTGTACTTTTTCAAAAAAATACTCAAACTGCCTTGTAAAGGAGCCGGGCAATGCTCCCACTGTGTATAATTTACAGTACTCCTTCTGGAATTAGTCTTATGCAGAAAATGTTTGCCAAAATGTTGGAAGCAAAAAAAATCACCATAATTAGCAGATTCTAAGTACAAATCCTCAGCATCAAAGGCAGCATAATATTTCAAATCAGAAAACAAAGCCTCTACGGCCTGAACATCCCAATCATCAGAACGTATGTTTTGTTTTACTACATCCCCCATGTTTACCCTGAGCACATTAGGGACATTAACAACCTCAGTAGGGCCATGGATTTGAAATTTAACGGAATCCCACACAATCCCATCAAGGACAGGCCAAGCAGTAATGTTAACAAAAGTCAAGTCTCTTTTCAGTCTGTGTGCTGAATGTGATGAGGAAAGGTGGGCCAAAGTTACATTTAGATGTCGAATGCATGTTCTCTACTCGACATAGTGTCCATTAACGATCCGAAAAAAATAAAACACAAAACCAATAGACATAAAAAGGTAAATCGAAAAAAGTACCAGACAAATATATGTCCAAGGGGGAATCAAAAAATGTTTTTTAAATAAACTGGCATAAACTGCAAATCGTGAGGGCTTCTTTGAGGCATTCGAAACAGTGTTAAAAGAAAATCTGGATTCTGTGGCTAGACGTGTTTGCATATCAGGCATTGACAAGTCAGTAGGGTAAGTGTAATCAATTTCATCAACATTAGTACCAGGTAAAGTACTTAATAAAGGACTGGAAATCGTAGGCATCTCGATGGCCACCTCTGGCTCAGGATTAGAAGCAGTGGCCAAAATAGAATTCCTCACAATCGAAGGACAGGAGACCGCCGGTGTCATACTAAGAAGAATCGGCCACTCTGTGTATTTTGACATTGTCAATTGAGATAAACCTGTTTTCCTTACGACCTGGAAGTGGTGGTAAAATGACTGTTCCTGTGCCCTTCACGCCAAGGACAGGAACCGGAGCTCGATAGGAAGGACCAAATTCTTTCTTGTTATCGATCTTCTCTCGAACCAGTTCTCCAACTTGGGGTAGCCAGCCAACTACCGGATCAGCAACGCATCATCCGATGTGGAGGGCAAGTGTTCCTTTGCAAGACTGTCTCTGGTCTTTTGTAGATTCTGTAAAACATTGCAATGTTCATCTACGTCAAAGGCTGTGGCTTGAGCCACGTAGTCTAGACCGTCAAGGTCCGGGACAAACATATTGATACTAAAGAGCATTTCGTATGGGGTCCGCCCACCCAGAGACCTTCTAGGGAGATTATTAAGAGCACGCTGCACGCCATTGAGATGGGCCAGCCAGTTTCTGCCAGTGCCTATAACTCGAGCTGTCAATGATTGCTTTAAGTCACGGTTCATTCGTTCCACTACACTGTTACCCTCAGGTCTGTACGGAGACGAAAACTTTACTTGGACCCCCATCGACGTCATGGCATCCTTGTACGCCTTATAGGCGAACGCCGGACCCTGATCCGAATGGAAGGTACCACAGGCAAAAATCCCTACAAAGACACGCAAATCTCTTATGATAGTCCGTGAATCAGCGCTGCGATGGGGCCAGACCCACACAAAGCGTGTGCATGAATCAACTGCTACTAAGATGTACTTATACGCAGTATCAGAAGAAAAAGGACCGCAGTGATCCAAATAAACGCATCCTAGTGGTTTATTAGATATGTACAACTGTGTCTGTGGCGGACGTGCAGCAGTCGAAGGCTTAATCTGCTGGCAAATGTCACATTGAAGGACATAATCGCACGTCTGTTTGTACCGTCCCCGCCACCAGAAACGCTGTTGTAATTGAGTTACAGTGGCCGAGACGCCCGCATGCGCAGACACCACACCTTCATGCGCCGCTGTAATCAATGTAGCTCTGCGGTCCGAGTTGGGAATCAACCGCTCCCCAACTTCAGGAATTTTCACATAAGGAACCTTATCGGGACTTAAGTGGTATGTGTACTTCAAAGGGAATCCCGTACGATGTTTACCTCCCTTCTCAGTGGCAGCAACAGCCGCCAAGATGTCATCATCAATCTTACTTTTGAACCGTGTAACTGCTGCAACTAAGTATGTAGATACTGCTGATTTCGCTGCCTCATCAGCAAGCGAGTTACCGACAGCGTGAACTCCAACACGCTGATGGCCGAGAGTATGAATCACAAACACAAGTGGCAACCGCTCTTTAAGCTCAGCCACTCGAACCCAGATCATTTTATGTTTTATTGTGCTACCCTTGAAATCATTAAAGTCATTCTGAATCCAAAAGAACAAGTTTTCATTGTAAGACTGGACACAGTAATAGGAGTCACTCAAATAAGAGTCGTCACACTAGGATCTGCGTACTCCAATGCAAGCATCAGAGCCCAAAGCTCTGCCAATTGTGCGGTGCAGTCCCCTAGAGTCTGCGTGTGCACGACTCTGGACTTGAACTCATCGTTCACCATGGCACCGACCACAATGGCGCATGCGGAAACGTAGGCATGTTTAGAGCCATGCGCAACCTGCGCCGAACCATCAGTGTAAATGATGCAATGGAAATCCTCCAAAGGTCGCATTGCTAAAGGAGCTGGATGAACAAATTCATACGGCAAGTACTCCTGCGACCGTAATGAGGCGTCAAAGATAAACGTGACATCCGGGGACGTCAAGGAAGCAGCCCATTGTATCCACCGAGTGTGCAAAGCTTTTGAATTAGGTACACTGGCTTTCGTAACCGCCTCCAAAGCAGGACACGGGGTAACAACCAACATGCGTTTTCCCTGTGACAGAGCACGTTCTTTAAGAATCGCCATCTGTACAGCTGTTAAAACTTTCTCCACAGTGGAAAATCGCATTTCAGCCGAAGTGTACAAGTGTGACTTGTAAGCAATAGGTACTGTGTCTCCTTCATTAAAAGTCAGGTATGTGAAACCCACCATCCCAGGGATGATTCTTATCACCAGGTTGGTGTGGTTGTCACGAGTCAGTAAAAATTTTGAAACGAGCAGATCAGCCTGAAAGGATTGCAGAATAGCTGAGTGCTCAGGCAGCCAGCATGATTTGGAAAAAGTTGGGTGTATCAAAGCATACAAAGGCTTGATACGCTGGGCATATTCTGGAATGTATGTCCTCCCGAAATTTAAAAAACCCAGTAAAGACTGTAATTTTTTGTTGTCGGAGTCCGCAACTGTGCGCATTTCTCCAGGAAGTGAGGAGCCAATCCTCTACCTTCATTGTTGAGCTCGTAGCCCAGGAACAACACTGTATACTCTGCAATGTGCGATTTTGCAAAGTTGAATTTGTAACCCATGTCTGCAAAGCTACAAATTAAGCGGTCAACGCGACACAGATGCTCCCAAAGTTCGTCGTCTGTGAGACAAATGTCATCCACATACGAGCAAGCATCAGGGTCGACTCTCTCCAAAAGAGAGACTATGCGGGCAGTAAAAATCCCAGGGCTATTCTTATAGCCCATAGGCAAACGCCAAAATTGTTTTTGGACACCGCCACAAGTGAAGGAGGTCTATTGGGAACTTAGACCATCCAAGTGGTGGGCATAAAAACCGTTGGATATGTCAAGCGTGGTCTTAAAATGCTTACGCACTAGACTATCCACTAATGCAGACCCGTGAGTATTCTGTACTGCACAGGTACGGCAATGCGAGTTTAAATGTCAGTAATCCAATACCAAATGATAAGAACCGTCTGGCTTGGTCACAGTAAAAAGTGGGTTATTCATTGGTGACACACATGTTTCAATCACTCCCTGATATTCTAATTGTTCAAGGATTTCCGCCTCAGGTTACGTGGAATACATGAGCACTCTTTCGTTACAATCATTTCAAACCAGAACGTGGAGTAAATGAGGACGCGTGCATATTTGAAATTTTTATTTACTAATGCAGTGTTCTCAAAAGCAGTATCTTAGATAATACAAGCAAACATATTATAAGAAGCAAAGTTATCAGCATAGTTACTAGTCCATAGAATGTAAAAGGTGACAACATAATAATTATGCTGAAATGAATAGGGTTCAACAACACCTATTTCTCATCCTCCCTCTCTAGCATATTATATTATATCTAAGAAGGTCTCAGTGGGTTTTAGCAGGGCGGCCCTATACCTCAAGATCCTAGTGTGAAGGGATCACATCATCTTCCACCAGCTCTCTGCATGCGAACAGCATCAAGTGTGTATCGTGTGCTGTATGCAAAGCAATATAAAACGCGCCTAAAGCCAGATTTTGGCAGCAGCTGCATTTATGTTATGTCTAGGAAGGTGCGAAGATCAGACCTCACAACAACACTATGTCGAGTTATCCTTGAAGGCTTCAGCACTCAGTGTACAGACACAGTTTACTAAGCAGAGCTGATATCAGAGCAATAACATATTATTCTCGTGTAAATCACAACGCTCTTCTAGGCTGAAAGCTAAAACAACAATTATGTGTCGTGTGTGTTATATTCCTGTATTAGATCATTCTTAGAATGATTATAGGTCATGTAGAATGTCTAGTATGTCATGTAGAATGTGTACAGGGAAGAGCCATCAGTTAGAGATTACCTGCCTACTGTGGATGTATAAGCTGTCTTATCTCTACAATAAATCTACTAGAAACTACTCCATGCGTGGACTTATTGCATCAACATCAACATAATTACTGGCGACGATCGGGAGAACAAACACCACAGACAAGTAGAAGAGTTCAAGACAGCGCTCACATTTAGGAAAATTTTTACTTCAACGACAGGAGCCCTCTCTTAAAGAAAACTGTCTGCCTGCATTTTATACGCTGAAAAACCTTTGCGACACAAAGTAATCACACTGCAGCACCTATCCTTTAAAGCTCGTAACAGCAACTCAGAAAAGCGGCTGCCGACGAGAAACACTTCAACGGAGAAAGCTGCTGTCTACTGGAACTCCCAAGGACTGGAGCCACAACCGTGAGTGAAAAGTGGTAGTTTAAGAGAAATAATAACCCTTTTACTTGCACTTAGTGACTCCCACCGTTGGATGGTGCATCTTTTGAACGGCAGCGTAATCCTGCGTACCCGCTGCTGCACTGTATCATCGTGTGTCATAGCAACACACCAAAGACTCCATCGCGCACTCTGTGATCCCGCGACTGTGAGCAACTCTCCGGCGGACAAACGAAGTGCACTCTGGGTATTACCCCTTCACCTGACTGACGTCTGACGTCAGCAACGTGCAGCCATTTTGTTTATTTTCTTCGTGATTCTTCACAGAAAACTCAATCACGGAGCGTTTATTCACAACAAAATAACTAATTCGACAAAATTACCAGAAAATTACTTTTAGCAGGAATCGACTACTATTATCAACAGTCAACAAGGTAATAACAAAAAAAATATATATATATTTTTCCTTGTGGTATTTACAATGTCCAATATTGCTGCCCCACCTCACTTTCTACAAACTGCTGCTGAACCAAGTATTGAGTGGGATCTATGGTACCCAATGTTCTTAGCCTACGTTGATGTACTGGAAAAAGATGGGTGCTCAGCAAAACGCAAGTTAGCTCTCCTTAGACACTGCCTTGGTGGAGCAGGAATCAAAGAATTTGATAATCTTCCGCCCATTGAAGGTGCTGGAGACATTGATGTATTTGAAAAAGCCTCTAGACAAATGAAAGTCCGTTTTGGCAGAAAAATAAATACAGTTATGGAGCGTTTTAAATTTTATTCCCGCATCCAGAAACAAGATGAATCGATCGAAGACTATGTTTCTGCTTTACGCTCATTAGCTTGTTCTTGCGCATTTGAAACTATTTCTTACGAACAAGTTCTGCGAGATCAAATAATGATGCGCACAAAAAGTAAGAAAATTCAGGAGAGACTTTGGTTGGGCACAGAATCCTCCTTAAGTGCTGTCATTAACATTGCGAAGGGGATTGAACAATCAGAACTATTCGTATCTGAGATTAGGGGCCAAACACCTAAATCACAAGTTCCTGAAACTGAAGTTGCATTGGTAAAAGGTCAAACCGCCTCATCTGGTCCTAATAGATTTCCTCCCAAGAAAGACAATGAGAAAAAATTCCCAGACAATAGGAATGTTACAGATAATAAGTTTTCTTACAGGAGAAATGTATCTTGTTATAGATGCGGCAGTTCAAACCATTTAGGAAATTACCGGGGGTGTCCAGCATGGGACAGAGTATGTGTCAAGTGTAAGAGAAAAGGCCATTTTGCTAATGTTTGTCGTTCTTCCCAAAAGGTTAACTACATTTCTCAAGAGGAAGAAGAAGTTTTACAAAGTTTCAATTGTATTTTATCTGTAGATGAATCGGAACAAAAAGAATTTCCCTCTTACACAATTTTAATCGATAATCAACCCATTCTTTTAATGATGGATTCATGTTCATGGTATTCCATTATTGGTTTGAATCTCTTCAAGAGTCTTTGGGGTGAAAGAAAATTATCATATCCTGACATTTCTCCAGGTGGCTATTCTGGGCAAAAGATAAATATTGAAGGTTTCTTTTGGGCTGATATTCAAGTAGAAGATAGGTACACCAAAGGGAAAATATACGTAGCCACCAAAGGTGTCGCCATCCTAGGGTGGCCACATCAAGGATTATCGGGAATCAAACTTGACCCCAATGCTGATCCTCCAGTGTACTTGGGTGATCCATCCATATTAAGCATAAGTGATTTAGGTGATAATACTTCTTTTGTAGAAAACACTAGAAAAAATGTTCCCGAAGTTTTTAGAGATACTCTAGGAAAATTTACAGATTTTAAACACAGGATTATTCTTAACGATAATGCTGTCTCAGTTAGACACAGGGTCAGAAATGTTCCCTTGGCATATCGTGAGAAACTTAAGGAAATTCTAGGGGATCTAGTGTCTAAACATATCATAGAGCCAATAGAGTCCTCCCCTTGGGTTTCTCCTGTAGTTTTGTCCCTCAAAAGTTCTGGTGAGCTCCGCCTATGTGTGGATCTCCGCAGCTTAAATAAAGAAATATGGATCGATAAACACCCCCTCCCGAATATTCATGAACTGATTTCCTCACTCACTGGTGCCACTATATTTTCCACAATTGATTTGGCTAGTGCCTACCACCAGTTGAATTGCAAGAAGAGTCAAAGACATTAACAGCTTTTGTAACTCCAGAGGGCATGTTTCAATACTTAAGGATGCCCTTTGGACTTGCCAGTGCTGCCTCTGTCTTTCAACGTTTGATGAAAGAAGTTCTTGCTGACTGTAAAGGAGCTATCGCGTTCCAAGACGACATCCTAGTTTTCGGGAAAGATCTTAAAGAACATGATCACAATCTACATTGTGTATTGTCTAATGTTCAAAGAAAAGGTCTTACTTTAAAATTTAATAAGTGCAAGTTTAGACAACCGAAAGTGGAGTATCTTGGACACGAGATATCTAAAGATGGCATCAAACCGAAACTCAATCATGTTAAAAGCATTACTGATGCTCCTATTCCTTCTTCTAAAGAGCAATTACTGTCTTTCTTAGGACTTACTGAGTTTTATGGCAAATTTGTTAAAGATTATTCTACTATTGTGCACCCTTTACGATCCTTATTAAAAAAGCAAGCTAAATTTGTATGGGGCAAAGAACAACAGTCTTCTTTTGACACTTTAAAGGGTAAAATCATCAATGCTCCTTTCCTAAAACCTTTTTCAGTCCATAAAGAATGTATAGTTTGTGTGGACGCGAGTAATGTGGGCCTAGGTGCTGTGTTAATGCAAAAAGACCATTTAGGTGAATGTGTAGTATCTTATGCATCCAGAACATTGCGAGATGCTGAATTTAATTATTCCACAATAGAGAAGGAGCTCCTCGCTTGCACATGGGCGACTCAGCATTTTCGTCAATTTCTTTGGGGAACAAAATTTACACTGAGGACAGATCACAAACCACTTGTAAATATGTTGTCAGCTGGTGGTGGAAGAACTCTCACTGCTCGCCTTGCACGTCTTGCTGCTAAATTGCAGGAATATCGCTGCGAGGTGGTTTATGTTCCAGGACGCTCTAACGTGCATGCAGATTGCATGTCACGTTTTCCTATTAGTAATTTTTCTAGCAAAGATCTCTCTGACGAGTGTGATGTAGCCTTCAGCTTGTGTGATGTTAACTTAATCGCTGGGAAAGATCAAGAAAATCTTATAACCGTGAGTAGTTGGGCTACTGCCATGGTTCAAGATGTTGCGCTTAAGAAAGTTAAAACTTTCTTGAAAAATGGTTGGCCTGAGGAAAAGAAAATGAGTGGTGATTTAGCTTCCTTTTTTAAGGTAAAGGATGAATTGATGGAAATTGATGGTATGATATATAGAGAAGATAAAATTGTACCTCCGTGTAGTATTAGAAATTCCATTTGTAGTCTGGCCCATGAGGGCCATATGGGGATGTCTACCACCAAGAGAAGGATCAGAGAATTTTACTGGTGGCCCAGTATGGATGCCATGATAGACAGATGGGTCAGAAACTGCTCTCCTTGTTCATTAAGTGATAAGTCTGTGAAACCAATTTCCGCTGGTATTTCTCCTATTGAATTTGCTCTTGGACCTTGGAGGAAGATAGGAATCGACATTATCGGTCCTTTTAATTATCAGTCGGGAAAAGATATGTTTGCTATAGTTCTTGTAGATTATTTTTCAAAATGGCTCGAATTAAAAATTGTTGAAAAAGTCAGTTCTGAAACCATTGTAGAATTCTTGAATGAGGTCTTCTGTAGAGAAGGTTTGCCAGAAGAAGTCGTTTCAGATAATGGACCACAGTTTGTTAGTGAAGTTTTTATTTCATTTTTGAAAGCTTGTGGTATCCAACATAAGAGAGTCTCTAATTATTCTCCACAATCTAACGGCCAGGTGGAACGCTTCAACCGAGTAATTAAAGAGTCTTGCCAATTAGCCTTGCGAAGTGGTTTGAAATGGAAAAGAGCTTTACAAGCCACTTTATTCACTTATCGAATGTCTCCTAACTCTGTAACAGGGTTATCTCCTTTTGAGATTTTGCGGTGTAGGAAGCCAGGCACTAAAGTTTTCCCTTGGTGGTTGAAGGCGAAGGATTCTGTGTATTTGGAATTAGACATGAAGGAAGTCAGAGATCGTGTTAATAAATACCAAGAAAAGATGTTACAGAATTTTCCTCAGAAGAATACTCCTTCCAAAATATCTGTAGGTGACCTTGTTAGGGTGAAGTTTGGTGGTATTATTCCGAAGGGTGTATCCAGGTGGTCTTCTCCAGTTAAAGTTACTGAAGTTTTCAACAAAGCTGTTAGAGTGGAAGGTGGGAAAATCTGGAATTTTAGGCGCATATCGATTTGCAAATCTGATATTTCAAAAAACCAAAGGATTGTTTGCTTGGATGTGAAATCTCAAGGAAGTAAACCATTGACTGAAATTGATTCAGGTCTTCCTGGTTCACATGAAGTTTTTGACAATTTGCAATCTCCCTATGCATCTGTTCCCCAGATAAACGATAATGTTTCTCTACAGGTTGCTTCTTTTGTGGATGAAGTTGTTTCTGACGAATGTACTCAGAATTGTAACTTAGAACCTGTTTGTATACGCAGCAGTTCTCGGGTGAAACATTTCCCTGGAAAATTCAAAGATTTTGTATGTTCTTAAAAAAAAATTTCTTATAGAATTTTTCAATTTTTGTTTTTTTTTGTTTCTTTTAGGGGGGAGGTGTGTTATATTCCTGTATTAGATCATTCTTAGAATGATTATAGGTCATGTAGAATGTCTAGTATGTCATGTAGAATGTGTACAGGGAAGAACCATCAGTTAGAGATTACCTGCCTACTGTGGATGTATAAGCTGTCTTATCTCTACAATAAATCTACTAGAAACTACTCCATGCGTGGACTTATTGCATCAATTACAACAGTGTGGAGAAGCAGCCAAAGGTAAAATGGTGTTTAAACATTTAATAAGCTCATGCTAACTTAACACCGTATATAGGCAAGCAGTAACTATATGACAATAGCAGACCATGTGGTAGGTTTTTGTTTACTAGTTTTTATGGCCTGTGGTGCTATACTCAAATCCCTTTATTTTGTTATTGGGAGCGGACACAAAAACATGTGATTCTGTGACTTTTTAATAGTTATATTAAAATTTATATTATGTAAATTGCGTCCCTCTTTTTTGTGTACTTTTATGATTTCTATGTGTAAACCGACGAAAGGCTAATAAAATGAAAAATGACTACTGTAGCATATACTTTTTTAGTTCTACATTAAAAATACATATACAAAATTAATTTACAATATTATTAAACATGACAATATTTGTACTAGTTTATTATGAAGCAGAATAGACTTTTTTAATTCTCCTTATACTTTACCACAGGGAGATCTCCACCTCCACGGTCCTTATTGTAAAGAATAGGCAAAATTAAAAAAAAGTGTTTTTAACTCAGACGAAATGAGTACAAATACTTTTATGTTAAGCATTTTGTAAATTAGTTTCAAATATGTATTTAAAATGTAGAGCAAAATAAAAAATAACTCACCAACAACTTAATTTAGACCTAAATATGTAATTTATTTACGCATATTAAAGAAAATACAAGCGGTTTTTCTTGTCTAACTGAAAAAATTATTTACTACTTAAAGTAAAACAATTACATGTTTTATTATCCATTAATAATCACAAAAAGCGAAACATAGAATTATAAAAATCTTTTAAATGTAGTTTACTAAAAAATGTTACATTAATTTCTAAATAAAAATGTATTTTTATAATTTTCTATATTTAAATAGTTTATTTTTAGATTTTAAAACATTGATTGATATATATTTATATTTTTAACTATTTTGAATAATTTAATTAATTTAATATTATTTCCTATGGTCTTTTATTTTAAGTCCCTGCCTCCATTATTTTCTATGGGCGTGCCTTGCAGTACCAGTGGTGGGTCATGTCTGGTGCTGGACTTACAGCAGCTCTGAGATGTAATTTACTACTGTTTTGGGTCCCTATTTCTCTGTAGTAATCTTACAAATGCATTTTGTGAATAGTAATGGAGTTGTTCTTTGTTAGGGTAGGGGGGTTCATGTCCTTGTGTGGCGCCGCGGCCAGGGCGACTGACTCCGGAATCTGGGGATCACGGTTCGATCCCCAGCACCGGCGGCAGATTAGCCCAGCACCATGTGACTCTGGGCAATAGCTTGCTTAATCTTCCTGACGGCCCCCTGCGCCTAGAGACCCTTACGGGTGATTGTGCGCTTTACAAATGTGGATTTACTTAATTTACTTACTTACTTCTCTAAACCACTCCTAAATCCTCACTAAATTTCTCCTATTTAGTGGTCAGTATGTCCCTCCTTCCACCCACTTACCCTGGTCCCTCACACATATAATAAACTTACATGTGTGAGTATCTCCTCATAGAAAAATTAAGAGAGATGGAGATAGATTTTACGCTCATAGGTTTGTGAATACCATTTTGTAGTACTTCAGTATTATTATTGTTATTATTATTATTATTAATATTATTATAGTACTACAAATCATAGTACAAAATGCTTCCCACCAAACTGTGCTTCTTACATATGTGCTCACTCATCCTTGGGAACAGCTTATACCACAGCTTGCATGGCCGCCCTGCTAAAAGCTGCACTTGGTGCTATTTTATTATACTACAATTTCTTTAAAGATGCTAGCTTTTACCTAGATCCCCAAAGCTTCCCAAACCACTTCATCCCCATCAAGTCCCCGTCAGCCCCCCATAGTGCACAGAGTGTGGAAAGGACTACCAAGGGATACAGTGTAAAGAAGGAGCACACAACAAAGGAGCAAAACAACATGGATGGCACTCCAGCAGGACAAGAGCATAAGCGCTCCACAATGCTTCTTGGGACATGCGTATAGGAGAGAGGCGGGGTAGAGAGACAGAGATCAGCAGCAAGTTCTTGAACTCGGAAACAAAGCGCCTTCTAAGTTCTGCTTTTTGAAAAAAATGAACCTTGAGATTATATAAACTATTTAGGCCAAATTTGTGAGCCAGCAGTTTTATTGTCCAGGGATAAATATGTATTTTCATTACCTTTTTAAATTAACTTCACGCCTCCTCTAGCTAGAATAATTCCCTGGAGGTCATTGTACTTTACTGCTCTATGTGTCCAGAGACTAACGTGAAGCACCCGAATAACACAGGCAATACAATTAGCTTTCTCTTGTTGTTTGGCTTGTGCACTTTGCTCTGACTCATACTGTCTGACTTATAGCTACATGTACGATTTTCAATGGTAGATAGATGTGCTGTGTGATTGAATAGAGGCGTTGCTATTTTGAGACAATTTCAATTAGGATCCCTCAGCGGTTTCAACAGCCATGGCTGGTTGAGATACGCTAAGTCTCCTAATTGAAAGATAGACAGAAGGGCAACATTTAGTTACACACTTTCAGATTATATCACCTGATATTTCCCACACAAAGACAGGACAGATCATGCTTGCTTAAAAGCCAGGCCCTCTCCAGTAGTAGTTTTGACATCAGCTGTGGTGTTGTGCTGTATGAAAGCATCATGTACAGATCCTGGAAACAGGACACAGATGTTTGAGATGTACAAATCTGCCAAGCCTACAACTTGCACGATGATAGAATGGAAGTGCTTCCTGTTCCAGTAGACTTGCTCCCTGTCATGTGGTGGTACTAAGGCAATATGGGTGCCATCAATAGATCCAATTGCATGTGGGATGTGCCCAAATCCAAAGAAATTCACATTCACAATGGCTAAATGCTCACATCTGGGGAACTGGAGGTAGCTGGTCATGAGTCTCAAAAGTGCTGCTGGCACCTCTGTGAGTATCAGACTGAACATAGGTTGTGGCAGTCCACCTGAAATAGCCACAGTGATTGAAAAAATTAAAGGCTGGCATGAGTTTTACAAATGGTGCGCTTGATGTAGATGTAGAATAAGTGATGTGAGGCAGAAGGTCAGGCTCCAATTTATGATATACATCCAGAATAGTTTGTTGATTCAAACAGAACTTCTGGATCACATGTTGCTCTTCCATTGTGTGTAGGTCTAGAAATGGGTGGTACACTGGAGCCTGATGTCTCTTCCCTCTCCAATGGTAACTATGTGAGGAGTAACACAAATTGTATATTGGTCACAGTGTGCAGTGACAGTTGTGAAAAGTAAGGCAATAGTCATGTGTCTGAACATGAATGCTTCATGGAGCACTACACATTTTACATCATCAATGTCAAATCTCAAAATCCACCAGTTATCCCCAAAGTGACTTCCACAGGTCTGTTACAGAACTGTGTACATCATTAGTTCAGAAAAGGTAAATTGCCACTATAGTGAAGGTAGCAGTTAACTGTTACCAATACAGTGTTCCCAACCTCTAATATGGCGAATGCCTGACCTCGCTAATAGAACGTGTTGAACGTACACCCCTAACGTTTGGGATCATGGTGGTCAGTGCTCAATGGCTGTGTGTGCAGACTGTGGTTAAACGAGTACATATCCGCTGCGGTTGTAAAAAAATCTAACTATGTTCCTGACACTGCTTCCATCAACACCTCTTCCATTTTTACTGCTGTTTGCCACCTTTGGGAGCAATGGTGTTATGTTATGTTATGTTATGTTATGTTATTAAATCATTTATTGAGCGCACTAACACTGATTAGTTTCTTGGCGCTAAGTTGACAGTAACACAATCGGAGGTGGAGAAGGAGGATTAAAAAGCTTGTCTAAAAAGCCAGGTCTTCAGTGCTTTCCGAAAAGGTAAGAGATCTTGGCAAGAACGGATCTCCAGGGGAAAGGTGTTCCAGAGGCAGGGGGCCAGTGTTGCAAATCTCCGTCCACCAGAACATTTAAGTTTAAAGGGAGGGGTCTGGAGAAGGGCTAGATGGAGTGAGCGAAGGTTGCGGGGGGGACGTATTTGGTGATCAGTTGATTAATAAATTTAGGGCTTTTGCCGTGTAATGACTTGAAGATCATACAACCTGCTTTGAAATAGCAGCGTTGTGTGACCGGAAGCAAATGCAGCTCGATGAGAAGAGGAGTCGCCGCCTGCCATCTTGGTTGCTTCAGGATCAGCCTAGCAGCATAGTTCTGCACCATCTGGAGACGCTTAAGCAAATAGCTAGGGAGACCTAGATAGATGGCATTCGCGTAATCCAGATGGGACAGGACAGTGGCGATCACAACCTGGGTAATTGCTTCAGTCGTTAGTAGCCGCCTGACCTTCCTAATTTTTTTTAACTGGTAAAATCATTTGGATACCACTTGTCCCACTTGTGTTTTTAGTGAGAGATCACTGTCCACAATGACTCCAAGCGCTTTAGCCGAAGGTGATGGTTGCGGAGCTTGACCCAGTTCTGAAGGCCAGTAGTGAGAGCCCCAGTACTTGGCACTATCCCCAGTCAGTACCAGTTCAGTTTTACCTGGGTTTAGTTTCAATTGATTTTGGTCCATCCAGGATTTAATAAACCTCATGGTTGACTGGAAATGGCTCAAAGAGTTTTCGGAGTTATCAATGGTGAAGAGTAGCTGCAGGTCATCTGCGTAGTTAAAAACTCTCACCTGTTTATCCCTCAAGGTTTGTATAAGGGGGAGTATGTATATGTTAAAGAGATGGGGTGACAGGGAGGAGCCCTGTGGCACTCCGCAAGGGATGGCCTGTTTAACACCGGTCAAGTCCCCCAGTCGCACCGCTTGGGAGCGGTCCTCCAAGAAGGACCTCAACCAGCAGGCCGCCATGCCCTGTATGCCGGCCTGTCCGACACGGTCGATCAAGATGTTGTGGTCGACCGTGTCGAACGCGGCCGACAGGTCCAGTAGCACTAGGGCCTGGGGAGAACGTCTATCTACGCAGTCTCGAAGGGTATCCAAGACTGCGGTGACCACTGCCTCCGTGGAGTGTGCAGGCCGGAATCCAGCCTGACGGGGGTCAAAGCAAGAGGACTCCTCCAGAAAGTTAGAGAGGTTTTTCGCCACGTGTGCCTCTAAAATTTTCGCCAAATAAGGCAATAGAGAGATAGGCCTGAAGTTTGCCTTGCATCCAGGATCCACCCCGGGTTTTTTTAATAGGGGTATGACCGTGGCTTCTTTAAAAGTGGACGGGACAATGCCCGACAAAAGGGAATCATTTAGAAGGGCAAGAGTAGGGGTTGGGTAAGTGGAGAAGCATTCTCTCAAGATGCGAGGGGGACAGATATCCAGTGGGGAGCCAGATTTGACTCTCATCATTAATTCCAGGATCTGGCCATGGGTTATAAGTTGAAAATTAGTAAGAGTGGCAGAGCCTGTCTTTATTGCCATACCGGTCATGATTGGGGTCTTCGGTTGGGGAATGCTAGTTTTTATGTCTGTGATTTTATCAATAAAGTAAGAATTGAGTGAATCACACAGACACTGAGTGGGGATTACTTTAGGACGGACATTCTCCAGATTGGTCAGTTCATTGAAGACAGAGAAAATATCCTTAGATCTGTTTGATGAGTCCAGAATACGAGAGGAGAAATACTCCACCTTTGCTGCAGAGATGGCATTCATGTATTCCTTCCTCGCCCTAGTATATTTAGTTTTTTCCTCAGTTTCGTAGTTACGGCACCACAGGCGCTCAAGCTGACGGAGAGCCAGTTTCTTGCTTTTTAAGTCGGCAGAAAACCATCTGTTAGCATCCGTACACCGAGCGAGTTTAATTTTTTTATACGGGGCATGAAGATTGCTAGCCGCTTGTAGCCAATCGGTTAGAGAAGAGACTGATAGATTTATGTCGTTATCCAAAGGAGGGACATCATTTGCCATTGACTGTAGAAAAGCAGTCTTATCCATAGCGTTCCAGTTCCTAGCCAATTTACCAGCAGTTGGCACAGTGGTTTTGTTGTGGGTAACATAAATCTCAAATTTAAGGATCAAATGGTCTGACCATAGGCAAGGCAGGGTAAGCGGGGGAGTCACGCAAGTGGTATTAGACCACACGTGATCCAATATATGTCCTTTGTCATGAGTGGGGGAGAGCACCAGTTGCTTGAAGTTGAGGTTGGACAGAAGGTCAGTCAGTTCCGCTGATTGAGAGCCCTCTAAATGGTGGCACGAAGGGCAGGGGAGAGAGACCCTCCCTAAACTCCAGAGATGCTGGATGCCCTGGTGGACGAGGACCTACCCCTGTATACCAAGGTCTATGGGTCACCAGAGGAACAGGTCAGTTCTCAAATACATATTGTACCCCATTTCACCACTTCTTTCTATTTCCATAGGCTACAATGTGCCTCTGAGTGTCAGAGTGTGATCATTATATTGATTGCAAACATTGTGTGGCTCCTACATAGGGCACACATGATGGATTATTGGGCCCTGGACTTTGTAGAGAGGAGGCCACCCTTAGTGTTACAGGCTGATCTACATGCAGAGTTCAAGTGACGCGCAGCGGTAGCGCCGTACACGCGCCGAAGAGGCGCCAAAGAGAAGCCAGTCTGCGCCAGTCCGCGTCCAGATGCTTCACGCTGGCCCTGGCCCGGGACCCGACTAGTACCATGGTAGGGAACCGTATATCCTACAATTCCTTGCGGTTACATGCCCTACGACCTTCCACCAGTCTGTCCTGCCGTCATTCTTTCTCCCCCACCAATCTTGACCATCACTGCAATTACTGTAAGTGGAGTACCTCCCGGCCATATAGCTGCCACTCTCCCCCTGGACAGAAATGGAGACTGTATCTCCTCAATTGTCGGTCATTACTGAAACATTTCACTGAGCTGCATCTGTTGATTGAAGAGCTCAATCCTGATGCTCTTTTCCTTACCGAAACCTGGCTCCAGATGGACAACGATCCGACCTCAGCGTGGGTTACACCTCAAGGCTACACCCTTAAACGCCTGGACCGTCAGTCTGGGAGAGGCGGGGGTTTGGCCAACATATATAGAGATAGTTTTAGGTGTCGTGTTATTCCAACCCCCTCGCCGACCTGTGAGAGTTTACACTTTGCGTTGGAGTTCTCCCCCACTATCACCCTCTCCGGTATTTTGCTTTACCGTCCACCTGGCACCCTTAATAACTGTATTACTCAGATTACTGACCTCACCGCAAATGCTGTGCTGACCTCGCCCAATTTTACTTTGCTTGGGGATTTCAACCTCCATCTTGATGATCCCCATGATACTGCAGCCAATAACCTGCGGGTCAACTTGCAAGCGATTGACCTCTGCCAAAGAGGCCATCAGGCGACCCATAATAAGGGACACCTTCTTGATCATATACATAGCAACATTGATCTTATTGTAGAGACCCCTGTTCCACTACCTTGGACGGACCATTTTTTAATACCTTTCACCTGGTTTTCCAACCCTCCCTCTTCTTCTCATGATCTTACCAAGCACCTGGGAAGGAAATGACCCTTACTCCCCCTCACTAACTGGACAGCTGCTCTTGTCCGAGATCCACTGAGGAATGCCACGAATCCCGCCTCTGCCACTAATAAATTTGATAATTGGATCTCTAGTACCCTTGACCAGGTTTTTCCTAAATGTCCTTGTAAATCTATAAGAAGACCCAAAGTTGCACCATGGTATAATCCTGCTCTCAGGTCTATAAAACTTGAGTGCCGCAAACTTGAGAGAGCTTGGAGGAAGGGCCACTCTCAGTCTAGGAAAGATGATTATAGGGCTGCAATAAAGCTTTATAAATCAGAGATCAAGAGGGCACAAGCTCTCTTCTACGAAGGGAAAATTAATGCAGCAGCCAACGCGCCCAGGGAAATTTTTAAGATAGCAAAGTCCCTCATCTCACCTCTTGCTGAGCGTCCCTCCGCTGAAGGCGCACAAGACCGTTGCAATGAGTTGGCCGTTTTCTTTTCGGAAAAAATTCAGACCATATACTCCTCTTTTAGTAATTCCAAGGACGATGCAGGCTCTGCTACACACAAAATATCTGACTCCCTGGCTCCCTGCAGGTTGGACATAATTCTGCTCCTCGATGCCTGTGGTCTAGATAGACTAATCTCTAAGGTCACCTCTGGGTCGCCCAACGACCCAGCACCCCCCCAGATCCTTGTTAAGGTCCTGGACGTTATCCGCCCGGTCATCTTAGAAACTCTAAACACTTCCATTGCTTCCAAATCTGTTCCACCTTCCTGGAAGTGTGCTATGGTGAGGGCATTGCTGAAAAAGCCCACCCTGGACCAGAGTAACTTGGCCAACTATCGCCCTATTTCGTTACTCCCGTGGCTGAGTAAACTGCTGGAGAGGCACGTTAATAACATCCTAACTGACTATTTGGAATCTAATGGTCTGCTGCGTGCCTCCCAGACAGGATTTCATCCGCAACACGGAACCGAAACCGCTCTTCTAGCGGTAACGGAAGAAGCAAGAGCCGTACTGGATCGAGGAGGAAAGGTGGCCATCATCTTATTGGACCTTAGTGCCGCGTTCGACACGGTAAACCATGCCATGCTATTACATCGACTGGCTGGCATGGGCGTGTAGGGCGCGGCCCTGGAATGGTTGGCATCCTTTCTGAGTGAGCGATTCTTTCAGGTCTTTGAGGGTGAGGTAGCCTCTCCCAAACATCCTCTCAGGTGCGGGGTCCCTCAGGGCTCCTCCCTGAGTCCGACCCTTTTTAATGCCTACATGGAACCTCTAGACAGGATAGTCCATCCCTTTGGTGTGAGTATTGTCACCTACGCGGATGATACACAGCTGGTGGTCTCTTTAGACAACTCAGAAGGATCATCCAACACCTTAGGCCCCTGTCTAGAGGCTGTTGCCAGGTGGATGCAAGCTTCCTGTCTGAAACTTAACGGGGAGAAGACAGACATTATTCTTCTTGGCAATCCTCCTCCGTCTGCTCTTGTATCCATCTGGCCACCATGTCTAGGCGTTCCTCCTGCCCCAAGGCCCCAGATAAAGAGCCTCGGGGACACTGCACTTGACTTCTCGGTCCAGGCCACCAAGACTGCTGCCACCTGCTTTGGATTAATGAGGATGCTCCGCAAGGTACTTCCCCTGCTCCCTTTCCAGGCGAGGAGGATCATGGTCCAGGCCCTGATACTCTCCCGCCTGGATTATGGGAAAGCTCTCTATTTGGGAGCCCCGGCCTCGGTGACACAGAGACTTCAGGTCACCCAAAATAGTGCGGCCCGCTTACTGTTCAACTTGCCTCGTCGGCAGTCAGCAAAGAATGCCTTGAAAGAGCTCCACTGGCTCCCAATTGCTGCCAGAGTGCAATTTAAGGCTATGTGTATTTTGCACAAATCCTTTCATCGAGTAGGCCCAGCGATTCTGCATTCCATGGTTACGCCTTATGTTCCATCTCGCCCCCTTCGCTCTGGCACCCTGCAGCTGGCTACCTCTCTTAAAATTAAGAGAGCCCGCTGGGGCGGCCGCTCCTTTTCCCATTCGGCGGCCAGACTCTGGAACGCCCTACCCCTCTCCATTCGTGGAAACAGTAATCTTTTGTCTTTCAGAAAAGCTCTGAAAACGCACTTGTTCGCCAAATCCTACTGATCTGCTTTGAGCCCGCGCTAAGCAATTTAGTCATCAAGCGCTGCGAGGCCTCAGGGCAGTTATGCGCTATACAAGTGTAATTTTTCATTTCATTTCATTTCATAGTAGCTATAATTAGTTCTCAAATCACATCATGGTATTTGTGGATTGTTATGTGTACTCTTTACACCATGAGCCATGTCTGTATGTTGTTGTTGGCATTTGAGGATACATTGTAACTTCCTACTGATCACCCAGCCCACATCAAATCTTGTAAAACAGTTGTCTGGGAGGTAGCTATACATCACAGACCACTTCAGAGTGCCACACAACTGTATGTTCACATATGAACTGGTAGAAGTTTAACTTTTCTATTTCGAATTCTTGGAAATGTGAGGTTCATGTGGGATAAGTAACCCCAGCCTGCAAAGAGCAAGGCCTGACTGTGGCAGGAGATAATGTCCCTGTAGACGTGTTGATCCATGAATGTTCCCTGTTAGAGTTACCTGTACTACTAGTAGCCCAGATAGATGTTACATTAGTAACATGAGGCACAGTGACTGAGGTGATCCCCTGGCCTGAAATGTCTTTCCATTGACCCACAGTGTCAATGTGTGTCTGTCACTAAAGATTGTGCCCTTACTCACACAGGTCTGTTGACACTTTTTAGGTCTCGTCTATGCAGTGCGCATGGGCTGCATAGGAGAGAGACCTTTAGCCATGGGCACAGCTTTGAGGGCAAAAACGTGCATGCGTTGCATTGCTTGCAATTGCAACACGATCACGTCTGGCAATTCCCTTGCGGGAGCGCGTGGTGCCATATGGTCGCAATCATCGTGCCTTGCTGCATGTTCCCGCAAGGGAATCGTACAGACTCCCTCCCCCTGCTGCCGTGCGAGGCGTGCACTTGTGCTGCTTTAATTTTGAAGACGGATGTATTTTTAGTATTCCTCTGTCCAAAAGTCGGTGCCAAATTACAGTTCTACATCTTTTGCATGTCCTGCCCACATAAGTGCTTATCTTTCTTTGTTCAATAAAACCCCGGTTAGAGTATGAGGGGCAGGGCTCGTGAACGCCTAGGCGTGTCGCGTGACTGTTAATGCCTCTTTTGCGTCATGTGAAAATAACTTATGTCTGGCTTCAATTTTGCAGTAGTGGGCTATTTTTAGTTCCCTTAGTTTTAGTTCCACGATATCGTCAAGTAAACGAGAGTCGTGACTTCGCTGGGGGGGGGGATCACGAGATGGAGCATGAAGACTGCCCGGTGGAAGACACTGAAGAGGAGGGAAAGAGCGAGGACAGTGGCAACGTCTCCCAGAACCTCAGCAATGCCTCTGGGGGAGGTGAGGCACTCGATGAGGCAGAGGGAGTGAGCTGAGGCACTGCCTGGGTTCCTGAGCCGCTGGTGGAAGCAGCCGCAGAAGAGCTGGCTTCATAACTGCTGCCGGGTTGCGGCACCCAGGAGGTGAGCTGTTCAGATCTATTTGATGTCACGTACAGTGCTCTAACTGACGTAACTGATCTCCTTGGATTTCTTAATAAAGCCTTATATGGGTTCGTCATGTTAAACAGCAGTGACATTCATGCGACAATTTTTACAGCAGTGAACAGTGCATCCTAGTTTACGCAGAGGCGTGGCTGAGTTACAATGTTGTCCACTTTTGGTTCCGGCAGCTGTATGGGTGGCAGCTGTAGTTGCCAGGTACCTTATTTTTTTTTTTTTTTTTTAAAACCTTTATTGGTACTTAAATTGGTTACAATCAAACCAGTACAGACCATCATGGTCAGCCATCGCTGCGGGAGCGGATAAAACAAGACAAATAGACCATGGCAGCACGAAGGCTCCGCTCCGCAAATACTTAGTTTTAACCCAGGAAAGCATGCTTACCAGAAGGTAACAGGATGAAAGAAGGTTTCATTTTAAGTTAAGTAGAAAGAGCAGGATCTGTGGCATAACACTTAAGACATAACAAACCAAGGGATATTCGGGAAGCAGGGTGTTCATAGTCCGGAATACTGTCGGTAAGGTATGGATGTTCCAACGCGGTATCAGGATAGTCAAAAAGCAAAGCAGTTCCCCCACCGAACAGTTCCAGGCCGCAGTGGCAAAGCATTTTAAAAGACACCCTCATCGTTCAAAATAAGAAAAGCATGCGGAGGATTCACACCACAGAAATCCAAAGAAGAGGAGAAAAGAAAAAGTAAGATCGAGCCAAGAGCAACAAAAAGTAAAGAAGGCCATAGAAACGAAAAAGAAAGGAAGAAAAAACAACAACACCCCTCCCCCAACCCCCCACCCTGCACCCCTGCATGTGGCTACGGCCTACCCCCCCAGCAGCGTGCCTGTCGCCCATTGTACGAACCCGAAATATAGACAAGAGAACCAGAGAAAAGGAGAGGCAATAACACACCAGAAGTTCAGAAAAAGAGAGAAAAAGAAAGGGTAACCAACAGTCCACGTTAGGAAAAGAAATATCTGGAAGATTCCCGGTACAGGAACCCCGACCCCCCCCCCACCGTCATGCAACGTTTCAATTGCTTAGGGAGTAAAGCCATAACATTGGGAGCACTCAGCGAAACAGGATAGTGGTACGCAACGTTTCAATCGCTTAGAGAGTAAAGTCATAACATTGGGAGCACCCAGTTAAACAGGATAGTGTTAATCGCTCAGCATTTCAAGTCCCACAGGAGAGTATAGATCTCCCCAAGTAGCAACAATGGCACCCCGAGCGCACTCGATTCCCACACGCAAGATCAATAGTACAGAATACACCAGTCACGTAGCGTCGGGCCGGGTTAGAAAGTACAAACAGGAGCACACAAGTCAGTAAGTCGCATCCACGTCCGGCCGCGGCCCCTCCGCGGGGAGCTGCAGCGTTTATCCCACAAGGAGTGACGGGCAAAGCTGGTGTTGGCTTACAGTTAATCATCGATCCAATGGTAATCAGAACATCCTCACGCCATTCCCAGAACGTATTCCTCAGGCCCCTTGGGGGTATTCATTCGCCATCTCCCAGTATCCAATACACTCGGCCGCCGCCATAACTAGGTCGAGTCGCCATTGTCTTAGGGAGCACCACCTCGGCGCAGTGCAGACAGGCTTCGGGGTCGCCGGCCCCCGCCAGATAGGGGGTCGAGGTGCGCCGGTGCCCCAACGATAAATCAGCACAGGAGGCCATCCTCCCCACCCACTGGCTTGTGCATACGGGCCCCCCCAGCCCAAGGAGCACTACTGCAGCATTATGCCCCCACCGGCAACAGTGAGCTGGAGCGTAAATCGCAATGTAATGTAGACAAGCAAACAGTGCACCTCCAGGGAAACAAAGGGCAGTACTCATTGTTCGGCTGCCGATGAAGTGTGCTGGGGGGGGGGGGAGAAGCAAACCGCACAGAGGGATAGCACAACACGCCGATTGCGGGCTCCAGCGGTGTCGAGGGGTATACTGGCCTCCATGACGGGAGACCGGCGTCCCACGGGTCTGTGTGGCCGCTGTTATTCAACTGGCGGCCGGATGCAGTACAGCGCGAGGTCCCGGCTGCCGGCGTCGGGCGGGCCGCACCCCGCGAAGGAGCACACCCCCGGCCATGGAGCGCGGATTTTCACCAAAGTCGGACGCCCCATCTCAGCGTCCCTTACGACGCGCAGAAGCTCCGTTTTCGCACAGGGCAGGCGAGCAAATCAGGCGGTGAGGGAAGAAGGTCGGCGGAGCCGGGACCCCATGCGGCCATCTTGGTCGCCGGTCTGGCTCCGCCCCCTGCCAGGTACCTTATTGATGAGGCGGGATGCTTTTGCCTGGTTTTAATATGGCCACCCATTGTGACTGTCTTTGATGTATCTTGAGCAGTAAATGCTAATTTCATATGTTCCATTCAGGTGGTCAACAGTGTATCCATGTCAACTTTTCAACACAAAGTGAGTGTGATATTGTACACAAAACTGAGCGTGATGTTTGGGCAGGGTTTGGCTGGGATTGTTCCCTGTGCTATAAATGGACATGCAGATCTTTAATTTGAAAAGGAGAGTGCAAGAATTTCTCAGGTGGTGTACAGTACTTCTAATGGCAGAACACCTACACTTCTAAGTAGTATATCGGTACATTGATAACTGGTGTATAGTCTTCTTTTATAACTCCCATGCCTTAAATATCACATTAAGGTGTTCTTTTGGATGTCCTCCCCCGCCAAATATGTTTTTGGCAATGTTATGGTAAATAAAGCATTTAGGATTACAGTGCAAAGTAAAATAAGTGATAAGTCAGCATAATGGGCAGACGAAGTGACCTAAAGTGCAGAGCCACAGACTCTGGAGCAAGGTAATAGGTTTAAGACCCAGGTTTAAGACCCAGTTTGGTCCTATTATTTAATCTCCATGTGCCTGAGGAAAGAAAATGTTATTGTATCCAATTGCATTAATAGTTATTGCAATTTCATACTGGTTTTAATTGCTTTTTATTTTGTGTCCTAGAGGAACGACAAATATTTGATGAGAACACTAAATAAAAAATGTAATAAATAATTGTACTGATTTCTACTTTGGACGTGTCATGGGTTTACTGTTTGGCCCGTTTATGGCTACATGTACAATTTTTAATGGTAGAACGACGTGCTGTGTGATTGAATACAGGTGTTGCTATTTTGAGACATTAGGAACCAAAGGAAAAATCTTTCTTAGACACAACTAGGCCTTGGAATGGAAAACAAAACATATTATGAAATCTGTATGTAGCATAGTTTTGGAGAAGTCATGTCCATCCCTAAAGCCAAAATTCCACACATCTGCACATCTATTGAGTTGATGAAATCTACTGAATCTATTGAATGTCTTCAAATGTGTAGTAACCAACTTCAACTCCAGGCACATAGATGACAGCACTAATCTTTATCTTTTTAGTTCAATTTTAGATCCCCAATTATCTTAACACAAACGACATGGATGTAGATACCTCACTTCCACCATTAACAATGTTCTCTAGCTCTCAACAGGTCGATCCACCACTGCACCTGCACAGAGTTTAGAAACCGTACAGAGTTCCTGTCCACCCAAGGATGAAGCCCTCAGTGATGACAATGCTCTTGAAGAGGTGGTCATGGATGATGTCCTGGCCCATCTGGTCAGCGTGGGTAGAGGCCAACAGTGGGGCTCACTGAGCCCACTACACCTCCTCCCACCGCTACAACATCACAGCCAACCTCAGCCCCCACCTTGTGTATAAAGCGAAGTCAGTCCCATCCTGTGACCCCAGTCCTGGATTCTGAGATGGCAGAAGAACCAGGACCCAGATGGAGGGGGCAAGCTGTGCAATGGGCACAGGGCTGTGGAGGTAGGGCACATGGGAGGGTAACTGTGAGCCCACAGAGTGAGCCCACTGAGGTCACAGACACCCAAGCAGCTATCATCCAAGTCCTGGGAGACTACCAGGACTCCCAAAGAGTGATGGGCCAGGTATTGACAGAAATCTGGGAAATGGAGGACCTGCAGAGGGACACATACTGGGAGGTTGCTGCCATCCACACTGAGGTGCCAGCGTCCACACCGAGGTAGTCAGCATCCGCAGTGAGGTAGCCGCCCTGGTTGGGGGTCTGTGGAACATAAACAACACTCTCGGCAGTGCTTATCCACCTGCATCTACCCCTTCCTGTGATCCAAGAAACATCCACACCATAAACCTCTGCAGCAGTCACAGGAAGAGAGGCCCTGCCAGAGGAGGCCACACATGAACATGCCCCTGTCTCAGCAGCTCCAGATCCCCCTTCTGGCGACCCAAGGGGACGTCCCCGCTGTTAGAAGGGGCGATCCCCGAGTGCCAGGATATGCTATCCCGACCACTCCGCGACCCCCTCTCCCAAGAAGACTGCTGAGTCCTCACGTGAGGTCCTCGCCGGGGAGGACTTCGGGTCTAGGATCGTACACACTGAGCTCACACCACACTTATGAACGGACACCACACCGTGGATTTCAATAAGCAAGTTCTTTATCACACAGTAGGTATTGAGGCCAAATGAACAAGTATTTACAAGCGGTCTAGGGATCGTAAAGTCTCAGTGGTAAGGAGTAGGGAAGCGGGACTGTCTCAGTATTAGGCCAGTATGAAGCCTACCCTGCGCACAGCTCTCAATCCTCGAGCCGGGGGATACGGAAGATGGTGGTCGTTCTGGCTGCTCCACTCACTTCTTCTCGAGCCAGGTCGTGTTGGTAGCGTCGATGGTCCAGCCGGACCAGAGTACTCCTCGAGCCGTGACGAGGTCAGCAGGGCTCGATCCGGAAAGAACAGAGTGTCTGTCAGTTCCTGAGGAGCCACGACTACGTCAGCAGGGCTCATGATGTTTCACGAATGTCCTTAGAGTTCAAGGAGGAGCCGCGACGAGGTCAGCAGGGCTCCGAGGTTCCAGTTCCTTCTTCACGAGGATGAGCCGCGACAACGTCAGCAGGGCTCGATGAGTTTCAAAGTTCAGTCTTCTCCCCAAGGGTTGAGCCGCGATCAGATCAGCAGGGCTCTCTTGTCCAGGATACAACTGCCTGCTAGTTCTTGGGCGGGCCTTGATATAGTGCAGAGGCTCTTTGATGTCCGGACCCTCGCAGGCAGAGATCTCATGCCTCGAGGCTGGTCATCGGAGTGTTCCGTCGGCTGGCCCTTTGATCCTTTGGACGAGGCATCCGGGAATTCCCAGACACCCAGCAGGGTCTGGAGCCAGCTCTCGGGGAGGCCAGAGGTGCAATCAAAACCAGCCCACAGGGGAAGGCCAGAGGTGTGAGAGAAACCAGTCTCCCAGGGGAGGCCGGGGGTGCGATAGAAACTGCTTGGTCTTATCTCACTCAGGAAGCCCTCTACCCCCAGCCGGGCATTGCTCGTCTGAAGCCTAATATTCGCTGGGGCCAGGGTCAGGCAAGGCCGAGGGAGTCAGGAACCTCGGGAAGGGTAATGGCGGCCGGTGGCCCTGTGGGGTGAGACAGGTTCTGGGCGCCCGGTACTGGGAAGGGGAATGGCGGAATGCGGGGATGGTCGTCCGTCGGTAGGGCCGTGTAGGGAGCGGGACAGACAGGGAACGGGACGACCAGGGGTTTCTGGGTGCAGGGCCAGGCTAACGGGGTGCTAAGGAATGGGGGGAACCACGCCACGAGGCCAGGTCCAACACCCGCAAAAACGAAAAAAACAGGAGCTCAGGACGGCAAGACAACCACCAGTAAGAGACCTCAACCATATGTCCTCCTGTGTGTGCTACACATTCACTTTGTTGGACTATTCCTGCCCACTTTTCCATATCAGATTATGTTGTACTTTGGACATACTGACCTTTCTGACTCTACTACAATGGTTTAATCCACCACAGAAGAAAACTTCACTTTTTTGTTTGCAATGTTGAATTTTAAATTAATTTCTTGATAATATGCATGTTCACTATATTAAAAACACAAAACAAAAAAGCATTGTCTTCTGTTGTGATTCTCAAATATAACAATGTGAATGTACTACCAAAGAACTTTGCAATGTCAACACTAGGGACATCTGGAAGCATGGATATGTTGTATGTAAAGAATGTTCAAATCAGGCTTACTACCATGTCACAACAACACATACATACAAGTGTCTGGGCTGAGAACATCTTTATTCCATTGTTCAAATAACAGGCTGACATGATGTCAGACACGTAGCAAATAAGACATGAATCAGTTATTATGAGTCAGTGATCACATAATCACTTGCAGACTGTAGTGTAGTTCCTATTATCCCAATAGGCTCTGCGCATTGGAATAATATCTTCAATAGTATAGACGTAGGACTGTGGTTAACTAGGTCTTCTACTGACGATATTAGACTTAAAGTTATGTGTGCCAGCAAGCTCAGAGTTCACTAGAAACTTTCTCGAGTAGGCAAGGAGGAGTTTAACCTCCCTGGATAGACAAGAAGGGATTTAGTTTCTGACAACCATAGAACATGACAACTTTGCTCTTCCCTAATCAAGAGTATATCTCTAGAGTTGTGTGAAAACAAAAGACAACTATTTTACTCAGTCAGTACGTGCATTCTTAGTTTCACCAGTTTGTAGAGAAATAAGAGATGGGCGTGCTTCAATAAAAAGATGTTGTTTATTGATCAATCTCTTTTCTCATACAAGAGAAATGAATCGCTATTATTGCAATACTTATAGTTAAGTAAAGTGCATACAGTAAAAACAGAATTATAAAATAATACTGTAAAAGCATTTATATGGTTTCTTAGCCATATGATACTTAAAATGGATAAATGATATACATACATATATATATTGACTAATCGTACTCAACTGGTGCTTCTAACTACGCCTACCCCGGTGTACCTGACCTAAGCCTAATACTTGGGAGGGAGTAAGTAAGTAGCAGTTTAAGTTAAGTTTGTTTTGCCAAGAATCTGACTCAAGAATTCTCTGTAAGGGGTTAGTCAGTTCAGTACCTGGGATTTAGAAGGCTGGAGGGTTGGTATCTCTGTCTCAGGACTCGATATCCCAGTTACCCGCGAGGGCGGCTGGAAACGCCGGAGGCTGGATTTCTCGGCAGGAGAAAAGGCAGCGTCTCTCTCAGCGCGTCAAAAAGGAGGGGCAGCGTCCGTGGGCTTTTCTGCATCAGCTGGGCTCTCCGGCAAGTAGCGCTGCTCCAAGCTCGTCACCACCGTGTCTTAGCTTAGGGCAGCGTCGGTATATTTATACCTGAAAGGTGCCGTGTTTGACGTAAGGATGGACATAAGACGTCAGCAAGAATGTCATAAGGACTGGTCGTTCTTACATTCTTTGCAGGAGTTCTCGAGCGAAATCAAAACAATAGCTGCGGGGGATTTCCCAGGTCTGTTGGAGGTTTGATTTGTTT
This sequence comes from Lissotriton helveticus, assembly GCF_964261635.1. Classification (NCBI taxonomy): domain Eukaryota; kingdom Metazoa; phylum Chordata; class Amphibia; order Caudata; family Salamandridae; genus Lissotriton; species Lissotriton helveticus. Next base: position 1,663,409,141 of record NC_136067.1, on the reverse strand, counting down.
TGAGAACTCGGTGTGCTTTCTAGGGGGCTGAAGGGATAGTGCTTGCTTAATGTGACAGCATGCGCTATGACCTAATCTGAAAACGGGTTTCTGTGCCGGTGTATGGACATTAGTGAATTAATAACCGGACAAGGGTCAGAAATAGGAGTTTCAATATAGGTACCTAGATAAACACACTACACCCACTCCACGATTTTATGTACATATTTACTAACCTAAGCAATAGTAAACATAACTAACAGTGCATGTGTATACCGAACCACCCCAAAAACATTTTTTTTTTTGTATTTGAAAAATGGTGTATGCGAAATGCACGAAATGAGTATAGGTACTGTATGCATTCAAGCAGTATAATCATTCAAAAAGGAGATGCACATTTTATATCGGCATGAATGATTTGCGAAATTACACATGAAATGGCTCTTGATACAGAAAAAAATTGCGAGACCATCTCATCACATATAAACACAATTAATTGCATATAAACTAGAGGTTGAGGTAATGTAATGTCTCTAGTATTCCTAAGAATAGAAGTTCTGTTCTCTAAGAATAGTTTTACTTTAAGCAGAAGATAAGTGCCAAAAAGGTAAATATTTTGGAATTGGAAAAAAGTCTTCGCTATTCAGGGGAGAAGAGAAAAAATTGTTCACAGTCCCTTTGTTTTCAAAAGACTGAAGGCCAAATTCAGAGTTCAGGGAACGCCGTGTGCAAGTTTGTTTAAAATCATTCTCTCTGTTCCGGTGAAAACATCATTTCAGACAGACTCTCGAAAAAACAGTCTACAGCTTCTGGTGAAAGTTCGACTAGGTTCGAAAATGTCGCTACCGTGCAGTCATGCGCATGATTGCTTTCAATGATGGTTTGATCAGAACTGCTTACAGAAGGTCGTACCTGGTCGATGCTGCCTTCATCTTGTACTTCACTACCCTTCAATCGTAGTGGTGAAGTTTCCACGAATGCCGTCAGCACAATGCATGAGCCTTTACTGGACCTAACAAAGTATCTGCATCCAATGGTACTTCTGATTGTAGTGTAAGACAGGTGTCCAACACGCATTCTTCGCCGCATAGCATGCATCTTAATACAGGCATAACACAATTCTGCCAGATGGGTCTGAATGAAAGAAACCAGGTCATATTCAGATCTCGTAGCCGGGCTAAGCCAAGGACTTTAGTTATGCGGTCCCGGTAGCGGATAGCTAGGATCGTTTCTTCCATTGTTGCTGGAGTCTTGTCTGTGACATGGCTTGCCATAACGAAGCAATAGTAGCAAGAATAAAATGCCTGCTACGAGTCCCAACAGGAGTGGAAGTCCGCCAAAGATGGAATGGACGAAATTTGGAAAAATACCCAGGATCGCTTTGAATGGGGTTAAAGCGCCTGAAAAAACTGTCTTAAATACACTCGCGATACCACTTGAATCAGAAATATTTAAGATTTCGTTCAGCATTTCTGCGAAGTGTAGGGGGCAATTTGTTGATAGCATTGAATGAATCTCTGCCGTTGTCCTTGCAACTTGGAGATCATACGTTTCTTTTGATGACGTCAACTGGGTTGGCATCTGTAGGAGCACAGTCTTCATTCTGCTTAAAGTATCAATTCGAATAGAAGAGATTTTTAAACTGGGCCATAACCTTCCCTCCCTGTCTGGAGCATCATTCGGGAACAATACTCTTTCACAGCACATGACCCTGGAAGTCACGCTTACAAGATAAGGTTTTCCTGGCAGCAAGCCACAACATCTGTGATCTACAATTAGAATGTAACTCCCGTTCGAAAGTCTTCTAAAGAATGGTTCTATTTGTGTTGTAGGTGTGCCTAACTGGTGACATGAAAGGTTATTTGAAGTCCCTTCACAGGCCCCATGCAAACTAATACCCTTACACGGAAGTATGCCACTTAGTGATTTTTCACAATTATTACCACTAAGAAATACACTCTGTCCGTTATTACTGACACATGTGTGTGTATATGGCAAGTTCCATGTGGACTTAATGTATCCTTTACCCAACCTTTCATACTGGCCTGCCTGTATATATTTTCGGCAGTATTGAAACTGGAAAGTTGTTATCGGAATATTTATTATCCCATGTATTATCCATTCAATGACAGGTCGTTCTGACATTGTCAATGGTAATCACTCAAGTTTTTCAATGCTCAGAATTGTATAGTCAGCACCCTTTTGTGCCAAACTGATTTGTTTATCAGTAAGGTTAAAGATATTAAATAGTGACGTTGTGTTGATTAAACGCCAAGGCACATAGCCTGAATGCAGATTTTGTAACGTCCAGCCAAACTGTACAATAGAACGTAATTGAGACTGACCGTGTTGCAACATCAGTAAGTCTTGTTCTATTATATCGATTGCAGAAGATACAATACTGTCCAGTGAATATATTCTGGAAGACAGAGTCATTAACCCATTGTCCACAACAGAAAGTGATTTTTCCAAATTAACACGGTCAATTTCCCGTATTTTTTCTGCTGTCTCAATTTGAGTTACTTTCCAAGCTTCGTTGTAAGCTGCATATATAGAGGCCGCTATGAAACGTTTTAGACGCTGTTTGCGTGGTCCCATGATGAAATCACGCAAGTCAGCACCTTCTTTAAGTAAAGTTAAGTGTTGCTTAATTTCTGACAGTGTGGATGTATGTAGCCATTGAAGGCAGAGTTTCCCCACACTATAAGTAGTTACAATCCCTGGATGTTGTCTCTGGGAGTATCTTGGGTCTGGCCTGGTCAATGTGAACCCCTGTATTTTGTTCAGGAATCTGTCTTGACAGTTTTTTGTGTCTGTGGGCCAGATCAACCATTGTTTCCAATCAGCATGTGTTCTGTTTTGGTTTAAAATATGAGATACGTCTATCTCAACATCCGTTGTGCTATTACTATTAGGTGTTGGTTTTGGAATAGACGGTTTATTCAAGTCTTTAATCTTGGCTAGGCCAAGACAGGATGTCTGTTGAATTGTATTATTCAAAAATATAATTTGTTCTGGGATCATGCAGGCTCTAAATAATGATTCTATACCTTGCACTTGCCAATCTTTTGTGCCCCAGATCGTTTTCGTTTCAATGTTATTGTTCCAGAAATCAAAAACGAATATATTCATTTTTTCAAAAAATGAGTCTGAATATATAAATTTTGTGTTTGTAAGCATGGTTTTCACTCCTGTCTTAATTAACAATTTGAAATAAAATGATTCTGCATTACTTGTGTTGAACCCTGAAAAGTATGAATATTTATCAAAATATGTCTTTGAACTGCCCTTTGGTGGAGTTGCACAATGTTCCCATTGGTTAAAATTTAAAACATTTCTAGGTTGAGTAGATTTATGCAGATAATGGTTACCATAATGGTTGTAACAAAACATTTGATCGTAATTAGATGAACCTTGCAAATAATCATGTTCTGTAAATTTAGCTGACATTACTAGATCAGACATCATATCATTAATACTTTCAAAGTCCCAATCATCAGCAAATGTGCTTGGTTTTACAAAGTCACTTAATGAAATCTTGAATTGATGAGGATACTTCAGCAGCTCAATCGGACCATATATTTCGTAATCAGTTTTGTCCCATGCTACCCCACCGGGTATAGGATTGGCTGTGAAGTTTACTGAAGAAAGATCTCTTTTCTCGATGTGTGAAGACTTGTGTGGTTTCAGGACCAAGTTGATGTTCTGACGTGCTGTGTCCATTGTAACATATTTTCCCTCAATGAAATGTCCCAAGCATAGTACCATGATGAGCCAAAGTATGAGGATGAATACTCCTAGTGCCACCCAAAGTTCAATCCATGGAGAAATCAGATAGGTTTCTTTTAGTTGATGAAAGAGTTCCTTTGCTTTATCTTTAAAAGTTTTTGTTGTCCGCTGTTCCTCTGGTTCACTCAGATCTTCAGAAAAATCATCGAAGTTGATGAAGTAGCCTGATGCTGTTCTGTCAATTGTTTCAATTGCTTCTGGATTCCTTTTCGTTTTTGGAATTTTCTTTGTTTCATTAGCATAGTCTTTGGTTACATCATTATAGACTGGTGTTTCTTGATTTAAGATTTTAATTTGGGTTTCAAGAGGTTTAAGTTCCATGGCTTTGTTGCATAGTCCTTGTTGATTCACTGTAGGTTTATCAATTGTGATTAGTCTTTCAGTTTGAACCTCTGTGTTTGTAGCAAACTTTGGTGTTCTGCTACTTCTTGGGAGTCCACTTGGCCTACTACTTGTTATCGGCCACATGATTGTGGTTTAACCAGGTCGATGGATACAACTCGGTTCTCCTTTTTACCAGCAAGGGGCGGTAGTACTACTGATCTTGTCCCGTTGACAGACAAGACAGGAACTGCTTTTCTGTAAGAAGGCCCAAATTTCTTCTTCACCGCGATCTTTTCTCTGACCAGATCCCCGATTTTTGGAATCCAGACAGGCCTTGCTGGGACAGGTGGTTTCTCTTCAGTGGTTATTGGCTGCTGTTTCAACTTTATGTTGCTCAGGTCTTTTCTTGTTTCATTTAAGTCCTGTAAAATAGCCAAACGATCTTTGATATCAAAGCATTTTTCTTTAACCACTGAAGTTTGACTATCAAGGTCCTGGATTAACATTCTAGTCCCAAACAATAGTTCGTACGGACTGAGACCTCTCAGAGAATTTCTTGGCAGATTATTAAGACTACGTTGGACACTTATTAAATGTTTGACCCACCCAGCTCCCGAACCTAATACCTTTGCTGTTATAGATTGCTTTATGTCACGTTTTTTTCTTTCCACAATTCCGTTTCCCTCAGGATGAAAGGGACAAGAGTACCGCAATGCAATGCCGATGCTGGTCATGGCCTCCTTGTAAGCCCGAGAGCTAAACGCAGGACCCTGGTCAGAATGTAGCATGCCAATTGCGTATGTGCCGATAAAGACTCGCAAATCTTTTATAACAGTTCTGGCGTCAGCCGATCGCTGGGGCCACATCCATATGAATCTCGTGCATGAATCCACTGCGACCATGATATATTTATAGTTACCATCCCTTTGTAAGGGACCGCAGTGGTCCAGGTAAACACAAGCTAATGGTTTATCTGAGATTAGAAGGGTCGTCTGGGCTGGTCGTTTCACTGTTGATACCTTCATTCTTTGACATATTTCACATTCTAGAACATAGTTACTAGTTTGTCTTCTCATTCGTGGCCACCAGTATCTTTGTTTTAATAATGATACCGTGGCTGAAACGCCAGCATGTACAGAAGCCATCCCTTCGTGTGCCATTATAATGAGTCCTAACCTATGTTCCATGTTCGGAATTGCCCTATCCCCCCACTCCAGGGATTCAAGCAAATGGAACGTTATTAGCATCAGTTATGTATGAGTACTTTACTGGAAAGCCTTTCGGGAGTGTTTCTATCGCATTTTTACCGTAGCGCAGACAGCCTGTAATATTTCGCTGTCTATTTTTGTTTTTGACCGGGTGATGGCAGCTACGGAAGCCGTTTGCACAGCTGCCTTCGCGGCCTCGTCAGCCAATGAATTCCCTGCAACGTGAACGCCATCACGTTGATGACTCAGTGTATGTATCACGTGAGTCTTTTGTAGTTCTTTTTGTAAAAGAACTATTTGTTCCCAAAGCATTTTATGCTTGATTGTGCCCCCTTTTCCATCTTTAAAACCGTTCTGAACCCATATCTGCAAGTATTCATTGTAAGACTGAACGCAATAATATGAATCGCACACTATGAGTGTGGGGAATTCGCGATTGGTATTTTCAAGCGCCATCTTAAATGCCAGTAGTTCAGCTCGCTGAGCTGTACAATCTCCTAGAGATTGCGTTTTTGTGACCAGTGGTCTAAATTTTCCTTCGTGCCAGCGACCTTTAACAATAGCGCATGCAGCACTGTAAGCATGTTTACCCCCAACTGCGGGTTGTGCTGATCCGTCCGTATATATTATACAGCCGTAATGTTCTAGAGGCAGAATTTCAGCAGGCAGAGGACATTCAAATTCATATTGGAGAAATTCTTGTGTTTTTAAATTAGGATCAAATTCGTATACCACGTCTGTTGCAGCAAGGGAATTGGCCCACTGTATCCATCTTGGATGTAGGGCTTTAGCATTCCGAATGCTTGCCTTTGTTACCGCCTCCAGGGCTGGTATTGGTGTCACGATGATTATTCGTTTACCTTGTGCTAGGGCTCTTTCTTTCGCTACAGCAGTTTGTACCGCGGTCAGAATTTTTTCCGTTGGGCTAAATTTCATTTCAGCTTTTGTGTACAAGTGTGATTTGTATGCTATTGGTACCGTTTCTCCCTCATTTGAGGTTAGGTATGTGAATCCGCATCTTCCTGGGATGACTAGAATCACAAGGTTGCGTGTGTTATCGCGTGTTTGCAGTTTTGTTTTAACTAACATGTCTGTTTGTAAAGATCTCAAAATTTCTGTGTGTTTTTGAGTCCAGTTGATTCTTTTAAAATCTGGTTTTATTAGATCATAGAGAGGTTTAACCCTCTCTGCATAATTTATAATGTAAGTTCTTCCGAAATTTAGGAAACCTAGAATTGATTGTAAGTTTTTTAGCATTCTAGGTGCTTCGATTACAGCACATTTCTCTAGGAAATCTTTAGCCAGGCTTTTGCCTTCACTTGATAATTCATATCCTAAAAATAGGACAGTCAGATGGGCAATTCTTGACTTCTTGAAGTTGAATTTGTAACCCTCTGCTGCGAACCCAAGTATTATGGTGTTCACTCTTTTCAAGTGAGTATCCAAGTCATCGTCTGTTAGATAGATGTCGTCGACATAAGATAATGCCTCATCATCATATATATATTTATGTAGTGTAGTAACTCTGTTACTCTTGCTGAGAATAATCCTGGGCTGTTCTTGAACCCTTGGGGCAAACGACAGAAATTTTTCTGCGAGCCATTTATTGAGAAAGCGGTCAAATATCTGCTTTCAGGTGCTATATTTTGACAAAAGAATCTATTAGAGATGTCTAATGTTGTTTTGTATTTTTTGCGCACTATGCTATTCATTGGTGCTGCACTGTGTGAGTTTTGTACTGCAAATGTTTTGCAGCATGAGTTAAGGTGTCTGTAGTCAAAAACTAGACGATATGAATCATCTGGTTTAGAGACAGGAAACAAAGGATTGTTCATTTGTGAGGTGCATGTTTCAATCACCCCCTGGTATTCAAGTTGATCTAAGATCTCCCTGACCTGTTTTTTAGCTTCTTGCTTAATTGGGTACTGCCTTTGTGCAGTCGGTTGAGATTTTAACTGGATTTTGTGAGGAGGAGAGTCCTCATCCCATCCCACATGATTTTTATATAGTGCAGGAGCCTGGGCTACTGCCCACTTTCTTGCAAGTGTATATTTTTTATGAATTGGAATATGATTTGAGAAGGCAGGCATAATCATTTCTTCGCCATGAGGGCACTCCCTGACAAACTCTGGTGGCCAGTCTTTTTCAGCTAGAAGGATGTCATAGCCCTTGGAGAGATTATCCCAAAATAGACCCCTTATTTTCCTAGTCTTATCTCCCTCTATACGTAAGGTTATTTCATATATTTTATGAGGTTTGCTAACTCTGGTATCTGCAGTTTCCACCTGAATGTACTCATTCGTGTCCACTGTCTCCAGATGATTCATCAGGATCTTGCGAGCTATGCTCACTTCTGCTGCGCTGTCTAACATTGTCTGAGCCCACTCTCCGTTTTTCAGCTGAGTCCTCAGGATCCTCGGCATGTTTGATTATTTTAATGCTGGCTACCTTCTTCTTTGGAAATTGTAACTTTTTACTTTGATGAGCAGGTTCTTTGTCTTTGGACTTGACGTGCTCTTCCCTGTGTTCTGACCGTCCTCTTCTTTCCGATTTCAGCGAGGAAGTCTGAAAAGATCGAGAGGGACGTGTATCAATATCTTGATATCTATCAGGTTTCTTCAAATTATCCCTATTTCTAAGGTTGTATTTTTTCTCAGAGGGCTCCCTCTGGGGAGACTTGTGTCCTTGGTCCGGAGATCTTTCTCTCCGCCGAGGAGACCTTCCTCTGGACTGGAATCTTTTTTCTTTGGGAGTGGATTGTTTATTTCCATCCCAGTTCTTTTTTGAAGTGTTTAGATTATTTTTAATAAATACTTTTTCAGGATTTTCAATTAGTTGGGGTTTCACTGGTTTCCCACCCAAACTATCTCTTCCTAGTTCTTCATAGGATTTTTCTATGATTCTGGCAAGTTCAAATGGTTGGTCTGCTATATCTGTTTCCTTCAATCTTTGGCGGATCGCCACATTTGCTGCTTCCCCTTTTATGTTTGCTAGTAATATCGCCGAGACCTGCTTGAAGTCTTTCAGTAATTTCATACCCAGAGTTAAAGCAGGTTCTGGACCGTATTCATTTTGAATCTGTTTTAGCACCTCTGGTATTACCATGTGTTTTTGTGTAAATGGAAGCAAAGACTGTACCCCAAGTGTCACAGTCCTCCACATGTGGTGCGATCCCCATTGGGAGACAGATAGTCAGAATTCTGTGTTTCTCCACAGGGGTGGTATCTGGAAATACCGCCTCTATTTGAGTGATTTTCTGTGCTAACCAGAATGGAATTTGTTCCCGTTTAATGGGTACTTTACCTAGACAGGACTGTATGTTCTGTGGTGTGATTGTATTTGTGTTCCCCTGATGAGGGGTCAGCTGTGGAATTTTAATATCTGGTTGGACTGTTGAAGTCCGCATTACATATTGGACTAGTTGTCTGTGTATTTTAATCAGTTGTTTTAACTGTGTTAAAAGTTCTGATATTGACATTTTTTCAATGTCTGGATGGGGTGTGTATCTGGCTAGAACCGGCCACGTCGCTCCTGGTCTACCTAGTGGACCGAGCCTGGTGATGTGATCATTATGTTTTAGGGCGCCTTTAAACCAGAGCAGGTGCTCTTGGTATTTGAGTGGTATTTCCACCTCCTCGAAAGGGGTGTACTCATCCGGAGGTTCCTCTATCTTGTAATAATGGAACTCCTTTGTTACAGCGTTTGCTGCTGGAAAATGTATCCATGAATAGAATACCTCTGTCTGCCGATATTCGTGTGCCTCAATTACGAATATGACTGTACCACCTCTCGGTGTTAGTCCATTTTCTATAAGTTTTAAGGTTATAGTTTTTCTTATGCTGACCGGGATGAGTATTGCATCCGGGTCTTGCTGTACGAGACTTGTGTCTTCAGCTAGGAGTTGAGCTGCTATTCTAGCTGCCTCCCTTTCTTCTTCAGTGTCTGACATTTTACTGACAAGAAGGTTTTTTTTGCAGATCAGGTTTTCACGGAAACAAAGATTAGATGCACAATATTTTGGAACACTGTATCCTTCAACGTTGAATAAACCAAAAACCATACATAGGAGTCTCCTCCTACTAAGTTTGGCGGATTTAACCTTTCACCCACTCCAGACGTCTTTGGAGTTTTATGGAAAAAAGGGTCTTTGTGAAAAAGCACGACTGAGTTACTCTAATGTCTTGCGTTAGATTTATCGCCTATCCAAACCGTTGGGCGCCATGTAGTGTAGTTCCTATTATCCCAATAGGCTCTGCGCATTGGAATAATATCTTCAATAGTATAGACGTAGGACTGTGGTTAAATAGATCTTCTACTGACGATATTAGACTTAAAGTTATGTGTGCCAGCTAGCTCAGAGTTCACTAGAAACTTTCTCGAGTAGGCAAGGAGGAGTTTAACCTCCCTGGATAGACAAGAAGGGATTTAGTTTCTGACAACCATAGAACATGACAACTTTGCTCTCCCCTAATCAAGAGTATATCTCTAGAGTTGTGTGAAAACAAAAGACAACTATTTTACTCAGTCAGTACGTGCATTCTTAGTTTCACCAGTTTGTAGAGAAATAAGAGATGGGCGTGCTTCAATAAAAAGATGTTATTTATTGATCAGTCTCTTTTCTCATACAAGAGAAATGAATCGCTATTATTGCAATACTTATAGTTAAGTAAAGTGCATACAGTAAAAACAGAATTATAAAATAATACTGTAAAAGCATTTATATGGTTTCTTAGCCATATGATACTTAAAATGGATAAATGATATACATACATATATACATTGACTAATCGTACTCAACTGGTGCTTCTAACTACGCCTACCCTGGTGTACCTGACCTAAGCCTAATACTTGGGAGGGAGTAAGTAAGTAGCAGTTTAAGTTAAGTTTGTTTTGCCAAGAATCTGACTCAAGAGTTCTCTGTAAGGGGTTAGTCAGTTCAGTACCTGGGATTTAGAAGGCTGGAGGGTTGGTATCTCTGTCTCAGGACTCGATATCCCAGTTACCCGCGAGGGCGGCTGGAAACGCCGGAGGCTGGATTTCTCGGCAGGAGAAAAGGCAGCGTCTCTCTCAGCGCGTCAAAAAGGAGGGGCAGCGTCCGTGGGCTTTTCTGCATCAGCTGGGCTCTCCGGCAAGTAGCGCTGCTCCAAGCTCGTCACCACCGTGTCTTAGCTTAGGGCAGCGTCGGTATATTTATACCTGAAAGGTGCCGTGTTTGACGTAAGGATGGACATAAGACGTCAGCAAGAATGTCATAAGGACTGGTCGTTCTTACATTCTTTGCAGGAGTTCTCGAGCGAAATCAAAACAATAGCTGCGGGGGATTTCCCAGGTCTGTTGGAGGTTTGATTTGTTTTGAGAACTCGGTGTGCTTTCTAGGGGGCTGAAGGGATAGTGCTTGCTTAATGTGACAGCATGCGCTATGACCTAATCTGAAAACGGGTTTCTGTGCCGGTGTATGGACATTAGTGAATTAATAACCGGACAAGGGTCAGAAATAGGAGTATCAACTATAGGTACCTAGATAAACACACTACAAGACTTACACAACATGGAAGGAGGGGATACATCTGACAATGTCTTACACAATAAGCAACAATAAATGAGGTCTACATCATCAGTTGGAACCATATTGCCTACCTCACAAGAGGAATCCTAGATCAAATAAACAAATAAACAGACACTCGTCTGTTCAACAGTTTCCGACCACAAGGTGATTTTAATCTAGTGTTGTTTATATCTGGTGGAATGTCACACACAGATGTCAGTGATGTGCTACAAGCACTTTGGACTACAATAAGGTGACACATCAACAGCTACATCCAGTTCATAGACAATGAGGACTTAGCCAATGTGAAGGCAGTATAATATGAACTGGGCACAACACAACATGTATTGGATCACATGATGGCACACATATTGCATTAGAACTGACTCACCACAAGGAGCTAATCCATTGGAAGCCAGGTAACTGCCATTCTATCGCTGTGAAAGCTGTCTTGGTACCAGATTTTCAGACCCAAACCCTGTGACAGACATTCCTAGGGGACCAATCATGTCCACTTCCAACATCTCAGCAGCATCATATACCTGCTAATGTCACAACTCTGAAATATACAAATGGAGATGACATGGTGAATGTACCTAAAACAGACCAGCACAGAGAGATTAACTAAGAAAACATATATATGATACACATCACATTGTCAACTTCCCAAGAACACAATCCAAAACAAAATGTACAGCTGAACAAAGCTACACTTACAATACAACACCTTCCCCCAAATATTTCCAGACCCATATATTTCTAGTATCTACAGGAGTTGCAATAATATTCAAAGTCATCAAATCTCACACAGAAATAGTTCTGGATGAGATCCTGATGCAGGTATACCCTTCCTCTTCACCACTATCATCATCTTCAATTGCCATTTCAGGGTCCCCAACTGGTGGGTTTTCATGGCCTGCAACCTATGAGATGTAAGGTATTTTCCGCAGCAGGGCAATGTTGCAGAGCATAGAGAAGGCCACGGTGATCTTACACACCTTCACGGGTGAGTAAAGGAGGGCTCCCCACTCTTGTCCAGACATATAAATCTCACTTTGAGGAGCCCATAAGCCCACTCAACTAGCCGCCGTGTTCTTTCATGGACCTTATTGAAGCGGACTTGCCCTGGGGTCGTAGGATCCCTCAGCGGTTTCAACAGCCATGGCTAGTTGGGATACGCTGAGTCTCCTAATTGAAAGATAGACAGAAGGGCAACATTTAGTTACACACTTTCACATCATATTACCTGATATTTCCCACATAAAGACAGGATAGATCATGCTTGCTTAAAAGCCAGGCCCTCTCCAGTAGTAGTTTTGACATCAGCTGTGGTGTTGTGCAGTATGAAAGCATCATGTGCAGATCCTGGAAACAGGACACAGATGTTTGAGATGTATAAATCCGCCAAGCCTACAACTTGCACGATGATAGAATGGAAGTGCTTCCTGTTCCGGTAGACTTGCTCCCTGTCATGTGGTGGTACTAAGGCAATATGGGTGCCATCAATAGATCCAATTACATGTGGGATGTGCCCAAATCCGTAGAACTTCACATTCACAGTGGCAAAATGCTCACATCTTGGGAACTGGAGGTAGCTGGTCATGTGTCTCAAATGTGCTGCTAGCACCTCTGTGAGTATTAGACTGAAAATAGGTTGTGGCAGTCCACCTAAAATAGCCACGGTGATTGAAAAAATGAATGGCTGGCATGAGTTTTACAAATGGTGCGCTTGATGTAGATGTAGAATAAGTGATGTGAGGCAGAAGGTCAGGCTCCAGCTGATGATATAAATCCAGAATAGTTTGTTGAATCAAACAGAACTTCTGGATTACATGTTGCTCTTCCATTGTGTGTAGGTCTAGAAATGGGTTGTACACTGGAGCCTGATGTCTCTTCCCTCTCCTACGGTAACTATGTGAGGAGTAACACAAATTGTATATTGGTCACAGTGTGCAGGGACAGATGTGAAGAGTAAGGCAAAAGTCATGTGTCTGAAAATGAATGCTTCCTGGAGCACTACACATTTTACATCATCAATGTCAAATCTCAAAATCCACCAGTTATCCCCAAAGTGACCTGGACAGGTCTGTTACAGAACTGCGCACATCATCAGTTCAGAAAAGGTAAATTGCCACTATAGTGAAGGTAGCAATTAACTGTCACCAATACAGTGTTCCAACCTCTAATATGCCGAATGCCTGACCTCACTAATAGAACATGTTGAAAGTATACCCCTAACGTTTGGGATCGTGGTGGTCAGTGCTCAATGGCTGTGTGCGCAGACTGTGGTTAAACGAGTACATATCTGCGGCGGTTGTAAAGAAATCTAACTTGCTTCCTGAAACTGCTGCCATCAACACCTCTTCCATTTCGGCTGCTGTTTGCCACCTCTGAGAGCAATGGTGGCACGCACGGTAGGGAGAGAGACCCTCCCTGCACTCCAGAGATGCTGGATGCCCTGGTGGACGAGGACCTACCCCTGTATACCAAGGTCTATGGCTCACCAGAGGAACAGGTCAGTTCTCAAATACATATTGTACCCCATTTCACCACTTCTTTCTATTTCCATAGGCTACAATGTGTCTCTGAGTGTCAGAGTTTGATCATTATATTGATTGTAAACATTGTGTGGCTCCTACATAGGGCACACGTGATGGTTTATTGGGCCCTGGACATTGTAGAGAGGAGGCCACCCTTACAATGTGTGATAAGTGATGATTGCTACTTGTGATACAAGCTGATCTACATGCAGAGTTCAAGTTCATAGTAGCTATAATCAGTTCTCAAATCACATCATGGTATTTGTGCATTGTTATGTGTTCTCTTTACACCATGAGCCATGTCTGTATGTTGTTGTTGGCATTTGAGGATGAAGTGTAACTTCCTACTGATCACCCAGCCCACATCAAATCTTGTAAAACAGTTGTCTGCAAGGTAGCTATTCATCACAGACCCCTTCAGAGTGCCACACAATTGTATGTTCACATATGAAATGGCAGAAGTTTAACTTTTCTGTTTTGAATTCTTGAAAATGTGAGGTTAATGTGGGATAAGTAGCTCAAGCCTGCAAAGAGCAAGGCCTGACTGGCAGGAGATAATGTCCCTGTAGACCTGTTGACCGATGGATGTTCTCTGTTAGAGTTACCTGTACTACTAGTAGCCCAGATAGATGTTACATTAGTAACATGAGGCATGGTGCCTCAGGTGATCCCCTGACCTGAAATTTCTTTCCATTGACCCACAGTGTCAATGTGTGTCTGACACTAATGATTGTGCCCTTACTCACACAGGTCTGTTGACACTTTTTAGGTCTCGCCTATGCAGCAGGCATGCGCTGCTTAGGAGAAAGACCTTTAGCCATCGGCACAGCTTTGAGGGCAAAAACGTGCATGTGTTGCATGGCTTGCAAAGGCAACGCATGCACGTCTGGCGATTCCCTTGCGGGAGCACGTGGTGCCATATGGTCACAATCATCGCGCCTTGCTGCACGCTCCCGCAAGGGAATCGTACAGGCCCCCTCCCCTGCTGCCGAGCGTGGCGTGCTCTTGTGCTGCTTTTATTTTGACCACGGATGTATTTTTAGTATTCCTCTGTCTAAAATTCGGTGCCAAATTACAGTTCTTCATCTTTTGCATGTCCTGCCTAGATAAGTGCTTATCTTTCTTTATTCAGTAAAACCTCGGTTAAAGTATGAGGGGCAGGGCTCGTGAACGCCTAGGCGTGTCACGTGATGTTAATGCCTCTTTTGCGTCATGTGACAATAACTTATGTCTGGCTTCAATTTTGCAGTAGTGAGCTATTTGTAGTTCCCTTAGTTTTAGTTCCAGGATATCGTCAAGTAAACGAGAGTCGTGACTCCGCTTGGGGGCGGGGGAGGATATCACGAGATAGAGCGTTAAGACTGCCCGGTGGAAGAGACTGAAGAGGAGGGAGAGAGCAAGGACAGTGGCAACGTCTCCCAGAGCCTCAGCAATGCCTCTGGGGTGGGTGACACACCCAATGAGACCCAGGGAGTGAGCTGAGGCTCTGCCTGGGGTCCAGAGCCACTGGTGGAAGCAGCAGCAGAATAGCTGGCTTCATATCTGCTGCCGGGTTGCGGCACCCAGGGGGTGAGCTGTTCAGATCTATTTGATGTCACGTACAGTGCTCTAATTGACATAACTGATCTCCTTGGCTTTCTTAATAAAGCCTCATATGGGTTTGTCATGTTAAGCAGCAGTGACATTCATGTGACATTTTTTACAGCAGTGAACAGCGCATCCTAGTTTACGCAGAGGCGTGACTGAGTCACAATGTTTTCCACTTTTGGTTCCGGCAGCTGTATGGGCGGCAGCCATAGCTGTCATGTACCTTATTGATGAGGCGGGATGCTTTTGCTTGGTTTTAATATGGCCACCCATCATGACTGCCTTTTATATGTCTTGAGCAGTAAATGCTAATTTCATACGTTCCATGCAGGTGGTCAACAGTGTATCCATGTCCACTTTTCAACACAAAGTGAGTGTGATATTGAACACAAAACGGAGTGTGATGTTTGGGCGGGGTTTGGCTAGGATTTTTCCCTGTGTTATTAATGGACATGCAGATCTTTAATTTGAAAAGGAGAGTGCAAGCATTTCTCAGGTGGTGTACAGTACTTCTAATGGGAGTACACCTGCACTTCTAAGTAGTAAATCGGTACGTTGATAACTGGTGTATAGTCATCCTTTATAACTCCTATGCCTTAAATATCACATTAATGTGTTCTTTGGGATATCCTCCCCCGCCAAATACGTTTTTGGCAATGTTATGGTAAATAAAGCATTTAGGATTACAGTGCAAAGTATAATAAGTGATAAGTCAGCATAATGGGCAGACAAAGTGACCTAAAGAGCAGAGCCACAGACTTTGGAGCAAGGTAATAGGTTTAAGACCCAGGTTTAAGACCCAGTTTGGTCCTATTATTTAATCTCCATGTGCCTTAGGAAAAAAAATAACCGTCTTTTGTGTGCTAATGTAAAGTGCTCTAATGCCCTTGGGGCAATTTTCTGCAAAAAAACTGCAAATAAAATAGTTCATGATTCAAGAGGCTGTTGTATTTTGAATATGTGACTGTAGTAATGAAGGTCAGGTAGCCGAGGTATAGTTTGTAGGTTATTAATTAAGTCTTAGTTGCAAGTTAGTAAATCCACAGAGAGCAGCCCCACCAGGAGCAGCCTGTCTGCTGCTCAGCCCATACTCCAACTGCTGCACCTTGCCGGCACCGAAACATTCCATTAGTCATCACCACTCCAACATTCCACACAGCACATTCACACTGGCTGAGCGGTTAAGGACAAAGAGTATGACGCCACTGCCAAGAAAGAATATATTTCATCCTTAGCGATTTACAAACTAGCCATCCAAACCAGGAAGGCTGCTTTCTTTGAGGAAAGAATAGTTGCAGCTAGAAATCCACAGAAGGAAATCTTTCGAGTCCTGGCTGAGCTCAGGATAAACAAAGAGCAAAGCACTGAGTTCGCCCAGGAGGATTGCCAGAGGTTCCAGGACTTCTTTGTGAACAAGATCTCCGATATTCTGGGAGAAATTGCTGCAACTACACCCCTCGACTGTCCCCGCCCACCTGACCATACTGCCCCGTCGGATACTATACCGTTAGCTGAGTTCTCCCCAATTGCAAAACAGGAACTACTTACGATTACGGACCGAGTTAAATCCGGCTCTCAGGTTGATCCATGCCCTCCTGATGTGTTCAAATTGGCACTGCCAGGTATTGAGAAAGAAGTTTTGCATCTGTTGAACACTTCCCTTCACACAGGACAGGTCCCTCTAGCTTTCAAAGAGGCTCGCCTGATTCCTCTACTAAAAAAACCTGGATCGGACACGAAGTGTTTGAAGAACTTCCGACCCATTTCCCAGCTGCCTTTTTTGGCTAAGGTGATCGAGCAGCATGTGCTGGCATTGCTCTCAGGACATCTAGAGAGCAACAACCTGCTGGAGTCCAATCAGGCAGGGTTCCGTGCCAACCATAGCACGGAATTAGTTATGCTATCAATCCTGGATGAATTGAGGAGTCGAGCTGATATAAAAACACCGAGTGCCCTGGTATTACTGGATCTCTCCGCGGCCTTTGATACCGTGTGTCATGAACAACTATTGTCGCGGTTGAGGTCTTTTGGTATCAGGGGTACAGCACATGCATGGCTTACATCATTCCTGCAGGGCAGGACACAAAGAGTACAGTTGGGGGATCTCCTTTCCACCTTTGCTCCCATCACTTGTGGGGTTCCACAGGGTTCTGCCCTGTCACCCCTACTCTTTAATATTTACTTGCAGCCATTAATTGCACTCCTGAATAGGATGGACTGCCTAGTATACAACTACGCCGATGACACCCAGATAATCATCCGGCTGGATGATGGCCCGGGAGCGTCTACCAAGTTGCAGGACATACTCAAAGCCACGGTTAATTGGATGTCCGAGAATTCCTTAAAAATCAACCCGGACAAGACGGAAGTGTTGCCTATTTCCATCACGGGCAACCCCTGGAGCGAGAAATGCTGGCCTGTGGAGCTGGGTGTGCTACCGGAACCGGCGTCTGCAGTCAAAAGTTTGGGCTTATACGTGGATGATAAACTCTCCATGAAAAAACAAGTCACCACGGTAGTGGGCACCTGTATAGGCCTGATGCGACAATTGAGGAAGATCTCTGCACTACTCTCATTTTCCACCTTGAGACACGTGGTTTCAGCCACAATCCTGGCTAGGCTGGACTATGGAAACTCCCTGTATATCGGTCTACCCCAGCGGCTGCTGGATATGCTACAGGGGGTTATGAACGACGCAGCCCGGCTGATTTACAAGAAACCTAGGACTGCCCACTCTTCCCCTCTGATGCAGGAGCTGCATTGGCTCCCGATTCGGCAGAGGGTTGTATTTAAAGGATTGTGTATCGTACATAAGGCGCTGTATGGTAATGCACCAAGATACTTGAAATCCCGCCTGTCCCCATATACACCGAGCAGGACTTTGCGCTCGTCGGACGCTACCCTCTTGTCCCAATCCCGTTTTAAACTGGCCACGGTGGGGGGACGTGCTTTCTCCAAAACACTCCCAGCTTTATGGAACAAACTGGCCCAGAACTAAGGAAGGAATGCAATCTGTTATCCTTCAGGAAAAAGTTAAAAACCGTATTGTTCAAGCAAGCATGGAGTAGCCTCTAGGCGTTGTGTTAAGATCAAGTAAATACCGAACCCCACTACGTAATCTGGACAAACAGCGCTTAGAGACCCCGGTGGTTATAACGCGCTATACAAATTAAATAAATAAATAAATAAATAAAGCAACAGGGAAGATGCATAACTACATATAGAAGATATAAAAATGTTTCTCCCTTTATTCAACACAAAAATTTAAGAATGCAAGATGGAATAAAGCATTACACAAGGAAACATGTAAAGAGAAATTACATCAAAATATACGAAAGCAAGGTGGAACAAAGCACTAGTTGAACAAGCATTGACATAGCCAATAGTTCTCGCTTTTGGTACCTTATAAGTATTTAGTTTTGTAGCACAATATCCTTGGTGCAATGTCATCAGCTGTTGCATGGCTAAACCTTGTACCTTATAAGTGTTAGTCATGCAACAGTTGATGTTGCACCAACGATATTGTGCGGCATACCTAAATACTTATAAGGTCCGAAAAGCGAGACCTATTGGCTATGCCAATGCTTGCTTAATAGTGTTGTTTGCTCCGTGCAGGCCTATTGCACATCTGAGAAATGAACAGTGTAGATAGTTGCTAATTTTTTAATACATGTAGAAATGTAAATCATCTTGTTGGCTGTAGTATTCTCTATCACACTACTAGCACAAGGGTAAGTTTTGTGTCATATCAGTTATAGTGCCACATATGGCAAAAGGAGTTTCCTGCGTTGGCAGGACAAACAACACAAACTCATTACGACTTACTAGGATATTTTGATGAGTAGTCCACATGTCCACACAGCCCTCAGAGAGGTAGCTATGAGTGTCGCGCATACCAGTCCTTACAATGTGAGCTTTGTCTTTGGTTTTTGTGTATACTAGAGTACTTGCCTCTCTGCACCATATGCATCATTACTGGGCCTATCATTACTGGGCCTGGCAGTAAAGGTATCTGGATAGTCCTGCACAGGTAGTTTTACCCTTCAGAAGGTCCAAATGGTGCACTGTATGGCATGTGACCTCACATCACCCATTCCATGTAAGATGGCCCTGCCTACATGATGTTAGTGGACTGGCTCAGTCAGTGTAGGTCATGACTAGGGTTGAGATTAGTCATAACATGACCCAAAAGGTGTGTATCCATGCTTTAGTTGTGCTTAGCATATGAGCGTATTGTATTGACTCAAGGATTTGTAGAGCGCACAACTCACCCGTGAGGGTCTCAAGGCACTGGGGTGGGGGGTATCGGGCAGCTCTAAGGTAATCCGAAAGGCCAGGTTTTGAGGTCCTTTCTGAATTATCAAAATGTAGGGTTTCATCTGATGTTGATGGAGAGTTCGTTCAAGTTCTTTGCTGTTATATAGGAGAAGGATCGCCCACCCATTCTGGCTCTGTGGATGCAGGGTACCTTGGCTAGAGCTAAATCGGAGTGTAGTGTTTTATCTAGGAACCTGAATCGATATTCCTAATTTATGCCCTTGTCCGGTTATAATCAATAATATCCATACAACGGCATAATAATCATATCCATAATTCAGTCGTAGCATATACTGTCACATTAAGCAAGGCTACTTCTCCAGCCCCCTAGTATGCACACCGAGTTCTCTAAACAAAACCAAGCCTCCAGCAACCTGGGAAATCCCCCTTGCTTTTGTTTTGATTTCGTCCTAGAACTCCTGTAAAGCACTGTAAGAATGGCCAGTTCTTAGTGACATCTTTATTGACGTCTTATGTCCAACCTTACGTCAAACCCAGGCACCTTTCAGGTATAAATATACCAACGTTGCCTTAAGCAAACACACGGTGGTGATTCTGGAGCATAGCAGCTATCTACTTGCCCGAGAGCCCAGGTGATGCGAGAGCCCACGGATGCTGCCCCTCCTCCTTGACGCACTGAGAGAGACGCTGTCTTTTCTCCTGCCGAGAAATCCAGCTCCAGTGTTTCCAGATACCTTCGCGGTTTACTGGGATATCGAGTCCTGAGAAAGAGATACAAGGCCTCCTGCTTTCTATTACCCAGGTATGGAACTGACTAAACCCTTACAGAGAATTCTTGAGTCAGATTCTTGGCAAAACAAACTTAACTTAAACTGCTACTTACTTACTCCTTCCCACGTATTAGGCTTAGGTCAGGTACATCGGGGTAGGCGTATTTAGAAGCACCAGTTGAGTACGATTAGTCAATGTATATAGGTATGTATATATTTTATCTATTTTAAAGTATCATATGGCTAAGAAACCATATCAATGCCTTTACAGTATTATTTTATAATCCTCCTTTTACTGTACGCACTTTACTTTACCATGAGCATTACAATCGTGGCAATTCATTTCTCTTGTATGAGGAAGAAGACTGCTCAATAAATAACACCTTTTATTGAAAACGCCCGTCTCTTTTTTCTCTGCATTCTGGTGAAACTAAGTACGCACATTTGACTGAGTGAAATAGCTGTCTATTGTTTTCACACGACTCTAGAGATACACTCTTATTCAGGGAGAGCAAAGTTGTCATGTTTTATGGTTGTCAGAAGCTAATCCCTTCTTGTCTATCCAGGGAGGTTAAACTCCTCGTTTATTCGAGAAAGTTTCTAGTGACCTCTGAGCTAGCTGGCAAACCTTAAGTCTTTTATAGTCAGTAGAGACCTAGATAACCTCAGTCCTAGGTCTATACTGCTTAATATATTATTCCAATGCGCAGAGCCTATTGGGAATATAGGAACTACACTACATGGCGCCCAGCGTTTGGTAAGGCAATAAATCTAACGCAAGACGTTAGAGTAACTCAGTCGTGCTTTTTCACACAGACCCTTTTTCCCGTAAATACTCCAAAAGACGTCTGGAGTGGGTAAAAGGTTAAAAATCCGCCGGAACTTAGTAGGAAGAGATTTCTATGTATAGTTTTTGGTTTAGTCAACGTTGAAGGATACAGTGTTCTAAAAATATTGTGCACCTAATCTTTGTTTCCTTGAAACCTGATCTGCAACAAAAACCTTTCTGTCAGTAAAAATGTCAGAAAATGAAGAAGAAAGGGAGACAGCTAGAATAGCAGCTCAACTCCTAGAGGATGACACAAGTCTCCTACAGAATGACCCGAATGCAAAACTCATTCCGGTCAACATAAGAAAAACTATACATCTTAAACTTATAGAAAATGGACTAACATCGAGAGGTGGTACAGTCATATTCGTAATTGAGGCACATGAATATCGGCAGACAGAGGTATTCTATTCATGGATAAACTTTCCAGCAGCAAATGCTCTCACACACGAATTCCACTATTACAAAATAGAGGAACCTCCGGATGAATACACTCCTTTCGAGGAGGTGGAAATCCCATTAAAATACCAAGAGCACCTGCTCTGGTTTAAAGGCGCCCTAAAACATAATAATCACATCACCAGGCTCGGTCCACTAGGTAGACCAGGAGCAACGTGGCCGGTTCTAGCCAGCTACACACCACATCCAGACATTGAAAAAATGTCAATACCAGAACTTTTAGCACAGCTAAAACAACTGATTAAAATTCATAGACAATTAGTCCAATATGTAATGCGGACTTCAACAGTCCAACCAGCTATTAACATTCCACAGCTGACCCCTCATCAGGGGAATACAAATAAAATAACACCACAGACCATACAATCATGTCTGGGTAAAGTACCCATAAAATAGGAACAAATTCCATTCTGGTTAGCACAAAAAATCACTCAAATAGAGGCAGTATTTCCAGATACTACCCCTATTGAGAAACACAGAATTCTGACTATCTGTCTTCCAATGGGGATCGCACCAAATGTAGAGGACTGTGACACTTGGGGCACAGTCTTTGCCTCCATTTACACAAAAACACATGGTGTTCCGTCCATGGCGGTAATACCCGATGTGCTAAGACAGATTCAAAATGAATACGGTCCAGAACCTGCTTTAACTCTGGGTATGAAATTACTAAAAGACTTCAAGCAGGTCTCGGCTATATTATTAGCCAACATAAAAGGGGAACCGTTCAAAACGGTTACAAAGATGACACAGGTGCCACAATCAAGCAAAAATCGCTTTGGGAACAAGTAGTTCTTTTGAAGAAAGAACTACAAAAGACTCACGTGATACATACACTGAGTCATCAGCGTGATGGCGTTCACGCTGCAGGGAATTCATTGGCTGAGACAGCCACAGCGGAAGCAACTAATCCGGCTTCCGTAGCCACAAAAAAGCGTTCAGAAAAATACATAGACGGGGAAACCATGCTGGTGGTAAAAACGACTTCAAAAGGCGACTGTGCAGCATTACCCGTGAACTATCCACTCAATTATACATACATAATCGATGCAAACTCCGTTCCTTTTGCTCGAATCCCTGGAGTGGGGGATAGAGTAATTCCAAACACGAAGAGAATCTTCTTAATACAAGAAGCACATATGGGATTAGGTCTAAGGCATCAGATGATCAAGGAATCTCTGACAGAATTACAATCAGAATACTGGTGGCCGGGAATGAGCTTGGATAATCACAAATTTGCAAAAAATTGTGAAAATTGCAACAGAGATCGCAGTGGCGAACCGGCCGAAGTAGTGCCAGAACACCTAATAGAAAGCATAAGGCGATATATACGCATGATTAAACAGGAAACATGCGTCCCAATGTATATTATTTAAGACTAGATTCACTTAAAATGTAGACACCAGCGCTCGGCTGATGCCAGAACTGTTATAAAAGATTTGCGAGTCTATATCGGCACATACGCAATTGGCATGCTACATTCTTACCAGGGTCCTGCTTTTAGCTCTCGAGCTTATAAGGAGGCCATGACCAGCATGGGCATTGCATTGCGGTACTCTTGTCCCTTCAATCCTGAGGGAAACGGGAATGTGGAAAGAAAAAACCGAGACATAAAGCAATCTATAACGGCGAGGTATTAGGTACGGGTGATGGGTGGGTCCAACATTTAACAAGTGTCCAACGTAGTCTTAACAATCTGCCAAGAAATTCTCTAAAAGGTTTCAGTCCGTATGAACTATTGTTCGGGACTAGAATGCACATTCAGGACCTCGATAGTCAGACTTCAGTGGTAGAAGAAAAATGCTTTGATATCAAAGATCGTTTGGCTATTTTACAGGACTTAAATGAAACAAGAAAAGACCTGAGCAACGTAAAGCT
Organism: Lissotriton helveticus; assembly: GCF_964261635.1. NCBI lineage: Eukaryota > Metazoa > Chordata > Amphibia > Caudata > Salamandridae > Lissotriton > Lissotriton helveticus. Next base: position 1,663,385,955 of record NC_136067.1, on the reverse strand, counting down.
AAAACAGCAGCCAACAGCCACTGAAGAGAAACCACCTGTCCCAGCAAGACCTGTCTGGATTCCAAAGATTGGGGATCTGGTCAGAGAGAAGATCGCGGTGAAGAAGGAATTTGGGCCTTCTTACAGAAAAGCAGTACCTGTCTTAACTGTCAACGGAACAAGATTAGTTGTACTACCGCCCCTTGCTGGTAAAAAGGAGAACCGAGTTGTATCCATCGACCTGGTAAAAACACAATCATGTGGCCGATAATAAGTAGTAGGCCCAGTGGACTCCCAAGAAATAGCAGAAGACCAAATCTTGCTACAATCCAAGAGGTTCAAACTGAGAGACTAATCACATTTGATAAACCTGCAGTGATTAAAAAGGGACTATGCAATAATGCCATGGAACTTGTGCCTCTTGAAGCCCAAATTGAAACCGTTCATCAAGAAAAACCTGTCTACAACGATGTAGCCACAGACTATGCTAATGAAACAAAGAAAATTCCAAAAGCAAATAAAAATCCGGAAGCGATTCCAACAATTGACAGAACTGCATCTGGCTACTTCATCAATTTCGATGACTTTTCTGAGGATCCAAGCGAGCCTGAAGAACAGCCAACAACGAAATCTTTTAAAAACAAAGTAACAGAACTCTTTCATCAACTCAAAATAACCTATCTGATTTCTCCATGGATTGAATTTTGGATTGTGTTAGGTGTACTTTTCCTCCTGCTTTGGCTCATCATGGTTCTTTGTTTGGGAAAATTCATTGAGGGAAAATATAGTACAATGGAAACAGCAAGTCAGAACATCAACTTGGTCCTAAAGCCACACAAGTCATCTCACATCGAGAAAAGAGAACTATCATCCGTGAATGTCACAGCCAATCCAATACCCGGTGGGGTAGCTTGGGACAAAACAGATTATGAAATTTATGGCCCGGTCGAGCTCTTGAAGTATCCACACCAGTTTAAGATTTCATTGAGTGACTTTGTAAAACCGAGCACATTCCCTGATGATTGGGACTTTGAAAGTATTAATGATATGATGTCAGATTTAGTAATGTCAGCAAAAATTACAGAACATGATTATTTGCAGGGTTCATCTAATTATGAAGAAATGTACTGCTACAACCATTTTGCACATCACTATTTACATAAATCTGCTCAACCTAGAAATGTTTTAAACTATAATCAATGGGAACATTGTGCAACTCCACCAAAAGGCAGTTCAAAAAAAATTTATGAGAAATTCCCATACTTCTCAGGGTTTAACACAAGTGAAGCAGAAGCCTTTTATTTCAAAATGTTAAATAAGACAGGAATGAAAACAATGCTGACAGACACTAAATTAATCTATTCAGAAGCATTTTATGAACAAATGACTACATTTGGTTTTGATTTTTGGAAAAACAATATTGAAACAAAAACCATCTGGGGTACCAAAGATTGGCAGGTCCAAGGTATAGAATCATTATTTAGAGCCTGCATGATCCCAGAACAAATTATATTCTTGAATGATACCATTCAACAGACAACCTGTCTTGGCCTAGCCAAAATTAAGAACTTAAACAAACCGTCTATTCCAAAGCCAACACCTGACAATAATAGCACTACAGATGTTGAGATAGACATATCCCATATTTTTAACCAAAATAGAACACATCCTGATTGGAAAAAATGGTTGATCTGGCCCACAGACACAAATAACTGTCAAGATAGATTCCTGAACAAAATACAGGGGTTCAAATTGACCAGGCCAGACCCTAGATACTCCCAGAGACAACATCCAGGGATAGTTACAACATACAGTGTAGGAAAACTCTGCCTTGAATGGCTACAGAAATCCACACTGGCAGAAATTAAGCAACACTTGACTTTACTTAAAGACGGTGCTGACTTGCGTGATTTCATAATGGGACCACGCAAATAGCGTCCAAAACGTTTTATAGCGGCCGGTATATATGCAGCTTACAACGAAGCTTGGAAAGAAACGCAAATTGAAACAGCAGAAAAAATACAGGAAATTGACCGTATTCATTTGGAAAAATCACTTTCTGTTGTGGCCAATGGGTTAATGACTCTGTCTTCCAGAATATATTCACTGGACAGTATTGTATCATCTGCTATAGATATAATAGAGCAGGACTTGCTAATGTTACAACATGGTCAGTCCCAATTACGTTCTATTGTACAGCTTGGCTGGACGTTACAAAATCTGCGTTCAGGCTACGTGCCTTGGCGTTTAATCAACACGTCATTATTCTCTATCTTTAACCTTACTGATACACAGATCAGCTTGGCACAGAAAGGAGCGGAATATACAATTCTGAGCATTGAAAAACTTGAGAGATTACCATTGACAATGTCAGAACGACCTGTCATTGAATGGATAATGCACGGAATAAGAAATATTCCGATAACAACTTTTAAATTTAAATTCTGTCAAGAGTATATACCAGCAGGCCAGTATGAAAGGTTGGTTAAAGGGTACATTAAGTCATCATGGAAATTACCTTACACACACATGTTATAGTGAAAAGGAACAGAATGTATTTCTTAGTGGTAATAATTGTAAAAGATCACTAAGTGGTATACTTCTGTGTCAAGGTATTAACCTGCATGGGGCCTGTGAGGGGACTTCAAACAACCTTTTATGTCACCAGCATGGCACACCTGCAACTCGAATAGAGCCATTCTTTAGATGGCTTTCTAACGAGAGCTATATTCTAATAGTGGACCACAGATGTTGTGGCATGGTGCCAGGAAAAGCTTATCTCGTTAGCGTTAGTTCCATGGTCACTTGCTGTATGCAAGTATTGTTTCCAAACAGCACTCCAGACAGGGAGGCAAACATTTGGCCATTTTTTAATATCTCTTCTATTCGAATTGATACTTTAAGCAGAATGAAGTCTGTTCTTTTACAGACAACTGTGCCCTTGACGTCATCAAAAGAAACGTATGATCTGCAAGTCGCAAGGACAACGGCAGAGATACATAGCCTTTTATAAACAAATTGCCCCCTACATTTCGCAGAAATGTTAAGCCAAATCCTAAATATGTTTGATACTGGCGGTATCCCACATATATTTAAGACAATTTTTTCGGGACTTTTAACACCCTTCACAACAGTTCTGGGCATTTTTCCTAATTTTGTCCATTCTGTCTTTGGCGGCCTACCACTCCTGTTGAGACTCGTAGCAGGCATTTTATTTTTGATACTTCTGGTTCGTTATGGCAAGCCAAAACGCAGACAAGACTCCAGCAACAATGGAAGAAACGATCCTAGCTATACGCTATCGGGACCGCATAACTAAAGTCCTTGGATTAGCCCGGCTAAGAGATCTGAATATGAGCTGGTTTCTTTCATTCAGACCCATATGGCAGAATTGTATCTTACCTGTGCTTCGATGTATGCTATTCGGAGAAGAATGCGTGTTGGACGTCTGTCTTACACTACAATCAGCAGTACCATTGGATACAGATACTTTGCTAAGTCCGGTAACAGCTCATGCATCGTGTTGTTCCCAGCGGTTACCAATCCTGATGACGGCATTCGTTGAGACTTCACCACTGCGATTAAAGGGTAGTGAAGTACGAGATGAGAGCAACATCACCCAGGTACGACTTTCTGTGAGCACTGCTGATCCTGTCATCGATGATAGCAATCATGCTCACGACTGCACAGTTGCGGCATTTCCCAACTTGGTCAAACTTTCACCTGAAGCGGTAAACCACTTTTTTGAAAGTCTGTCTGAAATGATGTTTTCCCCCGAACAAAAAGAATAACTTTTAAGCAAACTAGTACACAGCGTTCCCTGAACTCTGAATTCGGCCTTCGGCTTTGATAAACAAAAGCTACTGAACATATCTGGAACTATATATTTTTTTCTCTCTCCCCTGAAAGCGAAATAATTTTTTTTCCTGATTCCAAAATATTTACCTTTTTTTCTGGCACATGTACTATGCTAAAAGTAGAACTATTCATAGAGAACAGAGCTTCTATTTTAGGAACTCTAAAGACAATATATCACGTCAGCCTCTAGCATATTTACAGCAACTGTATTTATATGTGATGGAATGGTCTCGACCTTTTTTATTCTGTATTAAGAGCCATTTCATGTGTAAATTTCGCAAATCATTCATGCCGATATATATATGCATCCTTTTTAATGAATGATTAAACTGCTTGAAAAGCGTACAGTAGCTATAATCATTTTCATGTATTTCGCATACACCATTTCAAATGCAAAAATATATTTTGGGGTGGGTTGGTATACACATGCACCTTTTATGTTTACTATTGCTTAAGTTTTAGTAATGATGGACATTAATTTGTGGAGTGGGTGTAGTGTTTTATCTAGGAACCTGAATCGATATTCCTAATTTATGCCCTTGTCCGGTTATAATCAATATTATCCATACAACGGCATAATAATCATATCCATAATGCAGTCTTAGCACATCCTGTCACATTAAGCAAGGCTACTTCTCCAGCCCCCTAGTAAGCACACCGAGTTCTCTAAACAAAACCAAGCCTCCAGCAACCTGGGAAATCCCCCTTGCTTTTGTTTTGATTTCATCCTAGAACTCCTGTAAAGCACTGTAAGAATGGCCAGTTCTTAGTGACATCTTTATTGACGCCTTATGTCCAACCTTACGTCAAACCCAGGCACCTTTCAGGTATAAATATACCAACGTTGCCTTAAGCAAACACACGGTGGTGATTCTGGAGCAGGGCAGCTATCTACTTGCCCGAGAGCCCAGCTGATGCGAGAGCCCACGGACGCTGCCCCTCCTCCTTGACACACTGAGAGAGACGCTGTCTTTTCTCCTGCCGAGAAATCCAGCTCCGGTGTTTCCAGATACCTTCGCGGGTTACTGGGATATCGAGTCCTGAGAAAGAGATACAAGACCTCCTGCTTTCTATTACCCAGGTACGGAATTGACTAAACCCTTACAGAGAATTCTTGAGTCAGATTCTTGGCAAAACAAACTTAACTTAAACTGCTACTTACTTACTCCTTCCCACGTATTAGGCTTAGGTCAGGTACATCGGGGTAGGCGTATTTAGAAGCACCAGTTGAGTACGATTAGGCAATGTATATATGTATGTATATATTTGATCTATTTCAAAGTATCATATGGCTAAGAAACCATATCAATGCTTTTACAGTATTATTTTATAATCCTCCTTTTACTGTACGCACTTTACTTTACCATGAGCATTACAATCGTGGCAATTCATTTCTCTTGTATGAGGAAGAAGATTGCTCAATAAATAACACCTTTTATTGAAAACGCCCGTCTCTCTTTTCTCTGCATTCTGGTGAAACTAAGTACGCACATTTGACTGAGTGAAATAGCTGTCTATTGTTTTCACACCACTCTAGAAATACACTCTTATTCAGGGAGAGCAAAGTTGTCATGTTTTATGGTTGTCAGAAGCTAATCCCTTCTTGTCTATCCAGGGAGGTTAAACTCCTCCTCGTTTATTCGAGAAAGTTTCTAGTGACCTCTGAGCTAGCTGGCAAACCTTAAGTCTAATATAGTCAGTAGAGACCTAGATAACCTCAGTCCTACGTCTACAGTGCTGAATATATTATTCCAATGCGCAGAGCCTATTGGGAATATAGGAACTACACTACAGGAGGAGTTTTCTCTTGGGGGTGTGGAAGGAGATTCTTTCATTGATGTATCATGGGTCTGGTGTTATGGAGGGCTGGTGTTATGGAGGGTTTGCATGTTATTCTCTTTACGTCGGGAAGCCAGTGGAGGTTGCAGAGGTGCTGGGTGATGTGGGCATGCCGTGAGGGTGCAGAGGATGAGTCTGGCTGCGGCATTCTGGAATATCTGGAGTTTGCGAAGAAATGTTTTGTTGATTTCAGTGTAGACCACGTTTCCATAGTCCAGCCTGCTGGTGAGGAGTGTGTGAGTGTGACAGTCTTACTGGATTCGGGGTGGGTCCATTTGAAGGTCTTGCGGAGTATGCTGAGGGTGTTGAAATCTGTGGAGGATACTACCTTGGTCTGGCGGTTCATGGTGTATGAGGAGTTGAGTATGATGCCAAGGTTCTATGCATGGTTTAAGGGGGTGGGAGGGTTGCCGAGGGTGGGGGCCACCAGGTGTTGTCCCCTGCAGAGGGGGTGGAGTCGAGGATGAGGACTTCCGTTTTCTCCAAGTTGAGCTTCAGGCAGCTGCTGCTCATCCAGGATGCAATGTCCTTCATTCCTTCCTAGAAACTGTGCCTGATAATGTCGGGTACCTTGGTGAGGGAGAGAATGAGCTGTGTGTCATCTGTGTATAACACTATGTTGAGTCCATGTTTTCTGACAATGTTTGTGAGGGGGGCCATGTAGATGTTGAAGAGCGTGGGGCTTAGGGTGGATCTTTAGGGTACTCCATATCTAGTCTCTGTGGGTCTCTGTGGGTTTGGAGAGGAAGGGTGGAAGTCTTATTCTTTGTGTTGTGCCAGAGAGAAACAAACACATCCAGTCTAAGGCAGTTCCCTAGATATGAGGGTCGTGGACTCTTGCTGTTACTGTGCTGTGGGAGACTGTGTTGAAGTTTGCTGAGAGGTCTACTAGTATGAGGGCTGCAGTGTGGCCCAGATCGAGGAGGGTGCAGACGTCATCAGTGGCGACATTGAGGGCGGTCTCAGTGCTGTGGTTGATGCGGAATCCGGATTGAGATGAGTTGAAGATGTTGTTGGTTTCAATGAAGCATGGTAGCTGGGTGTTGACAACTTTCTCGATTTGGCCGCGAAGGGGAGAAGAGAGATGGGCCTGTGGCTATTGAGGTTAGTCGGGGCTGCAGAGGGCTTCTTGAGGAGGGGTTTGACTTCGGCACATTTCCATTTGTTGGGGCACGTGGCTGTTTCGAGGGCACAGTTGATTGTCCATCGTAATTCTGGTGCAATGGTGGAGCCAGCCCTGTGGAAGGTGTGTGGTGGGCCTGGGGTCAGTGGGTGCTCCAGAGTGGATTTTTTTCATATTCTTCTGTGGTGACAGGGGTCCAGACGAGGAGGGTCATTTGGATGGCGTCGCAGGTGGAGGGAGTAGGGTCGATGTTGTGGTCCTGGTCGTTGAAGTTGTCCCAAACCATCCTGATCTTGTGGTGGAAAATGTGTATCAACCATACATATATCCTTGCAGTTCCAGTTGTAATCTGTTTCTATATCTATTGCATCCATACGAGTCAGCACCCATTAGGAGAAGCCCATTTAGTGAGCCATCGCCCAGAAGGTGTGGACCGTGGGGGTCTACAACCGGTGTACTGCCAGCTACCAAGAGAGGTGGGAGGACCTGAGGGACTGGACCTGGAAGATCATGGAGGTCCAGCTGGGAAAGTCCTCCCAATGTGGAAGGGGCGCGTGCAGCACCCTGACCCTCCTGATAGCCCACATAGTGGTGGTGGCCTACCCAGACCTTGATGGCAGTTGAGGGCCCAAGAGTAGCAACTAGGGGTGAGTCTTGGCCAGAGTCATATAAGTCATTTTGTCAACTTTGAGTGTTAGACAGGTATTTCACCAACCATACTGGTGGTGGTCCATGTCTCACACAGAAGATGAGTCATTGTCAGAGTAAGTGTGGTAGTAGGTGCATGCTGATGTGCTGTGCCTATTGTCGTTCTGACATGGAAGAGAGCACTGTCCTGTCCACATTCCTTTCTCACCTTTTGAGCAGACACCTAGCTGAGTGAAGTGAGAGATCATCTCATGTTCTCAGTAAATCTGGATGACATTTGTACCACTCAGGCAACTGGTCTTGCTTGTGTGAGAAATGATGTACCCTCAGTACTGTCTCTAATGTGATGATGGCTCTATTGCATGTGACATGACATTTAGTTAACAGTTCATGCAGTAACTGTACAACAGTTCCCATAGGTAAGTGCTGGTTATACTGTGAAAATCGAGTGCGTACATCACTAGTGCCATCAGCATAAGTGCCTACATGTAGGCCAGAGTGCATTTGCCGGTTGATGGTTCATCTGCAATACTGTTTCAAATCAATCATTCACTAACAACACACTCTGTACCAATCTTATTATTCACCGATGGTGCTGTACTATTATCCAGGACACCAAAAATTGAAGAACACCTTTGGGGACTTAATGGTTTCTAGGAAAATGAAAATTACCAAGGCAAAGACGTATTCAATGGGATGTGGGAAAGTGCAGAAACGTACGACCTTTTACATTGAGGGAGTCCCAATTGTTAATGTTAACTCCTTTTCTTTTCTCTGGGTCCTATTCATGTGTAGTGGAACCTGGGACCAGTACATCTCAAGCCCACAGATGAAATGGAGCAGAGTTTTCGAGGGGCATTACAACCGCTACTTATGGGGGAGGCTTGTGGGGCTATGCTCCTAGTCAACTATTATAGGTGGAAGAGTCCTTCTTTCTCAAACATCTGTTGTGTGCACCCAACATAATAAGGCTGGGATACATTTCTTAGAGGATACACTAGCTTTAAATCCCCTTTTACTTTAGCATTCTGTAAGGTCAAAAAATTGACACATGCTTTAAGAAGTAAATTATATCCGACTGTTTAGCTCTTGATCATGTGTTAAGAAATACCCTGGCTGTCCTATATAACTTGGTACTGTCTGTAAATTGCTGTTTGATTTACCCATTATGACTAACTATGTAGTGGATCCTCACTGGAAAAAAGCTTTACTAAGAGCACCTTTCTGAATTACAGAACGCTTGATGAATACAAGAAACATACTGTAGTTTTATATGCATCAAATGATTTGTTGGTGGGGTGTCAGCCTTATATGACTTCAGTGACTAACACCCTGCAACGTTTTTGTGTTAACCGTATTATGATTGTGTATTGTCCACCATTTAGTTGCCTTTCCTGAAATTAAAAAGTATCCATCAGCCACTACACCTTGTCCTTGCGATGGTGTTTCAGCTCAAAGCACACAGCACTTTATGCTTTTTTGTGGTTTTTATGGGGGTTCAAGAAAATATTATCTAAAACCACTTCTCCTTGGCAGTAATATCAGGGATTACAGAGTGGCTTTGAAATTCTTATTTGCACTAATGAACCCTTTTGCCTGTATTAAAATTGCACTTTATTTTTAGGCTGCCGTACATCTCAGGAAAATTATAGTTCTGTAATCGATTTTATGTGGGGGTTTCAAGCTGGTTTTTATCTTTTTTAGGTCGAGGAACGTAGGCTGCGCTTGCGCAGTCTCGGTCAGAGAATTAATGATTCTTAGTACGGGGCTTGAACCTGCCCCTCTTCTACATTGGCTGGCCTCGTAAATGCTGGCCAGCCATTGGAGGAGAGGGGCGTCACTCTGATCAAGCCCCGTCTTTTTGCGATTCGGGGGTGTGTTTTTTGTAACCCTGGGCGTAGTGTGCGGAGTGGGGCTCCGCGGAGCTACGTGAAGTGGGCGCAAAACTACGCCCACCCGCGCACTCCGCGTAGCCCCACTACGCGCCGCCCGCCTCCCTCCCGCCCTCCCTAAATATTTAAATAAAAGGATAGAAAGCTTTTAAAAACACTTACCTTGTCCGCCGCGTCCCCGGGGCTCCCTCTCGCCGTCCCTGGATTCGCGCCGCCGCCATTTCAGATACTAATGCGCATGCGCGGGGGCCCGCGCATGCGCATTTCTCATGAGAAATGCGCATGCGCGGCCGCCCGCGCATGCGCATTAGTATCCGAAATGGCGCCGCGAACCCAGGGACGGCGAGAGGGAGCCCCGGGGATGCGGCGGACAAGGTAAGTGTTTTTAAAAGCTTTCTATCATTTTATTTAAATATTTAGGGAGGGCGGGAGGGAGGCGGGTGGCGGCCGGCTACGCACCGTCTGCGGAGCGCGCGTAGTGCCGCCTGGCTACGCCCGCTACGCAAAATGCGCAGGAGACGGCACTACGCGCACTCCGTGCACGGAGCGTAGCTGGCCGCTCACCCTTAGTTTTTTGCGTTCTTTCTACCCGTGACGTCATCTGTCACTCAACAAAAAACACGGCCTCCCAGTCGCAAAATGGCTGTGCATTTCTCCGAGGCATTTCTGCTTTGCCACGGAGAAACGTAGTGGTGTGGAGCGCTCCTCATCTTGGGAAAATCAATTATATCAAGCGGTCGCACAATCAGTTTCACCTACTTTGCTGCACCACTCGTGAAAGGATCCTCCCCCCCTGGACCCGACGAGCGGTGCTCCTCGACGCTGTGTTCGAGTTGAGGTGAGTGGCCCGGTCTCCTCCGCTCCCCTGTCCCTGTCCTGGTCCTCGCTTGCTGTGTGCTGCCTGCAAGAGATGCGGGGGTGGGCCGCGGGGCTAGGGGAGGGGGTGGGCCAGGGAGCCTTTGCAGGTTGTCGCGTGTTGCAGGGAGGGGGGAGGCGCTGCTGTTAAGGGTGCTGCTGGTGCTGCCTCGTGGGGGGGGAGGGAGGCGTTGCTATTGCTATTGCTGTGCACCCACGAGCCCGAGGAGGTTGCCCTGGAGGGCTGGCACCGGGAGCTGCTGCTCTTCCACCGGTTTATGCTCACCGCCGTCTGCCTGAGGAAGTGCAAGAAGGCCGCTGACCGCCACCATGCCGTTCTGCAGGCAGCAGTCGGCGGGACCCGTCGCCTGCTGGAGCCCGGAGCAGCTGGTTGGAAACGTCACCCTGGAGTTGCCGCAGCGGTCCCGGTGAGTTGCGCACCTCCACTCTGGCTCTGACACCTTCGGGTAATGTTCGCGCTATATACAATCGCATTAAATAAATAAATAAAGTCCCTTCCTCGACTGAATGTTGGATTAGATATGCCTGTTTTGTTAATAGCGAGTTCTAGCAACCGATGAGGAATAGCGACGGGTCAGCCAAACCGAGTATTGAACTCACTAGGGTGGGGAGTCAGTGAGTGGAAATTTGCACACCCATATCTTCATGAGGTCAGAGGTGTATTAGTTTACTGAGTATAGCGCTGAAAAAAAATTCTCGCCGTTTGCACACCCATCTCTTCATGAGGTCTGAGGTGTATTAGTTTACTGAGTATAGCGCTGAAAAATTTTGGGGGGGACGACATGCTTTCCAGTCTTTACCATCCGTGCCGCTCCGCTCCCTTCTGTCCCCACCCACCATCACCCTCCCCGGTTTGCTGTTTACTTCTTCCACGTTGAACTCCCAACAGCGTCACTTTCGGTTTCGGGGAGGGTGAGGGCTGGGAGAACAGTCACAAAGGACACAGCTGGATGCACACACTTTTCATGGCCCTGTTAGATCTCTTCCAGGGGTCCCGGGACTGGACCGTGCTCCAGGACAGCAAGGAGAACGAGAGGCGACAGGAAGCTGCTCGGGGGCCACATGGATCTGCCTAGGGGAATGGAGGTGAGGAGAGGTGGGGATTTCGGGGCGGGCAGGAGCTCTAGGCCAGCTGAGCTGCTGCCAGTGGGCACGGAGGACGCCACCCGCAGGCCTGGCTGTGTTTCTGGGATTGCAGCATGTATGTACATTGTAGAACAAGCATTTAAATGTATATGTTTACGTTCCTGGTGCATCTGAATTTTAACACTATACGCATTTAAATGGAATTTGCGTTTGCTATGTTAATTTGGGTTAGATTTCAAGATCTTCTCTTCCATAATTATCGTAAAGATTTATCTGGATTTATTCTGAGAAATAAGCAGGGTCTGTGTGCAACCCTTTAGAAGCAGAGCCGCCTTTCAGTTAGCACAGCTGGTTCCAACCTGTCAGCACCACCTCGCCATCCTTCTACAGCACCACCGCGCCATCCTTCTACAGCACCACCGTGCCATCCTTCTACAGCACCACTGTGCCATCCTTCTACAGCACCACTGTGCCATCCTTCTACAGCACAACCGCACCATCCTTCTACAGCACCACTTCGCCATCCTTCCACAGCACCACTGCGCCATCCTTCCACAGCACCACCGCGCCATCCTACCACAGTCTGTGTGTGTGTGCGTGGCTCTGTCTGTGTGTGTGTGTGTGTGTGGCTCTGTATGTGTGTGTGGGTGGCTTTGTATGTGTGGCTCTGTGTGGGTGTAATTGCAATAGGTCATGCATTTGCGAGCGATAAAGCTATTGGCATTGTAAATGACAATGCCATTTATTTAACGATTAAGCTTTTGGCAATGTAAATAACAATGCCATTTATTCATGGGCAATGCCAATAGCTCTACCTTTAATAATGCCGAGACCATTGCATTGTAAATGCTTGTTTTTATATTTTTTGTATGCTGTGCATTTATAATTTTTTATGATGATGATTTTCTTATGTACTTTTATGGCCTTTTGTCTTTGAGCCAAATAAAGTTTTAACACGAATCGACTGGTTGACAATCATAAGGGAGTGAAATGTAGAACTGTGGGGAAAATATGTGAGTGTCCACTGATACTTACAAGGTAATCTGAGTATTCAATACCAAAGAGTGGTGTGATGTACCTGCCCTTTGGAGCTCTAGTGATTACACAGCTTCACGTCATAGATTTTCATGGCTATCCTAAACCTTCTGTAAAGAAAAGGGGTTTCTTCCCTTGGTGGACAACTAAAGTTACACACACATAATGATTGTCTAGGTCAACTAAACACATAGAATAAGTTCTGCACACTATAATGCACCCACACAATATCAATATAGTTTTGTTGTTTATTTAAAAAGAATTTTTTGTTTCTGTGTGTTATGCTACTTAAAAACAAATTATTGCGCGCTTTATAAAAACAACTAACAGTTTCATTAACATCATTTTATACACATGCTGATGAAAAACACATTAAATCACATTAAATCACAATTCATTTACATCAATTAAAAAAAACAAAAAAATCACATTTAAAGGGAGAGACAAACAGACACTTCTTATTGGTCTTTCTATTTGACACATCTGAAACCTAATATTCGCAAAATCTAAACCTGGACCCGTTATATGTCTTGTCGACAGGATAGATTTGGTTTCTTTGATTGTGCAGTAGTGGCGTCGACGCGTTTCGGTGGCTTTTATTGATACTCTGCCATATTTTTCAAGACTAAATAATCAGTCTCTCCTGCTTCTAGGCACTGGTTGGTTGCCACTTATAAGAGATTTCCTGTAGATAAACATATTTTTATGAATATCTTGCGTAAGTTTCATCTTGCACATATCTTGCACATTGTTACTATAAGAATCAATACATTGTTTTATCACAAATAGCTACATCTCGCTACAATTTTGTTCACATTACTATTTTATAACATCATGTTCATTTCACGCAATTTGATTGCGAGACACTTCTCAACAGAGTCATATTCACATGTTTCTCAAGACACCTCTTCGACCCTATTCTACGGCTTTTGCAGTTTGTATGGACATAGCTTATCACAACCGGACCTGACATTATAGTGTCGCAAATTATTATCCTTGTATTGGGACACATGCAATTTCTGCCTGGGGATAAAGCTATATAAACTACCTGGCCTTTATGTCCTAATCTTCTGCCTCGCAGTGATTTTCACATTCATGTGTACTATCATACCTGCTGTCTATGTTATTTTAAGAAGATTTTCACTCATATCTTTTACCTGGATACATCACCCTTAGCCGTGTCTGTACGATTTCTCCCGCATCGTCTTTTTGATTCTTAATACGTTTCTTCTATGACAGAAAAACTGCCTTCATTGTTCTATTTCATCTATCTCATTTACATTATGACACATTATATTAACCCGATCTAGTTCACTTTACATTAATATTAAAAAGTACTTCTCCTGGGAACCGCTCTTCCTGTAACTGTAAGGTATCACCTTATTGTATTGTATTGTATTGTATTGTGATTTGTAAAGCGCGATTGCTGCCCAATGGGCGTCCAAGCGCTAAGCATGGAGAACAGAGCTGAGGGTGGCGGAGACTGAGATTTAAGTGGGCCTGGCAAACAGAAAGGTTTTTAGTTGTTTGCGGAATGAGAGTAGGTTAGGGTTGGACCGGATTTGTAGTGGGAGTGAGTTCCACATTTTAGCGGCCTTTAAGGAAAACATCCTTCCTCCGGTCCTAGCTCTCCGTACTCTTGGGACTACGGCCAGAAAGGCCTCCGTGGACCGAAGGGTTCTATTAGGGTGGTATTGAGTGATCAGTTTGTTAATGATCGCTGGACCCGACTTCCAGAAAGCTCGGTGGGCAATACATAGTGCCTTGAAAGCCACTCTCTGTCTCACTGGGAGCCAGTGTAGGCTGCTCAATGCGGGTTTAGCAGACTGCGTCCTTGGAATCTGAAGCAGGGCGCGGGCTGCGCAGTTCTGGACCACCTGTAGCTTTCGCATGGACGTCTCAGGGGCTCCCACATACAGGGCGTTGTTTGAATCCAGCCGGGACTGAATCAGGCCCTGAACTGCCACTTGTTTGGCTTCCATTGGGAGGAGGGGGAGGACTTTCCTTAGAGTTCTAAGTAAGCCAAAACAGATGGCGGATAGTTTAGTAGCCTGGGTGGAGAAGGAGAGGTTTTTGTCCAGCCATACTCCTAAGCTTTTTACGCTTTCTTTGGGAGTGGGAGGGGTGCCCAGACACCCAGGCCACATGGAGGGAAGTGACGTGGGTAATGCGGGGCCTAAGAGCATGAGCTCCCTTTTGTGTCTCCATTAAGTTTCAAAGAGGAGCATGTCATCCACTTTTTAATGTCCTCTAGGCAGTTCATCAGACTTCCTGAGGTGTGACCGGCGCCTTCCTGAGTCATTGAAACCACTAGCTGGGTATCGTCAGCATATGATACAATTTTTATACCCGAAGGTTCGACGAGCCCAGCCAGTGGTTGCATATAGACATTGAAGAGCGCAGGGCTTAGTGAGGAGCCCTGCGGTACTCCACAGTTCAGGGGTTTTATTACCTATGGAAGAAGAGAAAAACTTGCTACCCTCGTATCTAAGGGATATATGGTGCTACTTGTCACTCTTATAGCATTAAACAACAAGATTTTTATATGAAGAAACTGGTACCTACTTATTTTTGTAACTGACACTGTCCCTAGCGGTTCTTCCTTTTGGGTTTAAACCTTCAACAATGTATTGGCTTGTGGATTTGCAATCTATGACTGGTGTCATCACCTGTACCAAGCAGGATTGTAGATGTTCATATGGCTACATGGAGTGTTGTGCTGTGTGAAATCAGAGTAACCATCTCCCAAATGTTTGGATCTCAATGTTTACATGGAATTGTATCTTTTCAAGTAGTGGATATAAGATGTAATTTAGAGTGCAAAGTGTCATCAGTGTGAAATTAGCATTTGCATGTAATAGTAATTAATTGTACATTGGTGTTCAACTTGACCTTCACGACATCATGATGTGTAATGAGTAATAAATAAATGTGGTTGAAGCTGGGCCTTGTGTGAGCATTGTGTACATATTTCACTTGGATTCATCCTATTTGGTTACATCTCTTTACAATGGTATACAACAGGTGCCAAATTATGCAAGGTGACAAACTACCCTAGTATAGACATAAGGATGGAGTGTTAAAAATACCATCAATGAATTTGGACCTCTGTGGGGTTATGACATGAGTGAACCAAACAGTGTGCAGGTCATGTAGTATGCATGCATGTGTTCATGCTAATTTAGAAGCCTGTGAAATGAGCCATGAAGCTGGTGTTTTACGTGGACTTCGTCAATGTTTTCAGTGGATTTGTGATGGTCAGGTGTGGGAATGCAGTTCCAATAAACCCATGTTACATGTGATATCAAATTCATCCAGGGCAAGCTGAGATGAAGAGGCCAAGGTCTGTGGGGACACAGCTGGTCACAGCAGTTCCAGACATGAGTCGTCAGACACAGAAGGACCTAGTGACCAGGAAGGTATGAGGAGTGCCTCGGAGGACATCATCTAAAGATCGTCATCTTCCGAGTCATTCCCTGGTGCACACTCCAGAGTGGTGGAGGACCCAACTGTATCAGTTCCACCATCATCTCTGTCCACCATCCACAGGTCCTTCGCCACCCTCTATGTTGTCACCCCATGAGTTGGCTGTTCCCACTGCCCTAAGAGGAGAGGGGTCTCCTTTGCTCCAGGCACCTCAGCCCCTGCCCCTGTTTGCCCTGCTGCCCTGAGTGAGGAGGCTATTGACATACTGAGGAGATTCTCTGTGGGTCAGACCGCAGAGCTAAATGTATCCAGGAGTGAGACAACCATCTGGCCCAAGTGGTTGCCTATCTGGAAGGCACGCCCATGTATGCCCTACAGAGATCTGTTCAGGCTCTGACCTCCTCCCTCATGACAATCTTCCACCCATCCAAACCATCAACCCCCTCCTGTCTCTTCCCGATCCAAATTCCCTATTACCTTTTGTATCCCAATTGCAGTTACAACTAAGCATGCACACACTTCATCAGAACAAGCAGCAGACCCAAACAAAAGATGTTAAAAAAACACTCAAACATGCATGCACACCGCAGACATTCACCCCCTCACCACCCCACCACCCCAGCATACCCCAAATTATGACAGCAATACATACAGACCCCGCTATAGACACACCCAAACCCGCAGACACCATACCACACTCATACCCACTGACCCCTCCACAACACCCATATCCCCAGATACTGCACCAACATGCATAGACCCCTCCATAACACCCATATCACCAGACACCACACCAACAGACACAGATCCTTCCAATACCATGTATACCTGCAGACACAACACTCACACCCACAGACCCCTCCACAAGACTCATATCCCCAGACACTGCACCAACAGGTACATACCCCTCTACAACACCCATATCACCAGACACAGCACCAACAGACATAGACCCCCTCCATAACACCCATATCCTCAGACACCACACCAACAGGCACAGACACCTACATAACACCCACATCCCCAAACACTGCACCAACAGGCACATACCCCTCTACAACACCCATATCACCAGACACAGCACCAACAGACATAGACCCCCTCCATAACACCCATATCCTCAGACACCACACCAACAGGCACAGACACCTCCATAACACCCACATACCCAAACACAGCACCAACAGGGACAGACCCCTCCACAACACCCATATCCCCAGACACCACACAAACAGTCACAGACCCACAACACCCAGCACATCTACAACAATCCCACCCCAAAAATGCAAATGCTCACCCACACATTAGACACAACACAAAGTGCAGGCAGCAGACCCATCTCTCACTTCCACTCCCACTTCCTCCCAACGGGAACTCATCCCAAACACCCAACCTGTTTTCCCTGTGAAGATCTGTGGTTTACCCTTGCCATTAACCCTGTGCCACCTGCCCCCAAAGTAAAAAAACCTCTTGAACAAAACCCACCTCATGGACCCCAAATCCAAGAATCCCTCTCCCAAGAATAAACCCACTCCTCCCTAATCCTCTGAACTCCCCTTGCGAAGTACCATCTCTGGGTGCTTGCTATGTACAATGGATGCCCCATTTTGAGGCGGTTCACTGGCAGTGTCAGTAAGGTAAAGTTTAGTATCACAGCCTTGTGCTGGCAGTGGCATGAATAACAATATGGACTAGCCATTGGTCTTTATTTTTTATCCATGGAATACAACGTTTCCTAGTTTTGAAGACATTGGCTTGCCATTACTTTTCTATCTATTTGATGTTATTGTATACTTAGTGATGTGTGAGTACATTTATGTTTGTTTCGTCCTTGATCCAGTTGAAATGGTTTGTATGATGTGACCTTGGTGCAAGTGCTGGAGTTACACAGGACAAGACAAAATGTTGGAGGAATGTCTGTATGGGATGACATCCAAACGGGGCAGACATTGCATTGGGTGACATGCTATGTAGTAAGTATTTCCGCCCTGACCTGGCCACTATCAACATTATTTAGATTGCAATTCACTATATGATGTAAGTTGGATATGTGTTTGATGTGTTGAAGTTAGATATTTGTGTATCCACACATGAAGGGTGTCAGCTTGTCATATCTTTATGGAGTTCTGCATGGACATGTGTCTATTTTGCTGTGTGTACCTTACAACAGCTTCATTTAGATGTGTGCCACATGTTGTCAGTGCTGTGTATGCTTTCATAAGTTGCACTTACCCATTGCCTGCACATGCATGACATTTGGTTCTGGTATTGCTTGTCCCCGACATGCTTCAGTTCCCAGGTCCAGTGCACATGGAGTTTGTCACACATGTGAAAAATGCACTGTGTGCAGTGCCCCAGTCTTTCAGGGTTCCCCATGATAAAGGCATAGCTATCGTGTAAAGAGTTTTTTCCATTTTGCCCTTAGAATGGTTCTCACACTGATTCTATGTAATCCCATTTGACTGACATGGCCTTTTCAAGTAGGTGATGTGCGAGAGTCCAATACAGAGTTGTAGCAGAAAAGGTGTGTTTGGCTTTACTGACACACCCATACAGATGTTACTTTGACATCAAAACACGATCTGGGTTGTGTGTAATGTAAGTGTGTCACATTCAATACTGCATCTTGGTTAGAGTTGGAGTTGAAAAGGCCTCATAGTAGTTGTAATCACTTCAATCTCACTTTAGCAACACTTGACAAATGGTAATCTGCATGATGAGCGAACTTCAGTAGTGACATGGCAGACAAGTGAGAAGGGGAAAAAGGAGTATAGCATCTTGTTTAGAGTTGGAGTGACAAGGCCTCATGGTAATTGTAGTCACTTCATTCTCACCTTAGCAACACTTTACAATGGTAAGCTGCATAACTAGTTAAGGTCAGTAGTGACATGTCAGACAAGTGAGAAAGGGCAAAAGAAGGTTGTCACATACATTTATGGGTGTGATATTGTTGAGGGGTGCTGTTGTGGAACACAAAATAATGCATACATCACTATCACTATATATATAATTTGCAAACAAATGTCCATTAGGGTACAGTGTGCCTATACAGTACCAATGTTTTGGCCTAGGAGGGCTTTCTACAGATGTGTTTTTATGAGTGTTATGAAACAATCCTAAACAGGGTCCCTGTATACATGCAAATTACTTAGGGACAACTCCTGTGCCTGGTCCATGGCAGGGCATCGCTTTGCAGAGGAGTCTATGGCAACAAGTAGTTGTATGACTTAACACTGATGTCATCCACAACGGACTAGGATTTGAACGTTGTCGAGCAGGTAGAGCAGCAGTAGGACAAGTCTGATGGGCCTCATGATGGTAGAAGACAAGTAGAGGTAAGCTTTGCCTTTTTTCCCTCCCTTTCAGCTATCTCAGATGTGGCGGTTGGACCACCATGGTCACGCCTGTAATGCTACTCGTAATTGGGAGGGCGGTCTCACTGGCATTCCGAGCCTCCCACAGCCTCATAGGTCCACACTGCAGCCACTGTGGTTGGAGTTGGCTGGCAATGCCAGCGGTCAGCAGCGTTTTTCACAAACCCTATCTACCCAACTCACAATACGGTGGTCGGACCAACGAGCTTGCAGAGGTTGGACCACGACTGCCTGTATGGCAGTCCTCAGACCATCCAACTCATAATAAGGCCCTAATGTCATTACCATTTTTATGCTGGGAAAATCCAATCAGTGATGCCGAGTTATGCTGCCCACGTTACTGCTAGGCAATGAGGTATCAAACACTATTTTCAATGAGACATCAGCAGCAATTTCTAATAATAAAAACAGTGGCCACTGGATTCAAGCTAAACTGGCTGATGATGGATGATTAGCCAGAAACCGGTCCCAGGATGCTTGTTTCCAGTCCAGGGAAGACATGGCTTGGCAGTTCAGGCTGCACTGTTGCCATGAGGCACAGGGTCAGACTGATTTGCATATGGCCATGTCTGAACTGGGGTGGCAGAGTGAGCTAAAGAATGATGATGGATTAAACCCAGATCAGTTGACTGGGGAAGAGTGCTTGCAATGTTCAACACTCCATCCATCATCCCCTTTGGTTTTGCTTTGTATGCCCTAAGTTGGCAGGGTATGCTCAGACGTGGGCCCCTTGCTCACTTTGCCACTGGATTCAACCTAGCCTGGCTGATGACGGCTGTTTAGCCAGAAACTGGTCCCAAGATGCTTTTTTACGGTCCAGGGAAGACATGGTTTCGCAGTTCGGGCTGGACTGTTCCCATGAGGCACAGGGTCAGACTGATTTGCATATGGCCATTGTGGCTCTGAGGAGTTGTTTCAAATTGAAATGAAAGTAATGAAAGAGCGATTCCTGGAGAGAGGGTATTCTACCAAGATAGTAAACCTAGCTTGTTCCAAAGTTTCAAAGGTTCAGAGATTATCCACATTATCTAAAAAACCTGTTGTGGAAAATGAAGAAGAGCCCTTAAGGTTTATTACCTCCTATTGTAACCAATCTTGGGAACTGCGTAAATGTCTAAGAAAATATTGGCATATTTTAAACACTGATGCTACTCTGAAGAAACATGTAGGAGGACACCCAAAGATTACTTACAGAAAGTGTGAGGCTCTGTCAAACATGTTGTGTAGTAATGTAATACCAGATGACACAATTTCCAATCCAATACAAGGTTTTTATCCCTGTCAATCGTGTAAAGCTTGTAAAAATAGCATGAAGTGCAAAGAAATGCTTTTATCGGCTGACCATAAACCTTTCACAATAACGAAACACATGACTTGTAAATCTGATTTTTGTATTCATGCTTTGAGTTGCCCATGTCCACTGGTGTATATAGGGAGCACTATAAACCCAGTTAAGAAAAGGATATTGGAGCATACTAGAGCAATAGCAAATGAGGATAAACAGTATCCCATAGCAAGGCACTTTAACCGCATGCGTGCGGGCGGAATTCCGCCCGTACGCTGGGATTTACTCATTCCCATGTTTCATGACGAGCTGGGCTCGTCATGAGCGTGCGCGGAGGCTACCTCATGACGAGCCCAGCTCGTCATGAGCGTCGAAGGGGTTAAGGAAATGCATGGAAATAACATAAGTCTCTTAAAATACTGTGCTTTGGATAGAATTCCAAAATCTTTCATCACACCTAACTATATTGTTACTTTAACCTTTGGGTTTTTCAGTGAATGTGTGCAGTTGTTTTTTTTACATAAAGTAATATTTTATCACAATGCGTAAAGCCAATCCTCTGCTGAGTACGCCCTTTTACCGTGCTTGGGAGGTTGGCCGCAGGGCCTGTACTGCAGCCAGGCTCTGGGGCAACCCCCCCCACAAGCAGCCAACCCAATACTACACACAGCCTTCGGCTGTAAACAGCAGGGGATTGGCAACAGAGCCCGGTCTGTGGCCAGGCCTTGTGGCCGACCACATGGAGGCAGTCAACATCCCTGCAGGCAGCCAACCTCAATCTGTGCACTGCCTTTCGCCTTGCACAGGAGGTTCCTGCATCCAACACTCCCCAGGCAGCCATCTAGAGGCAGCCACTTCCATGCTGCACATGGTCTTTGCTTGTGCATGGCATGGGGTTAGCCGCAGGGCCTGTGCAGCCTGGCCCGGGATCCAACTCCCCAAAGGCATCCAACCCATGCTATACACAGACAGCCGTTGGCCATGTGAAGAGTGTGATTGATCACAGGCCTTGACCGGTCACCAGGCCCTGTGTCCAAACCTCCAGCAGCCTGCCTACCCCAACCGCGCACAGCACCTCCTGTGCGCAGCGTAGGGTTGACATTCAAGTTCTGGGACACCGTCTCCTGGGGCCAAAACACATATATATGATAAATGGACGGGGCATGCAGGCCCCTCTCCAACCCATAGGTGGTCCTGTAGTCCTCATCCCTGGCACCAATACAGTGGAGTAAGGCATGCTGTCCCCCCCAGCAAAATGTTTCTGATGTTGCTGGCAGCCTATCAGAGCACTTGCTCTCGCGGGAGTCTGACTCCCATGGGAGCAAATTGATCCAAAGGAAAAAAGTTTCCAGGGACAATCAGAAAGCAGGGGCAGAGAAAAAAATGAGGGGGCCCCAAAATGCAAAGTCCACATGCCTTTTCCATAGACTTCTTTAACCACTTCGACGCTCAGCTCGTCATGAGTTGCGCCGCTCGCACGCTGATGACGAGCTGAGCTCGTCATGTAACGCGGCTTTTTTCAAAACGCAGCGCGCAGCGGGAAAACCGCTAGCGCGCATGCGGTTAAGAAGCACTACTGCAATAAACTACTTAAGGGAATTCCACCAAATTTGGCAGGAAGCTAGATCTTGTTCCATAGATTTGGCTCTTTGTTATTTGATGTAAATCTGTTTAGTAGTTTTTGAAAAATTAAGGTTAGAATATATTTGTATATCTGGACAGTTGGGTTCAAGAGACACTCCCAATAGTCCCTCAATCCCAATTTTAAACTATGGAGCTTTCTGATAGACTATGGGAGCACGGCTCTAATTGACTACCAGGAACATGAAAAAAAATGTTTCTGGCAGCCAACACAGGACTTAGGGACTTAGTCCCCTGCCCACATGTTTCAAATTAAACATAATAAAAGGAGGCAGGGTCGTAATACTGTGCCCTATAATCCCTGTGAAGAGACCCAGAGGGACCTGCATGAGCCGCAAGAAAAAAATAGAATTTTTTGCTGTGATCCAGCATACTCTAGGGAGATTGCAGAAAAACAAAAATGTTTGGGGAGGGGGCTTTAGTATGGCCCCCTCCCTGAACCCATTGTGAGCCCCATGGTCCCCATCCATCATGACCAGGTACATTAAATTAGGGGCTCCCATCCCCAGTGCTGAAATGAGTAGGCCCAGGGACCCCATCCCCATGTGCCAACCTTTTTTCAAAAGGGGAGGGGGCCATGTGACTCCCCATTCCAAAGACTCAATAATCCTCAAAGATTGCATCTGTGGAGTCAAAAACAACACAAAATGGGAGGGGGGACCATACTGCACCCTTCCCTGAGCCTTAAAAGTTCCAGAGGACCTCATCCTCCGGGGCTGTAAAATACCTTTGAAGGGAATAGGGCCTCATGACCCCTCTTCCTGAGACATTGGAGGCCCCGAGACCGCTTTCCACCGGGCCACCTCAATGCTTAAATAGTCTGACAGACAGAAGCAAACAGACATTGCTCCCACCTGGAGGGTGCATGCAGAGAGAAGGAGCATGCAAACAGAGCTGCTCCCTATGTGCGGGAGCAATGCCAACTTCTACAATATGTATGCCCTCCCTATTATAAAAGAATATGGCCCCAGGGATGGGGACCCCAGGGCCTCTTAAGGCTTGGGGAGGAGGGCCATCTAATCCAGTCCCCTGTAGTTAAAATATGGCCCTGGGAGATGAGGTCCCTGGGGCCTCCTAAAGCTTGGGGAGGGGAGCCACGTGCCTTCTTCCCCTATAATTAAAGTATGGCCCCAGAGATGGAATTTACATGGGCAATTTGGGCTGGGGTAGGGGAGCCAAACCCCCTCCTCTAATGCTAATGTATTTGGCACTGGGAGATGGATTGTCCTGGCCTCTTCAGGCTCTGGGAGAGGTCAATGGCCACCCACCAAGCATAGGGAAAGGCTGTGCAGTGCATGGGTCAGCACTACGTATGGTGATAAAATGTTATTTTACGTAAAAATAGAATTAAATTAACAAGGTTTAAAGTGATGATATAGTTATGTATGATGAAAAGATCTGATTTTGTTTAGATTTGAAATATCATATAATATACCCAAACACAAAAGAGCTCCTTCTGATCTCCAGGTCCATTGGTAAGTGGGGCACTGTGCTGGCAGAGTGCGTCGGGCTGATTTATTTTTCACCAAAGCAAAATAAGGAGCAAGCTCAGGGGAAATATGCAGGGTAGTTGGAAATTTATTTCAGTTATGTGTTTTAACTGCGAACAGTCTTGATCACACAAATGATATTATATAATATTTCAAATCTAAACAAAATCAGATCTTTTTATCATATATATATGACATCTGACCCCCATCCACGCAGGGGAGGGGACAGAGATAAGATGCTGCGTCAACTCGAGTCTAAAATGATACTTGAACTGGATACTAAGGTACCGAATGGACTTAACACCACAGAAGATCTATATCATTTTTTATAGGGGTGACTTACCTAATTTTCATGAATAGTATAAATTTTTTGCACCCTAGCCCTCATCCACTGAATTGGAATATTATCATCTGTTGAGGCCGCTTCTACATTGTTACATCTGTTTTCCTTGCCCAAAGGTTATTTCCTTTGCTATCTATTTTATATTTTCCGTTATTCACCCTTATTTTTCATTTGACCTATCGAAAATGTAGATAGGAATTGATTTACCAGTCTACATAATCAGTTTTCACTCCTTA
This sequence comes from Lissotriton helveticus, assembly GCF_964261635.1. NCBI lineage: Eukaryota > Metazoa > Chordata > Amphibia > Caudata > Salamandridae > Lissotriton > Lissotriton helveticus. The sequence goes on along the minus strand of NC_136067.1, from coordinate 1,663,361,824 downwards.
GTATAGGTGTTAGGGGCACATATAGTTACATGGATATCTTTACTAGACGTAGGCTCCATATCTGAGATCAGAGGGGTTGCCATCACTAATAGATGTCCCCGAAGCGTCATCACTAGCATAATAGAGGGCTTGCCATCCATTTCAGATGTCCCCGCAGGATTGTAAATAATATATATGGTTTTTATAGTACAGTATTCACCAGCATCTTTTGCACATAATGTTATGTTTACATTGCGTAGGATTGCACATCAATATATGACAAGCTTTTAGTATAACAATTCATTTTGTATGTCATCTATGTGTCGGACCTAGCCAACGTCATTCGAGCACATGGGATGAGCCTTACTTCCTATGCTGACGACACCCAGTTGGTCCTTGCTATCAAAAATGATGGACACAAAATAGCCGAGGATCTCAAACTGGGCATGTTGGCAATTGGGGATTGGATGGCCTCCAATTGCCTAAAATTAAATTCCGATAAAACGGAAGTAATGATCTTCGGCCACTTGACCCCGGTATGGTCATCTTGTTGGTGGCCTTCCTCTTTAGGCCCTCCCCCTGAGCCTGCCAGTAAGGTGAGGAACCTGGGAGTTATTTTCGACGATCACCTTAATTTTCTACCACACGCCAACCAAATTACCTCCTCCGCCTTTCATAAATTGAGACTCATCAAGAAAATCCTCCCCTTCCTTCCTGAAACAGCAGGTAAAACATTGGTAACGTCTCTGGTATTGTCCACCTTAGACTATTGCAATGCCTTGTTCACAAATGCACAAGGAAGAGTCATAAACAAAATGCAAATTATTCAAAACTCAGCTGCCAGGCTTTTGGGCAGAATCCCCAAACATCTTTCTGTGTCAGAAACCATCCGAGAATTGCATTGGTTACCTATCAGAAATAGGATAAAATTTAAAACCCTTTGCATAGTGTATAAAGCCCTGCACAATTCAGGACCGGCCTTTCTCATTCAAAATCTGACTCCTTACCGTCCACACAGAACATTACGCTCTTGTAGTTCAAATGATCTTGTGGTTCCACGTACCAAATCTGTCTCGTGGGGTGACAGAAGATTCCTGGTGTCTGCCCCTAGGTTATGGAATACTCTTCCGCACTCGATAAAAATAAGTCCTTCACTCTGGTCTTTTCGCAAACAACTTAAGACCTGGCTTTTTGATCATTAAACTCCTATTTCCCCTCTCTGGTTAAATGTTGCAGATATCTTAGCGCCGAGACGCCTACGGGCCATTGTTCGTGCTCTACAAATATTATTAATAAATAAATAAATAAATAAAATGTTTTTAAGTATTTATATTATACTTTTTAACTAAATTGTCTATATGCACTGAATATGATGTTTACAAACTTCGATTATTCCCATCAGATGATTATTGATAGTATAATACTGTGTTAACCATATTTAAGCATTTATGCAGAAACATTCTTGCTATTTTATAATGAATTTATTCAGTTATCAACTCGCATTCGTGTGACATGAATATTGAATTTGGCTATTACCCATCTTTGTTCTCTGATGTGCCATAGAAACGTAGTAGTATTTTCTCCATGTTTGTTATAATCACATGGTGTGCACTAGCACTTTAAAAATTCAGGCATGATGGGTAAACATTTGACTGTGATCAAGGGCATCCGCCCGAAACGCGTCAGTTCGCTTTGCTGCTGAGTTTGCCTTATTAAAATCTTATTTGCCTCATACCGGATTCGTTTGGTCGTCTGTTCCATCCTGGGGACCTGGGGCTGGAGTCTGGCTACTGTTGTGCTTATATATATATATATATATATATTCACTGAAAAAACCATAGGTTATACACCATATATAGTTAGGAATTAGCATTTAAAAAACCTTATTTTACTCACACAAAACCAATGAAATTCCATATATAGTTAGTTGTACTAACTATATATCGCGCACCCGCAATCCACTGCTGATCATGTCACATATTACATCATTCATGACATGATCAGTGACATCACTGATGACATCACTGATGACATCTCAAATGACATCACTGATGACATCACTGATGACATCTCAAATGACATCACTGATGACATCACTGATGACATCTCATTTGACATTACTGATCACATCACTGATTACATCATTCATGTGATAATATGATGAACTTCTTCAGACTCTATTATAACCTTAGATACACTCAGTGTAAACAGACACTCACAGACTGTCACTCATCCATGGAGTTACTTACACACCTAGTCAGTCATGCAAAGAATCAATCACACCTCCATTTTCACAACTATACAGTTATACACACCTTACTTATTCAAACATATACTAAAACATATTTACTCACTTATACAATCCTGGATACAAGTTCACAATGATCCATACAGCCACTCACACATTCACTGGCTCTTATGCACAGTTATTTATATATGTCAACTCTCACATGTACTGTATTTTACATATGTACTTACTTTGACATGTAGCACTGAGATATCCATTCACTCACCAATACACTCATGCACACAGTCAACCACCCATCCAGCTGTTTCCACATGCACTTTTGAACCCATACATCTATGCACAGAGTCATACACCTCCCAGCCACCCACACACACACTCAGTCTCCCATACAAATGCTTGGGCAACCAATCAATAACCCATATATTTACTCATATAGCTACTGATCAACACATGCAGCAGTTTACAGAAGAACAGACATAATGATGCACAAATTAAGACAGTTTAGTCACTAACCCATGCACTCAGTGAGACACATTTAACCAGTCACTCATACAGTTAGTCATGCACCTACTAAATCCTTCATCCAGACACTTATACATCCACTCATTCTTAAATATGTAAGACATATTTTAACTTTACAGAAAAATACAGTCACTGGATGTTGTCATCAGTGATGTCATCAGTGATGTCATTTGAGATGTCATCAGTGATGTCATCAGTGATGTCATTTGAGATGTCATCAGTGATGTCATCAGTGATGTCATTTGAGATGTCATCAGTGATGTCATCAGTGATGTCACTGACCATGTCATGAATGATGTAATATGTGACATGATCAGCAGTGGATTGCGGGTGCGCGATATATAGTTAGTACAACTAACTATATATGGAATTTCATTGGTTTTGTGTGAGTAAAATAAGGTTTTTTAAATGCTAATTCCTAACTATATATGGTGTATAACCTATGGTTTTTTCAGTGAATTTTCAAGGTTTTGTAAATGCTAATTCCTAACTATATATGGTCTATAACCTATGGTTTTTTCAGTGAATTTCATTGGTTTTTTAAAAGCTAATATCTATAGCTGTAAAATGTATTCTTCTTTAAATCCAAAAATATATTTTATATGTTTATTAATAATTTTTTTTAAATATTTTTTTTTGTTTCGCTCCCGGTCCGCGAACCGGAAAGCTTTCCGTTATCTCAAATTGATGCCGCGACCCGGTCCGCGAACCGGTAAGAAATCAACATAGTGACGGTATCGCGTTGCCGCGTAATGCGTCTTGTGACGTACCGCGTTAGCGCACCCGGAAGTGCCCCGGGGCGCGGACCGAGGCGCGAAACGCAGCTCCCCGGAAGCGATCCGCGGCGCGTCGCGAAAGCGCGACATATCGCGTTGCCGCGTAATGCGTCTTGTGACGTACCGCGTTAGCGCACCCGGAAGTGCCCCGGGGCGCGGACCGAGGCGCGAAGCGCAGCGACCCGGAAGCTAACCGGGGCGCGTTCCGCAGCGCGTAACATGAGCGTGAGAGGTCATGTGACTTGTTAATAAAACTTTTCATTGGTTCATTTCACTTTTGGTTTCATAATGATGTAAGGCTAGGTCAGGTGACCTAAAAATAACACTTTTCATTGGTTTAGAACTATTTTTTTCCCAAATGATGAAAGCCCCCACCTTTTTTCTCACTCTGACTTTCAACTTTGAGAAAGGAAGACCTGATCATTTGCTCTGATTAAAAAATGGCTTCAATAGTAGCTTCAGCTTCTGCACCCCCACCACCACCACCGCCATCTCCTCATAGGAAGAGAGGACCACCTGCACAGTTTATTGGAGACACAGAGGAGGAAGAGGAAGAACAAGACGGAGAGGAAGAAGAGGGACCACGATTTGTCAAAGAGTTACCCCGGGTATCTCATCGCAAAGTTAGCTTTATCTGGCAATTTTTTTCCATTCCACCAGGAGAGAAAAAAGTCAATGCACGCCATGCTACGTGCCTTATCTGCCAAGATAAGTTATCCCGGGGCACTAATAAAAAATACAGTTATGGAAATCACACGATGCACCGACATATGCAGAGGTGGCATCCAAACAACTATAGTCGTGCAGAGATGCGTGAACTACAACAGAACCCCCCAACTTCGGTGACAAGAACATCTACTGATATCTCTCTCACAGTTGGAGAGGCCAACGAAACAGTGCCAAATATTCAAAAAAAAATTGTCCATATGAAGCTGACATGCTTATATTGTGGCACTTTAATTTCATGCGCAAACATGAGTCTGAAATTAATTAATTTGGCTTTCGAGAAACACCGATGCTCCAAACGCAGCAAGTTTTAAATTTTTTTTTTGCTCCTGTTGAGCCTTTTTCAATGCCTCTTTCTGTTCTTTCCCTTTGAAAAAAAACAAAAAAAACAAATAAGTGTTCAAAAAATACAAAAAAAACAAATAATGTTCAAAAAAGAAAAAAAATATATAAAACAACAAAAATATTTAAAAAAAAGTTCTTTTCAGAACTACCTCTTGCTAGAATGTTTAGCACTCTGGCAAGCTCTATTTCTTTTGGTTCGCTTCCCGGTTAGCTTCCCGGTACGCGGACCGGGAGCTAACCCAAAAATGTTTTTTACAAAAAATTGAGTAAGTATAAGGAAAGTAAACAGAGAGTGATGTTAAAAGAAAGACAGCTATAGGGACTAAAGAAGAGATACTGTTTAATAGATCTATTTACCGAAGAAAAGACGGAAGAGGGTATAATTGTGAAAAACAAAATAGATAACGAAGTGAAAGAAAAAAAAAGAGAGTATAACATTAACAAAGAAGAGTTTCTTGGAGAATGTGAGTGAATGTTCAAAATAAGATTAAAACATGAAGAATAACAGAGAGAAAAAATAGAAAACAGAAAACAAAAAATAACAGAAAAAGATTAATTGAAACAGCAAAGAAATGTAAGTAACATAGAGCCATATCATCAACATATGCAATAAAAGTTTTGCAGCTTTTATTGGCAGAAATGTGTCGCTAAAGCTGCTTTTGCGGCAGAAAACTGCCGCTAAAACCACTTTTGCACCAGTTTTCTGCCAATAAAAAGAGCAATAATTTTATTGGCTGTGTTCATAATATGCCCCTTAGTGTGCTTCAACTACACAGAGAAAGCATTATGAACAAATAGTGATACAGTGATCAGTCAAAGACACTAAGAGTAATAGAGATGGAGTGAGTGAACAAGAGTGAGGAACTATGAGAAGAGAGGGACTGAGAAAAAGAGTGGAAGGAGTTGAGTAAGTAGGTAATAGAGAAAGGAATGAGGGAAGTAGCAAAGGCAGGAAACTGAGGGTTAAAGAAATGAAGCAGTGGAACTAATAGAAGTTAAATGTGATAGAAATGTAACGAAAAGAGTACAAAACATTTACCTTATAATTGTCGTTAAATTACTCACTTTTTGTTTTTATACTTTCAATCTGTGAAAGAGAGAACAAACATTTGAAAAATATTAAAACATGTATTTAAAAATTACAAAAGACAAGGGAAAAGATTGAAGGACAAACAGTTTTTCAACAACTTTGACACTTACAGAAGCTTCTGCTTCTCCAGGCCCCCTACACAGTCCTAAAGATATACATTTTAAACTAACAGTATCTTGATGCAGATGAAGTGAGGCCTATCTTAAAACATGGTGCATCTTTTGCATTGCTGTTGTCTCAGAAAAGTGTCGCAAGACACTAAAATTTTAAATGATTGCTTCAGGATGCCAATAAGATGTGTCCTATCCAGAGGTTTGTTTGAGGTGAGGCCTACTCAGGGTTGCAGATGAAATTTCGAGTTGTTGAAGAGAATAGAGGACATAATACATGTGAAGGTCTACCAATGAAGTGAGTCATGTCCACTGCACTCTTGAACAAAGTCCAAACCTCCTATGTTTCCCTGGACAGACCTAAACTTGATATGCTCAATGTGATTCATAATGATAGGAAACACAGGTGATGTAAATGAAATACGTGCAATTTATTTTGCTCATTTCACAATCACATCACTTGTGTTTCCTTTGCTTAGGTATCTCATTGTGCAGATGTAGTCCAGCATATGAAAGAATACGCAGAAGTGCAGCACTGCATGCAACAACTTTGACACTTACAGAAGCCTCACCTGCTCCATGCCTCCTACACAGTTCTACATATACATCATAAATGCAAACAGTACAGAATTAATTATACATGTTAAATGGTTTATTTTTGCTGTTCTCAGAATGTATCAAAATTCACTAAAAACAGTGACTTGAAGGTATTCATCATATAACAGCGGGGGAAAAAAAACACAATCAAAATGATTGTGTTTAAAAAACCCATACAACATAACAAATCAGAATTCAGAACTCCTTAAAGTTAACTTACTTTCCATGACGTCAAAGGATGTCCTATGAACAGCTTACACTCTGTTGTGCTGTTATTACTTTAAACCCGCCACTTTCTGAAAGAAAATCTCCATCGTTTTTAAAAACATGTTACATGCAATAAATGACTTCTTGCTCTCTACCACAAGTTTCCACAAGGCCAAATCTTGTCAGAGCCATTTATAACTCTTGGATTTCTTGTAAGCCAATCCCGTCATTTGGCATTTCTGCAACTTTCAGAATTAAAATGTTGAAGATCATTTTCACAATCCTGGAATAGTAATATCTTCCCCTTCTTGCTCAGTCATGTTCTACATTTCCTATGACACTGATACTGCTTACTATGAAGCAGACTTACACTACCTCTATGAGTACTACAATTATTTAATTCTCTACATCACTTTTAATCACAAAGCAATGTAAAACAGTAGACAGCATTGCAGACTTACATTCCCTCTACTCTATGTTTTGATTGGCTGCTTCAATTAGCTTATAAAAAGAAATAGTTTTTCTGAACTCATTCAAAGTGCACTTATTTCTCCATGACGTCCAGTCTTATGGTTAGAAGTTATGTCTCTGAACTACACTTATCCTCAAGGCCAAATTGTGTAGGAGCCATTAGAACTTCTTGAAATTCCACAGAGCACATCCCGAGATTATTTCCCTAAAATTTTGGTTTTAAAAACACCAGGTAAGAGTTTTTAAGGTCATACGGCAATTTTTTTTTGAAAATTAAAACAGAATCATTGCAGAATGACCAGCCATTTCTAGACTTTAAATAAGCTGTGTAATGTCCTGATGTTATTGAAGGGCCGTCATGATATATAATTGCTGCAGTTACAAAAGTCCTTCCTGATATTGACAACTGCGAAGCTACAAAATTTTTAATTAAAGTTGTCAATTTTGTTCCATCAGGCCTACATCGTTGGAACATTAAAATGACATACTGGCCATATGTTCGTATAAATAATGAGGACATCATTTCAGATTTACATTGGCTACACTCCATGTTGTGATCAGCTGCTTTTACTAGCTTATTAAAGGAGACTGATTTACTGTCTGGCAAAGTTAAATATATAAATCTTTCTGAGTCTACACTAGTAGTACTTGATACCATACAGTTCTCGCAGTCATGCTGCCATTGATAAGAAAGCCCAAACAGCTGATCTACATCTACACCTTCAGCATGCAATACATCAAGCATATACATTAAAAACTCCTGACAATCTTGCTGAATATTTTGAGAGAATTGTGTTTGGCCTGAACATCTGTCTAACAGATTTCGAATTTCAGACACACTTTCTATGTTTGTTCTATCAGTGCTACATTTCTCTAACACAGAATTTAACAAACTGCAAAATCTTTGATCAGAATTGACCACAATCTCTTCTTTTACATTTTCTAGAGAAAACAAAACATTAACCACTACATTAGCATAGCAGTTGACACCAGAACTGTTTTCAAATTGAAAACCAACAACATCTTCAACAGAATCCTTTTTGTTTCTGCTTGTAATTTTAGGTTCATCGACTTTTCGTCTTTTTGCTACAACCTCCCCAGTATTGGTCACATTTCTTCGTTTCCGGCCTACCACACGTTTCTCAAACAAAGGATACTGAGGCAAATGTGGCGCATACTCTCTTCTTAACCTATTGTATTCCTTAACACAATCTAGATCCGCACAAATGTTTGTGACATCACACTCAATCAAGTACAATCCCGATAAAGTTCTAACTCGTGACAATGCCACATATGCCATACCCTCCTTGAACACAGAACTGCCAATATTCACCAATGCACAGTCTACACTTAAACCTTGCGATTTATGGATTGTCACCGCATATGCCAAGCAAACAGGAAACTGCTTACGGCCAACATATAAGTCTTTTACAAGCAAAAATCTAGCAGAGCAACGACCAATTAGCTGTACTTCCTCAATGCCATCAAATTTAATTTTTAAAAATTCAATTCCATCTCTATTTCTGTATTTTACAAAATCAACAACATTACCCATTGATCCATTTACCAGACCTCTTTCAACATGTAAATTCCTTCTTAAAATTATACGGCAGTTCAAGCACACATTTAGAGTCTTTTCAAAACCTGCAGTTTTAGATATACTCTTCTCTAATGAATCCAATTTTGTTTTCAGATTCTCAGACAAAATAATTGTTGATCCCATATGCTCTACTCTGTCAATAGCTTCCAGTTTCACAATCTCTTGCTTTTCTAAATGCAACATTTTGTTGTTGAATTTTGCACATTCTGCAAGAGTTGGCATCAAACATATTCCAGATTTCTTATCAGTAATTTTCTGAAAAATATTCTCAGGCACAACATCTTGTTCTGGATATAAATTTGACAGTAATCGTGCATGTAAAGCTTCTTTCCCATGCTCGGTCACTTTTCCAATTCTAACATCTTGTAGAATAGTCTTGTAAACTTCATCCTTCGCCTGACGCATATTTTCATGCAGTTCAGCATAATTGAAGTTTAACCATATATTGACGTTGCCAATGCTGCCTAGGCACTTCCTGGTATCTTCATGCGTGAGCATTTTGAACACAGGTTGCCCTTTCACTGGTGTCAGCTGCAAAAGATCTCCGAAAACAATGATGTGTTTGCCACCAAATAACACATCATACTCTGTTTTGAGAACTTCTTGCATTCTCAAATGCACAAAGGCAAGCATGACATTGGAAACCATGCTTACTTCGTCAATGATAAGAAGTTTCATTTTCCTCAAGATTCTTGAAACTTCAAAACAAGCATCTCCAGATAGCTTGTGATATTGTAATTTGTTGTCATGCTCCACTGGCAGCATCAGTAAACGATGTAAAGTAATCCCTTTAATGTTATGTGCTGCCAGTCCAGTTGGAGCGGTGACAACACAAGACAGCGATGACTCTGTCCTTTCCTGCAAATAGCATGAAATTGCTTTAATGAGGAAACTTTTTCCAGTTCCCGCTTCTCCACTCACGTACAGTCGGACAGGCTTCAACGACGTACATGAGCACTCTTTCTTGTCATGACTTAATCCATGATCAATTTGCATGGTAACTTCGTCATATATTTTCCTCTACTCAACGTTGAGTTGTCTTTCCAACTCTTCTAAGTTAACCGCATCCTCCTGAGCATGTGCCATGGCTCTTTCCACTTCATTCATAGCAGTGGCAGCTTCATTTTCGATAACAGGTCCTCCTAGTGGATCCTGACTCAATGGGACAGAACTCTGACTGTCCTGAGAACTGTCTCTGGCAATCTCGGCTGCAATCGTTGCTTCCTGCTCAATTTCCGCATTCAACATTTCTACATATTTGGGAAAAGCAGGACATTCTATGGTCTCCTTGGCAGCATTGAAAGAGTCTTCGTAACAGAGGAAATCTCCAAGCAGTTCCTCTTCTGCACGCCAAGGCTTGAAAAGTTGCAAAAGTGCTAAATAGAAAAACTCCTTTTTTTCAGGAGATTCGCCAGTCAATTTCCGATGGTTTACCAAGTGGCATTTTCTTTGCTTGACCAGACATCCCTCACTTCCTATTACAGCATACACTCCTTTCTCAGTATCTTCTTTGATGTTCCTCTTGAATATGTAATTTTGAAGAACCTCATACAGACAAACATTGTCGAGGTGACTGCTTCTATTTGGATAATATGTATCCAACATGTTGGTCTTCAAAATGTCAGTACTGTTTGGCTCCTTTTCCGCCAAATACTCAATTTCCCGCACAGGTTTCAGAACTCGATTACGCGTTGCAGCAAGACCAAGACTCGCCCAAACGATACTCCTGGACTTGGCATAGAGACTTGCTGAAGACAACCGGTCAGAGCATTCGTACGCTCCGATTTCTCGATGCGACAACATCTTCAGACTGAAACTGTACAACTTCTTGCTGAGGCTCTTATCATGGGAAATGTCCTCCCACATATCCTTCAATTCTGTCTTCTCTTTTTTGGTGATGTAAGATGTCACATACCGAGCCACAGCCATACAGTTATCAGCCACAAACTGTATATCCATGTTAGCATTCCACATGGACAAAATCACCGGGTTGTAGTCGTTGATGTACTTGGACTCTTCGTTCCTCTTCAAATTGTATGTGTTTTTAGGTGATTTCTTCATCACATTATGTCGCAGCGAAGACATCAAACTGTTTACTCTTCCTTTAGAAATCACCTGTCGTGGAAAGCCGAAACGACATTTGGTGTAGAACTTGTCCTTGTTTCGGAATTTACGACGGCAGTACTTTCCACATCGATGGCTTTGGAAACGCAGAACTTTTTCTCTTAGGCTTTTCTTCTCCTTTGCGTTTGGAACAGCACACGTAGAATACTGTTGGATGAAACTCATCACTGAGTCTTCTGGATCCGTTCCAAATTTAGGTGCATCCTTGATCCACAGCAGCATATGTATATGAGGAGCACCTCTTGCTTGGTACTCCTTTCTCCAGAAGAAATCCAACACCTCTCCAAGAGGTGGATTCTTCTTATTCATGATGAAAGACATCATAGCTTCAAATCTATGATTGAAGTACCTACATACATTGACTGGATCCAAAGAGCACAGTTCTCCGGGTGTCTTGAATTCGATGTTATCTACGTTAGCATTTGCCTCTCGTAGAAATTCAAGTAAGTCTTCCCAGCCATACTCGGCACAGCTCAGAGTGAGGAACCATGTGGGAGTACCTAAGTTCCTCAGCATACATTTTAAATCACCATGACGACGGTACCAGTACTCATTAGTACCACGCTGACACGCCATGAGATTAATCAGGTGAGAATCCAAAATACTGTCTTGGACATTGACTTTATCCATAAAGTCACTTGCCGAGATGTTTTGCATGTGTATACCACTTTTCAAGATGTGGTTCACTGCATATGACAGTCCAGACAGATCGCTTTCAAACAGGAGATGAAACAAATAAGGAATGCATTGTCGAAACCTAGCATCTCCTGCATACAATCGCAAAGTCCGGTATTCAGAAGCAGGTATTTGATGAGGTCGCTCATCATATCTTCCTCCCTGACCTGTTGGAAAAAGCTGTGGGAAACACCGAGCTTCCAAACTTTCCTCCCAAACACTAATGGGACTCCCTTTGGCTTGTTTCATTTGAAACAACTCAATAGCATTCCCCATGACTTCCTTGGAATGCAAAGGATGAACACTATAATGTTCATATATTTCTTCACTAGTAGAGGGTTCTACTTTCTCAATTTGACCAGCACACAAATCGCTATCCTCTTCCTCACTTACTTCCTCTTCTGCAACATATACATTCTTATAGTATTTATTATTTTTTTTCAAATACAATGTTGCCTTTTTAACTTTCCTAACATCTACTAAATCTTGCCATATTTTCTTATTCTTTGTCGGAACCCCATTAACTAAGATAACCAGAGGTTCCTCTTCCACTTTTTCTACTCCAATTGTGTTAATGTTTTTCTTCAAATCTAGAGGCAAATAAACAACTCTTCCCTTTAATCCTCTCTGTAAATCTGATGGAGGCAATTTCCCTTTCTTTGGCTCCATTCTTACAATAGCCTGAAAGGGATGGATACTTTGAATCAAAATAGATTCATAAGTATTTAAATCCTTCAATTCAGAAGGAATCTCAATCAATTCCAGATTATTATGAACTGCTCTAGCAGGCATCTGGTTTTGATTTAATTTGTTACAACAATAAGTACACACACGTTGATCCAATCCCAAATCAAAACAATTTTCTACCATCAAGTATGTTGTGAAATCCTTCCATTCACTATTATTTTCCCTTTCACTTTTTGCATATAAATCCACTAACTCAGTCTGATTCTTATAATAAGTGCGTCGACAACACACACAAGTGAAATTTGGCCTCTCACTTGATTTGACCTGAAACGTCGCAATTTCCCTCTGGAAATTATCTGTACTGGAAACCTGTACACTATCTTCCACATTACCCGCTTCTTCTTGGTCAATTTCAACATTCTCCTCTTTACTTCCAAAGTAACAAAACTCAATTTCTTCACATATATTCTTCACATCTATTTCAGAACCATGCAAAAGAGCAGCGCATAATTGTTTAAGCATAATTGCTGGACTCTTAGCATAATACAACATTCTAACTAATTTCCTCACTTTATTATGATGCACTGCTAGCATCCTGGAATGATGAAAAACACTCTGGCATACTCTCCTGGAAAGACAAGCCAGTGAATGACCATGCAAACCTGTCACTTCTCTCACTCTGCAAGGATCTAATTCTTGCAACAACCTTATTTTCTGCTTCAAACTTTTCTTATTAAATGACCGTACAAAATCACAAAGCAAATTGATGGAATCCTGTCGCACACTACAAATACTACTACACTTCCAGGTGTACACAGGACCCTTAGCACGTCTTCCTAAAACCTCATTACCTAACACCTCTTCTGCCTCTGTTGTCACAAGTTTTTCTTTTTCAACTGGACAACCATCTTTCACTTCATAAGCACGACCACTGGTGTCAACTGCATGCACCAAATCATTATCCTGGAAATAACTCTCCTCATTAAAAAATGCCTCAGAGCTTGAACTATGCATCCATTCTCCAGAAAAAACTTCACAAAAATTACTACGATTAACTATTCTCTTCCATCTACTATTTCTTTTGAAATCATAAATTGCCTTGTTTAGCTTCCTAATTCTATTGATTATCAAAATAAATAACTTACGTTTAATTTCAAATGCCTCATTAATAACTTTCTCAACTTTTTTTTCTCTTATAAAAAACCACTTTCTGTTGACCTTTCTTAATATTTTTTAACAAATTGCCAATTATCCTGTTGCGGAACATTCGTTTACGAATGTCCCTAAACTGTTGTTTCCTTCTACTATCATGCACAGAGTTATCTCTTGCTCTAGCAGTAACATTTTTGATTGGCCTTTCCTTTCCATTTGAATTGCTTCTCTTTTTATGGACTGAAACATTTTCTGTAGTAATATTTTTTTTACTACACATATTTCTTATGAATGTTTTTGTACTCTTACCCGGTGCTTTCTTCGTGACTTGACAAATCTTTTTGTTAGAGGACTGCTGCTTCTTTTGATTGGCCTGCTGTCTTTGACGTTTTGCAGCCTTTCTCTCTCTTTCTTTCGTTGGCATGGTGAAATGTTGAAATGATCTGCAGTTGAATCTGTGGTAAAATATATTAAAAAATGTTATTAACCACTATTACCAAACAGTAAATCAATAACAGTGATCAAAAACTTAACACACTACTTGACATTTTAAATAGAAGATTTTTTAGTCCTTGGCAAATTTACAATACAGAAATAGCAGAAAAGAAATGGAATTTATATTCATGTTACCTGTGCTATTTTATATGTGAATCTGATCTAATTTTATGATAATTTTTTTATATTTTATTGAAGACACTACACATAACCTGTTTTTGAAGGTGTCTTTATTTTTAAATTAAACGGTTTACACTTTTACTTTTTATTTATTATAAATTTTAAAAATAAATGTTTATAGTTCCATAGGCTCAAGCAGGTCAGCTTCCCACCCTATGTCATATAATTCGGACAAATCTGCATCCTCATCACGCTCTTCTTCATCCTCAGGATTTAAATTATCCAAGGGATCAACTTCCACTGATGTTTCAATTACAAGTTCAATGATGAGGTCAAAATCAACTGATTGCAGATTGTCGCTCATGTTGATGTTGTCTTTATCTTTAAAGAAAGATAACAACAATGAGATGTTGCAGAGTAAGAGACAAATCTCAGAGATTATAATAGTAAAATTGTTTAACAAGAGTAACATTTTGCAGCTAATATTTAGCCATGTCCAGCGATGCTGAGCAGGTGAAGCCTATGTCTAATTTTTCAGTGAACAGGACTCATCTCTTCTTAACCTTGGATAAGCCTCACCAACTCTGTGTCCCCTGCACATACTTAAATGTAAAGGGGCAGATTTATGTTAAATGGCACATCCCCAGGCATGCACCAGTTAACGTGCACTGCTGCTCTGCCACCCATGGTGTGCCGTATTTACAATCAGATAGGAGAAAGCTGCGTCAAAACCCTGCGCCTGCTTTAAGCAGGCATAGGTCTTGACGCAACATTGTGGAGATGGGGCACCCCTGAGCCTTGCTTGAGCTGCATCGCACTTGCGATACAATTCCAGCAATGCGCCACCTTTACAGCACAGATACGTCACGCATCTGTGCCATTTTTGCCCCATGCTGCGCCGCATTGTAAATGCAGCACACCATGGGTGGCGGAACAGCGGCGCAGGATGACTGGCACATCCCTGGTGATGCGCCAGTCATCATAAATCTATCCCTAAGCTTCTTATCTTGTTACAGATGAACCGCCATATGTACCATCAAACTATTTTGCATTTCCTAAATAGCGAATTTTAAGGAATAAATAGCAATTCTTTACCATTCCTAATTTGCAATGAGCAAATTGCTAATTGCAAATTACCCATTCATTTCCATGGGCTAGGAGGCTCATAGGAATGAAGGTGCAATTTGCGATTAGCAATTAGCTCATCGCAAATTAGGAATTTTTCCAAGGGTGCATGGGTGTCTCAAGAACACCCTGCTGCACTCCTGAAAAAGAAATTTGGGGGCATATGGCGCACATACATGCCCTAAGGGCATGTATTGGCGTCATGTGGCACCTTTTGTTTTTTGGAAAAAAATGTTTTTTGAAAAGAATTCGCAAATTACCACAAACTAGAAGTTGGTGGTAGTTTCCAAATCCTTAATGTCATTTTTTACATATTTTTTGTTTGATACATTGCATTTAAGAAATCGCAAAATTTGCAAATCCTTCAGTGCAATCGCAAAATAAGGAATAGCAAATTTTGAATTAAGGACATTTTAAGTCATTTCCACATGTGCAGTGTTTTCAAATTATGATTTGAAAATCGTTTTTGGGGAAAAGGAATGGTTTGCAAATTTATGACAAGGACATAATGGTGTATGCTTCTCTATAAGGCATTTCACTGTCTCTGATGTCATTTTTCCCATATTACATTATAAGACCTTTCCCCATGGAGCACATTCCTTGTAAATATGCTCCCACCTGTGCATGGTGAATTTAGATTTTGACTGTTTGAGTCACATAGCCATGTTAAAAGTGACCCAAAAAAATTGCAAACGCTTTAAAAAAACACATTCATGTGTCTTAAGCACATTTTAAGTCATTTCCCCGTGGACAGTGTTTTGTAAGTGGCGCAAAAGAGGCATACACCTATCATAAATCTGTCCCTAGCATTTTAAATGATTAATTCATGATGACGATAAGGTGTGGCCTATCCAGAGGTTTGTTTAAGGTGAGGCCTACTCAGGATTGCAGATTAAAGTTACGCTTGATGAAGAATACAGAGGACATAATACATGTAAAGCTCTACCAATGAAGTAAGTAATGTCCACTTCATTGCGCCAGTCATCATAAATGTATCCCTAAGCTTCTTATCTTGTTAGACATCAACCGGCATATGTATCATATAACTATTTCGCATTTCCAAAATAGCAAATTTTAAGGAATAAATAGCAATTCTTTACCATTCCTAATTTGCAATGAGCAAATTGCTAATTGCAAATTACCCATTCATTTCCATGGGCCAGGATGCCCATATGAATGAAGGTGCAATTTGCGATTAGCAATTAGCTCATCGCAAATTAGGAATTTTTCCAAAGGTGCAGGGGTGTCTCAAGAACACCCTGCTGCACCCCTGAAAAAGAAATTTGGGGGCATATGGCGCACATAAATTTTAACAACATTCCATTACCTCAAAAACGATTTTCAATTCATAATTTGAAAACACTTCCCACAGGGAAATTACTTAAAATGTCCTTAAGACACCTGAAAGTGTTTTTTGAAAGCCTTTGCAATTTTTTTGGGTCACTTTTAACATGGTTATGTAACTCAAACAGTAAAAACCAAAATTAACATGCACAAGTGTGACCATATTTACAATGAATGTGCCCCACGGAGAAAGGTCTTTTAATATAATATGGGAAAAATGACATCAGAGACACAGAAATGCCTTATAAAGAAGCATACACCATTATATCCTTGTCATAAATTTACAAACCATTCCTTTT
Source organism: Lissotriton helveticus (assembly GCF_964261635.1). Classification (NCBI taxonomy): domain Eukaryota; kingdom Metazoa; phylum Chordata; class Amphibia; order Caudata; family Salamandridae; genus Lissotriton; species Lissotriton helveticus. The sequence goes on along the minus strand of NC_136067.1, from coordinate 1,663,345,132 downwards.
CCCCAAAAACGATTTTCAAATCATAATTTGAAAAAACTGCACATGAGGAAATGACTTAAAATGTCCTTAAGACACATGAAAGTGTTTTTTGATTGCCTTTCCAGCATGGTTGGGTCACTTTTAACATGGCTATTTAACACAAACATTCAAAATCTAAATTTGCCATGCACAGGTGGGAGCATATTTACAAGCAATTTGCGCCACAGAGAAAGGTCTTACATTAAAATGGGAAAAATAACATCAGAGACAGTCAATTGCCTTATAAAAAAGCATACACCATTATGTCCTTGTCATAAATTTAAAAACAATTCCTTTTCCCCAAAAACGATTTTCAAATCATAATTTCAAAACACTGCACATGGGAAAATTACTTAAAATGTCCTTAAGACACATAAAAGCATTTTTTGATTGCCTTTGCAGCATGTTTGTATCACTTTTAACATGGCTATGTAACACAAACATTCAAAATCTAAATTTACCATGCACAGGTGGGAGCATATTTACAAGCAATTTGCGCCACAGAGAAAGGTCTTACATTAAAATGGGAAAAATAACATCAGAGACATTCAATTGCATTATAAAGAAGCATACACCATTATGTCCTTGTCATAAATATTATAACCATTCATTTTCCTCAAAAACGATTTTCAAATCATAATTTGAAAAGACTCCACAGCTCCTATGCACAATAACACCCTGTCAGTACTAATACTTCACATTTTCTCCAATTACATTTTCTCAAAGAAACAAAATCTATTTGTAAAACACTTGAGACAAAGCAACATTTGAAGAACACAACTTTCTTCATAATTTTCTCCTTAAAGCACACTATTCTCTATCTAAATTAAAGAAATCTTTTCTCACCTTAGCAAATACTTTGAGTTTCAAAACAGTCTCAGAAACACACCAATTTGTCTTCAGCAGAGCAAAAGGTATGCACTCCAGAATCTGCAGCTATCAAAAGCACAGAAATGCTGTAATTCTTCACACATATCTCTCATGTCACCCAATCAAAACTCTTCCCTCACTTTTTTCAAATCAAAACCCTTCCCCCCTCTGCCATTTCATGCCTTTTCTGCATGGCAACGACCTCTTGGAAGACCTCTGGTGTTTGCAAGTTCACACAACAATGTTGCAATTGAACTCTGAACTCTCAGTGCACCTCATATCCAGTGCATTCTTTCATTTAATGATTTTTTCTTGACCACTCAAAATACATCTTTCAAACAACTCATCCATGCACCCTAACTTTCTGTTTTCAGCAATCAAAATCCACCAATCACTGTTACTGCTTCATTAACACAGAAACTCCACAGTTTTTTTCATTTTAAACTCTTATTTTTTCAACTGCCATTTCATTGCCACACTTCATCTGACTGCAGGAGAAGCTTCTCTCACCATGTTTTCTGTCTGGATTGTTGGACATAGTTACATCTATTGGGCTCAGAGGTATGCTGAGAACAGGAATTTACCTAACCTCAATCTACAAGATGTGGAAATTAAGTGGTTTGGCCACAGAGGATTAAAATGTCACCAATTGATACCATTGGTGAAAACCTTTATGCATTTGCCAAAACCTGACCTGTTAATTGTGCACTGTGGAGGTAATGATTTGGGCACTTTGACTGGGGTAGGTCTGGAAATGCTTTTAAAGGACACCTTTGAGCAATTGATGGCACGTTTTCCTCAGACTGCCTTGGTATATTCAAATATATGCCAAAGACAGAAATGGAGGTGGTCAAACCAATTTTGTCCACAAATTGAGAAGTCGAGGAAGCATGTAAACAAATCTGTTTCAGCTTACATGAGAGACCATGGAATGGGCTCCCTGTACAACAATAACTTGCGTTACTACATGCAAGATATCTACAGAGGAGATGGAGTTCACTTCTCAGATGAGGGCAACAGAATTTTCATTCTGAATTTAAGACTGTGCATTGGTACCTACTTATAAGTACCTAAATGTACCATAAACCCAAAAGCTCTTCTCAGAGCTACCCTACATCTGATCACTCACAATTATTATTTTACTCTAGCTTTTTTCACAAATTTTCAACAAAGTACGCTCCCCGGAGCGCTACCCGGTACGCGAACCGGAAGCTAACCTCGCTAAATTTTTAAAAAAATGTTTTTTTTTTCGCACATATGGGCCTCCTCAGCCACCCTCAGAAAACCTAGGGGGTCAAGATAAGTCTACCGTGCCCCCTTCTACCCATTCTGAACATTATTTGCCCTCCATCTTGTATCTTAATTCGACCGAAACACAAAATGGTGGACTCCCGTAACGCTTAAGGTTCGCGAACCGAGGCGCTCACCAGTTCGCGTACCGGGTCGCTCCCTGGGAAGCGCACCATCAAAAAAGGTGGGAAAGTAGTTTACAGAAAAGCGACTGGAGACAATTTCACCAAATATAGATTAGCTCATACTACATACCAATGCCTACCATTTTCACAAATTTGATTGAAATTCCATTTAACCATTTAGCCTGTAGACCTCTCTAAATACCCTGAGGTAAATTACTTCACAAAACACATCTGAAGTGTTGGAATTGACAACCAATTAAAATGTTACTTTCATTTTCTACTTTTTTTACCTGACATTTGATTGGCTATGTACCTGAATATATATAAAGGAAGAGAGAGAAACACAGCCATTTTGACTACTACTTCCTGAACTACATTGCAAGATCATTTTCACTCACAACTTAAACTTCTTTTTAGAAGGTGAGATATTATTTTATAAATTTGAAAACATTTTCAGATAGTTATATACTATCCCTCTGTAAGAGTTAGACATTGAGAAAGGCTTCTTTATTATAATTATGGATTGATTTAGGTTTCTGTGGTATAATTATGAATTTACTTAGGCTTCTTCACAGGCACTTTTTAATAGTACTACTTCACGCCTGAAACCATACAGTGCCCATAGATTACTTCTCTGTTATAAACTCACAAGTACCTGTCTGAACTTAAACCCAACAGTGACCTATCTCTACTGATATATTTATTTGTTATGCAAATTACAGCAATACAATGGAAGGTGAGCAGAATGTTTCCTTCGAAATTGTTCTGGAGAACAACACAGAAAAAGATATTGAGGACAATGATGACTCAGATTTCATGGATGAATCACGGGACCATGAATTAGTTCAATGTGTAGAATCTGTGGATCATTTACTTCATTACGATGACGGTCAAATGTGGGAACTTATGTTCACTCAACAAGAGGACATATCGGACAGTCAAATGCTAGACGTTCTATTAAATTTTGAAAAACAATCCGAAAAATAAAATTGTATGTAATATTAAAAAATTGTTTGAGTCTTTAATCATTTTTATATGTAATTCATAAACTAGTTAAATGTTAGAAATGTTATTACATTTTCAAACACAATCACAATAATAAATAATTGCTTAAAAAATAAAAAAAATTAAAAAATAATCAACAAAACCAACAATCAATTAACATACAGTATTTGAAAAGTCTATCATTCTTTTTTCCTTATAGTACGCTGCCCAGAACGCTTCCCGGTTCGCGAACCGGGCGCTACCCACGCAAAAAAAACAAAAAAAATATTTATTTTTTTTTGCCCCGCGGGGCCCTTTTAAAGCCTCCACATTAAACCTAGGGGGTCAGGGAGGATCTACTATGCCCCCTTATGGTCATTTCCCCCTTTGTTTTGGCCTCCTCTTGTCTCTCGATCCTACCGAGAGACAAGATGGCGGCCGCTCCGGACTGTTTGGAATGTTGACAGACGCCGGAGAGCCAATCAGCTTCGCTTCGCGAAGTTCCGTTACGCGTAAAGTCCGCGAACCGGAGCGCTGCCCAGAGCGCGCTTACAGATATATATCTTTTTTAAACGTTAATTTCTCAAAATCCACTGAAGCACATATATTGAGACCTAGCAAAGGCACATCGGGCTACCAGTCCCTACAATTTTGCCAAGTTTCGTGGAAATCCATTCAGCCGTTCGGGCTAAAAGTGAGGCCAACCGCCCTATGGAAAACTCAATGTTAAAAACACGTTTTGGGACCCCCCTTTTTTCTCGGCCCCCCTTGACGAACCCCCCCCAAATTTCTAGGGGCTGCTCAGAAACAAAATGTTCCATTTTCCAGAAAATTTCAGCCAATTCCGTCCACAAACGCCAAAGTTATTAGACATAGAATTTTCAAAAATCCCATAGAGAAAAAATCCTAACTATATATACCTACTGGCGACCGCCAGTAGGTAATATATATATATATATATATATATATATATATTCAACATCAAAGTTGCCTGCTGTAGAAAAGGCCCAACACTCGGTAAATATCTGCCACAAATCTTTAATGCAGGAAGTGATGCGGTAAAACAGCAAAGTCCAACACGATTAGTCTGCCCTCTGCCCGACGCGTTTCGTGATATTCCTCACTTCATCTGGGGCTTCTGGCTTGATGCTGGTAACAGCGGCAATTAGCACGGCACTGCCTTTGTATAACAGTTCCCGCCCACATGGGCGTGGCCACCGCCGTGGCTTGTGGTAGTTGAAGTGCCGTTGTTATCTCAAGTGAGTTGCCGCTCTGTCCAGTCCTTCATACACACACATTAAAACCAAGTGGGTTGCGGTACTGAGCTGAAATTAGCGCACCACCTGCTTACTCCTCCATCAAATGGCACCAAATGCCCCGAACGGTTGCGCCGCTTGACGCCACCACAGGGCTGCCGGAAAGACAGCCGGGCGCTTCTCCGCGGCTCAGGCAAGCCGCACAAGTATTCAACATCAAAGTTGCCTGCTGTAGAAAAGGCCCAACACTCGGTAAATATCTGCCACAAATCTTTAATGCAGGAAGTGATGCGGTAAAACAGCAAAGTCCAACACGATTAGTCTGCCCTCTGCCCGACGCGTTTCGTGATATTCCTCACTTCATCTGGGGCTTCTGGCTTGATGCTGGTAACAGCGGCAATTAGCACGGCACTGCCTTTGTATAACAGTTCCCGCCCACATGGGCGTGGCCACCGCCGTGGCTTGTGATAGTTGAAGTGCCGTTGTTATCTCAAGTGAGTTGCCGCTCTGTCCAGTCCTTCATACACACACATTAAAACCAAGTGGGTTGCGGTACTGAGCTGAAATTAGCGCACCACCTGCTTACTCCTCCATCAAATGGCACCAAATGCCCCGAACGGTTGCGCCGCTTGACGCCACCACAGGGCTGCCGGAAAGACAGCCGGGCGCTTCTCCGCGGCTCAGGCAAGCCGCACAAGTATTCAACATCAAAGTTGCCTGCTGTAGAAAAGGCCCAACACTCGGTAAATATCTGCCACAAATCTTTAATGCAGGAAGTGATGCGGTAAAACAGCAAAGTCCAACACGATTAGTCTGCCCTCTGCCCGACGCGTTTCGTGATATTCCTCACTTCATCTGGGGCTTCTGGCTTGATGCTGGTAACAGCGGCAATTAGCACGGCACTGCCTTTGTATAACAGTTCCCGCCCACATGGGCGTGGCCACCGCCGTGGCTTGTGATAGTTGAAGTGCCGTTGTTATCTCAAGTGAGTTGCCGCTCTGTCCAGTCCTTCATACACACACATTAAAACCAAGTGGGTTGCGGTACTGAGCTGAAATTAGCGCACCACCTGCTTACTCCTCCATCAAATGGCACCAAATGCCCCGAACGGTTGCGCCGCTTGACGCCACCACAGGGCTGCCGGAAAGACAGCCGGGCGCTTCTCCGCGGCTCAGGCAAGCCGCACAAGTATTCAACATCAAAGTTGCCTGCTGTAGAAAAGGCCCAACACTCGGTAAATATCTGCCACAAATCTTTAATGCAGGAAGTGATGCGGTAAAACAGCAAAGTCCAACACGATTAGTCTGCCCTCTGCCCGACGCGTTTCGTGATATTCCTCACTTCATCTGGGGCTTCTGGCTTGATGCTGGTAACAGCGGCAATTAGCACGGCACTGCCTTTGTATAACAGTTCCCGCCCACATATATATATATATATATATATATATAATATATAGTTATATATGCTTCCACAAGCGTGATTTAATTACATTGCAGCAATTACAAGACAACGCGTTTCGGAGCTCCTGGCTCACGAGTAATGGGATTGTCCATTCCTTTCAGTTAAAAACACATTACGCTCAACCTCACATTGAGCAGTCATATACATAGAATGACTATTGATTTTTTACATCTGAGGTTCACTGTGAAGGACAACAAACTACAAAGTAGCCTTTTCCGTAAAGAAAAAGCAGGAAATAGTCTGCTTCATTGTACAAAGTTGTCACCCAAAAGTCTGATATAGAGCATGCCACTGGGTTAGTTGTTAAGAGCTCAGAGAATTTTCAGCTTGGAGGAAGGCTTTGAGAGAAAGAAGTAGATCATGGTGGACAGATTTTTGGCCAGAGGGTATCTGAAGAAAGCAATTAAACTGGCCTGTGATAAAGTTGGTAAACAGCCACAAATAAAACTTCTAATTCCCACTGTTAAGAATCTAGCTGATGACAACACAATAAGATTCATTACACAGTTTCACAATCAGTCGAAAAAAACGAGACGAAGAATAAAGAATGTTTTGGGAAGTTCTAAAAACAGACTCTGACATAGCGAAACACATTGAGAGCAATCCACAAATAACATTAAAAAAGCAAAATCACTTAAAGACACATGGTGTCAAAGTTTGGTAACTGAAGTGAATATAAAAAAGTAACATACTAGGATTTTATACATCTGGGGCCTGAAAAGCTTGTAAAAATAGACACATTGCAAAAAGTATTGTGTTATCGGAGAATTTAAAACCTTTTCAGATAACAAAACATCTCACTTGCAACTCTGAATATGTCATTTATGTACTATGGTGTCCATGTTATAAATATTACATTGGTAGCACCATACATAAGGTAAAGAAAATAATTTTAGAACATTTGAGAGCAATCACCAAAGAAGATATTAAGTACCTCATAATGAGACATTTTAAAACATTCCATGATCAGAATACTAATTTGGAACCATTCTGTTTCCTTGACAGGATTCAGGTCTGAGAAAGAGGTGGAAATAGGGTACAAGAATGGAGGCGCCTGGAATCTAGACTACTCATTAAATATAATTTCCTTTACCCCACGGGCCATAATCTTGATGAGGAATTAACCATGCATTTAGGGCAACCATTCAAGTAACAGAATGAGAATGTATTAATGCTTTAGTGCTACCTCATGATCGATAGAAGTTAGTTTTGACACTAAGTAAAGTGGATTTTAATGCAATCTTAATATTTTTTGTTAGAGGTATACGGAGTCTCTTAAAGATCTCAAGAGGCAAGAAAGCTAAATATATCTATAATTAGTGCAGCAAATGTGACATCATTATTTGAGGTACAATGATGGTTCAGGAGACATGTGAAGTCACATGCCGACAGTGCCCACTAGGGCAGAGTTGTGTGCATGAAGGAAGAACTGTTGTCAATAAAGTTGTAAAGGGTTGAATATGCCCACTGGGGCAAGATTGTATATTTTTTCGAGAACAGTACGAAAATACTGGAGCAATATGTATTGCCAAATGAGTATGTTGTTTGAGCTTGACGAAATAATTTAAATGTTGGAGAAAACGTTGATAACGGTTTTCATACAAAATAGTCGGCCTACATTTATAATAGATAAAACATGAATCTTTAGGATTCTCTCTCATTTAAAAACACATTGTGACGTTTTTTCGCACCTATTATTTGAATGAATTATGAATCAATGTAAAATACTTCATTGTCAAGACCCGTACACGTCTGCTGTTTATGTTTATATAATAATCACGTGGTGTATTTCTAAATGAAAGGAATGGACGGTCACTTTACTCGTAAGCAAGAAGCCTGGAACTCCAAAACTTGTTGACTCTTTAAATTGCTGCAATGTAATTAAATCACGCTTGTGGAAGCATATAATCAACAGTGTCTTTTGTTTGAAGTTTTCTCAACAGGTTGGATGGATTTGTAGGGGCTCGCTATTCCACAGCAGCTGACAAATAAAACTTGAATTTGTCAAAACACGACGTCGTCAATCCTTGGTGGTCGAGGAAGTGTTTGTATATTATCAGACCGAGCTTGGGTGGTCCATTGTGATGACGTGCCCTCTTTTCTGGTGTGTGGCGGCTGCTATACAAGTAAAGGAAGATATATACATAGATATTCACTGAAAAAAATAATGGTTTCAGTGATGCTATAGTTAGAAATTAGCATTTAACAAACCATAGAAATTTACACAAAAATACATTGGTTTCAGGGACGTTATAGTTAGTTGGCCATTTCACTCATTCAAAACCAGAGAAGTTTGGCCGTTATAGTTAGTTGACCTAACTATAACTTGTGCCACACAATGCGTGGCTGATGACGTCACATATTACATCATTCATGACATGGTCAGTGACATCACTGATGACATCGCAAGTGACATCACTGGCGACATCACTGATTACATCATCCACGTGATAATCTTATGTACCTCCTCTCACCCTAATATAACCTGTGATACACCCACTCTAAAATACAGACAACCATTTTCAAAACCATAGATAAAACAATACCAGTTACTACATACCCACTCATTGATTTCTAGGTCTACACACATGTCCACTCATTCACCCATACAGTCACTCATACACGCAGTCACTTAGCAATGCAGCACTATCATTTGCACTCATACACCTATACAGACACTCACACATCACCACTCATCCATAGAGTTACTCACACACCTAGTCAATCATGCAAAGAATCATTCACACTCCAATGTACTCACCTATACAGTTATACACACACCACCTCACTTATTCATACAGATACTAACACATACTTACTCTCTTATATAATCACTGATACAAGCACACCCTCATCCATACAGCCACTCTCACATTCACTCACTCTCACATAAAATGATTTATATACTCCAACACTCACATATACTGCATTTCACATATGTAGTTACTCACACATATACCACTGAGACATCCATTCAGTCACCAACACACCCATATACATACTCAACCACCCATACATCCCTTCACAGATGCACTCTTTAACCCATACACCCAATGAATTACCTACTCACTCATATATGCATAGAGGCACACCCCCCTACCCACCCACACAGACATTCAGGCACCCATGCAGATACTCAGACAATCAATCAGTAACCCATATAGACACTGATGTAGCTACTCACCAACCCATTCAGTCGCTTACACACCAACTGACAGACTGATACAGACATTTATACAGTTTACTCACTAACCCATGCATTCAGTAAGATACTTTTAATCACTCACTTATACAGTCCGTCACGCTCCTACTAAATCATCTATTCAGACACTCATGCTGCAATACACTTTGGTATATATATATATATATATCCTTGGCTGCCTGATCGAAATTAAAAGACTACAGATCCCAGAACAACGCCGCCGTGGCTCAACACGCCCAGCAGGCGGGGACTTGTTAATTAGTAGCACGCCGAAGAGACAAATGCACTTTGCCACTGAGGAAGAGAGCTGTTGCTCTTGAAACGTGTATGGCAGTTTTTGTATGGAGAGCATCCCTGTTTAAACCTGCTGGCAAGTTGGAGAATAAAGGTTTCATTTTATCGTGTGTGGCTGCTCCTCGAAATTGGGTTCCTGCACAGTTTTTGGATGTTACAACGGCCGTCCCGGTCGTGAGGGGGAGCCCGCTGCTGATGCAGAGCCAGTGTTGCCATCCACTTAGGCAACAGAGGACAGGAGCGTTCTGGAGCATTGCAGGGATGCCCCAGCAACAACCCATCTACAACTTAGAAGCAGGGCAGGCGGACGACAGCGGTGTGTCTTCCGACCCACTTGGGACTTATTCAGCAATTTTTTCCTTGGCTGCCTGATCGAAATTAAAAGACTACAGATCCCAGAACAACGCCGCCGTGGCTCAACATGCCCAGCAGGCGGGGACTTGTTAATTAGTAGCACGCCGAAGAGACAAATGCACTTTGCCACTGAGGAAGAGAGTTGTTGCTCTTGAAACGCGTATGGCAGTTTTTGTATGGAGAGCATCCCTGTTTAAACCTGCTGGCAAGTTGGAGAATAAAGGTTTCATTTTATCGTGTGTGGCTGCTCCTCGAAATTGGGTTCCTGCACAGTTTTGGATATATATATATATATATATATATATATATATATATATATATATATATATATATATATATATATATATATATATATATATCTCGAGTCAACAACTCCCAGATGATTTTGGCAAAACAGAGAAACAGACGCTTTCCTTCTCTCTAGAAATGGCAGGTAATTTTATTTTCAAAAGATTTTCAAGTGAACTGCAAAGTGCAAAATAACCCAGATGCGTTTCGGCGAAATATATATATTCACTGAAAAAGCCATAGGTTTTAGGCATGTGTTAGTTATAAATTAACATTTAAAAACCTTAGAAATTCACGGAAAAAAACAACAGGTTTCAGGGATCTTATAGTTAGTTGGAGATTTCACTCGTATAAAACCATAGAAATTTGGCCGTTGTAGTTAGTAGACCTACCTATAACTCGTACCGCCGCAATGCACTGCTGATGACGTCACATATTACATCACTCATGATATGCTCAGTGACTTTATTGATGACATCAATGATGACACCTCAAATGACATAACTGATGACATCACCGATGACATCATCCAGTGAATGTGTGTCTTTCTGAAAAATAAATATTTTTTATATATGTATATCTAAAGGTCGCTGGAAGAATAAATGGGTACATAAGTGTTTAAATGGATTTTTATTTGTAAAATTGACTGTATAACTGACTTATTAAGTGTATCTTAGTGAATACATGTATTAACGAGTAATGTTTAATTATGGAAATATCTGTATCAGTGTCTCACTTTGTGTATAAGTGGCTGCATGGGTTGGTGAGTAGCTACATGAGTGTGCATATGAGTGTCTGTATGGTTTGGTGGGGGTATTACTTAGCACACAGATGCATGAATGACTGACTCACTGTTTGTATGTCTTTTGAAGACAGCATGTGTGCAGGACTGTATGGGTGGATGAGTGTGTGTACGGGTGTGTTAGTGAGTAAATTACTGTCTCAATAGTATCTTTATGAGTAACAACATATGTTTTAAACTAGTATATGTGAGTATTGATGTATATAAGTGAGTATATGTGAGAGTGAGAGATTGGAAGAGTTCCTGTATAAATAAGTATGTTTTTCTATAAGTGATTGTTTAAGAGAGTAAGTATGTGTACGTTTCTGTAGAGCTAAGTGTAGTGGTGTATGTATAGCTGTATATGCAAGTAAATAGATGTTTGATAGTTTATTTGCATGTGTGAGTATGTGTGTGAGTAACTATCTGGATGAGTATTGGTCTGTAACAGGATGTATAGGTGTATGAGTACATATGATGAGTGAGTACATGTATGAGTGACTATATAGAACTGTTGGTGAATGAGTGGATGTGTATGTAGATGTTGGAGGTACTGAATAGGTTGTTGTAACTGGTATTGGTACCTCAATTTTTTTGAAAATGTTAGTTTCTTCTTTTGAATGTGTTTATCAAAGGTTATATTAGGGTGAGAGGAGGTCTGCGACTCGTTCACAAGGATGATGTCATCAGTAATGTCATCAGTGATGTCATTTGAGATGTATTCAGTGATGTCACAGACCATGTCATGAGTGATGTAATATGTGACATCATCAGCAGTGAATTGCGGACATGCGAGTTTTAGTTAGCTGAACTAACTATAACGGGGGAATTTCAATGGTTTTGTATGAGTGAGCTGTCCAGCTAACTATAATGTGTGTGAAACCTATGGTTTTTTCAGTGAATTTCTAAGGTTTTTTAAGGGCTAATTTATAACTATAATGTGGCTGAAACCTATGGTTTTTTCAGTGAATTTCAAACGTTTTGTAAATGATAATTTTTAAATGTATTAATTGTTATTTTTTTTATACTGATTTACTACATTGTTTTAAAGTATTTTTTTAGATATTTTATTTTTTAAATCACATTACATAATTTTAATATAAATTGAGAAACATGTTTTTAAAAAATATTGAAATTGTAATATTTTATTTTTATTTTATACTTTTTTAATGTATATATATTTTATATAGCAGGCAATGATATCCTATGGAAGGAAATTCAAGTTACTGTAAGTATGTTTAGAATTACTTTTCAGGATCAGTAGTGGGCTGAAAGATGCAGCACTGAGGTCTCCTGATAACAGGTGAGTAAATTGGAATTCGTAGTTTGGCTGATTTTAGAGGAAGTTTTTTAAAGTTCCAAAACTCCACACTTAGAATTTCCAAGTGAAACCAGTCAATGTTAGCCTATGGAAGGAAATTCAAGTTACTGTAAGTATGGTTAGAATTACTTCTCAGGATCAGTAGTGAGCTGAAAGATGCATCACTGAGGTCTCTCCTGATAACAGGTGAGTAAATTGGAATTCGTAGTTCGGCTGATTTTAGAGGAATATTTTGAAGTTCAAAAACTTCACACACAGAAGAATTTACAAATGAAACCAGTCAATGTTAGCCTATGGAAAGAAATTCAAGTTACTGTAACTGCGGTTAGAATTACTTTTCAAGATTCAGTAGTGGGCTGAAAGATGCAGCACTGAGGTCTCTCCTGATAACAGGTGAGTAAATCGGAATTCGAGGTTC